>NC_073639.1:24167500-25417500 GCF_029407905.1 Bubalus kerabau
CCAGGCTCCCCTGTCCCTGGGATTCTCCAGGCAAGAACACTGGAGTGGGTTGCCATTTCCTTCTCCAATGCATGAAAGTGAAAAGTGAAAGGGAAGTTGCTCAGTCATGTCTGACTCTTAGCGACCCCATGGACTGCAGCCTACCAGGCTCCTCTGTCCATGGGATTTCCAGGCAAGAGTACTGGAGTGGGGTGCCATTGTCTTCTCCGGTTGTAGTTTGCTGACACCTAATACAGACCTGCAAATGTTACAACTTTCTTACCTATTTACACAGCTCTCCATTTCTAGAAGCATATCACAAAATTTCTGCTTGCAACCATTTAACGACTTCTGTTTGTCTCTGGAATATGACATAAACGTCTAGGCATAAGAAGGCTATTTTGTTCCAACCATACCACTAGGCTTGTAGGATCTTGGTTCCCTGACCAAAGGTGGAACCTTATGCTCCCTGCAATGAAAGTGCTGAGTCCTAACCACTGGACCACCAGGAATTCTCATAAGGAGGCTTTTTTCTACTGAGTTGATAGCATGTCAGCAAACTTCTTTTCTACCCTGTACAGTGAATAAATAATGTTCACTTCTCCAAACAAAACCAAGCACATTTGCAGTTGGTGTTTTTGCCTAGGGCATTTCTTTTCTATCTGGAGGTCCATCCTCTTTGTAGACACCACTGCCCCACCCCATCACCTGGAGCAACACCCGGGCTCTGTCATCTTCACAGGCCCAAACTCCAGTCAAAGTTACTCATTTCTTTTTCTTCTGAACAACACAAATGTTTATTATTATACCATTAGGTAAGTACTAAGTCAACTTCCCCAGCACTGAGTGCATCTTTTATGCATTTCTATAACCCAGCTAGTACTTAGCAATTTAAAAATATGTGGGAACTCCATAAAAATATTGTGGGAACTCCGTAAAAATATTGTGGGAACTTTCTAAAACAGCTTCCCCCCACCACCCCCTTGAGTAGCATCCTGTGCTCTAGATCAGTAGTTCTCAACCAGAGGTGATTTTGAGCCTACAGGAAATCTGACAATATCTGGAGAAATTATTAGTCATCATAACTGGGGGGAGGAAGGGTGTGTTGCCCCTGGAATCAAATGAGTTGATGCTATAGATGCTGGTACACATGTTCAGTGCATTGGACAGCCCCCATGATAAAGAATTATCCAGCCCAAAATGTTAGTAGTACTGAGGTTGAAAACCTGATCTAGATCAGTCCAGGATATTCCTTTCCTTTATATTTGCTTTTTCTATAACTACTGTTTTAGGCGATTCCCCATTCTACTCAAAGGGATTCATATGGCTTTGTACTGCTTAACTTTATCCATTTGTTTTCATAGTAACAAGTTCTGAAGGTAGACTATATTAAAGAAGTAAGAGTACCTAGGTCCATCTGGGGTCTATTTTCATTTAAGTACATGAAATATTTGTAGGAAAACATAGGAATGTTTGATAAGAAGCCAAGTTCAGAATATGTCTCACTGGTAAATTCAAGTGACAAGTGGTAAATTCATCCAAATTTCTGTCAGCATGCTGGGGCAGAGCTAGGCTTGCCTCTGGGGAGACTGGAAGTTTCAGAATGAAAACAGTGATTTAGAGGAGTTATTTCAGGATAAATCACCTGTTAATACCTCCCCTCTGTGTTTTATTTAGAGTGTCAGAATAGTAAGGAGAAATGAAGAACTTGTTTGTAGAACCCAGAAAGTAAATGTTCTGAATAAAATAATATAAATCAATGCAAAAAAACCCTAATATATGAATAAACTTATACCTTCTTGAAAGAAAGGAATGGAGAGAGAGAGAGGAAGGAAGGAAAAAGGAAAGACATAGCTGGTAAATTAGGACAGGAAGCATGAAGTTTGAGTCAAGTAGAGGCGAGTTTAGATTTAGTCACTAAATGCAATCAGTGGTATGACCTTGGAGCAGTTTCTTATTTTCTCCTTTTTCCTTAGCTCAAAAATGGAGTTAGTATTGTTAGGAAATCAGATGAAAATATATACAGAAAACATCCATCACTGTATCTGGTACATAGAAAGCGCTAAATATATGTGTAAAAAATAATGTCTGACAATCTGTAGACCATAACTTCCTGGAAGTAATAGAATGTTCCAAGATAAAGTATTTTAGGGCCAGGCGGACCAGAGATATGATTTCTATGAATATATTTGTATGGGTAGCAGTAAAGTTAATAAAAATCTCTGTTCCCTCCTCTCACCAAAGTGAGTGTCAAGAATTTTAAATGAACTCCCAGTTCAATTTCCTCCACTGCCCGTTCTGCCTTTAAAGTCAAATGTACTACAGACAGATGCTCTTACTCTGCTACCACACTAGTCCAAACCACTACCACCTATCACTGAGGTGACACAGGCTTCTGCAAGAGGCTTCAGATGATCTCGATGTTTCCCCTTTTACTCTCTTCCAACTTAAAGGAAATCCATTTTTAAAGGTATCAATCTGTTACCCTTTGTAACAGGATAAGATCACTGCTTTTGCACCTCACATAAAATCCAGACTTCTTACCATGGCTCCCAAGATCTTGCTTGATCCCAATCCTGTCTATCTAACTGTCCTCTCTTGTTCCACCTGTCTCTCTTCCTGCTCCAGCCACAGAAGCTTCTAGGCTTAGAAGTCTAGAAGTGCACCACACTTCTTTCCTCAGGGGCTTGGTTAACACCCCTCCTCTGCTCTTCACAACACTGACTTCTGATCCTTCAGGATTCAACTGAGAGTCACTTCACTGCAGAAGAGTTTCCTTCCTTTTCTTTTAAAGTAGGTCCTATATTGTTAATCTCAAAACCTATACTCCCCTTTATTCCTTTTTTCATTTATCACAAATTTCATTTATATACATGTTAAATTTGTTTCCCTGCAAACGTTTTGTTTCCTGACTAGGCCATAAACTCTAGAAATGGAGAGTACATGTATGTACAGTTTACAGCTACTTACCTAGAATATACACTATTTACCATGCTGGACCAAAAAACAAATATTCAGTAAATACTTGAATGAATGAATAATGAGCAGTAGCTTAGTGTCTGACTTCCTTAAGAATTTACTAAACTTTCCTTTGAGCTGTGGAAGATGGAGAAAGAGTACAATAAAAGTTTTACAATGTCTTCAGTTTCAAGTGTTGATTTAAAAATTTTAATAAAAATGCATGCATAGTAGCATAAAAGAATGACTCATGATATTTCATTCCGTGAGGCCTTTTTGTTCTTTACAGATAAGAATGTGTTTTGTATTCAAGAGGTACTCAATAAATTCTGGTTGAGTTACAACTTGTCACAAAGAAAATACTCTAGAAATACAAGGTATTTTTCGTTTTCTTCTTATTTTCTCTTTTTTTGGTGAAGAATATTTGTATATGGTACTATATTACTTAGGTAAGGTAGTGTTTAAATTTTTTAAGAACTGAAATATGAATTCTGTTGGAGTAACATATTTTAATATCAAAATAATTGTAAAAATTCTAACTTCTTATAGCTAAAAGCACTTCTGTCACTGTTGTCACATTAAGTCGAAACCTTTTGGTATAAGTTTCATTACATAAAAATAAAAAATGAGTTTCTTACATAAAAAATGAATTTCTGAAAAGTTTAAAAAAAAACACAAAAACATGTTCAAAATCACACAGCTATTAAGAAATAGGGCCAGGAATAAAACTCTAATAAGACTTTAAAATCCATGTTTATTCTTTTGTATGACAGCTGTCTTTTCTATAAATGCACACCTTTCCTTGTAAATCCACATCATTTATTTATCACTAAAGGGAATTTTACCATGGTTTGAAATTAATAATTTGCTTTTCCTATGCTCTGTCACATTTCCTCAAAGCCATCTGAACCTCAAGACAGATTTTCTATGGGGCTATCAGTTGGGTAACAGCCATCACATATACATTTTTGGAAAAAAGTACTATGGCCTTTCAGCTATTCTAGATAATACAGAAAACAGGAAAGAAATATGAGACAAAAGTGCTGCATTTTATGCACATAAGTTGCATGAATTTTGATTTTCCAAGTGTTTGTTGTTTCATGCTTTATGCAAATTACTGAAGGAAGTGTCGTGGCCCATCCAAGAGATTCTGAAGTATGCCAAAATGCTTACAATTGGACAGGGGAAACAAATTACAAATACATAGCATTTCCAAATAAAAGCACATGTCTATATATGAATATCTGGGGGGAAAATCCATGCAAACTACTGGGAATAGAACATTGCTCTGGAAATTCAGGAGAGGGAGAAATCAACACAGATTGTCATAGGTGATTTGGAATTTGAGTTCAACTCTAAAGCACATGCAGAAAATGTCGAGACAGACAAAAGAGTGAGTCAGCAGTCTCTGCTCGGGTACCACATGAGTATCTCTTGTAAGGAACTCTGGAGAATTTAGAGTCTCATAAGTATGATATAGTAATAGCCAAACCATTACAGAGCACTATGAGATAATATATACTATTAAATCACATGGGGGCTTCAGTACAAGTGGTAAAACTATATGTCTTAAGAATTAGGCAGTAATGTTAACTGTTGTGCTGTTGATATATTTTCAAAGTATACATATTCCTGGGTAATGATGAACTTCCTGAGGTCACTTTTCAGTCCAAAGAGTCAAAAAACTAAGATCAACTACAAAAGGAGCCATAAATGCCCAGAAGACAAACATACACTAGTTACCTACTCATAAATTTACCTCCCTGAAATCCATGATCTCAGTGTGTTTGTGGATCTGTACCTTGCTGATGGTAGACTACTGCACATTGCTGAACATACAGTGGGCAAATCATGCAGACCGGTTGCTAGGAGAAAAATGTCCATTTTGAGAACAAGGAAAAAGTTCATAAAGCCAATGAAAATGCTGGAGATTTGTTCAGATCATACACAGATTTTCAATACACATATGGAAACATACGTGAAATTCTATGTTTCAGAGTAGGAGCACACAAATTCATTTTTACACAAAGAATGGGATCTCCACAGAGTTGAATGTAACATTTGCAATTTCATAAGTGACTCAAGAGATTTATATTTTATAATATAGCCATTCCCTTCTCCAGTGGATCTTCCCAACCCAGGGATCAAACCTGGGTCTCCTGCATTGCAGGCAGATTCTTTATCATCTGAGCCACGGGGGAAGCCCATCAATATTTACACACCTCCCATTTGAAGTTATTATATATAATAAATGAAATGATATATATAACCTATTTAGAAAGAATATAAAGAATTTGAAAAGCACAAGCAGAGAACCTAACCTACCATCCTGTATAAGAATCAGTTATTTATTAAATACCTTTGGGAACGAGAAAACATAAGAATGCATTTCTCATTAATGTTCAGAGACTCATCTATACCTTGACCAAAAAATAATTTGTTAATCTGATTAATCCTATTTTGCAATAGGGTTAAATTGCATCCTGGTGGCTTTCAGAAGGTACTGTTCATCCTCAATTACCCAACAATAAGAAAAATAATAGAGTGTGTGTGACTGTGTAAGAGTGTATATATACATGTGCATGTGCGTAAATTGATTTTATCCTATGAAATCTGACTTATATGTAAAGCACCTGGAATGTTTTAAGGTTATTATTTTCTAGGCTTTACCTGTGTCTTTATAACTATTAATTCAATTTATACAACCAGGCATGATGTTGCTTCTATTCTCATCTTACATATGGCATTTTGCCTATGGCATAGCTGAGGCACTGAAAGGTTAACTAACATATATAAGGTCACAGAAGTAATAAGGCATAAAGTCAAACCCAGGCTTCTGGCTCCAGTGCCCATTCTCGTAATCACCAACCAGTTCTCTGATTGAGTGCTTTACTCTGAAAAGTGATATGATGAATTCCACTCCATTTTCTTCTTTTGTTACAGATTAAATTTAGGACCGAATGCTACTCTAAGAAACTGTTTGAATCTCAAAGTCGTTGGCTAGTTTTCGGAGTTCATTTCCAGGGTTTGGTGGACGATAAGTTTCTTTATAATGAGATCTTTAATACGTTTCACTTTACTTAGGTGATAGCTACAGGGAAATATTATGACCCTGTTTCCAAGACTGATGTTTCTATTTAGCTTCATAAATTGCTTGGTGTCAGCAGGACATAAATACAATCTGTATGTAGGTTCTGTGGAAGTCAATATCTTGAATAAATTTCCAACAGCCTTTTAGAAAATAATGGACTGCACGATTGACTTTTCTTTCCTATTTGTAGACAAGCACTGAAGGCAACGTCATTTACCAAACTTAGAGGTAAATAACCTCAGTCTTTCCATGCCACTTGAAAACTACAGTAAGAAATCTCAGTCCTCGGGAGATTCTCAAGCATTACGTAATCATTAAGTGTAATGAAAAAGCCAATGAGCCTCCAGTTTCCACTGGTGTTCTGTGCTAAGCAGTGGCTCTTCTAAATGGTCACCATAGTCTACAAGCCATCTGTAACCTCACCTCAGCAGGAAACACCTCCTACTTCTCAGATAAGACACTAAGGGTAACCTCTTTCCATTTTCTGCCTCTCTCAACTTCTTTGCTGGAGAAGGCAATGGCACCCCACTCCAGTACTCTTGCCTGGAAAATCCCATGGATGGAGGAGCCTGGTGGGCTGCAGTCCATGGGGTCTCTAAGAGTCGGACATGACTGAGCGACTTCCCTTTCACTTTTCACTTTCATGCATTGGAGAAGGAAATGGCAACCCACTCCAGTGTTCTTGCCTGGAGAATCCCAGGGATGGAGGAGCCTGGTGGGCTTCTGTCTATGGGGTCGCACAGAGTCGGACACGACTGAAGCGACTTAGCAGCAGCAGCAGCAACTTCTTTGCATACAAGGAACTTAGCACCTTCTCTGCTCATCAGGTGGTGGTGCTAGTGGTAAAGAACCCGCCTGCCAGTGCAGGAGACATAAGAGATGCAGGTTTGATCCCTGGGTTGGGAAAATCCTCTAAAAGAGAGCATGGCAACCCACTCCCATAGTTTTGCCTGGAGAATCCCATGGATAGAAGTGCCTGGTGGGCTACAAGTCTATAGGGTTGCAGAGTCAGACACGACTGAAGTGACTTAGCATCCACACACTGCTTATCAGTTTTACCTGTGGCCAGAACTCCCCTATGTATGAAAGATTCTGTTCCTTTCTTTTCTCTTATTACTTGCCTATCAAATGTCCCTCTATTTTGTCTTCACTTTCCTTTTCATTGATTCTTTTCCATTAGCACAGAAATATATTTATTTTACCTCAAAAAAAAAAAAAAAAAAAGCGCCTCTCTTGATACTGTAGGATCCTCTGTCTCTCTCTGCTTCCTTTCCATTTATGATTCTGGTAAGTGCGTCAACATTCTCTATTCTGGCTTCCTCTCTTTCCATTGCATTTTGGTCCCTCTGCAGTATGGATTTTCTCCTCTATTCTTCAAAGAAATGGCTCAGCATTCAGAGCTGCTTCAGTTTCAAAGATTTTTACATGTAAGCAATTCCACTGTTTGAATTCCTTCTTTACTTCATACACAAAATTTTATACTCTAAACACCCCCTGTTTTATTATTCTACTTCTATCCCATCACAGCACTCCTGGACTAAAATAATCAGTTTCATGTAGTGAATTAGTGACTTTCAAAAGTCAAGTCCACTTGGAACCATAGAATGTGACTTTATTTGGAAATAGAGTATGCAGATGCAATTATTAATAGCAAGACTCTCAGGATGAAATTATCCTGGATTTAAGGTAGCCTTTAAATTCAATGACTAGTGTTCTTACAGTAAGAGAAGAGAACACAAGTACTCACAGAGAAGTTCATATGAAGACAGAGGCAGAGTGATGCTCTATGAGACAAGGAAATGCCTGGGGACAATAGAAGCTAGCAGGAGGCAAAGAGGATTTTTCCTTAGAACCTTCAGAGGTAGCATGGTTCTACTGACAACTTGATTTCAGACTTCTAGCTTGGGAATGGAAGAGAAGAGGTTTCTCTCCTTTTAAGCCACTCAATTTGCCATACTTTCTTACAACAGCCCTAAGAACCTAATAAATTTCCTAAGTGGCATCCATGACTTCTAACTCCATGATTCTTTAGGGAATATTTTGATAAAAACTATAGAACTCCCAGAAAAGACACACAAGTGTACAATTCCAAATTTCTCATACAATTTCATAAGTTTTCAGAACTTCAAAGGTCTACCTATGGATCTATTATTCTTGCAGCCAATTAAGAACTATTTGCCTAGATATAGTGTCTAGAGTCAACTTACTACAATTCTGATTATACCATTCTCTAATTTAAAAACAGTACTATCTTTCCTGAACTACAAGGCTCCGTACAGTATAACTTTGCTCTTATGTGCTACATCTCCTTGCTAAAACATCTTCTTTTTTCACCCCTCCAAATAAACACCTACTTCAGAACATATATGGCTCTGTGCCCTTGCCCTTGCTGCATATGCTGCCTCAAACTCCCTTCCTTCTACCAGCTCCCAGCCTTCGAATGAATTCCTAGTCATTTTGACGTTTTCTATAACTTATCTCATCTGTGAATCAAATGGTCTCACTGCAAAGTACCGATTTTACAAAGTAATTAAAGTCTTGGACAGTGACATGTTTATGAAATACAACATGCTTTACTTAGAGTGTAAGAAACTTTTAATTATATTGTAATATTTTTAACTTTCTAGGTATAAATAGAAATTTATAAATGTTTATACATAAATGTTATCCAATTCTTTAACAAAAAATTATAATTATATTAATATAAAATGTAACACAATACTGAAATGTAACATAGTTCACTGAAAGATGAACTCCCAAGGTTGGTAGGTGCCCGATATACTACTAGAGATCAGTGGAGAAATAACTCCAGAAAGAATGAAGGGATGGAGCCAAAGCAAAAGCAACACCCAATTGTGGATGTGACTATGATGGAAGTAAAGTCCAGTGCTGTAAAGAGCAATACTGCATAGGAACCTGGAATGTCAGGTCCACAAATCAAGTCAAATTGGAAGTGGTCAAACAGGAGATGGCAAGATGAATGTTGACATTTTAGGAATCAGTGAACTAAAATGTACTGGAATGGGTGAATTTAACTCAGATGACTATTATGTCTACTACTGTGGGCAAGAATCCCTTCAAAGAAAAGGAGTAGCCATCGTAGTCAATGAAAGAGTCCAAAAAATGTACTTGGAGGCAATCTCAAAAAATGACACAATGATCTCTGTTCATTTCCAAGGCAAACCATTCAATATCACAGTAATCCAGGTCTATGCCCCAACCAGTAATGCTGAAGAAGCTGAAGCTGAATGGTTCTATGAAGACCGACAAGACCTTCTAGAACTAACACCCCAAAAAGATGTCATTTTCATTATAGGGGGTGGAATGCAAAAGTAGGGAGTCAAGAAATACCTGGAGTAACAGGCAAACTTGGTCTTGGAGTAAAGAATGAAGCAGGGCAAAGGGTAAAAGAGTTTTGCCAACAGAATGCACTGGTCATAGCAAACACCCTCTTCAACTACACAAGAAAAGAATCTACATGTGGACATCACCAGATGCTAAATACCAAAATCAGATTGATTATATTCTTTGCAGTCAAAGATGGAGAATTTCCATACAGTCAGCATAAATAAGACAGGGAGCTGACTGTGGCACAGACCATGAACTCCATATTGACAAATTCAGACTGAAATTGACGAAAGCAGGGAAAACCACTGGACCATTTAAGTATGACCTAAAACAAATCCGTTACGAATATACAGTGCAAGTGAAAAATAGATTCAAGGGATTAGATCTGATAGAGTGCCTGAAGAACTATGGACGGAGGTTAGTGACTTTGTACAGGAGGCAGGGATCAAGATCATCCCCAAGGAAAAGAAATGCAAAAAATGCAAAATGATTGTCTGAGGAGGCCTTACAAATAGCTCTGAATAGAAGAGAAACTAAAGGCAAAGGATAAAAGGAAAGATATACCCATTTGAATTCAGAGTTCCAAAGAATAGCAAGGAGAGATAAGAAAGCCTTCCTCAGTGATCAATACAAGGAAAGAGAGGGAAAAAAATAGAATGGGAAAGTCTAGAGATATCCTCAAGAAAATTACATATACCAAGGGAACATTTCATGCAAGATGGGCTCAAAAAGGACAGAAATAGTATGGACCTAACAGAAGCAGAAGATGTTAAGACAAGGTGGCAAAAATATACAGATCAGATCAGTCACTCAGTCGTGTCCAACTCTTTGCGATCCCATGAATCGCAGCACACCAGGCCTCCCTGTCCATCATCAACTCCCAGAGTTCCACTCAGACTCACGTCCATCGAGTTGGTGATGCCATCCAGCCATCTCATCCTCTGTCATCCCCTTCTCCTCTTGCCCCCAATCCCTCCCAGCATCAGAGTCTTTTCCAATGTGTCAACTCTTCTCATAAGGTGGCCAAAGTACTGGAGTTTCAGCTTTCACCTCATTCCTTCCAAAGAAATCCCAGGGTTGATCTTCAGAATGGACTGGTTGGATCTCCTTGCAGTCCAAGGGCTCAAGAGTCTTCTCCAACACCACAGTTCAAAAGCATCAATTCTTCGGCGCTCAGCCTTCTTAACAGTCCAACGCTCACATCCATATATGACCACAGGAAAAACCATAGCCTTGACTAGACGAACCTTTGTTGGCAGAGTAATGTCTCTGCTTTTGAATATGCTATCTAGGTTGGTCATAACTTTCCTTGCGAGGAGTAAGCATCTTTTAATTTCATGGCTGCAGTCACCATCTGCAGTGATTTTGGAGCCCAGAAAAATAAAGTCTGACACTGTTTCCACTGTTTCCCCATCTATTTCCCATGAAGTGATGGGACCAGATGCCATGATCTTCGTTTTCTGAATGTTGAGCTTTAAGCCAACTTGTTCGCTCTCCACTTTCACTTTCATCAAGAGGCTTTTGAGTTCCTCTTCACTTTCTGCCATAAGGGTGGTGTCATCTGCATATCTGAGGTTATTGATACTTCTCCTGGCAATCTTGATTCCAGCTTGTGCTTCTTACACACCAGCGTTTCTCATGATGTATTCTGCATATAACTTAAATAAGCAGGGTGACAATATACAGCCTTGACGTACTCCTTTTCCTATTTTGAACCAGCCTGTTGTTCCATGTCCAGTTCTAACTGTTGCTTCCTGACCTGCATACAGATTTCTCAAGAGGCAGGTCAGGTGGTCTGCTATTCCCATCTCTTTCAGAATTTTCCACAGTTGATTGTGATCCATGCAGTTAAAGGCTTTGGCATAGTCAATAAAGCAGAAATAGATGTTTTTCTGGAACTCTCTTGCTTTTTGATGATCCAGCGGATGTTGGCAATTTGGTCTCTGGTTCCTCTGCCTTTTCTAAAACCAGCTTGAACATCTGGAAGTTCATGGTTCACATATTGTTGAAGCCTGGCTTGGAGAATTTTGAGCATTCTTTTGCCAGCATGTGAGATGAGTGCAATTATGTGGTAGTTTGAGCATTCTTTGGCATTGCCTTTCTTTGGGATTGGAGTGAAAACTGACCTTTTCCAGTCCTGTGGCCACTGCTGAGTTTTCAAAATTTGCTGGTATATTGAGTACATACTAAGTATGTCAGAGAAAGACAAATATCATACAATATTACTTATAGGAAGAATCTTTAAAAAAAATGATTCAGATAAACTTATCTGCAAAACAGAAACAGACTCACAGACTAACAGATGAATTTATTATGGTTACAGGGGGAAGGATCAGGGGAGGGATAGATTGACTAGATAGAGATTGACATGTACATACTAACATATTTAAAATAGATAATCTAAAAGAACCTACTGCATCACACAGGGAAATCTGTTCAATATTTGTAATAATCTAAATGGAAAAAATCTGAAAAAAATTTATATATGTATATCTGAATCACTTTGCTGTATACCTGAAATTAACACAACATTGTTAATTAACTATGCTCCAATATAAAATAAACATTTAAAACAATCACAACTAGGAAGCTTTATTTCCCTTTCTAACGCCATTATGTCTTTCCTTGCATAGCACAAATACCAGCTCTCAAGAACACTTAGGGCTTCCCTGGTGACTCAGCTGGTAAAGAATCTGCCTGCAATGTGGGAGACCTGGGTCTGATATCTGGGTTGGGAAGATCCCCTGGAGAAGGGAAAGGCTACTCACTTCAGTATTCTGGCTTGAAGAATTCCATGGGGTCACAAAGAGTTGGATATGACTGAGCAACTTTCAAGGACACATAAATGCGTCTTTAATCCTCATATTACACAAAGCAGTAGAAGAATAACAGTAATACAACATACAAATATGGTTGTGAAAACATTACATTCTTTGTGTGTATTGTCTCCCCATTCTTCCCTATATTTTAATAGCTTTATTATCACTATCATCAGAGCACATAACTAACTGCATACTATACTCACTATAGAGCACCAGTTCCTGTGTTGATGTATCTCCTGTCATTCTGGTTATCAGACCAGGTATCTTTGGTTATCTAAGTGCATTTTCCAGCCAACACTGAGGAAATATTCAGGAATAAAACCCCCATTCCCATCCTTCATGTTAATAATTCTTCTGTGTCCTTTATACTTGAAGCCAGTTTTGCTGGATATAAAACTCTTGGTTCACACTTTATCTTTGGTTTTAGTGTTTCTCATTTTCCTCTGGCATAAAGCATTGTTGTCAAAAAGTCTGATGAAAAATTGTGTAAACTGTCTGATGTCTGAAGCATTTTCTTTTTCTGCAAGACCAATAATTGAATATCTTAATGTTGTTACACAGTGTATTCCATCCACATGTAAATTAAAATATTTTATTTCAGGAAAGTTTTTATTTCTGGAAAGTTTACTGAATCAAGGTTTTAGTAACCGGCTTGTTGTATTTTTCTTTTCTACTCAGGGGTCCTGTTGTCCCTGAGTAGAGTATTGGTGAGCTTTTACTATCATTTTCTTAGTATCTTTTGATCTGTTTTTTGAGGTCATCTATAATGTATGCTTTCCTTGTCTTCAGAGAATTTATTACAGTTGACCGTTGAAAAACTCAGGGGTTAATCCACTTACATAGTTGGTCCCACAGTATCTGCAGTTTCTCCACATCTGCAGATTCAGTCAACCACAGACAAAGTCATTCTGCAGTATTTATTACTGAAAAATATTCATGTATAACTGGACCTAGGTAGTTCATATCCACATTTTTCAAGAACAACTGTACCATCTTTTTTCTTATTGTCATTTTGTATGAGATTTAACCCAGTGTTTTCCTGTTTCCCATTTTTATTGAAAAGTTGTTTTCCTAGACTTTTGAAATGAGAATGCATTCTAACCTCACAGAACTTCTTGTTTTCCCTTTCTCTCTCCCACCTTTTTACTGGGTATGATATAAAAACATATAAAAGCCTGTTTTCTATACCTGCATTGCTCTACTCCCTTCCAAATCTTTGGTAAAACCTTTGTTTTACTCCATTTCTGATATTCTGCCTTGTTATATTTTCATTTCATCTACAGCATTCTTCCTTTCTTGGAAAGGTATCCTGATAAATGTTTTTGAGGTTCATAGGAACCCAAGTGTTTCAGGCTCTGTGTTCCTTCTTACCATTAGTCTTTTACACTCACCTGCTATTAGATGCACCCTGACCCCCACCTTATGCTACTTTCAGCCCTGTGTGCTTTCCACAAAGTTGATGTTCTATTTTCAGATGCATCTGATGCTACAGTGTTGATTCCTTCTTTTTCCTTTCACAGAGATGCTGATACAATATAGGCGTTTCCATCCACCTAAGATTTTGTGCCCATAAGAATACCATGCCACTCAATTTTTTGGGTAAATGCTGTCCATGTTATCTTTACTAAGGTATTTAATTGTTTTTTGTCCCATTTATACTCGTATTAATATATTACTTCCCTATTGTTGCAATAACAAACAACAACAAGTTCAATGGCTTCAAACAATATAAATATACTGTGTTTGAGTTCTGAAAAGTCAGCAGTCAAAAATCAGTCCTGTTGTGTTAAAACCAAGGTGTCAGCAGGTCAATGGCAGAATCCACTTCCTTGCTTTTTCCAACTGACAGAGACTATCTGCATTCCTTGGCACAGGGTCACCATATGTATCTTCAAAGTCATCTGTGTACCACCTTCATATCTTATTTTGAGTGTGACACTCCTGTTTGTCTACTGCCTTTGTGATTACATTACACCCCTGGACAATCCAGGATAATCTTCAATCTCAGCATCCTTAATCATATCCACAAAAATCCCTTCTGCCTTATAAAGCAAGGCAGAACATAGGTATCTTTAGAACATAGGTATCTTTGAGGAAGCCATTATTATTTTACCTACTCAGATAATAGTCCGTGAGATTTCTTTTTAAATGCTGACACTGTCTTCCCAGAATCCTCTCCTGAATGATCATATGGTGGTGGTGGTTTAGTCACTAAGTCGTGTCCAACTTTTGTGACCCCAATTACCATACATAGCCTGTCAGGCTCCTCTGTCCATGGGATTCTCCAGGCAAGAATACTGGAGTGGGTTGCCATTTCCTTCTCCAGGGGATCTTCCTGACCCAGGAATTGAACCTGGGTCTCCTGCATTGCACGCAGATTCTTTACAGACTGCGCTACAAGGGAAGATCCAAACTATCATATATATTGCTCACGATAACTATCGCTGTTAGCCTGAAAAATTGAAAGAAGATAACTTAAAATATTAAAACTCTATCATGTCTCCCACAAACAAAAATCTCTGACTATGTGTTACTTTATACGTTATGCCAGAAAACATTTTAAACAAATAAGAGATGCTAGATATCCTTGACATGTGCATGTGCGTGTGTGTTTATAAATCTTTGACTATAACCTAGTAAGGAAGAATGGTTAAAGCTTGCAAATCATTAAATCATGACAATAAAAAATCATTATTTCGTCTGCATGTGGGTTATAAACAAGTAGTAACAGAAAAGTCATGCCTCTTGCATCTGGTCTGAATTAAAGCTCTTCTGAAGAAGGATGTGGAAGTCTTTCAGGCTTGCACATTCTTTAATTTCTTTTATTAAGGCCTGCACAAAGTCAATGTAGCTAGAAGGCAATACACAGGCTTCCAGAAACTACAAAGTGTAACAGCTGGTTCCAATTACCCTCACTACAGTGTGACCATATGCACAAATGTTCAGCTTTCTGTTTAAGTTCATGAATTAAAAAAAAAAAAAAGAATGTCTTAAAAAATTTGAGAAATGCTGTGGTCTGTGCATACATTTGTTTCTGCTAAGTTTTAACCTCTTAGTTATGGTCAAATGTATGGATAAAACCTTTCAAGTAAGACAAAGAGCCTCAGCTGGCAGAACAGAACTCTTTAACTTTGTTAATACAATGCAATTGTTTTTTAAAAGTTCATTTCCTAAAGCAAACATGTTTCAAGAAACATGGCCTCTTAAAATAATCATTTAACAACTAAATCAAGCAACACTATATTATGCATATAGGCAGTATGTAAATCAACTTTACTTGAATAAAATTTTTAATTAAAGTAAAAAGATAAAAAATAGAGTTTAAAATGTAATTTTTTTTTTTTTTTTTTTTTAAGCAGATAGGCAGTAAGTAACTTTTATGTCAGTTGAGTAAGACTAATGTGATTTGGCATTTCTGACTCCGGTGACCTTTATGAAATCATAGGTTTTCTTTTAAATACATCATATTGAACTAGAGATAAAAAAGACAGATGCTGAATTGACCTTTCTAATAGCGATTTCAGGTTGAAAATCACACCTTTTCATATTCTTTACTTGACATTCCAATCAGGTTTTTAATACTACAGCTGTCTCAGTTAATTTAAATTCTTAACTCTTTACTTGAATCAATATGCTTAAGTTCCACTTACATTACCTGCAGGAATGAGTAAAATGTAGCTAGCTCTGTTAAAAAAGCCCTTCACTAGCATTGAAACTTATTATCTAATAGGTATCTTAATAAAATATGCCTTATTTTTCTTAAGTGGGAAAATAGCAACTGGTTCAGTTGTAGAATATGCATCAATTCTTTAAGTTAGTTGACAAAATGATAACAAAATGCGTTTTCTGATTAACTGCCATTACAGACTAGTAGAGGAGAAGTATGTGCTACATTGGGAAAAGAACATCTCCCAAATTTAAAAAACAAAGCTATGAGAATAAAAACAGAGTATGTTTATATTGGTTAGGAATCCTACACTCCCCCTGTTTTATAAGTATTTACCATTTAAACAAATGTGTTTTTCTAAAACAAGTATGTTAAGTAGGTATCTGAGGGCATAAGTTTGTAGCTGCAATTATATTTTATAAAATAGTAATAGATGGATACTGTTTAAAGTGTCCCCAATGTTAATTATGATTTATTAGTTTGCACAGTCTGAAAAGGGAGAAATGTTAATAATCAGTCCTTCTTTTCAGACATATTTTAGTTACTATTAATTTGGAGGCCAAGAAGTGAAAACAAATTACTGGAAGGCAAATGGATTCCCATTTGTATGGTTTGGGCTTTTTCCATTTACACAGCTTCAATCAGCAAACAGAACATATTAACATGCTTAATTTGTATGAAACTTTGTTAAACTGGATTAAGTCTATTTATCAAAAGTCCCACTATCTCCGTTTTCTTAGAACATTTCACTGACCTTTCACTGTTGAGAGAAAATAAAATTTGTTCAAATGGCACTAACTTATTCTAGGAATTCTAAAGCATTTCAACCATCTAGTTGCAATATGTTGTAGAATTCAGACGGAACATACTTCTCCAAATTATATAATATTTAGAGTACTAACTCATTTTGAAGTATTAGATAATGCTATTCACAAGGCTGGAAATGTTTTCTCCATATTTCTATGATACATATAATTTTTTGTTTAATTTTCACAACTAAAGGACAATGTTACTTAAAATAAATTTCACATTGTAGGTTATTAACTGTCACTTAATCTCTTTGAACTTTAAGCTGTTCTAAGTCTAAACAGTAACTACGATGGTAACAATAACCCTGTGTACGAGACAGCAAAAGAGACACTGATGTATAGATCAGTCTCATGGACTCTGCGGGAGAGGGAGAGGCTGGGGAGATTTGGGAGAATGGCATTGAAACATGTATAATATCATGTATGAAACAAGTCGCCAGTCCAGATTCGATGCACGATACTGGATGCTTGGGACTGGTGCACTGGGATGACCCAGAGGGATGGAATGGGGAGGGAGGAGGGAGGAGGGTTCAGGATGGGGAACACATGTATACCTGTGGCGGATTCATTTTGAAATTTGGCAAAACTAATACAATATTGTAAAGTTTAAAAATAAAATAAAATTAAAAAAAAATAAAAATAAATAAAAATAAAAAATAAACAGTAACTACGATTCCTCCAACTATGTGATTCTATGATCTGTAAAACTCAACATAACTCTGAAAACTGAAAAGTCTCTTCAATCATCAACTGAATCTTTCATCATGTAATAGAAGTGTGAACATTAATGATCTATTTAAAATTCTTTGTCAGAAATATTTCAGGCTGACAGAAAAACACCCAGTATTTCATTTTGGTATATTTCAGTAATAGATGATGACTAAACTTCAACTCATGTGTCAACCACAATATTTAATATTCTTCTGGGAAGATTATTTCAAATTATAAATCAAGATCCAAATAAACAACAGTGCTTCACTTGAAAATCATAAATAATTGCCAAATACCAATGAATGGCTTATTATACAGATGTCAAATACTGATAGATGGAGAGACTTGCACATTTGTTATTGCTGTTTTCGAATCTGTTCATGCTTAGAAGTCTCTCAATGTGATCAATAAGCATCTTAATAGGGTAGCCAAGATCTTCAGGAAAAATACTATTTTTCTTTTTTACCATCACTACTTTCTTCTACATTCCTTGGGATAAAGTTTTCTATTTCTCATTTGTGGTATGCTTCAAATAGAAAGTTAAGCTACTTACATCCTAAAAAGAGAAAAGAAAAACTGGCTGGAATAGCTGTTTTAAGTTTGGGGTGCATGGGAGAATGGCATTGCCTGCACTTTGTCCATTCCCCTGATCATTAAGGCAAGGCCCCATTTAAATTGACTAGAACATTTTCAGTTGCTCCACAACTCTGTACTATCACTGCATTTCAGTTTTGTTCAGTTCAGTCGCTCAGTCGTGTCTCTTTGCAACCCCCATGAATCGCAGCACGCCAGGCCTCCCTGTCCATCACCAACTCCCGGAGTTCACTCAGACTCATGTCCATCGAGTCAGTGATGCCATCCAGCCATCTCATCCTCTGTCATCCCCTTCTCCTCCTGCCCCCAATCCCTCCCAGCATCAGAGTCTTTTCCACTGAGTCAACTCTTCGCATGAGGTGGCCAAAGGACTGGAGTTTCAGCTTTTGCATCATTCCTTCCAAAGAAATCCCAGGGCTGATCTCCTTCAGAATGGACTGGTTGGATCTCCTTCCAGTCCAAGGGACTCTCAAGAGTCTTCTCCAACACCACAGTTCAAAAGCACCAATTCTTCGGCGCTCAGCCTTCTTCACAGTCCAACTCTCACATCCATACATGACCACAGGAAAAACCATAGCCTTGACTAGACAGACTTTTGTTGGCAAAGTAATGTCTCTGCTTTTGAATATGCTATCTAGGTTGGTCATAACTTTCCTTCCAAGGAGTAAGCGTCTTTTAATTTCATGGCTGCATGGATCACAGCAAATTGTGGGAAATTCTCGGTGAAAGTGTTAGTTGTTCAGTCATGTCTGACTCTTTGCAAACCCATGGACCTGCACGGCTCCTCTGTCTTTGGAATTCTCCAGGGAAGAATACTGGAATGGGTCACCATTCCCTTTTCCAGGGGATCTTCCCAACCCAGGGATCAAGCCCAGGTCTCCTGCATTGCAAGCAGATTCTTTACTGTCTGAGCTACCAGATGACAGCTTACAGTGAAAAGTGTCAGATTCATGATCTCTGAAGAGGAAGAATTAGCTTCGGGACTAGGGACCAGGCTTGATCACTCAAGAGTTTTTGTCTAGCAGAGTTTTATTAAAGTACGAAAGGGGACAGAGAAATCTTCTGACATAGACTTCAGAAGGGGGACGAAGAGAGCCCTGTCACTAGTCTTATAAGGAAGCTATATACATAACTTTTTCAATTGGTTACTATAGTAAATCAAAAGAATGTCTCAAGTTGTTAAGGTCTTACCAGGTCTTACCACTCCCACTATTTGCCTTTTAAAATAATGGGATTAGAACTAACAATAGAAGGATCTTACCTGACCCTCTCCCATTATATTCATTTTAAAATGACAGGATTAGTCAGAAAGTTCTCAAGGAGAAATAGGTCCTCAAGCTGGATACATTGTTGTTATATAATCATTGCTACAGGGTTTAAGGGAAAACATATCCTTGAGCAAGATGAGTAGTTTCCTTGTGCAATCTGGGCTGAAAGAAAAAAACGTTCCTTCTTTTCTCCTCCTGGAGAACTCCAGACCACTAGGAAAACCTGCCTAGGTATTGACTCTCTCACAGCAAAGCCTGGAACATTCTTAAAGTGATTGGAATACCAGACCGCCTTACCTATCTCCTGAGAAACCTGTATGCAGGACAAGAAGCAATCATTAAACCGGACATGGAACAATAGACCGGTTCAAAATTGGGAAAGGAGTAAGTCAAGGCTGTATATTCTCATCCTTCTTATTTAACTTTTATACAGACTACATCACGTGAAATGCTGGGCTAGATGAATCACAAGCTGAAATCAAGATGGCCAGGAGAAATATTAACAATCTCAGATATGCAGATAATACCACCCTTATGACAGAAAGTGAAGAGGAAGTAAAGAGACACCTAATGAAGGTGAAAGAGGAGAGTGAAAAAGCTGGCTTAAAACTCAGCATTCAAAAAACTAAGATCATGACATCCAGTCCCATCACTTCATGGCAAATAGATGTAGAAAAAGTGCAAACCGAGATTTTATTTTCTTGGGCTCCAAAATCACTGCAGATGGTGAGTGCAGCCATGAAAATAAAAGACACTTGCTCCTTGGAAGAAAAGCTATGACAAAACTAGCATCATATTATAAGGCAGAGATATCACTTTGCTGATAAAAGTCCATATAGTCAAAGCAATGATTTTTCCAGTAGTCACGTGCAGATTTGAGAGTTGGACCATAAAGAAGGCTGAAGGCCAAAGAATTGATGCTTTTGAACTGTGATGCTGGAGAAGACTCTTGAGAGCCCCTTGGACTGCAAGGAGATCAAACCAGTTGAGATCTTCCAACTTTAAGTATTCATTGGAAGGACTGATGCTAAAGCTGAAGCTACAATACTTTGGCCACCTAATGAAAACAACCAGCTTATTGGAAAAGACCTTGATGCCTGGAATGTGGGAGACCTGGGTTTGATCCCTGGGTTGGGAAGATCCCCTGGAGGAGGAAATGGCAACCCACTCCAGTACTCTTGCCTGGAGAATCCCATGGAGGGAGGAGCCTGGAAGGCTACAGTCCATGGGGTCGCAAAGAGTCGGACACGACTGAGCAACTTCACTTTCACTTTGATGCTGGGAAAGATTGAAAGCAAAAGGAGAAGGGGGTGGCAGAGAATGAGATGGTTGGATGGCATCACCCACTCAATAAACATGAGTTTGAGCAAACACTGGGAGATAGTGAAGTATAGGGAAGCCTGGTGAGCTGCCATCCATGGGGTCACAGTCAGATACAACTTAGTATCTGGGTGCACACTAACGAAATGGACCAGAATTTAGGTCAATAAATTATTTATTCAAGACGAGATGATTTGGGATGGTGGAAGAAATATAGCTAGTCAGGCTTCACAGTGAGATTCTCAGAGTTATTACTGGCAGTCTGTGAGCTTTCTTAGAAAGCAAGAGGAAGGACAGTCTGGTGCCTGAACTTCCACAGGGAATTTTTTTTCCCAGTCTACCTCCAAAAGTATGTATCTGAGTCTATTTTGTGCTGTATTCACAGTCCTGTTTTCCTTTTCACATTGGGAAATACACATTCTCTGCAGACTGCTTATTGGAGGAAAGAGGCCTTTGGGGTGTACCTAAAATGATTATGTATATAGAGAGGAAATACGGAGGTTTGAAAGTACAGAGGAAGAAATTAGAATAGATTCTCATACTAATATTTAGTATTAACAATCCCCAGTATACAAAAGTTGACTGTGATATTATTAGGCTTCTACAACAGTTGGTTTTCTGCAACTCTGAGCTCTATTAAGTATTTGGGAGCAGAATCAATAACTACATTTAAAATTTTCCCTACTGCAAAAAAAAAAAACAAAAACCTTTATCATTCTAGGAAGTTTCTTTCCTCAGGTCAATTCCCTGCAAAAAATATCCACAGCAGCATAACTTTCAAAGGAATTTTTCCTCAGAAGAAAAAATTCATTAATAGAAATTAATTTGCCCTGAGTCAATCCCAGGATAAACTGTTACTTTTCAGTATATAAAAACGTGCTTTAACTCGACCTAGGAATTTGAGGGTTGGCAGGATCTCTTCTTAACCAAGGCCCTGCAGGCCTGGGGTTATCTCGGTAATTAAGATACTTCTGAGGAAAAAGAAGAGAAGTGATAATTAAGTTTCTATTGAGAGTAACAGCAGAATTAAAAGCACTTTAGCTGACATAAGCCACAGCAAACTTGATACAAGAGTTTTCCTCCAAAGACAAATCTGCGACCCAGTCTCTTAAAATGGGTTAGACAAGTAGATTACAGGTACACCTGTTCATTTGAAGAGACTGTTCTTTTCTGTTCATTCCAGTGAAACAGTATTGAGATGGGAAAGTGCAAATGCAATCTGTTCAACATCTGTGCTTAAGAACTGTTGATTTTATAAATAGAGATATTTCCTTTCACCTGGACTCAGTAGCCAGAGTCAAAAAGCTTGATTCAGTAACTAAGCAATGGCTTAAAATAAATATCTGTGATCTTTGCTTTCTCCTTTTAAAATATATTCCTATTTTTTTTTCCTTCTTCCTCCTCTTAGTCCTCCTTCTTCTTCCTGCACTGCTGTGGTTACCCCTTGCCCCTCCCTTCCCCTGTCCCTCCAAGGATGTCAAAGGAGAAATAGATCTGAGGGAAATTAGACAATAGCATCATTTCCAGTAGTCATGTATGGATGGAGAGTTGGACAATAAAAAAAGGTCAAAGCATTGATGCTTTTGCACTGTAGTGTTGCAGAACACTCATGAGAATCCCTTGGACTGCAAGGAGATCCAACCAGTCCACCCTAAAGGAGATCAACCTGGAATATTCACTGGAAGGACTGCTGCTGAAGCTGAAACTCCAATATTTTGGCCACGTGATGCAAAGAGCTGACTCATTAGAAAAGACCCTGATGTGGGAAAGATTGAAGGCAGGAGGAAAAGGGGGCAACAGAGGACAAGATGGTTGGATGACATCTCTGATTCAATGGACACAAGTTTGAGCAAGCTCTGGGAGATGGTGAAGGACAGGGAAAGTTGGCATGCTGCAGTCTCAAAGAGTCAGACATGACTGAGCGACTGAACAACAACAATCATCATTTCTCGTTTCTGTGGTCCCAAGCGTTCCTTGGCTAATGGCAGCTTAACTCTAATCTTTACCATCATGTTCTTATGCCCACTGTGTGTTATTCTGCTATTTGTCTTACAAGGGTAACAATAAGTACTCATCCTAAATCCAGGATGATGTCATCTTGAAATCCTTAACTTAAATGGGATCTGCAAAGATCCTATTTCCAAATAAGGTCACGTTCACAGATACTGGGGTGTTAGGACTTGGACATATTTTCTTTCCCATGTCAGTGGGGAGACACACAATTCAACACAAAACAGAGTAACAACAAAATACTAAAAGATAAAGCTTTTCTAAATGCTATATGCTATATTGCTAGTTTTTATTTCTCCCTGTGAGAGTTCTCATATCTCAAACATCAGTAGCTACATTAAACAGAACCTGCTCGAGAAAAGCACTTTGTATACACTTCACTGGCAGGTTCAAGGAGGAAAAAATATGGACAGAGCAGAGAAACAAAACCCCCAAAGCTTAGATGTTCTTCTTATCCATTGATACAGAAAATATACACTGATACATTCTTAGCAATCTCAGAAATCAAATATACATGGGTACATTTTCAGAAATAAACACTGATTGATGGATATTTATACTTTATATATTCCCACATTAATCTGCAAAGAATTTGAAAGATCTTACAAAAATAAAGTCACACAATAAGCTCAGGGGAAGAAAATTAAAATAAAAATCAGAACATGGGATGTTTGAATATAATTAGAAAATCAATAAAGGGGAAAAATAGTGTGCTGATGATACATGTGTTTGGTCTTATTTATGACCATAAATACCATATGCTTAGATTTGAATACTGAATTAGCACTCGGGTTTCTATCAGTGAAAAGAGAGAAGCAGCATAATTGATTATCAAACTTCTCAATATAGAGAAGAAAATACTATTCTCTCCTATCATATAGTTTTATGTGATTAAGTAGAATATAGAGAGGCACAGAATAAATTTTTCAGACTTTTTTTCCATAGAAAAAGAAAAATAATTTATTACAAAAGATGGCAGAAATAAGAAATTCATCCTGGAAATGCATTTTGGTATAATCTGTTGGGATGGATCTTCCCTATGAACTTGCCCTCATATTGACTGTCCCCTCCTTCCAGAGTCTCATTGTCTTATAACAGTTCTCAAACACTTCTCTGATTCCCAAGTTGTAAGGAGACAGGAGCCATCTTCACATCCACAGGTTCCAGGGAGAAAGTGATGTATTTCTCAGAACCGCACTTCTTTTTTTTTTTTTTTTTTTTTTTTAATCTCAGAGGAGTACATAAACATTTCATGGAGTCAGAACAGTTTAGGCTGAATAGGCACATAACTCAAAAGTATAAAAAAGTGGCAGGAAAAAAAATACCACATTGTAGAATAATGTTCAAAGGTGGCGTAATCATTTAAGGCAGCTGGTAGCCAAAAAGGTGAGTCAAAGAAGGTGGTCTGGCTATGGAGACAATTTTGCACCTAGAGGAATTTTCTTTATCACCTCAATCACTGGGCACTGGAGAGAATATCTTGTGTCTGAAGGCCAACGATGCTTGTGGTACCAGATAGTTTCATTGTTCAACTGTGGTCCAAAGAGAGGCTTGAGTAGGGCCAGAACTGAAATCAGTCAAAAGAGATAACAGCAAACCGGTCACCAATACTGTAAAACTAATGATCTGATGGGGATCTTTAGGAATGAACCAGGAAGGTTCAGAACATACTCCTCTCAGTGACAGTTCCATGAGGCCCTGATTCACCAGGAGAGGCCAGCCTCTGTCCCACTGCCTTGCTCTGGTGAATTTTTCAAAAATCTAAAAGTGAAAACAGTTATAGTAATAACATGCCAGGCGTTTCCAACCTACGTTTATAAAGGCAAAGGGGCAGTGTTAAAATCCAATTAAGAGAAGAAAGTGACTCTAAACAGAACTAAGGTAATGTTGTCAGGCTTAATCCAATTTGATTGAATCATCTAGAGGAGAATGTGACTTTGTATCTTTCCAACTCCTTCATAAACAGGCTTCTTATCTTTTTGGCCTTTGGAAGGTATTGTCTTGAGACACTAGTACTCTCCAATGAAGGCAGTAAGGTCTACTAGTGTATTAGCTTCTTTCTGCTGCTGTAACAAAGTACCACAAATTCAGATTTATTATTTAACAAATTTTTTAGGTGGTAGGTTGTAGTGGGTGTGGGTATCTCATTGTTTCAGAAGTCAGGTGGGCTAGGCTAAGACCTCTGCTTAGTCTTACAAGGTAGAGATCTAGGGGTCAGCAGGGCTATGGCCCCTCCTGGGGGCTCTGGGTGAGAATCCATTTCCTGGTTTTTTCAGGGAAGCAGCACAATTCAGTTTCATGCAGCTGTGGGATTACCTGTCACTATGGTTTGTTCTCTACTTCTGGAAGCCACTGCCTGTTCCTTGACTCAGGCCTTTTTCGTTTTTAAGAATGGTCCTTCTCTGCCTCTATTCTCTGTCTTGTCTGCTTATAAAGGCACATGCGACTACATCGGCCACAACTGATTGCCCAGGATAATCTTCTTAAAGCCAGCTGGTTAGCAACTTTAATTCCATATGCAAAGTCCCCTTGATCACATAAGGAAACATTCACAGGTATTGCACAAGGGGATGAAGACCACAGGGACCAAAATTCTGCCTACCACACTAATCTTATATACTTGGCTTAATGATAGAGCTTATGCTCTAGGAATCAGGTGTGTAGAAGATGAGCTTGTAAACTTTCATGGAAAACTGAAAAATTTAAGCTGGTCTCCTTCAAAAGTCTGTGACAAACAGAATAGCAAAAAGCAAAGCCAAAATTTCTCTTTTAAGACTTTATCTTTCTTCCTCTTTTTTTCCTTTCTTTCTCCCCCCCCCCCCTTTTTTTTTTTGGTCTAAAGCAACATGTGACTCATCACTTGAGTTCCTTAAATTTTACTCAGTGGAACATGACTAATACGAGTTTAGCTTGGAAATTTTTTAATGTCATGTTATTAGTCAACCACAATAACCCTAAGAAAGCACTAATGATGCTTTTTAAAATAGTCACTTTGAGAAACATGGCTTTCCACACTCCCATCAAACTGAATTAGCTACAATATGACTGATAATCTGCTCTTTATAAGTTTGAGATCAACTGAACTTTGGTAAATAGTTGTTAAAAGTTGATATGTAAACTTCAGAATAATCAACATTTAATCAGTATTAAGCTAATGTTTTTGAGAGCATCCATTATTTCATACTGGCTTTTTACTAAGTCATTAAATTGTTCAGTATTGTTTGCAAATATTTTAATGACCATGTAAATCCCTCCAATGATATTATATTACTTTCTTATCCAGTCCTTTATTTGTGTCCATTTTAAATTGTTTCTTTTTTTATTTCCAAGTGGAGATTATATTAAATTTCATTTTCTAGAATTGAGTTTTTTCCCCCTTCTTAATATTTTGTATTCTTTGCCGATGCTAAGTTTGAAGATACGAGATTAGTAGTTCCAAGTGGAATTCAAGAGACTTTCTAGTTGTTTCTCAAAAAGAGATCAATCAATATTATCACCAACCACGTAGGAGAATCATCAATTTCACTGTATCATACCAATATAACATTTTTGTGAAGTTGCCAATCTTAAAAACAAAAAGCATCTTCGTTTAAATATGTGAAACCTCATAAAAGTTTCCACTCTTTAATCTTGCTTTCATGTATCTTCTCTCTCTCTCTCTCTCTCAAAATCAGGATTCTGAGAATAGAGCTAAGAATAAATAGTTTCCTTGGGGAATTATATATAAATAACTGCCCTAAGCTAAAAATAGTTACACAACCCAAAGGCAGTTGGTCAATTCAGGCTTCTTAGAAATGACTAAATTAAACAATGTCTGTCATAGCCTGAATTTTTAAATTATTCTTTATATATAAAAAGATATTTTTTCTTTCCAAACCATAATCTACATAATGATGTTGGAAGGAATGAGATAATGTCTCTAAAAAGCCTTTGATTTATATGATGGAAATAATTACATAAAAGGATGCTATTATTTTGTTTTAAATTTAGCTAACATAAAATTACCTAAGGATTTCTTTTTCATCTGCTTGATTTACGCATAATAAAACTAACTTCTTTTCTACTTGCTTTATTTCTGTCAAAAATCATAAAATATCTAAAGAATAACTTTGTTAATAACATAGGCAAAAATAAAAATACTGCCTGTTCATTAATTCATTCATGCATGTATTCATACATATATACATTTAATGTATAAACACAAATAGATTAACAACTATAAAGTATTAAATAAACATTTTTGAATTATATTTAAACTGTCACTATTGGTATACTCATCACTCATTTCTACAGAGTCAATCATGGGCCATTTTGACTGAGCAATCCTAGTGACAGGAGAGAAGAAGCAGTATAGGTTGTCCCATTTCCCCTCTGCCTTCCCTTCTTTGGTTGACTTCGCAGGCCTTCTACACTCCACCATCCTAGTCTGGTCATATCCCAGAAACGAGAAGAATCCTGTAGAGGGGATCGGCCAGGAGAACCAGGACACACAGGACAAAGAAGGTATTCTCCCTGAGAGAGCTGAGGAGGCAAAGTGAAGTGAAGTCGCTCAACTGTGTCCATCTCTTTGCGACCCCATGGACTGCAAGCCTGACACAGTCCTCTGCCCATGGGATTTTCCAGGCCAGAATACTGGAGTAGGTTGCCATTCCCTTCTTCAGGGGATCTTCTTAACCCAGGGATCGAACCCAGGTCTCCCACATTGCAGATGGATTCTTTACTGTCTGAGCCACCAGGGAAGCCCATAACACTGAATAGGAAAGGTAAAAATAATTAAAATGAAGAGCTAAGAATACTGACTAAATATCTCATTCAGCTATTCCCCCAGACACCTCCCTCTGGTGCCAGATACCAGAATAGCCACAATTTCTAGTCCTGGCCAAAACCAATGCAGGATCACTTATGAGGCCACAGTCTACTCCATTAATTCTATTGACTAAAAACTGAGTATTTACCTTGTTCCAAATACTATTCTAAGCACTTTGAATACAGCACTGAACACAACAGAGAAGGTCCCTACACCTGACACCATTCTAATGCTGAAGCTAGGCAAAAACAAGTAAATAAACGAGAGAATTTCAGTGAGTGGGAAATATCATTAAAACAATAGTACATGTTTATATGTTCAGGAAAGGCAACATTTGGACTGGAACCTAAGTGACAAGAGGGATTCAACCCAATAAAAATATTACAGATGAGAATTCTAAGGAATAAGTAGAGCAAGTAGAAGTAAGTAGACCAAGCTTGATGGATTAAACGAACAGATTTAATGCTGGTGGGACTGGATAGATGTAGAAGTGAAAAGTGACACAGTCGGGGGTGCTAAATAGGAAGGGGGTGATTTTGCCTGTCAATTTCAGGAAGTCTAGAATCTATTCAACAATGAAGTTGATTGAACCTCAGCAGATGGAATTAAACAGAGGGATGATCCAATTTGATCTGGTGCTGCACAGTGAGGAAATTATAAGAGGAGAAATTTGTAGCTATCCCAATTTATCTAGCTCTTATGACATGCCATGTACTATCTTAATGACTTTACATATATTTTTTTCAATAAGTACTTGAAGTAACACAAGGAGATGGGTATTAGTAATTCCATTTATATTCTAGGAAATTGAAGCTCAAAGACAGTATAAAATGAAGCCCACCTAGCTAGTAAGTAGTGAAGCCAACATTTCAATGCTACTTAATTAGCAGCTATTCCACAGATTCAAATTTTAAAACTATGAGGTTAAGCAAGTATGGGAGCTATATATGAAAGAAATATTAAAGGATGCATCTAAGGTGTGGTTTCAAAAAATATTAAGGTGACTTTGGCTAGTAGTATCCATAATACTTCAGTTCTGGCCTCAGTCAAAACTATTTCACTCATAATGCCCTTAAGAGGAATATTTGTAAGAGAGAGACAGAATAAGTTGTTGTTCACTGAAGTGTTTTCTGAAATCCTAATGAAAGACTTGAAAAAGCACGATTGGGCAGTACAGTTTGTAACCAAGTATCAAAGTTAATCACACTCTTCTGCCTGGAGACAGAGAGTAAGCCAAAGCCATTTCCTGGTTCCACTTCTTAGAGTTGCCTACGCTATGACTGTTAGAGTAAACACATTGTAGGAGCCTTGCTAGAATTCACAGGAGGAAAAGAGAGACTAGAGATTATGCCCATGTGCACTCTTTCATTTTCTTTGAAAACTGTACTCTTATATAATGTGGTTGAGTCACGTGGTGCTCCTTCAGGGTGGAGGCAGCTGTTTATAATGCTGACTCAGCAATGGGGTTTGGGTGAAACTTGAAATTCCCTTTTATAAAGGACACTTTGTAGGTTGAGTGAAAGTTGCTCATCATGTCCAACTCTTTTGCAACCCCATACAGTCCATGGAATTCTCCAGGCCAGAATACTGGAGTGGGTAGCCTTTCCCTTCTCCAGGGGATCTTCCCAACCCAGGGATCGAACTCAGGTCTCTCGCATTGCAGGTGGATTCTTTAGCAGCTGAGCCACAATGGAAGCCCAAGAATACTGAAGCGGGTAGCCTATCCCTTCTCCAGGGGAATCTTCTCGATGCAGGAATTGAACTGGGGTCTCCTGCATTGCAAACGGATTCTTTACCAACTGAACTATCAGGGAAGTCCTTGTAGATGCTGCACATTAACATTGATTACTCCAAGATCCTTGCATTAAAGACACTTCTTTAACTTTTTAAACCTATCTTTATCATTCCCCACTCCAAGTTTGTTTGTTTTTTTTTTTAAATGGGAATTTCTTTTTTCTACATTGCACCTATTAAAATTCTATAAGAAGGCAGTACTGTGTACCCCCATTGAGAAATCAATGAGGTTGATTTGGATCACTGAGAATAAAACCTACAGTTTTGATTCTTGAGATTAAAGGTAATTCAGGTTTAATAATGCCTTCTCCAGTCAGTGCCAACTTTGGACAAAAAGATAGATCCTGAGGTTTTGCCTTCCCAGAATAAAGTTATTTGTTGATGTTGATTGAGAAATTGGATGAACTCTAATTCAACTGCCAGAATTTACTGTCTTGAGTAAGTGTTAGAAAGAAACAGGAGTGTGGTCACTGTCACACTTCTGTCATAAGAGCCCGAAGTGGTTTTTCCTCTGGGATGTGAAGTAACTCCTCAGAGAACTGGGGGCAAGCAATCACAAGCCCAGGGAAGACGAAAAGCAGTGAGCTTGCCCCAAACTTGGATGGAGAAATGGACACCGGTGAAAACAAAATGTGTGACATTCTAAACAATATGGAAACACTGAATTACAATAAACTCCCTATACCATGAGGATTCCTAACATCAGACGATTATCTGATGTGGGTTTTACATTCCAGCTTTGTAAACAGAAGTGTATTGTTGAATTTCCCTCATAGAATTAGACCACATGGCACCTTCTGATGTTTATATCTAGAAACCTCCTAACATTGACACAGTACTTTCGTTTCATGTCCTCTTACGTCACTTAAATATTGATATTCAAATTTACATTTAAAATATCGAATAAAATAAGAAATGTTTCCCTGTCTGAGAATAAATAAAAAGAACAAAGAAGAGTTTAGAGAAGACTCTGGATTCACACTAAATGCTCAAATTTTAAAATTGTATTTATTTTCCTTTTGGGGGATTTTTTTCCCCAAAATAAAGACAGTATGCTTATAACCATCTTACTAAAGATAAACACAAAAAATAAAATTTTTCTGAAAAACATTTCTCTGTTTATACTCTCACCATCCTCATTTCTCTTTGATAACAAAGTATTATGTCAAATATATTCCTATACACCAAAGTGTAGGTTGAGATCTGGTTTGATTATAATTTATCAACAGTTTCTGTCAAAGTACAGGGTAAATGACTTTCAACAAAATAATCTGCAGTATTCCTTGCACTGGAGTTTAATGTTATTTTTTGACCATTTTGCAAAACACTGTGGCAATTCTTGACTTATAACATGTATTATTCTTGGAATAATATATAAATGTATATAAGTGTACTACTCAATGCAGTCCATTTTATTTAGGTCTTCTAGATCCAACATGGGAGAAGGCAATGGCACCCCACTCCAGTACTCTTGCCTGGAAAATCCCAGGGACAGGGGAGCCTGGTGGGCTGCCGTCTATGGGGTCGCTCAGAGTCGGACACGACTGAAGCGACTTAGCAGCAGATCCAACATGACCTTCTTGAAATGAGGGAATATCTTTGTTCTCAAAAGTACCATATTTAAACAAAACCTGCCACAAATATGCCTTCCATAGCATAACTACTATGGTGATTTTGATTTTGATATATTTATTTTCTGTAGCATCCTCTCTATATCTATACATGTATATGCACATATGGCTCAGTTGGCAAAGAATCCGTCTGCAATGCAGGAGACCCAGGTTTGATTTCTGGGTTGGGAAGATGGGGAAGATCCCCTGGAGAAGGAAATGGCAACCCTCTCCAGTATTCTTGCCTGGAAAATTCCATGGGCAGAGAAACCTGGCCAGGGCACAAGAGTCGGCCACGACTTAGTAACTAAACCACCACCACCACTACAGATCAACAGATGTATGCATACTTATGTATGTATATAAATATACATATATTTTTCTCAGAAATTAAGTGAATTTAACTTTTGTGATGATTTTTTTTCAAGAGATAGTTACAGTGTAACTATTAAGCAGCCACTACATGTAAGTATTGTTTGACATACTGAATGCCAACAAAGAAGCATGTGGATGCGTTAAGTGAATTGATCTTTAATGAAACACTTACAAACCTTAAGTGCTATATGTGAGGGGAAAAAAACACTCTAAAATTAAGAATTTTCATTGTAGTTAAATACAAAAAATTTAAAATGATGGCAGAGGAGTAACAGTAGCAATAGATTTATAAAAGAAGACAGGAGTCATTTTTATTTATATTCCTATCTAAATATTTGAGAGCTTTCCACATTAAAATGAGGTTTCAGGGTGGGCCAAAAACAAAACAAAACAAAATAGCCAAAAGCTGCAGAACGTGATCAAAATAGCATATCTTTCTATATTAGGAAATGGTCTTGAACATTTGCTTATACTAAGAAGTCGATTATAGTTTGGAGTTTACATTAGTTGTACAACCAGAAAGTGGTGGAATTTTCAAGCTGCAAAGCTATGAAAAAGCTGAGTGCAATGATGAGCTATAAAGGGCATTGTATGAGAAAAGAAACAGACCCTAAACCCTGGCAGCTTTGCTCCTTTGGGATAAGCCTTGAGCTAACACAATGAAACCGTGAGTTTAATGCCTGTGGAGGTCTGTTAATTTTTCTACACTCCATGGACATAAATTGTCTCCCTTTTCTCCAGCCAGTCATTTTATAAACCTCTGCTATTGGTCACAATGGGAACCAGACAAGGAAAATTCTATAAACCTAGAATAATACTGATAGATCAGTAACAATATTATTTTGCACAAAGGACATAGCCATATTATTTTTCTATTATATGTTTCCTTCTGTTTACAAAGAATATCAGGATAGACTCTGGAAAAATATTGCTGATAATTGAAATTCTACATACACATTTTTTTTTCACTTTTACAAATATTGTATTTGTTCTCCCATTTTATTTTGCACAAATAGCTTTGGTTTTTGTTGTAGCTTTTCATAGTAAGAATATAAGAAATGTTATAAAGGAATTCTTGGCTTAATATTATTCATATATTAAAAGTAAACATGCGTTGGGTGTGTTTCTTCACTGTACTGTATGCTCTAGGATTAAATCAAACAGTACTGTCTTCCTCACACCTTTGAAAACAACACTTAAAAAAGCTTTAATTCATTCAACTGATAGTTATCCCTCCAATTTCAGAGTTTTAACTGGTTTCTGATTATTTGCAATAAGCATAGGCAGGCATAGATTTTTGTCTTCAAAGACCTTAGAGGCTAATTGATAAGATATTTAAATAAAATAAAACCTATAAATAGAGTCATAGTGTAGAATAGTTTAAAATACAGCAAAGGAAGGACTTGGATGGTTATGTGATAAAGATAGAATATTTTGATATGCAGTCTTCCTCTTTACATAAGTTTCATTAAATCTGGATAAGCACAAACCCAGTTACAGCATAACAGTATTACGAACACGCAGGAAGATGATATATTCCATGTGCCTCTTGATTGTTTCAAATTAAAGCTTTTGAAAAATTAAAGATGATCAAATATTAATATCGTGTTGGCATCTATTCTGAAGTTTCTAAGGGAACAGAACAAAGCACATGCTTACTGAGGAATCTAAACTTCACATTACACAGCAGAGAACTGCATGAACTTCCTGTTCACATCCAAACACCGCTACAGTGTCACTTGGAATCTGTAAGGCTTTACTGTCTGAGTCTTTCCTACCTGAGGGACCACTTATCTACCTTCCACAAAGCAAACTTTGGAACAGTTCTGCTGGCAGTTGCCTTCTGCGGTATGAGGGGCTGATAAGGCAGCACCATTCCTAGCAAATCGCTTGAACACCGGCGCTCCTGTTATTACTGCCATTACGACCCAACCCATATTCACAAACGTAAGAAGACATAGCTAAACAAAGAAGTCCTTCCTTTGCTGCATTTTCAACTATTCTACATTATGGCTCTGGAGCCATACACCTGTAAACAAAGAAAGAAATTTTCATTCAGTTTTATCTTTAATAGAGGTCATCTCTCTTGTCTCTGGGCACTGAGATATAGTAAGTATATGCAATATTATTTATTAAAATATATTGTCTAAATAATTTGAGAAGCTTTAAATTAAATAGTTATTCTTCCCCCCAAAAAATCCCTCAAAACAAAGTACTACAGAAATATGCCAATGATCAATTCATACCAGTTCTAGAAGATAAATGTGTAATGCTGTCATCTCAGAAATCATGATAACAAGATGCTTTGAGTAACATCGAAAAAAAACTGATTTAAGTAGTGTAAGTAACTCTAATGAGGAGATAACTCTACATTTTTAAATACCTAAAAATACTGACACTAACCAAATTCTGTTCTAATGAATCCGAAAAACTCAACAGAGAATTCTCGTTACAAATTAAAAATTATATTATTTGATAAAGTTGCCTCAAGTATGTCATGTCAGTTGCACAAACATGAAGGAAATCAACACTTTTTAAAAAATTAATATAGAAATTGATATGTGTGCTTAGTCGCTCAGTGGTGTGCAACTCTTTGCGACCCCATGAACTACAGCCTGCCAGGCTCCTCTGTCCACTGGGATTCTCAGGCAAGAATACTGGAGTGGGTTGCCATGCCCTCCTCCAGGGAATCTTTTCAATCCAGGGATCAAACCCAGGTCTCCCGCATTGCAGATGGATTCTTTGCTGTCTGAGCCACCAGGAAAGCCCAGAAATTGGCATAGATGTGTTTTTTCCCCCAATTTTGCGATTTCTGTCTATTAAGTCACTGTGTCTTTCTGTGTTTGCTATCACAAATAAAATGATGGGTAACCACACAACACTTTTAAAATCTAATCAAGTTACTTTAAGGAAAAAAAAAAAAACACTATAGAAGTTGTCCATAACAAACTGCAACAAATATCATTTATATGTCCTTTCAAATACTGAGAAACTGGATAGTATGGTACACATGTATATTGCAATGTTCCAACCAACTCTTTAATTATTTTTCTCTCTACAATTTTAGTGATTCTCGGGATGCTAGCTCATGACTATCCTCATCGTCCACTTTCTAGAACTCACATTATTGCTATGCATACTGGGTTGTTCTTTTCTTTCACTTAAGTAAATACCAGTTTCAAAGTGGAGTAACTAAAGTTTCAGGACTACAAAAAAAAAATGTCAGTTTTTGTTTTGTAGGAAGATTTACCTCTATACTTAATTACTTCTACCATCTACGCTATCTCTCTTGAATGCAATCAATTTATTTCATGTCCATGGTTATTGCTTTCAGTACAGTAAAGCATGACAGTAGAATGCAATGCTAGGAACAAAATGTAAAGGAGGTAAGACAAATAAAGAATATAAATGACAGGTGGGCATGGTTAGAAGTTGTGTAATGATATTTGTATTTGAGTACTGCTGGCTCAATACATGACTTGGCTGTACCCATAAAAATTACTAACTCTCATTTTCAACTTGTCTGTTTAGAATGCAGTTTAAGAAACAGACAAATAGAAATTTTTGCCAAAGGGAAAATAATTCTCTTACTGAGAGGCTGCATATATGGCATCATAATTGCTGCTTCAAAGTTGGAGGGGAGATCTGGTATTCTTTGTTCTGCTCTGCGCTAACAGGTTCAGTTCAGTCGTTCAGTCGCATCCGACTCTTTGCGACCCCGTGAATCGCAGCACGCCAGGCCTCCCTGTCCATCACCAACTCCTGGAGTTCACCCAGACTCACGTCCATAGAGTCAGTGATGCCATCCAGCCATCTCATCCTCTGTCGTCCCCTTCTCCTCCTGCCCCCAATCTCTCCCAGCATCAGGGCCTTTTCCAATGAGTCAACTCTTCGCATGAGGTGGCCAAAGTACTGGAGCTTCAGCTTTAGCATAATTCCCTCCAAAGAACACCTACAGCTGATCTCCTTCAGAATGGACTGGTTGGATCTCCTTGCAGTCCAAGGGACTCTCAGGTTCAAAAGGCTGGCAGGAATCACTACATAAAACATGGCTCATCACAATTAGATTATAAAAATTAAGGGGCGCCATCCCAGGACTAAATGAACTGAAAAGATATTCTAACACTTTAGGAAGATAGAGCTGTTTGCCAACATATTACTTTTTTTTTTTCTTAACACCCAAAACATTTTATATTGGGGTATAGCTAGCTGATTAACAATGTTTTGGTAGTTTCAGGTGAAGAGAGCCAACAGTGGGGGAATTCTGTTCAGTGGTCATTACAACTATTGAGATTCTTAAAAATGATGAATTAAAATAATGATAATAATAACATTGACATGCACTGTGAATGTTGCTCTATCTTCATTTTACTGATGTGGAAGCTGAGGTACTGTGGAGTTAAGTTACTTACCCAGACATACAAAGCTAGCAGGAGACAGACCCAAGATTTACACACAGGGAATCTTGAGTCTGGGTCCTTTTATATTATACTATTTTGAAGGCTGGAAAATCCCATGGAGAGAGAAGCCTGGAGGGCTACAGTCCATGAGGTCTCAAAAAAATGGACACGACTGAGCACAGAACACAGGCAAAATTGGAGAGAGTAATAAATGGTAGATTCAAGAGAGATTTGTAGACAGGACTGAGAGAAACTGGTCACTAAAAGGATGCAGTAAGTGAGGGAAAACCAGAAGCTAGATATATAGATGTGGGAATCATCAGCATATACTGTGTAACTAATGGTATGGGAAAGGAAGTGAGAACATGTGTAGATTAGAAAAAGACTACATCTAAAAGTGGGTATACTAGGAAGCCCCTAGATTTAAAGTATGTGGAAAGAAAAGGAGCCTATAATGGTGATTAATGCAGAAATTAGTATTGTCATAGATACAAAGGTGGGAATAGATTTTAAATAGGGTACTATCAAGAGAACCATGGAGAAGGAAATGGCACCCCACTCCAGTACTCTTGCCTGGAAAATCCCATGCACGGAGGAGCCTGGTGGGCTGCAGTCCATGGGGATGCTAAGAGTCGGACACGACTGAGCGACTTCCCTTTCACTTTTCACTTTCATGCATTGGAGAAGGAAATGGCAACCCACTCCAGTATTCTTGTCTGGAGAATCCCAGGGATGGGGGAGCCTGATGGGCTGCAGTCCATGGGGACGCTAAGAGTCGGACACGACTGAGCGACTTCACTTTCACTTTTCACTTTCATCCACTGGAGAAGGAAATGGCAACCCACTCCAGTGTTCTTGCCTGGAGAATCCCAGGGACTGGGGAGCCTGGTAGGCTGCCCTCTATGGGGTCGCACAGAGTCAGACACAACTGAAGCGACTTAGCAGCAGCAGCAGTAGTAGCAGACCTAGCATAGAAATGCTGAGCTGAATGAAGCACACGCTGGTACTCTCAAGAGCCTTCTCCAACATCACAGTTCAAAAGGCTCTTAAGAGTACTCTGGACAGCTAGGAGACCAAACCAGTCAATCCTAAAAGAAGTCAACCATGAATATTCATTGGAAGGACTGATGCTGAAGCTGAAGCTTCAACATTTTGGCCACCTGATGCAAAGAGCCAACTCATTGGAAAAGACCCTGATGCTGGGAAAGATTGAGGGCAGGAGGAGAAAGGGGAATAAAAGGATACGATGGTTGTATGGCATCATTGATTCAATGGACATGAGTTTGAGCAAACTCTAGGAGATGGTGAAGGACAGGGAATTCTGGAATGCTGCAGTCCATGGGGTCACAAAGAGTTGGATGCAACGGAGCGACTGAACAACAATCATAGACTGGACACTGAACCTTATGATGTGTATCTTGGAGAGCAGTAGGCTAGGAAAGTACACATATACTCACATTTATGCTAAAAATAGATATCACCTAAGAAAGAAAACTAAGAGATTTATTGGGAGAAAGAGAGAAGGAAGAATCAAGAGAAAGAAGGAAAGGGTATAGTAAATGAGGTTTTGAAAAAGAAGGCAGAAATAGATCAAAAAAGTAGAAAATAACTGCTGGTAAAGGATGATACACTGAAGGAGCTGAAGGAACCATGACACCAGAATTATTTGAGACTTGTATTGCTCGAATTTATACCGTATGGGATTGGTCACACTGTGTCTCTTCTCCTGGAGATTCATCACTTTTGAAAAGTAAGTTCCTTTCCTTTCAGTCTTTGTACTCTGGCACTTTGATGTCTCCACACTAGGTCTGTACTGACAGATATTTTTGTGCAGAAAATAGCGCTAATTTTCCTTTCTATATATAAGTGTGTGAATGTATATGATGATAAGAAAAAGAAAGTGAGGGTTAGGTGCTACTTTTTTTTCTTTTTTTTACATATCCTTTAAAAATAATAATTACTTGAAGTCTGCTTCCATAGTTTATAATGGTTTGAGCAACGCTGTTTTCTAAATGCTCAAATTTGGTATGCAGCTTTATGACAGGAAGTTGGCCTCCAGAGCAAGAATGTATGTAAACAAAGAAATGTGGCTCACAGGAAGGTTTAGTTAAATCAAATCCCGGAGGCTGCTCCCACTCTGAGCTTCTTTCTGTATCTTGATTATTTGCAGATGCTTCTTGAAGCTAGAGATGAAACCCAATAGTTAACCTCCCTAAAACTCCAAAAGCTGTTCACAGTAAGCTCAGAGTGTCAACCAGCTAAACCAAACAATGGGAAGGAAGTAAGAAACTTAATGCCATCCTGCTTCAAGATGCAGGAAGTACTTTTTTCTCCCTTGGGAATCAAGCTTCAACATTGAACTTTGGAAAGAGAGAAGCAAAAAGTCAAATAATACAACTGCCTGGAATTATCACCCCAAACATGAAGGGTTAAAAGTTATAGTTGCTTGGTCCTTTGACATGATTATAAAATCACATGCCTGCTGAGCTTCAAATACTATTGTCTTGCCAGAAGTGCATAGCTCTGCCTTTCTTGGCTGTAAAAATGCTAAGATGCCAAGGGCTACAAATTGTCTTATATAAAGCCATGGAAACTTTATAGAATAAAATAGATGGAGAAGAAGGGAAAAAAAAAAAAAAAAAAAGGAGGCATTATTGTCTGTCTTAGAAAGTCTGTCTGCATGAGTAAAAGATTTCCTGATTCTTGCCATGCTATCTAATCTAAAGATGTAACCCAATTCTTCTGGAAACTAGGGGCTGCTTTCTTTTCCCTGAGCAATTAGGGAAAATGGCAAGAAGGCAAATCTGGTATGACGTTCTTGGAAATCTGCTGTCTGTAATGCTTTATGCTAATGGTACAGTAGAGAAATGAACTGAGAAAGGCCTTGCAGAGGGAGTCATTGTCGAGGACCACCACACTCCTCCCCCAGCAGTTCCCATTTCCCAAAGAATATGGGAGATGGAGCCTAAAGGTGCCCACAGGCCCTAGGATTAATCCTCAAACAGATGCAGTTGGGCTTGGTGGTTTTGCTGAGATTGCTGCCGAGAGGTTCGCCGTTGGAAACCACCTACCTTCTGGGGTTCAACTGGAGAGCGTAGACTCTCAGGGAATTACTAGTGCCTCAGGGCACCGCTCTTAAGTGAGGTTCCATCCATCCGCATTGACGCTGTGGATAAAGTGCTGGAACAGTGGGCCTGCGCAGTGCCCTGGGAGGCAGTCAGGAGGGTGGCAGCTGTCACGTGAGTAGGGATCTGTGTTTGCATTCTCCTCTTCCACCCACCAGTACCTGAAAAGCCAACATCATGAAAAGTGAGTAAGAAGTAGTAGAAGAGCCGCATGAAACCCCCTTGTGTGGTAGCCATTAGAACTTCAGTTTATACTCACCTGGGGGTAAGGAAAAAATTTTTTAGAAAATGAAATAAAGTTTTAAATAAGGATGAGTCATATAGACCAAGAGGAGACTAAGTAACTGAAAGCAGCTGAAAAACAGTGAAATTGGGCCAAAGAATTGTTAACAAATGTGGCTTTTAGCCAGCAAGAATATGAGCCTCAATTTTACAAAGATGTGGGCAGTCACTGAACAAAATAAACTGGTTTCATGTTTACAACTTGGTCATTTAAGATTGCTCAACAAACCCATTATATATGATAGTTCAGTTTTGGAGTGAATCTATTTGACTTAAGCGATTATGGAATCTCATTTTCACAGTTCCTACTTATTGACACTGAAAATAGTGAGCTCTTTATTCACAGGTAGGTAGTGCATTTCTAGGTCTTGATATTTCCTGAATCTTTGAGGAAAAAAAATGGGATATTATTTTTTAAAGAAAACCTGTTGCCTTTCTTACTGGTAAAATGTTCAAAACCTCCCAAGGCTTTGGGTTTATTGACAGTTATGACCTCTAACTCTACCACACGTAACTTACCTTCAGTTTCCATGAACAGTTGCCTGGTACATGTACGCTCGGGTATGCACGTGCATGCACAAACACACACTCTCATCTCACACATGTACACAGGTTTAATTCTAGCTCTATTTCATACTGATATGGTCTTTATATTGCAATGAGGGGAAGACACACTTGGCATCATGTCACTTGACTATAGTACTTAAGTGGTCTGATCTGGCTTCAGGTACCTTTTCTCAATGAAGAAAAAACTTCACAAGAAGCTTGGCAGTTAGTACTTCCTCATTGAGAAATATGAAAAAATGGTGAATTATTATAATCATATGAAAAAGAGCTAATGAGATTGAACAGAATTACTGAGTTAAAGTTTTAACCCCAAAACACACCATGTTGAAACTGAGACTTAAGGAGAAATTACTTTGCTGGGTCATCCAGTTAGCTGCAAATTAGATTAGATTCCTATTTTTTCACCTTCTCCCATCTTTTAGCCACCAAATCATCTCTTTTATGGTTTTGTATTGGTTTTGGGTATTTAAGAATAGTAGGAGGCACTCTGAGAAAAGAATAGTATGATGTTAAATATATAGATACGGAGAAGGTAATTATAATTTATAGTGACTTCAGTGGGAGAGGGTTCATACTGGGGCACCCTGGGAGAAGCACCTGGAGAAATAGAATTTAAACATAAGGATCATTCCCTAAATATAATTTAGGAAATAAGCTGGAGTCACTGTGAATTCTTGAAAAACGTTTTTTCTCTGGAATCAGTAATGTGGCAGCAGGCATTCTAAGTCTGGAGGCTGGAGCTTCATTGAACAGTGAAGACTGGAAATGCTATTTGGGTCATCAGCATAGAGGAAATATTAGAGCTATGAAAATTTATGAACTCTCCAAGGGCATGAACTTAAAAGGTCATTGGTAAATACAGAGTCTTGGAGAAATTTAGACATATGGGCCAGTAAGAGAAAGAGAAGAAATCAAAAGAGATAGATTAGGAAAAAAATGTTGGAAAGGGATTCAGTTTCATGAAGTATCAGAGTAACGCATAAAAAGGCAACTTCAGGGAGGAAGTTATCTATTAAGTAGAAAATAAGAAGAATTAAAATAGATATTTGATTATTATAAAAAGAAAAGTCTGAGTTTCCAGACTCTATTTTCAGTAAACAGTTTTCCATTCACTTTAAAGACTTCAATAAAGAAAAGAATAAATTAATAATTTAACAGTTATGGAGCAACTACAATGTGCTAGGCATATTCCATTGATGCTTTTCATATTCAGTTCAGTTCAGTCGCTCAGTCATGTCTGACTCTTTGCAACCCCATGAATTGCAGCGTGCCAGGCCTCCCTGTCCATCACCATCTCCCAGAGTTCACTCAAACTCACGTCCATCGAGTCGGTGATGCCATCCAGCCATATCATCCTCTGTCATCCCCTTCTCCTCCTGCCCCCAATCCCTCCCAGCATCAGAGTCTTTTCCAATGAGTCAACTCTTTGCATGAGGTGGTCAAAGTACTGGAGTTTCAGTTTTAGCATCATTCCTTCCAAAGAAATCCCAGGGCTGATCTCCTTTAGAATGGACTGGTTGCATCTCCTTGCAGTCCAAGGGACTCTCACGAGTCTTCTCCAACACCACAGCTCAAAACCATCAATTCTTCGGCACTCAGCCTTCTTCACAGTCCAACTCTCACATCCATACATGACCACTGGAAAAACCATAGCCTTAACTAGATGGACCTTTATTGTCAAAGTAATGTCTCTGCTTTTCAATATGCTATCTAGGTTGGTCATAACTTTCCTTCCAAGGAGTAAGCATCTTTTAATTTCATGGCTGCAATCACCATCTGCAGTGATTTTGGAGCCCAGAAAAATAAAGTCTGACACTGTTTCCCCATCTATTTCCCATGAAGTGATGGGACCGGATGCCATGATCTTCATTTTCTGAATGTTGAGCTTTAAGCCAACTTTTTCACTCTCCTCTTTCACTTTCATCAAGAGGCTCTTTAGTCCCTCTTCACGTTCTGCCATAAGGGTGGTATCATCTGCATATCTGAGGTTATTGATATTTCTCCCAGCAATCTTGATTCCAGCTTGTGCTTCTTCTAGCCCAGCATTTCTCATGATGTACTCTGCATATTACTTATGACTAACACCTTGGAACACTCATTCAGCCTTAACTTTTAATGGCATGTTTATCTCTAGTAAGTATAAATACTCGTATTCAAATTATTCAGTAATACTGTGATCTCTTTGGATTATTTGGTGTAGAAAAGCCTTTGACAAAATGTTCATATAAGATTTTTATCTATAGGACTATATTTTGGCTCCAGTTGGAAAAACATACTTAAAGCTCTTTATGAAACTCCTGTTAATTACTTGGAAGAACAATCACTGTGGCTTCAAATGAGAAGGTTTTTCATTTTATTTCATATTTTATTTCATTTTATATTTATAGTAATAATTTCAGAATAAGAACCTTTTCTGTCTGTCTCCTGTAATTTCATATTCAGTTTGGTAAGATATGACAGGCTAGTAGGATAAGTACCAAGAATATCCCTTTAACCCCTGGAGCAAATACCTCTATGCAATGGACGCTTCTTAATGTCTAGGTCATTGTTTTCAAGAGACACTAAAATTCTTTCAGAAAGGAAAGGATAAGAACAAGGTTTGAGATCATACAGAAAGGAGAATTTTAATATAACTAAAATTATTTTACTAAAACTGTCTTCCAATCCAGACTTCATTAGACTTAGGCCAGGTTTCTATGCTTAGGGATGTTCACTTCATTTATTTATTCCACAAATAGTTATTAAGCAATGGCAGAAAGTAAAGAGGAACTAAAGAGACTCTTGATGAGGTGAAAGAGGAGAGTGAAAAAGCTGGCTTAAAACTCAACATTCAAAGAACTAAAATCATGGTATCCAGTCCCATCAACTTGTTGCAAATAGAAGCAGAAAAAATGGAAGCAGGGACTGTATTTTCCTGGGCTCCAAAATCACTGCAGACAGTGACTGCAGCCATGAAATTAAAAGATGCTTGCTCCTTGGAAGCAAACACAGACTGCATACTAAAAAGCAGATTTATCACTTTGCTGACAAAGGTCCATTTAGTCAAAGCTATGGTTTTTCCAGTAGTCATGTAAGGATATGAGAGTTGGACCATAAAGAAGGCTGGATGCTGAATTGATGCTTTTGAATTCTGGTGCTAGAGAAGACTCTTGACAGTCACTTGGACTGCAAAGAGATCAAACTGGGCAGTCCTAAGGGAAATCAACCCTGAATATTCATTGGAAGGACTGATGCTAAAGCTGAAGCTCCAATACTTTGGCCACCTAATGAAAGAGCCTACTCACTGGAAAAGATCCTGATGCTGGGAAAGACTGAAGGCAAAAGGAGAAGGGGGTGGCAGAGGATGAGATTGTTGGATAGCATCACCTACTCAATGAACACGAATCTGAGCAAACTCCAGCAGATAGTGAAGGACAGGGGAGCCTGGCGTTCTGAAATCCATGGGGTTGCAAAGAGTTCGACAGGACTTAGCCACTGAACAACAACCACAAACACACAAAAAAAATCTAGGTGCTAGGTGATGGAGCTAAAGCAAAAACCAAAAAAGACAAGGTTAGTGTGTGTTTGTCTTATTTTCTAATATATATAGTTATATAAGGGCTTCCCTGGTAGACTTTATTTTTGGGGGGCTCCAAAATCACTGCAGATGGTGACTGCAGCCATGAAATTAAAAGACGCTTACTCCTTGGAAGGAAAGTTATGACCAACCTAGATAGCATATTCAAAAGCAGAGACATTACTTTGCCAACAAAGGTCCATCTAGTCAAGGCTATGGTTTTTCCAGTGGTCATGTATGGATGTAAGAGTTGGACTGTGAAGAAAGCTGAGTGCCGAAGAATTGATTCTTTTGAACTGTGGTGTTGGAGAAGACTCTTGAGAGTCCCTTGGACTGCAAGGAGATCCAACCAGTCCATTCTGAAGGAGATCAGCCCTGGGATTTCTTTGGAAGGAATGATGCTAAAGCTGAAACTCCAGTCCTTCGGCCACCTCATGCGAAGAGTTGACTCATTGGAAAAGACTCTGATGCTGGGAGGGATTGGGGGCAGGAGGAGAAGGGGATGACAGAGGATGAGATGGCTGGATGGCATCACTGACTCGATGGACGTGAGTCTGAGTGAACTCTAGGAGTTGGTGATGGACAGGGAGGCCTGGCGTGCTGCAATTCATGGGGTCGCAAAGAGTTGGACATGACTGAGTGACTGAACTGAACTGGTAGCTCATTGGTACAGAATCTACCTGCAATGTAGGAGATGCAGGGACACAAGTTCGATCCCTGGTCAGTAAGATACCCTGGAGGAGGAAATGTCAACCCACTCAAGTAATCTTGCCTGGAAAATCCCATAGACAGATGAGCTTGGTGGGTTACAGTCCATAGGGTGGCAAAAGAGTCAGACATGACTAAGAGAAGAAACAACAACTGTAACATAATAAATGAGTAATTAATGTTGGGTATTCTGACATGCTGTAAAGAAAAATAAAGATAAGGAGGAAAAAAGTGAAGAAGTATGCATATGAGGGATGGAGCTAGGTGATGACATTATATACATGGAAATGGATATCAGAGGTGGACCTCACGTAAGAAAGTAAGTAATGCAACTACCTATAGGAAAGACGTTCCATAGGGAAGAAATACAAAAGCACTGCCCAGAAAGAGGATGAACTAGGAGCATGGCTGAGAAACAAGAGATAGGGATAAATATAGCTAGAGAGGTACCATTTTTAAATTATCAGATCATTAGGGGTTGGTCATTAATTGGGCTTTTATTCTAAGGGAGATGGAAAAACACCCTAGGGTTTTACACAAGGAAGTGATACTATCTGATTTTATCTCTTAAAAGTCAGACAGCTACCTTGTGTAAAGTGAAGTGAAGCAGGACAGGAGGGAAAGGAGAAGAATCCATTAAAGAGGCTGCTACAGATGTACAGGAGAGAGTAAACTGGACCAAGATGGTAGTTTATAAAAGACAAGTGTGCCCACTTTCACCATTACTATTCAACATAGTTTTGGAAGTTTTGGCCACAGCAATCAGAGCAGAAAAAGAAATAAAAGGAATCCAAATTGGAAAAGAAGTAAAACTCTCACTATTTGCTGATGACATGACCCTCTACATAGAAAACCCTAAAGACTCCACCAGAAAATTACTAGAACTAATCAATGACTATAGTAAAGTTGCAGGATATAAAATCAACACACAGAAATCCCTTGCATTCCTATACACTAATAATGAGAAAACAGAAAGAGAAATTAAGGAAACAATTCCATTCACCATTGCAACGGAAAGAATAAAATACTTAGGAATATATCTACCTAAAGAAACTAAAGACCTATATATAGAAAACTATAAAACACTGGTGAAAGAAATCAAAGAGGACACTAACAGATGGAGAAATATACCATGTTCATGGATTGGAAGAATCAATATAGTGAAAATGAGTATACTACCCAAAGCAATTTATAGATTCAATGCAATCCCTATCAAGCTACCAACAGTATTCTTCACAGAGCTAGAACAAATAATTTCACAATGTGTATAGAAATACAAAAAACCTCGAATAGCCAAAGCGATCTTGAGAAAGAAGAATGGAACTGGAGGAATCAACCTACCTGACTTCAGGCTCTACTACAAAGCCACAGTTATCAAGACAGTATGGTACTGGTACAAAGACGGAAATATAGATCAATGGAACAAAACAGAAAGCCCAGAGATAAATCCACGCACATATGGACACCTTATCTTTGACAAAGGAGGCAAGAATATACAATGGATTAAAGACAATCTCTTTAACAAGTGGTGCTGGGAAATCTGGTCAACCACTTGTAAAAGAATGAAACTAGAACACTTTCTAACACCATACACAAAAACAAACTCAAAATGGATTAAAGATCTAAACGTAAGACCAGAAACTATAAAACTCCTAGAGGAGAACATAGGCAAAACACTCTCTGACATACATCACAGCAGGATCCTCTATGACCCACCTCCCAGAATATTGGAAATAAAAGCAAAAATAAACAAATGGGACCTATTTAACCTTAAAAGCTTCTGCACATCAAAGGAAACTATTAGCAAGGTGAAAAGACAGCCTTCAGAATGGGAGAAGATAATAGCAAATGAAGCAACTGACAAACAACTAATCTCAAAAATATACAAGCAACTCCTACAGCTCAACTCCAGAAAAATAAATGACCCAATCAAAAAATGGGCCAAAGAACTAAATAGACATTTCTCCAAAGAAGACATACAGATGGCTAACACACACATGAAAAGATGCTCAACATCTCTCATTATCAGAGAAATGCAAATCAAAACCACTATGAGGTACCATTTCACACCAGTCAGAATGGCTGCGATCCAAAAGTCTACAAGTAATAAATGCTGGAGAGGGTGTGGAGAAAAGGGATCCCTGTTACACTGTTGGTGGGAATGCAAACTAGTACAGCCACTATGGAGAACAGTGTGGAGATTTCTTAAAAAACTGGAAATAGACCTGCCTTATGACCCAGCAATCCCACTGCTGGGCATACACACTGAGGAAACCAGAAGGGAAAGAGACACGTGTACCCCAATGTTCATCGCAGCACTGTTTATAATAGCCAGGACATGGAAGCAACCTAGATGTCCATCAGCAAATGAATGGATAAGAAAGCAGTGGTACATATACACAATGGAGTATTACTCAGCCATTAAAAAGAATACATTTGAATCAGTTCTAATGAGGTGGATGAAACTGGAGCCTATTATACAGAGTGAAGTAAGCCAGAAAGAAAAACACCAATACAGTATACTAACACATATATATGGAATTTAGAAAGATGGTAACAATAACCCTGTGTACGAGACAGCAAAAGAGACACTGATGTATAGAACAGTCTTATGGACTCTGTGGGAGAGGGAGAGGGTGGGAAGATTTGGGAGAATGGCATTGAAACATGTAAAATATCATGTATGAAACGAGTTGCCAGTCCAGGTTCGATGCACGATACTGGATGCTTGGGGCTGGTGCACTGGGACGACCCAGAGGGAGGGTATGGGGAGGGAGGAGGGAGGAGGGTTCAGGATGGGGAACACATGTATACCTGTGGCAGATTCATTTTGATATTTGGCAAAACTAATACAATTATGTAAAATTTAAAAATAAAATTAAAAAAAAAAAAAAAAAGGACATAAGTGGTCCAAGTCAAGCTGCACAATATAATCAGTAGAAAGTTGAAAGTGCAAGCCTTTTTTTTTTTTTTGAACAGATTTTATTACAAATAAGAGAACAGTTTTTACTTCAGTGTGGTGGTGATTGAACCAAAGCAAAAAAAAAAAGAGCTAGAATAAAAAAAATTTTTAAAAGATCCATAATCATGTGAGCATCAGTCAACAGAAAGAAAACCAGTTATTAAAAAAGGTAAAACAGTTTCCTTACTTTGATACTAATCAGATAAACATCACAGGAATTCAAATGATGAAAAAAAAAAAAAACAGTAGTACCAGAACTTTTGGATTTTGCAAACCTTAAATAAAGGACTAATATTGTCATTTCCTCTTTTATTCATCAACTAAACATATTTTAAAAACAATAGCTGAATAAACAAAATGAAAATACAACCCACAGAATGGGAGAAAATATTTGCAAATGAAATGACTGTCAAGCGATTAATCTCTAAAATATACAAACAGCTCATGCAACTCAATATCAAAAAAACCAACAACCCAATCAAAAAATGAGCAGATCTAAATAGACATTTTTCTAAAGAAGAAATACAAAGGCACATGAAAACATACTTCAGATCAGATCAGATCAGTCGCTCAGTCGTGTCTGACTCTTTGTGACCCCATGAATCACAGCACGCCAGGCCTCCCTGTCCATCACCAACTCCCGGAGTTCACTCAGACTCACGTCCATCGAGTCAGTGATGGACATACAGCCATCTCATTCTCTGTTGTCCCCTTCTCCTCCTGCCCCCAATCCCTCCCAGCATCAGAGTCTTTTCCAATGAGTCAACTCTTCGCATGAGGTGGCCAAAGGACTGGAGTTTCAGCTTTAGCATCATTCCTTCCAAAGAAATCCCAGGGCTGATCTCCTTCAGAATGGACTGGTTGGATCTCCTTGCAGTCCAAAGGACTCTCAAGAGTCTTCTCCAACACCACAGTTCAAAAGCATCAAGTCTTCGGTGCTCAGCCTTCTTCACAGTCCAACTCTCACATCCATACATGACCACAGGAAAAACCATAGCCTTGACTAGACGAATCTTTGTTGGCAAAGTAATGTCTCTGCTTTTGAATATGCTATCTAACATGCTTAACATTGCTTAATGTTAAGCAATGTTTAACATGTTTAACATTGCTAATTATCAGAGAAATGCAAATCAAAACTACAATGTTGGATCACTTCACACCGGTCAGAAGGACTATCATCAAAAAAACTACAAACAATAAATGCTGGAGAGGGTGTGGAGAAAAGAGCCTCTTACACTGTTGGTGGGAACGTAAATTGATACAGCAACTATGGAGAACAGTATATGGAGGTTCCTTAAAAAAAACATAGAGCTACCATATGATCTAGCAGTCCTACTGCTGGGCATATATATATCTCAAGAGAAAACCATAATTCAAAAATATACATACATCTCTGTCTACTGCAGCATTTTTTACAATAGCCAGGACATGGAAACAACCAAAATGTCCATTGATGGAGGAATGGATAAAGAAGTGGTACTTATACACAGTAGAATGTTATTCAGTCATAAAAAGAATGCAATAATGCCATTTGAAGTGACATGGATGGACTAAGTCAGAGAATGACAAATAGAATGAAGTAAGTCAGAGAAAGACAAATATATATTACTTATATGTGGAATCTTAAAAAATGGTACAAATGAACCTATTTACAAAACAGAGACAGAGTCACAGATGTAGAAAACAGACATGGTTATCAAGGGAGAGTGGAATAAACTGGGAGATTGGAATTGACATATACAGACTACTATAGATAAAATAAATAAAAAGGAATTATACAGCACAGGGAACTCCACCTAGTACTCTTTAATGACCTATATGGGAACAGAATCTAAAAAAAGGGGGATATATGCATATGTATAACTGATTCACTTCGCTATATAGCAGAAACACAATATTGTAAATCAACTATACTCCAATAAAAAATAATTAAAAGTAACAAAAAATAAAATAGCAAAAATATCATCTCTTCTAATGTTCATTTAATCACATTTTACCTTTATTACAAACTTGATTAACTCCTTCTTGCTATTCATTGACATTCAATGACAAAATTTCATTGAAAAATGAAAGTTTCATGAATAGGTTGCCAACACTATCACATCTTCTAAAGACTGACAACAGATTTCAAGATTACATAGTATAATATTAATTTTGAAGTGAGTTTAGTACGTGCAGTGTAACTCAGTTTTGTTTTTATACCATTTTGATACCAAAATTAGGGTTGCCAGATAAAATACGTCTATTAAATTTCAATTCCAGACAAATAATTTTTCAGTATAATGTGCTTCAAACATTTCATAGGACATACTTATAGTAAAAAAAAAAAAAATTTGTAATTAACTTGAAATTGAAATTGAAGTAAATGTTCATGACTTCCCTGGTGGCTCAGTCAGTAAAGCATCTGCTTACAATGTGGGAGACCCAGGTTCGATCCCTGGGTTGGGAAGATCCTCTGGAGAAGAAAATGGCAACCCACTCCAGTACTCTTGCCTGGAAAATCCCGTGGACGGAGGAGCCTGGTGGGCTACAGTCCATGGGATCGCAGAGAGTCAGACAAGGCTGAACGACTAAACTTTCTAACATTTTCATTTGCCAAATCTTTCAACCCTGATCCAAATTCCTTCCGGAAGTTCCTATGTACATTTTCCTTTGTATTTTACACTGAAGTACCTATTAAAATGTATGTATATTGTCACCAAGAATATCATTGGTACATAGTAATTTTCAGACTTATAAACAAGCATTTTTTAGTTCCTATACTAATCTCAGTTTCCTTATAAGGATTTTTAGTTATAAAAAATGCAGCTTATGTGCTAAAATAGAAACACCATAACTTCTAATAACTGTCAGTGAAAGGTGCAATGCTTATGATATTGATGTGTATATATATGTATTGACTCGTTTGAAGTAAAGTGCTTAAAGGAAAAGCATCATTAATTCTTTTTTTTTCCAAAGGGAATTTATTACCTTCAATAGTTTGACCAAGCTTGTAAATGCAATAATCCATTCTCTTTGTCCTTGGATTCTATGTACATATCATACACCTCTTGCAAGGCATGAAGTGACTAGACACATATCTGTAAATAATTGGGATGAAGTGAGTTTTCCTCACTTGTGTACACATGCTTGTCCTGCTACTGCCCTTGGTATTGCTTTGACTATTTTGCTTCCTCCCATTAAATGTTAATACAATGCATCATTTGGTGGTATTTCTAGTTAATGGATAGCAAGAGACTTATGATCCTTATAAAGAAATATTTCCAATCCAAATCTACATCTGCTTTTTTGTCTCAATCTGTTTGCTATTTTTTAATGGCATCTTGGATGAACTTTATGTAGAGGCAGTCTATACTTCCATTGAAGCTTTTTAAAGGGCTTTTTTTTTTGGAAGGAAAGAAGAAAGACCATTCTTTAAATTATACTTTTCATCAGTCCGAAATAGGCAGAGAGTCTGGACGTCTTTGAAAAGAGAGATACAGAGAGGAAGGAAATGAGAGAGAGACCTTGTTTCCTTGTAATTTGCAAATGTAATTATCCTGAACATGGAGGAGGAAGCTGAAGCAGCTGGCATGGATTTTGACAACCACATTTAAATTGTTTATAAGAAACACTCTCCAGTAAGCCAGGGGTATTCCAGATGCAAGCAGAGACTGTGGTGTCTGAAATCTCAGAGAAAAACAAAAATCAAAAATCTGGGTATGCTTGGAGAGTGTGTGGTAGGATACAAAACCATTTATAAACAGACTGACCATCAGACAAGTCAAGGCTGGGCCTCTTGACCGAGCACTGAGTCTCCGTATCACTTTCAAGATGTGGAACTCCTATTTTAAACTAATTAGAAGGAACTCCATAGAGAAAAGGCCCAAATAGAGCAACTCAAAAAGAAAACGGTAGGGACTTACCTGGCAGTCAAATAGTTAAGACTCTGAACTCCTAATGCAGGGTGCCCAGGTATGAGTCCTGGTCACCAAACTAGATCCCATGTGTCTAAACTAATGAGCCTCCATGCCCCAAGTAACCGGACCTCATGATGCAAGGAAAATTCGGCACAGCCAAAAACAAACAAAAAGTAATATACACATTTCCAATATTTTTATTCAGGATTTCAGTAAGACAGTAAAGGAGTTTTATGCAAGTAATGTGCCCTAGAATTTCAACACCAACATGAAAAATTCATACTTCTAATCCTCCAGAATAAATAGCTTTTGATTTGAAAGGTAAGGACTATAATTTATGGCTTTGTAGTACAAAGAGATTTAGTATGTTTCTATACCATCTTTGCCATTTGAGGAGCTTCTGATTTCCCAGTTCAGATTCTCCTGAAGAAATAGAAGACTATGAAGAAGAAAATGTATTATGAGGCAAGGTTGTGCAGTAGAGCGGGCCACACTGGGGCTTCCAGGTACTCATTCATGTATGTGCTGCATGTGTATGTTGAGTGCCTACTCCAGACAAGACCCACTGACAGAAGTTGGTGATATCACACCTGCCTCCGTGGAGTTCTTCATCTCAGGGCTGAACATGAGTGGGTCCAGTTCACAGACTGTGTGATCTTGTGCAGTTTCAACTTACTCAACTTCAGCCTGTTTCTCCCACTAAAAATAACACCAAAACAAATATACAACCTTTACCTCAGGTAATGTTTATCTTTTTTCAGTTTTCAAATATCAACTCTATTAGGATGTACTTCTCACCCAATAAAATTGAGGATTTTTTTGTGAGGACCTTTCACAAATGGATACAGTACCATAACCACCAGCATCAGTGTGATTTAGAACATTTGCATAGTGGTAAAGAATCTACTTGCCAATGCAGGAGACTCAGGTTCAATCCCTGGTTTGGGAGGATCCCCTGGAATAGGAAATGGCAACTCACTCCAGTATTCTTGCTTAAAAACTTCCATGGACAGAGGATCCTGGTGGACTATAGTCCATGGGGTCACAAAGAGTTGGAAGGCAATGGCACCCCACTCCAGTACTCTTGCCTGGAAAATCCCATGGACGGAGGAGCCTGGTAGGCTGCAGCCCATGGGGTCGCTAAGGGTCGGACACGACTGAAGCAACTTCACTTTCACTTTTCACTTTCATGCATTGGAGAAGGAAATGGCAGCCCACTCCAGTGTTCTTGCCTGGAGAATCCCAGGGATCGGGGAGCCTGGTGGGCTGCCGTCTATGGGGTCGCACAGAGTCGGACACGACTGAAGTGACTTAGCAGCAGCAGCAGCAGCAGCAGCAACCATACACACACACAAAGTTCTATTGGGTCACTCTGCAGCCATTCCCTCCTGGAAGCCCAGCCCCTGACAAACTCAGATCTTGCTCTTGTATCTGATCACTACAGCTTTGTCTTTTAAGATTTCATGAATAAAAGCAACCATACATCACATTCTCTTTAGGGTCTGGCTTCTTTCACTTAGAACTTTTAGAATTACCGTTTTTTGGGATATCAATATTATTTCACATATGGACCTTATGTGTTGTTTAGATAATTAAGAGTTTATAGTAGAGGCTGATGAGAAGCTCCTGATTTATGGAAATCATTGCATGTGTGGCAACTATAAATTATTAAATGATTCTGACTCAGACTTTATTTTCTGTTGAGACATAAGGAATAATATCACATTCAAGAAATAATCATTTTGGCTAATGCTCCAGTTATAAATATAAAAAGAAACTGGAAAATTTAGATATTATCTAGAAAAATTGAAGCTTCCTTTGATTCAATTAGTGAACATGTTCTTAGACTGATTTATCAAGTTATATTGTCTCAATTCTATTTTCACTCTGTATGTGTAGATAAGGTCACACTTAAAAATATATAATCTCCAAGGGTCAGTCTTTATTGTCGCAGACATGACAATTTATGTTGTTGCAACTCTAGCAATCAGAGTCTCTTAATGGCATCATAAAATTTGACACACCATTTTTTTTCCCTACAGGGGAGAAAATTAGGAGGTTCAATTTCAATATAGAAATGGCACTCAGAAAAGTGATCACAGATAAATCTCAAAACTATTTTCAGAAAGAGGTTTCATTTTCTATGTCTTGTACACTAAAAGTATGTCTCTGAAATTAACTCATTTTTTATATGTGATCACAGTCCAAACCACGTTACAAATTCTATAAATCTTCTACCAGCCTTCTAATGCCTGGAATTAGAAAGCTACATTTGGGAGGTAGCTTGACCTATGATATTTTACTAATTCAAAAGAGAATGTATGCTAAGAACTTGAAATTTGAGTTTAACTTCTGCTTCTGAGAACTGGTGATCAGGATTTGCAGTTTGCAACTTCAGCGCTTAAATGAATCCAGGATTTATTATTGAGATCCATAGACTGCCTATAAATGCAACCCTAGGCTGCTTGCTACTTACGCTTAAATATGACTTAGCTGAAAATAGCTTAATCAGAACTTGTGGAAATGCCATCACTCTCTGTACATAAAAGATATAGTCCATCATATAGTCTATTTATGCTTGAAACATTATTATGCAGGTTACTTTTACTATGACTGTGTTATTGATTATCAGAAGTTTTAAACCAAATTTTGATTTTAACACTTTGTACGCTATTGCTTGACTGAAGACAGTCAATCATTAGTGTGTACCAGCTACAGCATTCCTGGAGGGGCTGTATTAATGCACCTAAGTCCTCTTTTAATCACACACTCCTCAGTGTAACAAAGGAAGAGAGGGCTATCACTAGGCTAAGGGCTGACATTTGTATCAAGGAAGAAAGAAGCCAGTGTTCAATTGTATTCCAATATACATCCATATCACCTATTTGAAAAGTGACTGTTAATGAGTTTGTAATTCAATGCTTGGAACCGTGGTGATGATGGTTTAGTCACTAAGTTGTCTCCGACTCTTGCTACCTCACGGACTATAGCCCGTCAGGCTCCTCTGTCCGTGGAGTGTGTTGCCATTTCCTTCTCCAGGAGATCTTCCCCACCAGGGATCGAACTTGGGTCTCCTGCATTGCAGACAGATTCTTTATTGACTGAGCCACCAAGGGAAGCTCAGTTGGTTCATATGAAATAAAATCTTCCTCACTCTTCAACACTACAGTGAGGGAATGCCAGAAAAACTTCATTGTTGACACTATCTTTAGGAACCAACAAGAACTCATAGTGATGGTGGTTTTTGTTTTTCATATAGTTTATTTTTAATATAAACTTCTTTTTGGCTCAGTTTGTGGATGATGGAGGTGAGTTGTGAATTGTGAACTCCAAAAAGGCAGACAGAGGTGGAGACAAAATAATGAAGAGTCATAGATCTTGTCTCTATAGCACAAATTATCCCCATAAAGTAAAGCTCTTTGAGATGGCTTGCTGGGATGCATTTAATTAACAAAATAGCCTGCCTGTTTCCAAAGAAATTTTTTATAAAAGCATATTGCATTTTGGCATCACCATATTTCCTGCAGTAAGACTTCACATCTCATTTCCTTGTCTTCTTTGTGTCTCACATAGGATACATTTCTGAGGGAATTTCTATAACCAGTAGTCTGAAAATTTTTTTTTTCCCTGTGACTAGTAAGAAAAAAATATATTTTATTGCAACTACATGTATACATTGAGACTTAAATATATAGTTATAAATATATCGTTATAACTTAAAAGGTATAAACTTTTGTAAAATTTTACTTACCCTTACCATGAATAATACACCTTGCTATTTTTTTAGTCTGTTCTATTTAATTTTATTTTAAAAATGTCTTTATGATCTACCATGCTGATCTCAGTACCACTAATGGTTTGCCAACCACATATTGGAAAACTCTGATATGTTTGTATCCTACAATGGCTTGGTAGGTTGTATGTATGCCTGCAAAAGTTGAATTTCAATTTTTAATACAGTCTCTGCATAGTATAAAACTCTGTTCTTAAGCAAAAATAAATTCTTAATTTTACTTTTTGTCATAATGAACACATTTTTTCATTCTGTTCTTACATGTACTATCCTGAGTGTAGGAATTAGGAGGCCTGGTTTCTAGTTTTTGCCCTTCCGAAAATGAGCAATAAGTCCTTAGCACTTATTTCACCTGAAGAAGCCTAAAGAATTAGGCTTTTAGACCTAAAAGAGCCTCTCTCTGTATGCATATAAATATTATATGTATATATATATAGATATGTGTGTGTGTATCTTTGTTTTGATATTTTTACCATGTATTTTATGTTCTTTTTGTAATAATATACAGCAAAATGAATGAACTTAACTGGATTAATTTTCCATTTCTATAGTGCCACCTGGGAAGGCCAAAGAAACATGGATGAACTTAACTGGATTACTTTTAAATTTCTGTTTAGGTTTAACAATAAGCATTCTGTTTTTTTGCCATCAGTTATAACTGTGTAATTTCTTCTCTAGGAGAGGTAACAAAATTGCCCAACTTCATGGCCTTTTTCTTGGCTGGTTCTCCTGGTAAACCTGTATCTCATATTTTTTGAGATAACCAATTAGAACTACTTTGTGGAACAGGTGATGATGAGAAAAAAAAAAAGATAAGACTTGTAAGAATCCAACATACAATCTCTGTTTAATGTCTTGTCAATAGCCCCTAAATCTAACTTTAACTCCTTTTACCTCCAAAAAGAAATCCATGTTTCTATTTCTTATATGAGGTCTAAGATCTTTCTGTATGAGACAGTGAAATACAAACTATTCACCTCAATGCTTTCCTGTGCTGCATTGAATTTTTCAAGAACAAGTATTAGCTATGAGATACTAAAATATGGTACATCCTTAATAATAATTTAAGCATGCTGGTGAAAGTTGATTGTGCGTTTTTTTTATTATTTTTTAATATAAATTTATTTATTTTAATTGGATGCTAATTACAATATTGTATTGGTTTTGCCATACATCAACATGAATCCACCATGGGTATACATGTGTTCCCCACCCTAAACCCCCCTCCCACCTCCCTCCCCTACCATCCCTCTGGGTCATCCCAGTGCACCAGCCCCAAGCATCCTGTATCCTGCATCAAACCTGGACTGATGATTTGTTTCTTATATGATATTATACATGTTTCAATGCCATTCTCCCAAATCATCCCACCCTCTCCCTCTCCCACAGAGTCCAAAAGACTATTCTATACATCTGTGTCTCTTTTGCTGTCTCGCATACAGGGTTATCGTTACCATCTTTCTAAATTCCATATATATGCGTTAGTATACTGTATTGGTGTTTTTCTTTCTGGCTTACTTCACTCTGTATCCTTGTTAACAAGGGTGATATTTAGTTAAATGTAATGTAACGCCACATAAACATAAAACTTTTCTTATTACAAACTCTTCATTTAAGATTTTTTCTTCTAGAAGGTTTACGACCCAGAGGGAGGGTATGGGGAGGGAGGAGGGAGGAGGGTTCAGGATGGGGAGCACGGGTATACCCGTGGCGGATTCATTTCGATGTTTGGCAAAAGTTTAAAAATAAAATAAAATTAAAAAAAAAAAAACTTTCAGATTTTCTTATGAATTATACTTCAGATGTGTTAAATAAGATGTCTCCATTAAATTTTTTGATCCCTATTCAAGACATGAATTCATTGTTTGACTACTGCAGCGTACACATAGAATGATACAAGCTTCATGTTCTGTGCTGTACTTAAACCAGCTTTAGACATCCAAGATTTGCATTCTTCTGATGTGAACTGAACTACAGTCCCAAAGAATCGGCCTTTGTAGGGGGATACGGAGCTTGAAAGAAATAGCTAAGCAGTTATGCTTCACCCTGTCAAACAGCAGATTTCATATTCACTACCACAAGATGGAGGCTATTCAGAGAAAAACCATTTCTTGTGTTTGTTGGGGTAAAATAGTCTATCTCAGTGCAGGCTGGTTAAACTGTAACATTTTTAATATACATAGCGATACTTCTCAGTCTGCAAGGGTAGATATATTAAAGTCTAATTGGAGATGAATGTTTAAATATTGCCTTTATAGAATTAGTTACACAAAAGCTGTGTGACAAACATGGGAGTCCTAAAGAGTAGGGGAAAATTTAGAAATCTACATATGCATTTGAGGGGTCTCAGAAGAGATAAGGGTCTCCCTCTATCACACTATAGAAATTACTTCTGGTGACAAAAAGGTACAAACTTCCACTTATAAAATAAGTCCTGAGGACATAATGAAATGACATGGTGAATATAGTTAGTAATATTGTATTTCATATTTGGAAGTTGTTAGAATAAATCTTAAAAATTCTCATCACAAGAAATAAAATAATGTAAAGTGATGGATGCTGACTAGACTTACTGTGATGATCATTTTTCAATACACCCATATCTAGTCATTATGTTGTACACTTAAAACTAAGTGTACAACATTATAATACTGTAACTAATACAATATTATATGTCAACTATATCTCAATATAAATAAATACATCTATTTACTTCTCAATGTTCTTTTTTTTTTTCAGTGTTCCATATGCCACATTTACCTATACATTTTTACTTGTAAAACTGTAAAACCCATTAACAAAAAGAATAACTAAAAATATATATGTACTGATCATTAAATTAACTATCTGGCTAAGAAGATATTAAAGAGTTCATTTTAGTTGTGAATCATCACTCCAAGGTGATTCTCTTGGAAGTGAAGAACAATGTAGGAAGTAAGAAGATGTGAGGAGAATTCTAGATTAAGCTACTCTAACTGTATGTAAACACATCCCATAATCTATGAAACTGCCTTATTTCTGCCAAAGATTTCTTGCAGATGAGAAATGTATAAACAGCATGTAATAACATTTGAGACTCCATGAGTCTAATGATAAACCAGGGAAAGTATCAACACATCTTCAAAAATAAAAAATCTTAATTGTTTATATTTTCATTTATGATTTTAATAAAATAACAGTAATTAGCTACCTAACTGATTAGTGCTAATTAGATCTTATTTTTCTGTGTCAGTAAGTATGTATTGGGGCATCCTAGATGGCTCAATGGTAAAGGGTCTGCCTGCAATGCAGGAGACGCAGGAGAAGTGGGTTCGATTCCTGGGTCTAGAAGATTCCCCTGGAGAAGGAAATGGCAACCCACTCCCTGGATTGGGAAGATTACCCTGGAGAAGGAAATAGAAATCCACTCCAGTATTCTTGCCTGAAAAATCCCATGGACAGAAGGGCCTGGTAGGCTGCAGTCCACGGGATCACAAAGAGTCAACATGACTCAGTGACTAAGTGCACACAAGATATGACTAAGTACACACAAGTATATACTGTTATGCATCAGGATCATTAAGGAAAATAGAAACCACACTAAGTAATTCAAGCAAAAAGATATTTAGAACAGGGTTTTAAGAAAAAAATTAAAAAGATCAATGAAATCAAGGACTGTTTCTGTTTAAAAAGATAAACAATTGGTAAACCTCTAGCCAAGCTCATCTAGAAGAAAAGAGAAAAGACCCAAATAAAAAAAATAAATGAGAGGGGAGAAATAACCATTGATATCACCGAGATACAAAAGGTCATGAGAATACTACAAACAGTTATATGCCATCATATTGGATGATCTAGAGAAATGGAAAAAATTTCCAGAAATTATACAGCATGGCAAGACTGAGTCAAGACAAAACAGGCAATTTGAACAGATGGATCACTGGAAGTGATAGATCACTAGAACAGGTAGATCACTAGAATTTATCATTAAAACAGAAAACCTCCCAGCAAACAAGGCTTCTGACCACAGGACTTCACAGGAGAATTCTGTCAAGCATATAGAGAACTTATACCTTTCCTTCTCAAACTATTCCAAAAATTTGGAGAAGAGGGAACAATCCCAAAGTCATTCCACAAGGCCACCATTATTACCCTGATACCAAAACCAAAGATACCACAATAAAAGACAATTACAAGCTGATATCTTTCATGAATATAGATGCAAAAACTCTCAACAAAATATTAACCAACCAACCAAAATCACTGCAGATGGTGACTGCAGCCATGAAATTAAAAGACGCTTACTCCTTGGACGGAAAGTTATGACCAACCTAGACAGCATATTAAAAAGCAGAGACATTACTTTGTCAACAAAGGTCCATCTAGTCAAGGCTATGGTTTTTCCAGTGGTCATGTATGGATGTGAGAGTTGGACTATAAAGAAAGCTGAGCGCCAAAGAAATGATGTTTTTGAACTGTGGTGTTGGAGAAAATTCTCGAGAGTCCCTTGGACTGTAAGGAGATCCAACCAGTCCATTCTAAAGGAGATCAGTCCTGAGTGTTCTTTGGTAGGACTGATGTTGAAGCTGAAACTCCAATACTTTGGCCACCTGATGCAAAGAGCTGACTCATTGGGAAAGACTTTGATGCCAGGAAAGATTGAGGGCAGGAGAAGGGGATGACAGAGGATGAGATGGTTGAATGGCATCACCGACTCAATGGACATGGGTTTGGGTGGACTCCAGGAGTTGGTGATGGACAGGGAGGCCTGACGAGCTGCAGTTCATGAGGTCGCAGAGAGTCAGACACAACTGAGTGACTGAACTGAATCCAATAATACATGCTGCTGCTGCTAAGTCGCTTCAGTTGTGTCTGACTCTTGCGACCCCATAGATGGCAGCCCACCAGGCTCCCCCTTCCCTGGGATTCTCCAGGCAAGAACACTGGAGTGGGTTGCCATCTCCTCCTCCAATACATGAAAGTGAAAGTGAAGTTGCTCTGTTGTGTCCGACTCTTAGTGACTCCATGGACTGCAGCCTACCAGGCTCCTCCATCCATGGGATTTTCCAGGCAAGAGTACTGGGGTGGGTTGCCATTGCCTTCTCCAAAAATACATGAGAAGGATAATATAACATGATCAAGTTGCATTTATTCCCAGGTCAAAAACATGGTTCAACATTTGCAAATCAATGTGATAAAGTACATTAACAAAAAGAAGAAAAAAAAAGGAAGGAGAAAAATTACATGATCATCTCAATAGACAGAAAAAGCAATTAACAAAATCCATCATCTATTCATGATTAAAAGCTCTCAAAAATAGATATGGAGGGAACATATCTCAACATATTAAAGACCATTTATGACAAACCCAAGTTAACATAATACTCAACACTAAAGTTAAAAGCCTTCCTGCTATGCTCAGTAACAAAACAAGGATGCCCATTTTTCACAACTTCTATTAACAGAGCCCTAGCCACAGCAGTCAGATAAGAAATATAAGGAATCCAAATCTGGAAGTGAAGACGTAATATTGGCACTATTTTCAGGTGACAAGATAGTCTATGTATATGCTGCTGCTGCTAAGTTGCATCAGTCGTGTCCAACTCTGTGGGACCCCATAGATGGCAGCCCACCAGGTTCCCCCATCCCTGGGATTCTCCAGGCAAGAACACTGGAGTTGGTTGTCATCTCCTCCAATGCGTAAAAGTGAAAGTGAAGTTGCTCAGTCATGTCCGACTCTTCATGACCCCATGGACTGTAGCCTACCAGGCTCCTCCATCCATGGGATTTCCCAGGCAGGAGTACTGGAGTGGGGTGCTATTGCCTGAGAACCCTAAGTCTCCATCTAATAACCATAAGAAATGAATGAATTCAGTAAGATTCCAGGATAAAAGATTAATTTGCAGAAATCTATTTTGTTTCTGTACACTAATAATGAAATTTTAGAAAGAAAATTGTAAGAACTCCCATTTAAAAATCACATAAAATTACTTAGGAATAAATTTAAGAAGGTGAAACCTATACTCTAAAATCTACAGAACATAATGTGATCCTTCAAAAGCACATGACATTTTTCACAAAACTAGAACAAAAAATCCTAAAATTTATAAGGAACCACAAAAGACCTTGAATTGCCAAAGCAACCCTGAGAAAAAAGAACAAAGCTGGAGGCATAACCTTCCTATATGTCAAACTATCTTACAAAGCTATAGTAACCAAAACAGCAGTGTGATTTTGGCACAGAAACAGACACACAGATCAATGGAATAGAATGGAGAACCCAGAAATAAGCCCATGCACCAGAGTCACTTAATCTATGACAAATGAAGCAAGAATATACAATGAGGAAAAGATTATCTCTTCAAGTAGCACTAGGAAAACTGGACAGCTACATGTAAAAGAATGAGATAAGAACATTCCCTCACACCATATAAAAAAACAAACTCAAAATGGCTTAAAGACAAATTTAACACTTGAAATTATAAAACTCCTAGAAGAGTACATTTGCAGAACACTCAGTATCAATCACAGAAATATTTTCTTGTATCAGTCCCCTAAGGCAAAATAAATAAAACCAAAAGCTTTTAAACCTGAAAGTTTTTGCACAGCAAATAGAAACATCAACAATAAGACAAGCTATATAATGGTAAAAGTATTTGCAAATGATGAAACTGGTAGGTAAAGCTCATATAGCTCATATAAACAAACAACCCAATCAAAAATTGTGAATACCTAGAGGAGAACATAGGCAAAACACTCTGACATACATCACAGCAGGATCCTCTATGACCCACCTCCCAGAATATTGGAAATAAAAGCAAAAATAAACAAATGGGATCTATTAAAATTAAAAGCTTCTGCACAACAAAAGAAACTATAAGCAAGGTGAAAAGACAGCCTTCAGAATGGGAGAAAATAATAGCAAACGAAGCAACTGACAAACAACTAATCTCAAAAATATACAAGCAACTCCTGCAGCTCAATTCCAGAAAAATAAATGACCCAATCAAAAAATGGGCCAAAGAACTAAATAGACATTTCTCCAAAGAAGACATACAGATGGCTAACACACACATGAAAAGATGCTCAGCATCACTCATTATCAGAGAAATGCAAATCAAAACCACAATGAGGTACCATTTCACGCCAGTCAGAATGGCTGCGATCCAAAAGTCTACAAGCAATAAATGCTGGAGAGGGTGTGGAGAAAAGGGAACCCTCTTACATTGTTGGGGGGAATGCAAACTAGTACAGCCACTATGGAGAACAGTGTGGAGATTCCTTAAAAAACTGGAAATAGAACTGCCTTATGATCCAGCAATCCCACTGCTGGGCATACACACTGAGGAAACCAGAAGGGAAAGAGACACGTGTACCCCAATGTTCATCGCAGCACTGTTTATAATAGCCAGGACATGGAAGCAACCTAGATGTCCATCAGCAGATGAATAGATAAGAAAGCAGTGGTACATATACACAATGGAGTATTACTCAGCCATTAAAAAGAATACATTTGAATCAGTTCTAATGAGGTGGATGAAACTGGAGCCTATTATACAGAGTGAAGTAAGCCAGAAAGAAAAACACCAATGCAGTATACTAACTCATATATATGGAATTTAGAAAGATGGTAATGACAACCCTGTATGCGAGACAGGAAAAGAGGCACAGATGTATAGAACAGTCTTTTGGACTTGTGGGAGAGGGAGGGGGGGATGATTTGGGAGAATGGCATTAAAACATGTATAATATAAAAAAAATCAAATAATAAAAAAAAAGAAGACATACAGATGGCAAATTGGCACATGAAAAGATCCTCAACATCACTAACTAAAAGAAATGTAGGTCAAAACCACAATAAAATATCACCTCACATCTGTGAGAAAGTCTATCACCAAAAAGTCTACAAATAACTGATTTTGAAGAGGATGTAGAGAAAAGGGAACCCTCATACACTGTTGGTTGAAATGTAAGTTGGTATAGCTACTATGGAAAACAGGATGGAACTTCCTCAAAAATTAAAATAGAACTACCATCAGTTCATTTCAGTTGCTCAGTCGTGTCCTACTCTTTGCGACCCCATGAACTGCAGCACACCAGGCCTCCCTGTCCACCACCAACTCCCAGAGTTCACTCAGACTCAGATCCATCGAGTCAGTGATGCCATCCAGCCATCTCATCCTCTGTCGTCCCCTTCTCCTCTTGCCCCCAATCCCTTCCAGCATCAGAACCTTTTCCAATGAGTCAACTCTTTGCATGAGGTGGCCAAAGTACTGGAGTTTCAGCTTTAGCATCATTCCTTCCAAAGAAATCCCAGGACTGATCTCCTTCAGAATGGACTGGTTGGATCTCCTTGCAGTCCAAGGGACTCTCAAGAGTCTTCTCCAACACCACAGTTCAAAAGCATCAATTCTTCGGCTCTCAGCCTTCTTCACAGTCCAACTCTCACATCCATACATGACCATAGGAAAAACCATAGCCTTGACTAGACAGACCTTTGTTGGCAAAATAATGTCTCTGCTTTTGAATATGCTATCTAGGTTAGACATAACTTTCCTTCCAAGGAGTAAACGTCTTTTAACTTCATGGCTGCAATCACCATCTGCAGTGATTTTGGAGCCCCCAAAAATAAAGTCTGACACTGTTTCCACTGTTTCCCTATCTATTTCCCATGAAGTGATGGGACCAGATGCCATGATCTTCGTTTTCTGAATGTTGAGCTTTAAGCCAACTTTTTCACTCTCCACTTTCACTTTCATCAAGAGGCTTTTTAGTTCCTCTTCACTTTCTGCCATACTCCAACAATTCCACTTCTGGGTATATATCCAGAAAAAATGAAAACAGTAATTTGGAAAGATACATGCATTTCAGTGTTCACAAAAACATTATTTACAATAGTTAAGACATGGAAGCAGCCCATTTGCTCATCAACAGAAAACTGGATTAAGAAGATTTGGTATGTGTATATACATATTGTATATGCACACACACACATTTGTGTGTGTATATGTGTGTGTATATATATATACACACACATATGCACTTACACACAAAGGAATATTATTCATATAAAAGAATGAAATATTGCCATTTGCAGCAACATGGATGGACCTAGAGATTAATATGCTTAGTGAGATAAGTCAGACAGAGAAAGATAAATACTGTATGATATCACATGTGGAATCCAAAAAAAGAAATAATACAGATGAATGCTATGCAAAACAGAAAGACTTACAGATATAGAAAACACATCTGTTACCAAAGGGGAGAGATAAGTGGGACTGGGGGGACAAATTGGGAATATGGGATTAACAAATCCAACTACTGTATATAAAACAGATAAGCAACAAATATACTGTATGGCATGGGGAATTACACCATTATCTTAGGAAAATCTATAATGGAGTACAGTCTGCAAAAACACTGAATTACAATGCTCTACACATGAAACTAACACAATATTGTGTATAAACTATACTTCAATTAAAAATAAAGCAGTAAAGCAAAATAAATAATACAAGGATTTGAGAGTTTCAACAAATCACTGAAAGGCTTAAAAGAGTTACAATTGAGATGTAGGTAGGATGTCATTAAGTTTTAGTTTGGTGCCTCAGTTTTGGTCCTAAAAGTTAAAAAATTTTCCACTTTGAGTTATAGAACTATAGGAAACAGGTGTCAATGACATAACTGACCAGCAGCCTCAAAGCTGCATATTGACAGGGAAGTGTAGTCTAGCTGACCACACAAAACTTTCCATCTGCTAAAGTCTATGGGCCCACAGTCCTCTGCAGGTAGAACAAATGCCACAGGTGACACATTGGTTGGTATTTTATGCTTTGTATTGGGAAAATAAAAATCTGTGTCTAGAAATTCATTAGAAGAAAATTCACTGAAATTACCTATGTTATGATAGTAAATGAGATTTTGGTCTTCAGTGTATGTTCATCTTTTAAAAGTTAGATGGGATTATTGTAGCAACTCCATTTCTACTGATACATTAATTTCTTATTACTGCATAATAAATCACTACACATTGAATGGTTTACAACAACCCATTTTTTATCCTAGAGTTTTCTGAGTCAAAAATCTGGGTATAGCTTAGTTGGGTCCTCTACTAAGAGTCTTACAAGATGGCAATCCAGGTGTCATCCAAGATTTAGTTCTCATCTGAAGGCTTGACTAGGCTTTAAAAAAAAATTCTAAGCTCATAAGATTGTTAGCCGAATCAAATTCTTTGCAGTTATAAAACTCATGGAGGCTTGCTTCTTCAAGGCTTCTCTGAACTCTCAGAAATTCTAATCCTGATTTTAAATGTCTTACCTGATTATGTCAGGCCCACCCAGGATAATTTATCTTTTATTAACCCTGAAGTCAACTGATTAGAGTCCTTAATTGCCTCCTGTAGTTCTTGCCAGTATGGTGAAAGTAATATCATCTTGGGAGTGATATCCCATCATATTGAGAGGCCCTGCCCAAACTCAAGGACAGGAAATCACACAAGGGTTTAGGTGATTGTAAGTTAATTTAGAATTCTGCCTACTATAACTGTTAAAAGAGAGACATATTGGCAAGCCCCTAGTAACAACCCAATCAAAAAGTGGGCAAAAGACCTAAACAGACCTTTCTCCAAAGAAGACATACAGACAGCTAATAAACACATGAAAAGATCCTCAACATCACTCATTATTAGAGAAATGCAAAACAAAACTAAAATGAGATATCACCTCACACCAGTCAGAATGACCATCATCAAAAACTCTACAAACAATAAATGCTGGAGAGGGTGTGGAGAAAAGGGAATCTTCCTGCACTGTTGGTGGGGATGAAAATTGATACAGCTACTATGGAAGACAGTATGGAGATTCATTAAAAAAAACTAGGAATAAAATCACCATATGACCAAGCAAGCCCACTACTGGACATATACCCTGAGGAAACCAACATTGAAAAAAAACATGTACCCAGTGTTCATTGCATCACAATTTACAATAGCTAGGGCATGGAAGCAACCTAGATGTCCATTGACAGATGAATGGATTAAAAATCTGTGGTACAATGGAATATTACTCAGCCATAAAAAGGAACACCTTTGAGTCAGTTCTAATGAGGTGGATGAACCTGGAGCCTATATATAGAGAGAAATAAATAGAGAAAAACATATTTTATATTAATGCATATATATGGGATTTAGAAAGATGGTACTGATGAGTATATGCAGGGCAGCAATGGAGACACAGACATAGAGAACAATCTCATGGACACGAGGAGGACAGGAGGAAGTAGAGGGTGGGATGTATGGAGAGAGGAACATGGAAAAACACACATTACTACTACTACTAAGTCATTTCAGTCGTGTCCGACTCTGCGCGACCCCATAGACGGCAGCCTACCAGGCTCCCCCGTCCCTGGGATTCTCCAGGCAAGAACACTGGAGTGGGCTGCCATTTCCTGCTCCAATGCATGAAAGTGAAAAGTGAAAGTGAAGTTGCTTCAGTCGTGTCCGACACTCAGCAACCCCATGGACTGCAGCCTACCAGGCTCCCCCGTCCCTGGGATTCTCCAGGCAAGAGTACTGGAGTGGGGTGCCATTGCCTTCTCCGAAAACACACATTACTATATGTAAAATAGAAATAGCCAATGGGAATTGGCTGTATGACTCAGGGAACTCAAACCAGGGCTTTGTAACAACCTAAAGGGGTGGGATGGGAAGGGAGGAGGAAGGAAGGTTCAAGAGGGAAGGGACATGGGTATTCCTACAGCTGACTCATGTTGATTGGCAGAGACCAACAGAATATTGTAAAGCAATTATCCTTCAATTAAAAATGAATGATAAAAAAGAGAGACGTATTGGGAATCTTCTGCTTCACACTACATGGCACACTGCTTTCTAGGGTGTTCTTTAACTGTTTCATGGGCTTCCCTGATGGCTCAGTGGGTAAAGAATCTACCTGCAATGCAGGAGACTCAAGTTCAATCCCTGGGTTGGGAGGATTCCCTGGAGAAGGAAATGGCAACCCACACCAGTATTCTTGCCTGGAAAATTCCATGGACAGAGGAGCCTGGAACACTATAGTCCAAAGGTGGCAAAGAGTCAGACATGACTGAGTGATTAAGCATCAACGTATTAGGATAGTACATTTATGAGGTGGGAAGGGAGTGGTCATGAGATGCATTATTATTCTCTATAGTGGAGTAATGATTTGAATTGGTCTAATTCCAGAATCTTATTTACTCAAGAACTAGAATTTTCAGTATGATACACCTTGATATTCCTTAACATGTAAAAAAATAAACAGAACCAGAATATCAGAATATGGGTTGCACTCTGTCATGTCTATTAGAAGGATAGCCATAATCAGAACCCTGGTTTCCTGACTCTCTAATCCAGTAGTATTTTTCATAAAACCACCCTATTGAAGCCACAAGATTATAACAGAAAAATTTAGTTACTAGAACTACAACTGTTTTCCAATTTTGATACAGGGAAGATATAAGCCTCCAATCTTGTGCCTAGTTTATTGTTTTAACTGTAAAATAAATTTTACTGAAGCCTTGAGACTGTTCTATTTGTGCTATATCCAACCAATGGGTAATAGAGAATAGTGGTACAAAGAAAACCAGCATCACAAAAGAGCTGCACTAGTTTCCAGATCTTCCACTTATATCTCCGTGGCCTGCTCTCTCATCTCCTTTAGGCCTCTTGCCAATGGGACTTTCTTTGAAAGGAGACCACGGCCTTGTTAGCTGATTGTCTGTATCAGCCCAGTGACTGGAGGCTGCGTGACGGCAGGGACGTCTGTCTGCTGTATCCCACTGTATCTTTGGCACCTAAAACAGTAGTTGGCACAGAGTTAAGTGCTCAGCAAACATGTGGAATGAAAAAAAAAAGACTGAATTAATTTTTAGTTTTAAGAGATCAGGCTCATCTTGAGAATCAAACAGGCCAAGAAAATGATGGAAAATATGGATAGCCACCTGAGTAAATTTGTGTGCGTTCAGTTGCTCAGTCATGTCCAATTCTTTGCAACCCCATGGAATGTAGACTTCCAGGTTCTTCTGTCTATGAGGTTCTATAGGCAAGAATACTGGAGTGGGTTGCCATGCCTTTCTCCAGGGAATCGTTCCAACCCAGGGATCAAATCCAGGTCTCCTGCATTGCAGGCAGATTCTTTACCATTTGAGCTAACTGGGAAGCTCTGAGTAAATCTGAGAAGCATTTATTATAAAAATACTGGAATTCAATTTAAGTGTTAATAACATTTGAGTGGCCTAGGACTTTGGACTCACTGCTTTAGATAACATTGAGCTATCACACCAGTTGATCTGCCATGAGCAGTTTAAAATACCAAACAGTAATCTCCACCTCTGCTACTTAGTGTGTGAGTGTTAGTGGCTCAGTCGTGCCCGACTCTTTGCGAGCCCATGGACTGCAGTCCGCCACGCTCCTCTGTCCATGAGACTTTCCAGGCAAGGTATACTGGAGTCGGTTGACCATTTCCTTCTCTAGGGGATCTTCCCAACCCAGGGATCGAACCTGGGTCTCCTGCACTGTAGGCAGATTCTTTACTGACTGAGCTACAAGGTCCTGCAAAATATCTATCAGAGATAAATCATTGTTACAGAATAGTATGGGCTTCCCTGGTGGCTCAGACGGTAAAGAATCTGCTTGCAATGTAGGAGACCTGGGTTCGATCCCTGGGTTGGGAATATCCCCTGGAAGAGGGAACGGCTACCCACTCCAGTATTCTGGCCTGAGCACTGCCAATAGTTGGACATGACAGAGTGACTTTCAACACACATAGGATAGTATCTTAAGGAGACAAACTAGCTACTTACTGCTTTAGTATTTTATATATGTAACTTACCAGAAAGTGGCATCAGCTGTTTAGATACCCACAGAATTACTTTTTTTTAGTGAGATCCAGACTTGGATCTTTCCTTTTCCAAAAAAATCAACCTAAGAACTAGCCCTATAGGTTTCATATTTGTTTTAGGGTTTGGGGGGATTTTGTCATTGCTTTTATTGTTTTTGAGAAACTGACAAGAATGCTAAATGTCATTCAGTACTTCCTCCATAATGCTTAACCAAACTTTTATTAAAAATTAGTAATTTAGCAATAAAACAAGCAAACACACACACACACACACACACACTAGGTTACACAAAAAAACTGATATGTGTTATTCCTCCGAATAATGAGTTACATGATAAATCGCAACCTTTCATCTTTGCCTTGGCTGCCAGGATGTTTAGAACTATTGTTATCTTCTTAGGATGACCACCTACCTTCCCTTGTGTACCTGGGATTGCTGGGTGTCTCAGGATACAAGCCTTTCAGTACCAAAACTGGACAGTTCCAGGCTAACCAGGAAGGCTTTGATTATAAAATACATGCTTGTCTTTGAAACTTTAAAAATCATAAATTTATAAAAACTGCATTTATTTATACATAAAATTTACTTATATGTTTATAAATCTCTAAAGTTTATAAAAAAGTAAACTAAGTTGCAGGCACTCAGTCTGAAAGGGTAATTCTGTTTGACTAGTTGGATTAAGGAACCAGAACTAAGAGTGAGAGAGTACTCAAGGAAAGGATTTGAAAGTCACTGATGTGGAGAAACAGCTAAAGAACAGATGGTCCCTTTATGTACCCTGCTGAGAGAAGCAGAGACATATACTAAGTAGTAGAGGGGAAAAAAAAGAGAGAGAGAGACAAAACAGGAAGAGAAGCTTCTATTTTTATTATTGGCTACAGCTCTTATATTTTGTTTAAAAGTTCTCATCAAGATCCTACATTCCTTGCTAATTTCTTTATTGATTTTCACATGTTTAAACCAAGACATACTGTCTTTAAATAGTGTTAAAAATTAATGGATTAGGTAGGTGCGAAGCAAGGAGAAATGTCCAAAGCTATTAACTGAAGAAGGTTTGGCCTAAATAATACTGTCACTGTAAAATGACAAGTGACAAAGCTCTGAGTGGAGACGTTTGGGTTGGAAATGATGCAGAAAGAATTCCAGCCACCACCACACACTGCAAAGCACTCCCTGGTGCCTCTGCATCATCACTTTCTCAGCCTGTCCTGAGCCAACATATTGTTTTTCTGTCCAAGTAATTTTCAGTAACACCCACCCAATCCCCAGCAGTGACTGCACTGAACATAACACCTGGCAAAAATTCAACTGAATGTGAGCAAGACGGCATCACAGAATTTAAGCTCCTGTATAAAAATCTCCCTCCACACTCTGAAAGGCAGGAAAGGAAATGAACAAGCTCATGGTTATGAAATTAAGCAGTCTTCAGCCACTAATTCCAAGACAAAATAAATAAATAAAACATGCATATTTTATAACCTGCTTCCAGCATCACTAAGGAAAGCAAAATTATACAATTCTACCCAGAGAGCATCTGTGTGATAGAAGCAGCTAAATAATTAAAACCTAGTCCTTTTCAGAGAAGCTTGTTCCATCAGAGTCAAGACACATGCAAGGGGTCTTTCCTGGTTCCAGTGACTGTGCTGGTTCAATTCACTTTATTATTTCCATCAGAGAAATTTAACCAAATATAGACAGCATGTAATTTTAAAAATTTACTTCATATCACACCATCATTTTAGACTAAGTTTACCATTAAGCTTGTTTATTAGTCAATGAATGTATCATTTTTTACAAAGAAGAGATATAAGAGAAAGAAAACTGTGAAAGTTACCAGAACATTTGCACTGTTTTGCTCAGGTTTTTTAATTGAATAAATTGTCACATGGAAAACTGGTCACCTAGATTTTTCATGTGCGAGACTCGATACCCAGAAATCCCCTTACTAAATAATGAGATCCATGAGGCCTCATTTTAAAATGTAGCCCCCTTTGGTTTGAGCTGAATTTTGTCATGTGTGCTGCTGAATGAAGAGCCCCACTGTTGGCTCCATCTCCACAAGCTGACAGCCCAGCCTTGGCTCTGGTATAATGTTTTTTATTTTGTTTTGAGGTAGACTCCTTAATCACATTAGAAGCTATTATAATCCCCTGACCAAAGACACAGCGTGCTCTTGGTGGAGCCATACATCCCGGGCTCCACTGCTTTGAGTAATGGATTTCCATTTCACTGATGAGATGACATTATCCTCTTGACACAGTTCCTTTTTGTCCTCTCAACATAGTTCCTTTTTGTCCAACAGTTGGTGCTATCTTTCTACCACATAGAAGCCTAGAACACACTGGAGAATGCTCACAAAGTTGGAGAAAAGAAAACCCTTTCTCCATATGTTTTTACTTAAGGTATTGTTTTATTTATCTCAAACTCTGTCAAAGGAACTGTCTCCAGTATCAACTGGCTTTTCTATTTCTTAGGCTAGGATAGAATAAAGAAAAAAAATGTACAAGCTGCACTCATATTGCTCTAAAGTTTCACATCCAATTCTGGGTATTAATAAAGCATAGTGGTTAAAAAAGTGACCTATGTCACTAGCTGGCCCTGCTTTTGAAACCTGGATTTTTCTCACATTACTATGTGACTTTTGGAAAGTGACTCAAACTCTGTATAGGAGTTTGATGTGTGTTAGTCACTCAGAATTCTGGAGTGGGCTGCCATTCCCTTCTCCAGGGGATCTTTCCAACCCAGGGATTGAACCCAGGTCTCCTGCATTGGAGGGAGATTCTTTACTGTCTAAGCCACCAGGGAAGCCTCCAAATAGGAGTTTACTCTTTGCAACCCCATGGACTGTAGCCTACCAGGTTCCTCTGTCCATGGGATTTTCCAGGCAAGAATACTGTAATGGGTTGCCATTCCCTTCTACAGGGGATCTTCCCAACCCAGGGATCGAACCCAGGTCTCCCGTATTGTAGGCAGATGCTTTACCATCTGAGCCACCAGGGAAGTCCTCTTTAAAGTATACACAATGATAAATATCTACTTCTTAACATGTTTGGGAAAGTTGAGGAAATAATGCCAGTATGTATTAGCAGTATATTGTCACATAACTGCTGGTTATCATTATTGTCATTAAAAGATATTTTTAAAGTAGCTAAATAGATTTTTATATATCTAGAAAATTAAGATAATCCACACCTTTAATAAATATAATACATATGTTCTATGGTAAAACTGTACAGTTTCAAAAAATTAAATACCAGAAAAACACACATGCAAAAAGATGTAGAGTTTCACATTAATAAAAATATTTTAGTTCTAGCAAATCTATTCTTAAAATTTCTGCTGATACCACAGTCCCTGAGCTGGAGTCCACGAGTGCTGGAGTCAGGTGTTGAATGTGTTGTGTAAACAGTAGGCTATTTCACGATTCAAGAATGTTCAGGATTAAATGACAAAATTGTGCTAAAAAACAATCTGCTGCTACTATTTCCAGAAATTCTCTCAAAATCCCATAATAACCAGTACTTTAAAAAAAAGTTGTTCATGAAGCAAATTATTTAGTGACATAGTGTTCAGAGAGAACTATTTCAGCATTTACCCAGGCACACACGGATATATGTTGTACTTAAGGGCTCTTATTCATAAGACTAACAAATTCAAACAATAAGAAAGCAATTCCTCCGTCTAGCTCCCCAACGGAACTCAAATTGTACCCATGAAGAATGAAACACAGGAATACAACTGTAAAGATAATGATTCTCTTTGTTCTCCAATAATGTAAAAAACAAACAAACAAAAAAAACACACCTTTTTCAAGGAACTCTCACACTACATAATAAAGTAACTGTTACTGCCCACCAATTCTGGCAGGCTAGACCTCGGTGACCTTTGATACAGAGTGATAGCATAGTTTCTAAGATTTTTCCAACAACTACAACAGTGTTTGCAAAGAGCTTACATCCATAGTGGCTATACAAAATAAGCCCGTGTGGAATTTTCATGGCCACTGTTTTTTTGTTGCTTTTTTTTTTAAAGGTGATATGAATATTCCCTGCTAAAGAAAGATCCAGTCAGCCTCTTTCCCGCCCATTTTGAGGGGTAAGTACTATCTAGGACCAGAGTATAAAAAATAGTTATGTATCATATAAGATGTTATTTAAAAAATGCAAAAACACTCACCTTCATTCTATATTTTTACTGTTTGAAAAAATAGCCAGCACTCCACTTCCAACACACACACCCCACCAGTAATTTTTTTTTTTTTTTTCCCTTTTTTCTTCTGATTCCAGAAAGGATGCTGAGCCAACTAATTTTTGCAAATGGGGCCTGGGCAAATCCACTTGGAAGCCCAAAGCCCTGGGCGAGGAAAGCATGGTTGCTTACGCTTGTATCCTCGCTTCTGCTCTAACACTTGTTTGCTCTCTCCCCCACCAAATAGAAACACATGCAAGAGGGAAGAGGGCCCTGGGCAACAACATTTGGAAGCTGAAAACCAATTAGGGTAGTTGTTAGAAGCAGTGAGAGATTTGAAGAACAGAGGTGGAGGAGTAGGAAGGCTTCAGAGGAGAGGGAAATGAGAAGTAAAGGGGAGAGACTTTCAGGGTTTGAACAATTCTGGAACCAGCCAAGTGCCCACAATTAGGTGGGTGGGTTCATGTGTAATTCCGCATGATTAATCTTAGTCTTTTTCATGTAATGGGGTTATTTGGAATCCATTGAGATAATAGATGTGAAATAATTTCATAAAAATTCAAGCACAATACAAATGTGAAGTTTTAGTCATAAGTGATTACAGCTATTTTACCAAACGAAAGGCCTGAGGGCATGGGAGAGGTTTGAATTAATAAGATATTAATTATTCTGTAGTTCAGTAATTTCTGTAGTTCAGAAAATTCTTTACTCATTAAAAAAAAAGAGAGAGAGGGTAGTGTAGATGCTAAAATATCCATTTGCCCAAGATATTACACACCTCTTAATCTTTTAATTAACACAGCATCTGTGTCGGTGACACTTTAAGTCTTACAAACCATATTACCACAGTTGCCTGAATATTCCTCAAACCACTGGGAACTGAAACTTTTGCCATGGGGGTTATAAGACTCAACAGACTTACCTGGTTCATAAATCCTTCAGCTTCCTGGTTTGGAGTCAAACAAGTCTTCAGTCTTCTCTCCTCAAGCAGAGATTACTCTGCGATGCTGCAACAACTCGCATCTGGGCCCACCGTGCTTCACCTTTCCTTTTATAGGTGCCTTTTGCCATGTGACTTTGTAGCTCCTCCTTTACTAAAAGGATACAGTATGTTTTCTTTCTTCTGACTTTGGGATTGGCCATGAGGTGGCAACCCACTCCAGTATTCTTGCCTGGAGAACCCCACGGACAGAGGAGCCTGGCAGGCTACAGTCCATGGGGTCACAAGAGTTGGACATGACTGAGCGACTAAACCACCACCACCATCACGAGACTTGTTTGGGCAAACAGAATATAGCAGAAATGATAGTGTATCCGCTCTGGGTCTGTGGCTCCTCAAGACACCTTGCAACTTTCAAGTCTCTTGCTTAATCCTCTGCTGTTACCATGAGGAAGACTTGCCTTAAGTATTTAGTTCATCAGAGGGAGATGAGGGATGTGTGGGGAAGAGCTGCCCCAGCTAAGCCCAATTTAGGTTAACCAGCCCTTCTAGGCCCCACAGGTGCATGAGATAAACCATTTCTTCTTTTATGAGCTGCTGAGAACTTTGGTTGTGCATTACCCAGGTTTATTGAAGCAACTGTTAATCCAGACACTGACCCTCCAAAGTTAATCATTTCTTCTGGCACCATGAGAGTGAGGTCAGCACCAAACCCTTCGGGCCCTTTCCACTTGGACTCTTTTTCATTTGTCTATTATCTCTGCATGGCAACAACATGGTCACTCCCCTAACCAAACTTCATTCCTGTTTTTAAGCCATAGTTAAAAGAAATTTCTTTTGAAATAATAGTGGAGAAAATGCAAGGTCCTTTTAAAGAAAAAGAATGGAGAATCCATGCATGGGAATATGCATCTCTTCTTGAACCATTCTCTACAGCCAAAGATTTAAATCCAGCACTTAAGATTATCTGAATGCAGAGCCACTAAAACAAAACAGAACAGAAACTTAAAATCTGCCATTGTGCTAGCATTCACATCTCTTGGGATGATATGAAATAGGAGGGGTTAAGAGTCACTCAGTTGTGCTCTTGGATGATCACAGAGCTATCTTTAGAACCAGGCAGAACCAGGTTACTGAAGCACAAACTAACGGTGTATGCCTGGGAAGCAAAAGTAAATTTTCCAAGCATCTCCGTCTTCCTTTGTCAAAATAAGGATATTTTGACAGTTTTCTCTTAAACTATTTTCTCAGTTTATTAAAAGGGACAAATGAGAAAGACATATTGGAGGCATTTACTGGAGTTACAGGCAGCCTCCATTCTCTTTTCTAACCAGACTAAGATATATATCCCATAGTATCCTTACCATACTCTCTCCATTTTTGTTTAAACAAGTGACATTGCATGTCATGGTCATTGCTGCTGCTACACAGCAAGACACATATTATTATGTCAAATGAACTGTGTGAAACTCAGCCAAAGAAGCCCAGGGCACATACAGTTTTGCTTTGTTTTTGCCCTCATTCTACAAGTCCATGCTCAGAGAATAAACCCTTGTGCTTTTACTTTGATTTGGGGTTCAAACAACACTCAGAGAACTCAATCAAGTTCTTTCTTTTTTTTTTTTCTAGTTGTGACTTTATCTCCTGTATTCCTTCCTTAAGTTCATAGGGACTGGCTGAGAAGCTGATACTGCTTTTCTTAACTGGCTGAGAAGTTCATCGTCACCTGAAAAGTTCATGATCCGGAATTAACCTTTGGGTCCAAAGTGAAAGTGAAGTTACTCAGTCGTGTCCGACTCTTCGCGACCCTGTGGACTGTAGCCCACCAGGCTCCTCCGTCCATGGGATTCTCCAGGCAAGAATACTGGAGTGGGGTTGCCACTTCCTTCTCCAGGGGATCTTCCCGACCCAGGGGTCGAACCCAGGTCTCCATTGGATCCAAAGACAGACTTTATTCCCACAAAATCAAAATTGGTAACACTTTCTTGGATACCCACTGTACACAAACAAAAATTATGTTAACTTGACTGTACAAACATTGATAAACATGAGCCTACTTTTAAAAAACATAATGTTGCTTGTTCTCACAGGTTAAAAGTATAGCAGAAGAAATGGGTTACTTTTTTCCTTTAGAGCCTTTCCTAATAAGCTAACAAACATGAATAGCTGTATTTCAGGATTTTCTCTGCTCCATAATCCTCCCTCAGAAGTTTTCAGACACTGAAGAAATTTTCAAAGATTAACCTTTGGAAAAAGTTGTCTTTTTAGAAAAGACAAAGGGGGAAAAAAAAAAAAAAACCTATGTGAAATTTCCCAGAGACTCTCCTTCTAATTTACACTAATAGATATGCAGGTCATATGGAAAATTAAACACCAAAATTTGAATTTTCGGGGCAAGAGAATTTATGCACACAAATCCTATTACCAGCTAATGGGATTTGTGGGGATCCCCAGTGACCTATTTAGAAAATGTACCCCCTGCTGTTCAAGATGAATATATCATGTGAGCTAAACCAGAATATTTAGTCCTGCAGTTGGCTTTATCCCCAGTCTGTCTGAGTGATCCCTCCATGATTTCTAAAAGATGCTGGCAACCATAGCAGTTTGCATATCTGACTGACAGTGCAAAATGACATCTATATTTTCACTTTTAAGTTCTCCATATTTGTTGCAAATACTTTTTAAAGGCCTCTTCCTTCCTTTCTCCTTTCCTCTCTACCCTTCCTTCCTTTCTCCTTTCCTCTCTACCCTTCCTTCCTCCTTTTTTTCCTCCTTGACTTCCTGCTCTCCTTTTTCTCCTCACTTCCTTCTCCTTATTCTTAAACGTAGAAAAGAAGTGAAGCAAGCATTAAGGCATTAATATTCTCTCTTTCTCTCTGTACTTGGTTGAAGAGATCGAGGCTCCTGTCACAGTTAAAGTACCTGTCACTGCAGTGGTTTCAGAACTCTCTCTTGACACAAATATACACATGTTTTTGGAGAACTGTTTCTAAGTCAGGACTGTCAGGTGCTGAGAAAACCAAATCACCATGAGTGTGGAAGTGTCCTGGGGTATTGATACTGCACTCCTGTCTGTATAATACTCCCTTGGCAAAACACCAGTTTTCTCTGGGACATGGTCTCTCACCAACCTCCTGCAGCCTCTGACTGGATACAAAATCACCCCTTCCTTCAAAAGGGTGTGTTTCTATTTACCAGCCAATGAAAAATCTATGTCCGCAAAGCAAACATCTCAAATCTTTTCTTGGAACATGCCATCTGAAAGCAAACATACAAAACTAACAAAACTAATGCAAAATTGAATTATTCCTCTTTAAACATATGAATTTTGAGAATGTTTTTATATTAATAACTAAAGAATTAAACTGTTTGATAATGATGAAATAGCAGACAACCTTCCAAGAACTATCAGATTAAGAGTCTGAACATGAAATTCTTGGTATTACTCAGATCACCATACATAATCTCATAGAAGGTTACTCTGATAATTAAAGGTGGGTAAAGTAATTCAAAATCAGATTTATGTGAAGCCAGAATAATGATATATAGTAAGATTCTTTACATAAGCTTTTTCTTAACACCAAAGGGTTGGATTTCTGATTTTTCAGCACCTAGACCTTTTAAAACATATAGAAATCACCATTTGTTTGGATATATACAAGCTTATTATTACATCATTAGTTTCCTTATTTCATGTAGAACTTGATTTCTCCTACAAAATTTCTTAACATTCTAGCAGATGCATTCTGTACACAATCAGTGACTGTGATTGTGTTTCCTTGTCTACTGATTTGTGTATGTCTGTGACCTTTTGGCTTCATTCCTTTAAGTCTCAGCAACACTCAGAATTATCAGACTCAGAGGTCATTAGACTCAATTCTAGTTTTTGAGTTTCTTTTTTGAGCATTTGGTAAGGATTGATATTTCATGGGTCTTATTCTTAAAAATCTCCAAAGTTCAAACAGAAAACTGTTAACTCATTCTATTTTGTAATTACCATATGGGTTCATTAAACACTTTTATTTTTGTAAAAGATACATTATGTATCAGTTTTTGCATCATCTGTTGTGCATCAATTTTTCTCAACTATCCAAAAAATCATAAAATAATAAGAATATAGAAGAATGATGAAACATTTAGAAGAATAATACAAAAGTGAAATAAATTGTTATTCTTTAGCTTTCTTACTGTGTTGTACAAAGTAATGCATCATCTTTCAAGAAGGCATAAAGGAAACCTGCCTGTCATTATTTTTTGTAATCTGCTTTTAGCGTTCATTGAAAACAGTAAAATCTGTGTTTGTTTTTTTTTTTTTTTTCTTTCTGCCTATCTGAGCAAAGAGGAGAAAACTGTCAGTGAAAGACATTTCAAAATCATTAGACAAATCAGAAGGTGAATGCAAAGGCAAAGAAAATTGCACTTTACACTTTGGTGGTAAAAGTGATCATATAAGCAAAATCGCAGACTATAGGTGTTTAGATTGATGAAAACTTACAAGAAGTTTTCAAACTCAAATTTGATAAGGAAGCAACATAATTCTAAAGACAAAAGGTAATATGATTTTCTCACCTAAATAGCCAATCAACAGGAAGAGGGACTTCATAACATAAAATTTTTGACAAAAACCTAAACCATCACATTTTGCTAGAAGGATATATATATCTGTATTGTATTATATATGTATTTTATGAAGCATCTTGTCAAACTTGATAAAAATAGTAAATGTCTTGATACTACTGTTAATATTTGATAGTTTACTATAACAAAATTATTAAAATTTTAGTAAAAATTAAGCTTTTAAAATTAAGTAAACTTTTAAAATTCTACGGATTACTTGTAAATGATTTAGCATATTTTGAAAATTAAATTTAAAGTGTTCATTATGCCCAGAGTGAGTAAATTATGACTTACTTATTTTCCCGGCAAATTGAGGGTTAAGTTGTATATATTCTAAATGAGAAGCCTGTATATTCTAAATTAAAACATTTCAGCAAATCTAATAGAAGTGTACTTCCTCCTCTTGACTTTGACTAAAGGGCTCACAGACTGACTGTTGTATCCTTGGACCTAGAGAATATGAGAAACAGTAGAGAAAGGAGCCAAATGAGAAGATAAAGATCCTGCAGTGACCAAACTTTTCTCTGAATGTATTTGTGTTTGCACACTATTTTCCTTATTTATTTCATATGGAACATATTACTGAATTTGGCATTTGAAAGATCAGCATTGCTGATCAAATTACCAACTAGGTTGGTTTAAGAGTATTTCATCAAAACTTTTAGCTACTCCTCAGTTCATCCCAGGGCAACACCATCAACCTTTGTGGCAGCAAGAGAGGAACATAAAAAGATTCTTTGTTGTTTTATGAACACGTGCCAAGCCAAAATTCCCATCTTGCACCTACGGAACCAATTATCAAGATCACCATGTCAATTCAACTGGAGTGCACATATATTTTTCCTTATTTACAGACATGTAATTATTTGCATTTAGTTCATACTACTTATCTTACAAAACAGCCATACAAATTTATATTGGTTGTACACATATGGGTAAACGGACTCATTTAGGCTGTTGAATAAAATTTATCAATCCAATTAAATTAACCTGAAAGCTATGCTGAGTGGCAGAGATCTAAATATACTGGTTCTTGTGATTATGTGGTAGCAAAACGCATCCATCAGGTCCCAGGTCCCACTCAAGTGTGTCATGGACATTCAGCTGTACAGATAGTTCAGTTAAATCTCATCTACGTGGTCTCTATTCACTAAATTCTCCCAGCTATGAACCATTAGCATCAAGAATCAATCCAAAGTGTTGGGGAGGGAAGCACTGCCTCCAGCCTGGCCCAGTCTTTTAGTTCCTGTTATAAAATTCTAGTCTTATCCTTCATGCAGCCCAGCACACAAGCTTCTTAAGATTCACAGCTCTAGTACTTTATTGCTCCATCGTAAGAGAGGCAAACCATGAGTCTAGCCTTAAATTCATATTCGTTACATCTCCCCATTTCTCTCAGTTATTTTTATAAATCATAATAGCATTTTAAATTTATTTTTATTAAGATTACTTTTAGAGCAATTTTATATTCACAGAAAAATTGAGGGGAAGATATAGAGATTTCCCATATAGTCCCTTACCCCACACATGGACAGCTTCTCTATTATCAATATGCCCCTCTAGAGAAGTACCTTTGTACAACTGATGAGCCTACACTGACACATCATAGTCAACCAAAGTCATCAGTGTACATTACGGTTCACTCTTGCCATTGTATATTCTATGGGTTTGGACACATAGATAATGACTTGTATCCATCATTATGGTATCATACAGAGTATTTTTCACTGCCTTTAAAATCCTTTATGCTCCACCTATTCGTCCCTCCATGCCTCACAAACACTGATTTCTTTTTTTTTTTTTACTGTCTTCATAGATTTGCCTTTTCCAGAATGTCATATAATTGGAGCATACTATACATAGCCTTTTGATATTGATTTCTTTCACTCAGTAGTAATACACGTTTCCTTTATGACTTTTTATGACTTCATGGTACATGTTTTTAAACAGTAAATAATATTCCTAAAATAATACTAAATATGAAAATTCAGTACTTACCAGTTTATTTTTCCATGGATCTCCTGAAAGACATCATGGTTGCTTTCAAGTTTTGAGAATTATGAACAAAGCCACTATATACATCATGTACAGATTTGTGTGGTTACAAGTTGTGAACTCCTTTGGATAAATACCAAGGAGTGCAACTGCTGGATTGTAGGATAAGAATCTGCTTGGCCTTCTAAGAAATCATCAAAACGTCTTCCAGAGTTGGTACCATTTTTGATTCCCACTAGAAATGAATGAGAGTCCCTGTTGCTCCACATCTTCACTAACCTTTGGTGTTGCCAGTGTCCCAGGTTCTGGTCATTCTAACAGGTGTGTAGTGGTATCTCAGTGTTGTCTTAATTTGCATTTCCCTGATGACATATGATAAAGAACATCTTTTCATATGCTGATTTGCCATCTGTGTATCTCCTTTGATGAGATGTCTGTTAAGGTCTTTGGTCCATTTTTTAATTAGGTTGTTTGTTTTTTTATTCTTGAGTTATGAGAGTTCTTTGTATATTTTGGATAACAATCCCTGATTAGATGTGTCTTTTGCAAATATTTTCTCCCAGTTTGTAGTTTGTTTTCTCATTCTTCTGATCATAATTGGATTAAAAATTTTATTCTCCAGTGGACCTTCTATAAGAGAAGTAATTTATGGCATAAAATTCATAAACAGGTAGATGTACTATAGCAAACAACACAGATGAACTTGATTCTCTAGTTTAAGAAACATTTTAGAAGATCTACTATTGCATCAGGTTCTATGCTAATCTCTAGAAAGAAATGGAAAAAAAAAAAGTAAATAAAACCAAAAATCAAGACAATATGTTGTGTCACAATAAAAGTTTATATAAGACTTAGTATGCTATGGAATTAGGAAAGAGAAAGCATTAAGCTTCCATGGGAGTACAGTGAATACAGGGAGGGTGATGATTATTAAGATAAGAATACTCTTCCAACTATGTGTCTATCAAATCGATCAAATTGTTATTTCTCCAAGTGACAGTGGACATTCTCTCTTGTTGGGCTCTTGTATTTCCCTTTTTTTTTTATAATAGAAATGTCATCTGTGAAATCATTCTAATAATTCTCATGTCCCTTGGAACAAAACCCTTATCTCTTCACATGTCTCCCTCACCTAGTCCCATACATCCTCCCTAGGAAAAAAAAAAAAAAAAAAAACTATAATTTTGGGGCTTTTCCTGACTAAATTGCTCTTATTTAATTAAATATAATTGTCAATCCACTACAACTCTCTGCCCCTTGAATAAATCCACGTTTCACCTCATTCCCACTTCCTTGCAATAGCTTCTTTTCATCTATGGCTCCTTCCCTTCCAGCAGCTTCTGCTGATTTATCATTCTAAATCCATTTTTAATTTTCTAACTTTTATAACACAAAGGTATAAACCTCAATAAACTTGGGTAGGAGACATTACTGTTTGTAAATGCTTTAGGCTTCATCAAAATAGCTCCATTATTTTTTAATTTCCACACTCTCTATAGGCAAGTTGAATGCATGTTGAATTCACAACCATTTGTATGTATGTGCATTTCAGTTTTCAAAGATCTGTGAGTGCCATATGTAGAGAAAAAAATCACACAAAGGCAAGCTAATTAGTAAAAAAACAGCCTAGAGGAAACAAACCTGGAATTAATGGTGACTGCCAACCTAAAAAGCAAATGTCATTCTACCGTAAAATCCCAGAACATTCCTTTCTCTTTCCTGAGGATCTCAGGATCACAGGAACAAATGCTGCTAAGGTAAATAAAAACCCATATAGCCACAGCAAATGTTGTTTATGTAGACCAGACCCAAGTAACCACACTGGTTCAGAGCTGAGTTTTTCAATTGGAAACCTTTTGTGCCCAACCAAAGATGTCTTAATGAGACAGAACCACAAAAAGGGAAGCTATATTAACACAAAGCTTGTTTATAAGTCAGCTGGAAATCATTATTTTCTTAGGAAGTGTTCCAAATTTTGTTATTTTCTACTAGTACTAGGTAATTACTGAATATTTCACAAATAGAAAATAATAATGAATTGGCAATAACACAGAGTTCGTTTTTGGAAATTTTACCAAAAAAAAAGCCTCAAAATTACTCACACATGTGAATATGCAAAAATCTATTTTTTTTTTTCTTTCTGACATGTGCTTTTTTCTTATTGAGTTATAAGATATAAGATGAGCAGCTTCCTTTCACTAGTGGAAGTCCAAAGTTCTTCTTGTCAATGTTCATCTTTGGGTAGATTTTGGTCTTTCCTCTCTAATACAGAGAAAGAGTCAAAATCAATTTCATGAGACAAATTATCTACATAGCTTTATCCCAGTTACCATTCAAGAAAGCTTGCTCTAGTGTGACTTCATTTGAATAAACAGTCTATTCAATGAATTTGACCTTATTTGCTGAGTCTTAGGAAAACAGAGAAAGAATCTGGGATAATGGGAGCCACTGTAAAGATTTTCATCTTTCCCACTCTTTTTGCCATAATCTTGAAATATATTTCATTAAAGTTTTTCTAGTACCTTTTCTGCTATTTTCTATAATGGGAAAATCATTTTACTAATGGGAAAGTTTTATTTTTTAATCTCAAAGTCCAACTGAAATGAGTTTAAAACTAGAATATCTTTGAAAGAGGCAGGTTTGGAAAACTCTTAAATTGTGCATTGTGTTAACCCAAGGGTATATGATGGCAAAAAGGATATTTTGGAGTGTGTAATTCCTAATAATTAAGGTTGGGAAGTAGAAGGGAGAAATGTAGGATCTTCTTTGACTGTATAAACAGGGTCAATATATTTAAATTAAAACAGACATTGGCTGGTAGTTTCTTGGCCAACATATATATTTTTAACATATACAAATTTTACATAATATTATATATATATACATACTATATATATAATATTCAGTGGTAATAAAGAGCAAAATGTCATATTACTCTGGGAAAATCTGCTTTTTAATGAACCAAAACAACTCTTCCTGTTTTTTAAATATATTAATAGTTTAATCTTTTGAAGCTATGTATTGAGATAGCATAGCTAATGATTTCCTCTTGTATTCTGTATATGATTCTATTATTTAGAATTAAACATGATCTGTTTTAAGAACTGTTCCTGTATATTTTATATAAACAAACCACTGAGTAGTAAGATATAATGCCATATACATTTTTCATATTCAGTGTAGCATAATGCCCTCTGATGTTAACATATTTAAGAACTGAGATGAGTTGGCTTTAGAAAATCTTGTCAGGGTTGGGTACAGACCTTCTAATAAAGAGAAAACTAAACTACTATCCCTAAAAAATACCACTTCTCTTGATAAACTTTGAAGTCTTACTTTTCTTAGTTGTTTTTGAATGTGTCATAGGACAAATACTGTCTTGATTATATGATACCATAACTTCTGGGAAATAATTTTTATTTATTGGAAGTACGGTGTGGTAAATTGATATTCAAGAAATAGCACATTCTAGTTCAGGAAAAAGTAAAACTGAAAATGGATAAAACTTCTTAGCAACAATGAAATACAGTAAAGGAGATTTGCAATTTTTTTTAACACATACCATTTGGGATGTATTTGAGAATATGATTTTTAAATGCGTTACTTTTTCCCTACTTAACAGACCTCCCCCGCCCCCGACAAAGAATCCAATTATTTACTATGCTAAAAGGTGAAAACCAAAGGATAAAACCAAAATCAGCTGAACTAACTCGGTTTAATTAGTTATTTCTCTTGTTCCCATAAATGAAGATGCCTACAGAAATAGTACATTTTCATAAGAAACAAAAGACCCCAAAATGAAACCACATGTCCTGTTGAGACCAGTCCTTGAGCTCAGGAAATACCAATTATCTTCATTGTTGTTTTATTCCTTAACTCCTAAAAATGCAGGCATGGTTTTGAATTCCAGTTTGGCAACTATATGCAATTCCCCATCAATGTCACTCACTTTTGTGCCTTTTATCTTTATTTTTAAAGTTATGTTTGATGTTTCCTCAAATAATTTTTTTTCTGAATAAAAGGGGAAAATGTGATTTTAGTTCACAGTTTAGTTTTGAATTTTTTTTCACATACTTAAGTCAGAGCAGGACTGGAAATATCTTCTATTCTCTGCTAAAACTGAGTTTTATGGCTGCTGAAGACTGATCTAATTTTTAATTATACAAGTATTTTGTGGACTAGAATATGCTACTGCTTGATTATCAATTTACCATAAGTTATTTACACGGAAGTTCTAATAAATAATAAAAATCATTAGAATTAAAGAAATGTCCTTTTGCTATTTCTCATTGGGAGATATCTTTAAAATTCTCTTTTCTGCTCAAATTTCCTGGCTAATATTTTTTAAATTATCCAGTAATGACCTATCTCTACCTTTTTTTAAATTTTCTGGGCAATAACTATTAATACATCCAGTAAATATTTGTTGCCTAACTATGGGATGAGAAATACAGTTGTAGAGCATCTCTATAAAAGTTTTTTATCTCGTGCACTAGTGTTGTGATAATGAAGGGCTTCTTTTGTCTTTTTTCTTCTTCTCTCATTCACTCTCTTTCACATAAAGTGACATGTGGTGAGTGGCATACTATTAGAATTTCTTCTGCCAGCTACTCTTCTGTTACTAGTAGTGTTTTTCACAATTTAGCTTTCAAACATTTCAAAGTTTTGTTTGTATGTTTGAAATCAATTGTTTAACAAATCAGAAACAACTGAAGCTAACAGCAGTCCCTAAAGTTGGTAATTTTGTCTTTTTTGCTTTGTGTAGATAAAGGTCAACTAAAAGAATTGAGATCTCTAATTTCTAGTCAAGTGTGCCACCTTCCAGAACATCTACTTACTTTATGTCTAGGAGCTATAATTAGAGAAGCAGTGCGTCTTTAGTAGCTCAGTCACATCTGGCTTTGTGACCCCATGGATTGTAGCCCTCCAGGCTCCTCTGTTCATGGAATTCTCCAGGCAAGAATACTGGGGTGGGTTGCCATTCCCTTCTCCAGGGGATCTTCCCCACCCATATCTTCCCACATCTCCTGTGACTCCTGCATTGAGGCAGATTCTTTACCCACTGAGTCATTGGGGAAGTTCCTTGAGAAGTAGTAGATATGTATGAAAATGGCAAAATACTACTGTGTCCTGAGGACTTAACCTGGTAACTGTCAGGTTGTTGCCATTGTTGTTAAGTCCCTCAGTCATGTCTGACTCTTTTATGACACCCATGGACTTTAGCTTGCCAGGCTCCTCTGTCTATGGGGTTTTCAAGGCAAGATTACTGCAGTGGGTTGCCATTTCTTCCTCCAGGGGATCTTCCCAACCCAGGGATGGAACCTGTGCCTCCATCTCCAGGTCTCCTACATTGCAGGTGGATTCTTTACCGCTGAGCCCCATGCTTAGCCCAACTGTCAGGTTGGGGGCCTCAAAATATGGCCAACCAGAAATGTGGGTTGAACTCCATTTGCAGCTAGGGTCTTACCAAACTGCTGCCAGCTCTCAGGGGAATTACAATGGCCATTAGAAGGAACATTTGAATAAGATAAGTTTATTGAAAAAGAGCTTGGTCCTCTGGGATGACTTGGAGAAGTAGGATGGAGGATGGGGTGGAAAGGAGGACAAAGATGGAAAGGATGTGTATATATATATATACACACACACACACCTATGCTGATCCACTTTGTTGTACAACAGAAACTAACACAACACTGTAAAGAAATTATATGTAAAATTCTTTACAACACTGAAAGTAATTTAATTTTTTAATAAAAGATTTAAAAAATGTTTTTAAAAGCACACTTAAAAACAATGGCTTCCAAATCAAGCAAACAGAATGGGATACCTATTGTAATTGGTGTGCAGAAACCTCCAAAAGAATCTCAAAATAGCTTCACTGCGAGATTTGCTGTAAAATGCTAATGCAAAAATTAAATATACAAGACATCTAAAACAAAAGGCTTATGGCTGATTCATGTTGATGTATGGAGAAAACAATACAAAATTGAAAAGCAATTATCCTTCAATTAAAAAGAAAAAAAAATTTTAAGGAAAAAAAAATAAAACAAAAGACTATAAGACAAACCTAATCCTATTGTTCCCCCACTTCCTTTACTTTAGCACTCATTCTAATAATCCTGTCTGAATTGTTTTTCTCACTCTAAAAAGACCACACGATCATAAGCAAAAGTCACCAATTAATGGCCTTACAGACACTTCCATATCTCTCTTCACAGGAGGATACCCATATGGCCCTCTCCCAAAGCTGATGAGACTCTGAGGGTTTTTTCCTCTGGTGAATTGATATGCTATTCCATTTAATAGCCAAGGGAAAACAAAAATTAAAATTCCTACCAGAGTCAGCTCTCCCAGATCTCTGTCACTAGTACCCAGAAGAGATAGGAAAATAAAATATCACTTGCACTGTCTTTGAGGACATCTCTTGAGTCCAAGAAATCAACCAATATTGCCAGAAATATGACAAGCTAGACAGCATATTAAAAAGCAGAGATATCACTTTGCTGACAAAGTTGTATAGGCAAAGCTATGATTTTTCCAGTAGTCATGTATGGATGTGAGAGCTGGACAGTAAAAAAAGGCTAAGTGCTGAAGAATTGATGCCTTCAAACTATGGTGCTGGAGAAGACTCTTGATACCTCCCAGGACTACAAGGAGATCAAACCAGTCAATCCTAAACAAAATCAACCCTGAATATTCATTGGAAGGGCTGATGCTGAAGCTGAAGCTCCAATACTTTGGGCTGTCTGATGGGAAGAGCCAACTCATTGGAAAAGACCCTGATGCTGGGAAAGATTGAGGGCAGAAGGAGAAGGGGGTGACAGAGGATAAGATGGTTGGATGGCCTTACCGACTCAATGGACATGAATCTGAGCAAACTCTGGGAGATAGTGAAGGACAGGGAAGCCTGGCATGCTGCAGTCCATGGGGCCACAGAGTCAGATATGACTGTGACTGAACAACAACAACAGCTAAAAAACTGGCAAGATATTTCATGGGATTTTTTTTATTAGGTAGCTCTATGGTTGGAGTTGGTAAGAGATCAAAAGCTGATATTTAGAGCCTGATAGAAATATTTTTTAAGCTATCTCTCCAAAGTAAATTGAAGATAATGTAGTTGGATGGTACATCAACCTATGATTTTCTTTGACATAGTTGATTTTAATTGGTTTGGGTCTTGGGGACCATGGCTCTGCAGTGCCCTCCAAACACTGGGAATTAATTTGCTCATTATAATTATAATAATCTCTCTGGTGCATTGTATTATCTCAAAAGCTCTAAATGTGTGTTTGTAGCTGCTAAGCATTAAACAAATGATCTCCCTAAGACTGGAACATCAGAAAAGGAATGAAGAGAATCTGTGACTATCATAGGAATTGAGCAAAAGCATCGTGACTTGTGGATACCACACAAGGGATCAACAAAGCTTTGAGAATCAGAGAGATAGGTAAGAGTGACACTAAAGCCTAAATTTTGATCACGTCTCTCAATTAACCGGAGAGTTTGATCAAAAGTGCGAAGAAAAAGAAACACTGATCCTGAAATGGAGTCACTTGTGCTAAGCTCCATGTCAGTAAACCAAGACTTAATACTTAACTTGCTGGCAGTTCAACTTCCCACAGGAATGTAGTCTTAATTGGCTGGTCTGGAATTTTCTGGTCAGCACCAATGACATACTATGACATAAAGCTCCCTTCTATCCCTCATGGGTAATTTACCTATGTCTGAAAATAATCTACTCTTTCCCCCTTTCTGCTTATCCAAGCCTTTCATTTTGTACAGCTCTTCAAGGGTCCTCTCTTTCCTGCTAGGTGGGATGCCACCCAATTCATGAATTGTTCAATAAAGCCAATTAGATCTTTCAAAGTTCCTTGATTGAACTTTTGTGAGCTTCAGTTTTTCTTTTGTAATACAGTGATAATGATATCTGTTCAACCTTCCTCAGGGATTTTTTGAGAATCTGATAAACTAATGTGGATAGAATCACTTTGTAATATGTAAAGTGTCATAAAAATATAATCTGTTATTATAAGTATTCATAGAGAATTCTGTAATATTTGATTTCTAAATAGTGTGTTCATTTCTTACAGTTTCACTTGAAAAGAGTCTATTTTTAAAAAATACAATTGTTGTGTCAAACGAAGAAAGCAAACTGACATCCAGTAATGAGCAGAACTTGGAAAATAATACAGTCTCCTAGCCTCCTAAAGAAACTTATCTTGTGTGTTAAATTTACTTTAAAAATTAATGAGAGAGTTGGAGTTTATAGTTATCCTTCACTAGAACTCCAACTGGATAGACTAGAAAAAGAACCAACTGCTATCCATAAGCCTGTTTTTCAGATTTTTGTTTCACAAAACAGATCTGAATCCTTAGGTCTTAAAGGGGGAAAAAAAGAAATCTTCCAACCACCAGCCCCAGATCGCTGTGTAAAATGAAATGGAGGTGGGAGGACAAAACCTCTCAGGATCGAGCAGAGGCCATGTCAACAGATGTGGCTGCAGTGAATGGAAAAGGTTGAATAGTTGCTTTGTTGCTTGCTTTCTGTTTGTACCACAGAGGGTCCTCTCTATACAAATCTTTCTGGCAGATGATGTACCACATAACTCTTACTGCCTGTAGAAACATACAGAACCTGATCTTTGCTAAACACAGGCACCCTCAGCTCTTGGCTCTGTTTATTTTAATGAACGTTTATTTTAGCGAATGCTTTGCATAAGACCAAACATTTATGGTAATTGTGAAAGAGAATGTATGAAGAACATAACTGAAAAGCCCATATAATTTTGCTTTTGAATCTACTGACAGAAAGCCATCAGTCTCAGACTACACTGAACAAAGAAAAACAATACATGTGAGTTTTTCAAAGTTGTACTTATAATTGGCAGGTATGAAATGACTTCATAGCTAAAGAGAGAAGGAAGGTGTGTTCAAATTGAAGCTATTTCTTAAAAGAAACCCTGTTATGTGAGTGTGTTATGAACAATGTGTTGAAATGAGCCACACAACCTTCACTCTATTATTAAAGATTTTTATGGAAAAGTACATGGCATTGTTGAAGTACTCTACACATGTCCATTGATTTATTTCATGAGGAACTGTTATTGTTGCCTACTTGTAAAAGGTCAGACACCAGAATTTGGAGGCCTGCCCAGACTCCTTTAAATAACCCCAGGGACCTGGCATTCTGTGATCCAGGATGCCTCAGCAAGTGGGTGGGTGGACAGTGGTTGAGAGGTGTTCTTCCATTTATTAAACTCTTATTTTTGTCAAAATCAACACCAGCCTTGAAGGCCAGCAGTAGCCAACAGCAATAAAACATAAAATGTTCCTTCATAAAGGTATATAGTCATATTCAACTCTTCCTCTGTAGTAGATTTTTATTTCACATGGAACAGAATAAATGAGTCTCCTGAAAGCGGGTGGATTTACAGCTTGAATTTACTATTCTTCTAGCATGGTGATAACTTCACTAATATAAATGTTGTGTCTGCTTTGCAGAAATTCTCCACTGAAGCAAATGATGCATATCTAGGCATAGGAGAAGGATGCGAGTTCAGGAAGAACAAGAAAGAGGGAAGAAGGGAAACACTGAGAATGTGCCCTGTTTCTCGAATGACATACTAAACAGCAATATACAATAAAAGGCATAATCTTAGAAACTGCAGTTCTTATAATCGGTATTCCTTCCTTCATACCTGTATTCTTATGTACTAACCAGATATTGTTTTTCATGAGCTGCCTAATTTATGTAAGTGTGTGGAATGATTCTTTAGGGGAAAGGAAAAAAGGGTATGGTCTTCTTGAAATGTATCTGATTCCCTTTCCATGTTTAGACAGCTGTATGTTTCTTCATCCTCTCTAGAAATATTTCAAAGCAGGTAAATAAGATGACTTGCTTTAATTCCTTCATTTCCTATTCTGCCACACATTCTGACTTTGTCATTAGTAAACAAACATGATTTGGGCACAAAATTAAAAAACAAACAACAAAAAAATACAGGGAAGAAGAGGGGAAAAGGACACACTGAGAGAAAGAATTTAAATCTGAGGCCTCGGGAGCCCCCTCTTTCTCTGTCTACACAGAGCTAGCAATGTCAGCAAGCCTTTGGTCCTCACCGACAGGGCTGGAGGCCCCGCAATACAGGACTGTGTCCCATGCATTCATGGGCCGCCCTGACACCGCAGCCCCTTTTGTTCAGAGCCAGATCATTGCTCTCCCTCCTCTCAGCGGCCATATGGTGCAGGGGAGACCCAAGCACAAAGACAGACAGGGAGAGTGCAAGGCTGAAAGAGCAACGGAAGAAAGAAAATCAAGAGCTGCAGATGAAGCTAATTTACGTCCAGCGTGGAAGGGGCGAGAAGGCAAGGTGGGGCTGAGAACGGAGAGGAGAGAGGCAGCACATGGAGAGAGCATGTGGAGCGGATGTTCTTGCAATATGAAACTGCTCACAGATAAGTGCCAGAGCTGTTTCCTGTGAGATGTGGGCTCTGCTTATTCTCCAAATATGGTGTTAAAAACAGAAAATGACCACTATGATTATTTATCTTTTGTTATCGGTCTTAAAATCACTTCTATTATTCCTCAAGGTCAGGAGTTACATCATTTTTTTTTATCATAATGATATAGTTAACAAGAAAAATATGCTGTTTTTATGCATATTCCCACAGTCTTGCTCTGCGATAATTTTCAATATTGTGTAAAGCCTCTCTCTTCATACGAAAATTACAGTGTACATGTATTTTTTCCCTCTTAGTCAGTAAATGTCCTCCCAATCAGGACATACGGGGAGCCTACCTTTTCAGGAGTCTATGGCCAACCTGTTGGGACACAATTCATACTTTATTAAATCACATGAATGTTCCCAATGTATAGGTTTTTGCATCAAGATTGTTAGATTTTTTTAAAGTCAAAGTGATCAGAATACATAACACATGTAACCTGGCACTCTGAAAAAAAGTTTATGCTAATTAGGGTGTAACATTTGATTTTCTCACCATTTATTTTCTGTATAATACAATGTACAGCCATATTTATCATGTTTCATGATGGAAAGAGGCAGAAATAGAGCTCTCTGCCATAAGAAGGCCTTGATAATTTTGATCATTCCTTCAATGAGTAAGTAGTATAACAAATAGTACAGCTGCCCAATATTTCATATTTAATTCTGACCTCATAATGTTTGATAAGATAATGTTGTATGAAAATATTATTATTTTACATGTCAAGGTGTATTGAAGAATCCACAAGTTTCATGGTTATACAAGTTAACAAGTGCTTATCTCAGATATAATTATGCCACCTTTTATAAAGAATAAAGGCTCCTTGAAACTGTCTATAGCTTGAAGTCCAATACACGACATTCTGCTAGTTTAACTCCTGCACTTTGACAGTTACCTCTCAGTATACATGGTTGATGTTTCCAAATCTATCTCTTAAAGTTGGAGTTAACCAGCAGCTCAGATTTTGGATTTGCCTTCATCTCTGTCTACATTTACTCACTTGGAGATCTTATCTAATCTCACGCTTTTAGACACCATCCAAATGATGACAGCAGCCATATTCACATCTCCTAAACTCTACATGCATATTTCAAGCTGCCATCTCAGCATATCCCTGTGTCTGTGTGACAGACATCTTAAACTCCATGTGTCCAAATCTAAATTCCCGATCTGCACCCACTAAACCTGCTTCTCCCATGGGTCTCCCAATCTCAATTATTAATAACTACCACTCTTTCCTGGTAGCCCCTCAGGCCAAAATTCTTGAAGTCATCATTGATTCTTCTCTTTCTTCAAACCAGTACAACAGTACATAGTACAACAGTAATCCTTGTTGATTTTTATCTTCAAAATATATCCAGGATCCAGCCACTTCTTACCGGTTCTATAGCTACCATTTTGCTCCAAGCTCCCAGGGTTTCCCTACTGCCTTTCCGTAATAATCTTATTTGTCTTTCGGCATTCATTCTTGTCCTTATACTATATTCTCAATAGAGCAGCCAGGATAAACCTTATACTACTTTTTATATCTTTTCCTTTTATGTACAAAAACCTGTGAATCATCTGCCTACCCATTACCTCTTAAACCTTGCCTCAGTCACACTGGCTAGCTTCCTTTTTGCACATGCACTAATCATACTCTTGTCTTTGACTAGCTTCTTTGTCTAGAACACTTTTTCCTCAGATTTCCCCACTTCATTCAAGTTTTTCTTACATGTTATCTTTTCAGGGAAACCTGCCCTCACACTCCATTTAACATTGTAACCCTCCGCCCAACACACATTATCCCAGTTCTTGTTATGTTTTTCCCACAGAATGTTTTACTTTCTAACTTCCAAAATAAAATTTCTTCCTGCGAGATTAGCACCACGAGGCACTGAAATGATTGAAAATACATGAGGTATATCTTCTTGTGAAGTCTAAATTATAGTTACCATGTCTAGTTACCATCAGAAATAGAAATAATGGTTTTATTTTTTCTACCTAGAAGTGTATGATTCACCAAAATATATTTTACAATTGCTTTTCTGTTTTCTTGGAGAAGGCAATGGCACCCCACTCTAGTACTCTTGCCTGGAAAATCCCATGGACGGAGGAGCCTGGTGGGCTGCAGTCCATGGAGTCACTAAGAGTCGGACACGACTGAGCAACTTCACTTTCACTTTTCTCTTTTCATGCACTGAAGAAGGAAATGGCAACCCACTCCAGTGTTCTTGCCTGGAGAATCCCAGGGACGACGGAGCCTGGTGGGCTGCAGTCTATGGGGTCACACAGAGTCGGACACGACTGAAGTGACTTAGCATAGCATAGCATAGCATATCTGTTTTCTTGGCATTTTCCTAAAAAGGAAGAACTGATATATGTTAGATGTCAGAATCTGCTCTTCAGATTCTGCTCTTCAGAATCAGTTTCCCAAACTGAACTGATTTTAAGATAAAAGGGAAACCGCCAGTAAAAGAGAAATTAAAATTAATATTCAGTTTGTATTAGTTTTGCCAAACATCAAAATGAATCCGCTATACTAATACAATTATGTAAAGTTTAAAAAAAAATAAAAAATAAAATTAATATTCTATAAAGAGAAAAGTAATTGATAGAAAAATGAAAGTACATCCTAAATTAGCCTAAATATTATCCCTCAAAACATGTAGATTAAATGAAAAACTTAGGGAAAAACATATGCATTGCTGTTATAACCAAAACACTTGGTATATTCTGTACATTTGGTAACTGTCTGTAAGTAAAGGTTCTAACTAGACTCTTTCTTGTGCTCACTTTTCTTCTACTGCTGCTACTGTGTATGGTTAAGAACTTGCTGAGGCTAGGTTCTCCAGTGAAAAAGTATTCAAAACATGGAAAGAAGGTCATTTAAATTTATATAACCAAACAAAGATATCAGAAGTTACATTTTCACATGGAAAAGCCTGGGACTTGGAGTTGGCTGCTGCTGCTGCTGCTGCTGCTAAGTAGCTTCAGTTGTGTCCAACTCTGCGACCCCATAAATGGCAGCCCACCAGGCTCCCCCATCCCTGGGATTCTCCAGGCAAGAACACTGGAGTGGGTTGCCATTTCCTCTTCCAAAGCATGAAAGTGAAAAGTGACAGTGAAGTCGCTCAGTCATATCTGACTCGTAGAGACCCCATGGACTGCAGCCTACCAGGCTCCTCCATCCATGGGATTTTCCAGGCAAGAGTACTGGAGCGGGGTGCCATTGCCTTCTCCATTGGAGTTGGCAGCATTGGTTAATATCCCAGCTCAAATGTTTAGCTGCCTCAGTAGCTTTGTCAAGATAATTATTCTGAGTCTATTCCCTCATCTGTTATGGATTGAGCCTACCTCAATCCACTGTGGTGATGATGATAATAAATGCCTCTAAGACACATTCTGGTACATACAAAGTACTGACAAAAGCTGCACACAAAAAAATCAGTGCTAATCTAATAAAGTATAGAATGACATATGAAAGTCAGAGGTATGGACATCACTTTCAATCATGTTCCTCCTTTAAAATTTAGAAGTTCATGATTTCAATTTAATTTTATATAATCTTTGTTATGGTATTAACCAGAGCAAAAAAAAGAAAGAAACCTTGATTAGTTATTAATGGGGACCCATGACACCTTGATCGGCACCATCTGTTTCTTCTCAAATGAATCTCAAAATATACAGAATTCCTACTTGTTAGCATATAAAGAGCATTTCCTGAATAAGTGAATGAATCACTGAATGAATGAATCAATGAACCTCAAAAGGTCAGTTTTCATCCCAAATCGAAAGACGGGCAGTGCTAAACAATGTTCAAACTACTGCACAGTTGCGCTCACTTTCCAAGCTAGTACAGTTATGCTCAAACTTCTTCAAGCCAGGCTTCAGTAGTACTTGAACTGAGAACTTCCAGATGTACAAGTTGGGTTTAGAAAGGCAGAGGAGCCAGAGATCAAATTGCCAACATTCATTGGATCATACGGAAAGCAAGAGAATTCCAGGGAAACATCTACTTCTGTTTCATTGACTATGCTAAAGCCTTTGACAGTTCAACGGTTCAGCAAACTGTGGAAAAGTCTTAAAGAGATAGAAATACTAGACCGCCTTACCTGTCTCCTGAGAAACCTGTATGCTGATCAGGAAGCAACAGTTAGAAATTTACAGGGAACAATGGACTGGTTCAAATGGGGAAGGAGTATGACAAGGCTGTATACTGTCACCCTGTTTATTTAACTTATATGGAGGGTACATCATGTGAAATGCCGGGTTGGATGAATCACAAGCTGGAAGCAAGATTGCTGGGAGAAATATCAACAATCTCAGATATGCAGACAATAATATTCTAATGGCAGAAAAGTGAAGAGGAACTAAAGAGGCTCTTGATGAAGGTGAAAGAAGAGAGTGAAAAAACTGGCTTAAAACTCAACATTCAAAAAACTAATATCATGGCATTGAGTCCCATCACTTTTTGGCAGATAGAAGGGGAAAAAGTAGAAGCAGTGACAGATTTTCTCTTCTTGGGCTCCAAAATCACTGCAGATGGTGATGTAGCCAAGAAATTAAAAGACATTTGCTCCTTGGAGGGAAGAATATGACAAGCCTAAACAGTGTATTAAGAAGCAGAGACACTCAAAAGGTCTGTATACGTAAAGATATGGTCTTTCCAATAGTCATGTATGGATGTGGGAGTTGGACCATAAAGAAGGCTGAGTGCCAAAGAATTGATGCTTTCAATCTGTGGTGCTGGAGAAGACTCTTGAGAGTCCTTTAGATAGCAAGGAGATCAAAAAAATCAATCCTAAAGGAAATCAGTCCTGATATACTTTGGAAGGACTGCTGCTGAAGCTGAAGTGCCAATACTTTGGCCACCTGATCTGTACAGCTGACTGACTCATTGGAAAAGACTCTGATGCTGGGAAAGATTTTAGGCAAAAGGAGAAGGGGGCAGCAGAGAAGGAGATGGTTGGATAATATCACCAACTCAGTGATCATGAACCAGGGCAACTCCAGGAGATAGTAAGGGACAGCAAGGCCTGGTATGCTGCAGTCCATGGCGTTACAAAGAGTTGGACACAACTTAACAACTGAACAACAGCAACACCTGGCACCTTGATCATCATTATCTGATGCTTCTCAAATGAATCTCACAGAACCCCTGCTGCTGCTGCTGCTAAGTTGCTTCAGTCGTGTCCAACTCTGTGCAACCCCATAGATGGCAGCCTACCAGGCTCCCCCTTCCCTGGGATTCTCCAGGCAAGAACACTGGAGTGGGTTGCCATTTCTTCTCCAATGCATGAAAGTGAAAAGTGAAAGTGAAGTCACTCAGCTGTGTCCGACTCTTCGTGACTCCATGGACTGCAGCCTACCAGGCTGCTCCATCCATAGGATTTTCCAGGCAAGAGTACTGGAGTGGGGTGCCATTGCCTTCTCTGCACAGAATCCCTACCTGGTAGCAAATAAAGAGTGTTTCCTGAGTTCAGCCTAAGGTAATATCCTCAACTTGATTTAATTTTTCAGAAAATGAGGATAACTTATTTCAAAGAAATCAACAGGGACTTGTTGAACTCATGAGCACAGCAACTTGTTGAATTCATTGAGCTTCAGTACCTGAGATGTTGAGGAAGGGTGTGGTTGTAAATGAGCGCTTATGTTGTGCTTTTGTCAGCTCAGGCTGCCTTAACAAAACACCACAGACTGAACGGCTTAAGTAACAGACACCTATTTCTCATAGTTCTGCAGCCTAGGAAGACCAAGATTGAGGTACTTGTATGTTCGGTTCTTTGTGAAGGCCCTTTTCCTGACTTGCAGGCAGTGGTAGTATTTTCCCTGTGTCCTCACACGGCAGAAAGGGAGAAAGTGAGAGGACTCTGGCATTTTCCCTCTTCTTATAAGGGTACTAACCTCATCATGAGAACCCTACCCTCATGACCTCATTCTAATCTGAATACTCTCAAAGCTCCACCTCCAATGCAATCACACTGGGGGTTAGAGCTTCAGCATATCAATTTGGGGGACACATACATTAAATGCACAGCATATTGCCAAGCAACAGAAAATGTGCAATGAAGTTATGAACTGACATTATTAAAAGCAGAAAGTATTACTTATAAAAATAGTGATGCTGATTTCAGATTGCAGGCTCCATTCTTAGATAGTTCCTTGTTTTGCCTGTCTGCTCTTTATGCTTTTAGTTATCATCTAGACTTTTGTTGATACATCTACTCTTATTATCTGCTGTGGAAGTATTCTGAGCTCTGCTTTTTGACACCGTAAAACTCTACTACATTATTTGAACCAGTACAGTGGCAACTTGTACACTCTCCTCCCCTCTTTCTTCTTGAGATGCTTTCTGTTTAGTTCACTGTACATAAACTGTCTAAGCATCCAAGATCTAACCTGGGCAAATGCTCAGTAATATACATCAAAATGTCAGATGGGCTAAGTCCCAAGTTCTTCTGATTGAACAAATTATTCCCAGTGTCATATGATATCTACTAAGCTTCATTACCAGATATTAAACTAGGCATTTTTATTGACCTTCCCTCATTTAATGTTTGTATTACCTTGTATGATATACACTGCCTATTCTTGTTTTGCAGCCACTGAAATTGAGATCAACAGTGATGAAAATACCTTGTCTCAAGAGATTGGTTCAAGATCGTGGAGTCGAAAGACATGCGCTCATCTCCTCCTGCAAGAGCACCAAAATTGCAACTAGCTATTGAACAACCATCAACTGGAAAACACTGGAACCCACCAAAAAAAGATACCCCACATCCGAAGATAAAGGAGAAGCCACAATGAAACAGCAAGAGGGGCAAAATCACAATACAATGAAATCCCATACCCACCAGGTAGGAGACCCACAAACTGGAAACAAAAGTACCAAAGAAGTTCTCCCACTGTTATGAAGGTTCTGAACCCCACATCAGGCTTCCCAGCCTGAGAATGCAGCAAAGGGACTAGGAATCCCCAGGGAATCTGACTTTGAAAGCCATCAGTATTTGATTACAGGATTTCCACAGGACTAGGGGAAGCAGAGACTCCACTCTTGGACAAACAAAATCCTGTATGCACCAGGACCTAGGGTAAAGGAGCAGTGACCCCACAGAAGACTAAACCAGATTCACCTGCTAGTGACGGAGGCACTATGGAGGCATGGGTCAGCAGTAGCTCCCCACAGGGACAAGGGCACCAGCAGCAGAGGTCCTGGGAGGTGCCCTTTTACAGAAGCCCTCTTGGGGGTTGCCATTAACCCTGCCATAGGGCCTGTAGATTTCAGGGCTGGATCACCTCAGGCCAACCATCTAAAATACTTTGTCTCAAATTACACACTTTATATAAAAACAAAGCCAGAATTGAACATATATTTTGTGACTTCAAGTCCAGGTAATACCATTTCAATAAGCTTAATATCAAACAGGACCAATAGGTGATACAAATCCAATTTAATACTGACAAAATCAGATCTCTCTGTCCTTTGGGGAGCTGGATGGTATCAGTACATTACAGAACTTAAATTTGGAATTCTTGTTTTCTTTCTGTCAATTGTCCTCACACAGTGCATTCTGGACTTCTTGGCATAACTAACTATTCATTTCAATCAGTATATCCTCATGTAATATACTGTCTAAAAACAATGCCACAATAAACTGGTATGTCAATATACCATTAAGAGTTTGAGCATTGACCATATTTAATTTCACCTATCACTGATAGTAATCCAAAGCAAGGCCACTTGAGTTAAGTCTTAAGAGATAAGAAAGGCTTCTCAAAAAGCCTTTTCCTAGGATGTGATGTTAGGATACAATCTATTTGAAGGAAATGCCCGTCAGCTTCATCTTGACCCTCAAGAACTCTATCTGTTTTGTGTTTGTATAAAATATCTGCCTCTCTTCTCAGCTGTTACTGGGGTCATCACCAAGAGCCCTTCTGCAATTCTTGAGTACATCCTTCATTAAGGAATGATTGAATAGAAAGTGAGAAGTGTAGCAAAGAAGTTCTATGGAGAAAAAATCCCAGAGGAGAGGGACTTAGTACACAACAAAGATCCATGGCTTGCAGTTAGAATCTTCTCTGGCTCAAATCCTAGGTCTGGCATTCATTAGCAGTAGGACTTTGGGCCTCTTTGAAATTAACTGCCCTTGTGTTGAACACTTGTAACTTAATAGCATCCACCTCAAAGAACTTTTACAAAGCACAAGTTATATAGTTTGTGTGACTATGCGATTAAAATACAACATGTGCTCAATAATTTTTAATTTCTTTTTTTCATGTGTATTTATTTTCCCAATTAGGGTGTAAATTCTATCAGATCAAGGTCTGCATTTTAGTTCTTTTTCAAACAAGGCTTAGCATGGTTTTTTTCATATAATAGTCACTCAGCAAGTGAAACTATAGAAAGAAAAAGACGGTTCAGTTCAGTTCAGTTGCTCAGTCCTGTCTGGCTCTTTGCAACCCCATGGACTGCAGCATGCCAGGCTTCCCTGTATATCTCCAATTCTCAGAGCTTGCTCAAACTCATGTCCATGGAGTTGGTTATGCCATCCAACCGTCTCATCCTCTGTTGTCCCCTTCTCCTGCCTTCGATCTTTCCCAGCATCAGGGTCTTTTCAAATGAGCCAGTTGTACGCATCAGGTGGCCAAAGCATTGGAGCTTCAGCTTCAGCATCAGTCCTTCCAATGAATATTGATTTCCTTTAGGATCGATTGGCTTGATCTCCTTGCAGTTCAAGGGACTCAAGAGTCCTCTCCAATGCCACAGTTCAAAGCATCAATTCTTCAGTGCTCAGCTTTCTTTATGGTTCAACTCTCACATCCATACATGACTGCTGGAAAAACCATAGATTTGACTAGACTGACCTTTGTTGGCAAAGTAATGTCTCTGCTTTTTAATATGCTGTCTAGGTTGGTCATAGCTTCTCTTGCAAGGAGCAAGTGTCTTTTAATTTTATGGCTGCAGTCACCATCTATAGTGATTTTGGGGCCCAAGAAAATAAATTCTGCCACTCTTTCCATTATTTCCCCATTTATTTGCCTTGAAGTGATAGGACCAGATGCCATGATTTTAGTTTTTTGAATGTTGAGTTTTAAGCCAGCTTTTTCACTCTCCTCTTTTAATTTCATCAAGAGGCTCTTTAGTTCCTCTTTGCTTTCTGCCATACAGGTGGTGTCATCTGCATATCTGAGGTTATTGATAATTCTCCTGGCAATCTTGACTCCATCTTGTGCTTCACCCAGCCTGGCATTTCGCATGATGTATGCTATAAAAGTTAAACAAGCAGGGTGACAGAGTACAGCCTTGATGTACTCCTTTCCCAATTTGGAACCAGTCTGTTGTTCCATGTCTGGTTCTAACTGTTGCTTTTTGACCTACATACAGATTTCTCAAGAGGCAAATAAATTGGCCTGGTATTGCCATCTCTTGAAGAATTTTCCACAGTTTGTTGTGATCATGGAAAAAGATGGTTAGAAGAAACAAAAATTAGTGTACTGGGGTATCTGCAGTAGATGGCTCTGGGACTTCTCACATTCTGAGTAGTACTTTGCTTAGCTGAGGGTCAAGATATTTTAAGTATAAACTTTGCAATCAATATAATTTTTATTTTCACAATTTGCCCAATAGGACCACTGGGTCCAGTACCAAAGAGCAGCCTTTTTTTTTTTTTTTTCAAACCGTATATTTTTTAATTTAGCTAAAGCCAAAAGTGAGCCCATCTGTGCTATTCAATGAGAGATAAGGATTCCCATACTACATCATAAATCATTTTCTCTGTTTTTCTCTCTGTTTCTGTCTCTTTCTCCCTCTCTCTCTCATACACACACACGGCTCAAACTTTCAAAGTGCTGAAAAATTCATTCTTCACAAAAATATAGTTTGAAACTGAAATCTTATTGGGGAAAGTCAGAAATTAACTGAGGTGAAATAATTGCATTCATTTTCTTGTGTTTTTCTAAGAGGACTGACACAAGCTGTGATGAGGAAATACGACCTCCTACACATGTTTTCCATGAGGAATATGCTTGCTGTACAGCCACTGAGTTAAAAGCAAGCTTCACTCCCTGGTGCACAAAAGTATTTTGGAAAATGAGCCAGAGGAGTCAGGACTGCTATTTCTCAGTCTGCTTTAACCATTGACAGACTATTTTTATAGCAACTCTGAAGATATTCAGGTGAGACAGACACCCAAGAGAATACTGGGGAAACACCTACTTTCACATGGGTATTACATCGTGCTCACTAATATATTCTAATAACATAATTCCTGTTTCAAATGTAAACAACTTGTACACTACTTAGTATACTACCTGAGTTTAATACTACTTTAACTCTACAGATTTCTCATATAAGGACACCCACTGAAAGTTGTCCTTCACTGTTCAGTTCAGTTCAGTTCAGTCGCTCAGTCGTGTCCGACTCTTTGTGACCCCATGAATCGCAGCACGCCAGGCCTCCCTGTCCATCACCAACTCCCAGAGTTCACTCAGACTCACGTCCATTGAGTCAGTGATGCCATCCAGCCATCTCATCCTCTGTCGTCCCCTTCTCCTCTTGCCCCCAATCCCTCCCAGCATCAGAGTCTTTTCCAATGAGTCAACTCTTCGCATGACGTGGCCAAAGTACTGGAGTTTCAGCTTTAGCATCATTCCTTCCAATGAATAACCAGGACTGATCTCCTTTAGAATGGACTGGTTGGATCTCCTTGCAGTCCAAGGGACTCTCAAGAGTCTTTTCCAACACCACAGTTCAAAAGCATCAATTCTTCGGCGCTCAGCTTTCTTCACAGTCCAACTCTCACATCCATACATGACCACTGGAAAAATCATAGCCTTGACTAGATGGACCTTTGTTGGCAAAGTAATGTCTCTGCTTTTCAGTATGCTATCTAGGTTGCCAGAAGATTTGGAAAACTCAGCAGTGGCCACAGGACTGGAAAAGGTCAGTTTTCATTCCAATCCCAAAGAAAGGCAATGCCAAAGAATGCTCAAACTACCACACAATATCACTCATCTCACACGCTAGTAAAGTAATGTTCAAAATTCTCCAAGCCAGACTTCAGCAATACGTGAACTGTGAACTTCCAGATGTTCAAGCTGGTTTTAGAAAAGGCAGAGGAACCAGAGATCAAATTGCCAATGTGCGCTGGATCATGGAAAAAGCAAGAGAGTTCCAGAAAAACATCTATTTCTGCTGTATTGACTATGCCAAAGCCTTTGACTGTGTGGATCACAATAAACTGTGGAAAATTCTGAAAGAGATGGGAATACCAGACCACCTGACCTGCCTCTTGAGAAACCTATATGCGGGTCAGGAAGCAACAGTTAGAACTGGACATGAAACAACAGACTGGTTCCAAATAGGAAAAAGAGTACATCAAGGCTGTATACTGTCACCCTTCACTGTTACTTGAATCCAATTAAGGTAACATTATGTCTGTCTTGCGTTCTGATGAAAGCACTGAGATATTACATTCTCTGATAAATACTCAGATATCTTAATGAGGTCAATGTCACTACTTGTCTAATTAACTTTTATTTTCTGTAATTCACACTCTGGAAGTCTCCACTGTGATATTGATGAGATTCAGGTCACAATACCCCCAAATCTGGCACTTTGGCACGTTGACTCTTTTAAGGTGAAGGAAACTGAGAAATGAAGAGTGACAGAAAGACTCTGAGCTTCTCTAATGAAGCTGGTCACTAGAGCCTTATGTGAGAAGTGCCCTCCCTATACCCAGAGAAAAGAAGCATCCTTAACTTTGAAGACAGAGGGATGCTGAAAGGAATCTAAACCAACAGACCTTCTAAGTTTCCCCTAGTTCAAGACAAAGCTCATACCCTCTGTCCTACCCCATTCTCCCATAACTTTCCACTCTTCATCAAACCTAGCATAAAAATGTTTAGGTTTAATCATTTCTACAGATCTGCATTTCCTCATGAGGGCCCCTGTGTTAGGTAAAATTTAGATCAAATAGGTTTGTATACTTTCTGTTGTTAATCTGTGTTTTGGTACAGAGAATAGCTAAGAATCTAGAAAACTGGAAGGAAAAATATAGTTTCTCTCCCATACAATGTCTTATTGAAAGAAAGTGCTGTTATTAAATAGAGTACAGTAAATATTACTTCTGTATAACTTCATAGTTGAGGAAATTGGAGATAATATAGTTATTTTAATATATATTGAAATGATAAATTAATGTTCAATAATTCTAAGAGTATGAATTAAGTTATGTTTTGGTAAAATAATTTTACTGTATCTTACCTTTACTTTCTCTGTATACTGTCATTTCTAGGAGCTCTCTGAGTGTTCTGACTCAAAGCCCAGGTGGGATGCAATTTATTAGCCATAATAGCTCTTTGAGCATTGGATTACTAAAAATTGTTCCTGAAATTCTTAAGCAATTTAGTGCTTGGAAAAGAGACCTCCAGCTTTAAAGATACTACCACTGAATATGAAAATCTAGACTCAGTTGCTAACCATGCAAAGAGGAAAATGCCCTCTGGGTGTGTGAATAATTTTATTTATCTAGCATTTGTTCCCTCTGATTATGTATTTTTAGAGCAGACTTTTAAAAAAGCTTAAATTTAAAGAAAGGAACAAACATTTTCTTTTAAAAGGATGTTAATAATCCCTTGGGCAGGTAATTTTCTTCTTAAAAGCACAGATGGACATTTTTACATTATACACTTGACATAGTGGTATGTCACATGCCTGAAATTTAAACTGATTTTATCCAAAGGGTAAAATCAGTCACACTAAGGAATTTAAAAGTGAAGGTACTTTTGCATGATAAAAGTCACATTAAGTTTGTGCAACTTTTGCAAGCATACATTTTCATGCTTAACTAAGGTTCATATAATGAGACTTAAAATGAGATTAATACAAAAGGAGCATTTCTCATTCTCCCTCTCCTTTTTTTCTAAAAGACTCTATAGTTTTAAACATTTCTAACATCATTCTACTCAAGCTGTTCCTTAATGGTGGTTCTGCTTTGGTTTACATGATAATGATTCATTGGTTTATGGCAACTGTAAAAATACTGTTAGAAATCAAACACCTATTTCATTAATTGATTCTTAACACTAAGGCAATCACAGCTATACATCTGACACATGATTTTCATCACTGAAATTGATAGTATATGTTTGAGTTTACATACTATGGTAAGAACACATACTTTTGCATTTCATCTTTTAAGCACTGAGTCAATAACCTGAACTCTGGATTAGCATGTTTGAGGTTTTAATGATTGAGAGACGTTTTTATGTCTACAGGCCAAAAATCATTTTTATACTAGACACTTGGATAAGAAACAGACCAACTTCTTTAGATAACTGCAATTATTAAGTCACTTGGATTCCTCCTAATTCAACTGAAGCAGCAACCATTCCTGAGTAACAACTTCCTCTCTGCCCTTGAGCCCCCCTCCCAACTCCTCCCAGCAACTCTAAACTAAAGACAGATTTTTAAAACATAAACCAATGCTTTAGGATAAAATTTGTTTCTCATATAATATAAATCTGCCAGAAATGTTGGAAAGGATGGTTCATGAGAAGGCAAATTGTTTTTCATTGGTCTATAGCTTTTAATGTTAAAACTGAAGCAGAGCAATTATATTCTTCATAAAACTACAATTTTGTGACTTCTGACCTCTTTCCCATCCGGTCCCCAAGTAGTCCTCATTCCAATAGTAATAGCATAGGGAAATAAAAAAAGACCCACATTTACAAGAATTTAGCTTCTGGCAAGCATCATTTTAAAGAATTCACTTCCTGGCTCATGGTTTACATGACCTGTCTTCTCTTGCTTTTTTCTTTCCCTCCACCCTTCCCCCTCTCCTCCTTAGGCAAGCTGAGTTTTAACTATTGCATTCACTGCTGCTTCCTGTCTCTTTTGCTTTCTATTTTCACAACCATGGGAATGGAATCTGCTCAGAACTATCAGACCAATATCCCCACACACCACTACTTTCATGCTATACCACTGCCTAGAAAAATATCAGCATAATTAATTCAGATATCTCTCATAAACTACTAGCTGAGTTAACATCTATAATGTCTTCAGTTATGTCTTGCTTTTTGTTTTTCGAAGTTGTTATTTTAAAGAAAAACTTGATTTACGTTAGGATCTAATTTTCCTTGGGGGCACAAAATATATAATCCTACTCTTAATTAAGGAATGATTTTATCTTATTATTTTCAATGCCAGTATGTGTTTTTTGTATTTCACTATTTTTATAAACTTCTCCCTCCAAATTCTCACTCAGAAGTCAGATGGATGAAGAACCAAGTTTCTATTATCTATTCTATCAGGAAATAGGAGAACCAACTCTGAGGCAAAAATTAAGGGAAAAAATTAAGCTATCACAGGTAAACCTCAGTTTATTAAGTCAGTGCATCCTTGAAACATAAAACACAAGAGAAAAACACGTAAGAGAATTATACTCGTAAATGTGGGAAAGGTTTTTATTTGCCTTATTTTTAGGTAAATAGGATTGTTAAGTAATTTCTCTAGCTTGTGAAAGCTTCCAATTAAAAATAAAATTACATACTTTCTTAAAAAAATAGTTCAAAATGCAAACAGCAACAATTTAGCCTTAGAATTATATTAATTAAATTGTTATGTTATCTACACTTCTTTTAGAGTTCAAAAACATCTGTTTCCAATAGGGTGGGAGAGAGGTTTTTTTTTTTTTTTCCAAGTGAAGGGAAGTTAACTCTTTCCTGATTCTTTTCATAGGATTCTCTTCTCTTGATCTTTTTATTATTACCTACATTATTTTGTTTCTAGATCTGCTACTGTGGGGCTATCTTAAAACTTTTCTGCTCAAATTCTGGAGAAAGAATATATAACTAACTCAGCAAATTGAATTTCCCTGGTGGCTCAGACAATAAAGAATCTGCCTGCAATGTGGGAGACCTGGGTTCGATCCCTGGGTCAGGAAGATCCCCTGGAAAAGGGAAAGGCTACCCAGTCCAATATTCTTGCCTGGAAAACTCCATGTACAGAGAACATATGATTGTAATATAGTATGTAACATAGTATACTCCTGGCTGACTACAGTCCTTGGGGCTCAAAGAGTTGGACAGGACTGAGTACTAACAGTTTCACTTTCACTTCAGCAAATTGACATTTTTACCTCTTAGTTATAGTGTTTTGTATCAGACAGGATCAGCTTTGCTGATCTGTGTATTTCTTTCTGGTACAATCAGTGATCACTTCTTCAAGGGATGCCCTATGCTTTCCTTCTTCCATGACTGTTTCCAGCAGTGTAGTTTCCTTTAGAAGAGTCAGGTAGGTAGACAAAGTACTAAAATTCATGTCTTGAACAATGGAGAGACTGTGGAAGTAAATATATAGTAATTCATTTATAATATGGCATCACTTATTTATCCTAAGCTATAACTACTGCCATAAATATGGCAATTGAATTAGATTTCTTAGATCATAAGGTAAGTTTTAGTTTTGAAAGGTTGTTGTTGAATCACGCGAATACACCGGGATTCTTGGCCCCTGGAGGAGAAGAATTCAATCCAGGGCCAGAGACGAGGCTTGATCGCTTAGAGCTTTTGTGTAATAAAGTTTTATTAAAGTATAAAGGAGATAGAGAAAGCTTCTGACATAGGCATCAGAAGGGGGCAGAAAGAGTACCCGCTTGCTAGTGTTAACAATGAGGTTATATAATCCAAAGAATGTCTGGAGGTTGCAAAGACTTCATCAGACCCACTCCCATAATTTACATCTTAAGGTAACACTGTCCTCAGGCAAGATACATCTTTGTAAAGACCAGGTCTACTCCCATAATTAACATTTTAAGATAACAAAAGGTTGAATCCAAAGACTGTCCTTAGGCAGGATACATTATTGTTAAATAATCCTAAGGAATGTAGAGAAAGAAAAAAAGCTTGTCCTTTCTTCCTCCTTGAGAATTCCAGACCCCTCTCTCCTTGGGGACCCCTAGACTCCCTATCAACTTGCCTAGGAACTGACTCTCTCAGTTTCTATAGATATTACATAATTCCTTTCAAAAGTAGTTTTAAAAATATAACATGAGATATTTTCCAAATGCTTGCTATCTTTTAAAAGTCATTTCATATAATGATTAACTATTCATATTCTAGTCTTCTGTGAATTACCTAATCATATTCTTTAAAACATTTTCTGTTGGATTGTTGGCTCTTTTGTGCTGAATTATACATTTTTTAAGATATTTGTGTTATAATACATTTTCTCAATATATGGTCTTACCCTGTCTATACTGTCACTTGTCATAGTAAATTTTTAATACTATTAGTAACAGTCATACTATATTGCAGTCATATATTCATAATAAAATGAGTCTTTTTGTTTTTTTTTTGTTGTTATCACATGTTAACATTGCTGTTCTTTATCTTGATAGCATAACAATATTTATATCTTTTTAAGAAAGATTTATTTTTAATTCACCATGAATTTACATTTTCAAAACATATTTTGTTACTCTTCTTGAATAATTTTGTGGCTTCACTATTTTGTTTTTTACTATTTCTGGAAATGTTTCAACTATTACCACTCCAAGTGTTGCTTTGTCTTTATTTTCTATTCTCCACCCTCAATCTCCCATTAAAAATAAAGTAACCTTCCATTCTACTCCCTAGATCTATTTTGTTTCATGTTTCTTATCACTTTACCTCTTTTTTCAGTTTCTATATGGTTTCCTCAGACCTATATTCAGAGAGGGCAATGGCACTCCACTCCAGTACTCTTGCCTGGAAAATCCCATGGATGGAGGAGCCTGGTAGGCTGCAGTCCATGGGGTCGTGAAGAGTCTGACATGGCTGAGCGACTTCACTTTCACTTTTCACTTTCATGCATTGGAGAAGGAAATGGCAACCCACTCCAGTGTTCTTGCCTGGAGAATCCCAGGGATGGGGGAGCCTCGTGGGCTGCCATCTATGGGGTCACACAGAGTTGGACACGACTGAAGCAACTTAGCAGCAGCAGCAGCAGCAGACCTATATTCAAGTTCATCAACATTTATTCCTGTGTTTCTAATCAGTTGTTCTGCCTGTGTACTTTATATTCACACGTTTTCATTTCTAAACTATTTGGTCCTTGTTTCTGTTGTTAATCTGCCTCTTTTACAATCAAAGCATTTTGCAGTACTGTTTAACTTCCTTCTTGTAGCACCTTAGCAATTATAAATTATAAAGTATGATTTATATTGTTCTATTAGCTCTAATTCTTGGTGAATTCATCCTGTTGAATCTATTTCATGGTATTTCTGTGGTTCAAAAGCTTTTGCAGAGATGCCACCTCAAAGGATTTCCCCTTTGCTCCTGGATATTATTGCTCTGGATTGTGGAAATGTTCTTTTAGAGCTACTATGCATGGTTTTTTCCTACTAAGTAGAAACATCCTCTCTTTGATAATTTTTTTTGGGGAGGAGGTATTTTTTGAGTTTTGATATCATGCAGTACTGAGAAATCACTTTACTGACAAAGGTCCATAGAGTCAAAGCTATGGTTTTTCCCATAGTCATATATGGATGTGAGAGTTGGACCATAAAGATGGCTGAGTGCCAAAGAATTGATGCTTTTGAACTGTGGTGCTGGACTGCAAGGAGATTAAACCAGTCAATCCTAAAGGAAATCAACCCTGAATATTCATCAGAAGGACTGATGCTGAAGCTGAAGCTGAAGCCCCCAATACTCTGGCCACTTGATGGAAAGAGCTGACTCATTGGAAGAGACCCTGATGCTGGGAAAGATTGAATACAAAAGGAGAAGGAGGTGGCAGAGGATGAGATGGTTAGATAACATCACCAACTCAGTGGACATAAATATGAGCAACCTCTGGGAGATAGTGAAAGACATGGAAGTTTAGAATACTGCAGTCCATGGCATTGCAAACAATCATACACGACTTAGAGACTGAACAACAACAACAATACTGAGACAAGACAGAAGGAGGCAGAGCACAACCTTTAATTAAAAAAAAAAAAAAAAAAAAAATGGCGAAGCCATTGAGGATACAACAAAAACTGGTTAGAACCTAATAGGTCCAAAATGGTGGAAGATTCCACTTCCCCTAGACCTTGAGCCTCATTATGTGCTTATTTTAGTGTATTTACATATGCTAAGTGGCACACCCACAGGCACCATGACAGTGCCCATGAAAGTCCAAAATGTGGGCAGTGGCCCAATTCCTGGAAATGCCCTCTCTTTATTCAAGATAGTTAAAATGTTCCTCCCACTTGTTAGCTTACGAAATTACCCAGCACATAAAAACTAACCCCCCGCAAAAGCCAGGGCCACTGTTACCTTGTGAGATGGTCCACATTCTGCCTACGGAATGTATATTGCTAAATAAACCTGCTTTCACTTTTCTATGGCTGCTCCTGACTCCTTTCCTGAGTGAAGCCAGGGACCCTCATTTGGTGGCCATCCCTGAAACTCACCCAAGACCTGAGACATGACCATTCTTGTGCACCCCATTTTACAACAGTGCTGTCATTTTTAGGCCTATTTCCATACAAAGTTTTGGTTTTCCTTTTTACAGGAGAATTTTCTGTACATGAAGCCATGAGTAGAAACAGTCTCCTGTTTGGGGGTCAGTGGGCATTATTTTTCTTGTCCTTTGTTCAAGGAGATTACATTCATTCCAGAGTACTGGCTTTGTGTGGGTCTCATTTCCAGGTCCATGCCTTGTACTGCTTTGGACCTAAACGCTGTAGCCCTTGTGATTAGACTCCTTATCAGATCAGATAATCCTTGGGTTATTGTGAACTTTATCACTTGTTTAGTAGTTCCTTCTTCCTTGTTTAGTAGTAGATCCTTCTTTGTCACCTCTGGTAATTTTTCCTTTCTTTAGATTTTACCTCTTTCCTCTTCTCTTCTTTATCTCCTTTTCCCTTTCTCCCCTGACAGCTATCCATCCTCTCATTTTGTTCAAATTTTCTCTTACTGAAGGAAGGTTTCAGGACACAGAACAATAAGTTACCAGGCATCTCCTGACTCATTGTGATTAGACTATTTCAATACAATCCCAACACTTATTCTTGTCTCTAGTCTGCCTTCTCCAACCCATAACAACTGATTCAAGTTTTCTCTTCCTGGACAATCCTCCTACCAGGCCAAACACCCTAAACTTATATTTGTTATTTTCTCGGATCTAATTTGTGAGAGCAAGCTTACTATGGGAAGCTACATACAAAACGTGTTTTTAAATACAGAGAAGGCTGCATTCCTTAACTGTGAAAATAATTACTAAGAGGGCAATGCACTAAATAACCATAAGAAGAAGAAAAATTCTTTATAACCATAGTTGAGATTCTACATCAAAGTAATGATTAGCAATTACTGCCTATTTGAAGACTGTACTTAAATTTTATTGCCTCTCAGGCAACTATTTGGAAATATCTGATTGATGATATAACAGGCCTTGTTTTTAAATCTTTAGAAAGTGATAGGCTTAATTTTTTGTTACCTGTTCTAAAAGAAAGCAATGATGGTCTGCCTTATCTAAAATACTTTGGTTTGTTATGTATGAGGTTTGATCTTTTGTTAACGTACAACTCATGTTTTCTGATGTGTTTTCCTTTCATTCAAGTTTAACTTAAGTTGCATTTTCTGAAAGTACACACAGCCCAGTTACAAGAAACGAAGCCTGGTTGTACTCTCAACTGAGACAATCCGCCATATGTGGGAAAACACTCACCAATAATGTAGTCAGTAAGACATTTACGTTCCTTACAAAGAAAATGAGTTTGATTCTCCTTCTTGACATAGGCTGTTTCTCTTAGATTATGCTTCTCCATTGCTGTAGATCTCTTTCAAGGACATTTTATCATTCTACAAAGTAGATTATATTCATAGGATTCATTCATGATTCATCTGAAGGGTTGTACAGTTTTATTCAAGAAATTTTTAAGCAGTGGGGTGGTACATGTATGGAAGTAAAGTCTTTCTGATTTGTGAATTTAATATTTAACATTTAAAGTAATCTTAAGAGTCTGGTATAGGTTTTATAGCTATACAGATAAAGAAACTTGCCCCAAATCACACAATTGTTAAGTGATACAGCCAGGATTTGACCCAGAAACTGCCTATTTATACCTTACATTTAACAACTGTGTTATACTGTTTGCTGGTCCCAGCTAGTCCTTCCACCATGAGAGCAAATTGCAACTGTTCTACAGAACCGAATAATTTTGTTTCCAATTTGGAAATGGTCTAGTCTTTTCGAAATATTTCTAACGAGCAACTTATAGGTATGACTAATTGTAACTTTATTTTGTTATTATTTATTACTTCTAGAAGCACTGAAGAAAATCTACTACCTAAGTAATCTCTTTATTCGCAAAAATAAGTTTGGCATTGGCCTTAACTTCTGACACTGAAGAAAAACTGATTATACTTAGAAATGAATCCACGAACACAATTAAAATAAAAAAGAGATGGTTAATTGTGCTAATGTACATTCTTCTTTATAACCTGCAGATGGTCACAAGTAATTGAGGAAATAAATTCTATCTTCCCAACAAATGAAATGTCTCACCACTATATTTTTGTTCCTCTTGCTGCAACTCTTAAGGGCTTTTTATTTATCTGACTATAGATGTTGGGATCTGATCAACCAGTAAGAGAAACACCTCCAGCTAAATGGAAGGAAACATGTTTTCATAAACTCCATATTCTAATAATGAGTTTCATCATATACTCTATGATGAAAAACAAATAATACTCACTATGCCAAATCTATATATTCAAAATTACCATCTCTAATGTTTGAAGACAGGCTTGTCATTATCATATAACTCAAGTTACATGAAATATGATTTAAATCCCCTAAGGAAACATTTCAAAATGTGGTGTGCATTAGGTTCTTTCATTTCTCAAAAGGTGATTCATAGAATGAGGGCTAGAAAAATGGTGTTCTTGGCAATTCTTTAAGTTTCACACCCCTATCACCCATTTTTGCATTTAAATTGATCATTTAGTGGCAGCAGATGGGTAATAGGATAAAAGTTTTCAATATGGTGTGGTGAGCATATATATTTCCAGACACAACACAAGAGAGTACAAAGCAGTGTTCTTTAAAGTGATTAACAAAGAGCCATGGAATCTGCTATCCATCTTCCTTGTTACTGTCATAGCCCTTCCCAAGACTGTTAAAGAAACTTTACAATAGCTGAATACATGTTACACATACAGATGGGGAAGTGCCTCAGGCAGTTTGGCAAATTTTACTATGAGTCAATTTTTGAATTTCTGCTTTCTGAGTCACTGTCTCATCTGAGCATGACATTTTCATTTTAAAAATTCTCTTACCTTAATGTTGACATGTCTGTATCATTTCATAACATTTGCTGCATTTGAAAATATTATCAACAAATATGCTTCACTGAGATTAACATTAAATGACAAGATACAAGTTTAATTTATCTGGGGGCAACATCCTCCTCCCTACCCACCGCCCATTGTGGTGTAAGGAAATCCCTTTCTAAATTTCAATTTTTCTAACTGTAAGGGGAAAATTATGGATATTAAATGGCAATCCACTCCAGTACTATTGCCTGGAAAATTCCATTGACAGAGGAGCCTGGTAGGCTACAGTCCATGGGGTCGCAAAGAGTCGGACACGACTGAGCGACTTCAATTTCCTTTCCTTTCCTTTCCTAGCATGAAAGTTTCTTTGTAAATAAAGTTCTAATTAATGTATTTATGTAAAATGGTATAACATTTCATATGAGCTACTAGTTTCAGACTCTTGTTAATTATAAAAGACAAAAGATAAAGGAACACAGCTCAAAGTAGTGCTAATGAGAGGTTTTTTTGCTTATTTATTTTAACTCAACCTTTACTAAAAAAGTGCTTGCTTTTAGATAACTATTAATCTCTGGTTCTAATCAGAACCATGATATTAACAGGACTATTTTAAATGGCTAATATTTCCCAGAGAAAGTCTTAGAATGATGTTGAATGTATTATCTACACACATCAACTACAGAGGATTTTCCTTAGGCTTGCATTATTGCTAGATTAGGGTCCTATTTAATCCATCATGATTCCTAGTTGCAATTTAAAATACAAAGAAGATGCAATTAAGAGCCTGGGTGGAGGGTGTGCTGTTGATTCACAGAGATGAAAAATGAAAAAAAAGAAAGTGAGTGACAACCAAGGTACATTTTTAGGTAAAACAGGAAGCTGGAGGACCATTTCATTTAATACTAATCATAAATACAGAGTGGGCTTCCCAGGTGGCTCAGAGGCAAAGAATCCCCTGCCAGTGAAGGAGAACAAGTTTGATCCTTGGCTTGGGAAGATTCTCTAGAGAAAGCAATGTCAATCCACTCCAGTATTCTTGCCTGGGAAATCCCATGAACAGAGAAGCCTGGCGAGCTATAGTCCATGGGTCACAAAAGAGTCAGACACTACTGAGCAACTAAACAACAACAACATAAATACAGAGGAGGAGAACAGAATAATTTCAGAATGTGTATAAAGGATAGAAACAGTATGGACCTAACAGAAGGAGAAGATAAGAAGAGGTGGCAAGAATACACAGAAGAACTATACAAAAAAGATCTTAATGACCCAGATAACCACAATGGTGTGATCACTCACGTAGAGCCAGACATCCTGGAGTGTGAAGTCAAGTGGGCCTTAGAAACCATCACTATGAACAAAGCTAGTGGAGGTGATGGAATTCCAGCTGAGCTAATTCACATCCTGAAAGATGACGCTGTTAAAGTCCTGAAGTCAACATGCCAGCAAATTTGGAAAACTTAGCAATAGCCACAGGACTGGAAAAGGTCAGTTTTCATTCCAATCAAAAGAAAGGTAATGCCAAAGAATGTTGAAAGTACCACACAATTGCACTCATTTCACATGCTAGAAAAGTAATGCTCAAAATTCTCCAAGCTAGGCTTCAATAGTACGTGAACAGAGAAATTCCAGATTTACAAGCCGGATTTAGAAAAAGCAGAGGAGCCAAAGATCAAACTGACAACATCCGTTGAATCATAGAACAAAGCAAGGGAATTCCAGAAAAGCATCTACTTCTGCATCATTGACTACGTTAAAGCTTTTGATGGTGTAGATGACAAAGAACTGTGGAACATTCTTAAAGAGATAGGAATACCAGGCCACCTTACCTGTCTCCTGTAAAAGCTGTATGCAGATCAAGAAGCAACACTTAGAACCAGACATGGAACAATGACAACAGACTGGTTGCAAATTGGGAAAGGAGTACGTCAAGGCTGTCTATTGTCACCCTGCTTATTTAACTTATATGCACAGTACATTATGTGAAATGCTGGGCTGGATGAATCACAAGCTGGAATCAATATGGTCAGGAGAAATATCAATAACCTCAGATATGTAGATGACACCACCCTTATGAAGAGGAACTAAAGAGCCTCTTGATGAAGGTGAAAGAGGAGGGTGAAAAAGTTGGCTTAAAGCTCAACATTCAAAAAATGAAGATCATGGCATCCAGTCTCTCATCACTTCATGGCAAATAGATGGGGAAACAATGGAAATAGTGACTTTATTTTTCTTGGGATCCAAAATCACTGCAGATGGTGACTGTATCCAAGAAATTAAAAGACACTTGCTCTTTGGAAGAGAAGCTATGACCAACCTAGACAGCATACTAAAAAGCAGAGACATTACTTTGCTGACAAAGGTCCATCTAGTCCAAGCTATGGTTTTTCCAGTAGTCACGTATAGATGTGAGAGTTGGACCATAAAGAAGGCTAAGTGCCAAAGAACTGATGCTTTTGAACTGTGATGTTGCAGAAGACTCTTGAGAGTCCTTTGGACTCCAAGGAGATCAAACCAGTCAATCCTAAAGGAAATCAGTCCTGAATAGTCATTGAAAAGTCTAATGCTGAAGCTGAAGCTTCAATACTTTGGCAACCTGATGCAAAGAGTTGACTCATTAGAAAAGACCCTGATGCTGGGAAAGATTGAAGGCAAAAGAAGAAGGTGGCAGAGGATGAGATGGTTAGATAGCATCACCAACTCAATGGACATAAATTTGAGCAAATTCTGGGAGATCGTTAAAGACATGGAAGCCTGGCATGCTGCAGTCCATGCGTTCGCAAATAATCAGACAAGACTGAGCGACTGAACAACAACAATGGGACTTCAGGCTAAAATTAAGGAGACTTGAAGACATTTGCAAAAGAAAATAGTGAAACTGGGAAATTTTAGTTTTCTCAGCAGTGATACAGACCTACATGATCTTCAGGAGCTTAGGTTGTAGTGCATCCAATCAACCACTTTATTTTAGCTTTTCCAACAATGCTCCAAGATCAGGAAGAAGGTTGGGGAAAGAAATGGCAGTTATGACAAAAAGTCAAGACCATGGAGACTCTGGAGGCAAGCAGAAGTGTGTATCAAAGGAGGTCAAGTCTCTGGGATGGTGACTGAGGACAAAATTCAGCTTATGAAAAAATGACAGACCTGAGAATAATATGTGGAGACTAAGGAAGTAAATTCTAGAAATCTGGATCTTGAAAGAGGGAGATTTGGAAAAATGATGACACGAAAATATGTGGCCTGTATACCATAAATTTTGTATCATCAAAATGTATCAGTTCAGTTCAGTTCAGTTGCTTAGTCATGTCCCACTCTTTGCAACCCCATGGACTGCAGCACTCCAGGCTTCCCTGTATAACATCAACTCCTGGAGCTTGCTCAACCTCATCTCCATCAAGTCGGTGATGCCATCCAACCATCTCATCCTTTGTGGTCCCATTCTTCCCTGGTGGCTCAGAGGTGAAAGCATCTGCCTCCAATGCAGGAGACCTGGTTCAATACCTGGGTCAGGAAGATCCCCTGGAGAAGGAAATGGCAACCCACTCCAGTATTCTTGCCTGAAGAATCCCATGGTGGGAGGAGCCTGGTAGGCTACAGTCCACGGGGTGGCAAAGAATCGGACACGACTGAGCAACTTCATTTTCACTTTCACTTTCTTCTCCTGCATCAGGGTCTTTCCCAGCATCAGGGTCTTTTCCAATGACAGTTTTTCACATCAGGTGGCCAAAGCACTGGCGCTTCAGCTTCAGCATCAGTTCTTCCAATGAATATTCAGGACTGATTTCCTTTAGGATTGACTGGCTTGATCGCCTTGCAGTCCAAGGGACTTTTGAGAGTCTTCTCTAACACCACAGTTCAAAAGCATCAGTTCTTTGGCCCTCAGCTTTATTTATAATCCAACTCTCACACCCACACATGACTACTAGAAAAACCATAGCTTTGACTAGACAGACCTTTGTTGGTAAAGCAATGTCTCTGCTTTTAAATATGCTGTCTAGGTTTGTCATAGCTTTTCTTCCAAGGAGCAAGAGTCTTATGATTTCACGGCTGCAGTCACCATCTGCAGTGATTTTGAAGCCCCAAAATATACGGTCTCTCGCTGTCTCCAATATTTCCCCATCTATTTGCCATGAAGTGATGGGCCAGATGCCATGATCTTAGTTTTCTGAATGTCGAGATCAAGGAATTATAAGGACAGGTTCTGAAGCCACAGTATTTAAATAATGTTGGATCTTTAATTTTAAATATTATACAAATTTACAAAGTTCTAGACCCAATAATCAAGTACACGCTTCAGTATACATTTTACTCAAAGGATATTTTAAGGGCACAAAATTATGCTCAGTTTTTTTTTTTTAAACCAAAGCAGAAACCAGCCTGATCCATTTTCTAATAGAGAAGAGAGTCTTCTCAAATTAGCAGACATTAGGTATATGGAGATTCCTTTTCTCTTTACAAAGAAAAGGGAAAGTTAGGACACTGTGCATGCTTTTTGAAAATAATGAGGCCACCCTTCCCTTTAGTACATCTTTTTCATGTCTTGTTGCCTTTCAAAAAAATGCTGGCTGTTATGTTTGCTTTTTATACTCATTAATAACCATTTGCAAAGTAACTCACTTTCTCTTCATCCATTTTTTTTTTTCTTCTTCTTTTTTTTTGCTCTGACACTTTAATGCTTCTGACCTCTTTCAACGCATAATGAAAACCAGCTCTGCCTTTTCCTGGTTTCCTCATTTCTGAGTACTATGGCAACGGATGCTAGTTGACTTAGTAAAACTTGAAAATGTCACATTGCTCTTCATTCTTTGATGAATGCACATTCATGAATACAGCTCAATGCAAAAGCAATTACAGGCAGTCTTAAAAAGGACCAAAACCAAAGTCACCCTTAAATGATTTTCTCCAGGTGTTGTATTCAGAGTAAAACATGGCAACCCAATCCTGGCATTTAAAAAGACAAGCTTTTTTGTCTCTGAGAATAATTAGCAATCACTTTAAAATATTTTTATGAAAAACTATGATTTCTGTAAATAAATATTAATTCCAAATCACTGAATTCACTTAGCATACTATCTCCTCCAAAACGAATGAAATCCATTAAAAACATATAATGAGGAAGAAACATAGACAAATTATTTAACACACATATAAATTGCAACTTAAACCTAATTTCAGTGACACATATAAAACATACACATTTTTACTTACTTAATTTTAACAAGAACCTGCAAAACAAAAACATATTTAAGAATGGTTTGCTCTATAGATGGCAAACGTTTGCTCATCAGAGACTGACTCTATCTTAATTTAATAACCTACATCAAAATGGCTATGTAGAATTATAATAGCAAGAGTAATATTTCTGTTTATTTGCTAAATTATGTCTGACTCTTTGTGACCACATGGATTATAGCCCACTGGGCTCCTCTCTCCTCTTTCCCAGACAAGAATACTGGAATGGGTTGCCATTTCCTTCTCCAACGGATCTTTCCAACCCAGGGATAGAACCCATGTTTCCTGCACTGCAGGAGAAATCTTTACCACTGAGTCACCAGGGTAGCCTCAAGAGTAATATTGGATGGCTGTTATTTTAAAATTTAAATGAAAAATAATTTATTACACTTATAGTATATGCTTTTTCATTGCCCATGTACATTATCTGGTATTGCTAGATTTTATTGATGATTCTATATTAAATGACATGTAGAATCTCATATTTTTATAGGGTACTATTAACAAATTATATCCACATACCATATTACTACATTTCTTCATTTCCATCCCAATTATCTCAATATCTGTGCCATATTTAAATGGCATATCTTATTATTTACATTTTACAGTTGAGGAAACTAAGATCTGGAAGCTTAATATTTGAAATCACAAAGTTATAAAGTGAGAAAACTAAAATGTTACCTCAGTCTCTGACTTCATATTTGGGGTTCTTTTCTTGTCATCTTATATCTTTTATGTACTGCCTTAATTAAACACATCTTCCAAATAGTCTATATTCCTTAGGAATATTGAAGTGGTTAAAAAAGAATTTTCTAAAGCAGCCAGCGACGAAGACAATCAGTGAATCCCAGCCATGATGTTTTGTGACGTGTTCCTGTATTATCAACACAGAGACGTCTTTGAAGTCTAAAACTGCCATATCTGAAAGTAGCAGAGGCAAAGTAGTGATAACTATGCCCAAGACTTGCTCACAATTATAATTAATTAGTCCTATCTCACTGAAAGGTACAATACAATGTACAATAAAGTTAAAAGTCTGGGGGGAAAGCAACAATTCTATATAAGCAATTTGAATGTATCAAAAAACACTGTTCTATTTAAAGCCCACATTTAGAGTGCCTACTCTAGGGAGCTCCAAGAAAATTTCCTTTTGGCAATTCCTAGTGGTCCAGGAACAGACAAAAAGCTTAAAGAAAGTCCATCACAGAAGCTAGAAACATAGAAATTAGGGCAGCTTTAAAATGCAATCATTCTCTGTAGGAGAAGGTCATAAATGAGCCATGTAAGGGAAGCTTAAAATAAACAGTTTCAGCTTCTAGAAAGGATGCATCTTGGCCACTCAGTCACACTGGGGACCTACCGGGAAGCTCATTAAAACGTGTGCCAACACTTCAAGAGTGTTTCATTCAAGAAGCAGTAATGGTGAAGGGGTTAAGTGTGTGAACTCTGAAATAAGACAGATTGGGATCTAAACTCAGCTCTATCAATTTCTACCATGCAAATTTAGTAAAATGTCTTCAATTCTCATGTCCTAGTTCTTCCATTTGTAAGACAGGAATGATAATAGTAACCAATATTGGGGATGTTGTGAGAAATGCATATGCTTAAACAGTTGGGCCCCCTCAATAAAAATATTTTCAGGCTGTGTAACACTCTGGGGTTAGTCAAATTATTAGAGCACCTGTCAACAGTTGATATTCCTGATGTTTTCTTAGTAACTCTCCACCAACCGGCAAAATAGCAGAGAAAAAACCATCTATAAAATTGCACTGAATGATTTCCAAAGGTTTACCAATATTAGAAAACATAAAGATAAAAAGGGGTTTGAGCACACAGAACTAAATACGAATGGCTAAAACACCATAGTCAATATTGATAAATAATATTGAAAAAGAGAATTTGAAAAAGATGAGACCTTTAGGTTTGAACATCCATTGTATATAAAAAAATATGGTAAGTCAGTTAAATAAAAATACATTCAATAAATGCACAAATGTTTCATAAAATATGAAATACATATAAGCAAAAAGAAAAAAATTTGAACCTAATTATGAACCAAAGATAAATATTAAAATCACTGTGAGAAAGCATTATTTATCATTATAAATGGCAGAATTTTAAGACTAAAAACAGGTTAAAGGAGGATTATAAGGTGCTCTCCTAGCTTGTTGACAGGATTGTAGAACCGACATAAACATTGTAAATGTCAATGTGATAAAATAGATCGAAATCCCAAAAACATACATATCATTTTACAAAGTATTCTGCTGGTAAAATTTACACTTAGAGAATTATCAGCTTTACAATGTTCTTTATTCTGTTTATAGTTTGAACAAAAATAGAAACAAAGTAAGAGCCCTTCAAGATAGTGCTGAGTAATTAAATACACTGAAAAAATAAATAATCATGCAATGAAATATGCTACTTTTAAAATAATGATGTATACCTGTTTTTATTGGTATAAAATGCACAATTCAGCATTAACTATACAAAGAATGTTACAAAATTATGTAATATCTCCTTTTTCTTTAAAACACACAGAAAGAGAAATGAGACAGAGATATAGGAAGGAAAGACAGAGGGAAGAGAGCAAGAAAAAGGAAAATAGACAAAGCAGGTAAACAGATATCAGTACTAAAATGATTAGCCACACATGATTTATGTTTTATTCATTACACTTTTCTTTGTTTTCAACACTTAACAGGAACACATTCCTGGTTGAGAATAAAAACATTTCCATTAAATAAGGATAAAAAATATTTTGGCAATAGCCTTTCTGGATAAAATAATCTAGGCTGGAACACAGCATCTCTGCTCAAAACCAAGGACTCTCACTCAATACGACAGCTTAAAGGTAACAAAATAGTTTTCTGTCTTTCAGCTATGAGGCAGTGATCCTTTAAACCACCATATAAAATGGCTCATTTTCTGGGAATGTCACTTAGCTCAAGGATTTTTGAGTAAAAATGAACTTCTGTGCTGTTAAAATGCTTTTGTAATACAGGAGCATCTTGTTAAAAAATATGCATGCTTTTGGATTCTTCCAATGTGTTCATTAGCATGACTTCAAAAAATAATCAATGGATGGGTATCCTCCTTTTGAAAAATTTGTATTTTTAGACACACTGATCATGATAATGAAGTTAATTTTTAAATGTCCACTTTTTCACACACATGCAGGCTTGCACAGGTAAATGTATTGTTTAGTGGTAATTTAGTCACTAAGTCATATCCCAGTCTTGCAACCCCATGGACTATAGCCTGTCAGACTTTTCAGTCCATGGGATTCTGTAGACAAGAATACTGGAGTGGGTTGCTATTTCCTTCTTCAGGGGATCTTTCCCACCCAGGAATCGAACCCCAGTCTGCAACAGATTTAAAGGATTGATTTTTCTGATTATAAACAAAACCACAAATATGTTTTTTTAAACACTGATTTTACATAAATGAAATCATTTTAATGGAAGAAAGGCTCAAAAAATTATTACATTTAGTGGATTTTATTTTCAGAACCAAACTACTCTTGCAAGTAGCAACTAACAACAGAAAATTCAGTTAGACATAAAGAAAATTGATTCTAGGCAGAAGAAATATTTGAGAGGCCTCAGTCATTTACATATTTAGAAAATATACTATTATTAGTCATCTTTATTCACAGAGAAAGTGTTTTGACAAATATTTCCCTGAAATAAAATAGATGGAGTGACTAGTGAATTGGAAAGTATTTCCTTATGCTATGTAACCAATCAATTTCAGCATACTAGCTTCTCTGAATAACTCTTCCACTTCAAAACCAGTTTTGTTAATTTTTAGCCACTTTAAAAACTATGCTATAAATATATTAACATACAAATTATACACTCATGTTGACGGATCTAATTTGGTGGGGGGTGGTGTGCTGTGCCACTTGTACGATCTTAGTTTCTTGACCAGGGATTGAATCCAGGCCCTTGGCATAGACAGTGGGGAGTGTTAGCCACTGGACCACCAGGGAAGTCCTGGGATCTAACATATCAAGATCCTGCCAGGATCATATTTTTGTCATTAAAATAGGCTGTATATATTCTCTATGACTCACAAATTCTCTCACCAAGGTGACACTCATGAAGTAGTTGAATGATTTAGTAATCACAGATTAAATAAACTACTCTTACTATGCCCTACCTACTGCAAACTCATCCTGCTCATCAACCAGGCTCCCCCTCAACTTTAGAAGACCTGATGTGCCCAGATTTCTTATTGCCCAAATACAGAATCTGAATAAACCAGCCTCTTTCACTTTGCAGAATGTCACATAATTAACTTATAATCAAGAATAATATTAGGGACTTCCCTGGAGGTCCAGACTTTGCCTTCCAATGCAGGGGTGTGAATTCAATCCCAGGTTGAGGAGTTAAGATCTCCCATACCTCTTGGTTAAAAAGTCAAAAACACAAAACAGAAGCAATACTATAACAAATTCAATAAAGACTTTAAAAATGGTCCACATCAAAAAAATCTTTTTAAGAAAAGAATAATATTAAACTGCTTTTGTCAACCTGAGCATTAGTATGAAGTTCTTTCAATAAAGTATCTCTTTTTTTGTTCTCTGATACCTTGTTTCTTTCCATCTCACAGTAAATAGAGCAAGTGAAGTCACTTAATAAGTGTAAGCTCTAAATATTGGATACTACCCTCTCCAAACACTTTTTTTGCCTTTTCTTAGATTTACTGTTTCTCTAACATTTGACATTAAAATCAAAAGATCTATTAATAAAAATATATGAGATTTTAGGTAAGTCATTTAATGATGTTAGGTATCTATACCAGTAAAAAGATTAACCATCACCAGATTAGAGAGTCCTTAGGAAAATTAAATTGAATAATGTACAATATCTCCCAACTTGTAAAGATCACACAAGTTTCCTACATTTTCCCTTTCTTTTCATTCCATAATACAACCATTATTTTTTTAGAGTTTTATGCTATTGTGTAACACCTGTATATTAAAAACTATTCAACATTTCACTCATGTATGAGACTGCAGACAGGATATGACATTTCATTCAGAAGAACTGAAGGCAACAATGCCATCATGTCCACTTCTGACTTTTCACGTTAGCAAGTTGCTTACTGAGAATAATGATTTCACATGAAAGATGGCTGGACTTTTATCACTTATGCTTCTACAAAGAATATTTAAAAAGCAGTCCTTTAAAAAGTTATGTGAGTTATTTATAACTTCCTGTAGTCCTTTTGTCTTAATGGCAACACACTGTATGATATTTTATAACCCCTGTAATTTCCATTATCAGTCTGCGAGTCTGCATTTCTTTCTTTGTTGACTCATATATTTGCAAATTATTTATTCATCCCAAGATATATCTATGCAGCTGAAAGAAAAGAATAATGTCAAGGCTAATCATGGGTAAAAGTGACTCAGTAAAAGGTACATAAATCTCTCCTTTTTCTCTATATGTCTCAAATTAGAGTAGTATCAAAGTTTTAGAAACATTTTTAAGAATACTGAAAGGTGGTATCTGTGAATAAAGTTTCCACTTTCTTTTCAAACTTGCTAATGTGAATTTCACTTCACCCTGTACTCTAGGGAATGTTTTGATGTTCAATTGCTAAGTCATGTCTGACTCTCTGTGACCCCATGAACTGCAGCACACCAAGATTACCTGTCCTTCATCATTTCCCAGAGTTTGCTCAAACTCATGTCCATTGAGTAGATGATGCCTTCCAACCATCTCATCCTCTGTTGCTCCTTCTCCTGCTCTCATCTTTCCCAGCATCAGGGTGTTTCCCAGTGTGCCCGCTTTTCACATCAGGTGCCCAAAGCATTGGAGTATCACCATCAGTACTTTCAATGAATATTCAGGGCTGATTTCCTTTAGGATTTTGATCTCCTTGCTGTTCAAGGGACTCTTAAGAGTCTTCTCCAGCACCACAATTTGAAAGCATCAATTCTTCAGCATTCAGCCTTCTTTATGGTCCAACTCTTACATCTGTACATGACTACTGGAAAAACCATAGCTTTGACTAGACAAACCTTTATAGGCAAAGTGATGCTTCTGATTTTTAATACATTGTCTAGGTTTGTCATAGCTTTTTTTTCAAGGAGCAGGCATCTTTTAATTTCACAGCTGCAGTCACTGTCCACAGTGATTTTGGAGCCATGAAAATAAAATCTATCACTGTTTCCATTTTTTCCCCCATCTATTTGCCATGAATTGAGGCTACCTTATGCCAAGATCTTAGTTTTTTGAATGTTGAATTTTAAGCCAGATTTTTCAATCTCCTCTTTCAACTTCATCAAGAGTCCTTTTAGTCTCTCTTTGCTTTCTGCCATTAGAATAGTATCATCTGCATATCTGAGGTTGTTGCTATTTCTCCCAGCAATCTTGATTCCAGCTTGTGATTCATCCAGCATTTTGCATGATGTACTGTGCATCTAAGTTAAAAAAGCAGGGTGACAACATATAGTCTTGATGTACTCCTTTCCCTATTTTGAACCAGTCTGTTGTTCCATGTCCAGTTCTAACTGTTGCTTCTTGATCTTCATACAGATTTCTCAGGAGACAGGTAAGGTGGTCTGGTATTTCCATCTCTTTAAGAATTTTCCACAGTTTGTTGTTATCCACATAACCAAAGGCTTTAGCGTAGTCAATGAAGCAGATCTTTTTTCTTGAATTCCCTTGCTTTTTCTGTGGTGTAACAGATGTTGGCAATTTGATCTCTGGTTCCTCTGCTTTTTCTAAATCCACTTTGTACATCTGGAATTTCAGTTTACATACTGCTGAAACCTAGCATGAAGGATTTTGAGCATTACATTGCTAACATGTGAAATGAGTGCAATTGTATGGTAGTTTGAACATTTTTTGCATACTTTTGACACTGCCTTTCTTTGGAATTGGAATGAAAACTGACCATTTCCAGTCCTGTGGCCACTGCTGAGTTTTCCAAGTTTGTTGACATATTGAGTTCAGCCCTTTAACAGCATCATCTTTTAAGATCTGAAATAGCTCAGCTAGAATTCTATCACCTCCACTAGCTTTGTTGCAGCAATGATTCCTAAGGCCCAGTTGACTTCACACTGCAGGATGTCTGGCTCTGGGTGAGTGATCACACCATTGTGGTTATCTGAGTCATTAAGACCTTTTGTGTATAGCATATTCTTGCTACCTCTTGTTAATCTCTTCTGCTTCTGTTAGGTCCTTGCCGTTTCTGTCTTTTATGGTACTCATCTTTGAATGAAATGTTCCCTTGGTATGTTTAATTTTCTTGAAGAGATCTCTAGTCTTTTGCATTCTATAGAGTTGCTCTGTTTCTTTGCATTATTCTCTTAAAAAGGCCTTCTTATCTCTCCTTGCTATTCTCTAGAACTCTGCATTCATTGGGTATATCTTTCCTTTTCTCCCTTGCTTTTCAGGTCTCTTCTCTTGTCAGCTATTTGTAAAGCCTCCTCAGACAACCACTTTGCCTTCTTGCATTTCTTTTTCTTTGGGATGATTTTGGTCACTGCCTCCTGTACAATATTATGAACCTCAGTCCATAGTTCTTCAGCTACTCTGTCTACCAGATCTAATCCCTTGAATCTATTTGTCACTTCTACTGTATAATCATAGGGAATTTGATTTAGGTAATACTTGAGAGGGGGATGATTAGTTGTGTTGTAAATAAATGTATTTTAACATTTTTGAGATTTCCCATGGAAGATGGGATTTTTCTCATTTGGTTTTTCATTTGTTTTTATAAATTTTGTATTTCACATGGATCTCTTTATTTTCAAGAATTTTCCTTATATAAACTTCCTTAGCTTTTATCTTGTTTGCTTCTTCATAGATTGACTGGTTTTGTTTGATTATTTTAGCTTACTATCTATGCTATTGAAGGTCACCATCCTCAGATTTACTTCCTTGAGAATGTTCCAGCTCCACATTCTGTGTTTATAAAGCTATAATTGACTTTCTAAAATTATCTAATATTACTACTAAAGCAGTCAGTTACAGAATGTTCCAATAATTCCAGGTCCAAGAAAAGTTTCTGGGTATCAGGCATTTTTTGGCAGTAAGAATCTGTCAGCACACTGACTCTGAACTGACTCTGAAACACAAATGAATTAGTCTAACTCGCTATTCATTGTCTTCATAAAAAAGAGCTATATATTTCCTATCAAATATGCTAACCTTCATTTGACTCTTCTTAGCATTGAGATGACCTCCCTGCAAGAAGCTAACATAATCTTCCTGTCACATATGCAGTCTGTTAATATACGCATTCCAAGATCAAATCTATTTTCTAATTTATAACAAACTGCAAAAATATAGATGAACAGAGCAAAATAAAAACACACAATTTTAGTAGACTAGCTAACTTAAACATTAAAGGTCACAGGGTACACCATAAGCTTTCTTTGTGGGAATCACAAAAATAAAGGCCTGAATGATGGTATATTTCACATAGATTTGAAAAGTAGTCAAGTTTGCAGGACAGCACAAAGAAGAAGGAGCTCCTCAGATTCAGTTTAACAGTTAGTAAGCAACTCCAGTACTCTTGCTTGGAAAATCCCTTGGGCGGAGGAGCCTGGTAGGCTGCAGTCCATGGGGTCGCTGAGGGTCGGACACGACTGAGCGACTTCACTTTCACTTTTCACTTTCCTGCATTGGAGAAGGAAATGGCAACCCACTCCAGTGTTCTTGCCTGGAGAATCCCAGGGACGGGGAAGCCTGGTGGGCTCCCGTCTATGGGGTAGCATGGAGTTGGACACGACTGAAGTGACTTAGCAGCAGCAGCAAGCAACAACCATGGATAAGACATTGAACAAGAAAATAAAATGAAAATAAAGATAAAGAAGATACTACCCTTGGTCCTAAGAAAATTATGGGGAGATACACTGGTGCATCAGTATGTCAGACTGAATGTGGTTTCATAAAAAAATGTAGTGTAGAGAAACAAAACAAGTGAAATTAAATCAGGGAAAGAGAAAAAATTAACTGTGACCTAAAGAATCAGGAAAGACTGGAGATGGGTGCTCAGATAAGTTTCCATGGACAGAAATAGAAGACACAGTCTTTTCAGAGATGATGGTGTGAACACAGGAACAAAACTCACAATGTGCAGTATACATTAAAGAATGAAAAATCATGAGTGACTTAGAAAATGGTATCTGAATGACAGGAGGTTCACATCAGATCACAAGGAAAAACTTAAATAATATTTAATAATAATCCATGAATTTCTATACATTTGGAACAGAAAAATTAATATCAGAATTATGCTTCCTAAAGCTGAAACTCCAATACTTTGGCCACCTCATGCGAAGAGTTGACTTGTTGGAAAAAACTATGATGCTGGGAGGGATTGGGGGCAGGAGGAAAAGGGGACGACAGAGGATGAGATGGCTGGATGGCATCACCAACTCGATGGACATGAGTTTGAGTGAACTCCAAGAGTTGGGTGATGGACAGGGAGGCCTGGCGTGCTGTGATTCATGGGGTCGCAAAGAGTCGAACACGACTGAGCGACTGAACTGAACTGATGCTTCAAAAATGCCATTCTAGGGTCCTATGGGTGAGCTGAATGAAATACCATGGGAAAAAAACTTATTTAAGGAACAAGCATCACTATGAACAAAGCTACTGGAGGTGATGGAATTCCAGTTGAGCTATTTCAAATCCTACAGATTATGCTGTGAAAGTGCTGCACTCAATATGCCAGCAAATTTGGAAAACTCAGCAGTGGCCACAAGACTGGAAAAGGTCAGTTTCCATTCCAATCCCAAAGAAAGGCAATGCCAAAGAATGCTCAAACTACCACACAATTGCCCTCATCTCACACACTAGTGAAGTAATGCTCAAAATTCTCCAAGCCAGGCTTCAACAATACGTGAACTGTGAACTTCCAGATGTTCAAGCTGGATTTAAAAAAATGCAGAGTAGCCAGAGATCAAGTTGTTTACATCTGCTGAATCATCAAAAAAGCAAGAGAGTTTAAGAAAAACATCTATTTCTGCTTTATTGACTATGCCAAAGCCTTTGACTGTGTGGATCACAATAAACTGTGGAAAATTCTGCAAGACATGGGAATACCAGACCACCTGATCTGCCTCTTGAGAAACCTATATGCAGGTCAGGAAGCAACAGTTAGAACTGGACATGGAACAACAGACTGGTTCCAAATAGGGAAAGGAGTACGTCAAGGCTGTATATTGTCACTGTGCTTATTTAACTTATATGCAGAGTACTTCATGAGAAACACTGGGCTGGATGAAGCACAAACTGGAATCAAGATTGCTAGGAGAAATGTCAATAACTTCAGATATGCAGATGATGCCACCCTTATGGCAGAAAGTGAAGACGATCTAAAGAGCCTCTTGATGAAGGTGAAAGTGGAGAGTGAAAAAGTTGGCTTAAACCTCAACATTCAGAAAACTAAGATCCTGGCATCTGGTCCCATCACTTCGTGGGAAATAGATGGGGAAACAGTGGCAGACTTTATTTTATTGGGCTCCAAAATCACTATAGATGGTGACTGCAGCCATGAAATTAAAAGATGCTGACTCCTTAGAAGGAAAGTTATGACCAACCTATACAGCATACTAAAAAACAGAGACATTACTTTGCCAACAAAGGTCTGTCTAGTCAAGGCTATGGTTTTTCCAGTAGTCATGTATGGATGTGAGAGTTGGATGGTAAAGAAAGCTGAACACCAAAGAATTGATGGACTGGTTGGATCTCTTTGGCCACCTGATGGAGAAGAACTTGCTCATTGGAAAAGACCCTGATGCTGGGAAAGATTGCAGGAGGGAGGAGAAAGGGACGATAGAGGATGAGATGGTTGCATGGCATCACAGACTCAATGGACATGAGTTTGAGTAAACTCTGGGAGTTGGTGATGGACATGGAGGCCTGGCATGCTGCAGTACATGGGGTCACAAAGAATCGGACATGACTGAGCAACTGAAGTGAAGGGATGACTGGAATGATCTATCTGAAAATAATGACAACTTAAACATTTAAAAAGCAAGGTATATTGTAGTCAAAGAACTGATTTATTATTTGATCTTAAGTTGGGAAAGAAGAGGAGGCAATATTTAAAAGGGACTAGAATTTCAAGGTAAGGACATATTTGGCAACTAAGAATGGTGCCACCTTCTTTTTTCTACAAAAGGCTGAAACTATTAATGCCCTTCACTCTCAATATGGTCATACTGCACTATTCCTGGATCAGTCCTTATTGTAATGTGTTTGCAAATAGCCAGGGCTTCCCATGTGGTACTAGTGGTAAAGAACCTGCCTGCCAATGCAGGAGACACAAGAGATGGGAGTTTGATCCCTGGGTTGGGAAGATCCTCTGGAGAAGGTGATGGAAACACACTCCAGTATTCTTGCCTGGAGAATCCCATGGATAGAGGAGCCATGGGGTTGCAGAGTCGGACATGACTGAAGTGACATAGCACGCACAGGCACACGGTGTCTCTTGTTCACCAATCTCTTGAATCATAGCTTTATGTCACCCTCAAAGAATCAGGAAATACAGTCTCTGGAATAAATGGTACTCTCCCATTCTGCTCCTTGAGTTTCAACTTGATGTCATTTACTCCAAGTATAATGTTCTGCTAGAAAATCATACCCAAATGCCCATTTTAAAAAATCATCAGTCATCACTACACTTGTCTAGGCTTCTTCTGTCTTTTCCCCGTTATACTATTCTGTCTAGAATAGTATTTATTCTAGAATTAGTCTAGAATTTGTATTTATTATCAAAATGCCTAGTCTTGAACTCAAATTCAGCACCTCAGTGCCAATAATATTGTCTTATTCTTACCTCTTACTCTTCTAAAAAGTGACTTTTGATCCTATGTTGAATACTTTTGACTTTTTATCATCATAGTCTGAGTTTTGCTTACTTTTTTCTAAGTGCTAAATCTGACCTCTTTTATTATAGATATCTTTAACAACTGGAGAAAATAAAGAGATATAGATTATAAATTTTGAATGAGTGTGGCTAGTTTACTTTTCTGGAGTTAGTCTAAGTATCTATATCTGTCCAGGTCTCTCTGTGTGGCTACTGTTCCAGGTGCTACATAGAATCTTTTTCCTCCCTGATACCAGAGTATGTCTTGAGATTTTACAGATATTATAGGAAGGATGCTGGAGAAGGCAATGGCACCCCACTCCAGTACTCTTGCCTGGAAAATCCCATGGACGGAGGAGCCTGGAAGGCTGCAGTCCATGGGGTCGCTGAGGGTTGGATGTGACTGAGCAACTTCACTTTCACTTTTCACTTTCATGCATTGGAGAAGGAAATGGCAACCCACTCCAGTGTTCTTGCCTGGAGAATCCCAGGGAAGGGGAGCCTGGTGGGCTGCCGTCTATGGGGTTGCACAGAGTAGGACACGACTGAAGTGACTTAGTAGCAGCAGCAGCAGCAGGAAGGTTGCTGACTTAATTAAGGTTGCTGACTTAATACTGGTCCCAAGTATAGATAGAACATTCATATGTCAGTGCCCAAGAGGAAGCCGGATTGATGGCAAGAGAGCAATAATATGAGCACCATAAGCATGTCCAATGTTAATGGGCTTATATTTCAGAATGTTAAACTTGCCCTATTCATTTAACTCCTTAGACACCATTGAAATGACTGTACAGTAATTTTTTAAAAGTCTTAAAATATTGGGAGAGAAGACAACAGAATACAGGATATTCTGAAAGATAAACAGTAGGGGGGAAAAGACTGTTTTTACAGTTTGTATAAGGAAGAGATTTCTCTCCTGAATGGCACACAGAATTCACATCACAAAATTTCTAGTGTAATACCAGAAGACTGAAGTTTAATTTTCGACAACACAAAATAGAAAGACTTAGAATTTAGGCTTGTGAGGGAGCAATGCTGAGGAGCAGATCTATAAAAAAGGGATTATGAAGGTCCATGTATGCAATCTAAGTTAATGGGAATTGCTAGAGAGATTACATAATTCAGGAAGTCTAACATCCAAGTAATTGAAATTTCTAGAAAGAGAGAGCAGAGTAAGTAGAGGAAGGGAAATTATTAAAGACACAGTACACAAAATCTTCCCAGAATTAAAGGGCAAGAGTCTCCATTATAAAAGAGTCAAAGGTGCTCAGAGAAACATGAAATTATCAGTGTTAGGACATACCATTCAAATTTCTTTAGATAAAAGAGAAGGGGATAAGCAATAAATAACTGGTCTAAAATCGTCCAAAGAATATTAAAATAGGGTAAAAATTTTAAAAAAAATTAAAAAAAAACAAAATTGAGCTTCTCAATAACAATCTTGGACCCCAATTTTGTTGGACAACAAAATTTAAATGACAATTTATATTGCTGCTGCCGCCAGGTCGCTTCAGTCGTGTCCGACTCTGTGCGACCCCATGGACTGCAGCCCACCAGGCTTCTCCGTCCATGGGATTCTCCAGGCAAGAACACTGGGGTGGGTTGCCATTTCCTTCTCCAGACAATTTACATTAATGACTAAAATACAATTTCTAACCTAGAATTCTATAAGATAGTGAAATTTTTTAACTAGGTAAGGATAGAATAGATTTTTCATATATATAATCACAAAGAAAATTTAATAGATTAGGGATATGGTTGAGATACGCGTCTCATATTCTAAAAGAGGAAGCCAGCTTCATTTCATCTGTGGACCTTTTTAATGGCTTCCCTGCATTCATTTATTTTTGTAATATCCTCTCAAGGAAACTTTGCACTTTGTCATGTGATTTGCTTTGAAGGGTGTGATAACAGTAAATCTGATGCAAGCAGGGATTTGAAAGAATGCTTGAACTTCTCTTTCCCTTTTGGGTCTATAAATTACCATGAGACCATGTCAAGAGAACAGGGCTGATCTGCTTGAGAACTATGAGAGATCTGTGGATAGGAGAAACCTGTGAAGGGTAACTGAGTAACCATATTAGCTGAGACTCTACTAGACCAGCATGCCCTAAGCTGACCAAGACAACTAAACATAAATACACAAGTGAGCTCAGTCAAGGCCCACCCAGTCAGCAGATCTCACCCCACTCCTACCTGCTTTAAGAAACATTTCAGTAACTGTCTTTTGGCTTTTTATTTTAAACCACTAAATCACCACTAAATATGCATAACAAAGATATGGACAATTAACATAAAATCTAAAATGGGTTAATCTGGGCAGAGTAGGATGAGAGATACAGTTTATATGCTTTATATTCTTTCATTATAGCCTTTTTAGTAGTAAATAGGTTTTTTAAAATCATGAGCATGGTTTAATTTTTTTAAATGATGACTGATAGGGCTCCTTGGAAAAAAACCTATGACCAACCTAGACAGCATATTAAAAAGCAGAGACATTACTTTGCCAACAAAGTTCCATCTAGTCAAAGCTATGGCTTTTCCAGTAGTCATGTATGGATGTGACAGTTGGACTAGAAAGAAAGTTGAGTGCTGAAAAAATGATGCTTTTGAACTGTGGTGTTGGAGAAGATTCTTGAGAGTCCCTTGGACTGAAAGGAGATCCAATCGGTCCATCCTAAAGGAAATCAGTCCTGAATATTCACTGGAAGGACTGATGCTGAAACTGAAACTTTGGCCACATGATGTGAAGAACTTACTCATTGGAAAAGACCCTGATGCTGGGAAAGATTGAGGGCGGGAGGAGAAGGGGACAACAGAAGATGAGATGGTTGGATGGTATTACCGACTCAATGGACATGAGTTTGACTAAACTCCGGGAGTTGGTGATGGACAGGGAAGCCTGGCATGCTGCAGTCCATGGGGTTGCAAAGAGTCAGATATGACTGAACAACTGAACTAAACAGAGGACTCTACAAAAATAGTTCTTCGCCAGAGGAGTTTTATTGTTTATACTGCTGCTGTTTTGTTTGATTTGAATGAGAGAGAAAAAGTAAAAATCTAGGAATACACTTGGGTCGGGGCAGGTGAATATGAATGCTCTCTTCTGGCCTGAAAACATGAAGGTCTAGAGTAATAAGTAGCTGACAAGAACCTAGTATCCTTAGGAATAGAGGTTGCTATTGGAGTAAGACTGAAATCGATTTAGTATGTTTTCTAAGGAACAGAGTTTCCTGGGGAACAGACCATTGTGTGCAGAGGAATTTTGGAGGTAGAAGTTGAGAGTAAGTAACTATGTTTTTGCCTTTGACTGCTAATCTAGGTATGAAAGACGTGGATCAACATAACTTTGAATAGTTTGGCAACCTGATGTGAAGAGCCAACTCATTGGAAAAGACCTTGACGCTAGGAAAGATTGAAGGCAGAAAGAGAATGGGATGACAGAGGATGAGATGGTTGGATGGCATCACTGACTCAACGGACATGAGTTTGAGCAAACTGTGGGAGATAGTGAAGGACAGGGAAGCCTGGAGTGCTACAGTTCATGGGGTCACAGAGTTGGACATGACTTAGTGACTGAACAACAACAATTTTGAATATATCTCCATTTAAAATATTGTCTGATGTGAGAATTGCTTGAAAAATCTGATTTTTCTGGCCTGGACTTCTGAGGAAATTTTATAACAAAAGAATTCACTATGTGAGTATAAAATTTAGCTCAGAATCTAATTTCAGGATCACATATACTGAAACACCTAATTCAAAATTTAATGAGCTGGTGTTTGTACAAGAATGTATGGATTACAGCTGTTATCCAAGGAAAATACTTCTTTTAAGATAGTAAAAGTAGAAGCTTTTCCTTTATCTGAGGAGTATATGGGATGAAAATACATGATTGGTAGTTCAAACGTACCATTTAAAAAGATATTTAGGTTTCAAAGTCTCATTAACTAGAGGATAAAACTTTTAGGTACAATGTGATATAAATGTGCCCAAGCAATCACTGTGCTTTGATGGAGCAAAGATTATCATTCAGAGCAAACCCATTTCTCCTTCTGTGTGGAACAACACAGTGATTAAGGAAAAAATGCTTAGTGATTTTGTATTTAACAAGAACATATTAAGAATAACTTCAAGTGTATCAGCCCCACCCCCATAATCTCCTTCAGTCCCCCTGAAGCACATAAAGACACCTTTGGTCTCAGTAAGCACAGAAATATACAAATTCAAAACAAATCAACTGATCTCTGTTCTCCACAATGCTACCCTCAGTACTCATAGACAATGCTGTGATTTCTCGGCCAACCCCCCCCCCGCCGCTGCCACTCACACTGTGAGCCCTAGACCCTGTCTGCTTTCAAGTATCTGTGTATTAAAACCCACTACTAATCTCTTTCATCTTTAATTTACCCAAATCATGCAAATAACTCAAATTGATCTTACATTCTTCAAAAAATAACCCTCTGACAACATGATATCAATAATCCCTGGGTAGATAGTTATTATGATAGATAAACAAAGAGAAATTTAAACCAATGTGAGTGATTGTACTTCTTTGTAACATATATCTGCTAACCTGTGATATCCTCTGAGAAAAATGTAAAGACCCATGAATATTTGTATTTTTTAGTAAGATGTTTAATGAGCTCCTTCTTCTTGCAAGTTACAGTGGATGCACCTAACATGTGTATTATTTAGTATTAAAAGAAAGTAAAACATGATCCCCAGTACCACATACATTAAAGGTGAAATTGAAAACATTCTTTTGTTCTAAGAATGTTGAAAACGGTGTTCAGAAGAACTCAGGTTGAAAGTCACCAAAGAGCAGGTCCAAGTATATGAAAATGCAGAAGAAAAAATTTATATTAATGAGATTGAAAGCTCTAAAAAGAGCAGGACTTATTTAGGTTGGCAGTTATTCATGGATGTAGAATATATCCAGAGAGAAGTTAGCTCATTATCTAATTACATGACCTGAGTAAAGAAGTAACACATGAACTGGGGACACTTCTCAAGCCATCAAAACTCAAGTAAGAAATATATAAATCTTAACATAAAATATCGGAGAAGGCAATGGCACCCCACTCCAGTACTCTTGCCTGGAAAATCCCATGGACGGAGGAGCCTGGTGGGCTGCAGTCCATGGGGTTGCTAGGAGTCGGACAGGACTGAGCGACTTCACTTTCACTTTTCACTTTCATGCGTTGGAGAAGGAAATGGCAACCCACTCCAGTGTTCTTGCCTGGAGAATCCCAGGGACGGGGGAGCCTGGTGGGCTGCCATCTATGGGGTCGCACAGAGTTGGACACGACTGAAGCGACTTAGCAGGAGCAGCAGCAACATATAAAACAGGGAAAGATTGCGATGCCTTATTTTTTGCTTCTGAGATTAGAATAATAAACAAATCTCAATTTTGCTTAACATATATTTAAACTTAACATGAATGAGAAGTTTCAATAATGACTATGCTGGGAATTTTTGTTTTTGTCTAATTACATGTATGGTGATAAAGAGTAAATAAATCATTATTGCACCATCATGCAAAGAACCTCCTTAAGATCCTTGTTTTCTTATATATTTATTTTCCTGGATATAATCACAGATATTGGATAGTTCAAGTTCTGGATTCCATCACTTTAAAATGCTCAAGAACTGCTCATATACTGTTTATGAAATTCACTCAGTCATGTTTGGCTCTTTGCAACCCCATGGACTGTAGCCTGTCAGGCTCCTCTGTCCATGGAAGAATACTGGAGTGAGTTGCCATTTCCTTCTCCAGGGGATCGTCCCAACCCAGGGACAGAACCCAGGTCTCTCACATTGCAGGCCGATTCTTTACCATCTGAGCCACCAGGGAAGCCCATACTGTTGTTTAATCACATCCTATTTCTAAATGATCTCATAAAAGAGTTGACCAAAGGGAACCCTATTAAGACATGACTTAATAATTTCAGGTAAAACCTGGACTTGGTTGTCCTTCTTAATCATAATGGCAAAATGCTCAGATTTTCTTTTCAAGGAATAATTAAAATTATTTCTTAAATAGGCAAGGATGGATGAAGGAACTGCCACTGTGTTTGGCTTTGTGTGTGGGGAGAAGAAACGAGGCAAATAAGCTCTTGTCTTATATACTCTTACTCTAAAAGAGGAGCATTTTTGCAACAAAAGTATATATATATATATATATATATACACATATGTATATATATACACACACATACACATATATGTTGCCATATATATATATATATACTGTGTAATATATGAAAATATGTATTTATACACATACATATACTATATATGGGCTTCCCTGGTGGCTCAAACGGTAAAGAACCTGCCTGCAATGCAGGAGACCTGGGTTCAATCCCTGGGTAGGGAAGATTCCCTGGAGAAGGGAATGGTAACCCACTCCAGCATTACTGCTTGTAGGATTCCATGGACAACAGAGACTAGCAGGCTAGAACCCTCAGAGTCACAAAGAGTCAGACACGAATGAGCGACACATATACTATATATATGAGTTTCAATGAATATGTATAGTGTGTGTTAGTCGCTCAGTCGTGTCCGACTCTTTACCCGCTGAGCTACAAGGGAAGCCCATGAATACGAGTAACTTAATTTAAATTTTCCATATTGTTCTTATTTTTCTAACTTCCCCACAGACCAGTGAATACTTGGTCTGCACAGTGATGAAGAGGCAAGTGCAGGTAAGATCATGTTTGCAATGGTGGCTCAGACGGTAAAACGTCTTGCTTACAATGCGGGAGACCTGGGTTTGATCCCTGGGTCTGGAGAAGGAAATGGTAACCCACTCCAGTACTCTTGCCCGGAAAATCCCATGGACAGAGGAGCATGATGGGCTACAGTCCACGGGGTCGCAAAGAGTCAGACACGACTGAGCGACTTCACTTCACTTATCACCACTGACACAGAGCAATAACCCCAATGGCAAATGAGACAACTTGAGTGGATATTACAATTTCCTCAAAGAGTGATGTTACACTACATAGGTAGAACTGTCACTAATCAGTCTGATACACAGATATATTACATACACAATCTTACTTTAAAAAACAAGAAAAACCTTGTACAGTCTGATATGAAAATGATAGTGAAGTAGTGAAGCTGATTCTTATGGGGGAAGTGGCAGAAATATCACACAAGGAATACTGAAGAGCTGCTGCTAAGTCACTTCAGTCGTGTCCGACTCTGTGCAACCCCATAGACGGCAGCCCACCAGGCTCTGCCATCTCTGGGATCCTCCAGGCAAGAACACTGGAGTGGGCTGCCATTTCCTTCTCCAATGCATGAAAGTGAAAAGTGAAAGGGAAGTCGCTCAGTGGTGTCCGACTCTTAGCGACCCCATAGACTGCAGCCCACCAGACTTCTCCATCCATGGGATTTTCCAGGCAAGAGTACTGGAGTGGGGTGCCATTGAGCAGTGGTTTATATTTCTAAAGCGCTAGTTTTTATCAGACTATTTAAAAACATATCCAAAGAGGCCCTTATCTCTGAGAATGCTATCCTAATTTCTGTTAGAAATTCCTGACTTTCTATCCTCTGTTTTCATATATTCAGATCAAAAGCCTGTGAACTGTGTGAACTACCAAACATCTATGTTCACATAGAGTTCAATGACAGAAGAGGAATTCTGCCAATTCCTTTTATGCTTGAACAACTTAAGGTCAAAGGTAAAAGCTAAAGAACTAATTTATGTGAGAGTATTTTATTAAAAAGAAAACAAACTAATGCAAACTATCACTGTTTATTCTTTCAGTTTTAATGACACCCACCTCCTTTCATTTCCTGACAATGATTTCTGGCTTTCTTTGGTTTTTATCTGCTCTAACTTTTTCAAAGTCAGACACTAACAGTTTTTAAAATGATTAAATCCTGATTAAAATGTGGGGGTTTTCACATGTGCATGAATATATCCCTCTCCTTCCTGATGTAGATTTATTTGATATTTTCAATCATGGGCTACAGATAGAGAGATTTAAAAATATTGTATCATTTGTTTCTTTTTATCAAAAGGGATTATTCACTAAGACATTCCTCTAAAGGGAAAAAAATAAAACAAGTCCATATGAGAGAGGAAAGAGCCTACTGCTAACTCAGACTGTAAAAGTACATTTTAATCATTCATCAGAAATCAGAAACTGTTCTTTCTCTTGCAGTCTTAGGATATATCATTCTCCAGGTTTAACTAATTCAGTTTTCTGTGTGTGTGTATGTGTGTGTGTATGTATGTATGTATGTATGTATATATATATATATATATATATATATATATATATATAAAGATAAAATGGAAAACACAAGAATCTGTAGAAAACTAGTTAAATTTTTTCTTTAAATTGCTTTCTTTCTATCTTGCTCTCAAAATATATTTCTCTTGCCTTCATTGACTCAAGTTTAGCAAAAGAAAACTAAATGGAGAGCATGGAGCACAATATGTCTTCACAATAGCAGTGCTTACAGAATAAATTGCTCCATTTCTGCAACTGGGGAAAAAGAGTTCAGATGGATTCTAAATGCCAGGAAACTTACAAACTGAAGGCACTTTTTAAAATTCAGGGTATTTTCTTCTATATATTCAGTAATATCATATTTTTTTCTCATTTTCCCTATCATTCCCTTTCAATTCTACATACTTATAGATACTCCAATAGACCAATTAAAAATACATCAAGACAGGTACAGGTACATACAGTTAGACAAAGTACCTGACAATGTGTCCCATATTTAAATTATGAGATAGTTTTTTGTATTCTTTATATTGCCTTCATAATCAGGATAATATCCAAACAACCTCAAAAGTAGTTTCAGCAGTACTAGTATTTTATATTAATAACACCTCTTAGAAACCAGAAGCCAGCAGAATCAAAATGATTAGTACTGTTACTATAAAATCGTCAATGTAAGCTATTTACATATATCAAGTATAGTAAATACATGTAAGGTATTGACATAACTAATGTGGTTGCCTACAGTGCTGGGTTAAAATGGAACGTGAAGCTTTTTTTTTTTTTTTTTTAACAAATAAGCAATAAGATTGAAAAGGAATACTTGCTATGGGAGAGAAGTAATAGCACTTCTGCTTCAGATTTGTCATTCCTAATATGAAGTTCGGTTTAGAATGATTTATTATATAGAACATAAACCACCTATGATCAGTTTCTATTAAAAAGATTTCTATATTTGCCACAGTATTTATTTTCAATGCCTTCCTTTCACTGGTGCCTTTCTCTGTACCTTCAAATATTTGTTGATTGAACTCATGGGAAAACTTCATTCAATTATATCTACAGGCCCATCCTTGAACATTTTATCATCAGAAACTCCTCTGCCTTCAGAAAAATGTAACGTGTCCATATTAACTATTCTCTTCAGTTCTCAATCAGGTATATCTAATGTAATTTTTCTTAGACTTCATGAAGACTCTCCATCCTCATTGCCTTGTTTTATCACATTCTGAACGCTATATGACATTCATGTTTTTTCCTACCTAGCATAGATGCTATGATCTCTTATTTGGAACATGATTATGCCACAAGAACAGAATTATCAGGAAAGTCAGCCACCTTCCCCATGATTCTGTCCCTTCCCCCAGTTTTGATTTTTTTTTTTTCCTTTATATACATCCCTTCTTACATCTCGCTCTTCTGATCCAGAAGAGAACACATCTGTCATTCTTTACAGCCTGTTTCCTGACTATGTTTCAGGTGCCATCTCCTCCTGCTTGTCCATGACCATGTCCTATAAATTTCCCCACTCTTATCTCCATTTCTACCGATATATTGCCCTCAACAAATAAACACTCTTAAACAGACTGCCTCTTAAAAATCTCAGCAACAACCACAGAAGCAGCTTCCTAGACCATAAATTTCACTCTAGTTATAGGCCTTTCTCCCTCCTCTTTCAGGCAAACATTTCCAAAGTGAAGTTCACATTCTCTGATTCACAAAAGAGGCAGTGCATCACAGGGCTTGACAATAACGAGCCTTGAAGTTGGTGTAGGCTGGAGTTCTATACACCTTATTCCTTGCCATGTAACATTGGGCAAGTTATTTAAACTGTTACTGAAATTTTCCGTATCTGTAAAATATGCTCTTTATGGGTAGATGAAGGCTAATTTATTTAAATTATGTAAGGAATGTCATATACCAGAGTGATGGCTCTTGTATTGTCCATTTGATTCTTCTGTATCTTTTCCCATACCTTTTGTCCACTCCCAGTAGTACCTTAAGTCAGACCTTCATCATTTTTCACCGAGATTATTCAACAACTTCTCAATTTGCATGACTCCCTACTCTCAACCTGTTCTAACCCAGTTTTGTCACCCAACTACAAGAGTGCTTACTATTTTCATAAGAAATCTTCCCTTGTTACTGCCTGGTCAACACTTTTAAAGGATTCTCATTACCAAGCAATATTCCAGAAAGTTTTATCTAATTATTGCATTAGAATCACCTGGGATGCTGGCTAAAAATTAGTATGTCAAAGTGCTACCAACTGAATCAGAATCTTTAGACAATTATATGACACTGCATTGTAGGCAATGCATCCCCATGTATTTTGCATTAAATATAAGGCCTATTATAATTGCATGTGATATTGCATCCTACAGAATTTTATTGAATTTTCCCAAAACATGGAACATTTTCTCATATCACATTGTCTTTGTATATGACTCTCCAGCAACCTGGAATATTTCCATATTAATTAATTTTTCAAAACTCCCCTGCTTCAAGAAGATTCCATTGACTATCAGTTTCCATCGGAAGTTGGCTTTAATGGCCTTAATGCAACTTATGTTTATGCTATCTATCATTATACATATCTCACTTTAATATCTTTCCCATCAAATTGTAATTTTCTTCAGTAAACAAGAGTCTTTTATCTTTGGTTCTCAGCACTTAGCACATTGTACTGTTCATAATAAGGACTGCACAGTGTTTTGTCTCTCTCTCATTAACCTGGTTATCTATCCTTCCACTTATTTAATTATCTATGTTTTTAAATTTCCGGACACTAAGTCATGTCCAGAAATTCTTTTATGATCCCATGGACTGTAGCCCACCAGGATCCTATGTCCATGGGATTTTCCAGGAAAGAATACTGGAGTGCATTGCCATTTTCTTCTCCAAGGGATCTTCCTGATCCAGGGATCAAACCCGCATCTCCTGCATTGCAAGCAGATTCTTTACCACTGAACCACCAGGGAAGCTTTATCTATACATTTATTTATATATACATTTATTTATTTTTAAATTTATCTGATCATGGATTTATTACAGTAAGTATCAATTACTTCATACAATTACATAAAATACACAATGAATATATCAGCTATATAAAGGGAATAAACAAAGTGAGACAACTATCACAGAGGAAAATGTACATCCACACCTACCGTAAAGACTTACACACCTACTTACATTATGACAAATGAGATTTGTCTTTTACACAACAGCTATTGACTATAATAAGAAGTCAACAACATCAAACTGCTCAGTGAGAATTCTCCTGCAGCTCAGAGGTACCATCTTCAACAATATTGTTGCTAAGCTCATGCTGTAACTGAACCCCAGATATTCTATATTACACAGCAGCTAGATAGAGGCATCTTACTGAGTTCTGTTCAAAGTAATATGGAAAATATTAAGGTTTATCTAATCTAGGTATAGCCTTTAACATACTTTTCATAAGAGCTCCCATGCTCTCTCTCCATCTTCTTTAGCACAGATGGGGAGCATCCAGTGGGGGAGCCTGAGGCTCTCACAGTGAGAAAGCCATGGACAGAATGATGTTGAATCTCTCAATTATCAAACAGAAGGCTGACCAACCAGATTGAGACAGAAGACATAGCTTCTATTGCATTCAGTAACCAAAATTTGCTTTATTTTTAACAATTAGACAATTTTATCTCAAAAAAACTGTCATGGTCAATCTCTCAATGGGTTAGTTCTTTAGGACTTTTGTTTTCATAATCGCTTTTGCCATAAGATTCCCCTAAATGTATTTTTGTCTGAAGTACAAATACAACTACTAGGTACCTAGACTTCTGGTGGCCTGGTGTAATCTAAGAATATACTTTAAATGTATGGATGATTTCATGGACTGACTATGTATTTTTAAAGTAACCCTCACTATATTATGTTATTTATCCTGGCCTCTAATAAATAGTCCAGGATTGTGAAGTAGTGGGTGTTCCTTGAGTTTAAATAAAAGAGTGAATTAATTTAATGCATCTCATTTTCCCCCCATGGCTCTAGTTAAGAGAATAAAGAAAAAATTAAGGAGAATAGAATAGAGGTCAAACTTTCATATATGAAGACAAAGCACCTGTTTTAAAGAGATTTAACAGAATTTCAGGAATAGTTTTTCTATACCTTAAAGTCCTAGCATTAATCTTTCTGCTAATTCTCATTTCAATTGTATCCATGGTATAATATCTGAAAAGTTCTGAGGATACAGAGTACCATAAATAAAAATCTAGCTGATGATTGGTGAAAATCAGGTTTCTCTTACACTAGTAATCCTAACGGTATTATACACATTTCAGTTCAGTACAGTTCAGTCGCTCAGTCGTGTCTGACTCTTTGAGACCCCATGAATTGCAGCACACCAGGCCTCCCTGTCCACCACCAACTCCCAGAGTTCACTCAAACTCACGACCATCGAGTCGGTGATGCCATCCAGCCATCTAATCCTCTGTCTTCCCGTTCTTCTCCTGCCCCCAAACCCTCCCAGCATCAGAGTCCCTTCCAATGAGTAAACTCTTTGCATCAGATGGCAAAAGTACTGGAGTTTCAGCTTTAGCATCAGTCCTTCCAAAGAACACCCAGGACGGATCTCCTTTAGAATGGACTGGCTGGATCTCCTTGATGTCCAAGGGACTCGCAAGAGTCTTCTCCAACACCACAGTTCAAAAGCATCAATTCTTCAGTGCTCAGCTTTCTTCACAGTCCAACTTTCATATCCATACAGGACCACTGGAGAAACCACAGCCTTAACTTCAGTTCAGTCTCTCAGTCGTGTCCGACTCTTTGCAACCCCATGAATTGCAGCACACCAGGCCTTCCTGTCCATCACCAACTCCCGGAGTTCACTCAGACTCACGTCCATCGAGTCAGTGATGCCATCCAGCCATCTCATCCTATGTCTTCCCCTTCTCCTCCTGCCCCCAATCCCTCCCAGCATCAGAGTCTTTTCCAATGAGTCAACTCATGGCATGAGGTGGCCAAAGTACTGGAGTTTCAGCTTTAGCATCATTCCTTCCAATGAACACCCAGGACGGATCTCCTTTAGAATGGTCTGGTTGGATCTCCTTGCAGTCCAAGGGACTCTCAAGAATCTTCTCCAACACCACAGCTCAAAAGCATCAATTCTTTGGCCCTCAGCTTTCTTCACAGTCCAACTCTCACATTCATACATGACCACAGGAAAAACCATAGCCTTGACTAGATGGACCTTTGTTGGCAAAGTAATGTTTCTGTTTTTGAATATGCTATCTAGGTTGGTCATAACTTTCTTTCCAAGGAGTAAGCATCTTTTAATTTCATGGCTGCAGTCACATCTATAGTGATTTTGGAGCCCCCCAAAATAAAGTCAGCACTGTTCCAATTGTTTCCCGATCTATTTCCCATGAAGTGATGGGACTGAATGCCATGATCTTAGTTTTCTGAATGTTGAGCTTTAAGCCAACTTTTTCACTCTCCTCTTTCACTTTTAACAAGAGGCTTTTCAGTTCCTCTTCACTTTCTGCAATAAGGGTGGTGTCATCTGCGTATCTGAGGTTATTGATATTTCTCCCAGCAATCTTGATTCCAGCTTGTGTTTCTTCCAGCCCAGCGTTTCTCATGATGTACTCTGCATATAAGTTAAATAAGCAGGGTGACAATATACAGCCTTGATGTATTTCTTTTCCTATTTGGAACCAGTCCCTTGTTCCATGTAAAATTCTAACTGTTGCTTCCTGAACTGCATATAGGTTTCTCAAGAGGCAGGTCAGGTGGGCTGGTATTCCCATCTCTTGAAGAATTTTCCACAGTTTATTATGATCCACACAGTCAAAGGCTTTTGCATAGTCATTAAAGCAGAATAGATGTTTTTCTGGAACTCTCTTGCTTTTTTGATGATCCAGCAGATGTTGGCAATTTGATCTCTGGTTCCTCTGCCTTTTCTAAAATCAGCTTGAACATCTGGAAGTTTACGGTTCACGTATTGCTGAAGCCTGGCTTAGAGAATTTTGAGCATTACTTTACTAGCATGTGAGATGACTGCAATTGTGTGGTAGTTTGAGCATTCATTGGCATTGCTTTTCTTTGGGACTGGAATGAAAACTGACCTTTCCCAGTCCTGTGGTTACTGCTGAGTTTTTCAAATTTGCTGGCATATTGAGTGCAGCACCTCACAGCTCTTCTTTCAGGATTTGAATTAGCTCAACTGGAATTCCATCACCTCCATTAGCTTTGTTCATAGCGATGCTTTCTAAGGCCCACTTGACTTAAGATGTCATTTCCATTATAGGGGACTGGAATGCAAAAGTAGGAGTCATGAAACACCTGGGGTAACAGGCAAATTTGGCCTTGGAATACGAAATGAAACAGAGCAAAGGCTAATAGAGTTTTGCCAAGAGAATGCACTGGTCATAGCAAACACCCTCTCCAACAACACAAGAGAAGACTCTACACATGGACATCACCAGATGGTCAACACTGAAATCACATTGATTATATTCTTTGCAGCCAAAGATGGAGAAGCTCTATACAGTCAGCAAAAACAAGACCAGGAGCTGACTGTGGCTCAGATCATGAACTCCTTATTGCCAAATTCAGACTGAAATTGAAGAAAGTAGGGAAAACCACTAGACCATTCAGGTATGACCTAAATCAAACCCCTTATGATTATACAGTGGAAGTGAGAAATAGATTTAAGGGACTAGATCTGACATACAGAGTTTCTGATGAACTATGGATGGAGGTTTGTGACATTGTACAGGAGACAGGGATCAAGACCGTCTCCATGGAAAACAAATGCAAAAAAGCAAAATGGCTCTCTGGGGAGACCTTATAAATAGCTGTGGAAAGAAGAGAAGTGAAAAGCAAAACAGAAAGGAAAGATAAAAGCATCTGAATGCAGAATTCCAAAGAATAGCAAGGTGAGATAAGAAAGCCTTCCTCTGCAATCAATGCAAAGAAATAGAGGAAAAAAATAGAATGGGAAAGACTAGAGATCTCTTCAAGAAAATTAGAGATACCAAGGGAAGATTTCATGCAAAGATGGGCTCGATAAAGGACAGAAATGGTATGGACCTAACAGAAGCAGAAGATATTAAGAGGTGGCAAGAATACACAGAAGAACTGTACAAAATTATATACAGTTAAATAATCCTTAAAAATTATAGAAATGATATCTTTACGTTTCTTCTCTCTAATAGTTTTACAAGATGACTTGTGTGTTTTGGAGGATACTGGTAACTTAAATACAGAGGCACACTTTTCAAATATTTAGTGTAAATGGGTACACATCAAGAATTTAATCACTGATAGGTAATTTTTTCAAGGGTCAGTGATTGAGTTCAATATGGATGAGTACAGGCTAAGTATATTCTTAATTGAAACATTTTTACCACAACCATCACCTCTTTACCAAGGTTAATGCCATAATTCTCTCACAATGCTGATTTGCTCAGGATATTTTGAGTACTTCCTGCTTACAGTTAATAATCTGGAGTATGGGATAAGAAATTCTTCCCAATAATTTCCCCCCATTTTCCTTCTCCTATAAAGCTAAGGAAGGGTGGAGTCATGTGAAAATACAAAAGTAGTGGGGAAATGAATGCTAATAAATATTTGCTATGTTTTGAGTTCAGTCCCTCCTATGGGGAACTCTCCTTATATTTAAAAAATTCAGCTGCAAGAAAGGGTATAGATTACAATACAGAATGCAAGTTTACATGATGGGGCCTGCAATTCTATCATCCTCTTCATTTATCTAAGTGAAAAAAAATAGCTTTTTTTCTTTTACAAAGTTACAGTTTCAATTACTTAAGTAGGTCATATTTAAGTCATGTATAAAAAGCTGTAAAATAGTTTCCATAAACTATCCATAGAAAGCAATCTTTTTCCCTCAGTTTCACTGTCCTTGCCTAAGGGAATGAAAACACAGCTACAAGTCACCCTACCTCTTGTCCATTTAAGCACCATGTATGGTCATTACCTTACCGGTCTTTCTCTCATTTGCATGCATCTCGGCCTCCATTTCATTAAGCTGTCAGCGTCAGGCTGAAAGGAACTTTTCCTTATCTGAGCTGATAGATAGCAGTGAAGCTTGTTCCCTTGTGTCTGCATCTTTCAGTGAAAAAGCAAGATTGGGAAACAGATTTATAACAATACATGGATGCACTGAATTAGAAAAGACAGTTTCAGAGCAATGACATGCTTTTTTTCTCCTCTGGTGCACATTTCACTGAGATATGTCAAATACACTGTATTAAAGCTTTACAAGTTTTGAAAGCTTTTCCAACCTCTTTCTTTTGTTGTTGTTGTTCTTTTTACTTTCTCTGTGTTGTTTTGTTTGTATTTTCTCAAAATTAGGAAAATGTTATCTAGAATTCCTGTATTGGGAAGAAGGTTAGAAATGACAGTTTCCCTTCTTACATTCTTTGCCTAATTGTTAGAAGAGGATCAGCGACTATATTGCTTAAAGAAAAATATTAAAAATAAGTAAAACTGTCATATTGGCAGAGCAGCCCACACCTATCAATGAAAGTTGCAGCTCTCTCTGTTTATCATAAAGACCACTGATGGAATAAGGATGCTTTGAAAGTCATTTCAAAAGTAAATGTATTCCCTTACAGGATATGAATGTAAATTCAGTAGCTTTAAGTTTTTAATCTTTATAGCCAGCATAATGAAATAATGTGACTTATGACAAAATTGTATGTAATGTTACATGAGTCCACAAGTTCTGTCTACATATCACAGTTATTTAATCCTTATAATTAGAGAGACAGTAAGTGCTATGTTTCCAGATTTTATCTACAGGTACTATATTTCAGGGCAAAGGCTAACAGAGTTTTGCCAAGAGAATGCACTGGTCATAGCAAACACCCTTTTCCAACAACACAAGAGAAGACTCTACACATGGACATCACCAGATGGTCAACACTGAAATCACATTGATTATATTCTTTGCAGCCAAAGATGGAGAAGCTCTATACAGTCAGCAAAAACAAGACCAGGAGCTGACTGTGGCTCAGATCATGAACTCCTTATTGCCAAATTCAGACTGAAATTGAAGAAAGTAGGGAAAACCACTAGACCATTCAGGTATGACCTAAATCAAACCCCTTATGATTATACAGTGGAAGTGAGAAATAGATTTAAGGGACTAGATCTGACAGACAGAGTGCCTGATGAACTATGGACGGAGGTTTGTGACATTGTACAGGAGACAGGGATCAAGACCATCCCCAAGAAAAAGAAATACAAAAAAGCAAAATGGCTCTCTGGGAAGGCCTTACAAATAGCTGTGAAAAGAAGAGAAGTGTAAAAGTAAAGGAGAAAAGGAAAGATACAAGCATCTGAATGCAGAGTTCCAAAGAATAGAAAGGAGAGATAAGAAAGCCTTCCTTAGCAATCAATGCAAAGAAATAGAGGAAAACAATAGAATGGGAGAGACTAGAGATCTCTTCAAGAAAATTAGAGATACCAAGGGAAGATTTCATGCAAAGATGGGCTCAATAAAGGACAGAAATGGTATGGACCTAACAGAAGCAGAAGATATTAAGAAGAGGTGGCAAGAATACACAGAAGAACTGTACAAAAAAGATCTTCATGACCCAGATCACACAAATCACAATGGTGTGATCACTCACCTAGAGCCAGACATCCTGGAATGTGAAGTCAAGTGGGCCTTAGAAAGTATCACTATGAACAAAGCTAGTGGAGGTGATGGAATTCCAGTTGAGCTATTTCAAATCCAGAAAGATGATGCTGTGAAAGTGCTGCACTCAATATGACAGCCAATTTGGAAAACTCAGCAGTGGCCACAGGACTGGAAAATGTCAGTTTTCATTCCAATCCCAAAGAAAGGCAATGCCAAAGAATGCTCAAACTACCGCACAATTGCACTCATCTCACACGCTAGTAAAGTAATGCTCAAAATTCTCCAAGCCAGGCTTCAGCAATATATGAACCGTGAACTTCCAGATGTACAAGCTGATTTTAGAAAAAGCAGAGGAACCAGAGATCAAATTGCCAACATCTGCTGGATCAAGGAAAAGGCAAGAGAGTTCCAGAAAAACATCTATTTCTGCTGTATTGACAATGCAAAGCCTTTGACTGTGTGGATCACAATAAACTGTGGAAAATTCTTCAAGAGATGGGAATACCAGCCCACCTGACCTGCCTCTTGAGAAACTTATATGCAGGTCAGGAAGCAACAGTTAGAACTTTACATGGAACAACAGACTGGTTCCAAATAGGAAAAGGAGTACGTCAAGGCTGTATATTGTTATTGTGCTTATTTAACTTATATGCAGAGTACATCATGAGAAATGCTGGGCTGGAAGAAGCACAAGCTGGAATCAAGATTGCTGGGAGAAATATCAATAACCTCAGACATGCAGATGACACCACCCTTATGGCAGAAAGTGAAGAGGAACTTTCTGTTGAAAGTGAAAGAAGAGAGTGAAAAAGTTGGCTTAAAGCTCAACATTCAGAAAACAAAGATCATGGCATCTGGTCCCATCACTTCATGGGAAATAGATGGGGAAACAGTGGAAACAGTGTCAGACTTTATTTTTCTGGGCTCCAAAATCACTGCAGATGGTGATTGCAGCCATGAAATTAAAAGACGCTTACTCCTTGGAAGGAAAATTATGACCAACCTAGATAGCATGTTGAAAAGCAGAGACATTGCTTTGCCACCAAAGGTCCGTCTAGTTAAGGCTATGGTTTTTCCAGTGGTCGTGTGTGGATGTGAGAGTTGGACTGTGAAGAAAGCTGAGGGCCAAAGAATTGATGGTTTTGAACTGTGGTGTTGGAGAAGACTCTTGAGAGTCCCTTGGACTGCAAAAAGATCCAACCAGTTCATCCTAAAGAGATCAGTTCTGGGTGTTCATTGGAAGGACTGATGGTGAAGCTGAAACTCCAATACTTTGGCCACCTCATGTGAAGATTTGATTCATTGGAAAAGTCCCTGATGCTGGGAGGGATTGAGGGCAGGAGGAGAAGGGGATGACAGAGGATGAGATGGCTGGATGACATCACCAACTCGATGGACATGAGTTTGAGTAAACTCTCGGAGTTGGTGATGGATAGGGAGGCCTGGCATGCTGTGATTCATGGGGTTGCAAAGATTCTGACATGACTGAGTGACTGAACTGATTGAACTGAACTTTTATTTCCCTAAGCAAGATCAAACTGGGTAATAACTTTCTATGTGCTGTGTGGGAATATTCTTGAGTCCAACATTCCCTCTAATTCATAGACCTTTTCTGTAATATCCCAGAAACACAGTGCATGAAGCCTGTTTTTGTACTCCTGTTATGAAGCACTATTAAACTAAAAGGCAGCACATTACAGTATTTAGATAATGGCTTTCCCATAATATTCATTGCAGACCCAATGCATGTTTAAATACTGAAACAACTGTCATGAAATTCACCACTCCTCTCTGTTACTCCCCTGAAGTCAAGCATACTCTTTTTGAAACACTTATTAGGAATCCTTTTCACTCTAGGAATGTGGTAGGTGCTAGGAACACGATGGTGAACAGCATAGAGCTTACCCTACCCTGAGAAACCTTCTAGTAGTCTAATTTGGGATGGAAAGTATATGTAGATTATTACAAAATAATTTGATTTTTAATACAATAGTGATGCGCATAAGTAGATATGAGAATATATATGAAAATGCCTTTTGTACTGGAATTTCTGAAAAGTGTTCCTAGAGAAAACAATGTATAATCAAATTGCCAAGCTATGAGTAAAATTTAGGAAAAAGAAAAGGTAACATAAGAAAGAATCAATAACATGACTGCAACTCAGATCTATATTAACTGTTGTATAACTGTGTTCAATAAAGTACAAAACTTCGATATTTATTCTTCACAACAGTCTCACACAGTAAGAACCCTTAAATCCTGTATACCAGTAAGAAAACTAAGGCTCAGAGATATAAACCAATCATTTATGGTCACCCAGCTAATAAGTAGAATATCTATTTGATAAAAACATTTCTCCTGCATTGGATTGTAATTGCCAGGAATGACAGAACCACCATAGACAGTGTGCACTCAATTTTTGATTGTTAAATTAATGAATGTACGAATTATTCCAATGTTATCCACTTATTTCTATACTTTTATTTTACTAGGCAGAGAAAAATGTTTGTATAAATGCCTGGAGGGCAGGTAATGTATGATTGATACTTTCAGAGATCTGATAGTGCATTAGCTTAACCAAAACTTTTATTTCTTATTTTAAAATTCCCAAATGTAATACAACTGATTTTTTCTCTAAAATTTTATCTACACTGCATGCTAAGACATCAGCCTGTTACATATTATTAGGTGTCTCCCTGTAAATGTGATTTTAAAAGTAAAAAGTTAGATTTGAGTTTCAGGGGAGCCATTGACTTGATGTGTGATCATGGAGAAATAAAAATATGAAACTTTTCCCACGTGTAAAAACGCCATAAAAATGATACCTTTCCATGAGCTTATTGTGAGGTTTAAATTTAACTGCCTATGTATGGCATCTATCACAGTACCTGTGACACTGAGTATTCAATAAATGTTAGTATCCTTCCCCTTGTCCGATTTTTTAATTGAATTTATTACTTTTCATGTGTTGCTACTATTTTGTTATATCAGTCTGAAAATCAGGGTTTTCTCACCTATACAATCATTAATATAAAGCCCATATTTTGAGTGGCAGAAAGTACATTAAAAAGAATCATTCTTTATAGTATGTAAAATTTAACATTAACATCATTGATACCTTGTCATTTATTCATGTGCTAATTATTTGAAGGGAAGCTCCAAATTTTAGTTTATGTTCTTTTGGAAAACAAAGGTCACAAATGACAAAGTACCTAGCCTCTGTATGCCATCTACTCAACAACTATATGTCTTGCCTAATTGGAGTAGGGTGCTGTACAAGCTGTCCCAAGGCATAAAATTATGAGAGAACCTATAGTCTAGCAGAGGATGATGATAATAAGGTAGTATATGAAAGAAATGATACTGGAAGGAAGAGGAATTTGGAATGTATAATAACATTATTTAAATACTGACTCATTGTGGTTGATTTGAGAGAGGGCTTCCCTGTTAGCTCAGCTGCTAAAGAATTGGCCTGCAATGCAGGAGACCCCGGTTTGATTCCTGGGTCAGGAAGATCCACTGGAGAAGGAATAAGTTACCCACTCCAGTATTCTTGGGCTTCCCTGATGACTCAGTTGGTAAAAAATCTGCCTGCAATGCAGGAGACCTGGGTTTGATCCCTGGGTTGGGATGATCCCCTGGAGAAGGGAACAGCTACCCACTCCAGTATTCTGGCTTAGAGAATTCCATGGAGAGAGTAGCCTGGAAGTCTACAGTCCATGGGGTTGCAAAGATCTGGATACAACTGAGAGACTTTGACTTCCACTTTGAGAGAGTAAGAAACTAAATATGACTGAGATTGTATACCTGAGAATATGAAGAATGGTGGGATCATTAGGAGAGAGGGAACTGAGAAGATGAAGGAATTTAGGGAGGATGTTGAGCTTGGCTCTGTTCACCCTGGACTATCCACATAGGATAAGTGATATAAACTATATCAAAAACCCATCTGGAGTTTGATCTAGAAATGAGAATTTCAAAGCCATTTGAAAACTGGTTAAATGGCAAATGAACTGCCATGGGAGAAAATAGACAATTTTCTAGCTAGCTACCTAGATGATAGGTAGGTAAATATATTTTTAAAATCCAAAGGTAAATATAAACTGGAGGGATATTTGTACTTTGAAGGAAGAAGCTTAAAGAGAAGCCTAAAGGAAAAAGGGAATGGTTAATAAAGAAACAAAAATACAGAAAGAAAGAGAGACGTGGGAGGGAGACAGGAAGGGAAGGAAGAATGAAGGAAGAGAAAAGAAAAAAGAAGGGTCACAGAGAAAGGATCACTGAAGTCCAGATTTAATTTAAGACAGTAGAGAATTCTAAGTTAAAAACTAAAAAGGGATCATTGAATTTGGCAAATATGTTTTCGTTTCCTATATGCATGCTCAGTCATTCAGTTGTGTTCATTATATTGTATTTAATTTTTCCTGTTACCTAGAACTTGGTAGTATGAATTCATTGACCTTTTTGTATTAATTTATTATGGATTGATCCTATTTTAATTACAATATTTTTCAATTTCATATTTTAAGATACAGTAGAAAGAAAGAGTAGTAAAATAGCACAAAATTGAGAGAAACTATGTTCAGTTCAGTTGAGTTCAGTCTCTCAGTCGTGTCCAACTCTTTGAGACCCAATGAATTGCATCACGCCAGGCCTCCCTGTCCATCACCAACTCCCAGAGTTCACTCAAACTCACGTCCATCGAGTTGGTGATGCCATCCAGCCATCTCATCCTCTGTTGTCCCCTTTTCCTCCTGCCCCCAATCCCTCCCAGCATCAGAGTCTTTTCCAATGAGTCAACTCTTTGCATGAGGTGGCCAAAGTACTGGAGTTTCAGCTTTAGCATCATTCCTTCCAAAGAACACCCAGGGCTGATCTCCTTTAGAATGGACTGGTTGGATCTCCTTGTAGTCCAAGGGACTCTCAAGAGTCTTCTCCAACATCAGGTTAGTCATTGTAAAACAACACCCACTTGAGTTTTTAATACATCTCATAATTAAACCTAGTTGCCAGTAAAGCTTTTTTCCTGTTGTTGTAAAGAATCAAGCTTTATGTAAACTTGAACAACGATCATAAATTATCTCATTCTATTCTATTGCTTTGGTAGCAAGATTTCTCTTCTCATGAAACTGTAAAGTTTTTCAAATTTTCCAAAAGGCTCTCAAACATTCTTTCAGGAAACTATTGTTTTTAATTTGTTGCTCCTGTATTATTAATGCTTGAGGAATAATTTAGACAAGCAGTTTAGAAGAATAGATTTTTCAGCTAAGTATTTTTTGAAATAATCCCTTGGTTTACATGGAAATTTCCATTGTTAGGCATTAAGATAATTCAGCTGTTCTCACTGCTAAATTATAAGAATTCTTTAAAAATTGTTTCAGCTAACACTGGCACGCTGGGAATTGATGTCTCATACAATCCAGAATACATACATAAGTGATTGATATATTATAAATGAAGAAATATATCTTTACTACTACACTTATTTGTTTATACTATGCAAACATCAGAGGGAACATGCAAGTATTCACATTTACATAGAAGATCAGTCTACATAAGTTATAAATAGGTACAGTGGTTTAATGAAGAACCGAATACATTGCTTTTCCAACCTTCATTTAGTACCACTGAGTAAACAGTGGAACATAACTAGTTGCTATACTTTCTCATCTCATGACTAAGTTCAACCCAGAGTTGAACAGATTTCCTAGAAGCTGAACCAGTTACAACATCATCTAGGTCGAAAAGGAAGGCCCGTAGACCTGGATCTCTCTTGTCAGGATTGGTGCAAACCCAAATCTGGTTATTCTAAAAGTCTTAGAATGGCTGGCATGTTTCCCTCAGTAAGTCGCTGAAAAGAAACTATGTCATATCATGGCCATTAAGTGCTCTTTCTTCTTTTCAGAGCTTCAGTTGTGGGGAGTCATGCCTTTTCTCCCACTTTATGTGGTTCTTCTAGGATTAGAAAACAAGGAAATATCTACTTCCTTTACTATTGAGGTGGGTTTATATCCTGGGGTCGGGCAAAAAAATAATTTGAGAAGACTTATATGTACACTGGAGAAGGCAATGGCACCCCACTCCAGTACTCTTGCCTGGAAAATCCCATGGATGGAGGAGCCTGGTAGGCTGCAGCCCATGGGGTCGCTAGGAGTTGGACACGACTGAGTGACTTCACTTTCACTTTTCACTTTCATGCATTGGAGAAGGAAATGGCAACCCACTCCAGTGTTCTTGCCTGGAGAATCCTAGGGACGGGGGAGCCTGGTGGGCTGCCATCTATGGGGTCGCACAGAGTTGGACACGACTGAAGTGACTTAGTAGTAGTATATGCACACTGTGAGAGAGAAAAAGAACTCCTTTACCTTGAGATCAGTAAGTATAAGCTTGGATTGGCTAGTGATCATATTGATACCAAATATAGAGACACTGTTTGATAATGAAGCCAACAGACAATATAAACCAGAAATTGAGAGAGAGAGAGAGAGAAGGAACCCAATAGTGTTTTAACCTCATCTGTTGTTTTTTTCAGACACAAGAACTAAAAAAATTACATTTTAGTCTGAAGGAGTTGGAGTTGAATATATACCACTTGCAGCTGAAAAACTACTGCCTTATTTCAAGCATATTAGATGTAGTTTGAATTTTTCTTAGAAACATTGTTTAAAAAGAAAAGGGAATATAATACGGAGCCATTATCTAAAAATGTTCTTACTGTCCAGAATGAATATCATTTGGTATGTATTCATTTATTCATTAATTTTTTAACTGAGTGTCAACTTTGTGCCAGGCATTGTTCTAGAAAATACAAGTACAGTCAACTTTGTGCCAGGCATTGTTCGAGAAAATACAAGTACAGCCCTAGAAAAGGTTCTTAAACCTGTAGTGTGGAATGGTACACATTAAACACATAAATAATTTCAAGTAGTAATAAAGGCTACAAAAAAAAAAAAAAAAAACAGCCACAACAGTAAATGGGCTATTAAGGGAAGGAGAGTTATGGAAAGCTTCTTTAAACATAATTTTGAATGATGAGGCAGCTTAACACACAATGATGAGGGATAACACAAAAACAAAATGAGTTTGTCTTGCTCAAAACATTTAAAGAAGGGCAGTACATAGAGAAGTAGTGAATGAGGAAGAGAGCAGTAGGCAACGATTTTAAGAGCTAGGGTCTTGTTGGCTAACATAACAAGTTTGTAATTTTTTTTTTCTTAGTATTTTTAAAGTATTTATTGAATTTGTTACAATATTGCTTGTTGTTTATTTTGTTTTTTCAGCCACAAGACACGTGGGTTAGCTCCCCAACCAGGGATTGAACCCACACTCCCTGCATTGGAAGTCAAAGTCTTAACCATTGGCCCACCAGGGAAGTCCCTATTCTCATTTTAAAGGAAACTAGTTGGAACATTTTAAAAAATACAGTTATTATATATTTATATATATATATATATATATATATTTAATTCCTACTAACTGCTCTAAGGAGATTATATCAAGAGAGAAAGGGTGAAGCAAGACCAATTAGAAAACTGTGTTGTGAGCATGCAGATGAAAAACAGTACATGGACTAAAGTAGCAATAAATAAGCAATAAATATAATAGTAAGTGATTGGCTTAGTTATGTATTTTGAAAAGTGAAACTGACCGAAGGTTCGGGGTACTAAGAGGGTATGGTTCATATCAAGAGAAAGATCAGGGATGAAATAAATGTACATGCTAGGAGGGAGGAAAAGCTTATGTCCCTTGACTGCCTTTATATTCTCAGGATTAGAGATTCTTCTGGATTACAAAAAGAAATAGCCATAGTGGTTAAAGCTTTGCTCTGAATTCAGAAACATCCAACTTTAAACTCCTAACTGTACCATTTCTTAGATTTGTGACTCTTCATTTGTTCAATACTCACTAGGCATACATTTGTTTCCGTTGGCATGCTAAGTGTTGGAGAGGCAACAAAGACAGCTCTGCTTTTAGATCCCAGTGGAGAGACAAATAAGCAAATATGTAGATAAAATAATTAGAAATCATATATAATTGCTATATAGGAAATAAAGAAGGAATAGAGAAAACAGACTTTAGATCACATGGTAACCAAAAAAGTCCTCTCAGATGAGATAATATCTATGATGAGATCCCACTGTTGGAAGGAAACAAATCAAGTAGAGACTGAGGGGAAGAATGGTCAAGGAGTAGGATACCCTACAAAAAAGCCTTTGGCTTGAACTTCTTCCTGCTCTTGAGAATCCTCCTCCTGTTAGAGGAGGAGGATGATAATCTTTGCACACATTTTTGAAAATTAAATAATTGAAAGCATAGGCAGAACTAAGCACAGTTTTAGAGGTGTAGTAAAGATTAAATAAAGGTTATAAAAACTCTCCTAATTCATAGAATTGTTAAAATAGGAAGTTAGAATTGTATTAGTGTTCTGAGCACTGGTTTGATTTTATGTGAATGGATTTTACAAAATCCACTGGTATAAAATACATATACAAGCTTTATTATCTCAGACAAACTGTTTATGAAGATCACAGAATATCAGAATGGGATCAGTCCTTGGAGCCAAGCCTCTTGCAGGGCAGGTAAGACAAGGACAAAGACAATCTGGGAAGACCAAAAGAAAACAATCAGCACAAGGTCATTAGGTCATCTCTACAGACAAAGTAACTGTGGAAAGAAAGTTTACATAATTACTGAGTACTAGAGGCAGAGCCTAGGAGAAGGCAATGGCACCCCACTCCAGTACTCTTGCCTGGGGAATCCCATGGATGGAGGAGCCTGGTAGGCTGTGGTCCATGGGGTCACGAAGAGTCTGACATGAGTGAGTGACTTCGCTTTCACTTTTCACTTTCACGCATTGGAGAAGGAAATGGCAACCCACTCCAGTGTTCTTGCCTGGAGAATCCCAGGGATGGGGGAGCCTGGTGGGCTGCCGTCTATGGGGTCTCTTAGAGTCGGACACGACTGAAGCGACTTAGCAGCAGCAGCAGCAGAGGCAGAGCCTGAAACTAAAGACTATCAGATGATGTCTTCTCATTGTGGGTGTATCTTAACATGTTAAATTCTCCTTGCAGTAAAATTGAAAGCTGAGAATTACATAGAAGACCATGTATCCATTTAGGAAATTTAGGAAGTTTCTCCATGCTTTAAGACAGAAGTTCACAACCTGGATAGGGGCCCTGAGGGATTTCCTGGAGGCCATTTGGCAACATGTAAAGACATATTTAGGCTTCCCTCATAGTTCAGTTGGTAAATCATCTTCCTGCAATGTAGGAGGCTTGGGTTCGATTCCTGGGTCAGGAAGATCCCCTGGAGAAGGAAATGGCAACCCACTCCCGTACTGTTTCCTGGAGAATCCCATGGACAGAGGATCCTGGTAGGCTACAGGCCATGGAACGCAAGAGTCGGACATGACTTAGTGACTAAACCACCACCACCAAAGACATATTTAGCTGTTACAATGAAGATGAGGAGGGGAAGATTTGCCATTCACATCTAGTGAATAGAGGCCAAGTATACTACTAAACATCCTACAATATTCAGGACAGCCCCCTGCAACAAAAAAATTATCCTGCTCAATATGTCATAGTGCTGAGCTTATGACCCCAAGGGTTAATTAAGAGGTACGTATTTTATTAATTACAGAGAAGGTGGTATATAGAATAGCAACAATAAAAGTGCAAGCATATTTAAAGGAGTGAGATAAAAAGATTTGGGAAGGGCCTACACCTCAGGGAGTTGCATTCAATATCTTGTAAGAACCTATAATGGAAAACAGTCTGAAAAAAAATATATATGTGTATATACATATAACTGAATCACTTCACTGTACACTTGAAATTAACACACCACTGTAAATTAACTATACTTCAGTTGAAAAAAAAATTCAGAAATATACAGAAAGTAGTTTCCTAAACCACAACAGATTAAGTTTTTACTTTCTCTGGAAACTAATCTATAAGAATGGCATGAGGGATGGCTTCTATAAATAACTGCCTTTTGATATAACTCACTCTTGGAAATATAATATTGCTTTTTAGAAATTGCAATATAGAAGAAGGAAATACATTTTAAAACCTAGATATTTTGCAAACTCACAGTTCATGTATAATATTTGAAGTGTATGATGACAAATAAATGAAAGGTCAATGAGTTGTCTGTCAAGAATGAAGAATAAAGATTCAGAAGGCCTCTGTTAAATCTTACTAATAAACATGATTCTGATGAAGAATTTGAAAATTTTAGTAACTCAAAATCTTGTTTCCATCCTACAACATCTCTTTGTCAGTTTTTTTTTTTTTGCCATCCAGTAACTAAAAATTCTCTACCTTTACATTTTGGCAGGGAATCTTTTGGTGTGTTCCATCTATTTCAAACATCATGGGCCCTTAAGAGGACAAGAGATGGGACAGCAAGAGTTGATTAACTCCACTAAATCTGTGAGTCATAACAATCTACTCAGGTGTCTGACAGAAAGTAGGAAGAGCCTTGGTTAAAATGGACCTCTTCTAAAGTTTAATCGAAGGCATGGTTAAGAGCATGAGCTCAGGAGCCAGAATTTCTGGATGCAAATCCAATCACAGCTTGAGCAAGTTACTTAATAAGAATTCTACCACATTCTCTTGAACATTAAAATAGGCATTAATAATAGTACTTGCTTCATAAATTTTTGGAAAGGAACAAATTATATAATATGTGTAAAAAAACTAGCAGAAGGTCTAATACACTGCCCTAAGTGTTATCTTTATGTGGAAGCAGGTGACCAGCCAATGAAAAGCTAGAATATTTCAATTTATTCCATTGTAAGACTATACACCCCACATAACTTCTCATATGGATGGATCCAAATTATAGCTATTGAGTATATTATTTTAAGAGTAGCTAAACAGAATCTGTTGAGATTTAACAACATATTTGCCAACAAAGCAAACAAATATTTTCTAACACATGGAACAAAAAAGAATACCATTAAATGATATTTGTAATGGGGTTTATACAAAAGTTACCTCTAGGACCTATGATAATATGGATTCAAAGTACAGGCCCCTTAAAAAGAATGACACAACAGGTTAAAAAAAAAAAAAAGAACAATGGCAAATTCTAACACAGGCTCCTTCTCCAGGGGCTTAACTTATAAGGGGTTCTTCTTCCTTTGAATAGATGACATGAATTTGCTAACTAACAACGGTGTTCCAAGAGATGATTTTTGGAAAAGGATAGGACCCTTTTCAATTACAGATGGGACAAGTTATGCTTTGTACCGGGGATAAAAAAAAGATGTGGGGGAGGTGGAGGGAAGGAGATTAACTCCTGGGTTAAAGCCAAGAATCATCTAGGATGAAGAGGGTCAGGCTCTCTTGTCTGTTTTGAGTTGGGGAGCAATCTCATGTTTTTCCTAGATGAGTTAGTGGAACTGATTACTTAGTGTTTCAAATGCTAGTAATTAGCTCTCTCTTACTCTCTCTGCCTTTGGAGAGGAAAATACAAAGTCTGTGAACATCTCACATCAGATTAGTTACCTCCTATTTATGACACAGTTGGAAAATGGGAGAGAACTCATTAACTTCCTTTTGAAAGGAGTAAAACTTCTTGGTCCCATTATAAAGCATTAGCACTTTGGTCTTAATTTTACCATAATGGGAGAATAAAGTTGGTTTTTCCAGTGGTCATGTATGGATGTGGGAGTTGGACTGTGAAGAAAGCTGAGCGGCAAAGAATTGATGCTTTTGAACTGTGGTGTTGGAGAAGACTCTTGAGAGTCCCTTGGACTGCAAGGAGATCCAACCAGTCCATTCTGAAGGAGATCAACCCTGGGATTTCTTTGGAAGGAATGATGCTAAAGCTGAAACTCCAGTACTTTGGCCACCTCATGCGAAGAGTTGACTCATTGGAAAAGACTCTGATGCTGGGAGGGGTTGGGGGCAGGAGGAGAAGGGGACGATAGAGGTTGAGATGGCTGGATGGCATCACTGACTCGATGGACGTGAGTCTGAGTGAACTCTGGGAGTTGGTGATGGACAGGGAGGCCTGGTGTGCTGCGATTCATAGGGTCGCAGAGTCGGACACGATTGAACGACTGAACTGAACTGAACTGAAAAGACAAGAAAAGAGAGTAGAAAAAAAAGGCAGAGAATTGAATTCTGAGAGGAAAGACAGGGTCAGAAAGTACAAGAATTACAAGGAGCTGGTTTGCTAAAGTAAGAGCATAGAATCACACAATCAGACTACAGGATACAGGACAATATGACTGTCTGTTTTATTTTAGTGGTTACCCGGTGCTCAGACTCATATCTAGAATTAGTGTAAAGGATTCTGACAACAGCACAGTTATGAAACAAGTGCCAATATAATGAAAGTTATTTTTCTTTTGGTTTTCTCTGAAATAGAAGGAAAACAGGAATGAGCAGTGACTCTGTGATGAATACAGAACATCACGAAATCACTTCCCATCTGCTAGCTAAATAGACAACCATAAATCTCTTAAATGATAAAAACAAGAAAATGTGGTATATATACATCAAGAAAAATCTTTGACATCTCCTACCAGAAACATAAGAAGAGGTATTTGTTTAATTTTTAATGTGGTGGGGTTTTTTTTTAATAGTGAATTTAATGCTAAGTTAACATTTAAAAAAATATTATTGATCAATGGAGAATTTCAAGTTTTATTCTAATTATATAGGAAAGATGCTTTTTGATTGACAAAAGAACTTTAGTTCATGGTTATACTGACAATGGCAAATAATATTACTATTTTTTAAATGAAAATACGTTAAAAATTTTACATTATCTCTTTCCTTATACACTGTATTTTTAAGTCAGATTTATTAAGGTTTATTTTATATAACTTTCACGCTTTCAAGTATGTAGTTTCATTAGTTTTAACAAACATACAGTTGTGCTTCATTAACATTTTGATGCTGATTTCTAGAGTCTTTGGTGAGACAATTGTCAATAAAAGAAGAAAGTGAAGTCGGTCAGTCATGTCCTACTCTTTGCGACCCCATGGACTATAGCCTACCAGGCTTCTCAGTCCATGGGATTCTCCAGGCAAGAGTACTGGAGTGGGTTGCCATTTCCTTCTCCAGGGGATCTTCCTGACCCAGGGATGGAACCCAGGTCTCCCTCATTGTAGGCAGACGCTTTACCCTCTGAGCCACCAGTAAAGCCTCAATAAAAGACAAGATTCTAAATTTTCAACTTTTCAAACTGACTTGATGTTAGCTTGAAAATACTTAAGAGAAATTCAAATTGAATAGCTCTCTTACAGAACTGAGGTGAAGAAAAATACACGTGTACAAACTAACACTAAAAAATGTGTTGGTGGCACCACAAGCATAATGCTTAGAAAGTGATCACTAATTATTATATTTCATTTTAAGGCTACATAGATTTTAACCTTTGCTACCATGATGTATGGGCTTCCCTGGTAGCTTGCTGCTGCTGCTAAGTCACTTCAGTCGTGTCCAACTCTGTGCGACCCCATAGACAGCAGCCCACCAGGCTCCCCCATCCCTGGGATTCTCCAGGCAAGAACACTGGAGTGGGTTGCCATTTCTTTCTCCAATGCATGAAAGTGAAAAGTGAAAGTGAAGTCACTAAGTTGTGTCCAACCCTTTGAGACCCCATGGACTGTAGCCCACCAGGCTCCTCCATCCATGGGATTTTTCAGGCAAGAGTACTGGAGTGGGGTTGCCATTTCCTTCCCCTGGTAGCTTAGCTGGTAAAGAATCATCCTGCAATGAGGGATACCTGGGTTCGATCCCTGGGTTGGGAAGATCCCCTGGACATGGCAACCTTTTTCAGTATTCTTGTCTGGAGAATCACCATGGACAGAGGAGCCTGGTGGGTTATAGTCCATGGGGTCACAAAGAGTTGGACTCGACTGAGCAATTAAGCACAGCACCTCAGTGTCTATTATTAAATAATTTTATAATGTCAAGGACTCAGTGCTGTTATTGAATATGCATTTCCCTAAGAAAACTGTATCTTGTTTTAGCTAAATATTGGTTATTTTCCCAATATAAGGCAACATGTTGAATATTCAGTGCATGTATGTATAACTTAAAAATGTATTTCATAGCTTAATGGTTTTAAGAAAAGGACACATATTCTTTATGAAGATCCATAAATGATAAAATTGATAAATTTTTCAAATGTTTTAGGTTGGTTGCACAAGAAAATAATAATAATGACATGATGTCAGAATAATGTTATATATTATGGCAAACTCAAACTAATAACCTCCAGGGTGTTCAACTTCCATGAAATCCATTTCATATCTCATCTATTATGGAGGATCTGTGAAAAATAGTTTACTATTCCCTTTCTGAGATATTTGGCAATGCAGGGCTGGCTCATGAAAGCAAAGAGATTAGATACTGTCATTTTCAAAGGGTAAAATCTGTGAAAGCTGCTTTCTAATTCAAGAAATGTCTGCGTGATAAAAATCCCTCCATGCAAATAACATGGGCGGAACAAAACCCAGTCATTTTTCTCAGTTTTCGAAATACTTTCTTATCATTTAAAGAAGTACACTTCTCAGAGGGCTATATCTACATACACAAAACCAGGTATATATGCTCAAACAGGTGAAGTTTACTTCTTGAAAGTATTCACCCTTGGAGTTGCTTAGCCCTCTGAGAAAGGTTTTGATCCTTTCACATTTAGAAAGTATCATCAGAATTTTAAGACTATGTTGTATCCAAAGTTCTAGTTGGGTAATGATGAAACCCACAATGAACAAAGAAATTGTTTAAACTTGATCATCTTGGGCTTCCCAGGTGGCTCTAGTGGTAAAGAACCTGCCTGCCAATGCAGGAGACATAAGAGACACACGTTTGATCCCGTGGTTGGGAAGATCCCCTGGTGGAGGAAATGGCAACCCACACCAGTACTCTTGCCTGGAGAATCCCAGGGTCAGAGGAGCCTGGCAGGTTATGGTCCATATGGTCGCATAGAGTTGGACATGACATGACTGAAGCGACTTAGCACGCAGCACACACAAAGCCTTCTGTGAAACCCTGAGACAATGTGCTAAATATTACCTGAAGGGCACATGTTCTTGAGAAGCAAAAGCTGGATCAGCAATGGAAAGGACTCTGTAACCAATATAATGCAAATGCCTTTTCCTAGGGCCTTTAGAAGTATTTAAAACCTTCCATGTTTTCTTTTTGGCTTGTATTGCCAGTCTTATCCCCCATAAAGGAACCTCCCCTGGACCATGCCCTCTATTTTAGTATTCTTGGGTTCCTGCTGATTTTCTTTTGCACCACGTCCATTTCACACAATGCTTGGGCTCTAGCTTATATGCGTCTCATCTATTAGTTTTGGACATTCCTAAGAATTAAGCCTCCATGCTTCTACAGCTGCATTTCCAGCAATGACCTGAGACAACACTGTGTTTGTATTACTCTCTTATATACCTCTCACCTCCCTTGCTACAGTACATATCTATAAAGCCTTGTTTATTTTCTGTCTCCAAAAATCTAGTCCAAGCCTTACAGAGTGAGCAGAAATCAAACTGAATTCCTAGTTTATTTCAAACTATCCACTATCCAGACATTCCATGAAAAAACAAGCAGAGGAAAAGGACCATCTAATCTGAATAATCCTTGTTTATGAAGCTTTCTAATTTTTTTTCTGTCTTCATCCGGAAATTTCTTTTTAATTTTTTTCCTTCTGTCACTTTCTCCTTTAGGCAACAGTATAGGAAAGTATATTTTGTTGAATTCCATTATTTTTTCCTATCTTCTAGTATCATTTATGGAACAACACAATAACAACTCATGGAAATGTAACATTTGGCAATATTTTTTTCACTCCCTGAATTCAAAATGTAACTACAAGTTTGAACACGCCACAAATTGGTTTTGAAGATTTTCTTTCAGAATCTCAGCAGATGTGAAAATGCAAAGAAAATAGTTCAGAAGTTCTCACCCATCTGTTACTTTCCTGTCATTTTCATAGCCATAGTGACACAAAAGGTCTTTCCAACTATGTCTTTCTTCATGTGTTATCTCTATATCTCTGGGCTTTTCTCCCCATATTTGAAGAACTACCTGCCAAAGCTGCAGAATCCTATAAAGTCAAAGTCAAGAATTCTCTTCTTTTCCCCACAGTGATCTCCCAGACTAGTTCTTTCTCCCAGACTAGTTCTTTCCCCATCGCATGAATTTATGCTGTGGACATCCTCCTCCTCCACATGCTCTTTTACTTCCTGGGTCCTTTCCAACCTCTGGAAGTTTTTTTTTTTTTTTCTCTCCCACTCTCTTCATTGTACTCCCATCCCATCTCCCAAGGAAATTCAGAATATTCTCTGAATTTGCTTGGCATAATTATTACTGGCTTCTCCCTTGATGTTGTTGACTCTTTTAGAGATTCCTGGAGTTTAGAACCCTAATTTTCCTGTGACTCATGAACATCTGATTAGGAGATAATCTTGATATTCTCTTTGAATCACTAAATACCTTCTTTGAGGCTTACTTCATTTGTTTATATGGTAAATTGTCATATTATGATCTCTTTTTATTGTTTCTATCTACAAATACTCTAATCCCTCCCTATCATGCACTGAAACCTTTGGTACATTGAATTTTTGATTCTTTTCTAACCAAACTCCTTTCATTGCTATACACAATTTTTTGTGTCTATGCAGGTACTCTCAATACTAAATTCAAAGTGCCCTGAGTATCATTTATATTTACTCTAATAACTAGTCCCTTCTAACTTAAAGACAATAAGATTCTTAGAACCAGAAACAGATGATAAAATATCAATAAGATTTTGATCATTTCACTGCCCCTTCACATTTATTAAATGAGATATATATACTTGCTCTGCCCAACTCCTCATACGTATGAAATAATCAAAATATTTTACATATGTGAAAATGCCATGAACACCATAAAACTTCACAAATATGAAGTAATATGACCTTGAAAACCATCCTTCAGTCTGGTATTCATGATTATGGAAGTGCATGTTATGATTTTAGATGGTCCATGGAGGAACTTTCATTTTTATTTCAATGATATGTGAATTATTTGCTCAATTTACAACCTAACACATACATTTAAGCCAAAATAGAGATCTGATCTGAAAACAGTGGAGCTCCAGTATTGTGACGGCACCGTCTGGAAGTACTTGGCTGACTCACGAATTTTGAAAATCGAAAATTTGAACAACAAAATCACCTTGACAATCTTTCTCTTATCAGAGAAAGCACACACAGTGTTTCTATGGAAAAATACAGCAATATCTCAAAACCCATGTTTAATGGTCATTTGGGTAGTTATCAAACCCAAATCAACATAGTGAGGAGTGAGAAAAAATGCAGAGTAAAGGGAGTAAAAGAGGTAGCTATTCTAAAACATACATAAACATTTGCATTTAAAGACTAGATATATGTATCGGAGAAGGCAATGGCACCCCACTCCAGTACTCTTGCCTGGAAAATCCCAAGGACGGAGGAGCCTGGTAGGCTGCAGTCCATGGGGTCGCAAAGAGTCGGACATAACTGAGCAACTTCACTTTCACTTTTCACTTTCACACATTGGAGAAGGAAATGGCAACCCACTTCAGTGTTCTTGCCTGGAGAATCCCAGGGAAGGTGGAGCCTGGTGGGCTGCGGTCTATGGGGTCGCACAGAGTCAGACACAACTGAAGCGACTTAGCAGCAGCAGCAGCAGCAGATATATGTATATGTGTAACTGAATCACTTTGCTATACACATGAAAATATCACAACATTGTTAATCAACTATACTCCAATATAAAATAAAAAGTTTTTTTAAAAAGAAATTTCCTTTAGTGTTCAAAAATATGATGAAAATGTGTTTATTCTTTCATTCATTTACTTGAAATATTTTCAGCACTTATCATGAGCTTGGCATGAAACTAGTTACTGGAGACAAAATGATATGCATTACCATTCCTAACCACTGCCCTTTTGAAAGTGAGGCACTAATGGAAGAGAAATTAGTTAGTCTCAAAAATGAATGAAAATCACTAATTTGACAAGAGCTAACTAGGAAGACCTATAATAAGGCAATTTGATCAGAGATATCAGAAAAGACTTCTTTGAAAAAGTAATGCTCCAACTAATATGTAAAGAATAATCATTAACTAGACAGAGAGAGGAGGAAAGAATGTCCATGTAGGAGTCATGATAAATGCAAAGGCCCTATGATGAGAAATTATGAAAAGTACATAGAATTGAAGGATATTTTCCTTCAAGAGAGTGAGGGGCAGCATAATGAGGGGACAAGCTAGAACTAAGATAAGGATTATGTAAGGTCTTGTAAACCGTGATAGAAAATGTGAAAAGTGAAAGTGTTAGTCTCTCAGTCGTGTCTGGCTCTTTGTGATCCTATAAGTCCATAGCCCGCCAGGCTCCTCTGTCCACAGGATTTTCCAGGCAAGAATACTAGAGTGGATTACCATTCCCTTCTCCTGGGGATTTTTCTGACCCAGGGATTGAACCTGGATGTCTTGCATTGTAGGTACACTCTTTACCATATGAGGTGCAATTGATAAAATCAGCATCTTAATTTTTTAATTTTAAAATAATGTATTGTCTTCAGTCATCTCCAACTCTGTGTGACCCCATAGATGGCAGCCCACGAGGCTCCCCCATCCCTGGGATTCTCCAGGCAAGAACACTGGAGTGGGTTGCCATTTCCTTCTCCAATGCATGAAAGTGAAAAGTGAAAGTGAAGTCGCTCAGTTGTGTCCGACTCTTAGCGACCCCATGGACTGTAGCCCACCAGGCTCCTCTGTCCATGGGATTTTCCAGGCAAGAGTACTGGAGTGGGGTGCCATTGCCTTCTCCAATTGTTTTCATTAGGGAGACATATTTTTAGTACATGTTAAGTAATTTTGTTTTCCATTCAGTTTCTTCTACCACTGTTTGTAGTAATAATATACATTTTCTTTTTTAAGGTTTTTAAATGAAAATATTGAGTCAACTTGAAGAAAACATAATTTTATAAATAATAACATAAGTGGTGTGAAGATATGTTAAAAACCATATAGGTGTTATATGAATGACTAAAAAATTTGTGAAAAACTACTTTAGTCTAAATATGAATCTTTTAAGGAAAGAATTGAGCTTTACAGAGTCCTTAAAATGAGCTTTGGAATTTTTATTATAAGCAATCAAATTTGTCATGGGAAAACGAAGCAAATGATAACAGTAATATGAAAGAAAGTGAAAGTGAAAGTCACTCAGTCGTGTCTGACTCTTTGTGACCCCATGGACTATACAGTCCATGGAATTCTCCAGGCCAGAATACTGGAATGGGTAGCCTTTCCCTTCTCCATGGGATCTTTCCAACCCAGGGATCGAACCCAGGTCTCCCACACTGCAGGTGGATTCTTTACCAGGTGAGCCACAAGGGAAGGCAATAACAGAAATGCTGACACCATTTTAATATATCTTAAAATCATTTATAAATAGAACTTTCATAGTTCTAGACACTTCATTTATCTTGTGACATATGACTATGGGACCAGATATTGATCCCTTTGTGTTCTTAGAGACACTTTGTTGCATAAATAAGTACTTTCTTATGAAAATATTTGAATGAGTTCTAATCCAAGGGTCCTAACTTATGAAAAACCTAAAGAGCAAGTTTGATCTTTAGGCATGCTGCTTCTAGTTAGGGTTGGGCAGAGTGCTCACAAACACCTTCTTTACAGGATTAGTGGTTTGGGGTAGAATTTTCCAGGCTCATTAAGGATAATCCAAGTAAAGGAAGGAACAGTATTAAGAAGAGTCTCCTCAAAATTAAACCCTCTCTACTCTTGGAAGCTTGTACTTCTAATCCAGATGATAAGTTGTCTATCCTTGTTCATGTCATTTCAGAATTAGAAATACTTCTAAACCAACCTATTAGGCCTTGCTCACTGCCTTCTGCTAACATGGTGGCCCAGCTAGGAGTCCAGGTGTGTTAAATCTGAGAAGTTGGAACATCTCTAAGAATATGTGGTGTAAATGTTTAAAATATCTTCTTATTCTAAGACATATTTTATTTAAATTAAAACTTAATTTTGAATAGCTATTAGAACATGAGGTACAAAATTCAAAAAGCACGCATAAAAGTTCATACCAGTAAGAGTCTAAGTCTCTTTTGCATCTTTGTCTACCAATAGGTTTCCTTCTGAAAGACGCAAGCTCTGTTACCAGTTACTTATTGATATTAACAGAGATATTAAATACATACATAAATGTATTGAATTGGGCTTCCCTCATAGCTCAGTTGGTAAAGAATCTGCCTGCCATGCAGGAGACCAGGGTTTGATTCCTGGGTCGGGAAAATTCTCTAGAGAAGGAAATGGCAACCCACTCCAGTCTCCTTCCTGGAGAATCCCATAGACAGAGGAGCCTGGCAGGCTACAGTCCATGGGGTCACAAGAGTCGGACATGACTTGGCAACTAAACCACCACATACATAATAAAGAATTATCAGCAAATGACAGCACACCAGAAAAAAACTAAACCATCCCTTCCACTGCATTCTGAGTCTCCTTCTATATTGTACTCTCTAATAATTTATTTCAAACACTTCAACATAAATAATTCTTCCTGTTTTACCTGTGGTATCAGTTACTAAGTGCCGAGTAGGTGCCAGCAAGTGTGCTGGTGTGCACAAATTCATTATCTCACTTAATACTCAGAGCAAGACTATCAGCTTGGGATTTTCTTATCCCTATTTTAAGATGAGGAAATTGAGAATCAGTAAGCATCAATAATTTGGCCAAATCTGCAAGACTGGTAAGTGCCAGAGCCAGAACTGGGATGAGACCCAGGAAAATCTAATCCCTTAGTGTGTGTGCTCTTCACCACTGTGAGATGACTGTCTCTCACACCACACACTTCCACAAACTCATGTACACACACACACACACGTGTATATATACAAATGTATAAATATATTCATTTAGGCATTTATAAAAATGCAAATGTCTGGAAATAATATAAACTCAAGACCTTGGTGATTAAATGGAAAACATAAAGAAGGAGCTTAATTGATAATAAATATGCTTCAGGTCTCATTTATCATTTCACTCTTTTGGATTCCAGCTACTCGGGGACTTACTTCCCACATACTAATTACACAATATTAAATGTTTGTATTTCTACCGACTAAAACACAAACATGGGTACCAACAGCCTACAGATTACCTGCTGGTATATAAATCAATAAGAGATTATAAATTCCTAGTACTTTTAGATTGCATGTCAGATTCAGGAAGGACAGTTGCCAGAAAGCCACATTGCTTGGAACTATTTCTGAATTACTGGCACTGGATATTGCCATATCGATTTATTGATTAAAACAACAACAATGATCTACAGGCTTAAGTGGCACCTGAAATAAGTCAGTGATTTTTGGTGCTACGCATTGTGCAAGTAGCTTTTTTCATATAAAGTTATTACCATGCATCCATTTAATTATTGTTGTAGAAATTATCTTTGGGGGAACTTCTTGGAAAAACTCTAAGGGTTGAAGTGAAACTTTTTACCTAATTTTCTTGTTATGAGGCTCTTTAATCAAACGCAGCCAAAACATCATTATTACTGCTGAAAAATAATTCCTTAAGATTATAAAAGTTTCCCAATGGTTTCATTTTTTTTTTTAAGTTACTTGGTCCTTGAAATGTAAATAAAAGAAGTGTCATGTTTCATGATTAATTAAAATGTCTTTCAGTATAGAGTTTACCACTTCATCTCTAATTTATCTGAATTTTTGTTGGAAATCCTAGGTTATTTTTACTGTAGAGTTGGGGTTTGATGATTGCATTCCAGTAGTGTCTTTAGCATGATTTTCTTTCTCTGTATCTCCTGTAATTTGATACTCTAGAGAACGGATCAGATTTGTAGCGTGTTTTTGATGGTTTTCCTAAGTGGTGGTGTGTATTTCCATCAGGAGGCACACAGTGTCTCCAGTTGTCCTTTTGTGATATTATCAGTCACTGATGATCATTGCCTATGTCCTTTATTTCATTACAGATTGAAAAATGATGATATTCTAATTTTAATATTCCTCATATTTTATCTGATGGAATTATTCCTAAAAGGAGGAACATCCTCATATCAACTCTGCTATAAGTATAGGTTATTTAGAAAAGGCAGAATAAATCCCAATCCCCCACATCTATTTACAAGATACTTGGTTCTTTAGCATCTTTAAAAAGCAAGCAAAATTTTTTTTTATCACTGCTGAATTCATGGATTTAAACATTTTTTATGTATTTTAATACATTGCCGCTATTATTCTTAATGATACTAAAATGATTCCATATTTAGCTAGGCAGAGTCTATTCAGGTTTCCTCCTGAGTCTTAAAGACATTCTCCGTCTAGGTTTTGCCAACATTTTTCTGTTATGACAAGATGATCCCAGCTCATATTACACATTTCCTGTCTCAGACTGAGAAGCAACCATTTCTCCAAAGAACCCTAGATCCTTTCAGTGAAAAATGGTATTGAGACATCACAGGGCACTAAAGGAACTTGTTCTTACTGGTCATTGATTTTATGTCTTTTCATTTGCAAGATACCAGAAACATACATATGAATGAGTGTGTATTTTTTAAAAATAAAATACACATGTATATGTCTTTCATGTTATTTTTGATTTTTTAAAATTTGCTCCTATTTTATATTATAGAGCATATTACATTATTCCAAATATTACATTATTCCAAAGTTCAATATATATGTAGGATATATACAAAGAAATTCAGCTTCTCAGCTGTAACCTATTCTCTCCCTCCTCCACTGAAAAGTGTTTTAAAATTTTGTGGATAACACCTCTGATGTTTCACAAAGTACACTCACACACATTTGGGTATCCAAATTTTCTTAGATAACCTGAAAATAGTCAACATAATTTTCTTCATATCCTGATGATCACTCCACAGGATGGCTATTCATTCCAGCTGTACAGTCTTACACAATAGAGGGTTTTTTTTTGTTTGTTTGTTTGTTTGTTTTTTCTTTTGGTAGCATACTCAAGCAGTACACTATTGATAGGAGCTTGAGTTATTTCCAGTTTAAATTGTTTTAATGATTATAAACAGTGCTGCAATGAAGAGCTTTGTCCAAATAATTTATTTTGTAGTATTGCCATGCAATGACTTGGTTTTATAATAATCATTTTAAGGTAGGTAATTATTTAATAAATAAAGATAACCATTAATCAGAAAATGAAGTGCTAAGAAAATAATTTTAATCAATTGGCCAACTGATTGATCTAGTCAAATAATTGTAATCCATGCTGCTGCTGCTGCTGCGTCGCTTTAGTCGTGTCGGACTCTGTGCGACCCCATAGACGGCAGCCCACCAGGCTCCCCCATCCCCGGGATTCTCCAGGCAAGAACACTGGAGTGGGTACTGGTGAACAAAACTAGGACAGAGAGAGGGTAATGTCTCTTCATATTTAATTTGCCTGAAGGTCAAATCTCAAATCAGTTGCAAAACCTATGATAAATCAGACCACCCTGGGCATGGTGTCCTCCAGAAATCTGCCCAGCCAGGTTCTGACCTCTAATTCACTGATATTAGGCCTCTGCTTTCATTGTGTTCATCTGTTTTTTTGTTTTTAATTCTTGCCCCCTTACCCTTTTCAGTCAATTGTCCTTCACAATAAACCATTTAAGAGAAAAATTAATGTTTAATAGTTTCAGTACTTATGCTATAGAGAGAGGTATCAATTTCACATCACTCAAGTAACTTGGCACATGTTTAAGGTATTAAATAGTTTTCCAGGCATTCCCTCATAGTGATGGAAAAAAATAAATCTCTTAACCCTTTAAAACTCTGCCTTCTGGATCCTTCTTCACTTGGCCTGGCCTGGCTATCTCATCTCCTTCAGGACTTCCCTGGTGGTCCAGTGGCTAAGATTCCTCACTCCCAGTGCAAGGAACCGAGTTTGATCCCTTGTCAGGGAACTGGATCCCACATGCCACACTAAATAAGAAGAAGAAGAAGAAAAAGAAGAAGAAAAAAAAAGATATCCCATTTCTCTTATAAGGATGGCCTGATTCAGTTTATTCAGTACACTACTGCACTTAAATTCAGCAAATTGCTTACCAATTTGCTTCAGAGCATTCCTATTGGTTCCCCTGCACACCATTTTAAATTATTTAAAACGTAACATTTGTGTTGTAACATATCTATCACCATTTCTCTTCTGGATTGCCTCTGAATTGACAGTTCATTTTTCAGGGAGAGTGAAGGTGACCTTTCAGCCAGAATCTAGGATCTGATTTTCATACTGTTAGAATGGCTGCCTGGAGGTATGCGACATAATATATAAATGTCTGTATCCTGGCTTCTCTTTGGTCAAGAAGCACCTCATGATTTCTAGAGAATCACCAAATGCAGGATTTGTTTCCAATTTGATGTCTTTCTCTAAGATGGAGCAGCAAAATGCTATTGTTTATTGGTGGTGTTTGCTCCTCTAAAGATTTAATCATTTACACATAATTTGTACTCTTATGTGAGCCATTAGACGATAAAGGGTTGTAAGATAGGAAACGTTTGACACAAGAGCTTCTACTCTTATTTCTTGGTCATGTCCAGTGTCCACCTGCTGCTATACTCAAATCTGAAAAGATATAAATCACATCAATTTTTCTATCAAATCAGAAGTCAGTTTGTTTCAATATTTCATGCATAATCTGGACAAAATCTTCATAGTCAAATTGCTCATTTTTAGAAAGAGTTGACAGAAATGAGGGCTTCCCTGGTAGCTCAGATGGTAAAGAATCTGCCTGCCATGCAGGAGATGTGGGTTTGATTCCTGGATCAGGAAGCTCCCCTGGAGAAGGGAATGGAAGGCACTCCAGTATTCTTGCCTGGAAAATTCCATGGACAGAGGAGACTGGTGGCTTGGAAAGAGTCGGACATGACTGAGAGAATAACACACACTGACTGAAATGATTCTAAACCTTGATTGCATGGTGTAATCACTTGGGGAATTTTTCAAACTCCCCAGGAAGCAAGACAGATCAATTTAGTCATAATCTCTAGGAGTGAGAGCCAGCCAACTGTAGTTTGTAAAGCTCTTCAGGTGATTCCAAGGTTCAACCAACAGGAAACAATTGAAAAAATGCTTTTCTCTAAGGCTCATATATTTGCAATTGAGAATCACTACTTGGTAAGCAAGCCATGGCTAATAAGGAAGTTTGTTACCACACAGAGCAGAAAAGATTTTGTGAATCAGTGTTATCAGTCTGTAAAACAGTCATTCATCATAAACATCATTAACTAATCTACTGTTTATAATTTAGAAATAGCTACACTAAAATAATATTTTGAAGAATAAAATATAACCTGTCTCTACATTGTGACATTTTGGAAAAGAATTAAGTACTAATATTTAAACCACTTACTCAAGATCAAATAAAACCCTAGGAATAATATTCAGTTTGCCCAAGGAATTTGATTACTGTAGCATCATAATAGTTACCCTACAAATCTAGTTGGATGCTGATATTCCACTTTATAGAGTTTTACTTTTATCTACATACAAACTTCCTTAATGGAAATTGCCCATATGCCATACAATTCATGGTTGACTTATTTTACATTTGCTTAACAGCCTTATTCCATGATTTAAGGGGACATTTGTAAGGGCAACACAGTCAAAAATATCTTAATAACACGATGGTTTTCAAAGGGCACTCAAAGGCAAAATGTGAATATGACATTTCAACAGTGATTAGTAACATGAGTATAATGCAGATACTATATCGAAGACTAAATTCAGCACATCAATTTTGTTCATGACATATACAGATTATTCCTAAGTTAATGGCTAGATTTTATTTTTTATAAGGAAAGTGACTTTTTTTGACATATGAAGAATAAGGTAACATTTGTTTACATTTGTATGTTGTGTTAAGAGTTTGAAAATTCAGGTTGCTTTCGATTCCCATCATGAAAATATTAAAATTAGTATATTTTTAATTTGTAAGAGGTAATACCAGCTGCTTCATTATGCAGCATTGTATTTGCTTGGGGATTTAACTCATATGCCTGGGAGCATATGCTTTTAAGAAAATATTTTTAGTAAACATTTGGATGTTGTCAGACATAACTAGCACTGGAGAGACTGTGCACTCTATTATTTTAATTTTATTTTGGCATGTGGCTGTATGTCATTATATTTCCTTTAAGGGTTATATTGATATATGACTACTATATATAAGTAAATAATGAAAGTATATCTGTATATACATATATCTACACACATACATATCATATATGTGTATATGTATACATATCAGAATCCCTAGAGAAAATATGGCAAACCACTAAGCAATTCACAAAGATAAGACACCATTTGTTACTTATGAAGATCTAATTGTGTTAATAACATATACGCTGGTGTTCTGTTATTTTTAGCAATATTCCATACTATAGACTTGGACAATACTTGGAAGAGAATTTAGTACTAGTTGGCATGTGTTCAGTTTCTATGAAGTTCACATTTTCTGCAATACATTAACAAGCAGAAATATTGCTAAAATTTCTTTTATCAGGGACATAGGCAAGCGTGACAAGTGAGGCTGGGTTAAATATATGACAGCACAAGGCTGCGAGAGGGGAGAATCTGTAAACAAAACCTCTTACTGGAGCTGAACAAATGCTGGGAGTCTCATCCAGAGCACTGAATGAAGATTCAATGTAATGGGCAGAACATCAGAGTGCCTGGCAGCAAACTGCAAACTGTCACTCCCTGAGCACTTGCCAGCACAGAATGAGATCACTGCTACTCTCACAGGTACGTGTTGCAAACAATGAGGATTCCAGGTGAGATTCCCAAAGGAATGTCAGCATCACAAAATTTCACCAGCTGATAAAAGGCAAAAGCCAAAAATGTTTGGAGCAGGATTGAGTAATGGGGATTTGGAATGGCAGGAGAATAAAACTAACAAAACCAGAAAAGATCTGAAGGTTAACTATTATAATTGGAACAGTAGGTGAGAATGACACTTCAGGTATAAGGAAAAAGTTTAATTAGAACCAGGGACCAGGCTTGGGGTCAGACTCAATGAAGCATCAATTACTAGTTAGCACCAATGTCCATACATCCTTCCTGACTCAAGACAAGATTGGTTCCTGATACTCTGGGATAGAACTCTGCAGGGTACAAAGGGTGGGATTCAAGTGGTCTGGGATGAAAAAGACTAGCGACACAAAAGTTGTGATCCAGATAGCATTTCATATGGGTACCAGAATTGAGGACACAAATGTCATTCCCATGGACGCAACTTTTAAAACAATCGGCAAACATGCTTCTGTGAAGTAAACAGCAGTCAGGATTTGGGTCTATAGCCTTTCTGAGAAAGCCTAATGTATGCTCCAGAGATGTTTATATCAGACCCCTGCCTACAGCAATAACTTCAAGTGTTTTACTCCAAACTGTCAAGAAATTCTAGGCGCATCAAGTTTCTTCATGGTACATTATCACTTACATCTAGATAAGATATAAGGAACTTAAATACTTTCATTTTGTGTAAACAATCTGGGGATGATGCATTTTCTGCATCTACTACACATTACCTATTTTCCAAACATGAATTATCACAAACAATAAGCATTAGAATACACAAAGTTTTTTTCCTCCATTCACATAATGGTGACTTTGAGTTATATCACATCCCAAAAATTTATTTTATTTTCTCCTGTTTTTTACCTCTGAAAATGTGCATTTTGAAGGGCAGTATAGAATGGTATAAACAACTAGGTAACTTATATTTATAGCAATAAATTTATACTTTTAAAAAGGATCTTTATTGTTAATACCAAATTTTAAATATATATGTTAATGAAGTTGTATGTCTTAACTTCTAGAATTCAAAGAAAAAGCAGTATAATTATGATCAATAAGATTGTTTCCTACATCTAAAAAAATATAAAGCCCAATCATCACAAAATTTTTCAATAGTGATATCACAAATATTATTTTTTTCCTCAACTGTAGTCATTGGAGTAAAGTTTTATTTATTGCAGAAAAATAGTTTTGCAAACTTTCTCTTTCACAATGTAACTTTTAAATAAAAGTACAAAAAAGACTCCATAGCTTTCACCACATAACACAGTTTTCCCAGATTTTAACAGCCTAATCATTTTTTTGTTGTTGTTTCACACAAAGAAGCTTTATTCCATTTGAGCCAGAATGTTTTAAATGCTTGTTTTTCAAAATTAATTTTTATCTTTAAGAAAAGGTGTGTAGTTTTTATATCACTTAATAACAAGAAAGGAGGGTTTTTTTTAATCTCTTTATAGTCTACATGTCAATAAATGACAGACTTCTGCTATTTAATCTAGAAAAAAAGCCATACATTATCACCTCAATCTGGCCCAAGATAAACTTGTTAATAACTGGGGTTTATGAATATTTATCATGCACCAAGTGGTCGACAAGTGGTTAAAGAAACAGTACAGCTTTAATTTTCAGGTAGCATTACTGACAGCCATGCAACTTAACACTGATTAATCAGACTGACTGAGGCTTTAGAAACACAGGCTTGTCTGAATTTGTCATATATCTTCCATGAATCTTTTCTTCCTAGCATTTCAAAATACTCTGATCTCCACTGAAAATTACTCAAAACCCTTTTTGGAGACAGAGATTCAGTCTTCACCAAAGCTTCTGCAGGATGCAAAATTGGAGCTGGAATCAATGAGAACATTTGAAATAACAACTAACTCATCATAGTTCCTTAACGGAAAATACTAGGAGACCCGGAACAGAGACCTTTGAAATATGATACTGTCTTGAAAGATGTGGCATGCTATTATAAACCAAAATAAAATTCCACATTCCAGAACCTCAAGTTCCTTCCAGGTTTTGATTTGAGTTAGTCATTTTTCTGCTCCTTCTTTCTCATTCCTAGTGCTTTCCAGTGTGTGATCTATTGATATATTCCTGAGAAAACTTTCCACTGAGTTGAAAGCCTGAGAACTTTAGTTTGGATGAATGATAATGAGCACTGTCAAAGAGGCAGTAAAACTGAGTCCTTGGTCCTGGCTGCTGAGCTGAGAGCTGCAGGAGTTAATTGTGTGAATGGTAATGAGACCAGGGAGGCAGCAGATGCTCGCGTGCCTTTACAATCCAAATCCCACCAACAAATTCCTCCCACAGAAACTTTGAGGGACATCTTGGCACCCTGGAGATGGAGCTAGACCCAGCCACAGCCACATGCCACCTGCTAAACCTATTGTTTAAAAAAAAAAAAAAAAAAAGACCCATTACAATAACAAAGTTGTTTGCCTTCTTTTGCAATGACTTTATGACATCAGTTTTACCATAGTAGAGGAATGGAAGGGAAAGGAACATCTGATTCTTTAGAGAGAAACATTTGCACCCCAAACCGTTGACTTACATGGAAAGACTGATGTTTTGTATATGATGCATACTCCTCTGATAAACCATGCCTGCCTTCTCATCTTGTAACTCCCCACAGGCTGTTTACAGAAGATTTACAAGGCCATGTGGTTTTTAATGACATGAAGAGAAAGGGCCATGTCTGTACCTACAGAAAAATCAAAAGAGAAAAAGGTTATGATGTAGACTTTTTACCAAAAATATTCATTTCTGAATTAAAAAAAAACAAACTCTAAGTGAAAATAAAAATTCTTGACCTTTTAAATCATCTTAGCCAAAATGTTCTGTGAATGATCTATCTTTAACAAATTAGAATTTTACTGAGGATTCAGTAACTGAATCTTTTTTTAAATATCTGAGATTGGGAAGTCCAGAATGCCCTGTCTTAAAATAATGAATGCTGAGAGTGGAATCAAGCAAAATTAGAAGAAACCCTCAGATATTGGGTGTTTAGGCTTGTGGGACAGTTTCCCATATGGGCAATTTAGGGCTCTCCATGAGGACAATAATAATGTATGACGCTGTGGGAAATTCTATTATATATTACTTTTACTTTTGAGGATGTATACACCTGCTTTTCAGAAATGTTGGTGTTATATTCCTTGTAGAAGAAAAAAAAGTGGCCTATTTCTAGTACTGGAGAAATAGGGTTAGTTTCAATGGCAACTGCAGACACGGTAGATTAGTCACGTTAATCCTGCCCTAGAAGAGAGGCTCAGTGTCTCTGTCCAGGTTAAATAAAAGCTGCCTCACGTCTCACTTTTTGTTCAGCTGGTTGACCCTCATTATTATAAAAGCAATTAGTGAGGCTGAAATTTCTGAATTCATTGGACAAACCTTTGATGATACTGCATTAGTAATGCAGGTTTGAATTAGAAATATTTGCATGCTTTCTAAATTGCTATCACTATCATCACTGCAGGTTTGGATTGTACAAACTCTATGGTGCTAGATTATTCTGTCTGTAAAGACCCAAGGTTCTATAGTAAATAAAGAAAAACTGTGTTCTTTTCATAATAATAAAATATGTGCTTCTGACTTACTGAGAAGTCAGATATGGAAGCATGTGGGAGCAATATGTAAATGCCAAGCAAGCTGTTTATACTGGGATCTGCTCCTGCATAATAATCATAATCCAATGCCAGCAGAAACCTTTTGAATTTAAAACACTGTAGAGTTCCAGCAAAACAGAAAGAACCACAGCAAATGTTGTAGTTGCTGATTATTTCTGAAAAATCTCAAATGTTTACTTTTTTCTTTTTTTTTTTTTGCATGTCAGGGATTTCTATAACCTTAATACTATTCAATAAAATCATTTTAAAACAGCTTGATCCCGCTTTGGTGAACTGCTCTGCATAAAAATGGGGGGAGGATGTTGAGCTTTGCTTTGCTTTTCTGTATTTCTAGTAGTAGAATAACACATTAAAACAGAAATGCATAGCCATTTTGTTTAAGAAAAATTGTATTGGCAACTGTGGAGACAGAGAATTTTATTTTATTATTTCATTAAATTAATGTTAGAAATTCAGATCTCTGTGCCTTAACGTGCAGGCTATATATGCTTCTTAAAATTTAACGCAAGTGTTTTATTGTTTTTATTTACTTAGATGGTTAAATTCTATACTTTTGGCTGAGAAAGATGAAGCACATTTGCTTGCCTTAAATGATGTTACTTTCTTTGCCAGGAATGTTAGTGTCTTTCATCTAGCCTCACAACAGAAGGCAGAGTTTCTAGGAAAGTTTGTCAAAATAAATAATATACTCTTGAGTACTCAATGTAAGCAGGATATCCAGGTGCACTTTTATGTCTTTAGGAATTAGGATTCTATCCTTTGCACAAGAAAATATTTGTGGAGAGTGACTTATCACAGGGAAGACTGGTGATGGTATGAACAATGATGCAACATCAAAGAGTCCTTGAGTGGGAAGCAGGCTCCTTTGATCTCAGGTCAGTTTCTCTTGTACCACATTAGGCTACTCCCTTGTGTCAGTCCCCTGGTTGGCTTTCGCTCAAACACTGCAATGTTTCTGATTATAACATAAATAGAAATATGAATGGCTACTCTCCTTTTCTCAGTTTCCCAGACTTTATAGCTGCATCTTTTAAGCCACAAATGATTGATCTGTGTTTTCTTCTAGATGAACCTGGTCTCAGAGAAACCAGGATACCTGGGAGACTGGGAGATTTAGAGTCAGAAGAATATTACCTCTGTCTTTCTTTACCTCTTCTATTTTTCCCAGCTCTGCCTAAGAATCACTTCAATTACTCTTGTAGCATTGATAATTTTTAAGAATACCATCCAAAGGACAAAACAGTGATAATTTTTTCTTGTTACAAGGACCGTAATAGTTTTCCATGAGATAATGCACTTCAATGGGTACTGATATCTTTCCCTAAAGTTTCATTGTTTTGAAAAAAAAAAGGAAGAATTCAAAACTGGGACAGCCTTTTTGATTTAATAACTAAGAAACAAGTAAATATTACTATATCAGAAGTAGATTTTGAATGCAAATAAAAATATACAAATCCAATATAACTATATATTACCTGTGTAAAAAAATTACTTAAACTTTGTGAATCTTAGTTTCTTTATAACAAAATGGTTCTAGGAGTAATGTGGCAGACAATAGTTGCTCTCCATTCAACAACCACTTTCCTCTACTCTGTTAATTGAATCCCAATATTTTAGCATTTTATATGAACTGAAAGAGCTCTTCCTGGACCCCAGGGTTAAAACGTATTAGTTTAGGCCAATTATGACAATTTCCCTCTTCTTGCAAGAGGTTGAAGGATCATCACAAGACATAAATCTGAAAAGAGGTTTCAGAGGATATTGGTGGAAGGCTCCTAGAAGAAAAAAAACTCTATAAGGGAAATACTACTACCTTTTTGAACTCTATATTCAGCTGAGTGGGAAGACATTTTGCAGAATTGTAATAGCCATCTTGGGAAGGAGAAAGAACCCATGTTAAGAAGGATACGGCAGCACATTCAAGACGAACGAATAGAAGGATGGGAGAAACGTGGTTCATGATGGCATTACTAAGCCACTTAATTACTGAATGTTTGAAGCGTCCAATCTCTGTATATCTTGCGTTTTGACATAATAAACTCCTTTTTGTTGACACTTTGGCTGGGTTTTATACTTTTATCCCACATATTTCTAGCAATTATGAACAGCTCACTATTAAGATTACAGTAATAATTAAATGAGGAAATATATATAAAGGCCACTTGGTACATAACAGTGATTAATAAATATTACTTTTATTTTCATTGTGTTTTAAAACCTTGGCATTTAACTGCTATGTGAGGTATGACTATTTTAGAATAGTACTTTCTATGAGTAACTCATTCTAAATGTAAACTCTTAAATTTGCCCTCTTAATTATTAATACATTTTGGAGTAGATATTTTCTAAAATGGTTTACTGCTTTACTAGTTAAATGAGAATCTTCTTTGGAAATTAAATTCCTGAAGATAAAGAATATTGAGTATAATTGGCTAATTTATTATAATTAACCTATCCAAATTCAAAATAAATACTAATGATAATAAAAAGGCACCATGTTGCGACAGATGATAGCCTGCTATGTGCCTTACAGGAAACAGGCATTATTTTCAATGAAGGCCTATCAAATTTCCTCAGTTTTGTTCCAACTGAAACACTTTCTCTGTAACTAACATACATTCATACTTAAGTAAAAAGTATGTACAAATTGTTCATTTCTTTTATAGGTTGAAAAAGGAATAGAACTTATACTTCCAGAGAGCAGCTATATAGCCAAGTATCTGCTGCATGTTCTAAATTTATTAATCATTGGTTTCCTTTATTATATAGAGAAGGTAATGGCACCCCACTCCAGTACTCTTGCCTGGAAAATCCCATGGACGGAGGAGCCTGGTAGGCTGCAGACCATGGGGACACGGAGAGTCAGACACGACTGAGCGACTTCACTTTCACTTTTCCCTTTCATGCATTGGAGAAGGAAAATTATTCTTGACAAAGTTGCTATTTGACAGTAACTTGAACTTTTTCTTTTCCTTGTGAAATTCAACATCCCTTAATTTGATAAAAAGATCTTACTGCACTACAAATCCTATGTTGTTCCTCTTAAAAATGGTGCAACTGGTGGATGGTAACTGTGAAGTAAATAATTTCCCACAAATTCTAAGTGAATAAGCAATTGGATACTGAAGTTGCAACTAAGTTAGCCATATTTACTAATAGTGGGTTTTCTGTATAACTTTGATGGTAATAGACATTATTTAAGCTTAACGTACTATATTAAAAAATGGGCTTCTCTGATAGCTCAGGGGTAAAGAATCCACCTGCCAATGCAGCAGGCACAGGTTCGATCCCTGGGTTGGGAAGATCCCCTGGAGAAGGAAACGCAACCCACTCTAGTGTTCTTGTCTGGGAAATCCCTTGGACAGAGGAGCCGAGCGGGCTACAGTCCATGAGGTCACAAAGAGTCAGACACGACTTAGCAACGAACCAACAACAACAACAATATATTAAAGCCTTTCAAAAAGCTTTAACCCAATCTAATATATCCTAAAATAGCACTGATTTGATTTTTACTATTTAAGTGGATGCCAGTACTTAAAACTGATATTAGTTTTCCTTTATACTTTTAGAAATGCTTTCTTAAGAGTAGACACTAATCTATGTATAGTAGGATGCTCTTAGTTGGAAAAAAAAATGGTTAGATGAATTAGATACTTATTGGGAACACTCAGAGGTACTACATGTGAAAAGGATTTTAATATGAACACAAAATATTTAAGCATTGGCAATGAATTTTTGTCACACTTCAATTTCTATTTCTTTTTAACCTTGAGCTAGAAATAGTTAAGGATAAATAGTGTTCTCAAGATCTGCTTTCCCACACTACTGAGTAATGAAGGACTATTTGCATGAAGAAAACAGAATGCAAATGTGCCATTTATATATACTTGACAGATACAAAACACTCAGTCCGGAATTCCTAAGCATACACATATGTACAAATAAACATATATGTAATGACATTGGAAACATTTTTGCCTTCAGAAATAGTTCCTCAAAAAGAATTAGATTTCCCTTTTGAAAACTATTCCCCTCCCAAATGAAAAATGTACTTTCTAAATAGATGAGGACAGGGAGAAAACTGGTATAATAAAACACTGATCCAGAGGGAAGCTCACTTCCCTTTTCTTTCTATGAATTTAACTAAATAGAGAAGTTTTCTTATATCACTTCTACTTACATTCGGGAATTAATGGAATCTAAGTCTCTGCCCTTCTGTGGTAATCTTCACCATATGCCAACTGTCCCAATTGTCTAAACTCCCTGGAGGAGCAAAATCTCACAGCACATAGGATGTGAGTACCATTATGTTAGGGTTTCAACCACTCCAGACAATAGATTACTCTTCGTAGCATTGTGTCTCAATCTTTAATGTGCATAGGAATCAGCCTAGGATCTTATTAAAATGCAGAATCTGTTTGAGTAGGTCTGGGGTACTGTCTGAAATTCTGCATTTCTAACAAGCTTCCAGATAATGCCCAGGCTGCTGCTCTCTGGACCGTACACTGTATAGTGATGCTGTAAACTGAGAACTCAGACTCAACTCACTGAAGGACTTGAAGTCCCCCAGAGTCCCTCGAATCTTCTCAGCAGTAACTTTTGGAATGCAGTGTGTAGTCTTAGTTTCTGCCTCAGGATATTGTCCTGATGAGAAAGAAATTTAAGAGCCTCTATGACAGTCCCAATGATTAATCCTAAAACCAACTCTGCTGCCATATAGTTTAAGTTTGTAATCTTTCTCAAATCTTGACTAGGCTCCTGAAAAATGACCATTTCCAGAATACTGGATCTTAGGTCCCTGTACCCGTTTTGTTCTCTCCATGTTAATAACTAATTTCATAACCTGTCTGCTTAGAAGGCCTGAAGTCCTAAAATGAAAAGCTTACCTGTGTGCCTGGTATTCTGGACTCAGTTGATTGCCTGCTGCCAGCCCTTAAGTCATCTGCTGGAACTTGGCACTCTACCATTGGCAGGACATCCCAAATACTGACTGCCCACTCAGATAAAACTGGCTTAGCACCTGTCACTGCATTTCATGGACTCCATTTCTTCTAGGCCTTCCACTGATGCTGCCTCCTGGCACCTGCACAGCTCTGCCTGCAGGTATGTGGTCCTCGTATGGGCATTTATCCCGTTGTTTTGATCAGAATTCTTATAAAATCTATTTCTATTCTACAAGTCTCAGGATAATTTAGGATCCATTCTCATGTCTCAGTCCTAGATCTTATGTTGATAACTATGTTCCAATAAAGAGTTCATACCGTTTAGTGATATTATATTGTATATTCTTGAATAGGTTAGAAAATGGAATATGGGGAGAACAACATGAACTTCTTTTACCTGCATTGCAGTATTAAATACATTTCTATGTTTTAGAGCCTAGGTATACTTAAATAGGTTTATGGATCTTATGGAATGTTCTTCAGTGAACCACCAAGTTTTCAACATCTTCATGGATCACTACTACTGTTAGCTTTGTCAACTATGGCTCACAAGTGGCCTTCATAAATCAAAAATGGGGAGAGGTTCATCTTTCCAGCATAAAATTATATCAGTATCTAAACCAAAAGCTTGAAAAGCAAGAAGGACTGTGGTTATAATTCACACTCCTTCCTCCACCCCTCTGATGGATATTAGGAAGAAAACAGACACACAGAGGCTAAGAAAAGGAAACTAACCTTTGTTTAGTGCTTACTGCTGTATGTTTCTTCTATACAGTTTTTAAAATTCTTATAAGAATTCTTTATAGCAAACAATGATTAGTCCCACAGGATTAGCCAGATTGGGAGAAGATAAATACACTGTTCAAGATTATACAATTATCATCTGATGGTACCTGCATTGGTACATGAGTTGGGCTCATATGAAAAGTTGAGCTTTTCATTTTAAATAGTTCCAGAGCATTGAGATTTCTTAACTTTAACAACTCCTGGCTGGTAAAGCTTTTGCTCTTACCACATTTCCCAAGATATATAGTAGAGTAACTATTAGGTTTGTTACAAGCAAGAATATGAGTTCCTCCTACAAGGCATTTCACAACAAATGGTATGAGAAAGGTTATCATGGTATGCCAATTTGCAAAAAGATTGTGAGATCCCATAGTAATGCAAATTAATAACTAAAAAATTTAAACAAAATTGACATCTATTTGTAAGATATAATTTTAGTGACTACAATTTTATATTCCAGGACCAAAAAAGTCACTATCATTGATGTAATGGAGACGTATATGAGCTTTACAATTGAGTCTTACCCGTCCTCTCTTCTTCAGTAGGAAAAAAGAAAAGTGAAAGAGTTAGTCACTCAGTCATGTCTGGCTCTTTGTGACCCCATGGACTGTAGCCCACCAGACTCCTCTGTCCATGGAATTCTCCAGACAAGAATACTAGAGTGGTTTGCCATTTCCTTCTCTCGGGATCTTCCCAAGCTAGGGGTTGAATACAGCTCTCCCGCACTCCAGGCAGACTCTTTACCCACTGAGCCACCAGGGAAGCACCTTCAGTAGGAAAGAAACCAGTAAAGATTTAGAATTATAAAGCTTTGTTTTCTCTGGGCTTCCCTGGTGGCTCAGACAGTAAAGAATCTTCCTGCAATGCAGGAGGCCGTGGTTTGATCCCTGGGTCAGGAAGATCTAGAGGAGGAAATGGCTACCCACTCCAGTATTCTTGCCTGGAGAATCCCATGGACAGAAGAGCCAAAAGTTATCACAAGAAATTACATGGTAGAAGTGACTGGATATATACCCTATGCCAGCTGGTATCTTTTCTCTAGGTTTAGCAATTTTCAGCCAACTTAGGCTGATGAGGTAAAAGGATATTTATGAATAAAATATGCACAACAGGATAGAAGTAGCTGAGATTCTCCTCCAGGAACTGGAGTGGCTATCATCACTTAGAATGCCACAGTCCTCAAGAGAAGAAGCCCTCTTCTTTCTTGTCAACAAAGGCCTCCATGTCACACGAGTTTGGACACTAAGGAACATTCTATCACTGCTTCACCACTAGGATATCTAAGAAGTTGTTTCAGGGTCTATCACTTTTTCATGACTTTGTAAAATTCAAGAAGAAGAAAGTTAAATCCAATCATCATTAGACAACAAACAGAAGTTTATCAGTTTTCCTCCCCTGACACAAACCCTTTCATAAACAGCAAAGGATATGAGGGACGGATTTTTTTTTAGGATTTTCTATTCAGGGCTACCAAATAAGGACATTTTGCATTGCTGGAACTAATCAAAAGTTCGAAGGAAAGATTTAGTTTCTATTTTGTACTTTTTGAAAAGAAGTTTGAAAAAACAGGGTAATATACACTAAGGAGAAATCAAAAGCAAAATACCATCATGTAGGTATATATATAATTCCTCAGGGAGAGACTGATCAGCTGAAAATGAAGCAGTATTTGGTAAGGATGATACAACAAGAGAAAAAAGCCCTCCTGCATGAAAAGATTCAACGTTCTTTAATGATTTACTCATGCAAACACATTTCTTATCAGTTTATATTAATTTCTAATCGATTTCAAATATTTCAGTTACTTCTGAAGCTCTTTTTCACAACAGTTAATTCTGTTCAAGCTCACCGTCAGAAATAAGTGAAAGATTTTTAAGATAGTTTTACTTTTTAAGCATAGGAAAAATGTCTTTTACATTAAGATAGTCAAAACCATTGCTCTTGGGATATTGGGAGGTAGACTTACCAAATCCAAAAAGAAAACTCTCCTAGAACTAATAGATTACCTTTGAATTTTCACCCCAACTTTGAATAGTCACTAATTCTTTTCTTTGCTCTTTTGGTGTTGGCAAAGGGGTTCACTAAAGCCTGAATTGATATAATTATTGGCTCAGATTGTTAGAGATCTAGGACAGATGGCTATGGGTTTCTAAAGTCCCAGTTGCTTGTGGTAGTTTTCCTAGTTTTGCTATAGGGTTTGGGATCAGCAATTTGAAAGGGCTACAAACTTGTAAAACAGTATTATTCATGGGGGCCAGAATGTTCATCAGCGTGACCCAGTACTAAATACATTCATTATAGACATTTCTATTCTGCACAATTTGCCACACAGCACTGGTTTCTGGAGGGGGGAGAAAAAGACAATGGCTTATAAAATGCTTTTGAATGCCTAAAAAGAAGGAGAATTCACACTGAGACTCCTCTGCTTTCTTTTTTGGAAAGAATCTTCTTAGTTACTTTAGCTGAGCTCTGCTGAGAGTAGGCAAAGTGGAAAAATCAGAAAATTACTTTTTTTATATGTTTCTGGGGGGCAAAAGAGAGAGTGGGAGAAAATAAATGGGAAAAAAGTGACAGTGAGATTATGTGAAACAGCAAATATGCAAGTGGATGAAGACAGCTGAGGAATAATGCAAGAGGTATGAAAAAAAGCATTAAGAATAGAGCCATGATGATAAACTTAAAAGGAATTGCAGAGCAGAAAGAACATCATAAATAATCATATTTTCAAATAAGAATACCATATCAGTTTCTGTGACCTGGATAGAGCACAAACCTCCCATGATATTTCCTTAGCATTTTGATGCACACAAAATGCAATTTTCAGCTCAGGCATTTTATTTTTCAATGTAAACAAGCTTTGGGTTTTTAAAATACAAATCCTAAAAGTGTTTTCATAAATAATACATACATTATAAAAATTTGACTTGTAAATTTCTGAGTCCATGTCCCCCCAGTATTCATTGCGAAGATTCACCATGTATAGATAGTCTAGTAGCTTTTCCGTAGAAATTGACATGCTAAACCATGAAATGTCTTTTACCAAAGGTAAATAGGATTTTTTGAAGTACAGGGCAAAGAAATATCATAGCCAATTTTGGCCAAACTCCAGGCAAGAAGTGTTAGAAGGTAGAACTATATTGTTAATTAGTTTCAAATCTTGAGGTGTTCCTTTAAATCTTGCTAATTAAGAGAAATCAAGAGTGGAAAATAGCCTTTTTCTTATCTTCAAAGAATAAAGATGAAAGAAAAACAGAAAATGAAACCTCTTTACTAGTTCTGTTCTTTAAAACAGAGCACAAGAAAATCTGCTTTGCTCACAAAAGGAGAAAGACCCAAGTATTTACAGAGGGGGAGGGGAAGGAGGCGGGCAAACAAGCATAATTAGAAGCAAGTTTTCAAATTTTATTAAATTCCTCCACCAACAAAATGCACTTAGAGGTATTTTAAGTTAAACCAGTACTTAAGGACTATGAAAAGCAAGATGATTACATGTTTGCAGAAGAAGAAAGGGCAATTAAGAAAACCAGGCCAATTTAAAATACCAAATAAATAAAGGCGACCAGAAGTTGATTTAAAGTTTTTCTTCCGTAATTTGTCTCTCCTTTGTCGTGGCACGCTCAGAGAAAGTGAATACAGTAGATGCAGAGGAGGAAGGGAGAGGGGTGGAGGAAGGCAGGAGCAGTCACGGAGCCTCTCGCATCCTGCTCCCCCAGCCCCCACCGGCCTTGCTCTCCCAGGCTCGCTCTCTCCCGCGCCCCCAGCCCCCGCCCGCCCCCCACCCCTCCCCTTCTCTCTCCTTCTCCCACCCTCCTCTCTAGTCTGCCCAGCCCTCGCTTTGGGGACTCCATCAGCTTTTGATTTGGAAGGACGCTGATTGGCTGGAAGCGATTCAACACACGCCGGGCAAGAGAGCTTTGTCTGAGTTGAAGTGAAGTTGTACAGATTTTAGACTGGAGTCAGCAATCACGGGCGTTTAGTCTGCAGCCGAGCAGAGAAAGGGAGAGAGAATCGCTCGGGAAAGATCCATTGCGGACTCCGGCGGCACCCTGCAATAGATGGATTCCGACTACACAAGGGGGAAAACGCGGAGGTGACACTCTCTTTGCCTGCCAAGAGGACGAACGGCCAAACAAATGCAAGGACTGGACTCCATGCCGGTAATATCTGGAAGGCGTGACACGGTGTGTATAAAGCAAAAGTTTGAGAGCTGTTAATTGCTGTGCTGTGTTATTAAGAGACGCTTTCAAGTTTCCGGTACCAAATGTAGCTTAGCTTTAAGTTGCCAAAGGAAGTTGAGGGGATTGGTTTGCTGTTTTAACTTGCTCTGTGAGCGGAATCTCATAAACTGACCGATGTACCAAATGAATGCTAAAATGCACTTTACGTTTGTTTTTGCACTCTTGGTGGTGTCTTTCAACTTGGATGTGCTGGGCAAGAATTTGAAATACAGGATTTATGAGGAGCAGAGGGTTGGATCGGTAATTGCAAGACTATCAGAGGATGTGGCTGATGTGTTAGTTAAGCTACCTAATCCTTCTACTGTTCGCTTCCGAGCCATGCAACGGGGAAATACGCCTCTACTCGTGGTCAATGAGGATAACGGGGAAATCAGCATAGGAGCAAAAATTGACCGCGAGCAACTATGCCAGAAAAACTTGAACTGTTCCATAGAGTTTGATGTGATCACTCTGCCCACTGAGCATCTGCAGCTTTTCCATATTGAAGTTGAAGTGCTGGATATTAATGACAATTCGCCCCAGTTTTCAAGATCTCTCATACCTATTGAGATTTCAGAAAGCGCGGCAGTGGGGACCCGTATCCCTCTGGACAGTGCATTTGATCCAGATGTTGGGGAAAATTCCCTCCACACGTACTCTCTCTCTGCCAATAATTTTTTTAATATCGAGGTTCGAACCAGGACTGATGGAGCGAAGTATGCAGAACTCATAGTGGTCAGAGAGCTGGATAGGGAGCTGAAGTCAAGCTATGAGCTTCAGCTCACCGCCTCCGACATGGGGGTGCCTCAGAGGTCTGGCTCATCCATACTAAAAATCAGCATTTCAGACTCTAATGACAACAGCCCTGCTTTTGAGCAGCAGTCTTATATAATACAACTCTTAGAAAACTCCCCGGTTGGCACTTTGCTCCTTGATCTGAATGCCACTGATCCAGATGAGGGCGCTAATGGGAAAATTGTCTATTCCTTCAGCAGCCATGTGTCTCCCAAAATTATAGAGACTTTTAAGATTGATTCAGAAAGAGGACATTTGACTCTTTTCAAGCAGGTGGATTATGAAATCACCAAATCCTATGAGATTGATGTTCAGGCTCAAGATTTGGGTCCAAATTCAATCCCAGCACATTGCAAAATTATAATTAAGGTCGTGGATGTTAATGATAATAAACCTGAAATTAGCATAAACCTCATGTCCCCTGGAAAAGAAGAAATTTCTTATATTTTTGAAGGGGATCCTATTGATACATTTGTTGCCTTGGTCAGGGTTCAGGACAAGGATTCTGGGCTGAATGGAGAAACAGTTTGTAAGCTTCATGGACATGGTCACTTTAAACTTCAGAAGACTTATGAAAACAATTATTTAATCTTGACGAATGCCACGCTGGATAGAGAAAAGAGATCTGAATACAGTTTGACTGTAATCGCTGAGGACAAGGGGACACCCAGTCTCTCTACAGTAAAACATTTTACTGTTCAAATCAATGATATAAATGACAATCCACCCCACTTCCAGAGAAGTCGATATGAATTTGCAATCTCAGAGAATAACTCACCCGGGGCATATATCACCACCGTTACAGCCACAGATCCTGATCTTGGAGAAAATGGGCAAGTGACATATACCATTTTGGAGAGTTTTATCCTGGGAAGTTCCATAACTACATATGTCACCATTGACCCATCTAATGGAGCCATCTACGCCCTCAGAATCTTTGACCATGAGGAGGTGAGTCAGATCACTTTTGTGGTCGAAGCAAGAGATGGTGGAAGTCCTAAGCAACTTGTAAGCAATACCACAGTGGTGCTCACCATCATTGATGAAAATGACAATGTCCCTGTGGTTATAGGGCCTGCACTGCGCAATAACACCGCAGAAATCTCCATCCCCAAAGGGGCTGAAAGCGGCTTTCATGTCACAAGAATTAGGGCAATTGACAGAGACTCTGGCGTGAATGCAGAACTCAGCTGCTCCATAGTAGCAGGTAACGAGGAGAATATCTTTGTAATTGATCCACGATCATGTGACATCCATACCAACGTAAGCATGGAATCTGTTCCCTACACAGAATGGGAGCTCTCAGTTGTCATCCAGGACAAAGGCAATCCTCAGCTGCATACCAAAGTCCTTCTGAAGTGTGTGATCTTTGAATATGCAGAGTCGGTGACAAGTACAGCAATGACCTCAGTAAGCCAAGCACCCTTGGATGTCTCCATGATTATAATCATTTCCTTAGGGGCAATTTGTGCAGTGTTGTTGGTTATTATGGTGCTGTTTGCAACTAGGTGTAACCGAGAAAAAAAAGACACTCGATCCTACAACTGCAGGGTAGCAGAATCGACATACCAGCATCACCCCAAAAGACCCTCCAGGCAGATCCACAAAGGGGACATCACATTGGTGCCTACCGTTAATGGCACCCTGCCCATCAGATCTCATCACAGGTCATCTCCGTCTTCATCTCCTACCTTAGAAAGAGGGCAAATGGGCAGCCGGCAGAGTCACAACAGTCACCAGTCCCTCAACAGTTTGGTGACCATCTCATCAAACCACGTGCCAGAGAATTTCTCATTAGAACTCACTCATGCCACCCCTGCTGTTGAGGTAAGATCACACCCTGCACCTATTCACTGACACACTCAGTTGTTAGTGGTCAGAAGTTGTCTATGCCTTAGTTCTTAAATGTTTCCATTACTAAGTAACAGTACTAACAAAATGGAAATTAAATAGGATGCATGTTACATTATGTAGATAAAGCAAATATACACACCTCAGCATGCTGGTCTTAAGTTTTTCATAAAGAATCTGCTTGCATGTACTATGTGTAATGTTGAAAAGTAAATGTGAAGCTAGCAAAGGACTATCGAATTAGAGTCCCCTTATCCTCAGACTGTGATACTTCAAGCCAGAAACAAAGGGGCTTGCTCTAATTCTCATAGTTATGGTCTCTAAGAAAAATTTTAAAATGGAGGCTTCCAGAATCCCATCCCAGTGCATGTGTATTTGTTCAACTTTTGAAATTTTTCTGACATTATTTTGACTACATGTATTTTATAGCATTTTACAGCATTTCCCATGTATTTCTGCAGCATTTTCCATGTATTTTTATAACTGATCACTTTAACCTGAACAATAAAATAGAGGTAATCAGTCATTTTTTAAATAAAGGAATCCTCTTTCAAAAAGAAAATGTCAGCTGTATGATAACATCTAAATCTCTCTGGGACTTACTTCAGTTCTGTTTGGTGGCCGGTTGCATGGTCTATCAGAGTCTAGCATGTGTAGGTCTTTAAAATGAAGATAATATGTTCAATTAATTAGGATGAAATAGTGAGTAGTAACTGTAGTTACTTGCTTAAAGCTTTTGAGTACTGGGGGATTTGTTTCCAGGAATCAATACAGTCTGTTTGGTTTCCAGCAGGTCTCCCAGCTTCTTTCAATGCTTCACCAGGGACAATATCAGCCAAGGCCAAGTTTTAGAGGAAACAAATATTCCAGGAGCTATAGGTATGAATGACCCTCCTGTTACCTATTATATCTCCAATAACCTAATGCTGAAGAGTAAAATCTCTACTTTCCCTGACTTCTCTTTCTAGATATGCCCTTCAAGACATGGACAAATTTAGCTTGAAAGACAGTGGCCGCGGTGACAGTGAGGCAGGAGACAGTGATTATGATCTGGGGCGAGATTCTCCAATAGACAGGCTGCTGGGTGAAGGATTCAGTGATCTGTTTCTTACAGATGGAAGAATTCCAGCAGGTAAGAGTGTCACCATAGTGACAAATAGATAAATCTTTATTTTTCAGGTCTACTGCACCAGTGGAGTGAGTGGTTTCTCCCATGCTTTTATTTTTTCTTGGTACTAAAGTAGCTATATGCACACGATCAGTAATGAACATAAATTGAAACAATTTTATATTGTTTAATTAAAATTCATAGTAATCAGTTGGTAGAGAAAGGGAATAAACAGGAAAGCTTAAGAGGACAAGAAGGAAGGAGTGGGCAGAGGAGGATAGAAAACCACACCACTTCCCTCCTCTTTTTCCCCCATCCACTACTGCCATAGGGCACTCTTGAGCAATTCTGTCAAATTACTGGGTGGTTGTTTTTTATTCAGACAGCCTGTTTTGGTGCCTAGTGGTAAGCAGGACTATAATTTGGAGGACACATTTCCTGTGATGGGAACCAACTCACGTAATCAGAGATGAAAATACACTAGGGAATGGTATACTTCAATCACTAAAAATAGGCAAAAGAATGCATCTTTGTAGGTGGCAAGCATGGAATATTTTTTGCCACCTTTCATTTCATGTCTCCACTGTAATGAAGGAGGGGCAGGAGTCTAGGAGGGGAATTTATAAGTACACAGCTAGATGGAGGAGACCCTATTAAGTTGTGAGCCACGTTTTCCTTACAGTCCCTCCTCTCTAATCCTGCAGTAGAAACTCTCAGATCCAGCTGAGTAAATACTGACTGCTTCACTGCAGCAACCCTGTTACTAAAGACTATAATATTAAATCAACCCTTCAGAACCTATTCCTTTGGCTACTTATATTTCTAAATTCCACTGAATGTTGATCAAATAACTGCCACTTGATAAATGAATAAATGAAGTGATAAATGAAAGAAAGGGAGAACAAAACTGTATTACCTGTGTGAGTCCATGAACAACTGTTTCCTAAATACAGATAAATAAGATAGTTTAGGAAATAGACCTGAGGGAGCTTCAGAGAGCCACCGAAACCCAGTGGAAATCAGTAAACAGAAATGCCAGCTCTCGTAAACTGTAGTCGTAATGGTGGCAGTAGCTGCAGGAGTATTAATATTAATCCAGGCACAGTCACCAGTGATGCCCCAGTGCTTCCTCTGGGCTCATGAGTTCTGTATCTGCACTGCCTCTCCCAGCACTCTGGCATAGCATTTAGTGGTGGTGGGAATAACAGTAGTGTTTTTTTTTTTGTTTTTTTTTTTTTTAAGATTTGAAAACAGAAGCTTATAAAGGTTAAAAAAAAGTATACAAAATCAAGCAATTTGTATATTTTAGAGGTGAGATTTGAACCCATGCCTCTACTCATAAACACAAATCTATCAAGAATAATATAAAGTAAGTTGTTTTTTTTTTAATACTTTGACTGACATATTTGTTTTGCCTTTCTTAAGTCTTACTACCTGTCTGAGAACCAATGAAATGCTGCTTATTTAATTATGCTATTACTGTAATAGATACTGCCTTTCTGACAGGATGATGTATGGGAAGGACTTCTAGTGGCATTAAGGGCTACAATCAATGTACACTGAAAGCTGATACTTACACAGTCACTCATGAGGTGGGGGTTGTTTGTTTTTGTTAAATTCATAAATTCTCTAAACCAATTTAAAGAGAAATTCTTGAAAAAACTAGTGGAATATATATGGCCTCAGACAATTTGCTCATAGAGAAACAGTTTTGTTATTCTTACCCATGAAATGAAAAAGTTGGCTGAATTTCTATGATTCTATAATACTGATGGAACTCAAATTTTGAATATTGATTCCTAATTTTCAATAATATAATTTCCCAACTTAAATTATTTCATAAAATGGAAACATATCATGGGTATAATACCAATATTTGCTAAGTTATTTTTTCAATTGTAGAAAGTTGACTCATTGACACAATTCATTTATCACTATAGTTAAAAGAATAACTGCCCCTGCTTGGATAACCTTGCCAGGCCCAAATGATGCCTAAAGTCCTTTTTTAACTCTGAAATTCTCTAATTCAATAGCTAATCATGGTCTAATTTTTTTTTAAAAAGGTCACAACTCCTCTTTCATTCTAGCCTATAGTTACCACTGTCACTTATGTTCATGGCAGGAGAGTTACCTAACGCTTGAATTAAAGTAATTAAATTAAATGTTAAAGAATAAAGAATAATTGGGGAAATAATAGGTGGATATTGATAAACTCTAGATACTAGAGCCTTATTTAGTGAGTGACTTTAGACTCCTTGTAAGTCACATTTCTTCTGAAAGTTAGAGGCTCATTTTTATATTACCATTAATAACACTAGTTAATATGTAGACAAGTCTTTAAAAAGGAATTCCACAAAATTATACTTAATCTAGGTGTGTGGTGGGAGAGCTCTTTTGCTAGGCCATGTAACTGTATTATAATAGATTGTATTACAATACATACACTTCTGCCTTATTAGCTTCTTGTCTCTATGTGGGGTATTGTAGAAACTATTCTAGAGGCACAGAGCTCAAGGAAATCATTAATGATCCATAAAATATCTTAAGCTTTTTGTATGCTTGGCTAGTATAGAGATGTGCATAATCAAATATCTATACTTAATTATCACCATCATTCTGATGATACATTACCGATATTCTGGTTTATTCTTCACACTTGCAGTTTCTTTCAACACATTAGTGTGTAAAAGTTTTGCTTTGTAAACTTTATATTCCCAGGAAATATTCCAAGTAGAAAAAAATGTTAAGTCCACATCTGAATGCCATTAACAGAAATCAGTACAATTTTTTTAAAGCATGGATATTTTTAGAATTTCAGTGTCTTATTCCAACTGTTTTTTTCTGCATTAGACTGTGATCAAATATAGATTATGTTATGTTGCTTTGCCTGCCAACAGGGTCATTTCTGGTCATTCATTCTATTAATTCCCACAGGAGGACCCTGCATTCTGAACAGTAAAGTCAGCACGCATTTTTGTCTGTTGGCTCGTGTTTGTCAACATACTTTCTTCCTTACTCATTCAACTTTGAATTACAACTCTACAAAAATGCTTGCAAAATCTCCCTTTTCCCAAAGTGCTAGCTACACCAGGATGTCCTTGCGATACTCCTTGACTGAGCTCATTTCATTTTTTTTTTATCATTGTAACATCTATGATTACTTAATTCAAACATTCCTCTTTAATTCCATGTCCTCTCCATTCTCATGTCTGGTACCCTACTTCTGGTTGCTTTTCAGTATCAGCACATGAAGTGATATTCACTCTCCAACAGCTTCTTCCTTTGTCAAACCTTTCTTTCATACAGCTTGAACAACTTTTTCAGAACATTTTATATTTTTTAGTTCAAAAACAGTTATTGACTTTTGTTGCCTGGCAACACCTAATTCAGCTGTTTGTCTTGACATTTCAAGGCCAGTGAAATCCAGCCCTAGCTTATTAAATTTATTTTTTTTAAATCTTTTGCAATAGGCAGGGTCATGTCTACACAGCAATCCTTTGCTCATGTTCGCCTTTCTACCTGAAAAACTAGCTTCTCTTTACTTTGTCTATCTTAGTTCTATTCATCTCTCAAAGTTTGTTTCGAGTTTCTCTTTAACTGCTTCAGCATCCACTTATACCCTTTTTTTTTTAATTGAAGTATGGTTGCTATACAATATTATATGTTATAGGTATATAATACAGTGATTCACAATTTTTTAAAGTTGTATTTCACTTATAGTTACTATAGAATATTGGCTATGTTCCCTGTGCTGTATATATCCTTGTAGGTTATTTATTTTATACCTAATAGTCTGTACCTCTTAATCCCTTATCCCTATCTTGCCCCTCCCCTCTTCCCTCTCTCCACTGGTAACCATTAGTTCATTCTCTATATCTGTGAGCCTGTTTCTTTTTTGTTATATTCACCAGTTATAGCTTTTAGATTCCACATGTAAGTGACATCCTACATTTTTTTTTTTTACATATTGTCTCAGCATCATATAATTTGACACCTTAGACATCTATGACCTCATTTGTCACACTTGATTATTCTAGTACTGGAAACCATTTGAGGGAGGGGAGCTATCACACCATTTTACATATGTCAGGCTCTTAATAGATGGATAACTCAATGACTAATGGCTTGATAGGAGTTAGGCATATATTTATCTTCTTATACTCAATGCCTGCTTCCTGTCCTGCCTATAAGGTCTAGTACAGAGACAAAACTCACCATCTTGCTGTGGGAAAACAGACTTTTCTGTTTCCCCATGACTTTCCCTCCTCAGAGAAAGTTTAATCACCAGACAAGAGCTTTCCAGAAACAAAGGAAGATTAGCCCCTGGCACCACTAGCCAACAAGTCCTGATTTGTTGGAAATGGTGTAGAACACCTGTGACACTAAGCTGTATGCACACTGAGAATGATTTTGCACAGTTGAGTCTTGGGGTAAAGGTTGAATATCAATGAAATTAAGAAACGCCCCTTCTGTGCCACACTGTTCCTCCACCTCTATTATTTTAGCTTTCCTTATTCCCATTAATCTTTATTCATTAATTTTTCATATTTTTGAGTTTTAAAAGTTTATGTTAATTTATTATTTTATAACTAAAGCCCAATTTGTTTATTGTGAAGTTATAAGATAGCATTCTCTGCCTAAAAATTCCTATGACCAAATTTATTTTTTATACAAACTATTGTTTTAATTACTCAGATGGTATTGATTGTGATTTTCATTACATTCAGTTCTCTAGAAAGCTGATCATGCTCAGGATTCTTAGAAGCTTGTGTAATTTTTCCTTTTCTCCCCCATCATTAAACATAAAACAAAACAAATTCGATCAAACAATTAAGACCGTCCCACAGAATTAAATGCCAGAAAACAACTGAGGAGATGTCTTTAGGTCTGTTACTCTTCCTTCTAAAAGGATGTGAGTAAGACAATACAGACAGATCTCCTTTCCACTTTTAGAGACTCAGGGAATTAAGGAAAAAATTAATTACCATTTGATAGTTATTTCAGTGCTTAGAAAACCTCATGGCTATGGAGGTATTCCAGTTACTTTCAACACCTTTTGATTTTGTCCATATATGATAAACAACAACAGTTGGTAAATATCCCCCAATAGTAATAATGCTTGAAGTCAGCACATCTAAATCTTTTTTATTCTTACTGATTTAAATGTCACTTTTCTTCACAGCAAAATGACACAAGGATTCTCAGTATTGCTCTTTCTCATCCCATTTTGATTCCCACGGGATTGGCATTCACACTATCCATCATTTTCCATACTTTGAATTTCTAGCCTTCCTAACAATCAGACATTTTTTCTCACGGTTCTTACTCTCATTTATGTTCTTCAACTGACTCCTTCTCTATTAAGAATTGAGGCCCAGAATGGATGAGGTATAAGAACAGAATTATCTTCGAGATGCACATGATGAAGAGCACTGACTTCCACACCTTTGAACAAAGTCCTTTACATCTCCTTTTCTGAAAGGCGACATTTACTCTTCACTTTCTTGTGCATAAGTCTTTTCCAAAATTTTATTTTATTGCATGCTGCTGCTGCTAAGTCGCTTCAGTTGTGTCCGACTCTGTGTGACCCCATAGATGGCAGCCCACTAGGCTCCTCTGTCCCCAGGATTCTCCAGGCAAAAATACTGGAGTGGGTTGCCATTTCCTTCTCCAATTTTATTGTATAAGAACACTCAATATGGGATCTACTCTATTAACAAAACTTTAGCTGTGTGATATTGTTAACAGTAGGTACAGTGTTGTACAGCAGATCTCTTGAAATTAATCTTGCTTAACTGAAAATTTGTGCTTATTAATTAGCAATTTCCCCGTTTGCCTAATGGAGAAGGCATATGGCACCCCACTCCAGTACTCTTGCCTGGAAAATCCCATGGACGGAGGAGCCTGGTGGCTGCAGTCCATGGGGTCGCTAAGAGTTGGGCACAACTGAGCGACTTCACTTTCACTTTTCACTTTCATGCATTGGAGAAGGAAATGGCAACACACTCTAGTATTCTTGCCCGGAGAATCCCAGGGACGGGGGAGCCTAGTGGGCTGCAGTCTATGGGGTCGCACAGAGTCGGACACGACTGAAGCAACGCAGCAGCAGCAGCAGCAGTCTGCCTAATGCTTGTTAACCACCATTTCGTTCCTGGATTCTCTGAATTGGACCATTTTAGATGCCTCAAATATAAGGAATCATGCAGTATGTGTCTTCCTGTGACTAGCTTATTTCACAAAGCTTAATGTCCTCAAGGTTCATCCACATCGTCACATTTTAGAGAGTTTCCTTCATGTTTAAGGCTGAATAATATTTAATTGTATGCATATACTACATTTTCTTTATCCATTCAACAGTTGATAGACATTTAGTTTGTTTTCACATCTTGGTTATTGTGAGCAGTGCTTTCCTAAACAGGGGGAGTGCTGTATCTCTTTGAGATCTTGATTTCAATTCTTATGGGTAAATCCGAAAGATGGGATTGCTGGATCATATTGTGGTTCTCTCTTAATTTTTTGAGTAACCTTCATATTATTTTCCATAGTACCTGCACCACTTACATTCCCAACACCAGTGTACAAAGGTTCCAATTCTCCACACTCCCCTCACTTGTTATCCTTTGGGTTTTTGTGTTTGTGTTTTATTATAGTTATTCTGGTAGGTTGGAGGTGATTTCTTATTGTGTGCTTTGATTTGCGTTTCCCTGATAATTAGAAAATATGTAGCGAATGCCTAGTCTATGCAGACACTTCAGACACTTTACCTAGTGCTGGGGATACAGCAAAAAGCACACTCGATAACTTGCTTCCCCTGACAGGGGATTTGGCATTATTCAAGAGTCATCCTTTGTAGCAATAATTTGGAAGAGAAATCATTCTTAAGCAGCCAGATCTACAGAATTAGCTCTGAATGTATAAGTATGGCTGATATCAATCCAGTTTTAATTCAAATCTAAGATAATTAGCTTGCATTTTCTGCATACTGTTATTTGAGCTAAAATGAAATCATGATATTGAAAGGACCTAATGATCACTGAAAGAGATGGATGGTTTGTGGAGTGTATTTTACATCTTCACATTTCTTGGTGGTTATGTAGTTAATATATTTGCCAAATTTAGAGATTTTTCCCTTCTTCTTAATTTTTCTGGTTTTCTCATATCACTGATTATATTCTGAGTGTAGCCACTCACATTCCAATGGGGCATCATAACATCTGGAAAAACTAACCAGTGTTTTGTTTTTTTTTCATATTCTTCATCTTTTGATAACTTTTCCAACTTTTTAAATTTAAAACCTCTAAAAGATTTCTTCTTAACAGAGTAACTGCAGATGGCTGGTAGTTGAGGATAATTTGCACTGCTGTTTTAAGTAACAGTCAATAAATAATCCAGTATATTTTTATGAGAGATTGATAAGTATAATTACTTATTATTTTATTATAAGTGCCTCCACTAAAAGTAAAGTAGGTCAGATAGACTACATTATAGAAGGTACCCAAAGGTGTTACTCAAGGCTTATCTGGTAGCATTCTAAAGTTATGAATTTCACTGTATACCTCTGGGTTTTCATAGAGTTTATGTTCAGCAAATATTTCATCACTCACACCTTAACTCTCTTCCAGACATTTTCATTTGTAAGTTATCCATCCATTTTATTATTGCATGAGGAGCAGATGATATTCCTGAGAAGTACATGAGTCATAATCCTCCTTTCTTATTTGATGGACAAGAAAAAGTATATATACCAGGAGACCTGGGTTCGATCCCTGGGTTGGGAAGATCCCCTGGAGAAAGGAAAGGCTACCCACTCCAGTATTCTGGCCTGGAGAATTCCATGGACTATATAGTCCATGGGGTCACAAAGGGTTGGACACGACTAAGAGACTTTCACACACATACACTAGGTCCATAAAACCAGCAGTCATATTAAAGTCGTAATTATAGTCCATCTAATGTGTAAAGTAACAGGTTATTATCATGATGATGGTTTAAAATTGTGTATTTGGGGAAAAAAATTACGATTTTTTCTATTATGTTTGAGTCACACGACGTGTAACACTGAATCCTTGTTGCTCTTGTTGCTTTCCTTGAGCACAGCTATGAGGCTGTGCACGGAAGAGTGCAGGGTCCTGGGACACTCCGACCAGTGCTGGATGCCGCCGCTGCCCTCACCCTCCTCGGATTATAGGAGCAACATGTTCATCCCTGGGGAGGAATTCCCAGCGCAGCCCCAGCAGCAGCATCCGCACCAGAGTCTTGAGGATGACGTGCAGCCTGTAGACTCTGGTGAGAAGAAGAAGAGTTTTTCCACGTTTGGGAAGGACTCCCCAAGTGAGGAGGACTCTGGGGACACCAGCACGTCCTCTTTGCTCTCGGAGATGAGCAGCGTGTTCCAGCGCCTCTTGCCCGCTTCTCTGGACACCTATTCTGAGTGCACTGAGATGGACCGGTCCAACTCACTGGAACGCCGGAAGGGACCTTTGCCAGCCAAGACTGTGGGTTACCCACAGGGGGTGGCAGCCTGGGCAGCCAGTACGCATTTTCAAAACCCGACCAACAACTCTGGGCCGCCACTTGGAACTCACTCCAGTGTGCAGCCTTCTTCAAAATGGCTGCCGGCCATGGAGGAGATCCCGGAGAATTATGAAGAGGATGATTTTGACAATGTGCTTAACCACCTCAATGACGGCAAACATGAACTCATGGATGCCAGTGAGCTAGTGGCTGAGATTAACAAACTGCTTCAGGATGTCCGCCAGAGCTAGGAAATGTTGGCAGAGCATTTTTGTTTCCATGTTTATGGAAATAGGAGACAGCAAAAACCCTGAAAGAACTGGCATTGCCAAGTAGTTGCATTTATCATAAATGTGTCTGTGTATATTGAATATTAAATACTGTATTTTCGTATGTACACAATGCAAGTGTGATTATTTTAATCTGTATTTTAAAAATACATTTGTACCTTATATTTATGTGTAATTTAACAGACAAATTTTATTTTTTTACTCCCATGACAAACATGTCTTTCCTAATCATGTAGAAACTAGCCACTGTTTAAATCTGATATAATATTCAACCACAAAGAATAAACGCACTGCTTAGATTAGTTATGTTGGGGAAGAAATTGTTATCCTGTAGGAATAACCCCACTAAAGCATTATTCAATTCTTAGTTCCATTAAGTGATCCAGCTTTTTTCATTACCTTTTTTGAAAAAGTAAGCATCAGTAAACTGTTTATTTTATTATTATTACTGTTTTTACTGCTCTTGCTAGTTCTAATAGTTCAATTCCTACAGTAAAATTGAAACATGAAGTGAAATTTTATTTCAGGACTGGGAAGTATCTTTCACAGACGATGATTTAAAGAAATAGGAGTAGAATCAGTTTTTAACTCCCAGGCTCCTACTATTGCAGGGCGTCACACTGGCCTGTTCTTGAGAATACTTCTAAAGTATTATCATCTACTTACAATCAAGGTAAACAATGAATTTTATTCCATCCTTGTAACATGAGAGGTGTCCCAAGGAAATAGAATCTTGTCCTTTAAATGGATAACAGTGTGTATTTTAATTTAACAGCATAAGGTATTCACGGACAAAGACAATTATGTCAGTGTCCCTCCTAGGGTAGTAATAAATATAACTGATTAATCCTGAAACTCTTCCATTCAAATCTTCCCCTCTTCTCTAACAATACTTGAACATTTTTATATTTTGCAATGTTTTTTGCTATAACTCTTCACTCTTAGCTTTTGTCTCTAGAGCATGATCTCATATTTTTGCTTTTATTTTTAGTATAGGAACATTTATAAAATTACAGTTTTTTACTGCAATTCTGTTTTAGTTGTTGCGTGACAAATGGCAAATTCTTTATTTATTGTGCTGTTATGTCTCTGTGTGGAATGCCTTGGTAAGGGACATTGGTGTTATGACTGTTCTTGTTTATGACCAAGCTTTATTAATGTTATTTCTATGAATACACTATCTTGATTGTACTCTCCAGAAAATTTTACTGTCAATGAAAATAAAAGGAAAATTAAAGTAAAGCTAAAGAACTGTCCATAAATCAGAGTCCTGTTCCTACATATACATTCAAAAGTTTTGCAAGAAGCATACCCTTCATAAGAGCGTATTTCAGTGTTGGGTTTTGAATAGTAGAGTGAGAACATTCAATTGGCTTGGCAAACAAGAAAAACTACAATGGAAAAGGAATGAATTTGAGATCTGTAATGGGAATGAAAGTAGTCTACCATATTTCCAGCTGATTAAAGAATTTAAGTGCATTTGAAGTATAAAGAAAAAAATAATAATCAATAGTAACTGCTTGAACATTTTTCAAATTACTTCTTGGAGCATATTGTGTTACACTGTGTCAGGGAAAAAGTCTATACCCTTACAGTGTTTCCAAGAGGTGAAAATTTTATCTCCCTTGGTTTATTAATAGGGAAATGAAAGACTGGAAAAGTTAAATAACCTTAAAATGGCTGAAACTCAGATATTTAAATTCTCAAATGAGTACCACATCATATAGATATGTTATATCTTTCAAAAGGCACATCTTCCTTTGTAGAAAGGATTGCAATTACAAGTGAAATTTCAGTTTATTTTTCAGCAGCTTATACATATAAATGCTAACCACAATGAAATACATTTTGCTTTTCAACTTCATTTCCTTTCAGTACATATTATCATTAAGAAAAAGACTTTTATAATTTCACTGTTCTTAATTTAAAGCATCAACAGTAATTTAAGAAGCAAAGCTGGAAATCAATGTTTGGATGATGTAAAATAAATAAAATGCACTATTGTATTAAATAGAAGACCTTTGTCTATTGTCTATACAGTGAGCATTTCATCTCAAATTCCTTGCTTCTCCAGTCTCCCTCACTTCTTATTACTTCCCATGCCACAGGTTAAGGATATTAGTGCAAGATTTTCACTTTTCACAGATAATTTCTCAGTGAAGGCTGGAGTATCTGTTCCATCATAGCAACTTAACTCATCAGATTTATATTTCCTCTCTTTTGATATCTTGCCCTTCCTCTATTTGAAACAACTAAAAAGCACTTAAGGAGCTTCCTTACTGGATTTCACCTTACTTGATTCCTTTAAATGTTGACTTTACTCGATTCCTCTCAATGTTCTTCAATCGTAATCATCCATCAAGACAATTTTCTTCCAAAAGTGTAATTTGACAGCGAATCTGTTCCTTTTTAAACGCTTATTTATAGGGTGATTAGACAAATCTTCCTTTTAAATGCTTGTTTATAGGGTGATTAACAAATCTTTCTTTTAATAAAATGTCTATTTATAGGGTGGATTAGTATTGACTTTCATCAAATTCTTACAAGTTCTTAAAACGGTTATTCATTTATCATTTCTTTCTTTCTTGGTACTTAGCAGATGGGGCTTATAACTGTGTTAATCATTTAAATTCTTGTTCATTCCATCACACATATCAAATTTGCCACCTACCAATAGATAACAATTAAGGTAAAAGATGAGTAAGTTATACCATCTTTGGAGTCACCAAAGAAGTGTGATTTATGAAAATCAGCTTAGCTTCTTTGTTTCATCCATTTGATACCAGCTAAGGTCAGAAAATATTCAAAACTGAGTTTGAATTACTGACACATTAAAATTCAGGGAAAAGTGTCTATGTGAAATTTAGTTCTGTGGATGAAAAATGGATTGCCTGACATAGCAACTTGCAATCCTGCAGGAGCTCACAGAACTGATCCAAAACAATTCAGTCAATTTGCCAAATTACTGAAAAGTTTTGATGTTTCTGTTCCAATTCAATATATCTTGATAACATATCATCACAGTATTGAAGATTAAGGATACACTGAATAGGCAATAAATATCACTATGTAAAATTAAAGCCAAACCATGTGAAAGTGGCAAAACTAATACAATTATGTAAAGTTAAAAAAAAAAAAAAAAGATTTGTGTTGAATATTTAAAGGGAAAAAACAGTGCAAGAACTTTTCTTTTAAAAATGCCTGTATATTGACTTCCTTCATTGCAAGTTAAATTCATAAAACAAAGCTATCTTATATTTCTAAGCTCTCTTATATATTGTGAAAGTGTAAGGTGCCAAACTGATTGTGATCATTTTTAATATGGTAAGTGAAGTGTTTGTAGCTCAGTCATGCACTGGAGAAGGAAATGGCAACCCACTCCAGTGTTCTTGCCTGGAGAATCCCAGGGACAACAGAGCCTGGTGGGCTGGCGTCTATGGGGTCACACAGAGTAGGACACGACTGAAGCGACTTAGCAGCAGCAGCAGCAGCAGCATGTCTCTTTAAGATCCCATGTACTGTAGCCTGCCAGGCTCCTTTGTCCATGGGATTCTCCAGGCAAGAATGCTGGAGTTGGGTGCCATTTCCTTCTCCAGGGGATCTTCCTAACCCAGGGATCAAACCTAGGTCTCCTGCATAGGCAGGAAGATTCTTTACCATTGAGCCACCAGGGAAGTCCCTTTAATATATTAGGATGTCTCTAACATGTGAATGTTGGAAATAATCCTATGTGGCTACATAACATTTTAGTAAATTAGGACCACTGAAGAGTCACGTCACTCTGTTTAGTTTCTAGAACAAGCAGTAAGTTACTTTTTGGAAATAATTGAATGATACCTAAAGTATTACATTGCAATTGAAAAAAAAAAATGCCCAATTGTGGTTTCATTCTTCATTTGTGTAACTGTAGTCATACAGTCAAGTAGATATATTTGTATACAGAAATAATAAGACCTTTAATATAATGTAAACCAAAAAATAATTAACAGGTAGGCACCATACAATAGATCTGAAAGTGATAGTCTATACTTCTCATTAATTTGTATTTTTATTATAAGATAGCTTATACAAGTTGTGGAACTGTTAAAATAATTTTACGGGGCGCTGACATTGCAAAAATTGCCACCAAAATTTACATACTTCCTGACTTTTAAAACCGCAAAACACATTCTACCCTGGCACTTTAAAATAATAGTTTTCTATTTCCTTTTATGACTTCTGCAAGTTGCTCCTTATTCTTGTTTGCTTTTTCAGATTTTATCTCTTCAATTTATTTATTTTATGCTTCTCCTCCTTGATAATTTATCCTATTGTCCACATTTTATAGCAATCTTCTCCAAATTTTTGCATGCATATAGTTCTTTATATAACCACCCAGATTTTATCAATTTTTTTATGTCTTTCTTTGTTATTGATATAATAGGGATCATATTTTTGAGGTATGAAGCTAATACCTTTTCATTCTCAATAAACCTTGCTCCTCTGATTCACTAGTTTAATAGCTGGGTAAATTCATATGATTAACAAAGGGGTCATTTTATTTGCTCTATGTTTTAAATTAAAACTTTTTGAGTGCTTACAGACAAACTAGTGTAGAAAACTTTACTTTCACTGAGGGAGGAAATATTTTATTCCTAAATGTGAAATGTTTCTCTTTAGGTACTGAGGGTTAGGCTGGGAAAGGTAAGCTTGGAGTTTTACTAAGTTAAGTGCAAGAAAATGAATATTAAGTAAGAAAGGGCCATAACCATCGTAAAGGAAGATAACTTAAGCAATTGTTGAGAGCATAAAGCCCTAGAGGTGAATACAGTGAGAAGGGTAAAATAGCAGATGTTTGTGTCTTTATTCCCAACTCCAGTGATCTTCAGAAAAAGCTGTACAACAAAGCAGTACCTTTGGGTCCTGTTTGGGGAAGGTATTTTCCCTTTCCCTGACCTGCCCTGTCCAGGAGTGCAGACTTAGAAGGAAGAGGTGCAGGTGTGCCTCTGGGCATCATTTCTCCTCCTCACTGCCTCTGGGTGAACTATAGGAGATTCAGACTTTCTTTCTTATCCAGAATGGGGGAGAAGCTGATGTTATAAACTGTATTTACCTCTCAAAGTACTTTTATCTAAATGAAGGAAACTATTCTAAAATCCTCAGGTGCATTCTTGTTTTATTAAATGGTACATTCTGCAGTTGAAAATAGCTAACCACAAAATATTCTAGGCAGAAAAAGCACAGATTTTCTCTTTGGAAGAAGACCTTTGTGTTAGGTTCCAAATCATCTATACAACTTGCAGTAAATCCTATTCAATCCAAAAGTTGCATTAAGAATGTTTCAAAAATTCTCACCAGAAAAATATTTTCCAGTCTCTGCCTTGGGATCTGTATCTTTTCTGCAAACCTATGCCTGGTGGCTGTCAGTGTGGATTTTGTGAACTTCTGCTAGAGATTTTAGTAACTGCCAAAAATGTAGACTGCCAAATATATGACAAGGCTACATGGCAATGAACAAAGTACCAAAAATCTACAAAGTCCCAATAACTACACTTGACTCATTTCCTCACATTTCTCATTTCCTCATTTTCTCTCTTCTCTTTCTTCTCACTTTCTCCTTGTGTGGCATCTGAGTATACAGGCAGTATGTAAACCATTCTTTAATTCAACAAATGTTTATTGTGCACTTCAATCAGATACTGATCCAGGTGTTTGTTGAACAAAACAGACAACAAAGATGTGAAAATCACTATACACCTATTAGAGTGGCCAAAATCTGGAACACTGACAATACCAAATGTTGACACAGATGTGGAGCTACAGAAATTCCCATGCATTGCTGATGAGAATGCAAAGTGGCACTTTACAAGAGAATATGGAGTTTCTTACAAAACTAAACATACTCTTAACCACAGTGTGTTCGTCACTCAGTTGTCCCCAACTCTTATGTGACCCCATGGACTGTAGCCCACAAGGCTCCTGTGTCCATGGAATTCTCCAGGAAATACTAGAGAGTGTAGCTATTCCCTTCTCCAGGATATCTTTTTGACCTAGGGACCAAACCTAGGTCTCCTGAACTGCAGGCAGATTCTTACTGTCTGAGCCAACAGGGAAGACCAGCCACCAGGGAAGCCCATGATCTAGCAATTGTGCTCCTTGGTATTTACTCAGAGAAGCTGAAAACTTACGTCCACACAAAAGCCTACACCCAGATGTTTATGGATGTTTTTCATAATTGCCAAAACTTAGAAGCAACCAAAATGCCCCTCAGTATGTGAACAGAAAAATAAACTATGGTGCATCCAGGAAATGGAATATTATTCAGTGCTAGAAAGAAATGAGCTACCAAGTCATGCAAAGACGTGGAGGAACCTTAAATGTGTATTAAGTGAAAGAAGACAATGAAAAGGCCACATACTGCATGACACCTAACTATATGACACTCTGAAAAAGACAAATATATGAAGACAGTGAAAAGTCAGTGGTTGCCAGAGTCTAGTAGCAGAAATGAATAAGCAGAACACAGAGAATTTTTAGGCAGTAAAAATACTCTGTATAATACTACAAATATGGATATATATCATTATACATTTTTCCAAACCCACAGAATGTACAATACCAAGAGTGATGCATAATGTAAACCTTGGACTTTGGGTGATTATAGTATGCCAGTGTAGGTTCATCAATTGTTAAAGATGTACCATCTGAGGGATGGTGTTAATGGGGGAGTTTCTGCATGTGTGGGCTCACAGGGTGTACAGAAAATCTCTGTGCCTTTCTCTAAGTTGTGCTATTGACCAGAAAGTGGTCTAAACTAACAAAGTATAAAAGAGGGAGAGAGAGGGGGTAAATGGCAAAGCCAGCAGAGAGAAAGCCCCAGACTCTAACTGTCATGACAGAACAGACCATACACAACACCAGAGCAGACAGACACTTCATATCAGGTGTAATTTTCAACAGGACAGAGAACTGAATAGAGGCCCTGCTTTGTTAACCAACACACCTCCAGCCCCCAAACAGCAGCTGGCCTCTGATATATTCTCAACAAATACTTGTAGAATGCAAGGATGACTGTATGCTTCTCCTTGAACCTGAATGCTAGTCAGAGAGAAGGACTGAAAAAATATTACTACCATTAAATATTCAGTTATGACCCAAGCATACTAAGATATGTTCAGCATGACCCAAAAAACTAAGATAGTGGTAATAAAATAAAATTCAGTGTTTTCCCCTAACAGCATGAATTGGAAATCAAGAAAAACTGAGACCAAATATAATTGTTTAGGTCTCTTTTTCACTTTTTTAAAGGAACATTTAGGTATTTTGGAATATTTTGTCCTTATATTTGGGCATTTGTGTCTGGACTGGATGTTGCAGTCTATATCTCAAAGCTGATGCTCCAAAGCCCCTCTTATCTGGCAACATGCTTTCAATAAGTCACATGATCAGTGAAAAATCCGGTTTCCACACTTATACTACAATGTTAATAAATACAATAGTAATAGCACAATTGCCTCAAGTGAAGAAAATAATAAAACCTTTAAATTAGAAGAGGAAAACACAGAGAATTTATAATACGAACCATCTGTTTTCTTGTGTCAGTTTTCTATAGAAGAGCTCATTAGTTTTGGTGCAGAGAGGGGGGATTAAATAATGGATGGAATGGGGAGGGAGGAGGGTTCAGGATGGGGAACACATGTATACCTGTGGCAGATTCATTTTGATATTTGGCAAAACTAATACAGTTATGTAAAGTTTAAAAATAAAATTTTTAAAAAAATTAAAAAATAAAAAAATAAAAAAAATAAATAATGTTTCTTTGCCATCTGAGATTTCACTAGGTGGCTTGAAAGAAAAAAATAATAATTTTATATAAAGAAAAGAAACTATGGTTCATAACACTATCAGTGGAGAGGGCTAACAGTTGCAAAATACAAACTCAAAATGAGTAAGTTCTCAAATGTAGTGAGTTTCTTCTCACTTAATACAATCTAAAGTGAAGGTCATTTGAAGACCAGCATCATGAGGACTCTACTATCATTAACCCATCATTTCCAAGTTTACCTTGAGAGGGAGCTCCTTTCCAGACAGACAGGGGAAATGGTCATGGAGTAATACAACTAGGAGATCAGCAGAAACCAAGCCTGGAACTGTCCTAATTGTGCGCTGGTAGCGCACGAGCTAGAAACAGTCACGTGACCACAAAAGGAGGCTATGAAATGCTGCCTGCTGTATTCTGTCAGCAGCACAGGCTCTACCATGCAACCTTCAGGAGTGCCTGCACTCTCACAATGTCACGAGTCATCCACATAATTTCTACAGTCATTTTCAGTTCACTATTGGAATTATCACATTAGAATCTCAGTGACTTGACACAAAAAGTGTGTATTTTTGTTTTAAACCCTTTTTTGTGTTTCCAGAGACCGGTATAATCTTTGACCTGTCAAAAGTACTCAATCTACGAACAATTAAAATTAAGAAAAAAAATTTTTTAATGTTAAAAAAAAACATTTAAATCCTTCACAGTAATCTTTTGTGGCTGGTAAGATTGGCAGAGGACACAGTGGTGATGGGAAGACTGGTAGATACTGCTATCAGAATCAACCCATTTTATAAAATAAATATGACTATTTTTCCCAAATCCTGATAGATATCAAGAAAGTGCTTTCTAGGGTAGGGAGAGATGAGGGTGGAGACTGCATGCAAAGCAGAGAGAGAGAATCCTTTATGGTAAAGAAATGTTCTTTATCTGGATTGGGGGTGGTCCATTACAATTGTCAAAATTCACCAAACTTACACTTAATATCACCGAACTACACTTAACATCTGTGCATTTTAATATTTGTAAATTATATCTCAATAAAATGAGAAAAATCACAATTCAATGATGCTGAAAAGCAAAAACGGAGAAGAATATGAAGACTTCTCACTGAATCAAATCAAATCTTCTCTAATTCAACAGGAAGTTAGTTCAGAGAAAGTCCTCAGCAGGATATTCTAGACCATATAGCATTAGGAGTAACTCAGTTCTATGACCTAGCTACTTGTCTTCCTGTTACAACTTTAGGTTTCTTAGAGAAGATAACAGCTAATGATATCTAATCATTTTCATTTTACACCATCGGGTGTGACAAGAGAAGCAGTGAAGAAACCACCATGAATGCTGAAGACCAAATTTCAGTTAATGAGCTTTCCATACATAGGGAAAATAACTTATGATTTTATTTAGTTTTAACAGAAACACAAATTGTGACATAGGAGAGCAATCTGTGTGCATTGTCAAGATAGCAACATTATGTGAGAGTAAATATATACCCTCTCCCCTTGCAAATATATTGTGATTGTACTTATATTGGGCTGTACCCCCACCATGCTTGCCCAGCTTTAAGACCAAAGAATAGTTTAATGGATGGGGGAGCTTAAGCATTTGAAGCAAGGTCCTGAAACTCAGGATGTACAGAGAGCAAAAGAATGGCCATCTTAGGTGGCCTGATCATACACTTCACATCTACACACCCTGCTGCTGCTGCTAAGTCACTTCAGTCGTGTTCGACTCTGTGTGACCCCATAGACGGCAGCCCACCAGGCTCCCCCGTCCCTGGGATTCTCCAGGCAAGAACACTGGAGTGGGTTGCCATTTCCTCTCCAATGCAGGAAAGTGAAAAGTGAAAGTGAAGTGCTCAGTTGTGTCCAACTCTTCGCGACCCCATGGACTGCAGCCCACCAGGCTCCTCCATCCATGGGATTCTCCAGGCAAGAGTACTGGAGTGGGTGCCAGTGCCTTCTCTGACTACACACCCTGTAAGACCCTTATAATCTTGGTCTGCACCTTTTCAGCAATATTCCTGGGCTGAGGTATGTAGAGGGGCACTGCAATCAGACACCACAAATACAATACAGCCAGTAGCAGCCAAAGAGTATCAAGAGAAAGACATCAAGTATGTCATCTATCAGGATGAGGGCAAATTTTGAAGCCAAGTGTTTACCAGGTCAGTGGAGACAGTCAATGATGGTAGCATTTTATCCAATTATGTAAGGAAGGTAAGGCCACCTCTGTTTTTTACAAACCCAGAGCCACCTTCACAGGAAGGAAACATTCTGTTGGCCTAGCCAGGAATCAGAAGTCACAAGTACAGGTCTCTGCTGCTGCTGCTAAGTCACGTCAGTCATGTCCTACTCTGTGTGACCCCATAGACAGCAGCCCACTAGGCTTCCATCCCTGGGATTCTCCAGGCAAGAACACTGGAGTGGGTTGCCATTTCCTTCTCCAGTGCATGAAAGTGAAAAGTGAAAGTGAAGTTGTTCAGTCGTGTCTGACTCTTTGTGACCCCATGGACTGTAGCTTACCAGGCTCCTCAGTCCATAGGATTTCCCAGGCAAGAGTACTGGAGTGGGGTGTCATTGCCTTCTCTGACAGGTCTTTACCCTATGCTGTATTGAGTGCCATTAGGGGTGTACCCATTAGGTCTCTCCAAACAAGAAACAATTAACTCACTACTTGGATTTGTGTGTCCAGAAGTCACCCTATTCCACTCAACACAGCATAGTTCAGGGGTATTCATGAGCAGTCAGTTGTATAGTAATGTGTACTGATGAGGGTCCATCTGATGTACTGTCGTGTGCAAGTGGAAGATGGTGAGAATCTTCTCATGGTCAGCTGTTCCCACGTAGTCACATTAGCCAGGCTGACTTTTCATAGACATCCAGAGGAGGATAACAACAGTATCTCACTGTAGACCCAGCAATTAGACTCATTTTGCAGTGAGGCCATGGTTGCTTCCCAGTCCTCAAACAGATTTCCTCCACTCAGGCTAAGGATAAAGTGCAAGACGTCTAACAACAACGCAGAGGAGATGATGGCAATCAGTAAAATACTAGCAGTAACCACATTCTGAGATAATACCATACCCATTTGTGGGTTTTGTCCTGGTCTACAAAAGAGCTCAGAAAACTCAAGGTTTTAGTAAGATAGGAATGTGTCTGAAATTACATCCATAATGACCACCTAGTTTTAATCTTGAATGTCTGAACCACAGCTACTCCATTTTGACTTTCAAATGTATTCCCCTCCTCAATGGCCAAAGTAGATGTACAAGGCATGTTTGAATGTACAAGGCACATTACAGGCCACTCTGCTCAGTAAAGTTTAAGTTAAACCATATATAAACCAGAATGACTTCCCCATACCTCCATACGTGAAGATTTTTCCATCATTTCCCCTTTTGATTGCAAATCTTTCAAAACACCAAAGTATACATCCCTTGAAACCAGGTCACCCTGCCCTGTGTCTAGATCATGTCCCTTGATTCTATGCCTCCTTTGTATTAATATTTGGCTAGTTATCTACACTGGGGGAACACTGATCGGAGGAAGCACAGAGGAATGTTAATGAGAAAAACATTACAGGCTATACATTTTATCACTTTTAATAATATAAGTTATCACATTTTATCATATCAAACTGTTACACAAACATTGTACATGTGTCCTTTCAGTGGCAGAGTTAAAGCAAGCAGTGATATATCATGAGTAATTATACTCTGCGACAACCTCACAAGATAATTTTCTTTCCATCCTGAACATCGGGGAAAAAGTATGGCTAACACAAAAACATTCATAAATACAATTAGCAGAACAAATTCTGCTAATTCTCAGTTAGCAGAACTAGAATTTAATATCCACTGAATCAACTATTTTTCTCTTTAAACTTACCCTCATCTTCCCCAAACAAAGCCAAATCAAAACAATTTGAAAAATAAGTTATTTTTGTTTGTAAAATACTCTGGTTAATTAACCGCATAGTATCCTCCAAACTGGCAGTGGTGCAACCTCAGACTAAATTCCTCTCGAGGACAGGAATGCCATGCCAAAGGCCTGCCATCAGGCTTCACCTCAGTGGATTTCTTTCTTCTAGAGGTCCCCAAAATACTGAAACTGCTGCACTTGCCAGGAGATACCCTTTCCCATTCACCTCATAAGACTGCTCAGAACTCAGAGTTTCCAATTCTGGAAGGACCGGGCAAGAGAAAAGAAAAATGTTTCAATTCTACCCACAGGTGTAGAATTGCCAAATTGCTGTACCTCATAACTAACTAGAGGGGAAGGGCTTCCATATATCTTGAAAACACAGATCAAAATTGGTAATAATCTAGACCAAAACCATAAAAATTATACCATATTCATCAGTTCACTCAATAACCAATCCTTTGTTAACTTATTGTACACTCATCAGGTTTCCCCTTATGTGTCTTTAATGTCTTATCCAGTTCAACAGTAGAATATGAAATTAATCAGGAACCTGTACTTATCAAAAACCCTTTCTATGGCTATTCTTAAAGATGAAGGACTTTTCCAAAAGCATCAGAGTACAACAATAACTGGCTATAAATAACAAATGACTTTAAAAGCCACATTTAAACACCTGGTTACAAGGTAATCAATAAAGAAATGATGACAATAACTAGAACTATGGTCAGTTTTCATCTTAACCATTCAAAACCTTAATCTATGGCAAAAACCAAGAAGCAAGTGATTGTGAACTCTTTGTCATATCAGAATTTCCAGTTTGGAAAACTTATGCTTTAGCCTTCCTCTCCTAAAAAGGCAAAGTTAGGTAAACTCAGACCCACCCAGCAATTAATGTTCCAATATTTTATCCTACTTGGAATTGTCGGGGAAGTGTTTAATTTCCTTGGTTCTGTCTTGTCACAAGAAAAATCTGAAGCCTCAGACCAGCATTACAGCCCTCGGACAACCAGTGTTACGGCTCTCGGATGGACCAGTGTTATTGCTCTGTGTTACAGCTCAGTTTTATTTAGAAAATAGCAGGGAAATACATCCTTGAGGCGTGAGGGCATGCCAACCCAAAAGACGTGAAGAGAAGAGAGAGAGAAGAGAGACCCCCAGCCCTTTAGCTCCTCTTTTTATGTTTTTTTCCCCTCCCCCTGGGTCTGCCCTATGTAAATTGGGCTGGTCCAGAGTACTGTTTGTTTTATCTGAAGTCCTCACTCTGGTCCTCAGACCCTCCTTTGTTCTATTTTTGTGGGCTTTTCCCTTCCTTGTGTTTTAGCCACCACCATTCTGGACTCCTTTTTCCTATGCTAACTACCTAACATTCCCCCTACATGTTTCTGGTAGTCCCTGAGTGTCCTACTCCCTTATTGGGAAGAGATATACTCACTAAATTGGGGGCCACCCTTGTGATGGGAAGCTTTTCAGCCCCTAGAGCCCTACAGTTTCTGGTTACTACTGAAGGACCCATTACACCCTCTCCAATAGAGAGGGACCAAAAACTCTGGGAGGACAAAATTAACCACCAGGTGTGGGACCAGGGGACTCCTGGACAAGCCCACCAAGCTGAACAATTGTCATTGTCTTCTGAGATCCCACTTGGTTTCTCAACGGGAAACAATATCCCCTCAGAAGAGAGGCTCCGGGGGACTACCGCCTTTAATAAATAAATTCCTTGCTTGGGGGCTATTGGTCCCCACCAATTCACCCTGTAACACCTAGATCCTTTCAGTAGAGAAAAAGGATGGAATCTGACGAATGTTTCAAGATCTCCAGGTCTTAAATGAAGCTGTAGTCCCCATCCTTCCCACAGTACCCAATCCCTATGTAATCCTGGGAGAAATCCCACCCAGTGCCAAGTGGTTTACAGTCTTAGATCTCAAAGATGCTTTTTTTTTTTTTTTTTTGCATACCAGTGGCTAAAGAATCCCAATATCTTTTTGCCTTTGAGTGGGAGGCTCCAGGAGAAAAACACCAACAGATGACTTGGACAGTATTACCTCAGGGGTTCAGAGATAGCCCCCACCTGTTTGGATAGGCCCTTAGCTGGGATCTCCTAGATCTGGACCTGGGACCCAATGGAAAAATATTACAATACACAGATGACCTACTAATCTGCTCTCCAGATGAGAAAAATGCCCAACAATATGCAATTCAGGTTCTAAACTTTTTTGCAGAGAGGGGATATAAAGTCTCCCATGCTAAGACACAGATGGTCAAGACAAAGGTCACTTACCTGGGAGTTCAGATTACACACGGGGCTAGGAGGCTGTCCTCTGATCATGTACAAGGAATCCTCCAGTTGCCCTCCCCCATGACTCTAAAACAATTGTGAGATTTCCTGGGGCTAACCCAGTTTTGTAGAATCTAGATAACCAAGTATGGTCTAATTGCCCATCTTAAGGGGACAGGATGATTCAATCCCACTGATGTGGGGAACTCCTCAAAAGAAGGCAGAGGCTACACTAAAACAAGGCTTAACTCAGGCATCTGCCTTGAGATTGCCAGACCCAGAAAAAGCATTCCAACTTTATGTCCACGAAAGAGAGGGAATAGCCATGGGAGTGTTATCTCATAAGTTGGGATCTGAGCCCCAGCCCATAGCTTACTTATCCAAGAGGCTCAACCCAACTGCCCAAGGCTGGCCCCACTGCCTTCGAAATCTTGCAACTATTGCAATCCTGATAGAGGATGCTTTAAAACTCTCCTTTGGGGACAAACTAACTATTTTTACCAGCCACCAAGTGAAAAACCTCCTAAATGGGAGAAGCTATTATGGATGTCTGATCAAAGAATCCTCAGATATCAAGTAGTGCTGATGGAAAATTCAGGCCTCACTATATCCCTTTGTGAGGTTTTAACCCAGCCACCCTCCTGCCTACCCCCGAGGGCTTTCTCCCCTTTCACTCTTGCCTTGGACCACTGGGCAAAACCCCAAGAGGGATTGTTGGAAGATCCTCTGACCAATCCTGGGGAAATCTGGTACACTGATGGAAGCAGCTTTATCTTTCATGGAAACAGAAGAGCTGGATATGCATTAGTCCCCAATTTTGAGACCATAGAGGCTAAACCTCTGCCACCAGGTCAACAAGCTACGACATGTGATGTCAGTTCAATAAGGATATATAAAACTACAGCCGACCACAGAAAATATCACTCATCCTTAGATGGACACCACTATAAGGACTCTGAGGCCTGAGACTAGCAAGAGGGGAGGCCCAATGCCCCTCATAGCCCCAGGTCAGTAGGAAGTAGCCAGAGAGACCTCGAAGCCCTTATTCCCAAAGAATTACCATCATCTCTTTGACTGGGGAATGTTAGGGAGTTAGAATAGGGAAAAGGAGTCCAGAATGGTGGTGGCAAAAAGACAAGGAAGGGAAAAGCCCATGAAAATAGAACAAAGTAAGGTCCGAAGACCGGATTGAGGACCTCAGGTAGAACAAATACTCCTGGCTAGCCCAATTTACATAGGGCAGGCCCATGGGGGAGGAAAAAACATATAAAAAGAGGAACCAAAGAGCCAGGTCTCTCTCTCTCTCCCACAGGCAGGCGCGCTCATTCTCTCTCTCTCTCTCTATTCTTTGCGTCTTTGGGTCGGCATGCCCTCACGCCTCGAGGATGTATTTTCCTGCTATTTTCTAAATAAAACTGAGCTATAACACAGAGCTGCAACACTGATCTGCCTAAGAGCTATAACACGGTCTGTTTGAGACCCGAGAGCTATAACATGGTCTGTCCAAGAGCTGCGACGCGCTGAGGGCTTTAATGTCCGTTGCTTCAAATTTTTGTTGAGATGAGACAGAACCAAGGAGATTACACTTGCCTGACACAACTAAACCTTGATCCCCAATCTGCAAGCTTGACATACTCAGGTGGCAGGACAGGTCCAAGGACCTGTCAAAAGACAGAGGTGTGGGTGGTTCCCCAATGGTTGGGATGATCCTCTCAACTCATTAGCATATGAATTCACCTATCTGGGGAAAAAAAAAAAAAAAAAAACTAGCCACATCACATTCTATGGCCCAGGCACTTGCCCTTTGCAATGGCCCACACCCTGCAGAGTGTGCTTCTCTATATCAGAACAAATCCACCTCTTTCCTATAGCTGTGTCTCTAACTGAATTTTTGCAATGAGACATGACAGCCTGAGCTTCATTAGGTCCTGAAGCCAGGCACCATGGGTTTTGGCTGGGCTCAAGTCCTGGGAGAGAGAGCTGAAGGACAGGAGGAAAAAGCAGTGAGAAAAACGTGCCAAGGAATCCCCTTCATAAACTGCTGGAAAATCTGCTAAATGCCTGACCTGTGCTAACAGTTTTCATTGGCCTGATCCTTGGCCTGATTCTTTTTCCTATACTAACTACCTAACAGAATGACCCAAATAATCAACGATTCTCTTCATTTAACTTAGTTTAGTTTCAAGCTACCAAAATCTGGAGAGATTATTTTAGATAGACATACCCCAAATTATTCCTACAGAGTTTTTAAGTCTTTTCTTTTTTTCCCTTTCACTTTTAGAGACACAAACGATTAAAGTTCCTGAAAGCCCAGGTTCATTTACATCTCAAAGGCACAGGAAGAGAAATACCAATTCCTTCCTTAAAGCTGACTTCCTCTAAAGGCATATGCAAAATCCAGTCTTAGATTGTCAAAAGAGGACATCTTCAGGGATTCTTTTTCAGTTTTTAAATTGCCAGTTCAGCTTAAACAAATAACAGTAATAGACATTCACTCACATTCAGCTTCTGTGGCCTTTCTTGATATAAAAAGCAAAGGCCAGCCCACAGCTGAGGCCACTTCTTTTTTCTCCATGTAATGGCAGCTAATATCTCTGCAAAAGCCTTAGGGATGTCTATGAGTTCTCTGTACTCCTGAAGCCCCCATTTATCAAGACAGGCACCACAGGGCCCCACATGGTGGATGGGACCCTGGAGCTTCCCCTGCAATCCACCATCTTCATGAATGGCCACCCCAGGATTATCCCCACAACTTTCAGGCCCCACATGCTAGTGGACATCCCCCACAACCATCCATTTCCAATCCTTATTTTCTGACACCATGGGTCTCAAAAGAGTTTCTTCTACCTCCCAGCTGCTCTGCCAATTGTTGGGCTGCACTGCAGAGCCCTCCAAGCCCTATATTTCCCCATCCTCAAGACCAGAGAAACAGCCCAGAGCTGGTGACAGAGACATCAATGGTCTAATGGACGGGAGGGCTTACGTGTTTGAGCAAGGTCCTGGACTGACACCGCAGAGTGTGCTGCAGTCAGCAGGCAGGACATGGCAGCAGTCTTCACTCTGGAAAGAGAGGAAGGTTACCAGTTACAGGGAGAATTGACATCAGGTTGGCTCATCAGTTACCAGGGGAACTAGCAGAGGAGCACATCCCTCACTCCCCATCTAGTAAGCTATCAGGTTCAGTTCAGTTCAGTCGCTCACTCCTGTCTGATTCTTTGCAACTCCATGGACTTCTGCATACCAGGCTTCCTTGTCCATCACCAACTCCCAGAGCTTGCTCAAACTCATGTCCATTGAGTTGGTGATGCCATCCAACCATCTCATCGTCTGTTGTCCCCTTCTCCTCCTGTCTTCAATCTTTTCCAGCATTAGGGTCTTTTCCAAGGAGTCAGTTCTTCGCATCAGGTGGCCAAAGTATTGGAGTTTCAGCTTCAGCATCAGTCCTTCCAAAGAATATTCAGGGCTAATTTCCTTTAGATGGACTGGTTTCATCTAGTTGCAGTCCAAGGAACCCTCACCAGGCATCTCCAACAACACAATTCAAAAGTATCAATTCATCAGCACTTAGCTTTCTTTATAGTGCAACTCTTACATCCATACATGACTACTGGAAAAATCATAGCTTTGACTAGACAGAACTTTGTCGGTCTATCATCTAGTAAGCTATCAGGTGGAGATGTTCTAATCTAATGGAAAAAACACTGGTTGGGGCCAGAGCATATATGTAAGAAAGTCAGTCCTGTGATTAGGTTGAAGCAGGTGCTGGTCAAAAGATATACAGAGAGCAAGAGAACAGCCCTCTTGGGTGGCCTGAACATACAGCCTATATGTGTGTATGTGTGTGTGTGTGTAGTGAAAGTCACTCAATCACGTCCGACTCTTTGTGACCTCATGGACTATACAGTCCATGGAATTCTCTAGGCCAAAATCCTGGAGTGGGTAGCCTTTCCCTTCTCCAGGGGATCTTCCCAACCCAGGGATTGAACCCAGGTCACCCTCTTTGTGGGTGGATTTTTACCAGCTAAGCCACAAGGGAAGCCCTAGAATGCTAGAGTGAGTAGCCTATCCCTTCTGCAGCAGATCTTCCCAACCCAGGAATCCACTGGGGGTCTCCTGCATTGCAGGTGGATTCTTTACCAACTGAGCTATCAGGGAAGCCTGTGTGTGTAGTGTAACATACATCATGTATGTAACAGAATTCTCACTAAATTTTCTGAGAGTCCTTCTAGAATATGTCACATCAGCTATAGGAGAAATCTGAGAGTAACCCAAAGCTATCACATGAAGAGTCTGAGTAGCAATAAGACTGTTGCTCTAAAATTATAAACAAACAGGCAGAAAAATCTATCTAAATGAAAATATTCATAATCAAAAGTACATACTAATTGTTCCTAGTACTGATGATGACATGTCAGTTTAGAACTTACACCAAGCCTTAGGTATCCAAACTGCCCAAAGAGTATTAGGAAGTGCACATGAAATTAACAATATGCTATTCACAACTGGGAAGAGTTTGCAAAAACTTTCTCATTGAGTGAGTCACTGTTGAAGGTTTGTGATTCACATTGTTATCTCTTTTATGAAAACCAGCAAATAAAGAAATAGCCAAGAAAACAAAAGCATAATCTCCTCCGCCATATCCCTCATTTTTATTATAATGCTTTCATTTTGATAAAAGCAAAGACAGGCCAGATATTAATGTCCCAGATGAAGAAACACACAAAGCAAGTGCTTTACAGACTATCTGAGGATGCCTTCCAAAAGCTGAGAAAAGAAGAGACTGGAAAGGCATAGGAGAAAAGGAAAGATATACCCATTTGAATGCAGAGTTCCAAAGATAAGCAAGGAGAGATAAGAAAGCCTTCCTCAGCAATAAGTGCAAAGAAACAGAGGAAAACAACAGAATGGGAAAGACTAGAGATCTCTTCAAGAAAATTAGAGATACCAAGGGAACATTTCATGCAAAGATGGTCTTGATAAAGAATAGAAATGGTAAGGACCTAACAGAAGCAGAAGATATTAAGAAGAGGTGGCAAGAATACACAGAACTGTACAAAAAAGATTTTCATGACCCAGATAATCACGATGGTGTGATCACTGACCTAGAGCCAGATATCCTGGAATGTGAAGTCAAGTGGGCCTTAGGAAGCATCACTATGAAGAAAGCTAGTGGAGGTGATGGAATTCCAGTTGAACTATTCCAAATCCTGAAAGACGATGCTGTGAAAGTGCTGCACTCAATATGCCAGCAAATTTGGAAAACTCAGCAGTGGCCACAGGACTGGAAAAGGTCAGTTTTCATTCCAACCCCAAAGAAAGGCAATGCCAAAGAATGCTCAAACTACCACACAATTGCACTCATCTCACATGCTAGTAAAGTAATGCTCAAAATTCTCCAAGCCAGGCTTCAGCAATATGTGAACCGTGAACTTCTGGATGTTCAAGCTGGTTTTAGAAAAGGCAGAGGAACCAGAGATCAAATTGCCAACATCCGCTGGATCATTGAAAAAGCAAGAGAGTTCCAGAAAAACATCTATTTATTGATGTTTTGATGTTATTGATAGATAAAAACATCTAACTACTGCTTTATTGACTATGCCAATGCCTTTGACTGTGTGGATCACAATAATCTGTGGAAAATTCTGAAAGAGATGGGAATACCAGACCACCTGACCTGCCTCTTGAGAAACCTATATGCAAGTCAGGAAGCAACCGTTAGAACTGGACATGGAACAACAGACTGGTTCCAAATAGGAAAAGGAGTTCGTCAAGGCTGTATATTGTCACCCTACTTATTTAACTTATATGAAGAGTACATCATGAGAAATGCTGGGCTGGAAGAAGCACAAGCTGGAATCAAGATTGACGGGAGAAATATCAATAACCTCAGATATACAAATGACACCACCCTTATGGCAGAAAGTGAAGAAGAACTAAAGAGCCTTTTGATGAAAGTGAAAGAGGAGAGTGAAAAAGTTGGCTTAAAACTCAACATTCAGAAAATGAAGATCATGGCATCTGGTCCCATCACTTCATGGGAAATAGATCGGGAAACAGTGGAAACAGTAGCTGACTTTATGTTTTGGGGCTCCAAAATCACTGCAGATGGTGACTGTAGCCATGAAATTAAAAGACTCTTACTCCTTGGAAGGAAAGTTATGACCAACCTAGACAGCGTATTCAAAAGCAGAGACATTAGTTTGTCAACAAAGGTCCATGTAGTCAAGGCTATGGTTTTTCCAGTAGTCATGTATGGATTTGAGAGTTGGACTATAAAGAAAGCTGAGAGCTGAAGAATTGATGGTTTTGAACTGTGATGTTGGAGAAGACTCTTGAGAGTCCCTTGGACTGCAAGGAGTTCCAGCCAGTCCATCCTAAAGGAGAGCAGTCCTGGGTGTTCATTGGAGGGACTGATCCTGAAGCTGAAACTCCAGTACTTTGGCCATCTGATGCAAAGAGCTGACTCTTTTGAAAAGACCTTGATGCTGGGAAAGATTGAGGGCGGGAGGAGAAGTGGATGACAGAGGATGAGATGGTTGAATGGCATCACTGACTCAATAGACGTAAGTTTGGGTAAACTCCGGAAGTTGGTAATGGACAGGGAGGCCTGGTGTGCTGCAGTTCATAGGGTCGCAAAGAGTTGGACACGACTGAGCAACTAAAATGAAATGAACTGAACTGACTTTCCACAGAAAGAATCTCTCAACTCCATAATTTCTTTTAATGTGAAGGGATTGTTTCTTCTCATTTGGCATGAAAATTTTCCATTGGTATTTAATTCTCAGTTTCATTGAAAATATCCACATTCAAAAGTAACTCATTAATTACTCATTGTTTTGATGGTGGTTTAAAATGTGATTTTGAAAAATCCATTTTACTCCAGGATTGATCAACTCTTCTGAAAGAAATTAGTTTTTATTTTGAGTGTTTTTCAATTTTCCTTTTTTTCCTAACATGCCCACAGAAAGTTAAAAGCTTTTCAGGATATTATATCCTGAATATCATGAGAAAATTTGATTTAATCACATCTCTCCTTGACTCTTCACACTTTTCTCATTTTATTTAACTCTAGTGTAGGCAAAAATCTACTCTTGATAAATGTTCTTCTTCAGCATGTATAATGTTGTTTTAATAAAACTCTTAACTGTGCTTTTTAAAAATTTTTTTACTGAAAACATAAAAATGAATTATATAATGTTGACCAATTGATTAGATTCAAGTTAAAAAAATAAACTAATAATAATGTAAAAATATCATCCTTGTAATGCTTAAAGCACATTGAATTGGCTTTCTGTTCCATATCATGTTGTTTTAATTATGACAAGTTCAAAATGATAAGGACAGAGAATCATAATTCTATCTCCTTTTGTATCTCTATTTTTAGGACATTCTTATTTTATTGTTAGTTTTACACTGGCACCAATTTGTCCAGTTTGCAAATATATACTGTTGGTATTTTTACTAAGATCACATTTAAATTTATAGGTTAATTTGAAGGAGAATCGACATTCTTATGATGTTGCATTTTCTTCTCTGAGAATGTCTTTTCTTATGCTAAAGTCTTCCTCTGTGTCTCTCAGTGGCATGAACAGCTTTCTACATAAAAAACTGTACATGTTTCTTGTTTTGATTTTATCTTTTGGTGTCTTATTTTCAGACCTTTTCATCGCCCATATGAGAAACCCATTTATTCTCTATGAATCAGTTTTGTGTCGAGCCCTGCAACTGCTTTGTCTTATTCTTTATGATAGTCTTCTAATTGGTCCTTCTAGATTTTGTAAGGAAAAACATATATATTATTCTCAAATAGTAGTAATTTAAAATTCTGCATTCCAAATTTTGTTTCTAAATTTATTACCCAATGCATTCCTCAATATTATTGCCTAATGCCTTTGGAAAATTTTATAATCAAAATGTTGATAGCAAATTTTGTTTCATTATTGGTTTCAAAGAGAATGTATCTAATTTTTTCTCAATTTGCATATGCAAGCTATTTTTACATAAATATACAGGATCCTATAGAAACTACCTTTATTATCATTTTTAAAATAAAGAATTAGGTAGTCAATTTAATTAAAATAATATCTTTATAGCTAGATGTATATGTCTCTTTTGACTTGCCAATTATGTTGATTTAAATTTACAGCTACTCTAATTTTTAACTACATTAACATTTCAGGAATAAACTGTATTTGTTCTATTATTTATTAAATAAGCAGCTGGTTTCTGCTAGGTAATTTTTAAATGCTTTTATATTAATAAATTTAAAAGTTCTGTGGGTTTTTGTATGTGCATACCTTCAATCAGATTTTGGTATCAATGCGATGTATGATAATTTTAAAAGAGGTAGAAAGTTTTTTCTATGCCTTGAACTGTTGAAATATAATTGCAGTTATCCATTACTTGAAGTTTTTTAAGAATTCCCTAGTGAAACCATCTGGGCAATAGCTATTAGATACTTTATCTTTTGAATGGTAAATCATGTGTGTGGTTTTCCATCCCCACTTTGTGGGGTCAGTTTTAGTGATTTATATTTTTCAAGGAAAGCATCCATGTTCTCAAACTAAAAACAAAAATTTTTAATGATTGGGTGTTTAGAATTCTACTAATTTCTATGATGTTTGTCATTATTTCTTTATTGCCATTGATAATAAATAACTTTTCTCTTTATTCATGCAATCAATTTTATTCACAGCAAAAAGGACAATAGGGCCTATTTATTGGTTCCAACATTTTTGCTTTTATCTTTATTACTCACTCCCTTCTTACATTTGTCTTTTTTCGGACATTTAAAAATTGAATGCACACTGCTTTTGATATATATTACTTTTCTTCTATTTTCATTGTGTTTTTCATAGGTTTCAGCTCAGTTCAGTTCAGTTGCTCAGTCATGTCCAACTCGTTGCGATCCCATGAATCGCAGCACGCCAGGCCTCCCTGTCCATCACCAACTCCCGGAGTTCACTCAAACTCACGTCCATCGAGTCGGTGATGCCATCCAGCCATCTCATCCTCTGTCATCCCCTTCTCCTCTTGCCCCCAATCCCTCCCAGCATCAGAGTCTTTTCCAATGAGTCAACTCTTCACACGAGGTGGCCAAAGTACTGGAGTTTCAGCTTTAGCATCATTCCTTCCAAAGAAATCCCAGGGCTGATCTCCTTCAGAATGGACTGGTTGGATCTCCTTGCAGTCCAAGGGACTCTCAAGAGTCTTCTCCAACACTGCAGTTCAAAAGCATCAATTCTTCAGCGCTCAGCCTTCTTCACAGTCCAACTCTCACATCCATACATGACTACTTAGACATATACATATTGTAACTGACATAATTTTCTATCTCATTTCCAATTTTAGTTTGATTTACTGCTTTACATAAGAGACATATAAGACAAAATTTACCTTGTAGAAAGATCACTCATGCTATTTTTACTTTATTGCTTTAAAGTTGTATTATTTTAACTCTGGAATTTATTATGCAGTTGTTTAGGGCCCAATATAAGGTCAGTTTGTGAATTTTAGTTCGGAATTTGAAAAGAAAGTGTATTCTCTCATCTTTCACAAATGCACATACATATTTACATGTATGTTTAATATAGAATATGTTAATATAGAATGTTCATATTATTGAGAAGTAAATACAAATTTATACCTACTATGTGTTTCTATTCTGTTTTTTCTATAGATTTAGCTCCATTAATGTTAAAACTTTTTTTTGCTGCTGCTGCTGCTGCTGCTGCTAAGTCACTTCAGTCATGTCTGACTCTGTGTGACCCCATAGACGGCAGCCCACGAGGCTCCCCCGTCCCTGGGATTCTCCAGGCAAGAACACTGGAGTGGGTTGCCATTTCCTTCTCCAATGCATGAAAGTGAAAAGTGAAAGTGAAGTCGCTCAGTTGAGTCTGACTCTTAGCGACCCCATGGACTACAGCCCACCAGGCCCTCCGTCCATGGGATTTCCCAGGCAAGAGTACTGGAGTGGGGTGCCATTGCCTTCTCTGAAAACTTTTTTTGGGGGTGCATAATTGCCTGGTTTGCCTTTGCCCATTTATTAATTTCTAGTTAATATAAATATCTTTGTGCTAAGAATGTTTTATTATACCAGATAGTGCTTTGAGGTCCAACCTGAGAATTTTATTATTTTAGTAAATAATAGGTAGGTAGTGCATTTCTATTTAGTGGTTTGACATGTGTTTTCCTTGTCTCTTCAAATTCTATGTTTAGGTTAACTATTTAATGTGGGGGTTTTTTTGTAATTATGGTATTAATTAGTTTTCTTTTATCTTCTTTTTATTTTTTATACATTTATGACTATAGCTTTATATAAAAAAATTAAATTCTTTTTCTTTGACAATGTCTATGAACTTCTTGCTGTGGGCAAGAGCATAATTCAGTGTTTTTACTTCCTTTCTCTCCCTTTCATTCTCTCTTTTCCTATCTTGTTGTTTATTTAGCCTTATACATTAAAGTATGTGTAAACTTGTAACTTTGTAACACTTGTAACTTTGTGTAAAACTTGTAACACTTACAGCTTTGTCTATATCATTAATGGCTCATTCAACTTGTATTCATAAAAGATTAGACAATCATCCCATTTACCACAGTTCCCACTATTTTCCTTCCAGTATACCATTTCTACACTCTCAGAGCATATAGTATTTTCATTATTAGTCTTATTTTCACATCTGTCTTTATCCTAGTTGTTCACATAAATTAATGTCCACTGTCAGCTCTTTTGTCTAGGTTGCCTTGATACTTAATCCACATAGATTATTTATATTGCCTGTTCCTACTTTGAAGGCTTTATAGATATGCTTTCCTGTTTCTAGGGTTAAATGATGCAACAAGGAAGAGGGAAACCAGAGTAATTTTATTCCCTTACAGATGTCTTGACTTACTTTGCTTAGATTCCTAAACTGTTTTTCCTTCTATTTGTTTAAAGTACAGTAAAATCTACCAGTCTGTATCACAATATTCATGTATTGATTGTTCTGTGTTAGCTTTTCTTATAATAGGTGATTTTTGGTTCTTAAATCTATAGATTCACATCTTTAATTTTTAGAAAGTTTATACTATTTTATTTTGGAAAGTTTTATTTTATCTTAGGATAATTTTATTGTTTTCTTTTCTAGTAATCATTTTCTTTGGGGCCACTAATTTTGCAAAATAGAATACCACTTGCCTGTCTTTCCTACCATTCATTATTCTCTCTCTCTCTTTTTTTTTATGGTTTTGAACATGTGTGGGTCTATGTCTGTCCTTCTCTAGCCTTTCTTCCTGTGCTTTGCCTGTTCATATTTTATTCTGTCTGAATTCTCACCATAAGTGCCTGAGCTTTTTGAACTATACTCTATGTTTTTTGTTTTTATAAAGGTGATCACTTTGCTAAACTTGAGAATTCTTCCTTGCAATTATAGCATGTGCGTGTGACTCCTCTTTAAGGCCTGTTTTCTTTGCATCATGAGGCTTTAATATAAAGCAGTTCCTCTAATGTCTCACTGTTTGATTAGGTTTCTAAACAACTTTTTGACTGATGAACTGTTCACAGAGTGGACCCTTATTTGGTAAATGTGTCCTGCCTTCTTTTTCTGAATTTTAAAAGCAAGGAGATGTGCATTAGTTTCATAGGGGTGTCAAAGTACTACAAACTTGTGGCTCAAAACAATAGAAATAAATTATTGTGTATAATGTAGGCCTGAAGTCTGGAATCAAGATGGCAGCAGGGTGATGATTTCTCTGAAAGTTCTTGAGGAGAACATTTCCTTGCCTCTCCCAGGTTCCAGTGGCTCCTGGTATTCCTTGGCATAGGGCAGAATAACCTCAGTCTTAGCCTAGATTTTCATATGGGCCTTCACATGATCTTCTCCCCATTATCTTCTCCCCTCCTTTTAAATGGACAACCATCTTTAGATTTAGAACCAGCCTTAAACCAGGATCTTGAGATCCTTAATTTAATTGTATCTTTAAAAACACTTTTTTCAAATATTTGAGGTCACTTTCACAGCTTCTGAGGGGTTTCCCTGGTGGCACAACAGTAAAGAGTCCATCTGCCAATGCAGGAGACGGGTTTGATCCCTGGCTTGGGAAGATCCCCTGGAGCAGGAAATGGCAACCCACTCCATCATGCTTGCCTGGGAAATCCCATAGACACACAAGCCTGGCATGGTACAATTCATGAGGTTGCAGAGAATCTGACATGACTTGGCAATTCAACAACAGCAGCAACAACAACAAATTCAATCAATTATAAGATCTTAGCAGATTTCTATTGGCCTTTCCAACTTTGGCAAAAAATGGTCATTTCTTCATAACTTATAATTTGAGGCTATAAATATCTCTGTTTTATCAGAACATGAGTTTTATTTTTGCCTTTTTTATCACCTTTTCCCCAAGTTTTATTGAGATGTAGTTGACATACAATATTGTATGTTTGAAGTGTACAATGTGTTGCTCTGATTACCACCATAGCATTAACTAATACCTTCATCCCATCATATCATAACCATTTCCTTTTTGTAGTGAGAACATTTAAGATCTACAGCAAGGACATGGAAGCAACTTAAGTGTCCATCGACAAATGAATGGATAAAGATGTGGTACATACATACACTCAAACATTACTCAGCCATAAAAAGGAATGGAGTTGAGTCATTTGTAAAGATGTAAATGGACCTAGAGTCTGTCATACAGATTGAAGCATGTCAGAAGAAGAAAAACAAATTTTGTATATTAATCCATGTATGTGGAATCTAGAAAAATGGTACAGATGAATCTAGGTGCAGGGCAGGAACGTAGAGATGTAGAGAATGGATGTGTGGACATGGGGTGTGGGGGAAGGAGAGGGTGAGTTGAATTGGGAGATTAGGTTTGACATAAATACATGACCATTTATGAAGCAGATAGCTAATGGGAAGTTGGTATACAGCACAGGGAGCTCAGTGCCGTGCTCTGTGATGACCCAGATGGGTGGGATGGGCAGGAGGTATATATATATACCCCCTCCAAGAGGGAGGGGGTATGTGTACACATACAGCTGGTTCATTTCATTGTACAAAAGAAACTAACTCAACCTTGTAAAGCAATTATACTAAAAAAAAAAAATTACTCCCTTGGCAACATTCAGGTATATACCACAGTATGATTCATTATGATTAACACTGTGCAGAGTAGATCCTCAATTCAATTAACTATTGATAGGTAAGGACATACTAATGCCATCTTCTTCATTGTTTTCTGGATGTTTAATATTTTCTCTCTTTCTTCCTCTCTTGCTGTCTTCCTTTGTGATTTAATAATTTTCCATAGTGACATTCTTTGATTTCTCTCTCTTTTTTGTATGTCTATGTGGATTTTTTTCTGTGCTTATCATAAGGTTTACATAAAACATCTTATAAAAATATAGTCTATGTTAAGCTGATCACTTAATTTTAATTGCATACGAAATTTCTACCCTTTTAATCCCTCTCCCCTACATTTTATGCTTTTAATATCACAATTTACATACATTTATATTGTGTATCCATTAAAACTTATTGTAGTTATAGTCATTTTTAATACTTTTGCCCTTTAACTTTTATACTAGGGCTAAGTGATTAAGTCTACCATATTACAGTACTGGACTTTTCTGAATTTGATCTGTACATAGCTTTACCATACGTTTTCATTCTATTGGTTTTCATGTTACCAATTTGCCTCATTTCATTACAGTTTTAAGAACTCCTTTCAGCATTTCCTGTGAGTCAGGTCTGGTGTGATGAATTATTTTACCTCTTGTTTCTCTGGTAAAGTCTCTCTCTTCTTCATTTTTGAAGGACAACTTTGCCAAGTAAAATATTCATGTCTGACATTTTTTTCCAGCACCGTGAATATAACATCCCAGTTTCTCCTGATCAGCAAGGTTACTGCTGAGAAATCCATGATGGTCTTATGGGGAATTCCCTTGTAAGTGATTTCTTCTTTTCTCTTGCTGATTCTCCATGTACAACTTTTGACAGTTTTATTATAACATGTCTTGAGGAGAATCTTTTTGTATTGAATTTGCTTGAGAGGCTTAAGAACTTCATGAACCTGGCTACAAGGGCTGTTGGGGCACTTAGGGGTGACTCAGGTCCAGGGCTATAGGCCAAGGCAGGTGGTATTATTGGCTTGAGCCAATGGCATACACTTGGCTGTGGGGGCTGGCTGCAGCTACTTGTCTGGTGGCAAGGCCTGCTGCAGAAAGAAGTGCAGTGGCAAGGGACGGGCCAGCAGAAGTGGTTGGGGCCAACTGGGAGTACATGAGCAGCTGCAGGAGCTCTAGTCATCAGTGTGAACTTGTGTGGCTATAGGAGCTAGTCACAGGTGCACACACTGTGGTGGGGGCCAGTGATGGGAGTCAGACCTGCCACGTACAATATATGGCTTCAGGAGTTTGCTGCTGGCACATGTGTGGTGCAGGCCAATGGCAGAAGTTGGGGTCAGATGCAAGCCCATGCAGCTGTGAGAGCCTAGACTGTTGGCAGGGACTGACGACTGCAAATGCTAGCAAGGCACACACATGACACGGGGTGAGCTGCTGTCCTGCATGTGTGATCACAAGAACCGGACTCGCTGCTGGCGCTGATTTCAGGCTTCAGTGTGGGGGTGGGAGAGGGAGTAAGAAAGGTCTCAGGCAGGTAGTATCTGCAAACATGAAAATGTTGGGGGCAAAAACCCCAGTGGTGAAACCTCAGGGGCTCTGGGGAGGCTATGGCTTCCTCGGGGGCAAAAGCTGCTGGGGTCCTCTGTGGAGCAGCCTGCTATAGTCTGTGATGAGGTCCTCTGTGATGAAAGCTGGTGGTTTGGGAGGATGGTCGGTCTGCAGCATCAGCAAGGGTGATGGAGGTCCTTGGCAGGGAGGCTGGGAACTGAGTTCACTGAAGCTACATGGTAGCCAAAACTGCTACTTGCTGCCTTTCTTTCTTGCTTCAAGCATCTCTAGACATCTCAGCTTTGGCAGTCTCTGGGAGGGGTGAAAGTGAATTGGGTCCAGAAAGGCTAGGGCAGCTAGTTGCTCACCTGACTCTCCTTTTCCCAAGTCTGAGAGCTCTCCTACTCCGGGGAGTTCCCTCTTGGCTCTGAGCAGTGTCAGCCTGGGGAATGGGACAATGCAGGCAAAGTAAAACACATCTTCCTACTCTTTGGTGCGGTTCTTGGAGTTTTCACTTCATTGTGTTCTTAAAGTTTCTTAAGTGGACTCTTGAGGTCTTGCAGACCTATTTCATTCGTGGATAACTGTCTAATTCTTGTTCTTCGTGGGAGGATGGAGGCCATGATCTCCTACCCCACCACCATGGTGACACGACTCCTTCTGTTACTATGTTTTTTTAATTGATTTTGGTGTGGTATGCAAAAGAGGGGGAAACTTCCATCTTTATGGCACTATTTTAAAATTCCTAGTTTCCATTTCATTTAACATGTTGTTCAAAGTTAAGTGCTAAGTTTAAGTGTTAAGTATAAGTTTAAGCTTGAGAATTACTATAATCAATAAAATAAACATACCTTAACTTTTTGCATGCAAATCTGTTTCTACCTGCAACCTTAATTTATGCTCCCTTTTTATTAAAAATGAATAAAATGTGAAGGGATGTGTCGCCAGCACTTTACTGTAACCTTCCCTTCACGGCGACATTGCCCCATTTCCCACCCTGGTATTTTCATCCTCTATATTTATTCTCTCTACATGTCAAATCCTACACTATTATTATATACAATAATATATATATTATGTATATTTTATGTGCATATATCATCTTCAATATATATTCATAAATATATATATTTATAAATATATTTCATCTTAAATAACTCTCCCCTGTACTCTATAACCACATTTCTTAAGTACACTTTTTTCATACTCACTAGCCACATTTTCCAGAGAAGGCAATGGCACCCCACTCCAGTACTCTTGCCTGGAAAATCCCATGGACGGGGGAGTCTGGTAGACTACAGTCCATGGGGTCGTGAAGAGTTGGACATGACTGAGCGACTTCACTTTCATGCATTGGAGAAGGAAATGGCAACCCACTCCAGTGTTCTTGCCTGGAGAATCCCAGGGATGGGGGAGCCTGGTGGGCTGCAGTCTGTGGGGTTGCACAGAGTCAGACACGACTGAAGCGATTTAGTAGCAGCAGCAGCAGCCACGTTTTCTATCTGCCTCTTGATAGATGAGGTAGGATGGTCTCTTACTTTCATTCCCACTTTTCCATCTAACTGCTCCACCTAAGGCTATGATGAGCCTTCAAGTTGACAAAGTCCATGGATGCTTTTCCGTCCTCATTTTACATGACCTTGAATCACAGTTAACATTATCAACCATACCATCTCTCAAAAATCATATTATTCTCTTTGTTCTTACATTAATTATTTAGTGTTTGCAATAACTTATTCCCAAACTTAGTGACTTGTACCAACAAACATTTATTATCTCTCAGTTTCTATGGGTTAAGAATTTGGCAGTGGCACAGATGATGGTACTGGATCAGGACCTGTCCTGGGGTTGCAGTCAGGATGTTGGCTGGGGATACAGTCATCTGAAGGCTTAATTGGACGTGGATAATTTGCTTCCATGATGGCTCACTTGCATGGTTATTGGATGGTGGCATTTGCACGGCTGTTTAATGAATTCCTTACTCTGCAGATTTCTCCTCATAACATGGCAGTTGGCAGTCTTCAGAGTGAGTGACTCAAGAAGTCACAGCACCTTTTGTAAGGTGCTATTCTATTCTAGTCATTCCTATTATTAGAAGTGAATCACTTAGTCCAGCCAAACTTAAGCAGAGAGAAATTATATTCTACCTTTTGAAGGAAGGAGCTCAAATAATTTGTGGACTTATTTTAAAACCACCATAGCCCTCTAATCACAACTTCTAAAGGTCTCTTCTCTCAGTCTTCTTTTTCTTAAGTATATTGTCTACACTTCTCTGCTCACCAACAGTGTTGATGCACCTCAGAGAGTTGCTCCAATTGCTCTTTGACTATCTCTTCATTCCACGCATTCTATCCTAGTGTTATGATATGAGGACATCTAAACTCAAATCATCTTTGTGGCTTAGACTTGTGTATCTAAAATGACAAGCCCAGGCAAATAGTATTCTCACAGTGGTTCTCTTCTGGGGGTACCGGATTGGGACAGACAGGAAGAGCTAGGGGAATATAACAGATTTCTGATTTAACAGAAGGGTCATGCAGAGTTATACAATATGAATTCAAAATTTATTTACTTTTATTTGTTCATAATCTCAATATTTACATATTAATTAAACATTTCAAAGTATTATAAGAGAGCACTCAATTTTACTTTTTAGTTTTTGTTGTCTGTTTTTCAAAATAAGACATGGTCTAGAGCAGTTTGGAAAGCACTAACTCTTTGTTGCTTGCAAGGCTAATTGCTTTCTGAGAACACTACACAACAGCAATATCTAAGCAGCAATATTTTGAAAGAAATAACTAAATATTATTCATATTCCTATTTTTTGCTTAAATAAAATGCGTAGAGCCTAATGAATTTAGCCTTTAGGATGGAACAGGAAATGTCTGAAGAATACAAATTTTCTAACAGCAGAGAAAAGGGTAGTTAGCAATTATTGTTTAAACCTTTGTCTCTCTGCTCCAATATTTTAATGCTGAGGCATCTGGAAAATTTAACCTTTTCCCCTTGGGCAATATTTTGTCTTGATATTTTGGATTCCTGAAACTTTGTGAAAAGAGCACTATCCATTTATCTCCTTTCAGTGAATTTTCAAAGAACACAAGTTTTAAATTTATACTCCAAACCAGCCCTGGGTCATCAGTTCTCTCGGTTTTATACTTCCAAACTGATGCATTCATCACTCAAACCATAAGCTCCGTATTACCTATTTGAATATTTCTTTGTTTTCCAAGTGGGTTTCTTTTTTTTATGACACAAATACGAGGGCAAAAAAAGTTGACTATGTGCTCTGATGGTTAATTTTAATTTTCTCCAGTTAAAAGAAATAGTCAAGATATATGCCAAGTAGCTCTAGCAAAAAACAAAACAAAACAAAACCCAAAAACCTTCCTTTAGCCAGTTTAGCAATATATGTTTAATGCACTTTCTTTCCATTTGCCAGATCCACCATCGGAATTTTAGTACTTTTCTTCTTTTCCAGGTGTAGGATAAAAAAGGCAAGAGGCTATTTCAGGGCAGATTTTTGGAGAATAATTTGAATTAGCATAAAGTTAACATTTCCTAAATCACTGTTTCAGAAACTAGAGCATTAACCTTTAGAAAAGATAAAAAACGAAATATATTGGAACTTTGTTCTAGTATTACTGGTTTCCAACAGAACTTGGAATAAGTAGCAAATCTCCTGGACCAACTAAAAACAGCACTATTCATCAGAAACTAATAGAATTCATAATAAAACACTCCTGCCTATAAGGTAACCCCATTCAGTAAAATGTATTAAAAAGTATTATCCAGAGTTATGAAATAAAATGACATGAAAAATGAAAGATACAGATTTTCCTTGACTTATACTGGAGTTACTTTCCAATAAGCCTATCATAAATTGAAAATACTGGAAGTCAAAAATGCATTTAATACTCCTAATGCAATAAACAACATAGCTTAGCCTGCTGCTTCAGTTGTGTCCGACTCTGTGCGACCCCATAGACGGCAGCCCACCAGGCTCCCCCGTCCCTGGGATTCTCCAGGCAAGAACACTGGAGTGGGTTACCATTTCCTTCTCCAATGCATGAAAGTGAAAAGTGAAAGGGAAGTCGCTCAGTCGTGTCCGACTCCTAGTGACCCCATGGACTGCAGCCCACCAGGCTCCTCCGTCCATGGGATTTTCCAGGCAAGAGTGCTGGAGTGGGGTGCCATTGCCTTCCTACCTTAAACATGTTCCTAGTTACTTATATCCCCTGGAGGAGGGCATGGTAACCCACTCTAGTATTATTGCCTGGAGAATCCCATGAACAGAGGAGCCTGGCAGGCTACCGTCCATATGGTCACAAAGGGTCGGACATGACTGAAGTGACTGAGCATGCAGGCAAAAATTATATCAGCTTACAGTTAGGCAAAATCATCTAACACAAAGACCATTTCACAATAAAGTTTTGAGTAACTCATGTAATATTTTGAATATTATTCTGAAAGTAAAAAACAGAATGAATGTCTAGGCACAGAATGTCCGTAAACGTATGGGTTGTTCACCCTCGTGGTCACATGTGGCTGACTGGGAGCTGTGGCTACCACTGTCCAGCATCACAAGAGGGTACTGTATACTGCATATCACTAACCAGGGAAAGAGCAAAATTCAAAATTAATTATGGTTTCTACAGAATGCATATCACTTTGCACCGTTACAAAGTTAACTAATCATAAGTTGAGTCAGGAACCATATGTATATATTTTTCAAGTTAAATTAGAACATTTCTTCTAGAAGAAATTGTGAAGTCTAATAAAAGGGACATAATATAAAGGGAAAATAAAATACTTAGGTGATTAACAACTTTAGAGAGGAATGATAAAAATTTCTAAAATTAAAATATTCTTCCATAAAAGAATTATATAGAAGAAATGTAAATCATATGGAGCCTTCAAAACATGAACGGAATAACCTGTTTTTGAGTTGAACTCAGATTCATGTATATCAGTGAGAATGCTGCATCACTGCAATGTTAGCAAATAACTCATGTGGGTTGAAACAGCAGGGATTGCTGATGGGGTTGCTGATTCCTTTGGAATCTGGGGTGTTGACTCAGAGTTAAGGATTAACTCATCCAAGAGGGAATTGGCCCTTTGCAGCATATTTGGGAACTGAAATCTACTCCATCAAAACCAGCTGTATGCTTCAATGCTGACAATCCATTCTAGTAAAGTGCTGAGATGATGGATCAGGTCTGGCAGTCACTTGTACAGCACATCATACAGCTGCAGGCTCAAGTCTTGAACTTCACTCTTGGTCAAGCTGGTGGAGGTGACTGAGCTTCTTCTAATATGAAGCTTATATAAGCTCCCAGCCCAGAACACTGGATCTCTCTTCCAGTCCCACTGCTTCACTATGTGCCGCCTTAGCGTATGACAGGCAAGAGGGAACAATATAACCGTTGCTCTTGTCTCTTTATGTTCCCCAATAATAATGTTTCAGGTCTCATGTGCCTATTTGTTAATCTGCCTTCTTTGCCTAATAGCCATTTTGGATAAGTAAGGTGGTAATCTTGTGCTGCTCAGTTCCTCAGAAATTATGTCCATTACGCACATGTTGCAAATGAAATAAGAATATGTCAACATATAAGATTTTACTAAGAGGTTGCAAGGGTTACTGCTTACTGTCATATTTTCATTACTAGATTTTAAATTCTTAGAACAAAGAACTGTTTCATACATTGAATGAAATTATTCATTTTTGTCACCATGCTAAGATGTTGTGATAGACTCCAAGATGGCCCCTGATTTTCCCTGCTTTTTTGTTGCTCATGATTCTGTACAATCCCCTCCCTTTGAGGGTGGGTGGTATCTGTGATTTGTTGCTAATCAACAAAATATGATACAGACCATGGGATATTATTTTCATGATTACACTGCCTAAGATACTATCCTGCATCTTGCTAGAAGACCCTTTTCTATTGGCTTTTGCTGGATTTGATGGAATAAGCTGCCAAATAGAGAAGCCAAAGTGGCCGGGAACTAAGGGGAGTTCTAGGTGACAGCAAAGAAAGAGCTGAGGTCCTAAACTGGACAGAACATGAAGATGGAATTCTGTCAAAGAACACTTAGGCTTAGAAATGAGCTCTTTCTCACCTGAGCTTCAGATAAGACCTCAACCCAGAACTGATTTGGATTGCAGCTTTGTGAGAAAAACAAAGGACCCAGGCAAGCCATGCCTAGATCACTGACCGACAAAAACTGTGTTAATTTATTATGCAGCAACAGATAACTAATACAATGATATATATATTTAATCACGCTAAGCTCTATCTACTGTGCTTTGTTTTTTGAAATGACTGATTTGTACTAAGACCAACTTTTTAACTTAAAGGATACAAATGAATAGTCAAACAAGAACATCTGTTATTCAACAAAGTCAGACATGGAGACTTTTTCATTCATTCATTTAACTGTGAAGAGTAAAGAACATGAGTTCAGCCCTTGTTAGAAAAATCAAATGAATTTTCTAATATTAGCACCAAGCCTGGTTCTTTTTACCATACTACAGGAACAGTTAGAAATCAACACACAGAGCTGCATGTTCCTTCTAAATATCCTATGTTCAGTCACTACCTCTCAATTTAAACGTGTCTTGACGTTTAAAAATTTTGTGTGATTAAAATAAGTAAATAAATGCATAAAACACACATTCAGAGCTCCCTCTTCTCTATCCAGGGAGGCAAACTCAGAAGAGGGAGTCACTGGGATTACCTTGTCAGTCCAGTGGTTAAAACACCATGCTTCCACTGCAGGGGACACGAGTTCAATCCCTGATTGGGGAAGTAAGATCCTATTGGAGAGATAAATAATTTCCAGTTGGTGGAAAGCAGTCAAAGGGTAGTAGAAGCAAAAGTTACACTAATTATAATCAGTAGACTTATCCATACCTAGTCCAAATTGGAAAGGGAACAAATAATATCTGTATAGAGTGCATCCCCTGGAGAAGAAAATGGCAATCCATTCCAGTAGTTGTGTCTGGGAAATCCCAAGGACAGAGGAGCCTGGCAGGTTACAGTCTATAGATCACAGAGTCAGAATGACTGAGCGCACAAAATACAAAGCATTGAAACAGAATTCAAAAAGTGATTAGAAATTACTTAAATTTTATTTAAATTGAGAAATAGAATTTAAGACAGTCTGAATATTTTCTGCATATGTATTTTTTTCTAAAGTCAGACATGACTTAGTGACCAAACCCCCACACGGCATATACACACGGATGCCCCCTTTGCCCCATCCCTTCCTCTATCTATATTATTCTTGATTCTCCCTGAAAATTATATTACTATAGTATCATCTTCACTTTCACTTTTCACTTTCATGAATTGGAGGAGGAAATGGCAACCTACTCCAGTGTTCTTGCCTGGAGAATCCCAGGGACGGGGAAGCCTGGTGTGCTGACGTCTATGGGGTCACACAGAGTCCGACACGACTGAAGTGACTTAGCAGCAGCAGTATCATATCATTAAATAGCTATCATATGACATCACACAACAGCATACTACTAAATAACTTCAAAGAATAAAGAAACATAACAATCTATGCGAAATAATAAATACATTTGGGTTGAGAAACTATGATTTTATTTTGGGGATGCAAAATATTTTACTTTCAGGAAATCTACATCAGTATTTACCTTCTTGGTTCTTAATTTTCATTCTGCGCATTTTATGTTTCAATTATTTTACTTTTTTTGTATCCTAAATTATTTATCCTCAGTAAGTTAGGCGATAGTATCCATGCACATCCCAGATCTCTTAACATCACTTTTATTATTTCTTTTTATCTTTCCCCTGTCTTATGATGGTCTTTTCCCAAAACCTCCCTTGCATATCTGGAATTATATTACTCAAAATCAGAAAGAATAGAGTGCTTGGCAATTTACATCCCTTTAAGATGACTGACTGATCAGACAGTGTAAAGGCCCAGCTCTGCCATATCTGATGGAGATAAACCCTTCATGCAATGTACCCACAGAGCTACTCTGTGGAATCAATCAAGTTGAGTCTGGGACATTGCCTGAAGGTTTAACTTGTACCACTGCTTGGCTTCTTCTGCTTCTTCCTCTCCTTTTGTGGTTTTTCCTGGGACTCTTTCCCTAATAAATTACTACTTGTAAACAAGCATACATCTCAGGCTCTGCTCCCAGGGAACTTCAGCTAGGACACAAAAGGTGACTAGAATTATCTTCTTTGTCAGAGGCTGTCCCATGTCTCTGGATTTAGATATGAAGTGCTATGGGGTCAATGCAGGAACTGTATTTTTACCAAGTTAGAACATAAGCTCTATAACAGCAGACTTTGTCTCCTATATCATCATACTACTAGGGCCTACCACAGGCCTGGTACATAGAAGATACTAAATAGATATTTCTTTAACACACTAAAAGCTATACAATGGAAAGCTGACTAGTTAAAAAAATAAACTAGTAAGTTAAATGCCAAACTAATATGCAATGTAGAGAATAGGTCATGATGACATTTCCTCTACCTTAATTACCTAATGCTGTGCAACAAATTACCCTAAAGCACGGCAGCATAAAACAACAATAGTCTTTTATAATTTCCTATAGTTCTGTGCTAAACAACTCATAATACAATAGGAATGGATTGTCTGTCTGAAGCTTTAGTGAGAAAACTCAAAGACTTGGGGCTGCTATTATCTAAACTCCTACTCATTCACAGGTCTGACAGCTGATGTGGGCTATCAGCTGAGGACCAGTCAGGGGCTGCCAATCTGAGCAATCACACACGGCCTCTACAGGTGGCTGGGACTTCCTCAGAGTATAATGTCTGCATCCCAAGGGCAAATATCATGAGGGAGAGAGAGAAAAAGATGAGAGGGAGAGAGGGAGAAAGACTGCTGATGCAATCTATACTCCCTTTTAAGACTCAGCTTCCAGGTACTTCTTTAGTGGTCCAGGGGCTAAGACTCCATGCTCCCAGTGGAGGGGGCCAGGGTTAGATCCCCAGTCAGGGAACCAGATCCCATGGGCTGCAACTAAGAGTCTGCATGCCACAACTGAAGAACCTGCCTGCCACAACTAAAAGCCCCACATGCCTCGGTGAAGATCAAAGATCCCACGTGCACCAACTAAGACTCAATGCACTTGAATAAATAAACAAACAAAAGGCATTTAGCTTCCAAATTCCCATAGCATCACTTCTGCCACATTCGTCAAGCAGTTACAAGTTCTACCCAGGCTCTAGTATAATAGACACTACCTCTTAATGAACCACGTTCAAGTTTAAGGATAAGAAATAAGATATATTAGTGAAGCCATTTTTGGAGCAAAAAGGTCTGCCACATTCCCTTTAACCTTATTTTAAATTTGTTTTATTTTATTTTAGCAAATATAAAGAGAAAATAAAAACAGTCTTGTAAGTCAGACATGAGACTGACTTCTCTCTATATAATTCCTAATTTATTCAGTTAACTTCATTAACTTAGGAGTCTGCTTTTGAGAAATTTTATTTCTCCATCTGTGATAAAATAACTCTTCTGTATTTTTCAATATTATTCATACTTGAAATACAGTAGTTAATTCTCAAGGTTAAAATTATTGTGGCTCCAAACTTCGTATGGGTTCTGGAAATATAAGCAAGTAATTTTCTCAAAGAGGAATAAGATTTTTTCCTATATAATCTTCAAATTACATGAAAGGCTGCAAAATATAGATGTCAGTTTAAGAGCAAGGGTTCTGAAATCTGCCCCTTCACCTGTGTAAATCAGACAACCCACTTTACATTTCTGTGTCTTTATGCACTGATCTGTACAACTGGGATAATGATATGTCTGCTTTATGGAGTTGCTGTTTATAGAGTAAATAAGTTAAAAAATTGTCATTCACAAAATGAAATTCAATATATATTAACTATCACAGTTATTATTATTTTCATTAAACAGTTTTGTTGTGTGTGTGCCACTGTATTGGACAGGCAGGTAGCTGTTACAGAATACAGTGTAACATGACCATTAAATTTATATATACCACAATATAGCAGCGTAAGTAGTGATAATAGTTGCTTGGGTTGCAATGCTCACTGCAGCACTGTTTACAATAGCTAGGACATGGAAGTGCCCTAGATGTCCATTGACAGATGAATGGATAAAGAAGTTGTGGTACATATATACAATGGGATATTACTCAGCCATAAAAAAGAATGCATTTGAGTCAGTTCTAATGAGGAAGATGAACTTAGAGCCTATTATACAGAGTGAAGTAAGTCAGAAAGATAAAAAGAAATATTGTATATTAACACATATATATGGAATCTAGAAAGCTGGTACTGATGAACCTACTTGCAGGGCAGCAATGAAGATGCAGACTCAGAGATCAGACTTGTGGACACAGTGTGGGAGAAAGGGGGTGGGACAAGTGGGACAAGGTGAGACAGCAGCGTTGAAACATATGCATTACTATATGTAAAATAGACAGCCAGTGGAAATTTGTTGTGTGATGCAGGGAGCCCAAACCTGATGCTCTGTGACAACCAGAGAGGGGTGGGACGAGGTTCAAGAGGGAGGGGCATATGTATACCTATTCTGACTCATGTTGATGTGTGGCAGAAACCAACACAATATTGTAAAGTAATTATATGCCAATTAAAAATAAATAAAAACAATAGTTGCTTGGGTTGAATTGTGGCCACCTTAAAACATACAGCCATGTTCTAGCCCCTGGAAACTGTGAATGTGAGCTTACTGAAGGGTCTTTGCAGATGTAATTGAGTATTTTGACACAAGGTCATCTGGATTACTTGGGTGGGACTCAAATTGAATGACAAGTGTCATAAGAGACAAAGAGAAAAGATTAAGACCATGTGGAGACAGTGGCGGAGATTAAAACTCTTCTGCTAGAATAAAAGCCTGGAGTCACCAAAAGCTGGAAGATGCTAGATAAGATTTTCCCCTGAGAGTTTTTGGAAGGGAGCATAGCCCCACCTATACCTTAATTCTGGACTTTGATTTTCCAAAAGTATCAGTGGATAAAGTTTGTGGATGTAAGCCACCAAGTCTGTGGTGATTTGTTACAGCTACCGTAGGAAATGCTTATAGTAGTAGGTCTGGGGGTTCCTCTGTTTAGTACACAGGGCATGTTCTCTGTTTTCTTGTCCAAGTTAAAACTGAAGGCTGGCAACAGCTACATTCAGTTTCACAGATTAGTAGCTGTATCTGCTAAATGTTTCTGATTAAAGTGCATGTGTGGCTATCATTGGACCCAATTCAAAAACTAGAAGTTGGATTGTTTGGCCCATATCACAGCCTCTAAACTGTTCTGGGTTCAGCAGGTCCACAATAAGAGGCAGTGAAGCAGGCATATGGCAGTGAGGGATACAGGTTGCCATGAATATGATCTACTTAAGATGTTTTAATACCCCTAGAGAAATTCTGCTTTTATTAAATGAGTTTTATTTTTCCATAAGTAAGCCAAACATTTGTATATATGTTTGTAAACCATTCTTGATAATTTTCTCCTTCCCAAAATAAATGGCTCTGCTAAGAATATATGACTCTTTTACTTTGAAATTGGCTATAAAAGTTGCTAGAAAATGTTTCATAAACCCAGTTGAATGGATTAGATTTTTAAACTCATTGTCATTCATATTAATATCTAAAGACATGCATATTACTCTCTGGATGTTCAGATTTAGAAGAAAAATAAATGTATGTCTCTTCTACACTTACACAACCTGTAGTTGAATTTACCTAGGTGCATTATTTACAGAGGTTATTTGTAGAGTTAGGAACTCTATTTTCCACAGCCTTGATCAATTTGCCTATAAACATAAAATTAGGAAGTCAGAGTGGGTGAAGAAAGACTATCTGTAAAAATGAATGCATTACACTTGTTTCCTTATGTCAACTTACATCTTAAAAGTTACTCTCTGGAACAGGCTCTAGAAGAGCAAAATTTTCAAATCTTGTTCATGATCAACTTTAAGTGTGAAAAGTGTCAATATGCAATCCTGTGAAAACATTCTAAATCAGGTGGCTCAGACAGTAAAGAATCTGCCTGCAATGCAGGAGACCCAGGTTCAAACCCTGAGTTGGGAAGATCCCCTGGAGAATGGAATGGCTACTCATTGCACTCTTCTTGCCTGAAGAATCCCACGGGCAGAGGAGCCTGGCAGGCTACAGTCCATGGGTTTGCAGAGTTGGACATGACTGAGGGAGTAACACTTTCAGTTTCAGGCTGCCATAAAGTTCTCAGAGTTGCTTTCAATTCATTGTAAGTTGAAAACAAATGCTTGATCTCTTGTCCTTATATCTATATTTTGTGTTTAAAAACAATAAATAGTGAAATTCTTTCTGCAATAATTACAATATAAAGATATATCATGTGTTTAAATAAATATTTGTTAAATGATAGAAAATAACCCAGGTGTCTATAGTACACTTCAAAATAATTTAACATTAAAAAGTTTTTAACATAAATACACAATATGAATTTTAATTTTTTCACATAAAACATGAAGTTACCAGAAAAGTTGACACAGTTTTTATACAAACATTTTTTAATTGTTGCTGCTGCTGCTGCTAAGTCGCTTCAGTCGTGTCCAACTCTATGCGACCCCATAGGCGGCAGCCCACTAGGCTCCCTCGTCCCTGGGATTCTCCAGACAAGAACACTGGAGTGGGTTGCCATTTCCTTCTCCAATGCATGAAAGTGAAAAGTGAAAGGGAAGTCGCTCAGTCGTGTCCGACTCTTAGTGACCCCATGGACTGCAGCCTACCAGGCTCCTCCGTCCATGGGATCTTCCAGGCAAGAGTACTGGAGTGGGGTGCCATCCTTAAAGCATAATTTGAGATCCTATGGATAAGCTTCTGTTTTTTTCCCTTTCTTTCCACTTTTATTCATACTTGTACATTTTCTATACTAATTGTCATCAGTGAAAAAAAGAACTTCTTTTGTTTTTAAATTAGGATCCAGTCTGTAATTCAGTTAGATTGGTTATTAACATAGTACAAAATTTTACAAAGTAAAGAAATAGGGTAACATGTTTTTCAACAATACAAATTAAAGTTTTATGTTAATCTCTTAGACTTTTAAAATTAACATACTCTCACCTTTGGTTTTTAATTAAGGGATTGATTTCTGTTGAAATCATAGTCACATTGCTGACTTACTTAACATTATTAGAAAAATATCTACTTCTGATTTATATTATTTTAATCTGAGCTCAAATTAAAAATTTTTAAATGATATATGTTCATGTTGAGGCATTTAATAATATTCTCAGAAATAATTCAGATAGAAGTATAATATACTTGGAGGGAGAATGGGCTCTAAAATCAATTAGGAAATTATAGTCTTAACCAAAATAATAAAGTTAATTTCTTCCACACTTAGAATTGGGAATGCTATTGATGTTTTTAAAAAACAACAATCTCTTGGGATATGAAACAGTTTTGAAGATGGATAGTAGTGATGGTTACAACACAATGTGAATGTACTTAAAGTCACTCAACTGTACACTTTAAAATGGTTAAAACCGTAAAATGGCACATATATGTTATCACAGTAAAAAAAAATTGCATACATTTTATTCATCAGTAAGGAAAAAAAAATCAATATTAACAACAACTGCAGTCTCTTCTTAAAGCATCATGTTGGCTGGCAACACAGAATGAAGAAGAGCAGAATTTTACAAAATCATTGCACTAGGCTTTCTTAGTTTTTTTGGAAACATGCATTCTCTGAAAATATAATGCAATTAATAGATCATATTCTCAGAAAAATGCACAAGTTCATATGCTCTTAATATACAAATTCCGTATTTAATTTTAATTAGCATGCAATTTCAACAGAGAGCCTTTAAGATCTAACTTTGAATGTTCATATTAAGAATTCTTTCCAAAGGAGACAAAATGTAACCAGGCCAATAAGCTATAATTGCTCCAAGATTGTATATATTGTATTTACAACTCTAAAAATAATGTGACAATCAAAGAGAGTTAACCTCAGATTGTAAAGAAAGGTGAATAACCCAGGAAATGCTATCATTAAAATGAATAACTCTTACTGAAGAATTCTATCTCCCTTTTGTGGTGATGGATGTATGGGGTATTCTTAACCTGATGTCACAAAGCATTCGTGTTAGGCCACTCTACTCTTGCTCTGGGAATCTACAGTCAACAAATAAATTCCTGGCTTTGGGCAGATTCCTCATGCAGATTGTCTGCATGGTGCTAATGCACTTTCCAGGCGATGTGACCAATTTCATTTCCTTGGAAATTTATCGTTCTAGAGGTCTGCAAATAAATATTCTCCAGTTCTTTCTGGAGATAGCAATAAGATAGTTCTTGCTAGTTTCATAACATAGAAACTAAGCAAACTTTATATCAGATTGCAGGCTGAGGTAATGTTTTCTCCAAGCCACCTTTCAGCTTCTTTGTCACCAACAGCCATTTCCTGTTCCTAAATCCTAGGTTCTAGAGTACTCAGGAAAATTAAGAAATTATTGTATTTTCTTCAGAGTTATTAGAAAAGATAGTATGAACTCTCCAGTAAGATTTTATTCCATATTATGAACTAAAAGTTCTGTGTAAAATCATGTGGGAAACATAATTTGACTTAAGAAATTCAGTTTTTGTTAAATAAAAAATCTGAATTGCAAAAGATCTACATATTTAGTGTAACAATCCAAAATATTAATATTAGTATTGAGAACAAGGGATCTTATGAGTTATTTTCTAGAGGCAGAAGAGTGTTATGAAGGTGCATCAGGGCTCTGGAGACGGACTATGTTTAAATTTCAGTCTCAAAGCTGTAGGACCTAGGACAAAATTACTAATCCTCTCCGTGTTTATGTTTTCTTATAGAGATAATATTATTTTCCACATATGTTTATGAGTAATGCACATATAAAGTACTTAGACTAATCCCTAGGACACACATAATAACTACTCAACACTTGCCTATTAATAAGTTGACAAGTAATTTTGAGATTTATTCAAAAGTATACTACTCTATGGGCTTCCCTCATGTCTCAACTGTTAAAGAATTTGCCTGCAATGCAGGAGACCTGGATTCAATCCCTGGGTTGGGAAGATCCCCTGGAGAAGGGAATAGCCACCAACTCCAGGATTCTGGCCTGGAAAATTCCATGGACTATAAAGTCCATGGGGTCACAAAGAATCAGACACAACTGAGAGACTTTCACTTCACATACTACTCTATGAAGCTTCCCAGGCTTCACACATACTACTCTACAGAAGAAAAATGATGAAACCTACTAGAGAATTTACAAATGTAATTTTAATTATGTTTGTCAACTTATATTCTACTATATCAATAACTGGTCACTTAAATCTAGCAAAATACCTAAATGTTAAATCAAAATTGCCTTTCTATAAGATGCCAGACTGACCATAAATGTACTTGAAATTTTCTAAGTTTTAAATTATTTTTCCAAATTTAGCCATAGTTTAAGATACATAATTTCTAATGAGCTCATGTATTGAGTGGAGAAGGCAATGGCACCCCACTCCAGTACTCTTGCTTGGAAAATCCCATGGATGGAGGAGCCTGGTAGGCTGCAGTCCATGGGGTCGCTAAGAGTCGGACACGACTGAGCGACTTCACTTTCACCTTTCACTTTTATGCACTGGAGAAGGAAATGGCAGCCCACTCCAGTGTTCTTGCCTGGAGAATCCCAGGGATGGCGGAGCCTGGCGGGCTGCCGTCTATTGGGTCGCACAGAGTCGGACACGTCTGAAGTGACTTAGCAGCAGCAGTAGCAGCATGTATTGAGAGTTGTCTATGTTCCTGGATCTTTGGGATAATATATTCTTTTATCATTGAATTTTGAAGTAGAAGAGCAGATTTGCCTCTCCTCCTCCCCCGCTCCCCCTTCCATCTTGGAACCAGATTACACAGTTTGCATATCCTGTCTTGAAATCTTTTAAGAACAAAAATCTTTTGTCAAGTCATGTGCACCCTGGTTCTTTAACATTCTAAACGTGCTATGGCTGCTGCAATGTTTTATCGTGAAAAGAAAAGAAAGGTTTTTGGCATATGATTAAAAAAAGAAAGAAAGAAACAAAGAAAAAAGAAGAAAAGACAAGAAAAAGAAAGAGAAGGAAAATCCTGAGCTCACAAATAGGCTACTGAAGAATTAGAGCTTAAGAAGGCACTGCTATTAGGTGTATTTCATAATATGAAAAGACAGGCTGGTTTGGGCCCCCTCGTCTGGTGGGATCAATCCTGTCAGTGCCATTTATTTGCAATCCCCTGTGATTTCTGTATCTCACCACCCTTTTGCATGAAAATGAACCATAAAGGCCATCAAAACACCTGCTTTACTGACAAGACCGATTAATGCTTTGATTTATCCCTCAGTCTGTGAGCTACTCTGCTGCTACAAGGGCCTTGGGTTGGCATATCATCCATCAGACTTTGAAGGTCTTTTTCTATGTCCCAGAGTTTCAGCTGTGAATGTCTTTTGTATATGCTGGAAAGTTCTGTTAACCCCAGAATACTCAGCACAGGTGGAAGCCAATGTTTTTAATCAATAACAGTTCAGGTATCTTAAGTTATTAATTGGCTGCAAATTATTAGACTAATTTGAAAGACCTTCAGGTTACTTAGGAGAGCATGTTAAGCACCTTATTGTTAAATAAGAAAGAATCCAGAAAAAGAAAACAGCTTTCTGTAGTTTACTTCAAATTCATTCCTTCAGTATTCTTCTAAAGTTAATATTTGTCGTTTTTTAAGTTGTATTATTAGCAGGCAGGCCTGAGAGCTATGTTTACATCCTTGAAGCAGGACATGGTAGTCTCTCCACTTCCAGACACGTAACAATGACAATCTCCTTCAGCCTAATCATCCTTTCTTAAGGAAAGGGAACACAGCCAGGATGCCATCAAACTGGGGCAGTATATGATATAACAGGATACAATTGCAAGATTCAATAAGATAAGCTAATCTGCAAAAAAATCAATAAATGCACCTGAATTCAGAAGACATCATCTGGCAAGATGCCTCTTTCCACTGGTATACTTTAAAGAGCAAATCTATTTTGTCTTTCCCAATTGAACTGATTTTATGCATTTATTTTCATGAGACTTGGGAAACACTTTCCTCTCATTGAACTTTAAAATCTTTTACGTTTATTTAGGAATTTGGTACTTGAGACCATATCATTTCAGCTTAAATACATTTGAAAGATTATTTCATGAATGTTCTACAAATCTGAGTGCTTTATTTGCTTTAAAAGATGATCCTGCCATACAAAGTTTGGGCAAAATGATTGTCATTAAATAGATAGCTACAGAGGAAGACTGTTACCACTGGAAAACAAAAGATAACTATAGAAGGAGAAAGATGTTTTAAATTTTATTAAATAAATTAATATCTAAAGGGACACACCTCAGGGTGCTGGTAATGCAAAGTGGTTAGCTTCAAAATAACAGCTGCCATGAAACTATTTTTTGATGTTCCTCTGTATTTCAAGAACACTCACAAAAAATCCATTAAGGTATGATAAAACTTAGAATAAAACGTCAGTGATATGCTACAACTAATGGCAAGCCAAGACTGCACAGCCAGTCAAGCTCCAAAGTTTTTCCCACCATCCTACCCCACAGCAATAAATAGTTTAGGCAAAGACATTAGGAGTTTCTTCATGTGCCTTTGCAGAAGTCAAGTAATTAAGTTCAGAGATGGTCTGTATTTTTCAGCTTTTAGAAAGTGCTAGTGCTCCTAGTTTCAAAACCTACGGCAGCTGTCCTCTTCCTGCAAATGTGTGTTTCTGCTGAGAATTTGGCTCTGTTCCAAGAACAGGCATAGATGAAACCTAAGGTCCGGGTATAGTCTTAGCTTCAAGTCAGTTCAAAGGCCTGAGGGGACATCCAATTTGTGCTGTATTTATGTTTAGTCAAAATGACCTGGTTTAAAGTACCCTGCAGCTTCCTAGCAGGGTGTACTTGGTAAGGATTAATAAGTCAAAAAATAAAAACAAAAAAAGCTTTCCTTCTTCTTTGCTTTGTTTCAAATTGAATTATCAGCAAACAAATAGAGTTTTGCTACAAAATCATTTGTGAGAAATCTTTGTAGCTAAGTCAAACAGAAATACTTGTAATCAAAAGCAGAAGATTGGGGGAATTTATGAATCTCTATGCATCTGAAAGCCTAAAGACATTTTTTGATAGAAAAGAAACAGAAGTGACATTAGTGAAACCAAAGTATTAGGGTTAACAGATCAGTGAGATGAAAAGTCAAAGCAAGTTTCTGTGAGAAAAGGAGGATGTTATCTATAGTTGTTAGGCGCTTGAACTCAAAATGAGACTGGGTGTGATTTTCATCTATGCTCCTACTAATTATAAGACCTTGACCTACTTACTGAATCACTCTGATCCTCAATGTTCTCGCCCATAAACAAGGATCCCACTTCAAACAGATAATTTTAATAGATATAAGGTGCCTGTCTCATAGGAAACATTCTGCAAAATTTAGCTACTATTGTTAGAAACACAAATTAATATTTAGCGAGCAATGTAAAAGATTTTAACCTCACTTTCAAAGATGAAGAAGCTATGACAATGCTCAGGAATAACAAGAGAGAAATTAAAGAGATCCAGTTTACTCCAGACCTTTGTGAGGATGCTCTTTGTACTATCATTTAATATTCCAATTAAGGTACAAGTGAGGGATGACAATGCTTTTTCGTGAACACATTTTCATGCTTATTAATGGTTTTCGTCACTAATAGGCTGGTGAACATAAATGACACTATGCTATACTATTATGGAGAGCTAATATCATTGGTTGCTATTGTTACTGTTGTTTAGTTGCTAAGTTGTGTCTGACTTTTTGCGACCCAATGGACCTCAGCCCACCAGGCTCCTCTGTTCGTGGGATTTCCCAGGCAAGAATACTGGAATGGGTAGCAATTCCCTTCTCCAGGGTGTCTTCCCAAACCATGGATCTGACCCACACCTTCTGTATTCACAGGCAGATTATCACTGAACCACCTGGGAAGCCCCAATATCATTGGATTCATGGGTTAAAAATCAGAAGATTTGGGTTCTGCTAACTTCTTTTTTTTTTTGTCTCTAGCTACTAACCTTGAAAGTACATTTTCTTTATAACTTACAAATTGATCATTTTCTTTTCTAACAATATCATAGATATGCAATGGAGATTAAATTTAATGTGTACAAATCTTGAAAAATAATCATATTTTTAATCTTTTTATATAAAGTGTATTTTATTGAAAAGGCAATGCATTTTCACAAATATGCATTTTCACAAATACGCATTTGGAAGACAAAGAAATTAGATAAGAATAAACAATGCACCAAATTAATATTTTGTTGTATTTCCTTCCAGTTGTTTTTAGAGTAAGTGGCTGTTTGTTAATATGATTGTATTCAATTACATGTTTTGTTTATACAAGAAGATCACGCTGAATATCTCCCAAACATTATTATTCACACATCAGGCTTCCCTGTGTTTGATACACTTTTGCACCCCAGAGAAGCAGTATCACACTCATAAAGGTTTACTGAAAGGTACTACTACATGAAAGGTAATTTAGTTCACTCCTTTGACTATTTAAGAAGACAGACTGGAAGAGTTGTCATCAATAAAGGACTCAGCTAATTTTTTCATTCCATAAACATTCAATAACCTTACTTTAGAAATGCAATCTTTGCTATGAAAGTGTTAGTCACTTGGTCCTTTCAGACTCTTTGCGAACCCGTGAACCATAGTCCGCCAGGTTCCTCCGTCCATGGAATTCTCCAGTCAAGGATACTCAAGTAGGTAGCCATTCATTTCTCCAGGAGATCTTTCTGACCCAGAGATGAAACCCAGGTCTCCTGCATTACAGGCAAATTCTTTACTGTCTGAGCCACCAGGGAAGCCCCAATCTTTCCAAAGAGAATTTAAAAACAGTTTTAATGGTTTACACCTTCAACAAAAATCTTTGTTTCTAGGAGAAGTGAAAGCCAAACAAACTTTTTGGCCAACACAATATGTACTAGATTTTAAAATATTTTCTAATTATAATCCTAATTATTATTATTTGGACCAAATGAGACAACAGGGTTACAAGGCTTCAGTTCAGTTCAGTTCAGTCGCTCAGTTGCGTGCGACTCCTTATGACCCCATGAATCACAGCACACCAGGCCTCCCTGTCCATCACCAACTCCTGGAGTTCACCCAAACTCATGTCCATCGAGTCAGTGATGCCATCCAGCCATCTCATCCTCTGTCTTCCCCTTCTCCTCCTGCCCCCAATCCCTCCCAGCATCAGGGTCTTTTCCAATGAGTCAACTCTTCGCATGAGGTGGCCAAAGTATTGGAGTTTCAGCCTCAGCATCATTCCTTCCAATGAATAACCAGGACTGATCTCCTTTAGGATGGACTGGTTGGATCTCCTCGCAGTCCAAGGGACTCTGAAGAGTCTTGTCCAACACCATAGTTCAAAAGCATCAATTCTTCAGTGCTCAGCTTTCTTCACAGTCCAACTCTCACATCCATATATGACCATTGGAAAAACCATAGCCTTGACTAGACGGACCTTTGTTGGCAAAGTAATGTCTCTGTTTTTGAATATGCTATCTAGGTTGGTCATAACTTTCCTTCCAAGGAGTCAGCGTCTTTTAATTTCATGGCTGCAATCACCATCTGCAGTGGTTTCTTATACATGGATAAATCTTTATTTAGAATTTTACTACAGTGGTCTTTTAGTACATGAAATAGATTGACTTCAAGATAATGGCTCCTTAACACACACTGCGGGTTAGAATCTTGGCTCTGTCAGGCTCTGTGACCGTTGGCGTATTTTATGCCTCAGTCTATCTTACAAGGTAGAGAAAGACATACTACCAAAACACAAGATACTGAAGGAAAAAAATAAAATTGTTATGCCTGAGTAATTTCCTAAAGTATTAAAAATTATACAAAAAGTGGACTCTGTATATTTGTTTTGCTTTGGGGGAATATTCTTTGGGCAAAGATGCTTTGTAAAGGAAGCTGCCACATCATGCAGTGCTTTCACACTGACTGGATGCAACTGTGAGTTGCCTTAAACTATTAATAGGAGCAGGGTCCCCAGTACAGCCCATGCTCCGAGTAGTGGAAATTTAAGAATTAACTTTGACATGAACAAACAAATTAATTAATGCTGATGATTAGAAGGAGAAATCAACTTTTTGGTCAAAAACATTAATAGGAGGTATAACAATAAAAATAAAAATATGATAAAACCATTTCCATCTTCTAGAGCAGGATCTGGTAAACTTTTTCTGTAAAGGGCCAGGCAGTAAATGTTATATGCTTTGTGGGCCATATTATCTTTGTTGAAATTACCAACTTTAACACTATGTAAAAACAGCCACAGATGATGCATAAATGAATGGATGGATGATGCTGAGATACAATAAATTGTATTTATGAAAACAGGCAGTGGTCTGGATTTGGTTATAGGTTTCTGACCCCTGTTCCTGAAAACAGTTACTTTTCCTTGATGCTAAACAAACTAAATACATAGACAATCCAACCACAGTACTCAACCTTATAAAGCTAGACTTATTTATCTCACTGAATAACAGAACCAAAAAAACAAGTGTTTAACTTGAGAACCACTGATATTTACTGAAAGCTTTTCTATCTAATCCATCACCACTCCGTTATATCTCTTAAAGAGCTCTCCATCACTCTGATTAGTTACCATTACATTTCACCTAGATAACACAAAACTAACATCCAATGGTTTATTCATACTTAATGTTGTCCACTCTCCATGAGGTAGTCAAAATCCTTTCAAAATTTTATCACATGCTCAACACAGTTCAAAGCCTTGCAATTACTCTTAGCATAAAAACAATATCCTTAACCTCACCCCCCCAAAATAGTACCCTGTCTATGCTTAATCACTTCTTTAGTGTGATTTTTGCTCTTTTTTTTTTTCCTGCTCCAGTCACAGCAAAATTATTTATGTTTCTTATGTTTATTCCTTTGCCACATCTGTTCCATCTGATATGCTTTCCTTCTGAGCAGATTCCTTAGTGCAGCTGATCCACATTACCTGACTTCTTTGGTCTTACCAAGTTTCTGTTATGTATCTTTCCTCTACAACAACTGCAAAACTACAGTTTGTAGCTTATTTCAGAGGTTATTTGATTGGCTCTTTCTTTACAACCTGATTCTAAGTGCCGCAAAGGCACAGGCAATGCTTGTTCTTGTTCACTGTTGTGTTAACAGAGCCTAGGAGAAGATCTGACAAACAGTACCCTATAAGAATTTGCTGAAAAATAACAGTAAGTGAAACAGGAGACTTCTGCTGTTAAAATAAACTACATAGATTAAGAAATTCAGAATTAGTATACAATGGAAAAGGAAGGATAAGAAAGACAAAAGTGAAGAAATTTATCCAAAATACCATTTTTAACAACTTACACAGCAGGTATTTCTTTCCTTTATCTTTTTTTTTTTTCAACTTGAAGTAATATCCCCTTTATACAAATATGAAAAAAATTATAATATAGCTCAAAATTGTGTTATTTATTGAATACTAGATAATTAAGTTGACATTATGTTAATGTTCCATTTCTAATTGTATAGGTTCTACACCTATAGTATAGGGGCATAAATGTTAGCATATTGGTGCTTTCACATGACAGATTTGAATATGCTCTCACTCTAAGCTTTTAGTACTTAATAAATTAAACTTGGGAAGAGCTCTGCTTGTCCTTCACAAGTCTCATTAAACTAGAAACTAACTAGTAAGAATGCTTTAGTTTGAGTTAATGTCTGTGACATCTAATACACATGACAGCAACTTCTTTGGAACAATAAGAGCAACGGAGCAGCTGAGCAACAGCACAAGCACCAGCTTCCGCACGCCTTGGGAAGCTGCTGAGGAGAAGCAGCAGGAGACCAAAAGAGCAGCACTTTTATAAATATCATTCAGTTCATGTAGAATGAGATAGTTTAGTTCCTCAAGGCAGTAAAATGTCTGACTGATTAAATTCACGTTCTCTCTTTTTGTTGTCTTCTTTCTACTTCAGCAGTTTATTTCTTAACGTGTGACATTCTATGGATGATACAAGGTCAAACTATTCTGAAATCAGAAACTTCTTACTATTATACAATGCTCTTTATACCTTTATTTACTCACAAATCCTAATAACTACTACTTGCCCATAGGACAATGATTGGCCATGAGAATATATTCAAAGGTTTGTAAGTGTAATTCAGATGTTAAAATGTCCTTGCAACCAAAATCTGAATTTACTTATGATTTTGGGGTACTTTTCTTCACAGAAGTAAAATGGGGGGGAGGAAACCTCTGGTTTTGTTAAGCAATTGTACAAACAAGGAAAATAAGATTTAAAAGACATAAAAAGTTGCTAACTTGATTACGTATTAGCTCATAGAGTAAAGAAATACATGATAGTCTCTGTAGATAAGAGATACAGGATTTCTTTTCAGAAGATAATATTTATTAGAACCAAACAACAGAATCAAGTGAAAGTATTATAAAACCTTTAAAAACTGGAATTCCCAGAAAGCATGGATAGCAGTTTGAATTTAATTTATTTATTTGGTCATAGGGCTGCATTTCATATCAGGAGTTATAAAATAATTCTGAGAAAATTAAATTCTCAAACTCTGAGAATTAAATTATTTGACTTATATTTAACTATATTTAAATTATTTCTCAGTTAACTGAAAAAATAAATGAGAACAAATGAACTTTGCTCAATTCACTGTCCTTGGCCTAAAGTTCTAGAGTTAAATCTCAGTCATCTTATTGTGTATAATGAAAGTTTTTGAGTCATCTCTTTAAGTAGTGTAACTAGAGAAAATTGCACAACCTAAAAGTAGCAACTTAAGTTTCATTCAGGTATCTAACTGAGGACTGTAGCCTGGGAGACAGCCTCCCAGATAGCTCTGAGGTACTGCTTTGCAGAGTTATGGGAGGAGCCAGGATATACAGGAGGGTTTTGTTGGAGTGGTGGTGGGGAGACATGTAGTCAAACATCAAAAGAGTGCTGCTAATCACAAGGAGCAGACATGTCAAGTTAATGAGGAAAGACTTTTCTATGTACGAGAAGATGCAAGAGCCTGGGCTCACTGAAATTACTCCTGAGACTCACATCTTAACTATCCAGGGCCAGCATCCAAGCACAGAAAGTTTCCTGTTTTTCTCCATCCTGAATTCCCCTCAGGTCCCCTTCTGGGGAAGTGGGAGGCTGCAGGGGCTGGTGGCTGGATCTGTTCCAGTTCTTCTGAAAAATTTTTTCTGAAGAAAAAAGTTCTTCATTGACTGGAATAGCAGGTAACATTCCCTTTCGACAGTAGTAAATAATCACCTGTCTCACTGGCATAACACAGGAAAAATCCAAGCTCTCAAGAGAAACTGATTTGCTTTTGTTGATACCAAATGCCTTTTATTTTCACTCTTTCTTGAAAGGTTTAAAAACTTTTTTTTTTTTTTAAACTTTACATAACTGTATTAGTTTTGCCAAATATCAAAATGAATCCGCCACAGGTATACATGTGTTCCCCATCCTGGGAATGCCCTTATAAGTTTCTCCAAAGTTCAGTGGTGATAGTCCACTGTTACTGAACAAGGAAATATAAGTGTGGAAGAAACACATTAGATCAGAAGCAGAACTGTTGAAGTAATCAAACAAGGAGGCCATTAGACAGAGGTGGCTCTAGTAGTTTGGAACCCTGGAACCCTGAGTAAGCAATGAAACCTGAACCAGAGTCATTTCCTGAAAAAGCCTCAAGGGTGAGAAGAACAAGAAATCACAAGTAGTCCACTAGGTTTTCCCAAGTCATGCAACCACTTAAGCAATAACCAATCAAAAATTTCCCCTTTGCTTTTGCATATTCTCTAAAACACCTTGCCCCTAACTCCTGTTGGTGGAGAGCTGTGAACCACCTCCAGTTTGGCCCTGCCTGGTAGAAATCAAAGTTTGCTGAAATAAACACTTAAATTTTTAATATGCGTTGATTTGTCTTTTAACAAGACCCAAAACTAAATCTAGTCAAGGCTATGGTTTTTCCAGTGGTCATGTATGGATGTGAGAGTTGGACGGTGAAGAAAGCTGAGCGCCGAGGAATTGATGCTTTTGAACTGTGGGGCTGGAGAAGACTCTTGAGAGTCCCCTTGGACTGCAAGGAGATCCAACCAGTCCATTCTAAAGGAGATCAGTCCTGGGTGTTCTTTGGAAGGAACGATGCTAAAGCTGAAACTCCAGTACTTTGGCCACCTCATGCAAAGAGTTGACTCATTGGAAAAGACTAATGCTGGGAGGGATTGGAGGCAGGAGGAGAAGGGGAAGACAGAGGAGGAGATGGCTGGATGGCATCACTGACTCCATGGACGTGAGTTTGAGTGAACTCCGAGAGTTGGTGATGGACAGGGAGGCCTGGCATGCTGCGATTCATAGGGTCACAAAGAGTCGGACATGACTGAGCAACTGAACTGAACTGAAACCTAAATCCCTGGGCATAATAAAAACAAAGAAATCATCTTCCATTACAGTAAGTTCAACATCCCTAAATCCAATAGCACTTTTTATTTGCAATCTCATTTGATATTTAACCTGCACTTGGCACCATTATGGAGAAGGCAACGGCACCCCACTCTAGTACTCTTGCCTGGAAAATCCCATGGATGGAGGAGCCTGGTAGGCTGCAGTTCATGGTGTCGCTAGGAGTTGGACACGACTGAGCGACTTCCCTTTCACTTTTCACTTTCATGCATTGGAGAAGGAAATGGCAACCCACTCCAGTGTTCTTGCCTGGAGAATCCCAGGGACGGGGGAGCCTGTTGGGCTGGCGTCTATGGGGTCGCACAGAGTTGGACACGACTGACGTGACTTAGCAGTAGCCGTAGCAGTGGCACCATTAACCACTGCTGCCTTGAAACGTAGCTGTTGGCTTCAGTGCCCTGGCTGGCCTTGAATTTCCTTCACCTCTCAGCCAGCTGCTCCTTGTCAAGGAGCTTGTTTGACTGATTCTCCTTGAGCCAACTTTTAAATATTGGAAATCCTCAGAATTCAGCCATCATCTGAACTACCTGCATCTTCTACTTCACACTCTGTGGTGGCAGTTTTATCACCCTACATCCATAAAATCCAAACCTCTCACATGGTTTCTCAATTCTTTTTAAACCCAAATCTGATTAGGTCCTCTACTCAAAATCTTTGAATAGCTCATCACTACTTTTCCTCAAAAGAACATCTTTAAAGGGTCTAAATGGCTCATTATCTAACCCTTGCTTTTCTCTCAAGTATCATTTTATGCAGCTCCTCAGCTTCAGGGGCAAAATGTCACTTATTTGCCTTATCTTGATTCCTCAAACACACTTCTTTCTGCTTCTGGGTCTTAACACATGCTGCCCTCTGTCAGAAAGTCTCCCTCACACTTTCTGTGTATTAATTATCTTCTTGTAATTCAGATATGCATGATGCAATACTTCCTCAAGGAGGACTTTTCTACCCTCTGAACTATTAAAGACCCTGCCCTGTTTTATTTTTCTTTCATGGTACTTAAGACTTTTGGTAATCATGCTTGATTTACATAAGTATTTTAAGTAATGTTTTTCTGTCTTCCTACACTGATTTATCTTTGTATCTTTAGGCCCTCCTTGAAGGCTTGGTACAAAGTAGCTGTATAATGAGCACTGGCTGAATAAATGGAGCAAAGGACACATTTTATATCTTTAAGCCTTGTAATAATCCTTTGGAGGAAAAAGAAAGGTAATCTTATTGTTTTCATCTCACCAAGAAGAATCTGAAACCGGCAGAAGTAAATGGCTGTGTTTATGCTCACAATGAACAATTTGAACCTGATAACAAAACTACACTGTAACTTCTATCGCTTTCCACCTCCCAACATACTCAGTATTTCTGTGGAGTAAATGTGTAAACGTACAGGATGGGGATAACAGTCTCTTCAGTTAGACAGATACGGTTTTAAATCTGATTAGGCCATTTATTTGCTCTATGATTTCAGGCAAGTAATTTAATTTAGGGATTGATTTCCTCATCTATGAAATGGAGTTGACAATATGGCAATCATGTAACATAATTGCAGTAATTAAGTGACATAAGTAATATAAGGCAAAATGAAGGGCAACTACAGGTTCAATAATAGTATCAAAATTTTTTATGTGCACACATGGCTCAATTTTTAATAGAATGTTATTGTTTATATATTTTTTTTGGCTCTTTTCCCTCCATATACAAGAGATCTCATTTCCTAGTTGATTGTGCGATACTTACCTAGAAGAGAGTGAAGTCAAACTTATATCAATCTTATGATTTTAATTAGACATTCACAGGGCATGGACAGTTTTCTGACAGAGCTAGGATTCTGCAGTTTCTGCCTTATTGCAAACCGGATGACTGGACTGACTTTATGCACTATAAAATCATATAAATATATATGTCTATGTAACAACATTAGTATAGAACATTTTTAAAGGAAAAAATCTATTTATAATTACAAAAATCCTCTCAAGACTAAGTCCATTTGTCCTTCTATTCAATTTCACATGCCTACTTATTTCTTATATCATTATCATATTATGCCTTTATCAGTTCACATTATTTCATACGTATCTTCATAATTATCAGTTCAGTTCAGTTCAGTCACTCAGTTGTGTCTAACTCTTTGCAACCCCATGGACTGCAGCACACCAGGCTTTCCTGTCCATCACCGACTCCCAGAGCCTGCTCACGCTCATGTCCATTGAGTCGGTGATGCCATCCAACCATCTCATCCTCTGTCGTCCCCTTCTCCTCCTGCCTTCAATCTTTCCCAGCATCAGGGTCTTTTCCAATGAGTCAGTTCTTCCCATCAGGTGGCCAGAGTATTGGAGTTTTAGCCTCGGCATCAGTCTTTTCAATGAATATTCAGGACTGACTTCCTTTAGGATTGACTGGTTTGATCTCCTTGCAGTCCAAGGGACTCTTAAAGAGTTATGTTCATAATTATAAGTTATGTTCATAAATATAATTCGATATCAACAGATGCTCAAAAATCTTTAAGTGTTTCTCTGTTGCTGGACATAGGATATTTACAATGGCTTGCAATTATAAATAATATTTAATTATTATAAATAATATATAATTATAATTTTACTTTACTTTTCTTTTGTTGAATTATTTTCTTTAGATTAATTCCCCAGAGTTTGTGATTAGTATTTTTTCCATTATGTGTTTGCTAGACATTAGTAGTCTCTATCTGAAGAGATTAAATATTAATATACACAAAATTCTAGTGATCCATTGCACAGATTAGGATTAAAAATTGTAAACTGCACATTCACACAGTGTTTAGAGAATATGGGTTATTAGTAACTGGGGCCTTGGGCTGTATTTATAGTCCAAGAGGGCAACTTTGAATGATCCTCTTCAAATATGGTTATTTATTGAAGAAAGTAAAAGCCATATTATACTTCTCCTAATAGTGCCAAATGTAGTGTCACACTCAGTTGACCAGAATGGCATACAAATAGACAAGACTAGCAGAGGATGCATGAATCACAACTTTGTTATGGCAAAGGTGCTTGAATAACTCAATGAAGCCATGAGCCATGCTGTGCAGGGCCACCTAAGACAGACGGGTCATAGTGAAGTGTTCTGACAAAACATAATCCACTGGAGAAGAAAATGGCAAAGCACTCCAGTATTCTTGCCTGGAGAACCCCATAGGCAGTATGAGAAAGACAAAAGGATATGATACCAGAAGATGAGCCGTCCCCCGACCCAGGTCAGAAGGCTGAGGAACATAAAGAAGGTTGAGCACCAAAGAACTGATGCTTTCCAGTTGTAGTGCTGGGGAAAACTCATGAGTCTTGCAAGAAGAGCAACCAGTCAATCCTAAATATTCATTGGAAGGACTGACGTTAAGGCTCCAATACTTTTGTCTACCTGATGTGAAGAGCCAACTCTTTGGAAAAGACCCTGATTCGGGGAAAGACTAAAGGCAAAAGAAGAAGAGGGTAGCAGAGGATGAGATGGTAGACAGCATCACCAACTCAATGGATAAATATAGGCAAACTCCAGGAGATAGTGGAGGACAGAGGAGCTTAGTATGCTGTAGTCTATGGGGTTGCAAAGAATCAGAGTCAATTTAGAGACTGAACAACAACAAAGCAAAGGATGATCAATCAATATCATATATAATGTTAAGGTTAAAAGATCCATTTTTTTTTTTGAGTCAATTTTGTTTTCCTAGTATACAAATAAGAAGTATGAACTCTAATTTTACCACATGTAATTATATTATTTCTTTTCTGAGGTGCCCAGACATAATCTGGAATCAAATTCTCTCCCAGTTATCATGAAAATTCTAAACTAAATTCTAAGATTGTTTTCAAGTTGCATATCATAGTTGCCTTCAGAACAGTACCTAACCATCTTTGAATTGGTAACATTAGCACTTGCCTGTTTCACTTGGAAATTACTGCAAATGATGCCAGAACCCTCAGTAGAACTTTGCTTCACTTTAACTGAGTCTTTTTTTTTTTTTTTAACTGCTACTGCTACTGCTAAGTCACTTCAGTCGTGTCCAACTCTGTGCAACCCCATAGATGGCAGCCCACCAGGCTCTCCCGTCCCTGGGATTCTCCAGGCAAGAACACCGGAGTGGGTTGCCATTTCCTTCTCCAATGCATGAAAGTGAAAAGTGAAAGTGAAGTCACTCAGTTGTGTCCGACTCTTAGTGACCCCATGGACTGCAGCCCACCAGGCTCCTCCGTCCATGGGATTTTCCAGGCAAGAGTATTGGAGTGGAGTGCCATTGCCCCATTTAATTAAAAATTAAATTAAATTAAATTAAATTTAAAAATTTAATTAAAAAATTGCCATTTTTAAACTGGTATTGCCTAAATTGTTGCAGAACTATCGTTAGGTTGTACCAGATAAATGAAAGTACCCAGGATAAAGCTCAGGATTTCTGGCCAAAATGTTACATAAAGAGCCAAAGTTTAGTGTGAGATGTAAAATCATTTTCAGTAAAATACATATTTTTCATTTTAAAAATAAGTTTAAAAATGGAATAGAAGATTGTTCTCTGCTGCAAGACAGGATTTAGTTATGAATCTTAAATTACTTTTCCATACTATATAATAAAACTGGGAAATGAAACACAACTGGTTTGAATAAGATGTTTGCCTTTTCTCTCATTCTTTAATATACTGTTTAATTTATGGAGGCATTTTCATAAATGCATAAAACATGTACTTCACAGTACAAAATGATCAGAATGGCTGTTTCTCTTCCCATAATTTTGTGATTCACCAACATTAACTTTATTTAAACACAACAGGTTCTCCCCCAAAATCCCACAAGCACCATTGCTAAAAGCAATTCAGCAATTTCATATCATTTGATTTTTGGTGTTTTCATGCAGTTTTTGTAAAAATCAACTTGGCTAGATCATGATTATTTCAAATTCTGAAAAGCAGTATGTTTACATTTTGTTCTTCCTCTTGGTTATAATCATTCCTCTCTTTCTCTCTCTAATCCCCAAAGTAGATGAGTAGCCTCTATTATGCTCTCCAGATACAAAGCAATCACCTGAAATCCTAAGTGTGGCAGCTTTTGTGACATCACCTCTTAAATATTTATCACTATACTTATATAATCTACTCTTGGGATTTCACCAAGAGTGACTAAAGATAGAAGATACATAACTATCCATTCAGAGATGAGGTACTGGGTGAAGTTTTGAGAAGATTTGTGCTCAATTTCTCACAAGCTACAAAGCAGAGAATATTTTGTGTTTCATAGTTATTTCCAACTTTGAGAAATGCATTTAATCAGGTTTATTTCCTGGTTCTTAATCTTACAATAGTGTACAATATCTTCACTGCTCATTTTAGAACTGATATGCCCAATAATAGAAAGTCCAGAGAACTGAATTTCAGTCACAAATAAATCTTGGTAAGCAGAGGAATGAACTTCAAAACTAATAACCCAATACTTGATGGTAATATGAAAAACAAAGACATTAAAGGTATTCTTTAGATTCAAGGTCATTCTAAATTTTGGACTAAATGTATTCAATATGTATTTTTCTGCTACTATTGTTTAAGGAAACGGCTAAAGAAGCAGAATAGGAAGAAGAAAAATAAATGTAACCTCTGAGTTTTAACTATGTGTTTCATTAAATTGATATGTTTTATGTCTAAAATGAGAAAGGATTTTGAAACTGCTTTGAGATTTTCAGAGGGAAACTAGCAAATAAGTACATGATTAGAAAATGACAGTTACAATAGTTAGAAAATGGACATCATATCATAAGACATATCTTAAGATAATGCACTTGCTTCTTACTTCAGATGGCAGAAGCAGAATTTATGAAGGGAAATGACACGGAGCTGAGTTCTGACTCAGGTTGAATTTTTCATAGATGCAATGGTATAGGGTGCCTTACTAAATAATGAGTTCCAGACCCCAGGTATTTTTGAGCAAGGTCAATGATTGTTAGCAAAATAGGATGCCTTATAGCTTTTGATATACTGAGTGGAATATTTGACATTCTCAGTTCTTTCCCAAATCTAAGATTGTATTTTTTCTAAATAATTTCTTTTTGAAGGGATGCTTTCTGAAACTGTTGTCTTGGTAAGTTATTTGTTCTTTACAGGAAACATATCATAGGTATTATAAGTGAAGGAATGTGTGTTCATATTTATAGCTTTTGTTTGCACTTCAGGCTATATGATATTACATGCAAAATGAATTGAAATGAGAAGAAATATCAGATTCATTATCCACGTAGGATTTCATTAGTAGAAATAACAAATTTCAACATTTTCTTCTTCTTCTTCCTAGAAATAATTGTAAATAGTTATTCAAGATAAACATTGCATATATCAGTAATAGGGCCAGAAAACAGTAATATAAGAGAAATATCTACTCAGTTTGAAAATGAAATTACACTGTAAGATATGGATATAGTCAGTAAAATTTCTTAAAAGTAATTATTCTATCATATCTAAGAGTTGTCTTAGGTAATTCAAGGACAAAGTAGTCCTAAATCCTCTTAATTGTAAATAATTTAAGAAAAGCTTTGCTACAGTTTCAAAGACACAGTTACCCAAGGAAATTTTTGAGTAATTTATATATTTAATATTGGAAAAGATCTTTGATATAAGCTGGCAATTCTTTGTTTAAAAAAATACACTGCAAAGAACTTAAAATGCTTAAAAATTATTCAATGAATTTTTAAATTTTTGTTTCCTATTAATACTTAATCATAATATTAATAGCTAACACTTGATACAGTGCGTATTATGTGGCAGGCATTTTCTAAGCACTTTCCATAATTAAGCACATTTATTTCTCCTATTAACCTCAAGAGAAATAGTACACCATTTTACAGGTGTGAAAATTGAGACATAAAGATGTAAAGTGACTTGATGATAATTATTTAGGTAGGAAGTAGCAGCCTTGAGTGTGAAATCTTGGGCATTCCAATCTTTGGTCAGTAGGCATTCTGAACTCCTGCACTATTCTGTCTCTCCAAATTGTGGTATTTTAAATGATCCCTTTTAAAATTTCATGCATAAAAATGTTCAAGGATGGCAGTAAGTAAATGGGAGTTCGCTAAGGAATTTTTTGTGTGTGGTTCAAATTTCTGGGATAAAAATTTGAAGGTGTTTCAAGGTCATTTCTAGGCAGTTACTTTGTGGAAATGTCCCATCCTGGCATCCTAGAGTTTGAAGACCAAGTTACAGAGATAGGGGTAGATCTCTGAGGCCTGTGTGAGGAACCACCTTCTAAAATGAAGTTCCTGGAACATTATTTCTAACAGAGATAATTGTCTTGGCTGTTCTAGGAATGCTGAGAGAAGCAAGTGGAAGGGCTGAGAGAGCCAAGAAAGCAAAAGTAGCATTAGTCAGTGTGTGCTAGTCTCACTGTGATGGGCTCAGGCAAGGTCAGTATCAGCAATGAGAAAAAACTGTCCTGTGACCTCCATGAATCTTGGGCTTTAAAGGTGTATTTTAATGTCTCCTTCTTCAGGTCCAGGAGCCCAGAAGTGTCAGGGGAGTTTGTAATTTCCTCGGTTCTGGCTCGTCACAACAAAAATCTGAAGCGACAGACCAGTGTTACAGCCCTCGGAATGACCAGTGTTACAGCTCCACGTTACAGCTCGGTTTTATTTAGAAAGTAAAGAAAAATACATCCTGGAGGCATGAGGGCATGTCATCCCAAAACACGTGAAGAGAAGAGAGGCCTCCAGCCTAATTTTGGCCTCTTTTTATATGTTTTTTCTCTTCTCCCTGGGCCTGCCCTATGTAAATTGGGCCAGTCAGGGGTGCTGTTTATTTTACCTGTGGTCCTCACTCTAGTCCTCGGACCTTCCTGTGTTCTATTTTCGCAGGCCTTTCCCTTCTTTGTCTTTTAGCCACTGCTGTTTTGAAGCACCGTTCCTTTTCCTATTCTAACTACCTAACAAGAAATAAGTTGAGAGAGGCAAAGGTAATGTAATGGAAGGTTATAGAGAGGGCATGGAGGGCTATGCAAGGTCACCAAGGAAAATAACAGTAGCAGTCGCTGTATCTTCTGGGGAGTGGATTATAATTCCTCATTACAGCAGACAAACTAATAAACACAGAAAGAGATGAGGCTCCATTGGCTAGTATTCCCCATCAACAGGGGATCCAAGAAGATAGCATGTGGCTCTGAATAGGAAAAGAGAATAAAAACAAAAAAAGTAAGAGAATTATCAGTGTTGTGTATGGACCCAGGGAAATCAGGGCTTAGTGAGGTGAGGTTAGCTAAGAAGTTAATACCTGTCTTTTTATTTTTTTATTATATTTCAGCAGTTTTTGTTGTTGTTAATGTTTTTGGGTATTTGGGTGTATTTGTGTCTACACATCTTTTGAGTTCATTCATATACTGCTTAACAATGGATATATTCTTAATCACCTCAACTAATTCTTCTGTGACATTTTGAAAGTGTTAGTCACTCAATCTGTCTGACTTATTGTGACCCTATGGACTGTAGCTTGCCAGGCTCCTATGTCCACGGAATTCTCCAGGTAAAAATACTGTAGTGGATAGCCATTCCCTTCTCCCGGGGGATCTTTCTGCCCCAAGGATCAAACCTGGGTGTCTTGCAAAATGGCAGGCAGCTTCTTTGCAGTCTGAGCCAACAGGGAAGCCAACTTCAGGTAAAGCGCAGCAATAAAAAATCTTGTTTTAATCACATAAATGTCTATTTTATTTATCCCATTCTAAATAATATAATAATATATTATATTAAATGATAATATCCCATCCAAAGAATTTTTTTTAATTCATTTGCAATAACTTAAAAAAAATTTTACCTCATTGAAATAATAGTTAGACCTTTTTTTTTTTTTTCTTTTTCTTTCAAGTTTTTTGCTGATATTCTTAATTGCTCTTATTAGCATCTGTAAGGGCCATTGAGAAGGCCTCAATAAAGCTTCCTAAATCAGTTTTTCTCTTTTAAAAAGTTCTTAGGTTGATTTGATTTTTTAAAGAACACCTAAACATACTGAACCTGAACCAGCCTCCAGGGATGGTAGGCAAGCACTGAGCATTTGCTCTATGAACATACGAGGGAGGGACTTACATACAATGAAAAACAGATGCCTGTTTTCAAACTGTGCTCCAGTAGAGAATATTTGTGAGCCTGATCTGTTAATACTGTTTGCTAGAATGATTAATTCTCTGGAGACATCAATATTCTAACTTGCTTTCAATCCATACCATTTCCTTTCCCCTTCTCTATCATATTTTCAGAAACTTGGCCTTATGTAGAGATTGTAGGAATTTTTGTTTTGTTTTGTTTGTCTTCTTCTGTTCTAACTGAAGACCTATATTTATAGCATTTGCTCAGAGGGCATTCATTTGAATTATCACTGAAAAGGTTGCCATCAGAGGGGGAAACATTTGAGAATGATTCAGTACAACATGCCCTTTTGTCTAACAAGAAGCTGCTTCTCCATCACTCTTAAGTTGCAGCTCAGAGAGAGCAGCAAGCATGTTCAATTATTCATGTTTTCTAATTAAGCCTTGCTGATTGCACCTAAATGGAAACTTTATTTTGAAGAGATTGTGTTCTTAATGTTTTTCACTAGAACAATAATTTGTCTGAGAGTAACCTAAGTCTCTTTAGGATCCTGAGTAACTAGCTAGTGGGGTTTTGTATTAACATATAGATGTTACATATAGATATGTGTGAGAGTGAAAGTGAAGTCACTCAGTTGTGTCTGACTCTTTGTAACCCCATGGATTGTAGCCCACCATACTCCTCTGTCCATGGGATTTTCCAGGCAAGAGTACTGGAGTGGGTTGCCATTTCCTTCTCTAGAGTATCTTCCCAACCCAGGGATCGAACCTGGGTCTCCCACATTGTAGACAGATACTTTGTACCTATCTGTATTATCTGTATTAACATAAAGATATTAGCATCACTGACCCAGTGGACATGATTCTGAACAAACTCTGGGAGATGGTGAAGGACAGGGAAGGCTGACATGCTGCAGTCCATGGGGCTGCAGAGTCATACATGACTTAGTGACTGAACAACAGGAGCAACATAGGTATTACCTGTCATGCTGAAGGCTTCCAAATTGTTTACTTCATGTCTTATTTAGAGGTGTCAGTGAATCTTCTTTCTGCTAATGACCTTTTAGTTATTGTCAGTATTTCAAACTTAAAGAAATGACAGACCCAGATTCTGTTGCTGTGCAGTTATTCAGCAGTCACTGTAAGATATACTAAAATCACATATCTTTTAAAACTGAGCAAAATGATCTGAATTATTATATTTATGTACTTGTCTTTTCTTTTTTGTTTCCATATGGATGAAAAGTATGTCATACATAGACTGGCCAGCCATCATTATTTTGGGCAGTATTCATCATAAAAAATATTTGGCTTTAAACATGAATATTTCTTCATTATCATTTTCTATTATAGCCGACTAAGGTAAGTTTTCCAAAGGCTTCACAGATGTACGTTTGCTCAAAATGATGAAATTTAAATTATTTTGGGACCAGGTCCTGAAAGTGAGTATATTAAACTATACCTATTTAAACCTATTTAAAGTACATTCATAAATGCTTGACTATCATCCACTGAAAAGCTTGAAATGAATATACTAGTACTAGTTCGTCTGAACAATACAACACTGACAAATAAAGTTCTGAATCATCCATTTTGGCTAACATTATCAATCAGATTACATAGAGAAATGGCCACTCTGTTACTTCAGAGAAAATATCCAAGTTCTAGTGTTTTCAGAAAGTAAAGTATCTTTTGTAGAGTGTGTTTTGGTTATTAGAAGTATATATATATTTTTTATTTTCTTTGGTAGAATTTATGATGATTAAAGATGTATCTTAAATAAAATGATAGATCTTTACTAAAGATGACACTTTGCGATATATTTGATATGTATATATCTGTTATAATTACTACATTTTCTCAGATTCATATTTATATTAATATGTAAAATATAGGGCAGGCTTCCCTAGTGGTTCAGAGGTAAAGAATCCACCTGCCAATGTAAGAGATGCAAGTCCTATACCTGGGCCAGAAAGATCCACTGGAGTAGGAAATGGCAACCCACTTCAGTATTCTTGCCTGGAAAATCCCATGGACAGAGGAGCCGGGAAGACTACAGTCTATAGGTCACAGAGTCAGACAAGACTGAGCACACAAAATACAAAGCATTGAAATAGAATTCAAAACGTATTTAGAAATTACTTAAATTTTATTTAACTTGGGAAATAGAATTTAAGACAGTCTGAATATTTTCTGCATATGTTAATTTTTTTGGACAATTTAACATTTAATTTTCAAGGGAAATATCAATCATTTCACTTTATGATGGAAACACAGTGTGAAGAAACTTTCACTTTTGGACAGATCTTTATACACAACCTTAACCAGGTTAATATATGTTTTTCAATGATTGAGGTATTATACACCACCTTTTAAGAAATAAATTTAAATGTTATGTATACAGTCAAGTAGCATCAAAAATACTACAGTAAAATCAAATATGAAAGCATATAGCATTATTGTTGGAAATTGAGTAGTTTAAAGAAGACAGGATAGATTTTCTGGTGATATATTTATCTCATCCTCCAAATCTCTAATTACTTTTGATTAAGTTCTTCAAATTAGTCCAAGGATAATACAAAAGAAATACCACTTAAGAAATAACTGACTAAATGCTATTTGAAAAAACATGTCTTTAGAGCAGAACTACTTTTTAAAACATTCTAGAAATTTATTTATTAAGACAAAATTGTATAATAGATAACTCTGAAGTAGATGAAACCCTTTATTGCAGATGAGTAGAATTATCAGACATTCTAGAGTCTTATTTTCTTATCTATTGCAATGCTATTTACAAATAATATTGACTGATTTAAATAGGGTTCAATCATTCATACTGTTTTAGGATGTCTACAGTAAATTAAATATCTAGAATTTAATTTGAATTTGGATTCTGTTTATAATAGTGGTTTATACTGCAGATGAAGGAAATTTATAAAATGGATTTTCTGAATTCTTTTTGACCTTTTTACATAGATTTTTGCAAAGGCTATGGGACATTTTCAGAATGTACTCTAATTGTATTTTTTGTTACATTACACAGTTTTTAAGATATTATTGTTAGGGAAAAGTTAGGCCAGCATTTTTATCTTTCTTAATCTTCAACTTATTAGGGTAGATTTAGTGTCCATGCAACTATATAATATAAACCAAACTATGAAATAACACTACAAATTTATATTTTATTTAAACCATATAACTCTGAAAATAGGTATTATTACCTTCAATGTATATGTGTGGAACCCAAAGGAATATAGTCAGAGTCATACAAGTAAAATATAAAAAGCTTAATCTTACTATAAGTACATTATATCCTAGCCACCTCCTAAATCTATGACCTCCTATCCTCACACTTAATGAAACTCAGTGATTAACAAATGACTTGAATTTTTTTCTCTTCTTTAGAGGAAAAATTCTAGAATCTTAATTATATCCAAATAGTATGTAGTACCCATGCATACAACCTTGTTTATCTCCATCTGTATGTCCTTTAAAATATGTATCTTACAAGTGAGTTTGTTTACAATTGGAGCACTCTCCTGTCTGTCAGTGAAGTTTCCTCCTTATTTGAAAATCATTCTCCTACTGGTTTCTTTTTTTTTTTTTTTAATTTTATTTTATTTTTAAACTTTACATAACTGTATTAGTTTTGCCAAATATCAAAATGAATCCACCACAGGTATACATGTGTTCCTAAATACTCTTTCCTAGTTTTCCTTCCCACCACTCCATTAGTCCAATCAAATCTCTTTCAGAGACCTCTATTACACAGTCTTACCATTACACAGTTATTTCTCAAGGTTTCCCATTTTATTAGACATACTCTTCTTGCGTTATCTCATTAACTACAATGAGGGATTCAAATGATTACTACTAACTCATACTTTTCCTCCTCATCTCTAGATTCACATTCTAATTGCTTAGGGATAGCAAAACTATTACGTCAAAAGCCAAATATATTCACATCTTTGATAATTTCTTGTGCTTTTGTGTTTCCTATTCAATAAACATAACCAGGTACTCATTGCCAAGTCCTACACCTTACAGTTATCTTTGACTTCTTCCTTTCCCATTTATTTTCTTATTATATTAAATTAGTATCATAAAGCTGTTTAATGTAATAGCAACTCTTCTTTTACTAAAGCTTCAGTGTTAACACTGCCTTCCAGGAGATTTTGCTCGAGGTGTTGAGACATATGTTAAACAAATAATTTCACACATATACACATGAATACCATGAAAACATAGCTATGTTAAAAATCTAGACCACTATATTTAGAATAAAATGCCTTCTCATATTAAAAAAAAAAAGAAGCAAAACAACAATTTAGAATGAGAGATACTATATTCCAGGACAGCAAATAATGAAACATTCAACCTATTCAACCTTAGAGGAGATCAGGAAAGGCGTTTTTAGAGGAAGGGAAACTTGAGCCATGATCTAAAGTATAAGTTTTAAATTTACTGATTGTGGGATGGAAAAAGACAGACTTCTAGGCAGGGGAATTGTAAATATAAAGGCTGTCAGGTCAGAGGAAACATAGAAAGTGAGAGAAGCTAAAGGAAGGCCAGAGTTACTGGAGGGAAAGAAGCCTGGGAAGTATGATGACAGATTAGGAGGAGGAGAATAAAGGAGCGGAACATGCATATCCTATAGAACTTATAAAGATTCTGTGAGAAGAGTAAGGTTTTAGGCAAGGAGGTGATATAATCAACACTTTTCAAAACATCCTCACATATAGTTAACAATTATGTTTATTTCTATTAACATTTAAATATTGCTTGAATCTGTCCCCTTATTCTTTGTCGTTGCCTTTCTCATTTTTGCTGCAACAGTATTCTACCTCATTTTCTTGCCTCTATTCTGTCTCTGCCAAGGCATCTCCTTATTGTCCTTGGGGAAATGACTAAATGTTATTCTGTTACATAGAGTCATTGTTTGTAGAACTTCCTAAAGTTCTCAATCCATGGAGAAGCTTTGAGAAGAAAGGATTTCATCATGTTTATGGTCAACATAAATTTGAGAAGTGTCCCATAATCTATCCCTTACTTGGTAGTTAACAGTGCAAATCCTGCAGAGATGGTTTTAATTAAACCTTTAATTAAACCTTTGTTTAATCAGGCATTTCCCAAGGTCAATTGACCTGATCTGTTACCAAACCAATTTTGGGTGTGCTTTCTGTACATGCAGAAAAACCAATCTACTGATACCAGCTTGTGACAAAAAGTACAGCATTTATCACAAGGCCAAACTAGGAGAATGGGCGGCTGATGCTCAAGAGACTAATGACGTCATGATTCTTTTGAGCATGAGCTTTCAGGAAAGGGCTTTTAAACACATGTTAGAAAGAGGGTTGTGGGGTGCATGATCAGCTCATACTTAATCTCTGATTGGTTAATGGTGAGGTAACAGGATGATGTTTTGGGACTCTCAATTATCAACCTGCTGATTCCAACTGATGATCTGGGATCTAAATGTTGGTGGTCAGCATGCAGTTAACTTCTTCCCTGGTGGGGACTTCAGTACATGCGAAACAACTTAAGGATATGGCTCAGGATATTGTCTACAACCTTTGAGGAGGGACTGAATGTCTTTGACTTTGTGTTATGACTAGACCATTATTATTTTGTCTTGCTTGACTATTGTCTTTTGTTTCTGCATTTTCTCATTTCACTTATTAAATCTGATCATTGGAAATCAGAGAAGGTTTAGGAGGCAAAAGTTTTCCACAAAAAAGGTGGGTATATGGGGTTAGAGGTCTGTTCCTGGGAAGGTCCCATATGGTCCTGATCAGTTTCAAGTCTTCTTTTTTCTCCTATTAAGAATTACTAACATCCTTCAATACCAACACTCTTTGAAACTTATTTTGAATCATTGCCTACAGCATGAAGACTGAACTACCAAATAAGACATTCAGGTTTCTATTTTAATGACTTGCTTCCTTCTTTCCTTTATAGTTTCACTCACAACACATGCTCAGTTACAGAGCTGTAGAACTATCCATAGTCCCCTGAGCTTCCCCTGTGCTATTTCACAATATGTTTTTCTTCAAAATGCTTCTGTTATTTTGTACTTGGCTAGTCTCTATTCAGACAATTCAGTTGCCAAGTTCATTGAGATTCCTTCCCTTATTTTTAATCAGACTTAAGGAGTCACATTTTCCTCTTGGGCATATACTTATTTTAAATTCATGACCCTTTGTTGCTTACTCCTAAAAATCTAATAGTAAAGAGTAAACTCTCTCAGGGCCAAGACTACTCTTCTTTCCTTTGTATCCTCATTTATTAGCATTGTGTTTGGAATAAAAATAAGTTGCAAAACAAATGCCTATTAAATAAATAAACAAATGCAAAGACCCAAACCATGACTAATAGCACATTAAGGAGACATAAGGCAAAGTTCAATTCCTCAATAAGCCTGTAATTTAATGAGAGTGAAAGACTAATGACTATAGCAAAAAGAAGATTAAGGAAAATCCTTTGAGAAAAGTTTGAAGTTTATATATGGCTGGATGAACTGCAGCAAGATCCCTGGAGTTCAGTTCAGTTCAGTTCATCTCAGTTCAGTCCTTCAGTCATGTCTGACTCTTTGTGACCCCATGGACCACAGCACGCCAGGCCCCCCTGTCCATCACCAACTCCCAGAGTTCACTCAAACTTATGTCCATTGAGTCAGTGATGCCATCCAACCATCTCATCCTCTGTCCCATTCTCAACTGTTCTTCAATCTTTCCCAGCATCAGGGTCTTTTCAAATGAGTCAGTTCTTCGCATCAGGTGGCCAAAGTATTAGAGTTTCAGCTTCAGCATCAGTCCTTTCAACAAATATTCAGGACTAATTTCCCTGGAGTAGGTATTATTTTTAAATGGGCCATCAAATAGATTCAAGGGATTAGATCTGATAGACAAAGTGCCTGAAGAACTATGGACGGAGGTTCTTGACACTGTATAAGAAGCAGTGATCAAAACAATCCTCAAGAAAAAGAAATGCAAAAAAAGCAAAATGGTTGTCTGAAGAGGCCTGACAAATAGCTGAGAAAAAAATAGAAGCCACAGGCAAAGGAGAAAAGGAAAGATATGCCCATTTGAATGTAGAGTTCAAAAGAAAAGTAAGGAGAGATAAGAAAGCCTTCCTCAGTGATCAATGCAAAGAAACAGAGGAAAATAAAGAAATGGGAAAGACTAGAGATCTCTTCAAGAAAATTAGAGTTAACAAGGGAACATTTCATGCAAAGAATGGCACATGAAAGACAGAAATAGTATGGACCTAACAGAAGCACAAGATGTTAAGAAGAGGTGGCAAGAATACACAGAAGAACTGTACACAAAGGTCTTCCTGATGAGATAATCATGATGGTGTGATCACTCCCCTAGAGCCAGACATACTGGAATGTGAAGTCAAGTGGGCCTTAGGAAGTATCACTATAAACAAAGCTAGTGGAGGAATTCCAGTTGAGCTATTTCAAATCCTAAAAGATGATGCTGTGAAAGTGCTGCACTCAATATGCCAGCAAATTTGGAAAACTCAGCAGTGGCCACAGCACTGGAAAAGGTCCGTTTTCATTCCAATCCCAAAGAAGGCAATGCCAAAGAACTCTCAAACTACCGCACAATTGCACTCATCTCACACGCTAGTAAAGTAATGCTCCAAATTTTCCAAGCCAGGCTTCAACAATACATGAACCTGAAATCCCAGATGTTCAAGCTGGTTTTAGAAAAGGCAGAGGAACCAGAGATCAAATTGCCAACATCTGCTGGATCATGGAAAAAGCAAGAGAGTCCCAGAAAAACATCTATTTCCGCTTTATTGACAATGCCAAAGCCTTTGACTGCATGGATCACAATAAACTGTGGAAAATTCTGAAAGAGATGGGAATACCAAACCACCTGACCTGCCTCTTGAGAAACCTATATGCAGGTCAGGAAGCAACACTTAGAACTGGACATGGAACAACAGACTGGTTCCAAATCAGGAGAGGAGTACACCAAGGCTATATGTTGTCACACTGTTATTTAATTTATATGCAGAGTACATTATGCAAAATGCCTGGCTGGAGGAAGCTCAGGCTGGAATCAAGATTGCCAGGAGAAATATCAATAACCTCAGATATGCAGATGACACCTTATGGCAGAAGCAAAGAAGAACTAAAAAGCCTCTTGATGAAAGTGGAAGAGGAGAGTAAAAAGTTGGCTTAAAGCTCAACATTCAGAAAACTAAGACCATGGCATCCAGTCCCATCACTTCATGCCAAATAGATGGGAAAACAATGGAAACTGTGACAGACTATTTTTGGGGTGCCCCAAAATCACTGCAGATGGTGACTGCAACCATGAAATTAAAAGATGTTTGTTCCTTGGAAGAAAAGCTATGACCAACCTAGACAGCATATTAATAAGTAGAGACATTCCTTTACCAACAAAGGTCATCTAGTAAAAGCTATGGTTTTTCCAGTAGTAATGTATGGATGTGAGATTTGGACCATAAAGAAAGCTGAGCACTGAAGAATTGATGCCTTTGAACTGTGGTGTTGGAGAAAACTCTTGAGAGTCCCTTGGACTGAAAGGAGATACAACCAGTCCATCCTAAAGGACTTCAGTCCTGACTATTCATTGGAAGGACTGATGTTGAAGCTGAATCTCCAATACTTTGTCACCTGATGCGAAGAACTGACTCATTTGAAAAGACCCTGATGCTGGGAAAGATTGAAGGCAGAAGGAGACAGGGAAGGCAGAGGATGAGATGGTTGGATGGCATCACCAACTCGATGGACATGAGTTTGAGTAAGCTCTGGGAGTTGGTGATGGACAGGGAAGCCTAGTGTGCTGTGGTCCATGGGGTCACAAAGAGTTGGCCATGATTGATTGACTGAACTGAACTGAACGTCACACAGTATCTCTACAGAAGAAAGATGGATATTCTGTGTGGAACTGAGATGTGCAAAGTTATGTATCCCCAGGATACAAAATCTACCCCAGTTTATGTGGTGCACAGGTACAGGATTTCTTTTCAGAATCAGAATTATATGTTCTACGAGGATGATGAATCTAGGAGGAATGTGCGAATAGGACTGTCATGAATATTAATTTTAAAGAAGATTCAACCAACAGGATTGACTTTAGAAGAGCCTGGATATGAGAAGACTATTTAGAATGCATATAACAATATTCTAGGTCAGAGAATGACCTATGAAAGGCCAGATAGCAGTTTCATCTTGGCAGGCAGGTCACAGGGTCTCTGTCACAACTACTCAACTCTGTTGGTAAAGAGCAAAAGCAGCCACAGACAAAGTGAAATGAATGAGCATGTCTATGCTCTAATAAAACTTTATTTACAAAGGAAATAGCAGACTGGGTTTTTCTTGGAGACCACAGCGTATAAGGTGAAAGTTAACAAAAGTCTGAACTCACTGATAGCAGTGCCAATGGAAATGAAGGGATGCCTGTAAGGAAACCATAGAAGGGGAATATACAACATTTTTCTCCCTGCATGTGGGTGGCAAAGAAGGAAAAGGCTTAAACATGATACAAAGAGTTGAGACTCAGTTGCTGGAAGGCTGATGGTGCCACAGAGAGAAATAGGCATGTTAGGAAAAAGGCTATTTGGAGAGCAAAGATGATTATAATGGCAAAGCCAGTTAACAGAGAAAAGCTGCACAGTGATAGGAGCAGTCAGTTCCATTAAACTGTGAACAATACTGAAAACTCCAAAAGTCTGTACTTGGCAATGAGTTTTAATAAATTTGTTCAAACTTTTCAATTTTCACATTATAAACAATGAAGAAGTATATGAGTTTCCTTAATAGTACAGCATGCCTGATGTGCTTTTCTTAGCATTCTATACAGAATGTATTGCTCTTTCACCCACTCATCTGGGATATAAAACAAAGTGTGCTATTATAGAAAGCATTTATTTTAGAAATAATAATCTATTTTTTGCTATAAATAAGTCTACAATGTATGTTGCTTGACAAATGTGACCTTATTCTTTTTTCTTTATTCAGGACTTCCAGAGGATTTAATTTTGAATGTAAGCAGCCAAACTAAAATAAGATTAACTATAAACTATTTTTCTCCATTTCTTTTTCTTAACAGGCAAACGTTACTATGCATTTCAATTAGAAACATAGTTGTCAGGTGGGAAGGAAGAAGGAATAAAGTGAGTCAGCAATGGAAGAGGACAGACTTCTTTACAGAGTCTGCTTCCTGAAAAAAAAAAATCTACAAATGAATTATTCAAAGCCAAACTGAAACTAGTCAGCAACAGTGAAATAGGGTTCAATACACCTGAAACCTGTTTGAGGGAATGAGTTTAACTTCTACTTCTTAAATTTCTATAACATTTTCTTATTAAAACAAGAGTCAGAAATAATTCCACCTCATTTTAAGGGGCCTTCGGACATTGCTATTGTTATTCTCTATGCCACGGAAAGCTTTTCGTTAGTTAAAACTGTGCTCCTAGCTGTAACATCATATACCTGGGACTCAGCTGCTTATGGCTTTTAAAAATTTTCTGTCTCTTATTTTCTTCATTACCATTTAATCCCATTTTTAGTAACCTCTCTCAAAGATCTATTTGGACTTTAGAAACAATACAGGAGTCCTATCCCAAGTGGGAACATGGATCCAGAATGCCTTCCTCCTATTGTGAGTCAAACTGAATGCCCTCTTCAGAAAAACCTGTTATATATTAAACACTCCAATTAAAATGTGCTCGCTTGGGATTTTTAAAGAAAAATTATAAAAGGGTTGCTTGCTATGCATTTGAAAATCTATTCCTGGATATGTGTAGTGATATTCAAAACACCACTTGCCTATGTCTCCTCTTGTCTTGTTCTATTAAATGAAATAAAATGAATCATTTAGCAAATTTGGAGTGCTGCTAGGTTATAACTTATTCTATTATTCTACAGACAGATCTGAATGTATCTGATATATCATGTTAACTACACTAAGGAAATATTTAAAACTGAAAAAGACAATGAAAATAATGCCCATATGTGCTGGGAGAATGGGTCTGCTGACATCTGATAGGTTTCTTATATAAATACATGTCTTCCATGTTGTCCCAAACTTGATGATGTTTTCAGGGCAACTGAAAATACAGGCAACTTTAAATCCAAAATGAAAGATAATACCTGATGATAGGATGCAGCGTTTAAGATTTTCAAATTAGGTAAATTATATAAATGACTCAAAAGGCTTGAAGTATAAACAAATCATACAAAATACAGCAACAATCATCAACTGGGATATGAATATCCTTGGGAGGGTCAGGAAATTTTTCCAATTGGTATATGTGTGCAGAGATAGTTTTAAGGAAATCAGTATCCAGATTTTCAAGCTCTATATGTATAGGCCTATCTCATTTTCTTGTGCTTCATTGTGATTGTGCTATTTACAGATTGAAGGTTTGTGGCAACCTTGATTCATGCAAGTCTATCAGTGCCATTCTTCCAACAGCATTTGCTCACTTCATGACTCTGAAATTATATTTTGATAATTCTCATGGTCTTTCAAACTTTTCCATTATTTTTTTAAATATATTTTATGGTGATCTGTGATCAGTGACCTTTGATGTTACTATCATAACTAATTTAGCACATCACAAAATGAGCCAATATTAGACTTAATCCATAAATATTGTATATATCCTGACTGCTACACGGACCACCCATTCCCCTGTGTTTCTCCCTCCCCTTGGGCCTCCCTATTCCCTGAATCACAAGAATATTGAAATTAGGTCAATTAGTAAGTCTACAAAGGATTGTAAATGTTCAAGTGAAAGGAAGAGTCACATGTCTCTTGCTTTATTTAAATCAAAAGCTAGAGATGATGAGGCTTAGTGAGAAAGTATATCTAAAGCCAAGATAGGAAAAGCTAAGCCTCTTGCACCAAACAGCAAAGCTGTGAGTGCAAAGGAAAAGCTCTTGAAGAAAAAAGTGCTACTCTAGTGATAACATGAATAATAAAGTGAAACAGCCTTGTTGCTGATATGGAGAAATTGTGAGTGGCCGGAAGAGAGGGCCAAACCAGTCACAACATTCCTTCAGCCAAAGCCTAATCCAGAGCAAGGCCCTAACTCTCTTCAAGCCTACAAAGCCTGAGAGAGGTGATGAAGCTGCAGAAGTAAAGTTTAATGCTAGTAGAGATTTATTCATGGGGTTTAAGAACAGAGACCATCTCCATAACATCAAAGTGCAAGGTAGAGTAGCAAATGCTGATGTACAAGTAGCAGCAAATTATCCAGAAGATCTAAGATAATTAATGAAAGTGGCTACCCTAAACAACAGATTTTTGATGCAAGTGAAACTCCTATTGGAAGGAGATTTCATCTAGGACTTTTGTAACTAAAGAGAAGTCAATGCCTGGCTTCAAATAAAACGACAGGCTGACTCTCTTGTTAGGGGCTCATGAAGTTGGTGACTTTGCATTGTTCATTTACCATTCCAATTATCTCAGAATCCTTAAGAATTATGCTAAACCTACTCTGCCTGTCTTCTCTAAAAGGAGCGACAAAGCCTAAATGACAGCAATCTGTTTGCATGGTTTACTGAACATTTTAAGCCCACTGTTAGGACTTAATGATAAATATATATATATATATATATATTTCCTTCAAATACAGCTGCTCACTAACAGTGCACCTGGTTACTCAAAATCTCTGGTAAAGATGTACAACACGATTAATGTTGCTTTCATGCCTGCTAACTAACACAACATCTTTTCTGCAACCCATGAATCAAGGAGTAGTTTTGACTTTCAAGTCTTATTATTTAAGAAATGAATTTGTAGGACAATAGCTGCTATACATAGTGATTTTTTGATGGGCAAAGTCAATCAACAACCCTCTAGGAAGAATTCATTATTCTAGATGCCATTAAGAACATTCATGATTCATGGAAAAATTCAAAGTATCATTGTACACAAGAGTCTGGAAGAAGTTGATTCTAAGCCTCATGGATGACTTGAAGGAGCTCAAGACTTCGGTGGAAGAAGTAACTGCAGATGTGGTGGGAACAGCAGGAGAACTAGAATTAGCAGTGAAGCCTGAAGATGTGACTGAATTGTTGCCATCTTATGATAAAACCTTAACAGATGAACAAAGAAAGTGGTTTCTTGAGATGGGAACTACTGAAGAAGATGCTCTGAAGACTGTTGAAATGAAAACAAGGGATTTAGAATATTATATATCAGTTCAGTTCAGTTCAGTTCAGTCGCTCAGTCGTGTCTGACTCTTTGTGACCCCATGAATCGCAGCATGCCAGGCCTCCTTGTCCATCACCAACTCCCAGAGTTCACTCAAACTCACGTCCATCAAGTCGGTGATGCCATCCAGCCATCTCATCCTCTGTCATCCCCTTCTCCTTCTGTCCCCAATCCCTCCCAGCATCAGAGTCTTTTCCAGTGAGTCAACTCTTCGCATGAGGTGGCCAAAGTACTGGAGTTTCAGCTTTATACTTGGTTGATAAAACAGTGGCAGGGTTTGAGAGGGCAGACTCCAATTTTTAAAGTTCTATTGTAAATAAAATGCTACCAAACAGCATCACATGCTACAGAGAAATACTATGTAAAAAAGGAAGGTCAATTGATGCGGCAAATTTCATTGTTGTCTTGTTTAATAAATTGCTGCAGCCACTCTGTCAGCAAACGCCACCCTAATTTGTCAGCAGCCATTAACACAAGCAAAGCTGAAGACTCAGATGATAGTTGGCATATTTTAGTAATAAAGTGTCTTTTCATTAAACCATGTACATTGTTTTAGACATAATGTTATTTCACACAGCAGACTATAGCATAGTATAAACATTACTTTTGCATGCACTGGGAAACAAAAAAAAAACAAAACTGTGACTCACTTTATGTTATGAGATATTCACTCTATTGTGGTAGTCTGGAACCAGATCTGCAATATCTCCCAGGTATAGGGAGATATTGTATTTTTTTCCAATAGGTGAGACAGTTGATGATGCATCTTTTTTCCCACCTTCATTTTCACAGTTGCCATGCTCTCATCTTACAAAAGAAAGGTAAATCTCTTACAAATTCTGGATTTTGCTGCAATTATTTTTACTTAATGATTTCAACTTATTCATTGCTCAGTTCTCACCAAATAATACACTGTCCCTGAGGGAAAAAGGCATTGTGCCATTAGGCATCAATCGCACAGCAAGGCTCCAGTGCTTTATCTATCCATGTATCTAATGCCATTTAATTATCTATGTATCTCAGAATTAAAATTCAGAAGTGAGATTATTGTTGAGATATTTACTTAATATTGGAAAATTAAGGCAGGCTTTTTCTAACAGGAAGTAAAAATGATCTTGCTGTCTTGTTTAACATCAGGCCTGACTTCGGGAATTAAGTTATATGTCAGATATTTCCCATTAACTGAATGATCCAAAATATCAGCCCCAAGATTGCAAAGTACATGATACTTCTACAGCATTTTATCCAAAACTTGCTCAATGATATTTTAATTTTTTCAAATCCTTCTGTGTACAGCTGGTTAAAAACAGTTGAAAAAGAAACAGGGATAAGTTACAGTTACTTGACATGTCTGGTTAAAGAATTTTTTTTTGGAGTAGCAGAAATTAAGAAAATAAATGATAAGAAATTTTATTTTGAACCAAAAGAGTTTCGATCATTTGTTTTCACTGAAAATGAATAAAAAACTAATTGATGTGTCAGATGTTTGTCATAAAGAAATATTAACTAACTGGTGTTCTTAATCAGCATCTAGTAGCACTCAACCAATATGGTTTTACAGCAGTTTTTTGAGGGGATGATGGACACTGAAAAAAATTAGGAAAATCTCATAAATTATCTAATTAATTTGATTACTATAGACAACCTAGACAATTCAACTACAATAAATATTTTATTAAAAAGTTCGTGCTTTTTTTTTTTAACTGGTTTGCCACAATTATTCAGATACATTTAAAATTTATTTGTTTAGTTTTTCTTGTATTGGCAATCCTCATCATTCCAAACATGATAAAGATCAGAATTCATTCATTTGGACCAAATAACCTTAAAAAATTTTTATAGTGTAAAGTCAATGTTCTAAGTTTTCAGTACATAATAAATTTATCTGAAGATTTCTAATAGAAATTTTATGAGAAAACCTTTTAGAACTTTAACAATAATTTTCTATACAAAGCATACCCATCCCTCTATTTACTTTAAAAAATCAAATATTACAACCATTTTTGCTAAAGCTTACTGGTTAGAACAGTGTTTTCCAAAGCTCAGAATGTATACATAAGATGGCTATAGCTGGGAGACAGGCATAGCACAAAGTAGCACTGAATCATGTAACTATTTCTTTATCAATTTTCTTCCAACCTTTAATTCATGAAGGACAAAAATCAGTTTGTTGCTATTAATGCTGGAACTCTGTTCTAACACTTTTCATTCTTCCTTAGCATGAGATAGAATTTAACTAAAATTTAATACTACTGAAATATTTTCACTGTTGTAATAAAATATAGCTGTTAAGTATTTATGCTTTGATGGCAGACAATCCTTATCCAACTGTGGGCTTTACTACTTACTAGCTTGATGACCCCAGGTAAGTTTCTCAACCTCTTTGTGCTTCAGTTTTCCTCATATATGTTCATATCTACTTTTGAGGGTGTTAGACTATAATGAGATAACATTTATTCATGTAAAGTATCTCTAAAATTTATTTTCTGTCACATAACATAAGCTCAAAGTTGTTAATTACTGAATATTTTCTCATATTACTTTGTGTTGATTTCAGGTGATATTGGTTTCCCATTTACAGAAGTATAAAAGTATAATGCTTAAAAGAAATATTTAGTAGATAATTGAATACAGATATTGGTATATTATCAAAATAACTCCTACTTTCATGCTAGGAAGAAGTATCTTTTGGCACTATAATGTCCCTCCCTGTGAAAATCTAGAAAACCTGAGTAAAGTATCACAATAACCTGTTTCAAAAGTGTTGGAAGATGCCAAGATGTTCAGACTTAAATTGAAAAAAGTAGGGAAAACCACTAGACCATTCAAACTAAATCAAATCCCTTACGATTACACAGTGGAAGTAAGAAATAGATTTAAGGGACTAGATCTGATAGACAGAGTGCCTGATGAACTATGGACGGAGGTTTGTGACATTTACAGGAGACGAGGATCAAGACCATCCCAAGGAAAAGAAATGCAAAAAGCAAAATGGCTTTCTGAGGAGGCCTTACAAATAGCTGTGAAAAGAAGAGAAGCAAAAAGCAGAGGAGAAAAGGAAAGATATACCCATTTGAATGTAGAGTTCCAAAGAATAGCAAGAAGAGATAGGAAGCCTTCCTCAGTGATCAGTGCGAAGAAATAGAGGAAAACAAAAGAATGGGAAAGACCAGAGATCTCTTCAAGAAAATTAGAGATACCAAGGGAATATTTCATGCAAAGATGGGCACAATAAAGGACAGAAATGGTATGGACCTAACAGAAGCAGAAGATATTAAGAAGAGGTGGCAAGAATACACAGAAGAACTGTACACAAAGATCTTCCTGATGAGATAATCATGATGGTGTGATCACTCCCCTAGAGCCAGACATACTGGAATGTGAAGTCAAGTGGGACTTAGGAAACATCATTACAAACAAAGCTAGTGGAGGTACAGAATTCCAGTTGAGCTATTTCAAATCCTAAAAGATGATGCTGTGAAAGTGCTGCACTCAGTATGCCAGCAAATTTGGAAAACTCAGCAGTGGCCACAGCACTGGAAAAGGTCAGTTTTCATTCCAATCCCTAAGAAAGGCAATACTAAAGAATGCTCAAACTATTGCACAATTGCACTCATCTCACATGCTAGTAAAGTAATGCTCAAAATTCTCCAAGCCAGGCTTCAGCAATATGTGAACCGTGAACTTCCTGATGTTCAAGCTGGTTTTAGAAAAGGCAGAGGAACCAGAGATCAAATTGCCAACATCTGCTGGATCATCAAAAAAGCAAGAAAGTTCCAGAAAAATATCTATTTCTGCTTTATTGACTATGCCAAAGCCTTTGACTGTGTGGATCACAATAAACTGTGGAAAATTCTTCAAGAGATGGGAATACCGGACCACCTAACCTTCCTCCTAAGAAATCTGTATGCAGGTCAGGAAGCAACAGTTAGAACTGGACATGGAACAACAGACTGGTCCCAAATCAGAAAAGGAGTAGATCAAGGCTGTATATATTGTCACCCTGCTTATTTAACTTATATGCAGAGTACATCATGAGAAACACTGGGCTAGATCAAGCACAAGCTGGAATCAAGATTGACGGGAGAAATATCAATAACCTCAGATATGCAGATGACACCACCCTTATGGCAGAAAGTGAAGAGGAACTCAAAAGCCTCTTGGTGAAAGTGAAAGAGAAGAGTGAAAAAGTTGACTTAAAGCTCAACATTCAGAAAACTTAGATCATGGCATCCGGTCCCATCACTTCATGGCAAATAGACGGGGAAACAGTGGAAACAGTGGCAGACTTTATTTTTGGGGGGTCCAAAATCACTGCTGATGGTGACTTCAGCTATGAAATTAAAAGACGCTTACTCCTTGGAAGGAAAGTTATGACCAACCTAGAGAGCATATGCAAAAGCAGAGACATTACTTTGCCAACAAAGGTCCATCTAGTCAAAGCTATGGTTTTTCCAGTGGTCATGTATGATGTGAGAGTTGGACCATAAAAAAAAGCTGAGCACTGAAGAATTGATGCTTTTGAACTGTGGTGTTGGAGAAGACTCTTGAGAGCCCCTTGGACAAGATCCAACCAGTCCATCATAAAGGAGATCAGTCCTGAGTGTTCATTGGAAGGACTAATATTGAAGCTGAAACTCCAATACTTTGGCCACGTGATACGAAGAACTTACTCACTTGAAAAGACTCTGATGCTGGGAAAGATTGAATGAGAAGGAAAAGGGACAACAGAGGATGAGATGGTTGGATGGCATCACCGACTTGATGGAAATGCGATTGGGTGAACTCTGGGAGTTGGTGATGGACAGGGAGGCCTGGTGTGCTGTGGTCCTTGGGGTCGCAACGAGTCAGACATGACTGAGCAAATGAACTGAACTGAGCTGAAGACAACCATGCCTAGAGGAGCTAAGTTTCCAAAGAGAAGGAAACCCTGGAGAAATTAGTCATCATTCTTCATGCTGCTTTTCTTTTTAGCACATCTGCCAATCTTTGCCTTTGTTTGAAAAGAAATTACAGACAAATGGGCCTAGGAAAGTAACAAAGAAGTTAGAAGAACAACTGGAGATGCCAAATGGCTGGACAGACAAACATCTGTGTTCAGGGCTGCCAACACAGGGCAAGATCCAGAGAGGAGGTAGGCTCAGGGAAGTGAACTTAATATTGTTACTGTTTACATTTTATCAGCATTTGCTGAATTTTAAAGCTGGCTAGAAAGAGGCGACGAAAATGTGGGGTGGGGGAAGCACTGCTCTACACGTTTCAACACACAGAGATCACATATTCCATCAAGCCCCCAGTTAGCGGTGCCAGATGGGGCTCTGCAGGCAAGAATATGAGACCTGTACTTCCAATATAGGAGGGGTCCAATGCAGTCAACTTTCCGCCAAGTGGCCAGTTGGTTTCCTTGAAAATTCATAACTTTTTGGGGCTCTATGTTGATCTCTTTCACTGGCAGTTAGGAAATTCAGAGGTGACAGTGGTCAGATTGGCCTGAGAACATATTGTTGGGTGTAGTCTTCACTTCTGACACCGTGTCTACTCTGTACAGGGGCCCACTGAGCCAGCTTGGCAGTTGACCATTGACAAAATCTACCTAATTATCTATTGACTAAGTCATTTTTCTCCTTGGTTTTTCTACCTCTTCTCTGAGAGTCATACTCTGGTAGGTGTTAACATGTGATACAAAAATCTTCCCACTTTGCGCCTCTATCCATCCATCAAACAACTTGTCTCTATGGCAGACTTCCTCATTCAATCTTACAGTTTTTTCCTTCCAGGACTCCCACCAACTAACCAGATCATTACCATTGTACAGAAATCTGTCTATAATCTTTCCTAGGGCTACTTCTGCTTCCAGTGGAAGTATGACAGGTGAACCACTTGCAGATTTGCCTAGTAGAAGACTTTCCCTGTTCTCTGTCTTCCAACTCATTCGCAGAAAACAGTTGTAATGCAGACACCATCTAGTTTCACTTGTATCCACACACCAGAATAACCCACCCATAAAGCAGGTAGGATTCTTCCCTTTCTTTTCCAGCTAGTCATAGGTATAGTCCACATGGTCACAGGTACAGGTGAAGGTTGAGTATGGATATAGTCAGGGTGGGTGGTATGGAGATCTGGGCTACCTGCTATCTGCTCATTCATGCCCACTTATCCTTCTCAGATTGATCCTTGATGTCCCATTTAGACCTGAGCTAGTAATGAACTGCTGCTGGCCCTGTTGGACTGTATGACTGAACCCATCTGATAAGCCCTGCTCATAATGGGTATGTCTGGATGCATGTTCATTTGCTGCCCCATAGACAGCCTTCTTTTTCTACCAGGGCTCAAGAGCACCCCAAGAGCTGTTTCTTGAAAAATATATAATTTTCTAGTGCAGATCACATGGCCTTGCACTCAAGTCTCAAGGAACTGCATTATGATTCTCAGTGAATCTTGAAAACACTTGTATCTTTTCATCACTGAAATTTCTAACTCCATAAACTCTGCCAGATACTGTGATCCAAGCCACAGGCTGCCTGCACTACAGCCAGGACCTGCTGTGAAGCCTTTTTTCTTTTTCTATCCTTTTTTTCAGAAACCCACTCAAGCCTAACAGTCTTCTGAACCTCCAAGTATAAGGGCCAAAACAGTAATTCCAAGTGTGCAGTGTGCTGCCTTTAGAATTCTTTGAGGCGTTCCAGACATTAGGCTCATTGTGTGTGTGTGTGTGTGTGTGTGTGTGTGTGATAGGGGATGCAAAAGTGAAGCAATCTTAGTCTATACTATACATGGCCAAATTAACTTTCATAGTCCACCATATTTTCCCTCTGCATTACATAAATATAACTAAGAAGTAACCATATAAACCCATTTTCCTTATAGCACTGCCCCAATTCCAGTCCCACCCCCGATAGCCATCATTCAAATTACTGGATTACCACACCAAAAGCAGTATTCCCTTCCATTGGAGAATTTCCCTAAGATACCACCAGAGAAATAGTAAGCAATGGGTCACCAGTTTTTGTTCCATTTTTTTTTTTTTCCTTAAGATTGGGTTCTGTTTACCAGCCAGGCAACAAGTGAGCCAGACACCAAATCCATTTTTAATTTTTCGTTTCTTGGACTACTCTCGGTACTAATTCTGTCATGTCATCTCAGAAGAAGATATCTATATATAATTAGACATAAATGAGATTTATTGTGGTAAATGACCATTAAAGTAAAGGAGAAGGGCTTAAGAGTGGTGGAAAGAGCCTTTACAATGTGCTGGCCAGTCTGACATCTATGAAGAAAGAGCAGGGAGAAAGAGGATGAGATAGGAAAGAGTTCATGTTGTAGAACTGCTCTGAGAAAGTTGATGGAGAGACTCTTAGAATGGTTTCTCATTAAAGGAGTGACATATTGGGCAGAAATGGTCCACCTTTAGGACTCCTGACATACTCAGTCATGGTCTGGTGGTTTGCCTGGAGGAAGTGGAGGAAATGAGCTAAGGAAGAAAAGAAAAATAAAGCATGATATTAAAATAGGGCAGAAAAACTTGGAGAAAATAAGCCAAAAGATAAAGTTACAGAATTTTTAAGCTGGATAAAATAACAGAAAGCCTAAAACATTTAATTTTTCAAAAAGAAAGTTAGAAACAGAAAAAGTAAGGTTGCATTCTTGGTATTTATGTCATTCATATTTCAAAAGGATTTGATGTGAAGTAAAGCCAATTATCTTACAGAGTCAGAAGTAGATCATGTAAAACATACCAGGATTGTGGTTCTATGCAGTCGTTCCACACCTTTGTATGCATGCTTCTTTTATGTATTGAGAATTATGACAGGAAAAAATGGACAGCTCTTAATAGGAGAATAATAGAGCTAGTGTGAAAATTAATGAGATATAAGAATACACTTAACAGGAAAAAAAGCTGTAAAGGTAAAAAATGACCAATACTACTTCATGTAAACAAATTCAAAATAAATCTTGGATCTATATAACAGTATTAAATCTAAAGGAATTTTCCCACAATAAACTTAAATATGGCACAATGTACTGAATGTGTATGACAGCATAATGGGAAGGAAGATCCAAAACAGAATATAGAATCGTCTTCCAGTAATGATAGCACAACTTCCATTGGACTACCCCTCCCATAGGCAGTAATTATAAACACTGGACAAATGAAATAAACAACTCTGAATGCAATGGAGAGCAGTGAAAAAGGCATAGAGTATGGTTCATGCTGCAAACTTCTAGCCTAGGTTGTATCCTCAACTGTAATATCAGATCGATGTCTCATTATATCTAAAACGGCAGCAATAATAATGGCAGTGAGAACTCTGACGATGGTAACCAGATAGAGTTTTCATGGTAAAATCTCTATCAGGACTGTGCATTAAAGTCCAGGTTCTGAAAGATGCATTAGCTGGCCATAATGGAAAGGGCAAAACTCAGTACTGAAAATTTCTGAGTCTCAAAGAGCCTTATTAAGAGATCGTCTCCCTACACCTGTCATGGATAATGACACTTTTCTCTCAGTTCAGAAGAATGATGAAGTGGAATTCCAACTGCAATAGTAACTGCAGGGAAGGTAAAAAAGATAGGAGTAGAATTGCCATTTCTAGGCACCACCTTGGTGCACTGATCAGGCTTGAGCTGTCCCAGTGGAGCAGCAGCAAAGCTCAGCCATAAACTACCCAAGACTATGGATAACCAAGTTACATGTTGGACTCTTGCAAGTATTTAGGAGGGAGTTTGTTGTAATTCACTGGGTTTCTTGCAGCTGTGCAGTGGAGTTCAGAGATCAGTACAATTTGAAGACAGAAAGAAGTTAACATGACTAGTTTACTCACAAACTGGAGAGGCTTATGATATCTATAGCATAAGCTCTGTATATTTTATAAAGATACTGTATATTATTCATGGAAGCTTTTAATATTGCTGATTAATTTTGTAAGAAGAACCCAGATCTCTAAGAATTCCCAAATAATACAGTTGTGGATGTTATCACTGACATATAAGCTCTCATTTGAGTTTCATTGGTTAACAAGAGAGAAAAAAGATTTTAAAAGCAATGTTATCTTTTGTGCTGCATAGGTTTAAGTAATGTTGTAGAAGTCTTTCTTTATCTGTGTTACATATTTAATCTGGAGATGAGGTTAGCTAATGATATCATGGAGGTGAATCTTGAAAATCTAAGTTTGAGTGGCAGACAAAGGATGGCACTGGGAAAGTTCAGAGGCAGGAATCCAAGGATTCTGTATGTAGGGCAAGGCCCCTAGGATGGCAGTCAAGATCAGCAATACATTCAAGTGCCCATGGGTAAAAAGCTAAGTCCAAGGAGTATGTATCTACCACTGAGGTGAACTTCAAAGACAAGGCTTACAGAGTAGAGTGCTGATTTTCAAATGATTGGTTCCCTAAATTAGAATTTTAAAAAAGAAAGGAAGAAAGAAAGCTCAGACATGGAGGTAAATGAGGACATAAAGAAGAAAAAATAAAATAAATACATAGAAACATCTCACAAAAAGTTAAAAGCAATATCAGCACCTGAATGAGTTAAAGTTATAAATGGGAAAGGATCTCAGCAAATTTCCAAAGGTGAGAGAATTCCAGGTATCTAAGTAACCATGAAAATTTGTTTCTGTGTGTCTGTTTCATAAAAGTTTCCATGTTTCGGGGGAAATCCAACTTTATGTTTCTTGAATATGTGATGTGTGGCTTCTGAGAGTATAAGACTATTAACTGCATCAATGCTCAATTATGCCAGCTATATGAGCTGTGAGTTCTGTCATCCTAAAGATCAAACATGGATGTTAAAATAAATTTATAGACACAATAAATAAATACATTCAAGCTTACACTATTCTATATTTTCTCAACCTTCTGTGCATCTTGTTTTGCTCATTAATTGTGAATGCAATCTTCTATTATTCATTAGCATAGATTCCATACTGATAATCATTTTTAAAAATATTATGATTATTAGATTTAAAACTTTAATGCAAAAAAATAGAAATGAAGGGAAACTGGATAAAATATAGAAAATAAAAATGAGTTAAAATATTCAAAATATCATTATAATTAATATAATGCTTTTTAAAATGTAAAAATGGAATGACCACATGAACAGGGTATTATTTTAAAACACTGTTCCACACTCAACTTCTATAGTGGAACCTGAAGATTACACTTCTATGAGAGTAATGTTTCAGCTCATTTGAAAATATTTTCATTTTTATAGTAGAAAAAACTGATTGTTGTGGGAGAAATAAGGAAACTAGCATATTCATTCAAGAAGGTGGCAATTTACAGCCAAAACTGTTCACTGATATTTTATTGTTTACTTGAAGCATTTGTCCTCTCTTCTACCCCCTATTCTTATTCTGAGAATGTCATTTCATTGCTTACTCAGTAAGAGCACTGCAATATACTTAAATGTAAAAACCAAATGGTTTTATTGTTTGTTTTTCTGTCAAAAGCAAATGTGTTTTCCTAAGTTATCTAGCTATTTGGTTCTATTTAACTTTTCTGGATAGTATCAAACTTTGAATGAATACAAATCAATACTTTTGCAATAGGATTTTTTTTTTTAATCCATCCAGTATCTCAAAATGGCTGAAGTTTAACCAACAGTTGTAAAATTTTTAAAAATTAAACTCTGCCTGCCAGACAGTTTCACATTTGGGAACTCGGCTTCACTTCACATATCCTGGCATGAGAAATAAAGTTTCCACATTCTCAGAAAACTAATGGTAATTCCACATTGCTGTTTCTCTCTGGGGGTTCACAGAGCATGTATCCCATTACAACCTCTCTCTGAGTTCATGTTCATTTAAGAACTTTTCCCCACCTTGCACTTTATTTGTATTTCTCATTCCATATTATTTTTCATGAACTCAATTTTTAAGGAGAAAAATTTCTCTTTATACTATTGTTTTGCTCATTTTGAAAATCTCTGATCTGAAATTCTATGTGATGGTGTTGGCAGAGGATTTGTAAAGCCATCTCAAAATGAAGGAAGTAATGTAGAACATTAGATCTAATATAAAAACCACTTCATTCTACAGGATCACATTCTGATTTTAGACTTCTGTTTTTATAAGTGCATTTCTACGCATATGAAAATGTATAATTGAGAGATAAATGAACCCTAACACTCTAATTCCTCATAGATTAGAGGCTGAATTATTTGTGTTAAATGTAAAATAAGAATGAAAACAAATACATGACAATTTAATAACTTTGGTTTACACATGTGAGGATAAGTATTTTGGTCTAAATAATCTGTCTGCATTGATAAGCCATGGGAAAACTGCAATAAGAATTTCTGATTTACTGTATATTATCAATACTATCATAAGAGTGTCATTAATCATCAATAATTATACCTAATTATAGCTTATGTATAGCAACCACAACTAGGTTAAGTGAAATAACAATTTTTAATAAATGTTTTTTGATGGTATTAACAATGAACAAAGGAGAACAGCTAAATTAACCTTATTTACATTTTTGCAAATCCAATTTAGTTTATATAAAATTGCTTAGAGAATTAGAGTATTTCCAAATACCACAATCTATTATAGATTCTCAGACACACTTTGACTTAGGATAAATGAATCCTTCCATTTAACTCTTGACGTGTGCTATAAGTTAAAAAAACGAGGTTAAAGGAAACGGTGCATTTCTGTAATAACCTTTAAATATCAAAGTGAACAGAAAATGTGTAATCACTGAGGGAGAATTCTGTTGACTCAATATCACTGCCAACTTATAGTCACTTATAAACTCAGAGAAAAAAAAACTGCAGCAAAATTGTGAGGTAAAAAATGATGAAAACTGAACAAACTTTTTTCCCCCAAGCTTAACTCTTTTGAGAATTTATATAGTAGACTGCATTGGCTTATTTATGCACTCTTTAATTTACTGTGTTATTTATTCATTTTTACTCTACTCCTCTATCTGAGAAGTTGTTGCCAATGTGTACAATATTCTTTATAGCCTGTCTTAAAGTACCAAAATTAGTATTAATAAACCCAGTATTAAAAATGTTCAGTTCGATTAAGTAGCACTGCCTGAACTATTGCAATATGAGTCAATGTTAAGTGTCTTTTAACTTATTTTCCTATATATACTGCTGATGAGTTTTTTGGTAATGTCATTTATGAGCAAAATATTTATTGTTGTTGTCATTGCTATTTTATACATAGTAAGAAGTTTCAGCAGACTTCTTCCTGGATGATAAAACTGAATTTTAATGTGGTAAATACACTAATATTTGACAAGTATAGTGTAAACACAGATAGTTTAACCTCTCATATCAACAGAGAAGCTGTACCAAGTGACTCTTAGTAAAAAATGTAATGGATATATAAGTCTAAAGGGGCTTCCCTGATAGCTCAGTTGGTAAAGAATCTGTCTGCAATGCAGGAGACACTGATTTGATTCCTGGGTTGGGAAGATTCACTAGAGAAATGATAGGCTACCCACTCCAGTATTATTGCTCTTCCCTTGTGGCTCAGCTAGTAATGCAGGAGACCTGGGTTCGATCCCTGGGTTGGGAAGATCCTTTGGAGAAGGGAAAGGCTACCCACTCTAGTATTCTGGCCTGGAAAATTCCACGGACTGTATAGTCCATGGGGTTGCAAAGAGTTGGACACAACTGACTTTCACTTCACTTCATGTAAGTCCAAAGGTTTCACAAGAAGAGTCTCAATTGAAGCTGGGCCCCTGGGAAGTGAACTCACTTGTCCTTCTACTACCTGCCCACCTACTGCCTGGGTCTTCCCTTGCTGTACAGCATTGAGTGCACACATGCATGCTCAGTGGCTCAGTCATGTCCAACTCTTTGCGACCCCATGGACTAAAGTCCACCAGGCTTCTCTGTTCATAGAGTTTTTCAAGCAAGAATACTGGAGTATGTTGCCATTTCCTCCTTCAGGGGATCTTCGACCCCGCGTCTTCAGTGGCTTCTACATTGGCAGGTGAATTCTTTACCACTGTGCCACTTGGGAAGCCTATACAGCATTAACTGATGAGATAAACAAATTAGGTTATTTTCTGTAAGTAGCAAAATATCTCTGCTTGGTTTAGGGAAAGCAAAGGAGCAAATGTGTTGATGAAAAGTAAGGGCTCTTCTGAATAACTGAACAGAATGGAAGTCAAATTCCTGTTTGCTCTGTAAGGAAAGACTAGAGAAAGACTTCCTCTGCCACATGCAGTCATGAGGGGCTTTCTCACATAATAAAACTTTCTAAAAATCCCACCATTTGTGTTATAAAAATTTGGGGCTCATGTATATTTCATCAAGATTAGGAGAATCAGAAATTAAGTATTACAGTAAGAGATTTGCAGCTGATTGGTGACAGCAAAAGTTACTGCTACATGGATTATCTCAATTACTCCATTGTATGAAATTCCCATGTAATTTAGAAAAGGCAGAAATACTTTGACCTGCTGAATTTTATAAGATGTGATTTTATGAGGTCTGATACTTTCACAAAAGTAGGGATTGCCATATTTGACACCTGGTTCAAGGGAGAACACTATAAAGATTTATATACATTATAAACCACCATCCCCCATACTGAAAAAGCTTTTAAAATTCACCAGTTCTTCCTTCCATCACCCATCACACACCCTATGACAACACCTGTGAATTTTATCTAAAGAGATGAGAGAATCAAGCCTGAAAGCTCAATCTTCACTGAAAATTTTGAAATGATTATACTGGAAGCAATCTTTTTACATGAAGATTTATCTTTGATTTCACTGTTGAAGAGTAATATAAAAAGAAATAATACAATATTGTAAAGTAATTAACCTCCAATTAAAATAAATAAATTTATATAAAAAAAGAAATGATACAAAGAACGACTTTGATCGGATACTCTACTACCACATAAAGTAGTAGCAGAGAATAGAATTCCAGTTCTTAGTGAATACTTACATTATTATCAGGAAGAAATCAACAATTGTTCCCCACACACAGCAGTCCAGGTACAAATGAATATAATTATAAAGGAATTCTAATTCTTCTCTAGAATCAGACTTAAGATGTAAAATGGTATTTTTTATAGAACAGAATGATACATAGTATATACCTGGGAAAATTATGATTGTCTTGTGCTCCATCTTGATCCTCATTGGAACACTTTGTCAAATATGACTCGGTATGTTCTATATGATACTGTACATATTATGCATTATACTATATCTCTAGTCATATGCCTGAACATGCATGCTAATTCACTTCAGTAGTGTCTGACTCCTTGCGACCCTAATGGCTCCCCTGTCCTCTGTCTCCAATGCCTTAACATCTTTATCTACAAATATTCTTTATTTTTTACGTTGAGTAGGCTTATCTAAAAGACATTCACATTTAACTTTCACAGAAATATCTAATAATTTGGGGCATAATTTGAATAAACAGGAAATAAGAGAAATTTCCTTTATCACTTTCATTTGAAAGAACATTTACCACTTAAAAAATAGAAGATGATGTGAAAGTTCATATACTAAATGTGGGATTTCCTGATCCCTTCTTTTCTTGGCCATCAGAATGTTCACAAATACATTTCACTCTCTCAGAAGAGAGAAGAGTCTTCTTTGAGGCTCTGACAGCCTGTCAGCACATAAGTTTTGTCCATGCCCAGAGAATTTCCAATTCTCCTTTTAAGGCACTAATCCTAAATTTTAACACTTTTTAATTTGAGGAAAGAACTAACAGGTAAGTTAGAGACCAAAGAATACAACAGGAAAAGGTTCAAAGGATCTTTAATAAAACAGAAAAAATTCAGGGATAAAAAAATTCAAGTAATTTATTAATATACTTAGATAAGAGAAGATATTATAAGCAATGAAACCAAATGAGTGTTTAGAGGGCTAACAAGAACTTTTGGGGGGAAAAGTAAATGTGTGTCTGTATGTGTACATTTAGAGATATTTTTAAAATTCACTTAAAAGATTGGAAAATAAAACTGAAGAACTCTCTTATTAGAAAGTTGGAAAATTTTTAAAAATTCATGAGAAATAGTTGATAGAAATTAAGAAAATTAGAGAGTATTCCATTACTCGAAAACAATATTTCCCAAATGAAACAGAGAAAAGGAGAAGTGTACAATATCAAAGAAATTATTCAAAAAAATTTCTCAAAAGAGTAGAACATGTTTCCTAGACACAAAGAAATCACCTGCTGCCCAGTACCACCTCTACCAAAGCATATCACATTAAAATGCTTGAACACTGAAGTTTGACAAAGAGAGGGTACTAAAAGCTTCAGAGAGGAAGAAGGTAGAGGTCACTCGAAAAAGATCAGGAATCAAAATGGCCACAAGTAACTCAACAGTGGCACAGGCAGAAAGGAGAAAATAAAAAGCAACACCTTCAAAGTCCTGAAGGAAATGTTTCTAAAATAAAATTGTATATTCAATCAACTATCAAACAAATATTATGGTAGAAAATCATTTTTTTTTCCAGACATGTAGACCTCAAAATTATCTTCATTGTCTCTTTTCTCAGGACATGACTGGTTGAGGAACTCCACCAAAATAAGGAAGGAAGTTCAGAGAGAAAAAAGAAAGCCATGTACCCTAGGGAGAAAATTTGGTGCAAAAAGAGGAAAGAAATCTTAAGGAGGAGAGAAAAAGGTGCTCTAAGTGGGACAACTGAGTCACAACCCTCAAAAGCAGTCAACCCAGATCAGAGAATTTTAGCCACCCTTAGATTTCTCTAAGAGATCAAGTGAGTCAATGATCTGATGTGTTTGAATGTTTGAAGTAAGGACAGGTTGATACTAATGGAAGAGATTTTGGAATAAGTTAGTGATAAGTTCTCAGACTGCGAAGAAAACTTTATGAGAATATAAACACCATCCCAATAAACACTGCAGTTGCTACTGCTGCTAAGTTGCTTCAGTTGTGTCTGATTCTGTGCGACCCCATAGACGGTAGCCCACCAGGCTCCCCCGTCCCTGGGATTCTCCAGGCAAGAACACTGGAGTGGGTTGCCATTTCCCTCTCCAATGCATGAAAGTGAAAAGTGAAAGTGAAGTCGCTCAGCCATGTCAGACTCTTCACGACCCCATGGACTGCAGCCTACCAGGCTCCTCCATCCGTGGGATTTTCCAGGCAAGAGTGCTGGAGTGGGGTGCCATTGCCTTCTCCCCTGATACACACAGTAGGGCTAAACTGTGACTAGTCTTCAAACTTTATTTGTCATAATTAAAGCCACAAATATTAACTAAATTATTACAATTAAACATAAACATATTTTGAGAAGGTGAGGAGAAGTTTGAAGTATGTGATTGTGTGTCTAAGTGCACACAAACAGTGATTTGAAACATGGAGAACAAGAGAGAAATTAGTCTTTAATTTTCATAGAAGAAGCCAATATATATTGGCTTAAAAAATTCAGAGTAGCACTGTAAGTGAATTATTTATAGATATGAAGATACATATCTAAAGAAAGAGCTGAAAGAATGGGATAAGGGCATATGACTGCCATTGCTTTTAATAGGTTTTATAGATCATTTGATTGTTGAAATTATGTTAAAAATAAAAATTAAATTAAAGAAAAAGTATGGCTGTGCCTCAACATTTGATATCGTTGAACAATATTAACTTATCTCTAAGGTGCTGCCCCTTGAGAAATATCATTTTTCAAAAAATAATTGAACTTTCCAGGAAATTTGCCTGCTTCTTTTAAAAGAAACCTAAACACAACTGTGTTTTTAATTGGTTATATTTCTGCTGTGCTTGCAAAATTCAGGCCAGGGCAACTTCATTGACAGTCATAGTATTAAGCCAAGTTCTTAATTTAGATCATCTACTTTTGATTTATTGACTATGCCAAAACCTTTGACTGCATGGATCACAACAAACTGTGGAAAATTCTTAAAGACATGGGAATACCAGAGCAGCTGATCTGCCTCCTGAGAAATCTGTATGCAGGTCAAGAAGCAGCAGTTAGAACTGGACATGGAACAACAGACTGGTTCCAAATTGGGAAAGGAGTATATCAAGGCTGTATATTGTCACCCTGTTATTTAACTTATATGCAGAGTACATCATGCGAAATGCTGGGCTGGAAGAAGCACAAGCTGGAATCAAGATGGCCGGGAGAAATATCAATAGCCTCAGATATGCAAATGACACCACCCTTATGGCAGAAAGCGAAGAAGAACTAAAGGCCATCCTGATGAAAGTGAAAGAAGAGAGTGAAAAAGTTGGCTTAAAGCTCAACATTCAGAAAACTGAGATCATGGCATCCAGTCCCATCACTTCATGCCAAATAGATGGGGAAACAAGGGAAACAGTAACAGATGTTATTTTGGGGGGCTCCAAAATCACTGCAGCTGGTGACCGCAGCCATGACATTAAAAGATGCTTGCTCCTTGGAAGAAAAGCTATGACTAACCTAGACAGTATATTAATAAGCAGAGACATTCCTTTACCAACAAAGGTCTATCTAATCCAAACTATGGTTTTTCCAGTAGTCATATATGGATGTGAGAGTTGGGCTATAAAGAAAGCTGAGCACCAAAGAATTGATGCTTTTGAACTGTGGTGTTGGAGAAGACTCTTTAGAGTCCCCTGGACTGCAAGGAGATCCAACCAGTCAATCCTAAAGGAAATCAGTCCTGAATATTCACTAGAAGAACTGATACTGAAGTGGAAACTCCAATACTTTGGCCATGTAATGCAAAGAACCGACTCATTTGAAAAGACCCTGATGCTGGGAAAGACTGAAGGCACGAGGAGAAGGGGACGATGGAGGATGAGATGGTTGGATGGCATCACCAATGCGATGGACATGAATTTGAGTAGGTTCTAGGAGTTGGTAATGGACAGAGAAGCCTGGCATGCTGCAGTCCACAGGGTTGCAGAGTCAGACATGACTGAGTGACTGAACTGACTCAATTTAGGTCATAGAATTTTAGATTTAAAAGAAACATTTGAAATCATATAGTCTCTTCCTTTTAGAGATGAGGAAACTAAGCCCCAATGAAATCAGTGGTAGAAATAATACTATTTTCAGTTAATTATTATTAGAACATGTCAACAGAGATGAATAGAATACAGAAGCTATGGTATCAGACTCATTTGGTTTCACATTCTGCTTCTACTCCTTATCAGCTAGACAATTTCTGGCAATTTATTTCATCCCTCTTAGACTTAATTTCCTCATTTTTGAAATGAAAGATGATAATTTATTGGATTAAATAAGATAAAGGTTTATTCCTAGCATAGAATGTTCAATGAATTATATAGCTTTATCACTGACAGAAATAAGAGTATATATCTGTTGTGTGTTCTAATCAGGATGACTAGAAAATTTATCATGCAACGTAGACTCTTGAGAATGAAAGAGAGTATTATTATCAAAAATGCCCTGATCACAGGTTTTCGTGTTTTTCTTTTCCTTTTGGCATTTTCTGGTATTTGAGAAGTGAGAAATGTTAGTTGCTCAGTCATGTCTGACTCTTAGCAACCATATGGACTATAGCCTGCAGGATCCTCTGTTCATGGAATTCTCCAGCAAGAATACTGGAGTGGGTAGCCATTCCCTTCTCCAGAGGATCTTCCTGACCCAGGGATTGAACTTAGGTCTCCTGTATTGCAGGCAGATTCTTCAGCATCTGAACCACCAGGGAGTGTGTGTGTGCTTAGTTGCTCAGTCATGTCCAGCTCTTTGTGACCCCACGGAGTGTAGCCTGCCAGGCTCCTCTCTCTATGTGGATTCTCCAGGCAATACTGGAATGGGTTGCCATGCCCTTCTCCAGGGAATCTTCCTGGAGGGAAGAGCCCAGGGACTGAACCCGGGTCACCAGCACTGCAGATGGATTCTTCACCATCTTAGCCACCGGGGAATCTAAACCATCAAGGAAGTCCTTATTTATTTTTTTTAGATTTTTAAAAATCTTTTTATTTTATACTGGAGTATAGCCAACTAACTGGAGAAGGCAATGGCAACCCACTCTAGTACTCTTGCCTGGAAAATCCCATGAAAGAGGAGCCTGGTAGGCTGTAGTTCATGGGGTCGCAAAGAGTCCGACGGGACTGAGCGACTTCACTTTCACTTTTCACTCTCATGCATTGGAGAAGGAAATGGCAACCCACTCCAGTGTTCTTGCCTGGAGAATCCCAGGGACGGGGGAGCCTGGTGGGCTTCCGTCTATGGGGTCGCACAGAGTCAGACACGACTGAAGCGACTTAGCAGCAGCAGCAGCATAGCCAACTAAAAATGTTGTGACAGTTTCAGGTGAACGGCGAAGGGACTCGGCCATACATATACACTCTACCCCAAACTCTCCTCCCAGCCAGGCTGCCACATAACGTTGACCAGAGTTCCATGTGCTGTGCATTAGGTCTTTGTTGGTTATCCTTTTTAAACACAGCAGTGTGTACAGGCAACTATAAGTTTATTCTCTAAGTCTATGAATTTTTGCTTGTAAGTTCTTTTGTATCATTTCTTTTCAGATTCCACATATTAGGGATGTCATATGATATTTTTCCTTCTCTGCCTGACTTACTTCACTCAGTATGACAATCTCTAGATCCATTCTTGTTGCTGGAATGGCATTATTTCATTCTTTTTAATGGCTGAAGAATATTTCATTGTATAAATGTACAAGATCTTCTTTATCCATTCCTGTCGATAGACACTTAGGTTGCTTCCACGTCTTTGCTGTTGTAAACAGTGCTGCAGTGAACATGGGGGTGCAGGTATATTTTCAGATCATGCCCAGGAGTTGGATGGCAGGGTCTAGGTAGCTCTAGGTTTTAGTTTTTTAAGGAATCTCCATATATTTCTCTCTAGTAGCTGTGGTACTTATTTTCATCATGGTTTTTCCCAGTTCAGCTGAGATATAACTGACAAAATTGTAAGATATTTAAAGTGTATGACATGATGATTTGATGTTTTGACATATATACACATTGTGAGAGGATTCTTGACTTAAGTACCTATACAACACAGTGTAATCAACTATACACACAATGTTATTCAACTTATAACTGAAAACCTTTGTACCTTTTTACCAAATTCTCCTACTTCCCCTGGGCTTCCCAGGTGGTACTAGTGGTAAAAGAACCCATATGCCAATGCAGGAGATGTAAGGGACACAGGTTTTATCCCCAGGTTGGGAATCTCCCCTGGAGGAGGGCATGGTGATCGATCCAGTATTCTTACCTGGAGAAACCCATGGACAGAGGAGTCTGGCAGGCTACAGTCCATGCGGTTGCAAAGAGTTGGACATGACTGAGTGACTAACACTTTCACTTTCCTACTTCCCCCAAGCCACTAGTAACCACTTTTCTATTCTCTGTTTTTGACACTCTTCCCCCTCAGATTCCATATATAAGTGATACTATATAATATTTATCTTTCCATGTCTGGCCTATTTCACTTAGTATAGTGCCCTTACGGTCCACTTGTGTTGTCACAGATGATCGAATTTCCTTCTTTTTTTCAATGCTGAATAGTATTTCATTGTACATATATGCCATTTTCTTTATCCACTCACCAATCAACAGAGAATAAGTTATTCCGACACCTCGGTGGTTGTGAATAATGCCGCTATGAACGTAGGAGTACAGATATCTCTTTAAGAAAGTGATTTATTTTCGTTAACCACACTTAACCACAAAATAGACCAGGAATCTAAAACTGCGTTAAGAAGCAGTAAGATTGGAGGGATAGAAAAAGGACTGAATTGCAAAGAACTGTGGAAATGGTTCACAGAATATAGTGTTTGGGGGAACAAAATAGATGGGCAGCCAGAAAAGATATTACTTAACATCTAGACCTAGAATAAGGCAAGAATTAGAGAAGCTAGATACTGAAAATATAATTTTCTGCTTAGGTTTCCACCCTGAGCCAATTTTTAAACTTGAAATCTATTGACTGAACCGGTCTCTAGGCTTCTAATACAGAGGAGTTTACAACATTGTGGTGACTATAGATAGTAATGATTTCTTCCAGGCCTTGCCCAAAGGAAATGATAGCCAATTACTCAGGGACACTGGAGAAAGTGGCTCTTACACATTTTGATGCTTATTGGACATAAAGACTAAGCTGGCACTGATACCTGGAAACACAAAGTATCATCATGATCCCATTCTTAGAAAGAAGCTTTGCAGGGCCGGGTCATAAATGAAGTTCTAGCCGAAGCCCAGCTCACAGTGGGCCACCTCAGTCCACAGTGTATCACACTGATCCATTAAAGCAATGACATCTGGATGAACAAGTGGTAGCTAAATTGGTGTATCACATATATGTCCAGACTGTGGAAGACAAACACTGTTAAGATGCAGTGACCTTCCACTTCAGTCAGGTTTTATTCAGGGTCATGTCAATCCCTAACCAAAATGAATGAAACACGTTCTTGATAGCCCCTGAGTTCTTGAGGCAACATATTAGACCTGGGAATACTGTTCCTGTCTGACATGCTGGGTGACACAGATTTGAATGCCAGAGGCTATCCAGTTCTGAGTAGCATCTGAAGCACAAAAGGATTGTACAGCAGGTCTTAAATATAAAGCCAGCTGTTCTTCCATTGGGTCAGTGTGACACCTTAAGCCTTATGGTGCTAGAGATGTAAGTGATTGGAAAATATACAGTATGTAATATTTGTCAAGTCCGTGTGGAAAGAATGACAACAAAGTCCCCTGGGATTCTGGAGCTAAGTCAAACCATCCTCAGCAGATACATACATACCTTTCTAGAAACAGTTCTTGGCATGTTGCTGGGATTTTGGAAAGATGGATCACTAGATGATAGGCCACCAACTGACAGGACTGCTCCTGTAATATGACTCCTGTCAGACTCTCTGCTATGTCTGAATTTTGTGTCTCCCCCAAATCCACATGGCACAGTCCTAACTCCTGAAGGCCATGGCACTACAAGGTGAGGCTTTCGGGAGGCGACCAGGTCATGAGGATGGAACCCTCATGAATGGGATTAGTGATCTTATAAAAGGGGCTTCAGAGAGATCCCAGTTCCTTTTACCATGTAAGGTTATAAAAAGAATTCATAATCTGGAAGAGAGTCCTCGCCCAACCATGCTGGCACCCAGATCTCGGACTTCCAGCCTCCAGAACTATGAGAAATAAATTTCTATTGTTTATAAGCTACCCAGTCAGTATTATTTTGTTACAGCGGCTCACACAGACTAACACACCCTTAAGTCATTAAAGTTGGGCAAAGCCAAAGAGCTGTTCATTCTAAAACATAAATACTATATTTGAGACTTAGCAAGAAGGGTAGACACAGATGACCTGAGTGAGCAGGATTCCAGACACCCCAGGTCACCCACCAGAATAGCACCAGAGGCTGTTCCAATATTGGAGTTAAGAAGTCCATACCAGTAGCTAACAGAGATGGAAATTTCACAATTTCTGATTTATGGATAGATAGGTCATTTTTATTTAAAAGCAAATGTGAAGAATGGATGGCAGCTACATGACAGTCACATTCAGGGGTGATTCTGGAAGATATTCAGACAATACCTTCCCAGTGGGCCAAACTGTGAGTAGGGCACCTGGCCATCTACTTTATGTAGAAGAAAAACTGGCTTAAGGTAAGAATATGTGCAGATTTTTGGCAGTAACCAATGGCTTGACTACCTATGCAAAGGCCTAAAAGGAAAAGCCGACATCAAAATGATATAGCTTACCAAGGATTCAGTATCTAAAATTCTATAGCTTTCAACTTGCAAAGAAAGGGAGACCTAGTAAGCTCATCATATTCAGGGAGTTTTCTCAGTGTCAAAAAATTTCCCTTCAAAAGTTTCAGTTGGATTTTAAAATACATACTTATGTATAAAATACAGCTTTCTAGTATAAATGGTGGCATTTTTCTTCTGTGTCTATATATGTATGTACAAAGAAAATATAATAAGCCAAATATTTTCCTCTTTTTGATAGAAAAAGATAGATGCCATAAACGAACATGCTTGAATTTCTTCTGCTGTGGAATCTTGAAAAGGAAAATGCCAGAGCGTGATGGCATACATGTTGCCACTATGTTCTTTAATTATCACATTTCTTCATGGAGCTTAGTATTTTCTTGTAAGCAGCTACTGCAGATTGGGATCTCAGCAATCAAAAAAATTAGATGTGCCTTGAAATGCTTAATATCAGAATTTATTTAAGCATCTGTTAAAGTTTCCATTTTTTGAAATTTACTTTTTTTGTTAATTGTTTTATTAGTTGGAAGCATTATTTTCAGACTTTCAGAACTGACATACCTGTAATACTTTATGCAATCACCCATGCTTTCTGTATAACAGATGGGAAATCACATACTTTTTCAAAGCATTTTCATCCTCACGGTGCACATTTCCATGCAACCTGATTATACATCATTGTGAAAGACCAAGAAAAGGAGATATTTTCTCAAATGATAGTAATTTGTTTTTAGGTGCCTAATATAAAGGTACCTAACAGCATATTGAAAAGCAGAGACATTACTTTGCCAAAAAAGGTCCTTCTAGTGAAGGCTATGGTTTTTCCAGTGCTCAGGTATGGATGTGAGAGTTGGACTGTGAAGAAAGCTGAACAAAGAAGAATTGATGCTTTTGAACTATGGTGTTGGAGAAGACTCCTGAGAGTCCCTTGGACTGCAAGGAGATCCAACCAGTCCATTCTGAAGGAGATCATCCCTGGATGTTCTTTGGAGGGAATGATGCTAAAGTTGAAGCTCCAGTACTTTGGCCACCTCATGTGCAGAGTTGACTCATTGGAAAAGACTCTGATGCTGGGAGGGATTGGGGGCAGGAGAAAAAGGGGATGACAAAGGATGAGATGGCTGGATGCATCACTGTCTCGATGGATGTGAGTCTGAGTGAACTCTGGGAGTTGGTGATGGACAGGGAAGCCTGCCGTGCTGCGATTCATGGGGTTGCAAAGAGTCCGACGTGACTGAGTGACTGAACTGAACGGAATGTGAACTATTTGCACTTTCTTGCATAACTTATATGTAGTAATTCCTGAGAGTACTGACGTTTTAAGAACTAGTAACATTCATCTTATGAAACCATTACACATAAAGTTTCACCGAACACTTTTGTGCCCACGTAAGCTTTTGTTTCGACATCAGAGACATTTGATTCCAGTTCTTCAATTTTAAGGAGAAAGACTGAACTAGGACAGCAGCATAACTGGTCCACTAACAGTCATTCTCCCTACTAAGCTTTCAAAGCTGTTGCTTCCTAAACTTCCTAAAGTAAATGTCCAAAGGATTTTTTTTTTTTTTGGCTTCAATATAGCTTCCTTTATTTCTTTCTCCTTTATGATATAATTGTCATACAAATTATATATTTATATAAGCACATTGTTTTATAGTTATCAATTTATGTCAGTGTTCTCTTTTTAACTTTTTATCTTATATTGGAGTATAGTTGATTAACAATGCTGTGTGAGTTTCAGGTATACAGGAAAATGACTCAGTTATACATATATATGTATCTATTCTTTTTCAAATTATTTTCCCATTTAGGTTGCTGCATAATCTTGAGCAGAGTTCCCTGTGCTATACAGGAGGTCCTTGTTGGTTATACATTTTAAATACAGCAGTGTGTACATGTCAATCCCAAACTTCCTAAACTACCTAAAGTGTGTTCAAAGCTTTTAATGACATCTTAGTGCATCTTACTTAAGGGTAAACCTCTTAGCATGATATTCAATAGCCCATATCTCCCCAGCTACATTTATCATTATTGAGTTTTTTATGTAATAGGCAAGTGGGGACATTGAGTTCCCTATTTTCTCTAATGTCCTCAAAACCGAGCCAGTGTCTCAGATCTTCGTGTTTCTTCTATAGCATCTACCACAGTGTGCAGGAAGACTAGATGGTTATGTTTTCAAGTGCATGAAAACACTATTACAAAAATGTAGATAACCTGTTGAAACATAAAAATCTCAAATCCACATCCTGTTTCTTGCCTAAGATTCAGTATTTTGATAAAGAACACTTTGGTGGGAGATGGAAAGTCTTCAAAAGGGGATAATGTATGTTTTTGAACACACTTGTTGTAGAATAATGGTTAAGTACAATTGAAAAAGAGCTCACCATTATAATCAGATATTTTACAGGTAGAATAGATTTTCGAGACCAGCTTGGAAAAATAAACACCGCACAATAGTACTTTCATAGAAAAGAGCTCCTTAGTTCTAAATGGCTGAATTCAGAGAAAAAAAATTAGTAGAACAATTTTATAGTATGGAGATTGTCTATATGTTCAGTAATACCTATATCCAGAGGATTATATATTAATTTAGAGAGATTCTTATGTGATATTTTTGTCATAGATAATAAGACAGAGCCAGCTGGGAAGCATGTATACACACTAATTTGGAAGCAAAGAGAGTTCAGGTTCTTTGCAGCATGCTCATAACTCTTTGTGAAAGGTTATTAGTGTATATTGGGATGATGATTCATTAGCTTTCTACATTAGCAAAATATCATTCCTTACAAACATAAATGCTTATTTATTCATACATTTCTTGAGTCCCTTCATGCCAGACACTGAAGATGCATGACAGAATAAGATGCTGTTTGCAAGAAGCAGCTCCTAGAACAGTATGGTAATCCAGCAAATATGGACACAAACTCATGACAGTTCAATAGGATAAATCCAATAGTAGAAACACAATGCAGAGCACTGTCACAAATATGATAGTAATTAACTCCAAGTATGAATACAGAGAAGCTTTTCAAGCTATCCTTGTTAGGCAGATGAGGAATACAAAGTGTGTGTGTGTGAGAAAGTATTCCTAGCTGAAAGGAATGGGTATATAAAATATCTACTCTATTAAAACATAAAATAAGTTTAAAAGACATGAAGCAAGAAATTTACATAGGAACCATAAGAAAAAAGGATTTGTAAGCTAACTTAGGCTTTACAGTATAAGAAATTAGGGGTCATAAGCATTATAAGCAGGAGAATCAAGCTAAAGTTTGTATTTTAGAGGGAAGACTTGGATGTCAATATGAAGAATAAAGAAGAAAATGGCAAGACTAGAAGCAGGAGGGTATGTAATAATTTGCAAAAGAGTTGATGAGAGATTAAGTTAACATTTAAAAGAAAAGAATAATAGAGTTGAAACATAGCAATACATCATTGACAGGACTCCATAATTAACCTGACACAGGGAAAATAACTGGGGAAGGTTCTGGCATGACTCTTAAGATCCTGTTTGGGACATAGAAAAATCCACTTAAAGAAAATAACAAATTTGGGGAAAATATGATTAGTTGAATTCATAAAATGATATACTTGAAATGTTCCTCAGAGATTTAGGTCAATATATAATGAATTATTTAATATGTACCTACTAAGCTCCATAAACATTAATACGACTGGCCTGGGTTAAAAAAAGATTTAGTAGCTACTATTGAAAAGGTTGGATCAAAATTATAAAAGGGTTGTTAATGCTAAATAAAAAATATTCTAAAGGATCAGTTACAAAGATATTGATGTCTAAGAGAAAGAAAAAAGAGGATCAACTTTTCTTTAATTAAGAGAACAAAAAGAGAGGTATGAGTTGGGAGAATATACTGTTTTGGAATCTGAATATTTAAAAAGAAAGAGTGTCAAACTGTTGAAAGCTCAAGTAAAGACAAAGAAAGAACCCTACTGAAAGAGCAATCAGATTGCTGCCTGCCTTTGCCACTAGGGCTGGTGTATATGCTAGACCACAATGACCTATGAAACATGAGTAGGAATTATTCTTGCAGGTTGTGTGCCTGAGATGGAAAGAAAAAAGGCATGAGACGTTAAAGGAGGGTAATTTAAGAACCATATATTTGAATAGATTACAGTATGAGAAACTGGTAGAGAGGTAGTGATTTCATTATAGGAAAAGAGGATATGATAAATAGAATACCTTATGTGAGCTGGGAATTGGATGGCATATATACAACTCAGTCTTCACTATAGCCTATTAGAAGAGGCAAGTATTTTATAGATGCGGATTTAAGAATGATGTGGATAGATTTGCAGAATTTTTTTAAATAATGAAACAAACATTTGGAAAAGTCTCTAAAGAGTATGGGACCTGATGCTGATCAGACAGAACTGATAAACAGTACTATAAATCCAACAACACTAGGAAACCATAATTTTTTATTTAAATTATGTGTTCAAACACAATTACATTTCCTTTGTCACTCAGTTTTTTTCAGTATAAGATTATGGATTAGGATCAGTTCAGTGCTGATGGATTGAATACTGAGCTCCACAAATTAATGTTATAAATGATTTTGTGTGTTTAACATGAGTTTGTGTAAGCTCCAGGAGACGGTGAAGGATGGTGAAGGACAGGGAAGCCCGGAGTGTTGCAGTCCATGGGGTCGCAAAGAGTCAGACACGACTGAGTAACTGAACAATAACAACAACGTTTACTGTATACATGTATATGTGTGTATGCTGCTAAGTCACTTCAGTCATGTCCGACTCTGTGCGACCCCATAGACGGCAGCCCACCAAGCTCTGCCATCCCTGGGATTCTCCAGGGAAGAACACCGGAGTGGGTTGCCATTTCCTTCTCCAATGCATGAAAGTGAAAAGTGAAAGGGAAGTCGCTCAGTCGTGTCTGACTCTTCGCGACCCCATGGACTGCAGCCTACCAGGCTCCTCCGTCCATGGGATTTTCCAGGCAAGAGTACTGGAGTGGGTTGCCATTGCCTTCTCCAATATGTGTGTATACACACATATATAATACATATATAGATATATGCATATATATGTATACACATATTACAACCAATATTTCAGTGCACAATGATACTGGAACCCAATAATATTACAAAATAATTTAAAGAGAATTTTAATATAAATTTTATTTGGTAACATGTTTAATAAGTCATGGTGCTATGGAAAATTGGTCTTTGGATGACCAGTCAGTGATTTCTGCTATGCTACATTCACACTCACTCAGCTGCCTATTAAATCCATTTCTTGTTATCAGCAGGGTATGGCTAATAAATGTTAACCAAAGAACACCTTTTAAAAAAAGGAAGCTCAAATAAGCCACAGAATTTGAAAAGATTCAGTATGAAACCTAGCACATGAATGTATTCATTGTTGTTTTTTTCCAATCATCTACTTTACTTTTTTGACAGAATTTGCTAAGACCTCTTTAAAATGTAGCCTTTAACACTATAAAAACAAAAATGTCTCATTTAAGATATTTTTAAATCTTTAACCAATAAAGTCAAGGAAGGTCTGCAAAATTATAGGAATATTGCTTACATTAACAAGCTTTCCATATATATCAGCTATATATGAAAGTCAGAATTTCCTTATCATTTATTTTACATTATCATCCTAAAGTTACCATAAATCTCTTGATTTGGGAATTTCTATAGAGAAAGATCACAGAAATGCACACATAATATACTTGCCTGCAAATCATATAGATTTGAGATGATATGCCAAGATATTGAATGGCTTTGCTAACACATTTTAAAACGAAAGGTCAAACTTTGTTGGGAAGAATTATCTAGGTTAATCTGTTAATTAGAAATAATGAAAAGCCTAAAGCTGAACTTGCACATCTATCACTTGGTAGAATCAAAATATCTTAAGCAAACACAATTTTAAATACCCACACATTAAGCATATCAAAATATTTATTAACTAGAATTACAATAGTACTGGATTTATCAGATCCAAACAATCTTCTTGTTATAACAATCCACATGCATTTTTCAATCCAAAATACTTCCTTAAAGCAGTGACTCAAAATAGTAGTGACTCATAATAGTAAATGGCCCTTCACCCTTTCTCCTTCCACCTCTTCCTTTCTACCTCCCTTCCCCCTGCTTTATTCTTTCTCTCTTTTTGAACCCACTGTAAACAAATACTTCTATAAGATACAATATGTTCACTGCTGATTTCCACCAGTTTCTATTGAATCATCTTATTTGTGCCAAGATGCCCTCCTCTTTCCTCTTCCAAAAACCCATGTCTATGTAATTGCCCCATTGTAACCAATACTACTAAAATCTGTGAAGAGTCAGAGATTTTATCCTACTTGCAATCTCACAAGTTAACCTGCTAAATTTCATAGATGCTGGGGGAAGACAGGAGATTCCTGGGTCAAAGATAAAGGACTTATTACTCACAGCACAGTAAGCAGCAGACCATATGTATCAGTTTCCCTTGTCTCGAGTTCCAAGGGAAACACAAGTGAACCCTGTTAGGTGTCCTTTAGAGAGAGGAACGCTAAGCTTAGGGAACCCAGATCTTTCAAAATAGGGAATATGTATGTCTTCAGATCTGCTTATGAGAGTTACTATCTTAATTATTCCAAACAATAAGCAAGCCTGTTCTTTGCTTTAGAGGGAGACACCATCTTTAACATCAAGGCTTTCTGCTATACAAACACACTCAAAATGACAATCAGGAACAAAAGCAATCAGTGATCCTGCTCTGCTCACAAAAAAATGAAACAACAACAACAAAAAAAGGTGAGACCGGTGGAGACTGGCTGCCAACAGTGGGAATTTGTCTTGGATTTTTTCAAATAATCCCTAGGTGACTGGGATTTTTGCCATCGTACCTTATGCCTCTAACTTAACATAGTGTTCCATGTCCTTTAACCTCAAGTGAATGGATTTTACCTATCCTTACCATTTTTGCTGTCAGTGGACATATCCACTTACAAAATCTAGGGCAACTAGGAAACTTTTAGATAGTGGTTAATTCTGTTTACTTGACTCTGTCCTGCAGAGGATGTAGGCTTTGTTTATATATTTACTTTCTGAAGGTTTTGGGGTTTTTTTGGTATGCTATTTGCCAGCGCCCCTCCAGATACGGCGTCCCCCAGAGTTCCCTGCGTGCCTGGATCTGCCTTCAGCGGTCCTGGGCTGCCCCAGGGTGTCCTGCGCTCCCCAAGGGCGGGTGTGTCCGCATGGCTCCCAGGGCACGGGTGCAGGGCCTCAGCCTGTTGGAGCACCCGGGGTGCCAGACCAGGGGCATTGGGAGCCCTGTGGGGGCCGGGCCGCCAGGGCCCCATGCAGAGCAGTTTTTTTCAACTCTCCTACTGCATCACATCCGGGCCCACCACCACCCAGAGAGACCCCTTCCAGATCCACCAAGATCGCAACCCAGGAGCAGTTCCAGAGAGGAGCGCAGGACAGCAGGCGCCTCTGCCCACGGAGCAGGTGCCACACACCTATGATCACAGGGTTCATCCCACTGAAGACAGGAATTCCTCTTCTGTAACTGGTTTTCCCTGGACACTGCCGTCCAAACCCTGGCTGAAATTCACTGTATGCAAATCAGAAGACACTGTTTTGCTGAGCCTTGCACATGTCAGGTCTGCTGCCCCATCCTTCTCCAACGTAGATGAGTTTGCATGGGATTGAAATGACCTCCATCAAGGCCCTGGAGCCAGCAGCTGAGAGGAGATCCCCCACGGCCAAGGTCAGAGAAACCCCATTAAGAAGGTAGGCGCTGGAGCAGCTGTGGAGAGATACACCATGTCCAAGGGCAAAGGAGAAGCCCCAGCAAGACTGTTGGAGAGGTGAATTCACATTCAGAATCAGACCCCATTCCCTCCAGAGATGCTCAGAGGGCTCAAACAAACCTTGTGCGCACCAGGACCCAAGGATGCCACAGACTGAGACAGAACTGTGTTTGAAAGTCTGCTGTGGAGGTATGGGTCAGCAGTGGACTGCCACTGGGACAGGGACTCTGGGTGCAGCAGACTTGGGTATGGCAAGGAACCCCCAAGGTTCCTCCTCTTGGAGGAGGTCACCATTAACCCCACCATAAAGCTGCCAGAACTTACACAGGGCTGGGAAATAGACTCTTGGAGGGCACAAACAGAACCTTGTGCACCAGGACCCAGGAGAAAGGAGGGGTGACCCAAAAAGAGACTGACCTAGACTTGCCTGTGAGTGTCCAGGAGTCTCCAGCAGAGGTGTGGGTCAGAGGTGGCCTGCCACAGGGTTGGGCACACTGAGTGTAGCAGCACATGCATGGGATCTTTTGAAGGAGGTCACCTTTATCTTCATGACCTCCACCATAGTTTGGCCCCAGGTAAATATATGGTAGGGAACACAGCTCCAGCCATCAATAGAAAATTGGATTAAAGATTTACTGAGCATGGCCCTGCCCATCAGAACAAAACCCAGTTTCCCCCTTGGTCAGTCTCTCCCATCAGGAAGCTTCCAGAAGGTTCTTATCCTTCTCCATCAGAGGGCAGACAGACTGAAAACCACAATCACAGAAAACTAACCAGTCTGATCACATGGCCCACAGCCTTGTCTGACTCAATGAAACTATGAGCCATGCCATGTAGGGCCACTTAAGAAAGACAGGTCAGGGTGGAGAGTACTGACAAAATGTAGTCCACTGGAGAAGGGAATGGCAAACCACTTCAGTATTCTTGCCTTGACCCTATGAACAGTATGAAAAAGCAAAAAGATAGGATACTGCAAGATGAACTCCCCAGGTTCGTAGGTGCCCAACATGCTACTGGAGATCAGTGGAGAAATAACTCCAGAAAGAATGAAGAGAAGGAGCCAAAGGAAAAACAACACCCAGTTGTGGATGTGACTGGTGATAGAAGCAAGGTCCAATGCTGCAATATTGCATAGGAACATGGAATGTTAGGTCCATGAATAAGGGCAAATTGGAAGTGGTCAAACAGGAGATGGCAAGCATGAACATCGGCTTTTTAGGAATCAGCAAACGAAAATGGACTGGAATGGGTGAATTTAACTCAGATGAGCATTATATCTACTACTGTGGGCAAGAATCCCTTAGAAGAAATGGAGTAGCCATCATAGTCAATAAGAGTCTGAAATGCAGTACTTGGATGCAATCTCAAAAACAACAGAATGATCTCTGTGTTTTTCCAAGGCAACCCATTCAATATCATGGTAATCCAAGTCTATGCCTCAACCAGTCATCCTGAAGAAGCTGAAGTTGAACAGTTCTATGAAAACCTACAAGACCATCTAGAACTAATACCCAAAAAAGATGTCCTTTTCATTATAGGGGACTTGAATGCAAAAGTAGGAAATCAAGAAACACCTGGAATAACAGGCAAATTTGGCCTTGGATTACAGAATGAAGCAGGGCAAAGCTAATAGAGATTTGCCCAAAGAATGCACTGGTCATAGCAAAAACACTCTTCCAACAACACAAGAGAAGACTCTACACATAGTGGCCATCACCAGATGGCCAACACCAAAATCAGATTGATTATATTCTTTGCAGCTAAAGATGGAGAAGCTCTATAGAGTCAGCAAATCAAGGCTGGGAGCAAACTGTGGCTCAGATCATGAACTTGTTATTGTCAAATTCAGACTTACATTGAAGAAAGTAGGCAAAACCACTAGACGATTCAGGTATGACCTAAATCAAATCCCTTAGGATTATACAGTGGAACTAAGAAGTAGATTTAAGGGACTAGATCTGATAGACAGAGTGCCTGATGAACTATGGATGGAGGTTTGTGATATCACACAGGAGACATGGATCAAGAGCATCCTCAAGAAAAAGAAATGCAAAAAGTAAAATTGCTATCTAGGAGGCTTTACAAATACCTGTGAAAGAACAGAAGCAAAAGGCAAAGGAGAAAAGGAAAGATATACCCATTTGAATGCAGAGTTCCAAAGAACAGCAAGGAGAGATAAGAAAGCCTTCCTCAGTGATCAGGGCAAAGAAATAGAGGGAAACAATAGAATGGGAAAGACTAGAGATCTCTACAAGAAAATTAGAGATAACAAGGGAATATTTCATGCACAGATGGGCACAATAAAGGACAGAAATGATATGGACCTAACAGAAGCAGAAGATATTAAGAAGAGGTGGCAAGAATACATAGAAGAACTATACAAAAAAGATCTTCACGACCTAGATAATCACAATGGTGTGATCACTCACCTAGAGCCAGACATACTGGAATGAGAAGTCAAGTGGGTCTTAGGAAGCACCACTACGAACAAAGCTTATGGGGGTGATGGAATTCCAGTTGAGCTATTTCAAATCCTAAGAGACTATGCTGTAAAAGTGCTGCACTCAATATGCCAGCAAATTTGGAAAACTCAGCAGTGGCCACAGGACTGGAAAAGGTCTGTTTTCATTCCAATCCCAAAGAAAGGCAATGCCAAAGAACACTCAAACTACCACACAATTGCACTCATCTCACACATTAGTTAAGTAATGCACAAAATTCTCCAAGCCAGGCTTCAACAATACGTGAACCATGAACTCCCAGATGTTCAAGCTGGTGTTAGAAAAGGCAGAGGAACCAGAGGTCAAATTGCCAACATCTGCTGGATGATCGAAAAAGCAAGAGAGTTCCAGGAAATATCTATTTCTGCTTTATTGACCATGCCAAAGCCTTTGACTGTGTGGATCACAATAAACTGTGGAAAATTCTGAAAGATATGGGAATACCAGACCACCTGACCTGCCTCTTGAGAAATCTGTATGCAGATCAGGAAGAAACTGTTAGAACTGGACATAGAACAACAGACTGGTTCCAAATCAGGAAAGGAGTACATCAAGGCTGTATATTGTCACTCTGCTTATTTAACTTATATGCAGAGTACATCATGAGAAACACTGGGATGGATCAACCACAAGCTGGAATCAAGATTGCTGGGAGAAATATCAATAACCTCAGATATGCAGATGATACCACCCTTATATAGCAGAAAATGAAGAACTAAAGACCATCCTGATGAAAGTGAAAGAGGAGAGTGAAAAAGTTAGCTTAAAGCTCAACATTCAGAAAACTGAAATCATGGCATCTGGTCCCATCACTTCATGCCTAATAGATGGGGAAACAGTGGAAAGAGTGGCTGACTTTATTTTTTGGGGGTCCAAAATCACTGAAGATGGTGACTGCAGCCTTGAAATTAAAAGTTGCTTACACCTTGGAAGGAAAGTTTTGACCAACCTAGACAGCATATTAAAAAGCAGAGACATTACTTTGCCAACAGAGGTCTGTCTAGTGAAGGCTATTGTTTTTCCAGTGGTCATGTGTGGATGTGAGAGTTGGATTATAAAGAAAGCTGAGCGCCGAAGAATTGATGCTTTTCAATGGTAGTGTTGGAGAAGACTCTTGAGAGTGCCTTGGACTGCAAGGAGATCCAACCAGTCAATCCTAAAGGAAATCAGTCCTGAATATTCATTGGAAGGACTGATGATGAAGTTGAAAGTCCAATACTTCAGCCACCTGATGTGAGGAACTGACTCATTGGAAAAGACCCTGGTGCTGGGAAAGATTGATGATGGGAAGGAAAGGGGACAACAGAGGATGAGATGGTTGGATGGCATCACCCACTCAGTGGACATGAGTTTGAGTAAACTCTGGGAGTTGGTGATGGATAGGGAGGACTGGCGTGCTGCAGTCCATGGGTTTGCAAAGAGTTGGACATGACTGAGCAACTGAACTGAACTTGCTTTATATTTTAGAATTGACATCTTCAGCCTATTCTTTATGTAAGAATCAATTAATATAAGATCCTTACACATCTCTCTACAGTCTAGATATCTTTTCTATATTTTAACTTCAGTCATTCTCTTTTCCCTAATCATAATTCTGGCTCTTCTTGCAGCCAGACCAGTCTCAGTGATGAGAATCTATGAAGGTCTGTATTTAATTGTATAGTGTTTACTTTTTGTATTGCTTCATCTTGTTACATGATCCTTTATATTTAACTATACTTCATTATTAATGTGTTTTTATTAGTTTCTGAGCAGCAGGGATAAAGTGGTAATTGCTGCTTAATTTCTTTGGTTCACTGGCTGGCAGAGCACTGCTATATTAAAAAGATAAATAAGCACTGTTTGGTTATTTGATTATATTGCAATGTTTTGTAATATTCAGAAAAAGCAGAGAAACTTGAAAGAAAAATGTCTTCTACTGAAGTGATACAATTCTCATTTCTTAAACAGAAAGTAGGCTTGTGTTTGTTTCATCTGCCAAATTGCTACATATTCTAAGCCATATTAGGGCTCTGTGGAGCACAAACTGCACTTCAGTTATTTTCACCTTTAATTCGAATTGTGATACCATGGATCAGAGAAATATTCAAATAAACAATTTACGATGAAAGTGAGTTTGAAAAAGCAGCATTGGAAATTTAGTCTGAAGCCAGAAAATACAGAAAAGAATTTCAAAATATTTTTTTGTAAAAGTTGACTATTTCATTTATTCCACTAAAATTTTATACTTTATTTTTTAAAATCTATTACCTATATAAACTATGAAAGTAGAAAACTTATTTTAGCTAGCAAATCCATTCAAAGTATAAAGCATGTGTTCTTAATCTAGTTCCACCATATTGAATTAACCAATAACAGCATGAGGTGTATTTTTCCATACTTTCTTGAATTCTCATATGTCCCATATGAGAATATATATTGTCCCATATGAGAATATATATTCTCATATGTCCCATATGAGACATATGGATATACATATGTCTCATATGTATATATGTCTTATATACATAAAATATACATATTTTAGGTATATTTTATGGATATACATAAAAATGTACACATTATGTATGCTTGGTTTACTGGTATAGTTGTTTACAATAAAGTCTGTTAGCTGTTATACACATTAATGTATTTTTATAATTTATATAAATTCCTGAACTTAAAAATATAATGGCCTTTTATCTCATTAAATTAATATGCATCTAATTCAGATTTGATATAATTACTAAATAACTCTGCACTGATTATTATTATTTCTTTTTGTTGCTATAAATATATAAAATCCATGTACAGAAAGATCCTTACAGAACAAAACAACTGACAAAGGATTATCTACAGGACATACAAATAGTTCATACAGCTCAATACTAGGAAAACAAAAAGACCAACCAGAAAATAGGCAGAAGACCTAAACAGATATTTCTCCAAAGAAGACATACAGATGGTCAATAAACACATGAAAAGATGTTCCACATCACTAAATATTAGAGGAATACAAATCAAAACTAAGGATGTGGTATCACCTCACACCAGTCAGAATGACCATCATCAAAAAAATTTACAAACAATAAACGCTGGAGAGGATATGGACAAAAGGGAACCTTTCTACACTGTTGATGGGAATGTAAACTGATACAACTATTATGGAGAACAGTATGGGTACTCCTTAAAATACTAGGAATTCATCTACCATATGACCCAGCCACTCCACTACTGGGCATATACTCTGAGAAAACCATAATCAAAAAAGACACATACATCCCAATGTTCATGAAAGTGAAAGTGAAAGTGAAAGTCGCTCAGTCCTGTCCGACTCCTTGCGAACCCATAGACTATACAGTCCATGGAATTCTCCAGGCCAGAATACTGGAGTGGGTAGCCTTTCCCTTCTCCAGGGGATCTTTCTAACCCAGGGATCGAATCCAGGTATCCCACATTGTAGGTGGATTCTTTAACAGCTGAGCCACCGGGGAAGCCCAAGAATACTGGAGTAGGTAGCCTATCCCTTCTCCAAAGTCTTCCCGACTCAGAAATTGAACCAGGGCCTTCTGCATTGCAGGTGGATTTTTTTTTTTTTTTTCAGTTAAAAATAAATAAACTTTTATTTATTTTTTATTTTTTTTTTGTTCTTCAATTTTATTTTATTTTTAAACTTTACATAATTGTATTAGTTTTGCCAAATATCAAAATGAATCCGCCACAGGTATACATGTGTTCCCCATCCTGAACCCTCCTCAGCTGAGCTACCAGCAAAGGACATGGAAGCAACTTAGATGTCCATCAACTGATGAATGGATGAAGAAGATGTGGTACCTATATACAATGGAATGTTAGCCATAAAAAATGAATTTGAGTTAGTTCTAGTGATGTGGATGAACCTAGAGCCCGTTTTACAGAGTGAAGTAAGTCAGAAGGAGAAAAATACAGTATATTAATGTATATATATGGAATCTAGAAAAATTGTGTTGATGAACCTATTTGTAGGGAAGGAAAGGAAACACAGATGTAGAGAATGGACTTGTGGACAAAGTGGAGGAGGGAGAGAATCAGAAGAAAGGAGAAAGTAGCATCAACATATATACACTATGGAGTAAGATGGACAGTTGGTGAGAAGTTGCTGTGTAGCACAGGAAGTCCAATCTGGTGCTCTGTGATGACCTGGAGGGATGGGATGGGATAAGGTAAGGGGAGGCAGGCTATGGAGAGAGAGGATGTATGTGTAATTATGGCTGATATGCACTGTTGTATGGTAGAAACTAACACAACATTGTAAAAAAAATTTTTTTTAATTAAATAAAAAAATAATAAAAATTTTTAAAAGATTAAAAAAGATCCTTGCAGTAAAAATTCTTGCATATATGTTATATTTTGGCTATTTTATTTCTATAAGGTCATTTTAAAATATGGCATTTCTGGGCCAAATATTATAGTATTTTAAATTTTAACAGTTATTGACAATTTTTTTTTTTTAATGTCAATTCCCAGTTTACTTCCAAAGATCACTCAAATTTCTACTCTATCCACCAGAATGAGAATTGTCCCCATTACTAGTTGGTATTTCCTTTTAACAATTTTTGTCAAGCTAATGTGGTATATTTTAATTTGTATTTCTCTGATTACTAATAGTAAGTATCTTTTCATATGTTTCTGGCCATTTAGACTCCCTGTGTTTGAAACACCATATCCTTTGGCCAATATTACTGATTGTCTTTCAATTAGTTTGCATTTGTTATTCTTATGATAAGCATAGATGCATATTTGCTATTCTTTATGGTAAGCATTAATCCTTTGCTATCATTGTGCTGCAAATATTTCCCAAGCTAATCTTTTTCTACATGTACACTACTTTTAGGTAATTTTTGCCATACAATTAAACGAATTATATGTAGTGCCATATGCCTTCCATTTTGCTTACAGAAAATGAAATTCCTATATTGCATTGAGTATATAAATATACAAATAAATAGAAATCTATGTCTATCCATATCAGAAGCCCCTTTACTGTTGTTGTTTAGTCACAAAGTCATGCCCAACTCTTTGTGACCCCATGGACTATAGGCCACCAGGTTCTTCTATCGATGGGATTTCCCAGGCAAGAACATTGAAGCAGGTTGCCATTCCCTTCCCCAAGATCTTGCTGATCCACGGATCAAACCCCGATCTTCTGAATTGCAGGTGGATTCTTTAGCACTGAGCCACCAGGGAAGCCCTCACCAGAAGCGCCTACTATGTTATAAATGTTGCATTTTCACATTAATCCTTTTAACAACCATAAATCACTATGAGAAATATCCCTTGAAGTGTTCTTGAAAAATTTTTGAACAGTTATTAGTGAATTCACCAATGTTGGTGAATTTCAAAGAATTTCATCAGTGAATGGCATGAGGATTCCTACCAACATTGGATGGGGGGAACTGGTTACAACCTTCCATTCTTAATCCATCAGTATAGATAATAGAGCAGAAGCCATCAGGACTGAATGCTTTAGTTGCTCACCTGTGATTGAGCTAAGTGTTTTTTATTTGATTTTCTCTTGATATAAAATAGAGATATCTATATCTAGCCTCATACCCTTCTAAGAATTTCAGATTTATAGTCAAATGAGATGTAGGTTACTAATGAGTATTTTTGATCAACTGTTCATGTAAAATTGGTTATATATACAGCAAGGGTAAACATTTAAAACTCAGATTAAGGCTCTTCTTTCTATGTTTAAACCTCTACATTCTTTTTCTTTTACATTTAGACTAAAATATGGAATCCTTACCTTTGTTTGCAAAGCCCTACATTTAACACTAGTTTATCTCTCCCACCCATGTCATATTATTCTCCTATTTGCTCAGGATTCTCTAGACACAGAGGCCTTTTGAGTCTTATACCTGTGGTGGATTCATTTTGATATTTGGCAAAACTAATACAATTATGTAAAGTTTAAAAATAAAATAAAATTAAAAAAAAAAAAGCAAGCTTGTTCATTCTGATTGGTCTGAGATTATCACGCCAGCGTTCTTTATCATGTATCAGCCTAAACACAGCCTCTTTGGAAAAGCTCTCCCAGTGAATCCAATCTGAAGTAGACATGAGAAACTTTCTATTTTTTCTGATTTTTAATTACATGTATGCCAATATATTTTTGTGTCTGCATGTTTTGTCTTTTCCAAATAGATCCCTAGGCATTCCCCACCCCCCCCATCCCCGCCAAAAATACAACATTGTTCAGAATTTTACAGATAGGAGATGGAACAGAGATTCAGAGTCATGTAAACTAGATTCAAACACACATAAACTAAAAATCACAATCACAGAAAACTAACCAAACTGAACACATGGGTCACAACCTTGTTTTACTCAATGAAACTATGAACCATGCCATGTAGGGCCACCCAAGAGAGAAGGGTCATGGTGGAGAGTTCTGACAAAACGTGGTCCCCTGGAGAAGGGAATGGTAAACCACATCAACATTCTTGTCTTGAGTATCCCATGAACAGCACGGGAAATGACTGAGTGACTGAAGAACAAAAATAAAACTAAATTCAATGCCCATCTATTAACCAGCATTTTGAGTGGATTGATAAGAAGAGTGTGGTCAAGAATGTGGATATGCTATTAAGACTCATCTAGTGAAATAAACTCTAACTAGGGTTTATAAGATTCAGTAAAACTAATTGTTTAAAATTTGCATAAGCTGTTCATTTCCCAGGAGTGATGGTGGCAGTCACCATTGTATTCAACTGAGGTCTGAGTAGTAAACAAGTTTTGAGGGATTCTATACAGCAACAATGGCAAATCCCATGGATGGAGGAGCCTCGTAGGCTGCAGTCCATGGGGTCGCTAAGAATCAGACACGACTGAGCGACTTTACTTTTCACTTTCATGGATTGGAGAAGGAAATGGCAACCCACTCCAGTGTTCTTGCCTGGAGAATCCCAGGGACGGGGGAGCCTGGTGGGCTGCTGTCTCTGGGGTTGCACAGAGTTGGACATGACTGAAGTGACTTGGCAGCAGCAGCAGCAGCATACAGCAACAAAGTTTGCTTAAGAATGAAAGGAACCATCTGAGATAGAAAAGACTTGAGTCTTAAATATTGATGGGGAAGAATCAAGAGACGATGCTGAGGTCATAAGAATGGTGAGACTTCTTAAATCAGGTTCTCATGAAGACGGAAGAAACATAAGTGAATGAGAGGAATCAAGGAACAGATTTAACATCGTTTGGAGAAAACACAGACGGTGGTGAGTAACAGTAAGTAACTTGGAGTTGAGCAGACCTAATTTAAAACTATAATTCACATCAGCTGCCTTCATTGCAAAAGGAAAGGAGCAATAGCTATTTTAAAGGGTTGTTATATGGATTTGAGAAAATCCGAGTACAGTATGCACTGTATCGCTTAGAGCATCGTAGGAACTCAGTAAGTGGTAGCTATCATAATGTAACTGTTAGCCATTTTCCACCATGTTAGCAAGGTAATGCTCAAAATCCTTCAAGCTCGGCTTCAATAGCATGTGAACCAAGAACTTCCAGATGTTCAAGCTGGATTTAGAAAAGGCAGAGGAACCAGAAATCAAATTACCCACATTCACTGGAACATAGCGAAAGCAAGGAAATCCCAGAAAAAAAACATCTACCTCTGTTTGACTGACTATGCTAAAGTCTTTGACTGTGTGGATCACAACAAACTGTGGAAAGTTCATAAAGAGATGGGAATACAAGACCACCTTACCTCCTGAGAAACCTGTATGCAAGTCAGAAGCAACAGTTAGAATCAGGCATGAAACAATGGGCTGGTTCCAAATTGGGAGAGGAGTATGTCAAGGCTGTGTATTGTCACTCTGCTTATTTAACTTATATTCAGAGTACATTATGCAAAATGCCTGGCTAGAGGAAGCTCAGGCTGGAATCAAGATTGCCAATAGTAATGCAATAAAGTAATGCAGATGATACCATCCTTATGGCAGAAAGCAAAGAGGAACTAAAGAGCCTCTTGAAGAAAGCAAAAGAGGAGAGTGAAAAAATTGGCTTAAAACTCAACAATCAAAAAACGAAGATCATGGCATCTGGTCCCATCACTTCAAGGCAAATAGATGGGAAAACAATGGAAACAGTGACAGACGTTATTTTGGGGAGTGGCTCCAAAATCACTGCAGATGATGACTGCAGCCATGAAATTAAAAGATGCTTGCTCCTTGGAAGAAGAGGTATGACCAGCCTAGACAGCATATTAAAAAGCAGAGATATCACTTTGCTGACAAAGGTCCATATAGTCAAAGCTATGGTTTTTCCAGCAGTCATGTACGGATGTGAGTGTTGGACAATAAAGAAATCTGAGCATCAAAGAATTAATGCTTTCAAACTGTGGTGCTGGTAAGGACTCTTGAGAGTCCCTTGGACTGCAAGGAGATCAAATCAGTTAACCTTAAAGGAAATCAACCCTGAATATTTATTGGAAGGACTGATTCCAAAGCTGAAGCTCCAAAACTTTGGCCACCTGATGCGAAGAGCTGACTCACTGGAAAAGACCTTGAAGCTGGGAAAGATTGAGGGCAGGAGGAGAAGGGGGAAACAGAGTATAAGATGGTTAGATGGCATCACTGACTCAATACACATGAGTTTGAGCAAGCTCCTGGAGATAGTGAAAGAAAGGGAAGCCTGGTGTGCTGCAGTCCATGGGGTCTCAAAGAGTCAGACATGACTAAGTGACTTAACAACTAAACAAGTCATGTCACTGCTAAGTGCTGGTGACTGGAATCTAAAAGGATGTACAGATGAGCTTGTTTGCAGGGTAGGAAAAGAAATGCAGACAGAGAGAAGGGATGTGTGGACACAAGGGGAGATGGGGAGGGTGAGACAAATTGGGAGAGTAGGATTGACATATACACATTATTGTGTGTAGAACAGACAGCTAGAGGCAAGCTGCTGTATAGCACAGGGAGCTCAGCTTGGTGTTCTGTTATTACCTAGAGGGAAGGGGTGGGGAGGTTGGAATGGAGGTTTAATTGGGGACAGATATATGTATGCATATAGCTGATTCACTTGGTCATACAGCAGAAACTAACATAATATTGCAAAGCACTTATTCTCTGATAAAAAAATTTAATATTTAAAAAAAATATTTGGACCTTCAGTACAAAATCTAGTGACTTAATCACCATCTATTCTGCCCTCCAGGATAAAGTTCTCCCTAGAAGTCTTCCTGTGCCTGCATCTTAAAAGTGAGCATGTTTTTTCTACCTGCCAACAAACAGAGCAGTGCTACAAATATTGCTGATACTATGTTTCACCTGAGTTTTTGAAGGGAAAGGCAAACATGAAAGTAGGTAGGAATGACAGACTGTGAGAGTATCATTAATAGTAAAGAACAAGGTGGATGCTGAACTTCTGTTTACTGATATTACACCATTAATTCATACCACATAATCTAAGGGCAATGATCTCACTCTTCAAGAAAGCAATTCAGTTTTAGGCTGTCATATTTGCCCCTGTGAAAAAACTTAGTTGGTAGCAAATGAAATTCACTCAACAAAAGGAAAATGTTAAGTTCAGAATTTAGTAAATATGTAGCATCTTTTGCATCTTCTTCGGCCTTGCTTTCGCCCTGCATGCTATTACGTCTTCCATATACATGTCTTCTCTTTAAGAGTATGGCCTTTAGATTCAGCCCCATCAGGTCAATTCCTGGATCTACACTCTATAAATTTTGGCATTTTTGACAGGTTGTATAGCCGGTGTGACCCTAAGTTTATTCATCTGTAGTAAGTGGAAATAAAACCTGCACCACAATACATCTGATAAAATGAAATGGAATAATGCAAGTTTCACACCTTGTATATAGCAGCAAGCTGAATACCTTGGACAGACTTGCCTTTATCCCTTCTTTGTCCATTTTCTCTAATCATGAGATTTTTTGTAGCGATTCCCTGGTGGCTCAGACAGTAAAGCGTCTGCCTGCAATGCAGGAGACCCAGGTTTGACCCTGGGTTGGGAAGATCCCCTGGAAAAAGAATGGCAACCCACTCCAGTACTCTTGCTTAGAAAATTCCATGGATGGAGGAGCCTGGTGGGCTACAGTCCATGGGGTCACAAAGAGTTGGTCATGACTGAGCAACTTCATGATGGGATTTTAACTATGCCTTTAATGAAGACAATTCTCAAAAGCATATTTCTAGCTTCATATGTTAAATTGCATATTTTTTACTCTTCAAAGGCAAAGCAAATAACATATCCCAAATCATAAGTTTTACAAGCAAAACCATGACAACAGCATTTCCTCCTTTAAATCTTCTAGTATCTTATTTTTCTCATGATATTTTTTTCAGTTTTACTTTAATCTTTTTCCAGATATAGACTGTGTAAATCATAATCCAAGCCCAGGTCATTTTTAATCAGCTGTTGTTCAGTCTCTAAATCGTGTCTAGCTTTTTGTGACCCCAAGGACTCCTTCAGGCTCCTCTCTCTATGGGATTTACCAGGCAAGAACACTGAAGTGGGTTGCCATTTCCTTCTCCAGGGTATCTTCCCGACCCCAGGATTGAACCCACATCTGCTGCATTGGCAGGCAGATCTTTACCACTGAGCCATCAGACATAATTATTAATCCAATGACTACTATCATGCCAGATTGGCACCATGGAGATGTCTTGACAGAAGAAGCTATATAAAACCTAGCAAATTTATTTATTAATTATAGTTACCAATTAAAACTAAAATGTAGATATGAAGATGGATTTTGGCAGTTATCAATATGTTAATTATAGTCACAAGATGACCACTGAAAATACCTTTGACTATTCTAGAGTAATACACTCAAGGGGGAAAAAGGAACATTGTACATTTTGACTGCCATTCATTGTTTACATGGGTTTGTTGTGTTTGTTTCTTTTCATGAAAAAGAGTCACCCCATTGATATAACCACATAATTTTAAGACAGACCATATCTAATTTTTTACCAGTCAAATGTTTCAGGAGAAATAATGCTTTTTTTCTCTTTATTCTTATAATGTCCTATCTAGAATTACCATTTATTTCCTAGAATATTCATTTTCTATTCATAATATATAATTCCTTCATTATGAGCTTACCATTCACTATCAGTATGTTTCATATTTATCAGCCCTTACACTGCCATTCATAAAAACTAAAAAAATTGCACTTTCACTTAAAGAACCTAGAAAGCAGCACACAATCAATATTTCTTGTATTTATGGTAAATGTTATGTTACTTCTAATTATACATACAAAGTCAAACAAATTTGGATGCGACATAATGCTTCTCAAGTCTATATTCCATAAAATAATCATCATAATATTTTCTGATCTCTCTTCATTTTGGATAGTTTTTCTGGCATGGAAAGATCATTGATTTCATATATACTAAAGAAAGAAACTCTATACATAGATAAACTTTCAGTTCAGTTCAGTTCAGTCGCTCAGTCATGTCCGACTCTTTGTGACCCTGTGGACTGCAGCCTACCAGGCTCCTCCATCCATGGGATTTTCCAGGCAAGAGTACTGGAGTGGGTTGCCATTTCCTTCTCCAGGGGATCCTCCTGACCCAGGGATCGAACTCAGGTCTCCTGCATTGCAGGCAGACGCTCTACCATCTGAGCCATAGATTATTAAATAAAGGAGTATTTATTTTAAATAGAAAAATCTTATTTACAATGTGCTTAAATGTGGTTTAAATGTGCTTCAAATAACTAAAGTATTTTTTGTTTATTAAGCCAAACAAAAGAGGTTTCACTTAACAAACTTTATATGCATTGCTAACATTATAAACTTTAATATATCTAATATTATATATTGAAATCAACTCTAATCGCTGATTTAGGTGTAAAAGATAAAAGATTTATTTTTACAAAAACTTTGCTTCTTTCTAAAAGCAACTCATAAAATTTTCTGATTAAAACACAAAATGTGTGGGAAAAAAAAACCTATATTAATTTTTAAAGTGAAAGTTGCTCAGTGGTGTCCATCTCTTTGTAAACTCTCCAGGCCAGAATACTGGAGTGGGTAGCCATTCCCTTCTCCAAGGGATCTTCCCAAGCCAGGGATCGAACCCGGGTCTCCCACATTGCAGGCGTATTCTTTACTAGTTGAGCCACCAGGGAATCCCAACCATACTGGAGAAGGTAGCCTATCCCTTCTCCAGGGGATCTTCCCAACCCAGGAATCGAACTGGGATCTCCTGTATTGCAGGCAGATTCTTTACCAGCTGAGCTACCAGGGAAGCCAACATAATTTTGAAAGTGAAACTGAAAGTCATTCAGTCGTGTCTTTGAGACTCTTTGAGACCCCATGGACTGTCGATGGAATTCTCCAGGCCAGAATACTGGAATGCGTAGCCTTTCCCTTCTCCAGGGGACCTTCCCAACCCAGGGATCAAACCCAGGTCTCCCACACTGCAGGTGGATTCTTTACCAGCTGAGCCACAATGGAAGCCCAAGAAGACTGGAGTGGGTAGCCTATCACTTCTCCAAGGTATCTTCCCGAGCCAGGAATCTAACCGGGGTCTCTCACATTGCGGGTGGATTCTTTACCAACTGAGCTATCAGGAGGACCTAAATTTATGTCAGTATGAAATCAGAATTACAATGAGAAAAATATTCCTTAACAGTTAAACATTTTTCATTGGCTGAATTAAAAATGGAATTCATATAATGTTCTAACTGGTTTTATTAAGCACAATAATTTTGTATTTATTGTTTAAAATGTCAAGTCAGTTTCCACTAGATACATTCCCTAATCCTTAATGCTTATTGTGCTTAAAAATTGGATTTGCTTCAGAGTTTCTGGATCCTTATTTTACAAGAGATATGGTTAAGTAAACTATATCTGCCTGAAGTATAGAACATATCAGTAGGGAATAAAACTAGTATCTAGGCACACACAATGTTAATAAAAGTAATTAATTAGAATTTGATTGTCAAAGAAGTAATTAATTAAGTGTAAAATACTGGCTTTAATTTTGTAAAAAATAAAATGTTTCCTGTTTCTATTGGGAAAAACAAAACTAACAAAACTAACAAATGGGCGATATGCTAGGTATTTTTCTTTTGCTTAAAGAAGCAAAAACTACAGGTATGAATTAAATTTCTGAAATGATAATTAAGTCATAAAGCTGACTCCTCTCAAAACTGTATAGAATGTTACCCAATCATAATATATAATGATAATGAAAATCAGTCTTCAAAATTAACATTTACATAAATATCTATTTCAAAGATGGTAATATCAATGATAATACCATTGGCTTTATCTATATGTGACAATTTAGATAAACATGAGATGTATGGCTTACAATAGGATAATAGCTTTCTGAAATAATTTCTTGATTTTGATAAACTGTGGGGTCCACAGGGGCATGAAGTCTTCATTTTCATTTTATGGTTATAGCTCTAACTTTCAGCAGTGTCCAAACCAAAATGACACTCAATAAATATATGTTAAATGAATGTATGAATGAATTTGAAAATGATGCTTCATTTATTTGACTTTGTTAATTAAGTATTTTAGCAACATGTACATTACATGAACCCCCAATTATTATACTAAGACATTAGTTTAAAAAGAGATCAATAACTACCTCAAATAACACTTAAAAAGGAAATGTGATTCAAAACTTCTAAGTTCAAGTCTGTATGGGTCCAGACTCAGGAAACAAAGAATCCTTCCTGAAGATATATAATTAAAGAGTTTGGAGAGAAGCTCTAACCTTGCATGGAATTAAATTCCACAAAATTATAGCTGTTCAGTTATAGCTGCTTTCACAGGCTCTCCAGAAGGAACTCACATTTTGTTCCATGAACATTTAGACCTAATTTTAAGATGTCAGTTTGGTTGTTCCCCCTCCCAATTTAAGGTAACAACTGAAAACTCGGGACATATTTCTTCAGTTGTATTTTTTTTAATTTGTAATCAGCATTTTCTTTGTTGGACAAAGGCCCAGTTTCTTGACTACTAGATTAGTATGAAAAATGGGGAATTATTAGCTTATGTTGATTGTTTAAGCCCAAACAATACCCAGGTTAAAAAAAATTCCAAGTAACAATAAAAAGTTAATTTAATAAAGGTTCGAGCCAGTTTGGAGAAGGCAATGGCACCCCACTCCAGTACTCTTGCCTGGAAAATCCCATGCATGGAGGAGCCTAGTAGGCTGCAGTCCGTGGGGTCGCTAAGAGTCAGACACGACTGAATGACTTCACTTTTACTTTTCCCTTTCATGCATTGGAGAAGGAAATGGCAACCCACTCCAGTATTCTTGCCTGGAGAATCCCAGGGACAGGGGAATCTGGTGGGCTGCCGTCTGCGGGGTCGCACAGAGTCGGACATGACTGAAGTGACTTAGCAGCAGCAGCAGCAAGAACCAAGTTAGAAGATCACAGGGAAAGGCATTTTGTCTTTCAATTAAAAAAAAAAAAAAAAGCTATTGTTAACAACATTTTGTGGTATCATCTCTGCATGCCTGGCAGAACACTGACAAGCCCTAGGACATCCTCGAAGTCAGTTTATGCCTCAGCCAGATCTGATAGCCTCTTATTTTTCCTAAGTGAAAATACAAATTGTAACTATAAATAATTGCTTTTAAAATAAACATGCCTAAATCTACTCCATCAAAGCACAGCTGTTCTTTAAAATGGATAACTTGGGAAAGGGTATATTTATTCTATTACCAAAAAATTTGGAAAACCTTCTTTCATTGTTTTTCCTTAAAAATATGTGAGTCATGCAAAAACAAAAATCAATCTTAGAAATATTAATAGCACAGACTATTTGGGGGCTAAAAACAGCACAGCCCAATTCCATCACTTACATTTTTCATGAGTTTGGGTTCCAAATAAGATCCATCTTTTTTCTCAAATGAAATACAAATTTAAAGTATAAAAGTCCAACACTACTGGATGACTCAATAAAATATACCACAAACTATAAAGCTACTTCCCAAGAGTCTTTCCAGAATGCCTAATAAAATGGGACTCTCACTGGATTGGGCCTATAAACTCTAGAGTGACTACTAGGAACAGGCTTAGAAATCAGCCATCCCTATTTTTTCAATTGCACTTTATAAATTATCAGTGTACATTAAATGTTAGAATTCCTTACTTTCTTCTTGTGTTAAAATACATGCATGCCAAGTCCCTTCAGTCATGTCCGACTCTTTGCAACCCCACAGACTGTAGCCCACCAGGCTCCTCTGTCCATGGGATTTTCCAGGCAAGAATACTTGAACGGGTTGCCATGTGCTCCTCCAGGGGATCTTCCTCCCCCAGGGATCGAACACAAGTCTCTTATGTCTAATCTGCATTGGCAGACAGGGTCTTTATCACTAGTGCCACCTGGGAAGTCCGTTAAAATGCATAATACAGAGATAACAATGTGGTACCCTTAGAAATAATTTTAATTTATGACTCCCTACGCATCTATATCTGAAATGTTTACATATTTAAATACAAGTCAGTAAACAAATGCCTGGCTCTTCACTGTGCCCACATGATTAATCAGAAGCACAGACTTGGGATGACTAAATGGGTCTTAACTGGGGCTTGTGTCAGGGTCTCTGACAATATTTTGTACCACATACACAAATATTAAAATGGTCTTTATAAGGAGTCATGACACTGATAATAATTTCTACTATTAATAATATTTTAGTTTAAAAAAACACCAAAGCCTCATCAAGGGAGTTAAAAAAGGGATGCTTTATGTGGAAATGGCCAAGGAATCACATATAGAAGAATTATAGCAATAAAAAATTAAAGATTATCTTCAGTGAAAATAAAATAATGCATTTTCTTCTTGCTCAAATACAGCTTTAAATTGGAAGTCAAAATTGTTGTAAATGTATGAAACATTCCAGGCAATTTTCTTCAAATATGAAAATCAATTAAGTAGAGGAAATTATTGGTATGTAATTCATTTCCATTGCCAAACACATAAGCAAAACTTTTTCCTTTGTGAGTGTTTTCCAAATTTTGAAATGATTTTTTTGTATTTCCTGAAAGTAAACTCTAAATTGAAAAGGATAAGTGAGCTCAATATGTGCCATGTTGTTTCTTAAACACATTTGAGATTTCAGTTTACCTACTGAATGGCATGCAATCACATTTAAAATTTAACATTAATATATAAGAATAACTGGGTACCTAGAAAACATGGGTGCAATCAGTTCACTTATAGTATAAAACCCTATCATCTCACTACTGTAAATTCTCTATTTTTCTGTTATTCAGTGTTAGAGAAGCATAAAATCAATCACATGTATTATGAATCACATCAGTTGAGTCACTCAGTCATGTCTGACTCTTTGCGACCCCATGGACTTCAGCATGCCAGGCTTCCCTGTCCATCACCAACTCCCGGTGCTCAAACTCATGTCCGTTGAGTTGGTGATGCCAGCCAACCACCTCATCCTCTGTCATCCCTTTCTCCTCCTACCTTCCATCTTTCCCAGCATCAGGGTCTTTTCCAGTAACTCAGTTCTTCACAACAAGTGGCCAAAGTATTGGGGGTTCAGATTCAGCTCAGTCCTTCCAATGAATATTCAGGACTGATTTCCTTTAGGACTGACTGGTTTGAGCTCCTTGCTGTCCAAGGGATTCTCAAGAGTCTTCACCAACACCTCAGTTCAAAAGCATCAACTCTTTGGCACTCAGCTTTCTTTATGGTCCAACTCTCACATCCATACATGACCACTGGAAAAACCATAGCTTGGACTAGACAGACCTTAGTGGCAAAGTAATGTCTCTGCTTTCTAAAATGTGGATGTTCATTCTTGCTGTCTTCTGTTTGACCACTTTCAATTTACCTTCATTCATGGACCTAACATTTCAGGTTTTTGTGTAATACTGTTCTTTACAGCATTGGACTTTACTTTCATCACCAGTCACATTCACAACTGGACATTGTTTTCACTTTGGCTCAGACTCTTCATTCTTTCTGGAGCTATTTCTCCACTTTTCTCTCATAGCATATTGGGCAACTACCAATCTGGGGATTTCATCTTTCAGTGTCATAATTTTTTGCCTTTTAATACCATTCATGGGGTTCTCAAGGCAAGAATACTGGTGGTTTGCCATTCCCTTCTCCAGTGGACCATGTTTTGTCAGAGTCTCCACCATGACTCATCCATCTTGGGTGGCCCTCCATGGAATGGCTCATAGTTTCATTGAGTTAGACAAGGCTGTGATCCATGTGATCAGTCTGGTTAGTTTTCTGTAATAATGGTTTTTATTCTGTCTGCCATCTGATGGATAAAGATAAGAGGCTTGTGGAAGCTTCCCGATGGGAGGGATTGGTTATGGGGAATCTGGGTCTTGCTCTAATGGGTATAACCCATAACAAATATTAATTGAGCACCTACTGTGTATAGGTCCCATACAGGATACAAAGATATAGTTCACGACTCAAGTATTAGAATATCTATAGTTGGTGACCAATACATAAACATGGAGTCTGTTAGGTTCTTATTGGCAATACAGGCTTCCAAAAGTATTTGAAAATATAAATTTCAAACAGCATCATTAGAGCATTTATAAGGATATCAAGTAAATGAGAGAATACTATAAACTGAAAAGCCTTTAAAATATTTTTTCCTGTTCTAAACATTAGCTGGTAAAACACTATTTTTAAATGATGCATTCCAGTTAGAAACTTATCATTTGTAGGCTTTACTGCAAATTCAGTGCATTTATTGACTAACTGAGTGAAGAAAGGTTAAGTAAGGAAAAAAATAGACAATATAGATGCAACTTGGCCCTTGACAACATAGGCAATGTGTCATTTTATATAGCTTAAACCTAATCATTGTTGCAAAAGAAAAATTTCAGAGTTGTCATGGCATTAAAGTGACTTTCATAAGCATTAGAGCATTGAAACATATTAAAGAACAGAAGATTTATGTCTTTTTATTCAATGCTTAAGAAAAATCAGGCAAATGTTTTTGCTCCTGTTTATAATGCCAATTATCCTAAGCACTTGGTTTAATTTGTTCTCTTCCTGATTAAATCTAGACATACATAAAGATTGGATGAGAATGCATGTTCCTATTAAATGGTGCTTGAGGATGAGCAGAAATGATATATGGGATTCTTTTCATTAAGCTGATATATGCTTATTGAAAAACATAAATATTATGTATTATGGCCAAAGGATTAAAAGTTATGCATAGTATATTTACCTATTATGTGAAATGCATGAGCAATTTAGTAAAGCACACATACGGAGGCTGTTATCATATTAAAGTCTGAGTTGTTCAGAGCAGAACCCCAATTTGATATGGGCGTATCTAGTAGGTTGGGTCAGCACAATGATAACTCTGAGACTTCAAAGTAAATCTGATCAACAGATTTAATGTTCCCTTTGTGATTATTTAGATTTTTAATGTGAGAATAAAAGAACAGGCCTTTGTTTGTTTTATAAAATTTATACAATGGGATCACAAAAAAAAGGAGTAAAATCATGTTCCTGGCAAACAAATACTGACTATGAAAGTATTTTGGTTTCTAGTGCTAATGAACTTCATCTCATTAAGTAGCTGTGCTTAGTCACTCAGTCACATTCGACTCTTTGCAACCCCATGGGCTGTAGTCCGCCAGGCTCCTCTGTTCATGGGGATTCTCCAGGCAAGATTATTGTAGTGGCTTGCCATGTTCTTCTCCAGGGGATCTTCCCAACCCTGGGACTGAACCCAGGTCTTCCACATTGCAGGCAGATTCTATATTGTCTGAGCTACCAGGGAAGCCTTTATTAAGCAGAAAAGCCCAGTAAGAATACAACCTCTTCTTCCAATGGATAGACTTAAAAGTATTTTAGCCACAGAGAAGAAACACCTTATTTCTTATAAAAGACCTAAAGGTATGCTTTTGATCCACAGATGGAGGATAGCACTATATGAAGTCGGAGAGCATGGGTCAGCTGGTATGACCCCTATTAACTGAACTGCCTCTGAGTATTTGTATGACAGACTGACCCAGCTAGACCAGTGACTCTCAACTGGGGGTGAGTTTGCTCCCTCCAGGGGACACTGGAAATATCTGCAGCCATTTGATTGTCATTATTGGGGTGGGGGAGAAGGGCCATGCAACTGGTGTCTAGTGAATAGAGAAACCAGGGATGCCGCTAAGGATTCTACCATGCATAAAACAGTCCCTCACAACAAAAAAGTATCTGGCTCAAAATGTCAACAGTGCCAAGAGAGAGGAACTTTGAGCTGATCCAGTATTTTTGCCTTGTTGACAGCTGCGGTTGGGGTCCCACCTACTGATAAAAGTATGGTCCAAGAAAAGTCTAATTGTATCCAGCACTAGCCAACCCTCACCCATCCTCAGTAACATGGTGGAGAAATTAGAGGTGGGATAAATGAGTAAATGCAAATGCTTCTTTGTGAAGCTAACTTATTCTCTATTTTAAAGACTTTTTGGCAAGAATGCTCAGTTAACTCATGGGAGTGTATTCAGGTACCAGGGTTACCTGAATTCAGGTACCTGTATTCAGGTAACAGAGTTAATATGTTCTCCCCACCCATAAATCAAATGTTGACTTAGGGTTCCTTCAGAAGAAGCAAAGAAGAGTTGAGATCCTCGATAGTGGAGAAAGGAACAGGTAGGCTCAGGAGATCTGGGAAAAGTGAAAAGAGAGTAATTCATAAACTATGAAGGGCTACTCATTTTTATTTTCAGCTGTGTCAAATTACTTATGTGTTTAATGCTGTGTTATAATTCAAGTCTGTTCTAGTTATTATTCTACACATTAGATATTTATTCTTTTCCATGTTCTTCCAGAGACATAAGAAGTGTGAAAAGGTCATTTAAACAGATGTGTTTAAAGACAAAGATGTTGAGCAATGAGCAATGATAAAGATGGTTACTACAATCTTGTCCACTTCCATGACAGACTGTAGTGAAGTGAAATGAACTGAAGTGAACTTGCTCAGTCATGTCCGACTCTTTGCGACCCCATGAACAGTAGCCTACCAGGCTCCGCCGTCTATGGGATTTTCCAGGCAAGAATACTGGAGTGGGCTGCCATTTCCTTCTCCAGGGGATCTTCCCAACTCAGGGATCGAACCCGGGTCTCCTGCATTGAAGACAGACACTTTACCGTCTGAGCCACCAGGGAAGCCCTCATGAAAGACTATTTCTCTTTTAATCAAAGTAAAGAGAAGAGCGTCTGGCAGGTAGCAAGAGCTCAGTAAACTTTGGTTACATGAATAAACGGTTCATCATCCAAAGCACAAACTCTCCCTTAATGCATTAATACCCTTCCTTTCTTTTATCCAGCTGTTTTCAAGCCCAGACCTTTCTTTCCTCACAGCTTTTAACACATTCTTTTCTTCCTGTATCTTCTGAATGTGACTCTGAGAGAGACACATTCATCCTTGCCTTGGTTTATTGATTGTTTCTCAAATCTTTAATATTAACATCCTTTTGACCACCTTGCTGCCAAATTACTCCTTTTAAATATACCTCTTTGCATACTTTCTACTACTTTTAAAAAGTTCTCTGTTATCTAAAGTGAAACTTTTATCTTTTTAGGTTACAACTGTTGTTTTATCAATTTGATTTCACTAATTAGCTTGCAATTCTACAGTTTATTAAACTATTATATATATTTTTAAAAATCACTATTTGGCAAAAATAGGGAAGAAGGTTAGTATGGTATAGAGTAGGACTGTCAGTCAGAGAAGGCAATGGCACCCCATTCCAGTACTCCTGCATGGAAAATCCCATGGATGGAGGAGCCTGGTAGGCTGCAGTCCATGGGATTGCTAAGGGTCAGACAGGACTGAGTGACTTCACTTTCACTTTTCACTTTCATGCATTGGAGAAGGAAATGGCAACCCACTCCAGTGTTCTTGCCTGGAGAATCCCAGGGATGGGGGAGCCTGGTGGGCTGCCGTCTATGGGGTCGCACAGAGTCGGACAGAGAAGGGACTTAGCAGCAGCAGGACTGTCAGTAGCTAGGAATTAAGAGACTTTAAGTGATAATCTAGGTTTTAATATTAAATAGTGTGAATTTTGATAAACCTCTGAGAATTTGACAAACCTCTGAGATGATATCTGAGCAATGTTTCAGTTAGACAGTGACTTATGTCACTGAAACTTAGAGGGAGGAAAGATATTATCTGATATTCAGATTCTAGAAAAATATACATTTTGCTCAATAGTTTCATGAAGGAAAATAATTATGAAGACAGTAAAATTTGGAAATTCAGGGCCAATTTGTTACCTTAGTTACAAATAAGTCTTACAGAATATTATATTATTAGTAGTATTAACAATACTATATTATTATAGAAAATATTATTAATAGGAGGATGAAAATAAGTATTTTGCCACTGTTAAGTGGAAATCATTCTTTCAGTAAAAAAGAGCTTAAAAATGAAATGTTTTTTCCCTACTCTTATTGCCTTCAATCAGTCCAGATGCCTTTTAGCAGTCAAGCAACTGATTATCACTATTACTGTGTTTGAATCATCAAGGCCTCAAAATGAACTGCTTGAGAAAAATCGTTTTAAAGAAATACATACATATACACTGGCATCAGTCTTTAGTCTCTTCTTTCTAGTGGCATTGCTTTCAAGTCAAGTTGGCTTGTGTCCAAAAGAAAATAAACAAACAAAAAAATCAACAGTTAAACAGCTGGTACCAATTATCCTAACTTCAGTGGGACTCCACATTCAAGTGTCAAGAAGGAAACTGGGTCTATGATACAATGGATTTGTTACTTTGTAACTTGACCATGATGTTGACACTCACTTTGCCCATTGCCTTCTATTTAATCTCCAGAATCATATACCTAAACTCCCACAGTAAGCAAGTGCTGTTATTTTGTGTGCCTTTATAAACTGATTAAATTACTGGAGTAAAAAAAAAATAGAAAACTGGATATAAAAGTTTGAACAAGTATTTATCTGATGTCATATTTTGATACTAGCTCAGGGATATGGAATTCTAGAAGAGAAAAATACTGTGATAATGAACATAATGATATGTATGTAACATTTTTTCTAGTATCAACGATTGTTAAAAATATAGTTCTTCTCAAGTTTGCTTATGGAAGTTGTGTTACATTATTGATTTGTTTAAAAATATTTGTCTTCCAAAGACATACAATGACATTTTGTAACATATTCTCATATTTATACTTCATGTTTTAAATTTTATAAAGTTGCCTCATTTTTTTAAGAAGCTTAGATTCTAACTCTAGCAGTCTGGGGTGCTATTCTCTAGAACCAGGAAGTAAATGTTGGCAATAGTAAATAGGATTTGGACAAGAAAAATTCCAGTTCATAATTTTAGTCCCTAAGAAGTGCAAGTTCTAAATTTGGCAAGATATACTGGTTTTAATATGTTCTACTCTGAAACAGAAACTCTCTTGAAAGTTTACTTTAGGAAAAAGAAATCCATTGCTCTCCATCAAGACAAGCATCTCACAAATCACAAAGAGGATTTTGTAACTAAGCAACGAAGGTCAGTGAGACTGTGACCAAGGTGTGGAGAACCAGCTGAACACACACACACTCCAAGAAAAGTGTGGACCTGCACTTCAAGGGAAGAAAATCAACACTGTATTTTGAAGCACTCCTTTTTAAAACCTATAATTCCATTGTACTACGCAGGTGTACACTGAAAAACAGCTGATAAATCTGCTCTAGATCCACATTTTGAATAATACAATTATAGTTTACTCAAAAGATTTTCCATTGTAAATATACCCTGATCAGCCAAGAAACTGGAAAACAAACATCAACAAAACCTTTACATTGGCATTTGTCTAACTAGATGATTTCACTTGAATAGTACCTGATTACTTGATTTTCCTAGGCAAAGCTGTATGCTCATAAAGAAAAGATAAGATTTGCTGAGTCCTTCAGTGGAGACTGTTAAAATGGATGAAAAGCTTTCATGAGTTCTCATAAACTTTCCCAAGTAACTGTAATTGATATTTGTTTTTTATATTGATATAAAGCATAGCATATTGATCAATACTACACAATTATGGTACCTATCAGAATTCTAGAAGGTGACAAATATTACACTGATGGCAGAGTTGTTAGTTTGAGAAGCTCAAAACTGTCCTGGGTCTGAAGCTCCAAATAATTGTGTCAGAAATTGTACTGAATATTGCAATCATTTGCACTGTTAGTTTTACAAGTGCCTCACTGGGTAAGCAACAATGCAAAGAACTTTAAAGTTTGCATGTAACTTCAACCTTCAGCTGGGTGGATTTGGTAGGCAACTTGGATACATTTGGTTTTATTCTGTTTGCCTACTTTACATCCTTATTTTTTTCAAAAACCAAGTTCATATATGTGAAAAGAGACTGCTGTTGCCTAAAGTGTTCACCACATGCTCAGAGACGCTATTAAGTTATCCTGGTTGCATTGAATTATCACTTAGTTCTATGACACCATATTTCAATTCCATAAATCTAAACTCAATAATGAAATTCCTGATGCCATTTTAGCAATACACATCTTGCCTAAGAAACATAGTACAGATTGGTCAAAGAAATGAAAAGAATGTGGAATGTATTCATGGAATCAAAATTCCAAATTGTTTTCACATATTGTACAGGAAATGTGCAGGAAAGGCACAGATATGCATTTTCTTTATGATACATTCACCTCCTCTAACTCTTCTACCTACTTCTATTTTTGCCTATTGCACATCTAACTTGGCTTCAATGAGGCCATAATTAAGTGTAATCTTGTTGTTGGCTTTAAAAGAAACCTTACATCACAGTAATGTGGCATTCACTGGGCCTTAGTGTTATCATCTCAGCACAGATGCATGACCTGAAACTACTATGGGATATTGAGAAAATATATCTGTGTGCCTGTAAGTTTACAGGTGAATGCATAAGCTGCTTGGTTCAGCAGTATTTTCTGAACTTGTAACCTTTCCCTCTTCGCTGACCTACAGGAGGGAGGAGGACTTTATAATAGCAAGGACTCTAGATACATTTGAGAATTTATGCCCCAGTGGGGAGAACAGTAGGGAAGTAAGACTCAGGCACAGGGTAACTGACTGCATCAGAAGAATATCAGGCACCACATTAAAGTTCATTTACACACTATATTTTCAGTCAGATTGTTTTTAATGCATAAGACAGTCCTGTAGAGAAAGCTGGATATGGAATAAAAACCATATATAGACATATATATATATATTTATAAACTGATTTAGTCTTGCACTTGCATTTTAAAGGTCTACTTCTTTATTTGTAAAACCAAAACTTTAAAATATTATATTGTTTATACATTCTAAAAATATAAATCATCTAGTTAATGTTTTCTTAGAAATCAAATTTAAATGGAAATAAAGAATGAATTAGAATTTTCAAAGAAATGATTCATAAGCCAAAACATCAAAAACATTATTAAAAGAATAAGAGTTCCCCTAATATATTCACTACATATACCTATATATCCTTTAGTAATAGAAGTAAATTTCTTTAAAAATATTTTATTCAAATGTCATCCTTTGGACTGGAAAAATGCTAAATATTATTTTAGATAATCATGAGTTGAAAAAGATTACCATTTACCAACATAATTTTTTTTAATGTGAATAGGTAAATATATCATCTTCAAATATGCCTATAATATGTACTAGGCCTTTTATCTCCCCATAAAAATGAATGTGTTTCAAAACAGATTTGCCATAAGGTTTTCATATATGACCAATTTTCACAATAAATGACATATGTGAGCCAGATGGAATTAACAAAAAAATCCCTTTACTTCCTGTGTTGCTCAAGAGAAAAATAATACTGATCATTTTGACCTCAAAACAACCACAATTTCATTGTCTGAAGATTACAGAATTTTTCACATTTGCTCCCAGAACAAAATGATTTCTACATTAACAGCTTTTTCAATAGGTTTTATCTTGTTAAAGGATTAATACTTAAAAAAAAAAAAACTACCTATTGAAAGCTAGAAATTTTCCATACTAACATGATAATAAACTATCTGGGCTTCTACAAACCTAGTTGCCTCACCGCTTTTTCACTATAATACTGGTAAATAGCATACAGATAAAGCAAATATTAACTCAAACTTTAAATTTAAGTACAGATATATTCATTTAGTAGTTAAAAAGTTTTATAATTTATTCTCCAGAATATCTAAAATCATGTAAATCTTACACAAGAAAAACAAAACATAGCAACCCTCAAATTTCAGTTCATTTGGTAAAATAACTTTCCGTGTAAATAATTTGACTTATACATTTAGTATTTCAGTTTGTCTGTCTTGTTGTCCAGGCATAAACAAAGAAAACTGACAGTTAATATAAGAATGCATCTACTGTTACAGAAGAGAACAACAGTGAAGGACAGGAAGACAGAGATTTTGTAATAATAAAGAAGAAACATTTAAAAATTCCTTACATTTGTAAATGAAGAAAATACATGAAAAAACAAATTTTATGGGTTATGGGGTTCTTTGAATGTGTCTTTATGTTTAGCACTTTATGCATAATGTTGAATATTTGCAAGTCACCATTTCCCATAGACTGGAGTCTACTAAGGTAGGAATAATGGTCATTCATTTATGCATTCCAAGTATTTAACAGACCTTTTGAAAGCAATAAAAATTTGGTAAATGAATGAAATCCTTCCATCAGTTTCATCAATAGCCACCTGTCAATATTCAGTTCAGTTCAGTTCAGTCACTCAGTTGTGTCCGACTCTTTGCGACCCCATGAATTGCAGCACGCCAGGTCTCCCTGTCCATCACCAACTCCCGGAGTTTACCCAAACTCACGTCCATCGAGTCGGTGATGCCATCCAGCCATCTCATCTCTGTCGTCCCCTTCTCCTCCTGCCCCCAATCCCTCCCAGCATCAGAGTCTTTTCCAATGAGTCAACTCTTCGTATGAGGTGGCCAAAGTATTGGAGTTTCAGCTTTAGCATCAGTCCTTCTAAAGAAAACCCAGGACTGATCTCCTTTAGAATGGACTGGTTGGATCTCCTTGCAGTCCAAGGGACTCTCAAGATATTACTATGTGCTATTATTGAAAAATTAAAGAATAAATTTTAAATAACAGAATGAATAATTCTTTGTCAAAAATATATTTAGTTGACATTTGTCTTAACTAATCTTTTAGTTCTCAAAACAATAAGGAATTATTATTAAATGTTTTATATTCACTTATTAACAAAATTACAATGGAATTGGTCTGGCTTCCCCATAATACTTCAATATTTTATTTATATACATGTTATTATTTTTTTTTTTTAGTTTTCTGAATGTTGAGTTTTTGTTTTTTAATTTTATTTTATTTTTAAACTTTACAAATTGTATTAGTTTTGCCAAATATCAAAATGAATCCACCACAGGTATACATGTGTTCCCCATCCTGAACCCTCCTCCCTCCTCCCTCCCCATACCATCCCTCTGGGTCGTCCCAGTGCACCAGCCCCAAGCATCCAGTATCATGCATCGAACCTGGACTGGCAACTCATTTCATACATGATATTATACATGTTTCAATGCCATTCTCCCAAATCTTCCCACCCTCTCCCTCTCCAACAGAGTCCATAAGACTGTTCTATACATCAGTGTCTCTTTTGCTGTCTCATACACAGGGCTATTGTTACCATCTTTCTAAATTCCATATATATGCGTTAGTATACTATATTGGTGCTTTTCTTTCTGGCTTACTTCACTCTGTATAATAGGCTCCAGTTTCATCCACCTCATTAGAACTGATTCAAATGTATTCTTTTTAATGGCTGAGTAATACTCCATTGTGTATATGTACCACTGCTTTCTTATCCATTCATCTGCTGATGGACATCTAGGTTGCTTCCATGTCCTGGCTATTATAAACAGTGCTGCGATGAACATTGGGGTACACGTGTCTCTTTCCCTTCTGGTTTCCTCAGTGTGTATGCCCAGCAGTAGGATTGCTGGATCATAAGGCAGTTCTATTTCCAGTTTTTTAAGGAATCTCCACACTGTTCTCCATAGTGGCTGTACTAGTTTGCATTCCCACCAACAGTGTAAGAGGGTTCCCTTTTCTCCACACCCTCTCCAGCATTTATTGCTTGTAGACTTTTGGATTGCAGCCATTCTGACTGGTATGAAATGGTACCTCATAGTGGTTTTGATTTGCATTTCTCTGATAATGAGTGATGTTGAGCATCTTTTCATGTGTTTGTTAGCCATCTGTATGTCTTCTTTGGAGAAATGTCTATTTAGTTCTTTGGCCCATTTTTTGATTGGGTCATTTATTTTTCTGGAGTTGAGCTGTAGGAGTTGCTTGTATATTTTTGAGATTAGTTGTTTGTCAGTTGCTTCATTTGCTATTATTTTCTCCCATTCTGAAGGCTGCCTTTTCACCTTGCTAATAGTTTCCTTTGATGTGCAGAAGCTTTTAGGTTTAATTAGGTCCCATTTGTTTATTTTTGCTTTTATTTCCAATATTCTGGGAGGTGGGTCATAGAGGATCCTGCTGTGATGTATGTCAGAGACTGTTTTGCCTATGTTCTCCTCTAGGAGTTTTATAGTTTCTGGTCTTACGTTTAGATTAACTGAAGACTTTGTCAATAAATTATTAATGATATCAATATCTGAGCAAAGACTATCTTTGGGGTGAAGAAGAAATATGGGGGCTATATAATCAATTATATTGAAGACTCTACAGAAATAAAATGGCATATTGCTAAAACAATCATTTGGGCATAATATTGAAATAAAGTAAATGTTTGATTTGAAAGATAGAAATTTCTGTATTATTAAAAGGAAAACTGTTACTGTCTTAACTGAGAACTTAAGTCATTTTTTATTTTGTAAACAATATAAAATTAATGAGACAGAATTTCAGAGGTCTTGTATAAACACCTATTACTGACCATCATCATAAATTCCAAGCAGTCTCAATTTGTGCAATAGTGTATATACAGTTGTGTGTGTGTGTGTGGTAACATGTAAGTATATATGTATGTATGTGTCCATCACCTATCATCTATGTATTTATCTATCTATCCATTTATCATCTGTATATTCATCTTAATAGTATTAACAGCCATAGCTATACACTGCTTTTCTTCATATGGATGGACTTAAGATTACAGAAACTCTAAGCAACTTAATATCTGACATGAGATATCAAACTTTGAATATTTTTAATTAACTTATTACTTTTTTCTCATTGATTTCATAGAGAAAAAATATTGTTCCAACGATGCATGATACACTGGTTAAATTTTTCAAAAAAAATTATAAGTAATTATGTCTAAACACATATACATATACAACAAGAGCATATTATCACCACTAGACAAAAACAAAAAGCAATAAAAGAAAAGAAATTGCTTATATCTAGAAATGTAGCCATATCAGTGTGAATTCAAAATCATGTTTTTCAGATCTATGCTATCCTGATTAATAATGGTTAAGCAAACAAACAAACTAACAAAATGCATTGTGGAATTAAAATATGTATGTTGGAGTTAAAAGTTAGCAATATGCATCCATAGGACAGTATTATTTTTAATTGTTACAGGATACCTTGAGCACAAAATATATGTGTAAATTAAATTGAAAAACAATCTATGGTTCCACAGTTAGAAGGACAGGCACTAGGTGGCCTTGAAATTTGAAAAATTCCTTCAAATCAGTTGTTATAAGCTGTTATAAACAGTTGTTATAAAACCTGTCCTGGAATCACTGCCAGTCTTTTATTTTCAAAGTATAATCCCTATTTTTCATATAACAGATTTTCCAACACCTAGCCATAAACAAAGACCATCCACACAGCATCAATCTACAGAGGCTGCGATATTTTGACTGCTTGTCTTTTTTTTCCCCTTAAACTACTTTTTGTGTTGGTTTGGTTTTTCAATAGAGTTCTATGGTATTCTGGCAAAACAGCAATGACCCACTCTCTGACTCATACAGTATGATTGTTTCCAGAAGTGTAGAGACATGATTTCATTTCCTCTGTCTTTTTTTTTTTTTCTTCTTCTTACTTTCTTTCTTTTGTTACAACTATATAGTGGGGTGAGTTTGGGATGCATATGATACTCCTTACAAAGAAATTGAAAAAAAAATCAGCACATGCTGGGGAATAGGGAAGACAATTATAGATAATAATGTGTCGTTTTCTATCTGCTTTAAAAGTTATTGATCCAACTCACCATGTAGTGGTCCTGAGAGTATACTAAATATTGGTACTGATGGATTTTAACAAATTTCCTTATCCCCAAGTTACCTCCAATCTTCAAAGAAGGATGTGATAAGTCTATACATTTACACAATTTTTTCATACCATATTAAAGCATTTGTAGCATTATTTCTCAATTATTCAATTTTCCAGTATAGGTTCCCAGGATTTTAAATATAGACATATGGCAATTTCAAATATGAAGAGTTCATACTTGAACAGTCAGAACAGTGCAACAATTTACCTTTCTTCAAAAATCTGAACAGAAATGAGTAATATATTTAAATAGCCATATGGTTTATGTTTCTTCAAATTAGTCTCGGCAATGTCCACATTAAGCACTATTTTGCTAATCCCACATTTAACTTGAAAAGTGCTTTGCACAGTTAGAAATTTATTTTTATGTTGAATACTTATTTCAGACTAATTCAAGTCTATTTTAATAAATTTTTTTCTTCCTTCGTACTTCTCTCAACTCAGACACATCCTACATCATTGTGAGACTAGATGGAGTATAGGTCATATCAACATAGTCTCTGACTCACAAATAACAAGAGTTTTCAGTTGCACATCAGAGAATAAGAACAACCTTCTGTCCTCTCACACATCTCCTCCATCTCCAGCAGACTCCAGCAAATACCTTTCTCTATTCAACGTACATGACCTGTTTTTCATATCTGAACTTTTTCAATCATGCTATTCATTCTTTTGAAACGTATTTCTTTTCTTCTCACATATCAGTCTTGAAATTCTGCCCATCACTGAAGACTGTTCTCAAATACCCCACCACATGGAGTCTGTTTTTGACACTCATAAACCTTAGAGGTGCATTTTGTTCTGATCAGTCCTCCAGCATTTTGCTCATGTCTTGCAAATGGCACTAATCACATACAAGGCTTAGTGTGCTCATTTAGCAAAGTTAAAAATGAAAATGTATTTCCTTCCCCATCCTTCTTAAACGTTAATTTTGGAGAGCAAAGACTGAGACTTGTTCATCTTTGTAAGTAATACCACATAAACACAAGCTCAGTACCAGGATCACTCCAGGTGGTACTTGGTTGGTTTATGAAAACAGCCTACGAAATTCATGCTCCTTCAAATGACATAGCTTTAAACAGATAAAGGGGAAGAAGGTAATATAACACTGCCACCAGAGGGTTGTCTGATATATTTGTTTCTTGAGAGGAAACAAAATTTTCTACCATCACACCACTGCTGCTGCTGCTAAGTCGCTTCAGTTGTGTCTGACTCTGTGCGACCCCATAGACGGCAGCCCATCAGGTTCCCCCATCCCTGGGATTCTCCAGGCAAGAATACTGGAGTGGGTTGCCATTTCCTTCTCCAATGCATGAAAGTGAAAAGTGAAAGTGAAGTTGCTCAGTCGTGTCCGACTCTTAGCGACCCCATGGACTGCAGCCTACCAGGCTCCTCCATCCATGAGATTTTCCAGGCAAGAGTACTGGAGTGGGGTGCCATTGCCTTCTCCAACTAGACTTGCCTATTCTTTTCTATACCTTTATTTACAATGTATCTATATGACATTATCCTTAGGTTACTTCTGTGGTGATTATTCACTGACTAATCTGTTTGTTTTTTTTTTAAAGCAAACCTCTATTCCCAATGACATTTATTACCATTGAGCTTCTTAGTTTGAGCATTTAGGTGTTTGGAAGAAGATACAATGTCACACTCATGTAGATAACATCCCTACATTGTGTCAAATGTATAAACTTTAACCACAGATCTCTTCACATATCTGGCCAATTTAACAATCTCCTTAAACAACACTTTACAACATGAAACAATGTGTGCTAAGAAAATATTTTGTACTGAACATCGCAACAAGTCAATTTTCCTACTAAAGACCGCTGCAAGTTAATTTAAAACACACGTTTCTGTATGTAAGATGACATTTCTTAAACAGACTAAAATTTAAAGAAAGAATGCAAAAATCTGTTTCACTAGAAATTGTCAGAAAACATATTTGATCATAGGTTAAATTGATAATTATTGAATATTTGTTACCTGCTGATTATTGTGCCATAGATAATGTGTCAAACAAAACAATGTTCCTACCCTTGTGCATAGCATATTTTTAGTGAATTTAAAGAGAGAATTTTTTTTTAAGTAAATGCTTGCAGAATTTGTAGCAACAAACTATAACACATGCTGTGGAATACAGCAAGCTAAGACAGTATAAAAGAGAATAAGCTAGAGTCTAGAGGGAATGGGAAAACATTATAAGAAAATAATGCTTAAGTTCAGAGTTGAAATACAAGGAATTACTTGGGTAAAAGGGATAAATGCCCCACACCAGCCAAGTGAACAAAAAAAGAATCTTAAATGTACAAATATCATCCAGCCTTGTCTGTAATTATAGGGAAAGAAAAAACTAGCAGTTCAATAAAGGATGACTGATTAAGCAAGTTATGGTACAAATAGCTCATGAAATATTATTAAGTTATTAAAATGACTGTGAAATTTATATGATCCCATGAATATCTTATGTTGAGTCAATAATGACAAATTACACATATGATCATAACTTTATAAATATATATTAAAAAAAGTCCGTGGGGTCACAAAGAGCACACACACACACAGAAATCAACTTATGAAGATACCACTTTATAGTTTCCCCTCAGTTTCTCTATACCATTGATCTCTTGCAACACTGCTGCAGCAGGTTTCATTTTCTTTCTGCACACTAAACGTATCCTCTTCTGTCTGAGCACAGTTAGATCATGTTTCCTTCACTCTGTTGTGGATCCATGAGTTATAACTACATAAGCATGGCAGTGCAAGAGGAAGGAACGGGTGGCCTTTCCAGGTCACCCACACACATTTCCACATGCTCCTTGTTTAGTTCAGTTTCTCAAAGAAGTAGGCGTCAACATAGGATTGGGCACATAAAAGATTTATTGGGAAAAAGCCTGTGAGAAAAAAATAACTAAGAAACATGTGTGTGGAAAAGCCTTCAGTCTCTTTTCCAAATCTGAGCTCTATGGGAGGACAGAAAGGAAAGGAAAGTTGCGTGGAAAACATCTTAAAAGTATATTTAAATTCTGGGAAAGTTCCAAATTTCTTTTCCCCTTGGCTCATACCCTGGCAGCTCTTTGGTGGCTTAGCTGGTGATACTTCCACAGACTTTCATTCTTGAGGAGTCTGAGTCCTTGGCAATCATACTTTTCTCAAGCCAAGGCATTTGCACCTGTCTACTGATGGTTACAATTCCCTAGGGGAACCCAAATGGATCACCTGAGTTACAAATTCCTCCCTATGCCTATAGTTCAGAATCATCTCTACCTCTAATCATGTTTAATTAGAGCTGCCAGTATGGTGAGACCTGGAGAAGGAAAAGGCAACTCTTCCAGCATTCCTGCCAGAATAATCTCATGGACAGAGAAGCCTGGCAGGCTACAGTCATGGCATCACAAAGAGTCGTACACGACGTACCGACTGAACAACAACAGTGACACACGTTTGTTGCCTGCTGGTTCCTTAATGTAAGGACATAAAATGTTCCACAGCTCATATTTCAACAGAACCTTTATTGTTTGTCCTGACGAAAGGGCACCCCGTTTCGTCTAAGGGGTGACTAAAACCTCTAACTCTGCAAAGACTAGAGTTGTAGAAACTTGAACCGCAAAACGCTTCAGTGGGTTTTTGGAATGATGGTGTAGGAGTGAGAGCTCTTCAGAGAAACAGAACCAACAGGATGTGAGCATATACCAGAGGGGATTCTCAGGAGGCTCGGGGGTCAAGAATCCGCCTGTCAGGTCAGGAGACACAACGGACGCGGGTTTGATCCCTGAGTCAGGAAGATCCCTGGAACAGAAAATGGCAACCTACTCCAGTATTCTTGCCTAGAAAATTCCATGGACAGAAGAGACTGGAAGGCTACGGTCCACGGGGTGGCAAAGAGTCAGACATGACTGAGCACTGCACAGAGGTACAGAGATTTATTTTAAGGAACTGGCTCACCTGATAGTGGAGGCTTGGTGAGTCCAAATTCTGATGAGGTAAGCTAGCAGGCGGGAGGCCCCGGGGAGAGGTGACTTTTGAATCCCAAGGTAGTTTGCTGCAGAATGCCTTCTTGTTCTCAGAGGTCAGTTTTTGTACTTAAGACCTTCAGCTGATTTAATGCGGTCCATCCACCTTATGGAGTTAATGGAGGGTAATCTACTTTACTTAAAGTCCATGAATTTAAATGTTAATCTCATCGATAGACCTCGTGTGAGGAGTCGGCGTCCCTCCAGATCACCGCCTGACAGCCATGGCTCCAGCCGCCCTCCTCCAGGAGGTAACCTGGTGCTGTACAACGCCTGGGGCGCCCCAGGGCTGGAGGAGCTGCCGCGCCGCTCGCGGGCAGGCTTGGGCCTGAGCGCGTGCGGCCCCGGGGAGTCCGAGGGCGGCGGGCGGGGTGGCCGTGCGGCGCTTGCCTCAAGCCTCTCACTACTGCGCCTGCGCGGTGTGCACCAGGGCTGGAAGCCGGGCTGCCTGGGACTCAGTGCTGAGCAGCACCTCTGCAACTTTGTGTTCTGTTCCTTGTAGGTGCGTGGCAACCTCAGTTACTCTGGAGCTGAAAATTGGTTCAAGTATGAGAACTGAGCAAGTGATAATTACTGTCTATTGGGACAACTTCCCTCAGCGTCCTGTTCCTTCCTTCTTGCCTTTTTCTTATTGTAAAATTTGACAAAGTGTGTGTATGTGTTTTTGACTAATAAGGTATGTGTGTGTGTGTGTGTGTGTGTGTGTGTGTGCGCGCGCGCGCGCGCATACGCGCGCTCACTCAGTGTCTGACTCTTGCGACCTCCTGGACTGTAGCCTGCCAGGCTCCTCTGTCTTCAGGATTCTCCAGGCGAGAAGACTGGAGTGAGTTGCCTTTCCTATTCCAGGATATCTTCCTGATCCGTGGATCCAACCCTTCTCTTGTGTCTCCTGTATTGGCCAGCGGATTCTTTACCACTGCCCAACCTGGGAAGCCCCTAACATTAGATAGATAGAAGCCTCGTTAGATACTAGTCTGTTTGCCCATAGGATTCCCTGGTGGGTCATCGGTAAAGAATCTGCCTGAAATACAGGAGACACAGTTGATGATGGTTTGATCCCTGGGTGGGAAAAATTCCCTGGAGAAGGGCATGATAACCCACTCAGTATTCTTGCCTGGAGAATCCCATGGATAGAGGAGCCTGATGGGCTATGGTCCATGCGGCAACAAAGAGTCAGACAGGACTGAAGTAATTGTGTATAGCTACTTGACATTATTGAGGCCACTCTCTATGAGTTACCTCTAAACGCCCTGCCAGTCAACTTTTTGTCTTCTCTTCCATCCTTGATGTTTATATGGTAATTTTGGTCTCTTGATTTCCAGCAGTGAAGTACTGCCATCAGACCTCTATTACTTCATGGCACATCATTATTATGAATGTTAAAGAGCCAGCTCCATGACTGCAGAGAAGGGCCTGAACTGAACTTTTTTTTTTTTTTTAAACTTTACAAAATTGTATTAGTTTTGCCAAATATCAAAATGAATCCGCCACAGGTTTTTGTATGACATCTGTTCTCCTCTCACCAGCACATTTCTGATGGTCTTGAAACCATATCTTTTGGAATTTGGCATAGAGCATAACCTGGTGATTTTTTTGGCCTCGCACTATTAACCACTCCACCACACCCTCTTTACCTGGTTCCTTTATTCCTTCCTCTACTGTAATTCACGGCAGCTTAAGCCTTTACAGTTTTCCCAGCGTTGGTTAGAGCCCTTTTCTTAGGTCTGTCATAGTCAGTCTAGCAGTGGGTAGAATGTCCCATTCCCTGGGATCCTTGCTAGGGCGATAAATCTATGTAACCCTAGAATGTTTCCTGATGTCAATGAAATATTGCTTATCTAGTCATGTAGATAAGCATTATAGATAAGATTTTGTCCCCTTGACAAAATCCAATCCTAGGGGCAGTCCCCTGGTTCATCTTACTGGCACATAAGTAATTGTTATGCTTCCTTTTGGGTATAATACCTTTCCTTCCTTCTCAGCTGAGCATTTCCCCAGCCCAGCCATCCTGGGATTTAACCCTTGTAACTGGCTGAGTACCCAGGAGAGGAGCCCCTGTAATCTTTCAGGGGTTGAGCCTCTTCAGTATCTTCCTGCAAAACATCTAGCTCTTACTAAGGAAAAGGAATCAAACTGTGTGAACTCTAAAGATTTGGAGCATGAATATCTGTTGAGACAATTCCTTCACAGAAGTCTATTCAGGAGTCCTCATTCCATGTTTCAAATTCCCAATTCAGGCCCTTATTTTAGTGGGGCATACCTGCCTTAAATAAGCATTTAAAAATGTCTACAACCCTGAAGCTCTAATTATTGAAGTTGGATGCTTAACTAGAGGGTAATGGAGGGTAATCTACTTTACTCAAAGTCCCGTCTTCCACTGCGGGATAAGGAACTCTCTGTAAACTTCCATACAGGCCTTCTGACTCTCAAATTTAGTCTTTAAGTCCTGGATTTCACATTATCATTCTGCAGGGCAATAATTCTGAAATAAACTGGAACCTGGGACACTTTGCTGAAGCGCTGCAATGCTTGCAGCTGAACACACCTCTCCTGGAGCAACAAACTACAAAGAAAATATACGGGACTAAAAATAACTACATGCATGCACAAGTTAGGGTAAATTCTGGACAAAAGATACAAAGAGACCAAAAAACCCTGACTACCACTTCTGAAGAGCCCAGAGAAAAAGCCATGCCCTCTGCACTGAACACCACCTAAGGGGTGGACAAACCACCTAAGCCACCTTTCCGCTCAACTCCTGGGCCTGCCTCTACCCCGACCCCATATGAGGAACAAGGTCTTCCCCCCTCTTCCCCCACTGCCAGGGAGCAAGCAAGGGACACTATTGTTTGTTCTTGCTCCCCACTACTGCAGCAGGCACCCCGGTAAAGCGTTGTTTGACCTCTAAGCAATTTCTATTGAATGGGGAAGGCCAAGAACCCTGATCAGTAATGTTTACGACTTTGCAATAATAAGCTCCAGTGCTTTCTAGGCACTGTTGCCTTGATATTTTTCAAATACCTTAATTATTAAATCTATAAAGAAATTTCTCTCCACTGGGATAGCTTCCCAGGTCACCACTATGAAATCATTACTGACTATAGAGTATACCATGTGACAGGTATTACCAGGACCCTACATTCTTCAGAATAACATCCTATTTGCCTGCCAGTTAGTGAATGACCTTGTCCCTGAGCCTATTTTGTTCTTGTTGTTTAGTCGGTAAATCGTTTCAGACTCTTTTGTGACCCAGTGGACTGTAGCCCACCAGGCTCCTCTGTCCATGGGATTCTCCAGGCAACAATATTGGATGGATTGCCATTTCCTTCTCCAGGGGATCTTCTTGACCCAGGGATCAAACTTGTGTCTCCTGCATTGGCAGGCAGTATTCTTTACCATTGAGACACCAGGGAAGCCCATTTTACTGCCTGTTTTCTGGCACTACCTGCATTAGTTTGGGTTCTTGGAGAAACAGATGTTGGATAAGTTTACATGTGCAAGTCATTTTTGTGTGTGTGGAAAATTATCTATGAGAAGAACTGAGAGTCAGAAGATGTTAGTAGAGTTCTCAGACTTTGATGTAGGTTCGATTCCTATGATGGAGAGGAAGAACAAAAGAAAGTTGTGTAGGGAAAGTCTTAGAGCATAGCGTAGCTCTAATAAAACTGCAGCAAGGCAGATGGGAAGTCTTCAAGCCAAAGCTGCACATCAGAGGACTGTTTGTCTCTGAGGAACAGGCCTGCCATAGTATTTTAGCCATGCTCAGTCACTGGCTAATGGGAAGTGTGACTTGGGCACAAATGGCCTTGTTGGGTTTCAGAGTGCAGCAGCTGGGACCATCAGTCAGTTTCACTCCCTGTAATCAGAGGTTGGAGAGGAACATTTTTTGGACTGCTGAAGTCCAGAATGCTTTTCTCCTCTTTGGAAGGAACATAAGCCCTTTGGAAGGCACCTTTTGAAAATGGCAGGAACTCTATCCACCTAAGTTCCTAAGTGAGTGGATGGAGGATGGCATTTCCCACTGCCATCATATAGGAAAGAAAGAAACTTTTGTTGTGTTCGAGCAATCTATATTTTAGAGTCTGTCTGTAATAGAAGTTCATTTGTTTTAGGTGATGTTTCTTCTCAGCCTACAATTCTCTTTTGTCTTTGCAGCTATGTGCTTTTGCTAACATCTAACAAACTCAGCAGTGGCCACAGGACTGGAAAAGGTCAGGTTTCATTCCAATCCCAAAGAAAGGCGATGCCAATGAATGCGCAAACTACCGCACAATTGCACTCATCTCACACGCTAGTAAAGTAATGCTCAAAATTCTCCAAGCCAGGCTTCAGCAATATGTGAACCGTGAACTTCCAGATGTTCAAGCTGGTTTTAGAAAAGGCAGAGGAACCAGAGATCAAATTGCCAACATCCGCTGGATCATGGAAAAAGCAAAAGAGTTCTAGAAAAACATCTATTTCTGTGGGTTGCAAAGAGTCCGACATGACTCAGTGACTGAACTGAACTGAACTGAACGAAACTATTTATGAATGAGTATAGCTGAGTGTGGATCTTGCCCGTTGAGTCAGCATAAAGAATCTGCCTGCAGTGCAAGAAACTCAGATTTGACTTGGGTCAGGAAGATCCCCTGGATGAGGACAGGACAAGCCACTTCAGTATTTTTGCCTGGAGAATCGCACAGACAGAGGAGCCTGGTGGGCTGCAGTCCATAGGGTCACATAAAGTCGGACACGATTGAGGTGACTTAGTACATATACATGCATAGCTGAGCATAGAATTCCAGCTTATTTCTGAACCCATTTTAATGTAGTAAATGTAAGTTCAGTTCAGTTCTGTCACTCAGTCGTGTCCAACTCTTTGCAACCCCATGAATTGCAGCACGCCAGGCCTCCCTGTCCATCACCAACTCCCAGAGTTCGCTCAAATTCATGTCCATCGAGTTGGTGATACCATGCAGCCATCTCATCCTCTGTCATCCCCTTCTCCTCCTGCCCCCAATCCCTCCCAGCATCAGAGTCTTTTCCAATGAGTCAACTCTTTGCATGAGGTGGCCAAAGTACTGGAGTTTCAATAAATGTAAGAATTTAAAAATATTTCCAGAATGTCTTTGTTTATATTGTTTTATATGTTCACTGAACAGTTGAAAGACAGCCATCCCTTATCCCTTCATTTTATTGCTCTTAAAATACACAAGCTGTCACTTTAAAGTATTACTGAAAATAAAATTGAACAAAAGCTAAGAGAAGAACTGAAAACAACACAAAACAAAAAACAATCCAAACCACCTTCCAAATGCCTTTCACCACATTCTGCAAGATACTGAAATAGAGTTTTCTATTCTTGTCACATCCAGTTGTAGGATTTACCAGAAGTGGACCTTGTTCCAGTTAGATGAAGTAAGATTATACTGAAAGCTGCTGATCTGTTTTCAGAAGAATTGTTACAATCCTTGAGAGAAATTGCTTAGAGTAATAGAATTTTAGCAGAAATGAATCTGTTACTAGCTGGGAAAAATTGTTACAGCCACAGAGACTTGAGATGCCAAACTTGCCATTTTGATTATGGTCTATGAAATTAGGATATAGGGGAAGGGAAATACATTGAAAGAAAGTTTTATTATTATCTTTTAACAGAAATGTATACCCCTGTGAATGGCACCATTTTCTATTTTTTTTCTTTCAGAAAATGGTTATTACTAACCCTAGCGATGAACTTCATTTGCATGTCACTTCACAGTGATATCTTCCCCTTCCTTGGCTAATCCAAATGATGAAAGGAAGACAGACATATGGACTACTCTCTTTGATGAAAATTTTATCTTGAGAAACTAAATTTAAAACTTGATCTCCAGTTAAAAACACTAAATCAATCAGGCCCTAATTCAAACTAACTGATTGAGATCATTCACCAACTTAGAAGCCACTCTAGATCACTTATAATTTAGGAATTTATTTTTAAAATAAATCAATTATAGTTTATTAGTATTTTCAGGTAAAACTGCTGTGGGCAAGGAAAAATAATTGAGAACTAAAGGCAGCATTTGGTCATATGAAGAAGTATATTTAGTCAACAAAATATTAGAACAAATCATGAGAAATTGTTCATGTTCATAGTTTCCTATTAAAAAGTACACAGATGTTTTTCATATTTATACTGTATTAGTTTACTCAAGCTGCTATAATAACATACTACAGCCTAAGTAGCTTATAAATAACAGAAAATTTTCCTGAAAGTTCTGGAGGCTGGGAGTCTCAGATCAGACTGTCAGAATAGTCAAGTGAGAGCCCCCTTACAGTTGCAGACTTCTCATTGTAACTTTGTACAATGGAAGGAGCTAAATTCTATAGTGTCTCTTCAGTTCAGTTCAGTCATTCAGTCGTGTCCAACTCTTTGCAACCCCATGAACTGCAGCACACCAGGCCTCCCTGTCCATCACCAACTCCCGGAGTCCACCCAAACCCATGTCCATTGAAATGGTGATGCCATCCAACCATCTCATCCTCTGTCGTCCCCTTCTCCTGCCCTCAATCTTCCCCAGCACCAGGGTCTTTTCAAATGAGTCAGCTCTTTGCATCAGGTGGCCAAAGTATTGGAGCTTCAGCTTCAACATCAGTCCTTCCAATGAACACCTAGGACCAATCCCAAGGGTACTAATCTCTCTACCTTCCTGACTTAATCATCTACCAAAGGCCGCATCTCTTAATAACCTCACACTGGGCAATTCAGTGTTTGAATCTGAATGGACACATCAGACCATAGCAATAACAATAGACCAAAATGAATCATAAACTTATACAATTTTTTTTTGTAGATTTCAAATATAAACTCAGTCTACTCATCTCATTAAATCCTGTCTTTGTTGCTTCATACTGCTACTGCTAAGTCACTTCAGTTGTGTCCAACTCTGTGCGACCACATAGATGGCAGCCCACCAGGCTCCCCCGTCCCTGGGATTCTCCAGGCAAGAACACTGGAGTGGGTTGCCATTTCCTCCTCCAATGCATGAAAGTGAAAAGTGAAAGTGAAGTTGCTTCATAATAAAGATATCAATGACGCAAAATCAAATCCAAAAAACCAATTAGTAATTTCTAAAATTGAAGGTTTTTTCAAACTAACAAAAGATTGCTGAGAATCCAAATTTGATCCCAGGCCTCTTATATAGGAAACTTGTCTCTTCACTCTGACCCCTTCCACTGTGGCCAGTGTATGACACACCCCCGATTATTATATTGGCAACTGATTCCTTCTCCAGCCCCTAACTGGAACAGTTTTGGCACAATTATTTTGGATTAACCCAAGATACATAATTTAGAAATTTTTTAGTCCAGATTTTCCCCCTTCTATATCATTTTTATTTTCCCTGAGTTTCTAGCTACATGATTTCCAAAATTGCTTTTACCATTTATTGCTGAAAATTCTAAGTTATATGCATATTTGCAAGATCATAGCCAAAGTAGATACATAATACAAGGTTTAGTGGGGAAAAATATTCAATAATTTTGTACCAAAGGACACAATTCTAAATTTCTAAAACTGTAATATATAGTAGTAGTAAAAAGTTCCTACTTTATGAAGAGGCAATATGATGTCCCCTGAAACAATAAGCTTTGGATAAAAAGTTTTACCCTGTTACTTAATAACTCATTCTGAGAATAAAAATTAGCTTTCTGTGTGAAATTTATTTCTTTGGATGTAAGAAAAATATTAACTATCTCCTTTACTGGTGCTGTGTGCTGTGTTCAATCACTTGTGTACAACTCTTTGTGACCCCATGGACTGCCAGGCTCCTCTGTCCCTGGAATTTCCCAGGCAGGAATACTGAAGTGGGTTGCCATTTCCTTCTCCAGGGGATCTTCCTTACCCAGAGACTGAACTTGCATCTCTTGTGTCTCCTGCATTGGCAGACAGATTCTTTACTACAATGGAAGACCATTAGGATGTCATTAAATAAAACTATATTATCTGTGCTAACATGCCTATCACCAGATTTGCCATATAAAGTTTACTTGCAAAATATAACTTTCCCTGTTCAATGAATGTTAATTTGCCTTCCATATACAGATAAAAACAGTTGTGTACTCAAGACTCAGAAAAATCCCTCTATTGTCAGTGTAGCAATATAATCTCATGTTTTATTTTTCTGGACTAGTCACTTTCCCTCAGTGGATTATCTAGAACTCCTAACTTAGAGCACAAATATGGTTCTTGTAATTATGTGACATGATTATAAATACAGGTCTTTTCCTTTCAGTTTCAGCTCCAGTGTCTAGTAATACTAAGTTGAATAAAGTGGCTTTTATCTTTATCAGTTACCGAAGAGATTACGAAGCAGAGAGAAGTCTTATTAAAAGTGAAGAGATTTTACATGAGGAACTCAGTGTTCTGGTTCCCCTCCTCCACCCCCTACTCCAGCATAATGGACTGAGACAGGCAAGTCCTTCCCCTTACTTTAAGTAAAGAGAAGAAGTCTTCAAAGTGACCAGGAAGAGAGCTTGATGTATGCCCCCTGGGATTCACTGAAAAGCAAAATTGAGGCCACACTATAGGAAGGAAGAAGTGATAGATGCCTGGAAAGCTGCCTGTCCTCCAAAGTCACAATCCAGAGGGAAAAAACGCATGAGTACACATGCTCCAAAGAGGTTCACTCATGAAAAAGAACCGTGAAAGGATCATCTCTGCTTCTATTACAATCAACTGAAAGGGTGAATATACCTTGGGCCAAAGAACTGGTTGAACTATTAAGGTGCCCAAGGGCTTGCAAATGACCAGCCATGAAATTTCTTGCATCCTTAACAAGAGAATTGTATGCCAGATATGCCCAGAATTGGAGTTTCCAAAGAACACACAAAAACTGTCCAGGAGCAGAATTGCTTCATCGTGTTAGTTAGATTCTTCAGTTTATGTATGCAGACATGATGTTCATAGTATTCTCAAGTGAAGAGGAATTCATCTCTCTAGTGTACATTATTAGTTTAAGACACTTTAGTTTTGCATTCAGATTGCACAAAGTATCCCTACTTTAATGATACTGACTTGCTAAATTTTTGTAACATCATAGCATTATAAGGGAAGTAAATACTTTCCAATTCCTTTCTATTTCCTTTCTGTTACTTCCATCAACTTTGAAAAGTTCAAGCTCTGAATTTGCAAAATAAAGGAGTGGTAGCTATCAGATGAGGAAACAGAAAAAAAAATCAACATCTCCTTTTTTAACCTACTCTCCTAGGTGACATTCTTCTGTTTGTATAGGTATGGAAGTTGTTGCACAACTTTTGAGTAAAGAGAAATATACCTATCTAATAAGTTATTACCTGTTTTCTGTATCCATTTGAATTTTATGAAGATCTATGCACACGTGGATGTAACAATGCTAATGTTTCTGATGAGATCTTTCCCTTTACATTTTATGTTAACCCTAAATAGAAAGAAGTGGTAGGTCGGTAGGTGCCCAACATGTTAATGGAGATCAGTGGAGAAATAACTCCAGAAAGAATGAAGGGATGCAGCCAAAGCAAAAACAACACCCAGTTGTGGATGGGACTGGTGATAGAAGCAAAGTTTGATGCTGTAAAGAGCAATATTGCATAAGAGCCTGGTATGTTAGGTCCATGAATCAAGGCGGATTGGAAGTGGTCAAAGCAGAGATGGCAAGAGTGAACATTCACATTCTAGAAATCGGTGAACTAAGTTGGACTGGATTGGGTGAATTTAACTCTGCTGCTAAGTCGCTTCAGTTGTGTCCGACTCTGTGCGACCCCATAGATGGCAGCCCACCAGGCTCCCCCATCCCTGGGATTCTCCAAGCAAGAACACTGGAGTGGGTTGCCATTTCCTTCTCCAATGCATGAGAGTGAAAAGTGAAACTGAAGTCGCTCAGTCATGTCCGACCCTCAGCGACCCCATGGACTGCAGCCTTCCAGGCTCCTCCATCCATGGGATTTTCCAGGCAAGAGTACTGGAGTCGGGTGCCACTGCCTTCTCCATAACTCAGATGACCAATATATCTACTGCTGTGGTCAGGAATCCCTTAGAAGAAATGGACAAGAGTCCAAAATGCAGTACTTGGATGCAATCTCAAAAATGACAAATTATCTCTGTTCGTTTCCAAGGCAAACCATTCAATATCACGGTAATCCAAGTCTATGCCCCGACGAATAATGTTGAAAAAGCTGAAGTTGAACAGTTCCATGAAGACCTACAAGACCTTCTAGAACTAACACCCAAAAAAGATGTCCTTTTCATTATAGGGGACTGGAATGCAAAAGTAGAAGTCAAGAATAACCTGGAGTAACAGGCAAATTTGGTCTTGGAGTACAGAATGAAGAAGGGCAAAGGTTAATAGAGTTCTGCCAAGAGAATGCACTGGTCATAGCAAACAGCCTCTTCCAACAATGCAAGAAAAGACCCTACACATGGACATCACCAGATGGTCAATGCCAAAATCAGATTGATTATATTCTTTGCAGCCAAAGATGGAGAAGCTCTATACAGTCAGCAGAAACAAGACTGGGAGCTGACTGTGGCTCAGATCATGAACTCCTTATTGCCAAATTCAGACTGAATTTGAAAAAAGTGGAGAAAGCCACTACAACATTCAGGTATGACCTAAATCAAATCCCTTATAACTATACAGTGAAAGTGAGAAATAGATTTAAGAGACTAGATCTGACAGATAGAGTGCCTGATGAACTATGGATGGAGGTTTGTGACATTGTACAGGAGGCAGAAATCAAGACCATCCCCAAGAAAAAAGAAATGTAAAAAAAGCAAAATGGCTGTCTGAAGAGAACTTACAAATAGCTGTGAAAAGAAGAGAAGTGAAAAGCAAAGGATAAAAGGAAAGATATACTCATTTGAATGCAGAGTTCCAAAGAATAGCAAGGAGAGATAAGAAAGCCTTCCTCAGTGATCAGTGCAAAGAAACAAAGGAAAACAATAGAATGGGAAAGACTAGAGATCTCTTCAAGATAATTAGAGATACCATGGGAATATTTCATGCAAAGATGGACTCAATAAAAGACAGAAATGATATGGCCCTAACAGAAACAGAAGATATTAAGAAGAGGTGGCAAGAATACACAGAACTGTACAAATCATGATGGTGTGATCACTGACCTAGAGCCAGACATCCTGGAATGAAGTCAAGTGGGCCTTAGGAACCATCACTACAAACAAGCTAGTGGAGGTAATGGAATTCCAGTTGAGCTATTTCAAATCCTAAAAGATGATGCTGTAAAAGTGCTGCACTCAATATGCCAGCAAATTTGGAAAACTCAGCAGTGGCCACAGGACTGGAAAAGGTCAGTTTTCTTTCCAATCCCAAAGAAAGGCAATGCCATAGAATTCTCAAACTACCACACAATTGCACTCATCTCACACGCTAGTAAAGTAAGGCTCAAAATTCTCCAAGCCAGGCTTCAGCAATATGTGATCCATGAACTTCCAGATGTTCAAGCTGGTTTTAGAAAAGGCAGAGGAACCAGGGATCAAATTGCCAACATCTGCTGGATCATGGAAAAAGCAAGAGAGTGCCAGAAAAACATCTATTTCTGCTTTATTGCCTATGCCAAAGCCTTTGACTGTGTGGATCACAATAAACTGTGGAAAATTCTGAAAGAGATGGGAATACCAGACCACCTGACCTGCCTCTTGAGAATACTGTATGCATTCTCAGGAGGTCAGGAGGCAACAGTTAGAACTGGACATGGAACAACAGACTGGTTCCAAATAGGAAAAGGAGTACATCAAGGCTGTATATTGTCACCCTGATTATTTAACTTATATGCAGAGTACATCATGAGAAACGCTTGGCTGGAAGAAGCACAAGCTGGAATCACGATTGCCGGGAGAAATATCAGTAACCTCAGATATGCAGATGACACCACCCTTATGGCAGAAAGTGAAGAGGAACAAAAAAGCCTGTTGATGAAAGTAAAAGAGGAAAGTGAAAAAGTTGGCTTAAAGCTCAACATTCAGAAAACGAAGATCACAGCATCTGATCCCATCACTTCATGGCAAATAGATGGGGAAACAGTGTCAGACTTTATTTTTTGGGGCTCCAAGATCACTGCAGATGGTGACTGCAGCCATGAAATTAAAAGACGCTTAATGGTTGGAAGGAAATTTATGACCAACCTAGACAGCATATTAAAAAGCAGAGACATTAGATTTTATCTTATTTTTTTGTGTGGTATCCTATGCTTACTCTTTGGAAGGAAAGTTATGACCAACCCAGATAGCATATTAAAAAGCAGAGATATTACTTTGCCAACAAAGGTCCGTCTGGTCAAGGCTATGGTTTTTCCAGTGGTTGTGCATGTATGTGAGAGTTGGACTGTGAAGAAAGCTGAGCACTGAAGAATTGATGCTTTTGAACTGTGGTGTTGGACAAGACTCTTGAGAGTCCCTTGGACTGCAAGGAGATCCAACAAGTCCATCCTAAAGGAGATCAGTCCTGGCTGTTCATTGGAAGGACTGATGTTGAAGCTGAAACTCCAATACTTTGGCCACCTGATGCTAATAGCTAACTCATTTTAAAAGACCCTGATGCTGGGAAAGTTTGAGGGCAGGAGGAGAGGGAAAGACAGAGGATGAGATGGTTGGATGGCATCACTGACTCAGTGGACATGGTTTGGGTGGACTCCAGGAGTTGGTGTTGAACATTGAGTCCTGGTGTGCTGCAATTCATGGGGTCACCAAGAGTTGGACATGACTGAGAGAGTGAACTGAACTGAAATAGAAAGAACAAATAAGTGGGGCTTTTTAAAATGTTTTCATAAAGATTGATTCTGAATCTGTGTCTTCTGGTAATCTATTTACTACAAGAAATAGTTCAAGGCAAGGAGAGTTAGACTGCATCATACAATTTATGAAAGTATTGAAGCATGACTTGAATAGTGATTATTCAGACAAAAGCTGTATACCATCTTGTCATTTTTTCAGTAAATGATAACATGCTCATATTCATTTAGGTATAAGCCATGTAAACAGATGTTTTTATATAGAAAAGGAAACCCTGAATTGTTGAATTGTTCTAGTATAACTGGGCTCAAACAGACACTTGAGGATTTAAGAGGGAATGCCATGACCAACAAATCCAGACGCTGTTTGAGCTCAAGTAAATCCAACAGCAACATTCAGCTTTATGCTTTTACCCTTGAGACAGCTTAAATTCAATAGCTATTTGCTGAGTTATGTGAGGGTGAGACAAAAAATGAATATACCATGTAAAATAGTGTTTCAAATAACATATTGGTTTGAAGACATTTATTCCAATTTTTAGAAGGCTTTATTTCTTTCCTATGGGTTGAGCTTGTTAAAAGAATATTGCCCTTTAAAATAATATAAACTTTCTTCTCCTTAAGGACAACGTAAACATAGTTAACCCATACCGTCACATTCTTCTGAGACTAATACTGAATGAAAGAGGGCATTGTCTGGACAGTCAGCAATTCTTTCTCTGCTCAATACCCTTAAAACTGTGTAATTATCTGAGGTGTTGCTATAAATCCAGTATTTACAACATACATTCCTTTGAGCATGAGGTAATCACATATGTCACATGGGAGGGAAAGAAGTTGCCATTTTTTCTATAAGACACTTTTTTTTTCCCCCCAATCACTGAGTTTAAGCCTTGGAAGAAATATGAATGTAAATATTCATGAAATTATGCAAAATTACTTTAATCAATATATTGAATAATTGTAGTAACAGTGTCTTATTTCTAGTGAATGTATGATATTACTGCTACTATTTCTTCCTATCTAATGTGAAATTCAAATATTTTCATGCCATAGTACTTGAATTAAAAGCATTCTCACCTCTTTTAGGTTGCTGTACTATGTAAGTTCAAGGCTATTTAGAAATTGCTTCTATTAGAAAATTATAAAGCAGACTGAGCGTACCAATAAAATGTCCTTAGAAATGTATTGCCAAGGAACTCTGTTCATTTTTTTGGTTGTTTTCAGGCTTTTGCTGGTGCTTACACACACACACGCACACACACTTTACTTGGGATTCCTGACCATTCTAAGAATAAAGTTAGTCCTCAAGGCTCAAGAGTATGTCCGGTCCATGAGCCTTTGTCCTGCTGCCATTGTGAGTCAGAGAGTAACACAGCATAGAACTTCATACTCAACCTCAGTGAAAAACATTTAACTCCCAAAGCTCTCAGCCTTTTCTTTCTATTGCCTCAATGTACATCCATTTATTCATCTCAATAAATGCTTATTAAAATTAATAGGCAGTGTGAACAGGATGGGGAATACAGTAGAAATAATCTGTGCTCTTATGGAATGTACAGTCTAGTAGGAGAAACAGATAATAAATACAGAATAAAAACATATACACTATGTGTCTATAGCAATGTGTGCCTGTTTCAGGAATTTGACTGTAACGACTTAATCAAATATGGATTTATTGGCTCACATTAAAGAACTTTTGTTGTGACACTGTAATTTTCAAAACTGGTCACACCAATATATTCTATCTTAAATGCTCTTCCTATAATTTAGAGGTAGAGCTTATATTGTCTCCTTTTGAATTCGGTAGGATTCAACTATGACAAATGTGACTATTCAAACTATGACACTATGTGACTTCCATGACTAAATTTAAAAAGGAAATAAAGCTTTTGCCTCATCTTCTTGTTACACTTGATTTTGTAAAACAGCTACCAGGCTATGTAGAACCATACGTAGCCATCCCAGCCCCAGCCCCAGGTCCAGCTGAAGTCTGTCGATAGTAAGGTCTATTGACTTTAGATCAATATCTATTATCAACATCTATCAATCAATATCTATTATTTGAGTCAGTCTTCAGATGATTCCAACACTGCTCCCTGTTGACATTGGAGTAGAGATGAACCATCCCTGAGAGACCCAGATCAAATTTCACATTTGTGAATAAAATTAGAATTAGTATTATACAAACTACAACATTTTGGAATTGTTTGAGCATGCTTTGGTAACTTTAAATAGTGTGCTAGAAAATTTTATGTAAATATTTATATCTCTTTGGGAACTAGTGGAAAGTGGACAAAAGGAAGCTTGAAAAGTCTTGAAGTGAGAGTTAGTAAAAGCCAAAAAGGGAGAGACTATTAATAGAAACCTCACGGCCCTCACTTTTTTAATAGCCTTTTACTGTCAGTGGGAACTTAAAGGAAAGTAAGGAAAATATCACTGTAATCTGGAGGAAGGGGAGAAACTACTTTCTACTACCACTTGCTGTGTGGTAACAGTTTGGATATTGTCACCTACGGTAATGTGGAAAACAGCATATTTGTCTAATGAACTCGGCCAGGCAAAGTGTTGAAGATGCTGCCCAGTTTCTTCAAGCTGCTTCTAATAAAACGAGAAAGGAAAGTTCTAGGCTAAAGAAAGAAACATTAGATAAAAGTGAACCAGGACTTGCTGAGAAGTCTTAATCAGGCAGGGAGATTCTCATCGTTTTTTTAGATATATTTTATATACATTGTTTGTATAGAAGAAAAGATGCTAACATTAAGAAGTTATTTCTGACCAAATATCAAATCCAGAGGGCATACCTGGCATAGATAACAACAAAAATCACTAACACTCCCAAGCAGCTTATCTGTCTGCTTTGCCACTTTAAGCATGGTAATTTTATATTCATATTCATAAGATGGCCATAGCAGCTGTAGAATGCATCTCATTCTACATAGGATGGAGGTTAAAGGCTACGGGCATGCTGCCTGAGTTATTTAGACTCTCTTGCTTCAAATTCAAAATTAGTAAAATGACATTAATAACAGTAGCTACCTCATAGCTATCTCATTCCTTAATACATTAATAAGGATAAAGCATTTGAAATCATGCCAGAAACATGAGTACTATAAACATTTATTTTAAAGAAGGAAAAAAATGCCTGCTGAATCTGTTCTTCTAATCAGAAAAACAATAACTTTTATGTAAGCCCCGATCTGTAGAATACCTCTCACCTCCCCTTTGCCAAAACTGAATTACATTTTTTTTAAATGGGTGATATTTCATATTAAAGAGTATCAGAGACCTAGTAGTAAAGAAAAAGAGAAAAATGGACAGAGTGGGCAACTGTCATCAGTGCCCTTAAAGAAAAAAAAATGTAAAATCTCATATGAGCAAGTCCTAGGGATTCTGAACCTAGTCTAAGGACCTAAGGCAATTCAAGAAGGATGGGAATATACAGTGAGAATGTGCTATATATACTTGTGACACAATTTATTGCTATTAATAGGATATTTAGGAGTAACATTGGGGTGAATACAGTGGGGAGCATCATAATGAACTTTGAAGACCAGAGCAACAATGAGCTCTGTTATTTAAGCAATTATGTGTATGTGATTCATGGGGTTGCAAAGAGTCGGACATGATTGAGAAACTGAACTGAACTGATACACATTTTTCCTTTATGTATATTCATGTATTTATAATTTTCTTTCATTATATCTCAGTTACACTTTATGTCTTAATTATATCTGAGATATAGTTTATTTTTATTCATATCTTTTACTTTTTAAACTTTATGTATTTTTATTTACCTTTCTTTAAGGTATTCTGTCATATCACATATTTTGTTGAATCCTCTAGAACTTTTTCAGTTATTCAATTTTAAGCTCTGGATTTTTCTATTATTTAATAGTTTTTATTTGTTGTTATTATTGATATTCTGTTCATTCATTGATCTCATACTGTCCTATAATTTTTTAATGCAGTTTTCTACAATTTATACTAGTATAATTATACTAGCTAATTGGAAGCCCTTATTGACTAAATGTAATATCTAACCCAGTTGGAGTCAGTTTCTATTAATCGCTTTTTTCCTTCCCAAAGTATGAGTCATTTTTCTGTTCCTTCACATATCTATTAGTTTTTGGTTGAAAACTGGACATTTTATATCAAGGTGTTTTTTTTTGGCTGAGGATTTTCACTTTTTCTTCTGAGACCATTTAATGTTTATTCTAGTAGGCAGGTGGCTGAATTTAAAAAGTGAAACATGTCTACCCACAGTGGTTCATAATGATACCTCTTCCCACTTTGTCTTATATTTTGGCACGTTAGTCTTTACTCTGGCTACCTGGTGGCATCCCTCTGCTTACATCATTGAGAGATTAGCCATGGATTTGGGTAGAATTTAGATTTTGAGGATTACTCTTTCTGTAATTTTCTTTCTTCTATGCTGCCAAGTCACTTCACTTGTGTCTGACTCTGTGTGACCCCATAGACGGCAGCCCACCAGGCTCCCCCATCCCTGGGATTCTCCAGGCAAGAACACTGGAATGGGTTGCCATTTCCTTCTCCAATTTGTGAAAGTGAAAAGTGAAAGGGAAGTTGCTCAGTCGTGTCCGACTCTTCGTGACACCATGGACTGCAGCCTACCAGGCTCCTCCGTCCATGGGATTTGCCATGCAAAAGTACTAGAGTGGGGTGCCATTGCCTTCTCCGAATTTCTAGTTGCTCAGTCATCCCAGAGTTCAACTTCTTAACCTCAAACCAAAAAAGGCTTTAACTTGCTGATGTCTATGTTGTGTTCAGGTAAGTTACATGCTCCAAGTATGTTGCATGCAACAAGTAACATGCAAGACGTATGTCTTTCAAGGGTAGAATTCTCCCTAGTTTCTACAGGTTTGTACTTCATGCTGTCAGGGATCTACCACATGCCTGTGTTATCATTAGTCTTCCAGAGATTTGGAAATAATTTATATTCAATTTTGGATTTTAGCTATTCTGTGACTTTTCTTTACCTTCCCTGAATTTAATCATCTACCATCTTGAACTAGTAAGGCATATAATTAGGGAGAATCACAGGAAGAGTAACCCTCCAAATCTAAGTTCTACCCAAATCCACAGCTAATCTTTAAATGATGTAAGCATAGGGAAGCCACTAGGGAGCCAGGGTAAAAACTGAGGTGCAACTCCTTCTCCTGAACTGGAGTTGGGAGATGAACTTAGGCTTAAAGCCAGATGTTCACATCTCTTACCCAATAGAGTAGTATTTCTTTTTTAATAAAACTTCTTTTTCATTTTTTGGCCTAATTTTGATTGTTTTCAATGATTTGGTGAAGTTTTTTATAAATATCTGCCATTATCAGAAGCCCCAAATACATTTTTAACCATTTTAATTTCCATTTCTTTTCAAGGTATACTAGCATCGTTACCTATGTTTGTACATTTTTCTTTTAGGATGATTTCATATTCTCACTTGTATATTTGGTGCAACATAATATTTTATCCACCTGCTCCAAACTATCTAAGATGATGTATCACTTTGAAGCACTCTTTAGACTATCACTATCATTGCTCAAGTTCCAGGACTGCTAGTTTTCCCTGCCATCAGCCTTTATATATTTTCTAATGCTGTGTAATTAATTTTCCATTAACCTCTGCCTCCATTGTCTAATTTTTATAACCTAAATATCTAAATGTATATTACTTTAAAAAATAATTCTAGTATCCAGTTACTGAGTACAGGATTCTAAGAGGCTGAGCAGAATAAGAAGCACATTCCAATTTGTTTGGCCATGGTTTTAAGTTGATAGAATGAAAGGAATACTCACATATATGAAGAAAGGTTATTCCTCATCTCTTCCTTTCCTCACTTTAAAAGAATAAGCATTATGCATACCCAACTTTTCTCCATCTTGTTAACCACTTGCTGATATGAATATAATGTTCAGTATAAGGCACTGGTGTAAAAGGGAGCAGCATATTTTTTTTTTTAAATTTACTTATCTGAAGATGTCCATTGTCTTATGTGCATAATGACTTGTTATTCTAAATAGTAACCGAAGCCCTTGTTTTAAAAGGTTTGAAGTTAACTATTTCAAAATCTTGCAGCTTTAATATGTACATATATATATGTACATATGGGTTTCCCAGGTGACTAAGTGGGTAAAGAATCCATCTGCAATGCAGGAGACTCAGGAGATGGGGCTTCAAGCCCTAGGTTGAGAAATCCCCTGGGGGAGGGCATGGCAATCTACTCCAGTGTTCTTGCCTAGAGAATCCCATGGTCTGAGGAGTCTGGTGGGCTACAGTCCACAGGCTCTTGAAGAGTTGGACACAACTGAAGCAACGGAGCACACACATACGTGTGCATGCACACACATGATTATTTGTGTCCAATTCTTTACAAACCTGTGGACTGCACCCTGCTAGACTCCTCTGTTCATGAGATTCTCCAGGCAAGAATACTGGAGTGGGTTGTCATTCCCTTCTCCAGGGAATCTTCCCGACCTAGGGATTGAACCCTGGTCTCCAGCACTGCAGGCAGAGTCTTTACCATCTGAGCCACCAGGGAAGCACCCCCACCCATATATATATATACATATATATAGTCTAAAACTACAAAAGAAAAGATGTATGAGTGAGCAAGTGAGTGTGTGTATGTGTGTGCATGCATCCGTGTAGGTAGTGGGTGAGATCCAAAATTTCTAACATACTGTGTCAAAACTTATGACTCAAAAATTTAAAGCCTAAAAAACATGTTATATTATTTCAACGCTTAGAGATCCGACTAACTCTTTTCTGTCACTAGAGAACAGAAGAGTAGATGAGAGACAAGTCAGTGCTTTATGGGCTGTTTTCTGTAGTACATTCTGAACTCTTAAAAAATTGATAGACACAGTCTTTGTTGGGATTCTTGCATCTTGTGATACAACTATTAGAAATAAATAGAAAGAATGTTCAACTTGTGTCTTTCTTGTCCTGCCACACACTTCTTCCTTCAGCCATATGTCATTAATATAGCTAATGGGATTTTGGCACCAGACTGACTGGGAAGGGATGTGGTAAAGGTGGGGGTGGATGAAAGCAGATGACATGAACAAGGAAAGCACTCAGTATTTCTCTGTTTAAGCAGAGGCAGCTCCATCAGCCTTGCCTTTAGCACTCACTGACAGGGCTGGAGGCCCTTCTATACATGACTGTGTCTCATGCATTCATGGACTGTTCTGACACCACAGACCCTTTTGTTTGCATCTGAAAATACAGCTCATTGCTTTCTTTCTCTCAGCTGCCATATGGCTTTGTGGAAACTGGCCTGAAAGGAAGCAGGGGAAAAAAAAAAAAAAACTAGAAATAAAACAACCAACAGATGAAATTGATTTATTTTAGGCATTAAGAGATGGGGGTGGAGGCCTTTCAGAAACATAAAACCTTGCACTGAGCAGGCACACAGGCTGCTCATATGACAGCTCTTGTATACGTTTTTCTTAAAAAAAAAAAAAAAAATAATGTGGCAGAAAATAGAAGGCCCATTGTTTTACCTAACTACTGTATCCAGTTTGAATGAAATGGGATTTTCAAGCTTAAGTAAACTGACTGCTCAGTTTGCCAGTGTACTTGAGTTTTAGCTGGACAAAATACTTCAAAATGTTAAAATATGTATGGGACATCAGTCTTCTAGAAGTTTATCTTGCTCTAAAACTTTCCAAATAATTCTAGACTGTAAATCACTTCATTTTAGTTCCTCAACTTTAAGCTTTTCAATTTAGGCAGTTACAGCACTCTTCTAAATTGCTTTAAAAGCCTAATTGGAATATATCTAAAGGATGGATTCTGAAATGACATTTTGTCATGCTGTAAAGATATGACAGGAGTGCTTAAAAAACAAAGTGATGAAGGAAAAGGATTTGAAAAGGCAGTCATATCCCTGAAAATTTTCATTACATTGAAATATTTAAAATTTTAAGAACAAGATATATTTGAACTCTAAAACATGATTCTATAAGACTATAACTTTTTATTTGAATGTTTAAAATGTAAATAAAGGTTAACATAATTGACGTAAGTATATACAAGTGAAATTATTTTATTGATACTTATCTTTTTCTTAGTTCAGTGCTCAAGTGTATATTGCTAACACATATTATATTTTTCTAAGACTTCCCCATATTTGTTTAAGTGACTCTTAATCACTGGGCTATCTAGGCTTGGATTTTGAACTTTTAAACATAGGTTGAAATATATCAGGTTTCACTGAGTGCAGAGGAGAAAGTAAGCTGTGTATACACCTGGTCTGCTTCTTAATTCATTAAAGAAAAAATTCAGAAAGATAGATATATATGTGAGTGGTCTACATGACACTGGGTCAGAGTTGTAAGTTTAGATCTATCACTAATAGCTTGTTTGACTTTGGCAAGTCATTTAATGTCCTCTGATGATGCTTGGTTTTGTTTTTTTGTCTATATCTCAGCATTTTCCAAAATTTAAGAAATGTATATATCCCTGTATTTAAAGAAAATTTTGCTGCAAAGCCTAGAATTTAAACAGACAAAATTAGTGCTGCTCTAAAAATCTTCACTATGGTGAAGCTATGGTTTTTCCAGTAGCCACGTATGGATGTGAGAGTTGGACTATAAAGAAAGCTGAGTGTGGTAGAATTGATGCTTTTGAACTGTGGTGTTGGAGAAGACTCTTGAGAGTCCCTTGGATTGCAAGGAGATCCAACCAGTCCATCCTAAAGGAAACCAGTCCTGAATAATCATTGCAAGGACTGATGCTGAAGCTGAAACTCCAATACTTTGGCCACCTGATGCAAAGAACTGACTCACTGGAAAAACCCTGATGCTGGGAAAGATTGAAGGCAGGAGGAGAAGGGGATGACAGAGAATGAGATGGTTGGATGGCATCACCGACTCAGTGGACATGAGTTTGAGTAAACTCCAGAAGTTGGTGATGGACGGGAGGCCTGGTATACTGCAGTCCATGGATTCGCAAAGAGTAGGACACGACTGAGTGACTGAACTGAACTGAACTGAAAAATCTTCATAGTTCCAAAGGAAGTTTCTGCAAGTGATTCTGTACAGCTTTTTCTGCCTTTTGGGTAATCACTTGTTGATTGTGTTTGAAGAAACCAGTTGTGTGATTTGTAAAAATATTTATCGGGTTAAAGTTGAAATATTTCATGAGAAAATAAATTGAGGTTATAAATTCATCCTAGCATCTGGATGTTTGTAGGATTAGAAGAATAAAAGGTCCTCACTTGTAACATGGGGCTATGGGCAAGCAGTTTTTGTCCATTATAGCCAGCAGGCAGGTAAGTTTTGAGCATGTATGAAGCTTTAGAGGAGACTGTATTTAAGAATTTTAAATGACTAGCTAAGAGTTTTATTTATATAATAAAATATTAACATAATATTATATTACATATATATTAAATAACAGATACTTATAACTATAAATATTTAGGAGAGAGATGTATTGGAAAGGAATTTAAAAGCAAACAGTCTTTCTGGTTTTTCTGCTTAAGGTCAGATTAATTTTTATTAAGACCACATGGCATTTGGCAGTGTGGTTTAGAATTATGAACTCAGGAAAGGACTATACTACCCAAAACAAAAATACAGGGGAGTAGAAAGAGTAATTGGTCTCAAACAATGCAAATACATTCAAAAGAATTTTCAGGTTTGAAATGTGCAGTTGCTGTTAGTAATTCATTTGTGACTTTATTCTCTGCAGGTCCTTCACTATGATGCCCACTCTGCAGCTGTGCTGAGGGATCGGCTGTGTTCCCCTGAATCATAAAGAATTAGTTTCTTCTTTAGCAGGAATCTGGGAAGCATATGGTCTTGTGCAGATGTGCGCATGTGTAATGCTTCCTTTTCTCAGAGTTCAGACAACGGCATGTGGCTCATGGCTCACTTTGTGTCTGTCCAATTTTTGTTCCACGTTTTCCAACTTGGAGGAAACAGAAATGGAGCTGCTTTTCACCTCATTACTTGTTCTGTGGAGAATGTACTATAAAGACTTGATGGTTTGTAGGGTCCCAACAGGAGTCAGAAAAATCTTGACATGTATGTTTTGAGACTCAAATTTTTTTCTGCCTCGTTTTCAATTGTGACAAGATGTAAAGAATGAAAAAGGCTTCTCAACAGCTAAACCAGTCAAAATCCTACCCTTGTCATTGAGAGTTTTTAGAGTTCTGAAAATTTGCTTCTATTCCTTAGGGATACAAACCTTCTGGTTTATTTATTTTACTATGATTTATCTGAATATTATTTAAAACACCATATTTATTGAAAAAGTCATGATTATAATGATTTCCAAGTGAAAATCTGTAATTATCTTATGAGAAAAAGATTTTTAAAAGTTTTAGTAAATTATCTGATTGTTAATATCTCACTTTTGAATCTATAATTTCACTATCTGGTAACATTTTGAAATGGTTAAATGCTATTATTGTCATAACCTTTTCAGAAAATCTGTTTTATGTATCTGTATTCTCTGTTTAAAAGTCAGGGCTTTTACCTATGTCACCACAAATTCAAATATATATTATGATAGATCAGATGGATCCTTTAGGACATAACTACTTGAGATGATAAATCTAGTGTTTATCAGAACATTCTTTAAAAGCATCCTTCATATTCTTTTATGAAAAGAGTTGCATAGAAAGTTGTTTGAGGTGTATTGTATCGATTGAGTTCAAGGTTGCTGCAGCAATTTTAGTCTAAGAGTTTTCTGGCTGCCTCACGACCATTTTTTTCAAAAAATTGAAGTATAGTTGATTTACAATGTTGTGCTAGTTTTGGTATACAGCAAAGTGATTCAGATATATATATATATATATATTCTTTTTTCACATTCTTTTCCATTATGGTTTATTATAAGATATCGAATATAGTAGGGCTTCCCTGGTGGCTCAGTGTGTAGAGTCTACCTGCAGCGCAGGAGAGCCGTGTTCGATCCCTGAATTGGGAAGATCCCCTGGAGAAGGAAATGGCAACCCACTCCAGTATTCTTGCCTGGAGAATCCCCATGGACAGAGGAGCCTGGTGGTCTACAGTCCATGGGGTCACAAAGAGTTGGACACAACTGAGTGACTAACACTCACTCATTGAATATAGTACTATGTGCTATACAGTAGTACCTTGTTGTTTATCTTTTATATATATAGAAGTTTGAATTTGTTAATCCCCAAATCCTAATTTATTCCTCCCCTACCCCCTAGACCAATTTTTAAATATTTCATATTCAGGAAGAACTTCAACAGGGATTTGGAACAACACAGAATTGCTTTAAAAGACAAGCCAGATCTTGAGCATCATTTGAAAACTAAAAATTTATCTTTGGTAATCAAAGTTGTTTTAATTTTCACTGCTATAGGCACCCAATATGGTTTCCATTGCTGTAAATCTTCTCTGGAAACTATGAAAACAATTCTTAAACAAACAAAATACAGAGACTAGAATCTCTCGTTTTCTTACACCTTTTACCTTTCTTTGGAAATGTTTGTATTTTAAGAGAGAAACATATTTGTAAAATAAGTGTTTAACTTAGAGAAATCACATTGTGTGATGTGAAAGTTATTGTGTTTTGTAAATAGGAATAGTATTTGGAAGCAAGAGGCACATGTCCTTTCCAAAATCCTTTGGGAGGTACCAGATCTACAACTAGGTTCCAGTTAGATCTGAATAGGTCACATTCAATTAAGGTCACATAAAATTAAGATGTATTTTACTATAAGAACTCTTGCTTCCAATTATATCTGTGAAACAAAAAATAATTGGACAGATATAGGTAGAATTGTCATGAAACTACTTAATAATCATATAAACGTGTTCCATAAAACCCTGCCTGAACCTCAAGATCCACTTCTATATAAAGCAGCTAATTCTATTAAACTCTAGGGCTGCTGTAATGATTTGGAATAATCCAATAAACTACAGAATACTTTGTCTGGAATATATTAGGTACTCACTAAATGATGACATATAATAGATATAAAGCATTGTCTATTTTGTGGTGGGGTACTATAACACACCAGGCATTATATTGCATGTTAAACCTATGGGAGCTTATTTACTATTCTCAACAATTCTCTGAGGCAGACTCTATGATTAACCTATTTTTAAATGTGAGGATTTAAAACTTAAAGATATTAACTTGTCCATGGCCTCATGTTCTGTGTGTGTTAAGTCACTTCAGCTGTTTCTCTTTGTGACCCTATGAACTGTGTGGCCTTCCAGGCTCCTCTGTCCATGGGATTCTCCAGGCAAGAGTACTGAAGTGGGTTACCATTCCCTTCTCTAGGGAATCTTCCCAACCCAAGGATCGAACCCAAATCTCTTAGGTCTCTTGCACTGGCAGGCAGGTTCTTTACCAGTAGTGCCACCTGGTTGATACTAACTATAGAACTGGGTATAAAACCAGGATTCTCTGACACAAGAGTTCTTACTAACTAGAATAAACAGTCTCCATTTGGACACCCATCTACCTCTGGTAGCTATAGAATTCATTCCCATGTCATCACTATTCTGTTTTTGCAATAATATATAAGGATACACCTTATAAATGTACACTTGCTCATTCTAGATCAGATATGTAGTTATTATTTACTCTGTTCATCAGATTGCAGGCAGCTGCTTTGCATTTCGCTAAATCTACCTACCTGATATAGAATGGAGTAAGCAGTATTACTCTGCAATGCAACATTTTAGTCAAATGAGAATCTAAATTCCTACGTTGATGATTTTCTCTTCTTTGAAAAAAAAATAAATTTGGAAGATAAAATAAAATTCCAAAATAAAAGGATTTTATTTATTTATTTATTTTTGGAACTGGAACGTTTGCATTACAGGAGATGATGGCAGAATGTGGCTTGACAGACTGGTGAAATATTTTAGCATATCTCTTTTAAAGACCTAAGATTTTGACTGGAATTGTTAAAAAAAGTTTTTAAAATACTAAAGATTAGACAAGGAGCATTAAAGACAGAGATTCTATCAACCCTGGAGCAGGTGAATGCACTAATAAAGTTGTAGCAACCATGCTGCCTATGATTTCTCTGACCATTTGATGACACCAGCCGTTCTGCTGAAAAGCCGTTGAAAGTGTTCTTTAAATCTCCTGGGATATTTCTGATGTTTGGCTCTGGATATTTCTTGGCATAGAAATCTTGGACTACAATTTATCTTTGTACTGGCAGGACAACTCTAACTCATGATCTTGAGCTTGGATAATAGAGGATTATTGGCAGGGAGAGTTCTGTGGTTGGCCTTTAAAAGCTTTTTCTTTTCCTGTTTCATCAATCCCTTGATTGTTTATCTTTCAGGCATAAAATAATATTTTCACCCTTCTTTTGACCTAATCATGTACTGGACTTTATTTGAATAGATTGTTTGGATTTATATTCACATTTGAAAGAAACAGTTTTTTGTCACTAATGCATATGCTTTATGTAGTATACCAAAAAATAATGGAGTGAGAGTAAATTCAATTTTCACCTCCTGATGCACATTTTTATGATTCAGGAGTTCCCACTGGTCTTTATACTCTGTTCATCTTGTTATGAAGAAAATTTCATGACCAATTTTTTAAAACTATGAACAGATTATTTTGAGCCAATATTTCAGCTGCATACTAGCACTTTTTTGCCATTTCTTCCAAAACAACCTTTATTTAGGGGAGTCAAACATTTAATTTCTATCAAAAGGTAAAATTTTATTTCATAGTTATCTTGTTGATTTCTCAAATTATGAAACACAAAGATGCAAAATGAAGCAAATTCTGTGAAAACAATGCCGGATATAAACTAGTCAATAAATTTCTATTATATTTAAATGATTGTATTGTCACTTTCACTTTTCAGTTTCATGCATTGGAGAAGGAAATGGCAACCCACTCCACTGTTCTTGCCTGGAGAATCCCAGGGACAGGGGAGCATCGTGGGCTGCCATCTATGGGGTCACACAGAGTCAGACATGACTGAAGCAACTTAGCAGCAGCAGCATTGATACTCTCTATGTTTAGCTATCTATTACTTATTTGGGACCAATATTAATAATACATTTAAAATGTATTATTTAGCTTCCTAGTTACATGAAGATTTCAAAGGAAAATTAGAAATCATATACAATTTATCTTTTTTTCATTATATGTGTACTATTTTTTCTTGGTTGGTTTATGTTATCAGCATGTTAAGCAGAGTTATTCTATATGAAAATATAATAAAATATATATGAAAAATTAGTGCATTCAATGAAGCTAAAACTATGGATAATGAAGTATAATACTTAAGCTAATTTTTTTTGTATTTTATTTTTTGTGTGTTCATTTTGGTTGGATCATTGGCTTTTGTGCCTAATTTCTCCAGATGGCCAGTTTTCTTTATATCAGAAGATAATTATATTATCCACCTCAATTGTCTGGTATAGCATTAAAATTTGTAATGAAATAGGTCAATTCTTGAATAGAGATAGAACAATTTATTGGATGAGAATTCTGTCACTTTCATGCTCTTAAGACTATTAGTCCACCTATGCCTCTGTGTAACTTGGTCCATATAGATATGCTAAGAAATTTATTGGTCCTAGCCATTAAAGTAAGAAGAATATAAGAATAATATCATCTGAACACTAAATAAACATTTAAAAATGGATATAATACAAAGTAATATAATAGTTGAAGATATTAAACTCCTAAAAAATAGCAAATGGAATATTGATTATTTTAGACATTTTCTCAAAACTGAAATTGGACAATAGAAGTCAACCATTGTATTGACACAAAACAACATTTGTGAAGTATTTCCCCGGTGGCTCAGTGGTATATAATCACCTACAATGCAGGAAACACAGGAGACATGGGCTCAGTCAGGAAGATCTCTGGAGGAGGAAATGGCAACCTACTCCAGTATTCTTGCCTGAAAAATCCCATGGACAGAGCCTGGTGGGGTACAGTCCAAAGGGTGGCGAAGAGTCAGACACAAGTGAGTATACAGGCTTCCCTCATAGCTAGTTGGTAAAGAATCCACCTGCAATGCAGGAGACCTTGGTTCAGTTCCTGGGTCGGGAAGATCCACTGGAGACAGGATAGGCTACCCACTCCAGTATTCTTGGGCTTCCCTTGTGATGCAGCTGGTAAAGAATCCACCTGCAATGTGGGAGACCTGGGTTTGATCCCTGGGCTGGGAAGATCCCCTGGAGAAGTGAAAAGCTGCCCAATCCAATATTCTGGCCTGGAGAATTCCATGGACTCTATAGTCTCAAGGGTCGCAAAGAGTCAGACCTGACTGAGCCACTTTCATTTTCACATATACACACACATGTATGTGTATGTGTGTATATATATATATACACACACACACACAATTTTCAGTGTATATGTCTTTTAATAATATGCCTACATATTTTAGAATGAAGATAGATTCATCTATAATAATGACTTCATAAAGTTATAATAGGTAATATTCCATAATTGGTGTCATTGTCATTTTGAAAGCATTTTGTTTCTTTTAGATTTTTCGTAATATAATCTTGAGACCTCTAATCCCTTACAGGTAAGACAAATAGTCTTTAGTAAATAGCATTCACACTTAAGGGAGAATGTAACATAATCCCCACTTTATATTGTTCTTCTGAAATATCAGCAAACTTCTTGCAGCATAGATATTCAGTTTATAGGGATGTAGAAAACAAAGAATGTAAAAAATACTTTCACATTTCTTCCTTGAATAATTATCACAGGTGTACTAGATTATCCAATTAAAGAAAGATAAAACATAATTATTTTATTTAATCAAAGTGGATATTATAAATATCAAAAAGATAAATAAAAGTTAATTTTATATTCTGTAATTAAAATATATATGCTATATTAATAAAATTTACTTAACTTTCATTAGTTTAAGGAAGAAAATTACACTCTACTTTTCACTGATTAGATTACAATTGCTATAAACTAATTTTGGAAAAATTTGGAGTAAATAGTAGACTCAGGTCAAGCAGAAACTGATAAACATCTATTATACAATGCATGTTATAGGATAGCCTAAGAATATAAGCAAAGAAAGTTCACTGATAATTCTTAGGCATTGTGGTAGAATTTTACTTGAAAATCAGAGCCTCATTTACTTCATTTTTATGGCACCTCATCAAGGCAGACTGGACTGAACGGCAAAGAATGATATTTTGGTTTAGATTGAGGGAAAAGACAATTAGCTGAAGTATCAAGAGCAAGGAATACTTGATTGTATAAAAGGAAATCGAGTGGGAAAATATTAAAGAATAAAAACTTTGCATTTATAATCAGGAAAATTGAAACTCTCACATCTACCCATATCACCTTCAGGACTAATAAACCCATTTCTCAGCTGCTGTAACTCCCAGCTGCTGCCTACTCCACATTACTATTCCCATCTCCAGGCCTTGGCCAATGGCTGACAGAAATGTTTTGACTGAATTAATATGTAATTTTATTCAGAAGTAATTTTCAATGTATCTGCATTGCTGTATGAATACTTCAGCTGTTTGCTATTTGTTAATAAACAAGTACAGCCACTAGATTTCACAAAAGTCTTTAATTTTTCTCTTCAATTAATATAATTCAAACCATCTGAAAGATAAAGGATTAATTAGCAAAAGTATACTCTAAAGAATAGACTTCCCAATATGAATTAAATGGCAAATAGATGGGGAAACAGTGGAAATAGTGGCTGACTTTATTTTTCTGGGCTCCAAAATCACTGCAGATGGTGACTGCAGCCATGAAATTAAAAGACACTTACTCCTTGGTAGGAAAGTTATGATCAACCTAGACAGCATATTGACAGGCAGAGACATTACTTTGTCAACAAAGGTCCATCTAGTCAAGGCTATGGTTTTGCTGGTGGTTATGTACAGATGTGAGAGTTGGACTGTGAAGAAAGCTGAGCAATGAAGAATTGATGTTTTTGAACTGTGGTGTTGGAGAAGACTCTTGAGAGTCCCTTGGACTGCAAGGAGATCTAACCAGCCCATTCTAAAGGAGATCAGTCCTGGGTGTTCATTGGAAGGACTGGTACTGAAGCTGAAACTCCAATCCTTTGGCCACCTGATGCAAAGAGCTGACTCATTTGAAAAGACCCTGATGCTGGGAAAGATTGAAGGCAGGAGGAGAATGGGACGACAGAGGATGAGATGGTTAGATGGCATCACCGACTCAATGGACATGGGTTTGGGTGAACTCTGGGAGTTGGTGATGGATAGGGAGGCCTGGCGTGCTGCGGTTCACAGGGTTGCAAAGAGTCGGACATGACTGAGCAACTGAACTGAACTGAACAAGAAAAATGTTTTAATAGAAAAACTTCCTTCTGTCCTTCCTTTCTTAGAAGTATCTAGTTATAAAACTGACTCATTTCTACTTTTAACAAATTTCTTGCTGTATTTATGTTATACATCTGTAATTTCTGCAATTCTTAACTGATAGTTAGGTAAGCAGTCTTGTTTGATCTTTTGAACAGAGGTAGGGATGCTCTAAGTAGAAAAAAATAAAGAATGCTTACTTAGCACGCACAGAAGCTCCTACAGAGAGTTAAAGAATTTGAGAGCAGTTTACCATATTGTAAATTAATTCTCTTTATATTCCTATTATTAAGATTTATAATTAAGATATTTAAGTATAGAGAACACTTTTGGTTCATCTTTTAATTTAAGCACTATTTAATTTTTTCATTATGTTATGAATGAACCACAATGGAAACTGAGTGTAGTAGAACTACGTTTGACTGCTGTTGTTGTTGTTTAGTCACTAAGTAGAGTACATCATGAGAAACGCTGGGATGGAAGAAGCACAAGCTGGAATCAAGATTGCTGGGAGAAATATCAATAACCTCAGATATGCAGATGACACCACCCTTATGGCAGAAAATGAAGAGGAACTAAAAAGCCTCTTGATGAAAGTGCAAGAGGAGAGTGAAAATGCTGGCTTAAAGCTCAACATTCAGAAAATGAAGATCATGGCATCTGGTCCCATCACTTCATGGGAAATAGGTGGGAAACAGTGGAAACAGTGTCAGACTTTATTTTTGTGGGCTCCAAAATCACTGCAGATGGTGATTGCAGCCATGAAATTAAAAGACACTTACTCCTTGGAAGGAAAGTTATGACCAACCTAGATAGCATATTGAAAAGCAGAGACATTACTTTGCCAAGCAAGGTCCATCTAGTCAAGGCTATGGTTTTTCCTGTGGTCATATATGGATGTGAGAGTTGGACTGTGAAGAAAGCTGAGCACCGAAGAATTGATGCTTTTGAACTGAGGTGTTGGAGAAGACTCTTGAGAGTCCCTTGGACTGCAAGAATGTCCAACCAGTCTGTCCTAAATGAGATCTGTGCTGGGTGTTCATTGGAAGGACTGATGCTAAAGCTGAAACTCCAATCCTTTGGTCACCTGATGTGAAGATCTGACTCATTTTAAAAGACCCTGATGCTGGGTGGGATTGGGGGCAGAAGGAGAAGGGGATGACAGAGGATGAGATGGCTAGATGGCATCACCGACTCGATGGACATGAGTTTGAGTGAACTCCGGGAGTTGGTGATGGACAGGGAGGCCTGGTGTACTGTGATTCATGGGGTTGCAAAGAGTCGGACATGACTGAGCGACTGAACCGAACTGAACCCTGTGACCATATGTAAGAAGGGAAGACATGAAGCCATTGAGAATACTTTACAGATAATTTCACTAGTAGAGATTCTCTATGATGGCAGACTTAATTAGTGTCATGACAGGTAAAGTGATGATAATGTACTCAAGACACATTTGAAAAATAGGAATGTGATAGATTAGTTGAGTAGAGAAAGGTAGGTGGAAAAGATAGAGAAAGCTCCTCCAGTTAGCTATTACTATAGATGTGAGAGTAAACACACGTGAAGACTGTTATTTCTCAAAAGAAAGAAGAATAAAAAGATATGAACTATATCCTGGTCAAAAAGACTTATTATGCAGGGAAGCTGTTGTTTCATCTTAGAGAAAAAAAAAATTAGCACTCATTGGCAAAATCTAATTCTCAATGTCTTCAGACTATCCAATAAGACTTTTGTTCTATTTTAGAGTATTTAGAGTATTTTGTCAGGTGGTCCATTTTTGGTGACTCTTTCCTCAGATGTTTACCAATTACTGTACCTATAGAGTTGCTGATTTACATCTACCTGTTGTCAACAGCAGATCCTGTATGATTTTGTTCTTGGAAACCATCCCCTTCTGCTTGCTAAATCTACCAATCATGTTGTCCATGCTGTTAACATTTTGCTAAGGCAGACTTGTACCTCGGTTACCGATGCCATGAAAAAATGCCCACCATGTTTTCCAGGATCACAAATCATAAAAAAGATGTGGGCTACATTTCTGAAAGAAACCTAGTCATAGGAAAGAGTAAATGAAAGGACTTGGAATCCTAATGGTATTCTTTGCATCCTGGGATCCAGCCCTATTTAAAGCCATGTCTATCCTAGAGGGTAGCCATATAGTCCAATAATGTCCTCTTACGGTGTTTAAACTGTTTTGAAATAGATATTTGTTTCTTTTAAACAAAAGGATCTCAGCTAACTCAAATCCTACAAAAACTGAATAAAATTACCTATCTTTCCAGTTTCAGTGCATTAAATTTTGCTTGCTTCTAGGCACATGAAAACTATAACCCTATATAGTAATGTAGTTCATGCTAGTAATTACACATCACATAGGATGTAAAAATAAAAAACAAATAAAAGTATAAAAAGTATTTTATACTTTACTAAGGGTTGATGTCTTTATTACATATTTTCTTTTTATAGTCATGAAACATCATTAATATGGAGGGAAAAGAAGTACCACAGAATGAGTTTATTTTGTAACATTGGGTAAAGGTTGTATATTGTCACCCTGCTTATTTAACTTATACACAGAGTACATCATGAGAAACGCTGGACTGGAAGAAACACAAGCTGGAATCAAGATTGCTGGGAGAAATATCAATAACCTGAGATATGCAGATGACACCACCCTTATGGCAGAAAGTGAAGAGGGACTAAAAAGCCTCTTCTGAAAGTGGAGAGTGAACAAGTTGGCTTAAAGCTCAACATTCAGAAAACTACGATCATGGCCTCTGGTCCCATCACTTCATGGGAAATAGATGGGGAAACAGTGTCAGACTTTATTTTTCTGGGCTCCAAAATCACTGCAGATGGTGACTGCAGCCATGAAATTAAAAGATGCTTACGCCTTGGAAGGAAAGTTATGACCAACCTAGACAGCATATTGATAAGCAAAGACATTACTTTGCCAAAAAAGGTCCATCTAGTCAAGGCTATTGTTTTTCCTGTGGTCATGTATGGATGTGAGAGTTGGACTGTGAAGAAGGCTGAGCACTGAAGAATTGATGCTTTTGAACTGTGGTTTTGGAGAAGACTCCTGAGAGTCCCTTGGACTGCAAGGAGATCCAACCAGTCCATTCTGAAGGAGATCAGCCCTGGGATTTCTTTGGAAGGAATGATGCTGAAGCTGCAACTCCAGTACTTTGGCCACCTCATGCGAAGAGTTGACTCATTGGAAAAGACTTTGATGCTGGGAGGGATTGCGGGCAGGAGGAGAAGGGGATGACAGAGGATGAGATGGCTGGATGGCATCACTGACTCGATGGACATGAGTTTGAGTGAACTCCGGGAGTTGGTGATGGACAGGGAGGCCTGTCATGCTGCGATTCATGGAGTCACATGGAGTCGGACACGACTGAGCGACTGAACTGAATTGAACTGAACTGAACTGAACTTTAGTAGTGAGATAAAGAAGTCAGACCTTTCACTTCACAGCAATTAATATTTTTAAATAAGGTATATCATAATATCCTCAAACCAAACAAATAAAGTAATAACACCAAGGGAAAAACAACATCTAGGGATCAAAAAAGAATGAGCATAGTCCATTAGCAGTTTCTGGCAGCCTGAGGAGGAGTGACAATAACCAGAGTTATAAAGCAAGGAGAGTCAATGTTAAGAAAAGCATGAGCAGAAAGGAACAAAACATAGAAACTAATGTAAGATTTTAATCATTTGCTTCAAGTTACAAATCACTGGCTTCCCTGGTTGCTCAGACAGTAAAGAATTTGCCTGCAATGTAGGAGACCCAGGTTTGATCCCTGGGTTGGGACGATCTCCTGGAGAAGGGAAGGGCTACCCACTCCAGTGTTCTAACCTGGAGAATTTCATAGACAGAGGAGGCTGGCAGGCTACAGTCCATGGGATCACAAAGAACTGGACATGACTGAGCGACTAACACTTTCAAATTAATTTAACATAAATTCTATGAAGACCCTCAGAGGTCATTTGCTTATTTAAACTAATATTAAAAAATATGTCATTAAAATCTAAACCATGAACAATGAATTGCATTTTTAGAACAGATATCTTATTATCTTTAGGTCTATTGCAGAACCCTTATATAATAATTGTTATTCTCTGCTGATAAACATAAACTCATGATATTATGACAATATACAGACCAAATTTTTTTGTATTTAGATAGCATATGTATATTACTACCTCTAAAGAACAAAGACATAACATGGTCTAAGATGGATAAAAACAAACTCCATAAGCGGCAAGATTTTCCTCAGTAAATGACAACTACTTTGAAGAGCAATTACTGGTGGTCTAGATAATGAATGCAGAAGTAATTACTTATTTTGCCTGAAACTATCACACATGTACTGGGTAACTTGCTTTCAGAAACATATATAAATATTTACTACCTAATCTTACAAATATTTTCCAGATAAGAATTATTTAAAAATACAATAAAAAATCTTCCCCAAGTTTATGCAATATTTTATATTTGGAATTCATTTACCTAAACATTATGGTGGAAATAAGTTCATTCTAAATAATCACTAAGTAGAGCTTTCTATATACTCTGTCATCACATGTTCAGGCAGAGATAAGCATTTATTCATCTCATCAAAGTGAAATAATTCTTAATTAACATTAATATGTTTGTTGCTCTATTGCTCTCAGTTTCTCCCATTAGAATCTTATAAGCACATTTTAGTGATGCCTGGGTAGTCATTTTACTGCTGCTTTATTATTCTCAGTACAGCCATTTATTCATGCACCTACCAATTTATTCCACAAATTACTGATCCCTCATGGTGGGCACGGCATTGTGCCAGGCATGCTAGAGCAGAGAAAGTTGAGTAATTTACAGTTTCAACTTTCAGTGAGTTATAAGCAATGAAGGCAGAAAAACTACATGCAAAATATTATTAATATAACATAAGGAAATACGATTGTGAAGACAAATGGACCACTGCAATTAGTTTGATATATAAATATATTTAAACAGATAAGAAAAGAGAAAGGACAAATCAGATGAAAGCATTGCCAAATAGGTGAAAGCAAACAGATTAAAGCTAAAACGTATAGAGAAGGTTTGGGGTAAATAGACAAATATGGGGTTGGGTAAAGGGGAAATGGGGAGACAAAGTTAAAATGGTATGTATAATGACAAGGTAATAGTAGGTATTGAATGCCAGCCTATGAATATTCAAATAACATTGTAGAAAATAAAGTGTTATTAAAAATGTTTGAAAAAGCCACATTAAGGTTAAGCTATGATTTTTGAGACTAGGATATAGGATGGATTACATAGTATTCACCACTATAGTGTAGTCAGGGAAAATAGGCTATTTAAAAACTCTTAGCAAGAGAAATGGAAGTTGAATTAGAGTAGTTATACTGGAAACATAAAAGAGAAAACAGATGAGAGAAATATTGTGGAAATAAAATCAATATGTCTTGGAGACTGAGTGAAAATTGGAGGGGCAAAAGCAGAAGAGAAAAAGGTCAACGATGGGCTTGGTATTACAGTCCCAGGTGGCTAGGAATTGTAATAGTAAAAATGTGGATTTAAGTAGACATATCAGGATGTGGCAAGAGATAAGTGAAAACTAAAGTGTTCAGTTTTTTGGCTAGATTTGATGTGAAAGTTTTCAGCAGTACATGAACTGTGAATTTTCAGATGTTCAAGCTAGATTTAGAAAAGGCAGAAGAACCAGAGATCAAATTGCCAACATCTGTTGAATCATCGAAAAAGCAAGAGAGTTCCAGAAAGGCATCTATTTCTGCTTTATTGACTATGCCAAAGCCTTTGACTGTGTGGACCACAACAAACTCTGGAAAATTCTGAAAGAGAAGAGAATCCCAGATTTCCTGACCTGCCTCTTGAGAAATCTGTATGCAGGTCAGGAAGCAACAGTTAGAACTGGACATGGAACAACAGACTGGTTCCAAATAGGAAAAGGAGAATGTCAAGGCTGTATACTGTCACCATGCTTATTTATATGCACAGTACATCATGAGAAACACCGAGCTGGATGAAGCACAAGCTGAAATCAAGATTGCCGGGAGAAATATCAATAATCTCAGATATGCAGATGACACCACCATTATGGCAGAAAGCGAAGAACTAAAGAGCTTCTTGATGAAAGTGAAAGAAGAGAGTGAAAAAGTTGACTTAAAAAACATTCAGAAAACTAAGATCCTGGCATCTGGTCCCATCATTTCATGGCAAATAGATGGATAAACAGTGGAAACAGTCGCAGACTTCATTTTTTGGGGCTCCAAAATCACTGCAGATGGTGATTGCAGCCATGGAATTAAAAGACACTTGCTTCTTGGAAGAACAGTTATGACTAACCTAGACAGCATATTAAAAAGTAGAAACATTACTTTTGCCAAGAAATGTCTGTCTAGTCAAAGCTATGGTTTTTCCAGTAGTCATGAATGGATGTGAGAGTTGGACTGTGAAGAAAGTTGAGCGCCAAAGAATTGATGCTTTTGAACTGTGGTGTTGGAGAAGACTCTTGAGAGTTCCTTGGACTGCAAGGAGATCCAACCAATCCATCCTAAAGGGAATCAGTCCTGAATATTCATTGGAAGGACTGATGTTGAAGCTGAAATTCCAATACTTTGGCCATCTGATGTGAAGAGCTGACTCATTTGAAAAGACTCTGATGCTAGGAAAGATTGAAGGCAGGAGGAGAAGGGAATGACAAAGGATGCGATGGTTGGATGGCATTACCGACTCAATGGATATGAGTTTGAGTAAACTCCAGGAGTTGGTGATGGACAGGGAGGCCTGGTGTGCTGCAGTCCATGGGTTCACAAAGAGTTGGACATGACTGAGCGACTGAACTGAACTGATGTGAGAGGTATAAGCAGTCTACCACAGCAGATCTAAATACTGGCTGATTATCACTGTTATTAAATGAGATCATATGGCAAACAAAACAGAACTGTAACAAGAAGTTATTAGGTTCTGTCCTCAGGAGTTCTGCTTTGGTAGGCCTAAGTTCAGAGAAGGCAATGGCAACCCACTCCAGTACTCTTGCCTGGAAAATCCCATGGATGGAGGGGGCTGGTGGGCTGCAGTCCATGGGGTCGCTAGGAGTAGGACACGACTGAGCGACTTCACTTTCACTTTTCACTTTCAGGCATTGAAGAAGGAAATGGCAGCCCACTCCAGTGTTCTTGCCTGGAGAATCCCAGGGACCGGGGAGCCTGGTGGGCTGCCGTTTATGGGGTCGCACAGAGTCGGACACGACTGAAGCGACTTAGCAGCAGCAGCAGGCCTAAGTTGCATCATGAAGTTATGTATTCTTAGAAAACTATTCTAAAAACCAATCAGATTTGGAAATTATAGATCTATATATATCTGTGCATGGGATGGCTAAGACAATTCCTTTCTGTTTCTTGGAGGAGGTAATGCAGAAAATATGACAAAGTGATTTCCATCTTAGAATTCATCAGAAAGTAACTGTTACCTCGAAAAATGGTCCCCACCCATTACAACAGAACACTCAAGAGTCTTGATTATTTCAGGCAGTAAGCATAAACCAGTGGCTTGTGTTGGATAGGCATAGCTGAAGAGTGCTATGAAGGTGTTTCATTGATACCTGTTATAAAAAAAAAAAAACAAAACTTTTTCAGGGCATTATGGAAGGAACCAGATTTCTTCCAAAATCAACTGGTAATAATGTTCACTTCAGAACTACAAAGACACATAAGTGGACCATAAATAAAGCTTTAGAAAATGCAGCAAGAGAAAAAGAATCAAGGAAGAGAGAAAATTAAACAAAGGTAATTATTCATATACTGCAAATTAAATAGAAAAAAGTTACCCAAATGGTCAAAACTGTAGATAAGTCAGTACGTAAGATTGAGCAGGTTTTACTGGAGTTTCATGTTTTTAATGGATCTTGAGTTACCAGTTACATGTAGAAATTTAGTTATTTACAAGTGATCAATTCATGTGGAATGGCTAAATGTTAGGTACTCAATAAAATACTTGCTGAATGTATACAGATAAAAACCAATATTATAAGATTTAGGAAAGTAAATGTTTCATAAGAAACTGGTGATTAAGAGTATATTTTTTTAAATACACTCTTAATTTTTTAAAGTTTAGCACTATTATTTTAAGAAGGTAAGTTAATTTGGGAGAATATTTTTAGTTTTAGAATATCTAATATTTCACTAGGAAGGATAAAACAATTCAGTGAAGAGGGATTCTTTTTTTTTTTTCCTAATGACCAAAAAAAAAAAAAAAACAAAAAACCACACAAAACATGACCAGAGTAAAGCTTCTTTATTTCAAAGTAATGACAGATTTGGAAACTGAGTTGAATGTTTCTCAATGCGTAAATAAAAAATGATGAAAATATTTGTGGTTTTACTTTAATCAAAGCATTGAGGATCCAATAAACCAAGGAGGAACTACCTGATAAAAATCATGGAGAAGAAACAATCAAGAGAAATTAGAACTACTTACCTGGAGCCACTTTTCACTTGATAGTATTAGCTAATACCAGGAGAAACAGAGAAGAGGCTGAAAGACTAAGAAGAAACTTTGAAAAGATCTCAGGTCTAATTTGACCAAGGTTGAAGATCAGGGCATACCCAAGGACTGAACAGAGAAAACAGATGTCGAAATTCTTTTTTGCTTTGGTTTGAGATGGTTAAGATCTCCACCCTAAAACTGGAGAAGGCTGATCCATGAATTTACCAAAAGCAGTTCTTTCTGGAGGAAGATGAGATTATCCTAAATCTGAAATACTTTAACAAGCTTTCAAATAAAAACTCTGGCACACTATATAAAATAACTAGGTACATGAAAAGGGAGTATATGTGGGGAGAACCATCAGAAACAATAGAAATTAAAATCAAGGGCCTGAGATACTAGAATTTTCTATCAGACTTTTAAATAATCAAGCTTGTATTCTTCAAGGGGATAAAAAGCATAACTAAAACTTTATTTAAAAATGGAAATACATAGAGGGCATGAAATATTGATTAAAAAAGGAAATGTTTGAAATAGAAATAAAATGATGTATTGAAATGAAATGATTGCACTAAATAGCAAATGAGAAATAACTGAAGAAAGAATCAATGAATTGGGAGTTATAGCAAAACAAGATATTTAGAATAAAGCCCAGAGAGAAAAAATAATGAATGAGGAAGAAACAATATCTGAAAAAAATAATGGCTCAAATTTCCAAATTATGAAGAAAGATGCAAAATCACAGCAGGACAATTTTTCTTTTAAAATCTGTACACACACATTATAGTAACACAAGTGAACATTAAAGACAGAGATATACTTTTAAAGCATGAAAGTAAAAAATATACTTGTTAGCCCACTTTCAATAATTAGACTATTACTTGATTTTTCAACATGAACAGTGGAAGCCAGAATTCAAATAGATGATTGATTTATACCAAAAATGGTAATGTAAAAGCAATAAGGTTACACTATTCTTATTGGATAGTAATGAATCAGTTCAATATACATTTAGAAAAAAAAAAAAGGCACTCTGGTAGTCCTCAGAGGCGCAGGGCCAAAGAAATAGACATTTCTACAAAGAAGACATACAGATGGCTAACACACACATGAAAAGATGCTCAACATCACTCATTATCAGAGAAATGCAAATCAAAACCACTATGAGGTACCATTTCACACCAGTCAGAATAGCTGCAATCCAAAAGTCTACAAGCAATAAATGCTGGAGAGGGTGTAGAGAAAAAGGAACCCTCTTACACTGTTGGTGGGAATGCAAACTAGTACAGCCACTATGGAGAACAGTGTGGAGATTCTTTAAAAAACTGAAAATAGAACTGCCTTATGATCCAGCAATCCCACTGCTGGGCATACACACTGAGGAAACCAGAAGGGAAAGAGACACATGTACCCCAGTGTTCATCGCAGCACTGTTTATAATAACCAGGACATGGAAGCAACCTAGATGTCCATCAACAGATGAATGGATAAGAAAGCAGTGGTACATATACACAATGGAGTACTACTCAGCCATTAAAAAGAACACATTTGAATCAGTTCTAATGAGGTGGATGAAACTGGAGCCTATTATACAGAGTGAAGTAAGCCAGAAAGAAAAATACCAATACAGTATACTAATGCATATATATGGAATTTAGAAAGATGGTAACAATAACCCTGTGTATGAGACAGCAAAAGAGACACTGATGTATAGAACAGTCTTATGGACTCTGTTGGAGAGGGAGAGGGTGGGAAGATTTGGGAGAATGGCATTGAAACATGTGTAATATCATGTATAAAAAAATAAATAAATAAAAGTTATTGAAGAGAAAAAAAAAAAAAAAGGACTTGATCCCTACCTTGCACTATACATAAAAATCAATTCCAGGCATTTGTATATCTACATACAAAAAGGTAAAGCAAAATGTCCCTGGAAGGTAATACAAGAGTATATCATCAGACAATTATAGTTTAAAAAGATTACTGAGACAAATATACATAAGGCACAAAACCTAAAGTAAATGATTAATGAATTGAACCATATAAAATTTCAGGACTTATTTTCATTAAAAGCCATTATTAAGAGTAAAAATGAAGAAAATTAAGAATGTATAAAAAGATTTCTTTGTCCCACCTCCAAATAAAAATTGAAGCTTTTAATAAATTAAAAGACTTCATATTCAGATGCATATAGATAACTCTTACAAATCAATAAAAATGTAGAAAAATGGACAAATAAACTGAACATTTACTTTAAGAAAAGAGAATATCTAAATGGTCAACATATTTATAGAAATATATTAATATTTAATCTTATCTGATAAATGTAAGCTAAAATCAGAAATAGATATTCCTACATTCCAATAAGACTAGCTAAAATGATTAAATTGATTATACCTAGTATTGATAAGAATGTGATGCACATAAAACTCAAACAATGCTAAATAAAATATATACTGATAAAATAATTTGGGGAATCTGACTGGCATTTTAGCAAAAGTTAGAATATGCATACCTTAGACCTGCAAGTTGTACCCCTTCAGTTCAGTTCAGTTCAGTCGCTCAGTCATGTCCGACTCTTGGTGACCCCATAAATTGCAGCACACCAGGCCTCCCTGTCCATCACCAACTCTCGGAGTTCACTCAGACTCACGTCCATTGAGTCAGTGATGCCATCCAGCCATCTCATCCTCTGTCGTCCCCTTCTCCTCCTGCCCCCAATTCCTCCCAGCATCAGAGTCTTTGCCAATGAGTCAACTCTTTGCATGAGGTGGCCAAAGTACTGGAGTTGCAGCTTAAGCATCATTCCTTCCAAAGAACACCCAGGGCTGATCTCCTTCAGAACGGACTGGTTGGATCTCCTTGCAGTCCAAGGGACTCTCAGGAGTCTTCTCCAACACCACAGTTCAAAAGCATCAATTCTTCAGCGCTCAGCTTTCTTCACAGTCCAATTCTCACATCCATACATGACCACTGGAAAAACCATAGCCTTGACTAGACGGACCTTTGTTGGCAAAGTAATGTCTCTGCTTTTGAATATGCTATCTAGTTTGGTCATAACTTTCCTTCCAAGGAGTAAGCGTCTTTTAATTTCATGGCTGCAGTCACCATCTGCAGTGATTTTGCAGCCCCCCAAAATAAATTCTGACACTGTTTCCACTGTTTCCCCATCTATTTCCCATGAAGTGATGGGACCAGATGCCATGATCTTCGTTTTCTGAATGTTGAGCTTTAAGCCAACATTTTCACTCTCCACTTTCACTTTCATCAAGAGGCTTTTGAGTTCCTCTTCACTTTCTGCAATAAGGGTGGTATCATCTGCATATCTGAGGTTATTGGTATTTCTCCCCGCAATCTTGATTCCAGCTTGTGCTTCTTCCAGCCCAACATTTCTCATGATGTAGTCTGCATATAAGTTAAATAAGTAGGGTGACAATATATAGCCTTGACGTACTCCTTTTCCTATTTATTGTAGATGCAACAGAATTTTGTGTGTAGGTGATATACATAAATGCTCATAGCAGTGTTATTTGGAACGTCCCTTGCTGAAAAATAGACAACAGCTCCAAAATAAAGTCACTTTTGCAAAGCCCCATGTCAGCAAACCAGGATTTAACACCTAATCTATTGCAGTTTCAAGTTCTCCTAGTAACATAATCTTAGCCTGTAAGTCTGGAATTTCTTGGCCAGAATTAGGGAGACAAGCTGCCTGATGGATCCTTACTTTTTGGCAATAGAATGTGATCTTGCCTGAAATAATCTTTTCTTTCATTTATGACTTCTTTGTTCTATGTCTTTTCTGCTATTTACAAGTTTCTCCTTTCCTTCAGCCTTCTAGAGTGTTTTTCTACTGTCTACATAAGATGCCTCTATTTATTAATTCATAAATCACTGAAAATGAAAACAGACATTCGAATTTTCTCAGTTGAATTTTGTTTTTTTAATACTCAAAACTGGAGATGACTTTAATGTACAGCAAGCTAGAAAGAGTAAATAAAGCATGATACATATTCATACAATGAAACAATATAGAGCAACAAAATAAGGCACTATTGTTATATGTATTAACATGGATGACTCTGACAAATATAAAATTGAGAGAGAAAGAAATACGCATAGGAACAAGTCTATGTAAATAGAACCCAAAAACTCCCAAAACTAGACTTTGGTTTAGAAGTCAGAGCAGAAATGACTCTGAATGAAGAATGGCCAGTAATTAGGAGAGAACAAACGAGAGACTTCTGTTTTGCTAATAATACTTATTTCTTGACCACAAAATTGATAAAACAATTTGATTAATTGACGAACTTTGATGATTTGTGTTTATGTGTTTATACTTAACTAAAAATATTTATATTCAAATATTGTGTCTCCTAGAGAGTGATTAATTTCTATGGTTTTATGTATTAGTTAATTGGTATTTAAAATATTTTGCATTTTCCTTGGGTTTACACTACTCTTAATCTAAGAATTTTTTTAATCAAAATTGGTTAGCAAAACATTAAAATGACCATTAAAAGAATGTAAAGGAAGCTGCAGGTAGGGTTAAAATATTTATAACACATATGACCAACAAAATGATCAATCTGAAATAAACAAGAAATTTTTGTCAATAAGAAAAAATACAGACAACCCCATAATAGGATTGCCAAATGCCTAATAAATATAATGAACAGATTTTAACTTGAATGAAAGTCAAAACAATTCAATATGAAACCACAGTATAATATCACTAGACAACCACCTGAAAGAATAAATTAAAAAAAAAAAATTTGACAATGCCAGTGACAAGAAAGTCTAATACTTAATACTTTAATTAGACAAGTGCAGTAACAGAAAGTCTAATACCCTGCAAGTGGGAATGAAAACAGCTGCAATCATTTTGGAAAACTATTCTGCATTCTCTACTAGGGTTGACGATAGGCCTGGTCATTTCATCCCTAGGTTTATGTCCACAGAATGCACATACTTGTGCCCTAAGAAATACATACAAGAATGTAGCATTGGTATCATTGGCATCATTGGACTCATTGGTGTTGGCATCAGCCATAGCTTACTATACAAAAGTGAAATGAAAGTAAATTAAATACAGATACTTTCAACCACATGGATGCATCTAAAAAAGATGTTGAGAGGTCCAGGTCAAGATGATGGAATAGGAGGATCCTGTCCACACCTCCTCCCATCAAAACTATCTCTAATATAGAAAAACTATCTATGAGAACACCCCGAAGACTGGCAGAATAGCTTGTCTACAGGTAAGGACAGGCCATAGTAAAATAAGTAAGAAGGTCAGAGACACTGGTCAGAATCCACACTCTTGATCCAACAACCCACAAATAGGAGGCATATCACAATTGTGGAGTTCCTCCCCTGAGGAGTGAGGGGTCTGAGACTCACATCAGGCTCCTCAGCCTGGGGGACATGTACCAAGAAAGATGAGCCCACCTAATGCCTGGCTTTGAAAACAAGTGGGGTTTACATCAAGAGAGCCAGAGGGCTATGGGAAAATAAGACTTTGAACCTGCATGTGAACTCATTTTGAGTCCCAAAATAGAGGCATCAGCTTTAAAGTGCGTGGGTCATATTAAAAGGAGATTTGTTGACTTATTTTAGAGTGTATGCCAGAGGGGCAGGAATTTGGTGTAACTTTCTCCAAGGATGGAAACACTGGATAGTGCAAATGATACATCTGATAAAAAGTTAATATCCAAAATATGTAAAAAACTCACACAACTCAACCAAAGAAGATATACAGATAGCCAACACATAGATAAAAGATGCTCAACATCATTAACTATTAGAGAAAAGCAAATCAAAACTACCCAACGGTATCACCTCTCTCTGGTCACAAGGGACATCATTAAAAATTTATAAATAACAAATGCTGGGGCTGATGTGGAGGAAAGGGACTCCAAGGACACTTCTGATTGGAATGTAAAGTGATGCAGCCAGTATGGAAAACAGTATGAGAGTTTCTCAAAAATTAAACATGAGAACAACCATACAACTCAGTACTCCATTTCTGGGTATTTACTTCAAGAAAATGAAAAGAGTAATATGAGAAGATATATGCACCTAGTATTCATAGGTGCATTATTTACAGTAGCCAAGATATGGAAGCAACTTATGTGTCCATTGATAGATGAATGGATTAAGGAGGTGTGGGTATGTGTTTCTATGTATATTTGGTACAACATGGAAGGACTTAGAGGGTATTATGCTAGGTGAACTAAGTCTAACAGAGAAAGATAAATACTATATGGTTATATTTATTTGTGCAAACTAAAATAACAGAACAAATGAACAAACAAAACAAAATAGAAACTGACTCAGATACTAAGGACAAAGTGGTAGGCACCAGAGAGGAGGCAACTGGGAAGGTTGGGCAAATCAGGTAAAGGTGATTATTAAGTACAAACTTCAAGTTATAAAATAAAGAGTAAGTCCCAGATACCTAATCTTAAGCATGTAGAATACAGTTGGTTCAGTTCAGTCTCTCAGTCATGTCCGACTCTTTGCGACCCCGTGATCCGCAGCATGCCAGGCCTCCCTGTCCATCACCAACTACCAGAGTTTACCCAAACTCATGTCCATTGAGTCGGTGATGCCATCCAACCATCTCATCCTCTCATCACTCTTCTCTTCCTGCCCTCAATATTTCCCAGCATCAGGGTCTTTTCTAATGACTTAGCTCTTCGCATCAGGTGGCCAAAGTATTGGAGTTTCAGCTTCAACATCAGTCCTTCCAATGAACACCCAGGACTGATCTCCTTTAGGATGGGCTGGTTGGATCTCCTTGCAGTCCAAGGGACTCTCAAGAGCCTTCTCCAACACGAGTCAATCATATGTAATACGTTTGTATGGTGACAGATGATTATTAGACTTACCATGGGGATCAATTCACAGTACATATAAATGTAGAATCAGTATGTTGTAAAACTGAAACTAATATAATATTGTATGAAACTATATTTTAATAAAGAAATAAAAAGGAAAAATTAGTGATTTTCAAAAGAATTAAGTATTAGATAAGATGTTGAGAAAATCAAGCCCCCAAAGAAATATTTTATTATTCAATTTTTATGAAGAACAACAACATCATCAAACAATGACAATAAAATAAGAGCTGAAAATTAAACAGAGTGTTTGGGTCTGCTTAATTTGATGGCAAAATCACTAACAACAAAACATACAAAAAAAACAAGCAAATGATTCCTGTAAAATGGAAGAAATTTTCCAGTGTGGCATGGTAGGACAGTCCAACGACTAGGGAAAGAAATTGGGGGAGGTATTTTGGTTTATGGTACTGTTATAACTTTTGACCTTTGTTTTAGTTATTTGGTTTTTACACTAGCTAATTCATAACATTGTTTAAATTTTCTGCCTTTTTCTGAGGAGTGTTATACTATTAATCATTAGTAACATATGTTGTAAACAAAAAAGAAAACTTGCAGAAAGCTTTTTTTTTACTGTAGCAAATATAAGATCAAGAGTCTAAGTGGAAAGGGAAAAGCAGATTGCTTCATCTAAGATCTTGGAAAGTCAACTGAATGTAAGTAAATTCAGGAAATTTTAGAATACACAAGGAACTGAATGGTTAAGCTATTATAAAATGTCCTTTTCCTTCAAAATCAAAGATCCATTTGGGTAAGTAATTATTCTAAAAAAAAAACAGCGACTTTGATGTGAAATAGATATTTTCAGTTCATTTCAGTTCAGTCGCTCAGTCGTGTCCAACCCTTTGTCACCCCATGAACTGCAGCATGCCAGGGCTTCCTGTCCATCACCAACTCCCGTAGTTCACCCAAACCCATGTCCATCTAGTCAATGATGCCATCCAATCATCTCATCCTCTGTCATCCCCTTCTCCTCCTGCCCTCAATCTTTCCCAGCATCAAGGTCTTTTCAAATGAGTCAGCTCTTCACATCAGGTGGCCAAAGTATTGGAGTTTCAGCTTCAACGTTAGTTCTTCCAATGAATACCCAGGACTGATTTCCTTTAGGATGGACTGGTTGGATCTCCTTGCAGTCCAAGGGACTCTCAAGAGTCTTCTCCAATACCACAGTTCAAAAGCATCAATTCTTCAGGGCTCAGATTTCTTTATAGTTCAACTCTATATTTTGCCATAGGACAAAGGTAAATGCAGGACCACACACAAAGTGGGTTTGCAGGAGCAAAGTTTCTCAAAGAAGAGTCAGAACAGAGTTTAGCATCTGGGGTGTGGGTCCTTCACTGCCTGTTGTCCATTCTAGGCCTGAAGAATGAGGTCTAGCAGACATGGCTCAGACTCTGGAAGAGGAAACATGACCATGTGTTCTGGATTTTGTAAACTGCCCGATTAAAGAAACACCAGCTACTCCCATAGCTTGGTCACCAGTCAGGTTACTGTAGCAGCAGGCCTTGACAGAACTTTTGCTCCAGCCCTCTTTTGTCCATTCAGGATTTGTGGTTACAAATTGTGTGTAAGAGAACCATCTCATTCCTTAGTGTGATTAGGGAGCTTATTCCAAGCCTTGTAGTTGCAGCTGTACAATATGGCATGGTAGGGGCAGAATGTCTCATAGGCCAGCCATGATTCCGGGCATGATCATGAATTTGGGGGACCCTGAACAACTACCTTAAGCACTAGGCCCTAGTGGGTTTCCATGGAGATTTACATGAGGCTAACACAGTTTATGGCAGAATGTCTGACAGAACATTGGTTGTCAAGTTAATCCTTGTAGGGTATATCTGATTCAAACCCATGAGTCTTCCAATATACCATAATGGAGAAATGAAGAAATAAGTTTTAGGTATTCAAAAGGCAAGTAAGGATAATGTTTTGCTGTGGACCTTAGTTTTGTTTGCCAGGTAGTATCCCTCCCTCTTTTGTTTTTAAAACAATGTGTTTCCTTCAGATGCCACTTTCCCCCATTCTCATCCTATGTGCTTTATACAGGGACTGATCCTTTTCCTCAAATTTAAGGATAGGTTAGTGGGCCCATCAGAATCAAAATAAAAAGTTCCCAGCCCACTGAACTTCAAGCTACAATTCTGATCACAATGCCAATGTGTGTGAGGTTTTCCCAATACCACCAAGCAATTCCCTGCAAAACTAGATTTTGATAAGTCGTGTCTGACTCTTTGTGACCCCACGGATTGCAGCCTGCCAGGCTCCTCTGTCCATGGAAATCTCCAGGTAAGGAGATTTAGGAGGCAGCCATACCCTTCTTCAGGGGATCTTCCTGACCCAAGAATTGAACACCAGTCTCCTGCACTGCAGGCACATAATTTAACTTATTTCAATTCTGACACTATCTATTGGGAGACAGCATCAGACCATAGGTTAAGGGTTCAGTCCTACAAGACTATACCACTCCTCAACTTCAGATATCAATCACAAACGCAGAGGTATGCTGCTGACTGACTGGTTTTAGACTGAAGGTTCTAAGGATGCCCTCCTCAGGTTCAACTAATTTGCTAGAGTGGCTCACAGAACTCAGAGAAACATTTTACTTACTAGTCTATCTGTTTATAATAAAAGGATATAACACAAATGGAAAAGATGAATTGGCATGGTATAGGGAAAAGGTGTGGAGCTTCTATGAAGCCCCTGCCACTCTCCCTGAATCTTCACAAGTTTCTCAACCCAGAGGCTCTCCAAATCCTGTCCTTTTGAATTTTTAAATAGAGACTTCCTTACATAGGCATAATTGATAAAAATTTATTGGCCATCAATGATTGAATTCAACCTCCAGCCCCTCAGTCCTCCTGGAAGGTCACACGGTGCAATGGAAAGCTCTGGTTCTCTAATCACAGGGTTGGTTTCTTGGCAACCATGCCCTGTCCTTAGGGTCTTTCCAAAAATCACTTCATTAACATAGCAAAAAGATAGCTTTATTGCTCTCTGTCCTTGCTTCGGGATTTCCCTCGTGGCTCAGGGAGTAAAGAATCTGCCTGTAATGTGGGAGACCCAGAATTGATCCCTGGGTCAGGAAGATGCTCTGCAGAAAGGAATGATTACCCACTTCAGTATACTTGGCTGGAGAATTTCATGGACAGAGGAATCTGGAGGGCTAAAATTAATGGGGTCATAGAGTCAGACATGACTAAAGTGACTGAGCATGCACTCCTGCTTAGTAAAATCCCAAAGTTTGTTGAACTCTGAAAGACAAAAGAAAGAAAGAAAGTGAAGTCCCTCAGTCATGTCCGACTCTTTGCAACCCCATGGACTAGCCTACCAAGTTCCTCCGTCCATGGGATTTTCCAGGCAAGAGTACTGGAGTGGGTTGCTATTTCCTTCTCCAAAAGAACCCATTATTTTACCACCAAAATGAGTTTATTTGGGAAAAACAGAATTGCAATTCAGGGCAATCAAGCCACGAGGAACCGTAGGCAAATCCAGAGAACAGGGGAGAAGGGCTTGCTTTTCTAGAGGAAAGGAGGAAATTAGAGAGTGCTGTGGTGGATGTGTCTGTCTGGATGGAGACCAGGGCCAGTCTATTGTTGTTGGATCAGAAAATCTTTCTTCCTCTTGGGGTCTATAAGCTGAGGTGAGTGTCATCCGAGTGAGCTCTCCCCTTCAGAGTTTCAATGAATTTCCCTTTATTCATTTTCACAGGCTTTAGGAGCTCTGTGCAGGAGTAGTGGACAAAGACCAAGCATATATTTCTTTTTATAAATCACAGTATCACACAAGCCATGACAAGTATGTAGGTCTGGAGCTTCTGGGAATCATCCTCCTAACCAACATATTAAAAACATCTGCCTGAAAATTACTGTGACACAGAAGGAAGCAGAGCCAAGAAATGGAGAAATGTGTTCATGATTGTAAGGTTTGATTACCTGAGTCTAGCTGCCTAACTCTGGTGTGCTCATAGGCTTTTCAGGTACATTGGTCAATAAATTTTCTTTTATGCTGAATCTAGTTGGAGTTGGATTTTTATCACTTTTAGCCCCAAGATCTCGACTAATTCACAGAAGAAAAGATTCTATGGCACTTAAGGGAATCATTTAATAGGCTGATTGTGTTAAGTTATACAGAGAGATTATGAATTTACAGAGAATGGTCATTATAGAGTTGAGAAGCAGTGAGAGCAAGAGTGGAAGGCTGAAAAAGTGTATTCGAGTGCTTGTGGGTACAAGTACACCATGGTTGGGGTGTGAAGAAATTTCCCTGCATGGTGAGTTTCATTTGTGGCTGGGATACTTTGGGAAAGAATGGACATGAATGAAGGAGAAATTTTATGGGAATAAGGAAGCCAAGGAACTGTGTGGCTAAACCTTTCTGAAAAGTAGAATATATTTGCTTTTCCTATTCTTCTTTACTCATTCAGTATTCACATTGCTACAATACCTTTCACTCCAACAATTCACCAAAACTATCTGTGCTTCTGTTGCTTATTACATCTTTGCTGCCAAATTCACTCAGCATGTGAGTGTGCACTAAGCCACTTGAGTCATGTCCAACTCTGTGACCCTGGACTGTAACCTGCCAGGCTCCTCTGTCCATGGGATTTTCCAGGCAAGAATACTGGAGTGGGTTGCCATTTCCTTCTCCAGGGGATCTCCCCAACTCAGGGATCAAATTCATGTCTCTTATGTCTCCTACTTAGACAGGCAGTTTCTTTACCACTAGCGCTACTAGGGAAGCCACTCACTTGGCACAGTCCACTCTTATTTATTACTGCCTCATCACTTGAAAGCATTAAGCTCTCCATGCTTAAAACAATTTCTATTCTCATGGTTTTCTTGGCCCTGTCTCTTCTGATTTTCCTTTTATCCACCCATTTTTTCTCAGTCTTCATCCTGAGTTTCTTACATGAAACCCCCTCTTTAAATATCAGTGCCTTCTGCAGTTTGATCTTTAGTCCTTTATTCTTTCCATTATATGCAGTATTTCTGAAAATTCTTATCATTTCTAATGACTTCAACTATTCTCCAGAAACTGGAGATGCCCAAGAGTCCTTCAGTCTAAGGCTTTTCTTTATCTGTTATTTTTCTATTTGAAATATCACTCTACATCACTGCCCAAATGCCCCATTGTTATCAAAACATGTAAATATCCTAAACTATACTTGTTACCCGGAGAAGGCAATGGCACCCCACTCCAGTACTCTTGCCTGGAAAATCCCATGGATGGAGGAGCCTGGTAGGCTGCAGTCCATGGGGTCGCTAAGAGTGGGACACGACTGAGCGACTTCTTTCACTTTTCACTCTCATGCACTGGAGAAGGAAATGGTAAGCCACTTCAGTATTCTTGCCTGGAGAATCCCAGGGACGGGGGAGCCTGGTGGGCTGCCATCTATGGGGTCGCATAGAGTTGGACACGACTGAAGCGACTTAGCAGCAGCAGCATACTTGTTACCAATTTTTTTGTTTTTTACATATGGTGGTGGTGGTTTAGTCTCTAAGTCATGTCCACCTCTTGCGACCCTATGGATTGTAGCCTGCCAGGCTCCTCTGTTCATTTTCCAGGCAAGAATACTAGAGTGGGTTGCCATTTTCTTCTCCAGGAGATCTTCCCAATGCAGGGACTGAACCTGGGTCTTCTGCTTGGCAGGACAATTTTTTACTGACTGAGCCACCAGGGAAATTTTTTCTTTACATATGGCTCCTCTACATTTTCCTGCTCTGGTCAAGTTGTCTTCTATCAGCAATTTCACATGTGAATGATTAAAAGTATCCTTATGTTTAACTGGTGAATTTTCTAGGATTTTTTTCTTTTCTTTCTTTCTTTTTTTTTTTTTTTTTTTTTTTTACTACACAGAATTTAGATACTTACCTAACTGAAGGTTCAATGTCTTGTGTAATCTGGAGGATGGAATCTTACCTTCTCAATTTGTCTTTTTATGTCCCAATTCCTGCTTAACTTTCTGACTCTATAATATATGAATTGCAGTCCCCAAAACTGTTTATGTTCTCTCATCTTTGTATCATATGCTCTATGCTATCTAGTCCCCTGCTGTTTGCTTATCACCACTTTTTACAAAGCCCCCTTCAGTTGTCACTTTCAGAATATCTAGTAAAGTCTTATATTTAGGGTGGCCAAGGATTTTCATCCTGTGTGCCTCTTCGTATGATGTGAGCACCTAGGTACAGATTTTTGAGAGCTTTTTGTTTTTATATCCTCAGAGACTTGACAAAATACCTGATGCTCATTTAGCCTTGAAAGAAATAAAGAAGGAAGAAAAGGAGATGGTGAGGGGGAGAGAGAGAAAAGAAGAAAACAGATGTAGACACCTTGATGAGAATGTTTAATTATCCAAAACAGATAAATGTGAATAAGTTGTAGAGAACTGCGACCCTAAATTTGCTTTCTTTTAGCAGTAGCTGACATAGCCTCTGCTAAAGGAAATTACAGAGTGCTTGGGTTTGAATCTCATCTTAGAAGATGTTCACAATTTGTCTCTGACACAATACCTTGAGCAAGTTACACGACCCCTTTGTGTCTCAGTTTCCTCATATGTAAAATTGTATCACTAATAGGGTTTACCTTTAGCATTTTTATGAACATTAAATAAGTTTGTCCAGGTATACCTCATTTTATTGCACTTTGCTTTATAGCATCTTGCAGATATTACGTTTTTCAAAAATTGAAGGTTGGTGGCACCCTGCATTGTCAGATGATGGTTAGCAATTTTTAGCAATAAAGTATTTTTTTTAATTAAAGTATGTACACTGTTTTTTCAGACATAATGTTATTCCATACTTAATAAACTACAGGGTAGTGTAAACATAAATTTTATATTCACTACGAGACTAAAAACAATTTTGTGACTCACTTTATTGCAGTGTGTGGTTTATTGTGGTGGTCTGGAATTGAACCAGCAATATCCCTGAGATATGCCTGTATTCATAAAATGCTTAAAATCGTGTTTGACACAAGAAACACTATAAAGGTTTAACAAATAAATAAAGGAGTTGATTTGGGGGAATTTGGTATATAATTGGTGGAGTATTTCTCTAAAACTACTCATTTGTTCTGTGTTTGTGTGTTTGTGTCTGTTAGAGTCCATTGAAGAGTTAGAGTCCACTGAAGAACTAACTTCAATGTCATTTACCACCAATAAATATATTTTTATATAAAAGTGTTATATTCCATTACAGGCAAAATAAACACCTCAAATTTTCCACATTAAAATGGAAATTTATCAATTTTTGGACATTTCCTATTATATTTTGAAAATGGAGAAATATTTGATTCCAAAGATTATGATTCAACTTCAAATAAGTGTCTTCTTCACAACATAGAACTATGAAGAGAATAATATTTAATACTGTTCCTTTGTGTGCCCTTCAGAGTCTTTGTTTTTTAATTGAAGATAACATTTTTGTAATTTTCTATGCTACCAATCAAATTGGATATACAATTTATAAATTAAAATATTGTATTTGTATCCTCATTTCAATTAAACTCAGAGTGCAAGTCCAAGAGTTTTTTCAAGGTTTTATAAGCCTGAGCCCTCATTTACTGTGAAAAATGTGTCTCACTGACTATGCTTTTCAGCTTTGTTTGATGTCATTTCTAGTTATAATTGTTTCATAACAGTTTAGATATGCCTTTAAATGTAGTCCTCAGACTAGGCATGCTAGTGGGCCTAGTACTATAACAATTATGGAAAACCAGAATAAAAGCTTTGTACAATTTTCCTATAGGCCTCAGGAGGTGATTACCCTTGATGTTTGAAGCATGTATTTAAATCAAAACAGCAAAAATGGAATAAAATATTCTAAGCATGTTTTTGAACTGTCTACCAGTACAGTCACATAAATCAGTGTGGGCCCATGGGCAGAGGATACAAAGGGATTTAACTTCAGATACAAAGGAAAACAATCTAAAGACAGGGAGGAATTTTAATTAAGTTGAAAATGTGAATCAAAGTATTAACATTGTTCTGATATGCATTCTTATTGCCATCATATTCATCATGTCTCAGACAATAGTAAAATTCTGAAAATCTACTAGAACTTCATGGCATAAGAAATTATCTCTGCTCATATGCAAAGCTGAATTTCTTTGTCTTTTTTTGTTAGCTGCTTTGCTACTAATATTTATGATCAAAAATTAAAACTATATTGAAGTGCTTCTTTTCTTTAATAAGTTCTATGATTTAATGTATGTGAATAAAATGATAAAAATGATAGGTTAGGTAATAATCAAATATGGAGAAAAGGACACATTATTATTGTTTATTTTGATAATTTTCCCTGCTCATATGTTTTCAGTTTTTTTTTTAATTAGGTTTTAAAGAAAATCTTAGTATTGGTTAAAAATTAATATGTATAATTAGATTGCTATAATATTAAAGAGTGTTGCTTAATTTTAAAAATCTTAGCCTTATAAGTTTGGCCATTGGCTTCCCTGATAGCTCAGTTGGTAAAGAATCTGCCTGCAATGCAGAAGACCTGGGTTTGATCCCTGGGTTGGGAAGATCCCCTGGAGAAGGCAAAGGCTACCCACTCCAGTATTTTGGCCTGGAGAATTCCATGGACTATGCAGTCCACGGGGTTGCAGAGTCAGACAGGACTAAGAAACTTTCACTTTCAGCCCTATAAGTATTTCTTTTCTTAGAGAATTAATTTTTAAAATGTGGAGAAAAGACTGACATTTAAACAAGCTAAAACATAGATTTCCAGGAGAGTTAGATGGAGGAATGAGGAGAGAGAGAATGCACAATATAATAAAAAGAAAGTAAAATGGTGGAATAAAGAGACATTTAAAATTACAGGAGAGAAAAAGTAGTCCAGGAAAACACAGGAGAGAAATAAAAATAACTAAAAATAACTGAGCTAAGATGGCAGATTATAATGAGTGAAAATACTAAAATAATTTTTTTGCATTATGTTAGATTTTCAGAAATAGTAAATGTCTGCTATTACTTTTATAACTCAAATATTGTCATAGAAATGTTGTAAATTTCAGGTACCCATTAATTGATATCCAAAGTTCCTCTCCTTCTCAGGTTGCAATCCTTTCCCTTTTGTATCAAGAAAATGGTGGAGACATTTTGCACTAGATTTTGGAGAAATTATTTAGTCACATTTCTTTGTTTCATTAAAATCCATTGCCTCTAACCTCAGTTAGGTCTTCTCTGCCAAACAGTGTTCCTCTTATTCATACATAAATAAATCCTTATATATATCCTAAGTGCAGATATTGCAGCATTTTTATCACTCTGAAGGTCACAAGGCCATTCTGACCCTCCTACGAAAAGAGTGAGTTATCGTTGTCTCTTAATTTACAAATAACAACAATCTAATATGAACTCTTTAAGGTTGCTATCCATTTCTGTATTGGGCTTCCCAGGAGGCACAGTGATAAAGAAACCGCTTGCCAATGCAGGAGACATAGGTTCAATCTCTGGGTTGGGAAGATCTCCTGGAGAATGAAATGGCAAACCACCCCAGTATTCTTGCCTGGATAATCCCATGGACAGAGAAACCTGGCAGGCTACAGTCCATAAGAGGTTGCAGGGTTGGACACGATTGCGTGACCAAGCATGCACACACTTTGCAGTATTAACATTACTGATCAGCTTATTCCTCCTGAAAGTTCTTTCAAAAATCCAGAGAAAATCATCTCTCTTTTTTATTTTTTCTTTCCTACTCTAATGACTCCTTAGTCTTTCACTGTTTACCACATTTCTAAATGTAGGTATATGCTAATGGTCTGTTTTCAATTCATTGTTTTCTGTTCTTTGTTAGTTTTTTCCTTCTGCTTGGCTTAGGTTTATTTAGATGTTTACTTTCACTTTTCAAGGTGGAAATTTAGATTATTAACTTGAGATGATGTCTGCTCTAATATGAGCTTTTTATAAACTTCATTCTTAGCATTGTGTTAGCTGTTCCATTGCTTTAGCATTGCTTTAGTGCTTCCTCTCTAAGGACTGCCATGGCCACAAATTTTGATGTATTATGTATTTGATGTATTTGTTTCCATTCAGTTTTGTTTTTTTTTTTTTTTTGAGATTTCCTTTTGACCCATAAATTATTTAAAAATTTACTGTTTAATTTTCAGATATTTGAAGATTTTTCTGTTATCATTTTGTTATTAGTCTAGTTTAATTCCTCTATAGTTAAAGGACATAACTTGGTATTATTCTTTTCTATTTGCTGAGATGGTTTTTATAACTCCCCAAATGGTCTACTGAAGTGAATGTTTCACCTGCACTTAAAAAGTCTGAACTGTATATCCTGCTGTTGGGTGTAGTGTTCTAAAGATATTAATTAGAAGCAGTTGGTCGATGGTGTTGTTTATGCTTCTATTTGTTGTTAGTTAATTGCTAAGTCATGTCTGACTCTTTTGCAACCTCATGGACAGTAGCCTGCCAAACTCCTGTGTCCAGTGGATTTTCCAGGCAAGAATATTGAAGTGGGTTGCCATTTCTTCCTCCAGAGGATCTTCCCGACCCAGCTGTTGAACCCATGTCTTGCACTGGCAGGCAGATTCTGATTTTTTATTAGTTTTATTACAGAAAAATAAATGTCCTCTACTTCAAATTATTGACCAATTGCTTTACTAAAACCCTGCTTCTGGCCTTAGTTTTGAAATCTGTTGCTTTCATTACCACCTCCTAATTGCCGCTTCCTGAAGCTTCTATTTCCTGCTCTGTGCCTGAAGCTTCAGTTTTCCCGCCTTGTCCCATGAAGCATCATATCTTTCCAGTGCTGCATCCAGCTCTGGTTGTTCCATGGCCACAGAGAGTTGCCAGCACCAGCGATCACATCATGAAAATATATAGAATACATACAACTCAATAACAAAAATTCAAACACAATTAGGAAAGGGGTAGAGGAACTGAATAGACAGTTTTTCAAAGAAGGCATACAAATGGCCAAAGCTATATGAAAAGGTGCTCAACATCACTAATCATCACTCATCATTACTAATAGTCAAGGAAATGCAAATCATAACCACAGTGAAATATCTCTCCCCTAACTCACCCCTTACACCGGATAGAATGGCTATCACCAAACAGGCAAGAAATAACAAGTGTTGACATGAATGTGGAAAAAAGGAAGCCATAGTGTTCTGTTCGGAGGAGGAAATGGCAACCCACTCCAGTATTCTTGCCTGGAAATCCCATGGACAGAGGAGTGTGGTGGGCTACAGTCCATGGGGTCGCAAGAGTTGGACATGACTTAACAACTAAGCCACTACAAGTGCATTGTTAATGGGAACGTAAATTGGTATAACCAGTACAAAAAAAGAGTATGAAGGTTCCTAACAAATTAACAATAGAACTACCATATGGTCCACCAAGCCCCTTTCTGGTATATAGCCAGAAGAATTAAAATCAGGATCTTGTAGAGCTTTCTGCATTCTCACATATTACAGTATTACTCACAACAACCAAGATGTGAAAACAACCTAAGTGTCTGTTAACTGATAAATGAATAAAGAAGGTATATATATATATAAAATATTATTCAGCCATTATAAAGAAGGAAATCCTGACATTGTGATAACTTGGGAACTTGAGGGCCAAGTGAAATAAGGCGGAGAAAGACAAGTACTGTATGTTATTAGTTACATGTGGAATCTGTAAGCAAAAAACTCAGAGAAACAGAGAAAAGTGGTGGTAACCAGGGGTTAAGGGTAGGGGAAATGGAGAGATACTGGTCAAAGGATGTACATTTCTAGTTGTAAGATAAAGTTTGGGGATCTAAGGTACAGATCCCTAATATTTACAGATCTATTGTACAGATCAACAATATTTGAATGTTGCTAAAAGAATAGGTCTTAATATTCTCTCACAAAAAAAGAAATGTTAACTATCTGATAGGAATGGAAGAGGATGGATGGAAGAGGTAGCTAATTTTTGTTGCTCAGTTGCTAAGTTGTGTCTGACTCTTTGTGACCTCCTAGACTGCAGCACACCAGGCTTCCCTGTCCTCCTCTGTCTCCTGGAGTTTGCTCAGATTCATGTCCATTCAGTTAGATGGTGGTAATCATTTTGCAATTTATAAATGTATCAAGTGTACAAAATCAGTACTTTGTACACCTTAAATTGGGCTTCCCAGGCAGTGCTAGTGGTAAAGAACTCACTTGCCAATGCAGGAGATATAAGAGACACAAGATCTTATGTGGGAAGATCCCCTGGAGCAGGGCATGACAGCCCACTCCAGTATTCTTAACTGGAGTATATCATGGACAGAGGAGCCTGGCAGACTCATAGGGTCGCAGAGTCAGACACAACTGAAACCACTTAGTTGCACACTTTAAACTTACACAAAGTTATGTGTCATTAGACCTCAATAAGGCTGGAAAAATAAAAGATAAAACTCCAGAGGGAAAAAACAGACAAATGAAGACATTCTCATGATCATATCAATGGCAGAAAAAGCTTTACTAATTCATTTATTTCTTTACTTCTTTGGTTGACTTTCCTTTCATAGAGGAAAATGGTAATTCAGATAGTTTAGACAGCATTTTGGAGATTGGAACAAATTGGTAAAAAAAAAAAAAAATTATTTTAGATGATTCAACAGTGAATGAATCATCAACAGATGGTTTCAGTTAAACTTTTACCAAAACGCTCAGCAAGGAAACACCAAACAGTTCAGATGTCTGGTTTTTACAAATTTGTTATTTTTTAAAAAACATATATCAGTTAATTTAAGATATTTCAATCTTTGGGTGTAATATACCATTAAAGACTGTTTTATAATGTGACAAACAATAGAGAAATAGATGGTTACATTCAAGTAATTGAATATAAAGTAGGTTACAAAGTAGAACTATTTAAACTGCATTTGCTTATAAGAAGATCCTAACATCTTCTTCAAAATTATTACCTAACAGGTTCCAGTGGAGAGTGAATGATTCATTTAGGAAAGAGAAACCAAATAAATAAAGTACAAATTTTGGCCAACTGATCAGCAAAATATTAAATTATTTTAAAATTTTTGATCATGTATTGGTTTAAATACTAATATAAGAGTTTAAATACTCTAATATTAAGAATGACAGTAACTTTCTGACAAAACAGGTAGCAGGAAGTTCCAGATGTTTTCCAAGTTGAATTGACAATTCCAGTGTATCAATCAGAGTTCTCTAGGAAGCAGAATCGATAATATATAGATACAGTTATATAGATATTCTCTCTCCCTCTCTCTCCCTTTCTCTTTATGTGTGTTCATTATGTTAAGTACTAGGATCCTGTGGCTGTGGAGGCTGGCAAATCTGAAATCTGTAGGGTAGGCTGACAGGCTGGAAACTCAGACAGGGTTTCCATGTTATAATCTTGGGGCAGAATTCCTTCTTCAAGAAACCTCAATTTTTGCTTTTAAGGTCTTCAACTGATAGGATGAGACCCACTCATATTATCCAGGGTAATTTCCTTAACTTAAAGTCAACTGATTGTAGGTGTGAGCTACATCTACAAAATACCTTCACAGCAATGCCTGGATTAGTATTTGATTAAATAATTAGTAACTACTGGTAGTTCAGTAGGTAAAGAATCTGCCTGCAATGCAGGAGACCTGGGTTTGATCCCTGGGTTGGATCCCTGGGTTGGGAAGATGCCCTGGAAAGGAAATGGCAACCCACTCCAGTATTCTTGTCTGGAGAATCCCATGGACAGAAGAGCCTGGCAGGCAAAAGTCCATGGGGTTGCAACAGCTGGACACGAATTAGTGACTAAACCACCACCACCAATCTTGCCAAGTTGATGCATAAAACTAGCAATCACAGTTGGTTATCTGTTTTTGAGTTTGCTTTCTTTTAAAGTGAGATATATTTTAGATATATTAGATATAATATGTTTATACTCATTAATTCAATTAATTAATGTTGATATTCATTGAAAGTGAAAGTGAAAGTCGCTCAGTCGTATCTGACTCTTTGCAACCCCATGTACTATACATTCCAGGGAATTCTCTAGGCCAGAATACTGGAGTGGGTAGCTTTCTCCTTTTCCAGGGGATCTTCCCAACCTGGGGATTGAACCCAGGTCTCCTGCACTGCAGGTGGATTCTTTACCAGCTGAGCCACAAGGGAAGCCCAGTATTCATTAATCAGAAATTTAGTCAATATCAATTAATACAATCAATATGTAAACAATTATATTCACTAACTCAGCTATCTTTTACTAAACATTTACTATGCTCTAGGGTTGGAGAAAGCAATGGCACCCCACTCCAGTACTCTTGCCTGGAAAATCCCATGGAAGGAGGAGCCTGGAAGGCTGCAGTCCATGGGGTTGCTAAGAGTTGGACACAACTGAGCGACTTCACTTTCACTTTCCACTTTCATGCATTGGAGAAGGAAATGGCAACCCACTCCAGTGTTCTTGTCTGGAGAATCCCAGGGATCGGGCAGCCTGGTGGGGTGCCGTCTCTGGGGTCGCACAGAGTCGGACACGACTGAAGCGACTTAGCAGCAGCAGCAGCATGCTCTAGGGTATTGTGCTTTGTTCTGAGACACATACAATAAACATGGTATTACCCCTATACACTTGAGAAGTTTAAACTTCAGTGAGATGTTGTCTTGACTTTGTAGACCCCAGTTTTCAACCTAAAGAAAGCTCTAATGTATATTTCATTCATTAATTACCTAGTAGTTATATGTGCAAGGGAGTTTCACAGGCGGCTCAGTGGTAAAGAATCCACCTGCCAAGCAGGAGACGCAGGTTCACTCTTTGGGTCAGGAAGATCCCCTGGAGAAGGAAATAGCAACCCATTCCAGTATTCTTGCCTGGGAAATCCCATGGACAGCGGAGTCTGGTAGGCTATAGTCCATGTGGTCACAAAGAGTTGGACACAACTTAATGACTAAATAACAGCAAATATGTTCAAGACTTTGTATTATGCACTCTACATACCTAAAGGGTAAAAAAATGTACCTTTCCCTCAAAGAGTTTATAATCTGCTAGAAATTCACTTGGCTCTTAGTGTTGCCACTATGTGATACAGTTGAATTACTGTAATTGAAGTTCAGTTTCCTTACCTATGCAATGAGAATTACACTAAACCATGTTTCAGTAAAATTTATAGTCCTAAAATATTAAAGATTCAACATTTAAAGATTCTCTGTATTGAAAATTATTCTCCAATGTATAATTCTCCAATGTATACATTATTTATAATGATTTAATTCAAAGTAGGAAATTAGTAATTGATAGTTTGTATTCATGTACTGAGCTCTAGACATCTTTTCTTTTATTTAGAGTCCCAGATAAACTACCCTAATAAAACAATGAAAGTTAACCTCAAAGGCTGGTGGAAAAATTTATCAATAAAAAGGAAATGCAGTGGCCAATAGCAAATCACAAGTTTTAGCACTAATAAACATTAAATGAACATTACTATTTTGAGATAGTCAACTGGTGATGAACTACATTTAGAAAAAAGACTGTTTATGTGAGGTTTGAGGAGTTGAAAAGCTAGAATATGCATTAAAGATTATGATTTGGAAGTTGTGTTATGTTTGATTTTTAATTTAAAACTTATTTTCACAATGTGGCCATCCAAGATTAAGGGGACTTCTGCCTTGTAAAATACATATTACAAGGAAATAACATTTTTAATATTGTAAGTGATTCACTCTAACTTTTTGTATTCATTTCCATAAAAAAACAGTTGCACAGAGCAAGGATATGATCATCATGTTATTAGTAGTATGCATGTTTTATAAATTTGAAGATAAATATACACTGTTTTATACATCCTTTCACCGTTGAGAAAAGAGCAATCCTATTCTGTGACTGAAATGCCTGCGTTTCTCTGTGCACACCAAAGCTTCATTCTTCATATTTGCTTTCTATTTTCATAGCACTGGGAATGGAATGTGACCCTCAGCACTCAGCCATTATCCTGCCCTCTGTGGCTGTAGCCTTTGACTCAGGCCTGAGTTCACCATAACTTATTTTTACAACGATCCTGAGATGCAGCCAGCCCACTTGGCAGTATTTTCACTCCTACTCAGCTCATTTAAAAATGGGGACTCTCACTGTTTCTCTTTTCAGAGCTTTTCTACTCTCAGCATGAAACCTTTTAAAATAAAACCACTGTTATGTGAATTACTGAAGACAAAATGCATTTTTTACAACTCCTTGACTCTCTCTTGACTATTAAGTTCCATATAGCCCTCTACTTTCCAGGTTATTCATAAAGCTATTACCCAATCTGGCAATATTTTCTCAAGAAATTTCTGTACACGCATTTTTTCTTTTTTTTTTAGTGGCAGAAAATGTGTTCACTGTTTTCATAGGGTAAATCCCTAACATGTTTGTCTGGAATGCTTGCCTTGTTTGGTAACATATCATTGGAATTGTTGTGACTATCAGTGACTCAAAGAAATTGTTGCAAGGATTGGGACTGGGTTCTTTCCTTTCTGATTTTGAAGTTTTCCATCTAGAGACTTTTTTTTTCTGTTTAGTATTAATATATGCATTTTTTCCCACCTCAGTAACCCTTCCACACACACCCCCACCTTGGTGGGTTTTTATTAGAGTGAATTGTTGGGCTTTAAATTTGTAAGCTTTCATATTCTAGTTTTCTCTGAAAAACTGATTTTAGTGACAATTAATTTTCACATGAGGAATTTCATAAACAAGAAAGTTGTAGAAATAAATGGCAGTTAAAAACATGAGCTCATCTCACTTGTAATTACAGCCTACAGCTTGCTTACACTGTAGTGGTTCTCAAACTTGATTGAGCTTCTGAATCATCAAGAGCGCTCTTTAAAACTAAATGGATTCTGGGCCCCACCCCAATTTCTGACCCTGTAGGTCTGGGAGGTGGGGCCTGAGAATTTGAATTTTCAGTAAGTTTCCTGGCAATGTTGCTAGTGCTGGTCAGGGGCCCACACTATGGAAATCATCTCTGTAGAACAGGACGGAATACTGGACTTTAGTTATTTTGTACAAATAAAATACCAGGCTGTCATTTGCTGAGCAGTACACAATGGCATGATACTTAAAAATAGTTGTGTTTTCTTCATAAAACAGTCCACTTTCCTTTAGCTTAGCTCTTGCATTCTGTAAATATAACTTGAACTGAAGCAATAGTCATATTTCTGACAAGCCGTGAAGCTTGCCAAGGTCAATTTTGTTTGCTGTATCACTTAAAATACATTTCTACTTACAATTGCCTGGTATGGATGAGTGAACATCTATTTTTTTTTTTTAACATACATAATACTTTTTGACACTGGGAAATAAGAAGCTATGAAAATAAGGTTGATAAACCAGTAAAGAAGTCTTTCCTTAAATGGTCACAATCTGCCAAGAGCAGATAAGGAAAAGGATCCTATGGGTATAATGACAAGAAACTTAGAGCCATCAACCCCATGTCAGCACTGGGCTAGAAAACAAATAGATTTCCAGACAATTCAGAACAAGTACTACGAATCAGAGGCAATCCCCAAACCTCCTCTCAATCTCACACTTTTGAAAGACAACTAAGGAGCAGGAAGGACATGGGGCAATTCCACACTAATGGTTACACTGTGACCCTTCTTTTGTCTTCTCTTGATCCCACATTCAATTTGTCTTCAGTAAAAGGTTTTCTCTATGGAGCATATCATTTCATCTCCAACATAAAATACTCAAGAAGAGACTGAAGTAGAGCAAGGGTAAGTTAATTGTTGAAATTATGTGTTAATTATGATGAACTATTTTAGAGTAATGAAGTAGTGCTTAACAGATTTCTGTTGTGTCTTTATATACTCTGTTTCAAAGGACTTTGAAGTTATAAAGTGTTATTGGAAAAGTATATTGTCAGAGGAATTTAAAATAAGTAATCATAGATTCATAGATCTACAGATATTGTAATTTGGCTAATTATTCCTTGTATGATAGTAAAATATTTTTTACAAACCACCAAACTGCTGCATGATGAGTAGTTTTCTGTCTTTTTAACATTGACATTATAATAAATTATATGACCAATTTTAATGCTACCTCTGACACAGAGTAATTAAAATGAATGGCAGTAGATAGTGGATTTAATTGGAGTTTTTGAAACATAGGATACTATGGTTTAAAATTCTGAAAAGTAGTTGTGCAACAAAGGTAGATGAGAGGTTACAAACTATTAAAACGAATTCCCCTTAATCACTGGAAAAGTGCTGTGTTCAAGACACTCTTCTAAATGCATAGATTATATAATTTAATCTCCCTCCCCCTGAAAAGATACAATAACATAATATCTATATTACCATTCAATTCAATTGATTAAGTTTTTTTCCTGGGCTACCACACTTTATTTTCAAGGCTGCACAACAGCTGGCATACCATGAACTTTGTGGAATCTTTTAGGTTTAGGGAAGTCAAATAATTTTGTAAATTTATGCAAATACTAAATGATGAGGCTAGAATGTGTATCCAGGTTTATTTTTTTCATTCTTTTAATTTACAATGATGAACGTTTATATAAGTATTTTCAAGACCATTTACATGTCTAAACAAATTCTCTTGTTGATAAAATAACTTGGAATAAGTCTGCCAAGGTGGAATTTTACCAAAGTTGGTTTTGAAAGTAAATGCTGTTAAATTGTGAAGGCTGTGAGTTAGACATAGATCTGTATGGTATATTTGTAAAATATAGAAGTATCCTGCTTAATCACATGCAAAAATGATCAAGAAAATGCACCATTTTATGGAATAATAAGTGAAGTAGGAAATCCAGGGTAAGATAGCTAAAAGACAGTCATTTTAATGTCTGTGAAATAAGAGGAAATAAAGACTCCCTAAAATAGAGACATTAAGGTTGATTTGTAACACATTTTTCTTTTTATTATATATTTCTCTTCTTGTTCCAAATTATGAAATAATATATGCATTTGTATTCTTCTAACTGACTGTCATCCCAAATTCACTACTTGGCTATAACAAAAAGAGTTTCTCAGAAGGCTTGGTTAAGGCAATTGAAGGTATGAGAATAAACCAGCCACCTGGAAAGAAAAATTAGAGTCATGCTTCTTGAGGGGAAGCCTCTCTCCTGGTGTTGCCATGTTAGTTGGGCTCTGCTTTACTCAATGATTTGCAGAAGCTCTGAACCAAATATTCAGACTTCAGACACCCTCTAGTAAGGATAGATTGGTTAAAGGAAGAACATTTAAAAGCCTGTCTATTTTTCTTGTAATTTCAGTGACCTAACTGCTACTGCTAAGTCGCTTCAGTCGTGTCCGACTCTGTGCGACCCAATGATGGCAGACCACCAGGCTTCCCCGTTCCTAGGATTCTCCAGGCAAGAACACTGGAGTGGGTTGCCATTTTCTTCTCCAATGCATGAAAATGAAAGTGAAGTCACTCAGTCGTGTCCGACTCTAGCGACCCCATGGACTGCAGCCTACCAGGCTCCTCCGTCCATGGGATTTTCTAGGCAAAAGTACTGGAGTGGGGTGCCATAAAGAAGAAAAAAGAAGAGACATGCAGCTACAAATAATTTATTCAGAAAAGTAGTGGAGAAAATAGAATGGCTTGAAAGTCAGAATATTTGAATCAGCTTAGAAAAATAAAAAACTAACAGAAATAAAATGACAATGCTGTTAATATAATAAAAAAAAAAGGTAATGTTTTCCAATAATGGCTAAGGAGTAGAAAAATGATTTAATATAAGTTAATGATAAAGGGTGACAATATATAGCCTTGATGTACTCCTTTTCCTATTTGGAACCAGTCTGTTGTTCCATGTCTAGTTCTAACTATTGCTTCCTGACCTGCATACAAATTTCTCAAGAGGCAGGTCAGGTGGTCTGGTATTCCCATCTCTTGAAGAATTTTCCACAGTTGATTGTGATCCACACAGTCAAAGGCTTTGGCATAGTCAATAAAGCAGAAATAGATGTTTTTCTGCCAGAAAAAGCTCTTGCTTTTTCCATGATCCAGCGGATGCTGGGAATTTGATCTCTGGTTCCTCTGCCTTTTCTAAAACCAGCTTGAACATCAGGAAGTTCACGGTTCACATATTGCTGAAGCCTGGCTTGGAGAATTTTGAGCATTACTTTACTAGCGTGTGAGATGAGTGCAATTGTGCAGTAGTTTGAGCATTCTTTGGCATTGCCTTTCCTTGGGATTGGAATGAAAACTGACCTTTTCCAGTCCTGTGGCCACTGCTGAGTTTTCCAAATTTGCTGGCATATTGAGTGTAGAAATTTCATAGCATCATCTTTTAGGATTAAAAATAGCTCAACTGGAATTCCATCACCTCCACTAGCTTTGTTCATAGTGATGCTTTCTAAGGTCCATTTGACCTCACATTCCAGGATGTCAGGCTCTAGGTGAGTGATCACACTATTATGATTATCTTGGTTATGAAGCTCTTTTTTTGTACAGTTCTTCTGTGTATTCTTGCCACCCCTTCTTAATATCTTCTGCTTCTGTTAGGTCCATACCATTTCTGTCCTTTATCGAGCCCATCTTTGCATGAAATGTTCCCTTGATATCTCTAATTTTCTTGAAGAGATCTCTAGTCTTTCCCATTCTGTTGTTTTCCTCTATTTCTTTGCATTGATCACTGAGGAAGGCTTTCTTGTCTCTTCTTGTTATTCTTTGGAACTCTGCATTCAGATGTTTATATCTTTCCTTTTCTCTTTTGCTTTTTGCTTCTCTTCTTTTCACAGCCATTTGTAAGGCCTCCCCAGACAACCATTTTGCTTTTTTGCATTTCTTTCCCATGGGGATGGTCTTGATCCCTGTCTCCTGTACAATGTTATGAAGCTCCATCCATAGTTCATCAGGCACTCTATCTATCAGATCTAGTCCCTTAAATCTATTTCTCACTTCCACTGTATAATCATAAGGGATATGATTTAGGTCATACCTGAATGGTACAGTGATTTTCCCTACTTTCTTGAATTTAAGTCTGAATTTGACAATAAAGAGTTCATGATCTGAGCCACAGTCAGCTCCTAGTCTTGTTTTTGTTGACTGTATAGAGCTTCTCCATCTTTGGCTGCAAAGAATATAATCATCTGATTTTGGTGTTGACCATTTGGTGATGTCCATGTGTAGAGTCTTCTCCCTCATGTGGGAGAGGGTGTTTGCTATGACCAGTGTGTTCTCTTGGCAAAACTCTATTAGCCTTTGCCCTGCTTCATTCTGTATTCCAAGGCCAAATTTGCCTGTTACTCCAGGTGTTTCTTGACTTCCTACTTTTGCATTGCAGTCCCCTATAATAAAAAGGACATCTTTTGGGGGTGTTAGTTCTAAAAGGTCTTGTAGGTCTTCATAGAACCACTCAACTTCAGCTTTTTTGTGCCAAGTACATCATGAGAAATTCTGGGCTGGAAGAATCACAAGCTGGAATCAAGATTGCCGGGAGAAATATCAATAACCTCAGATATGCAGATGACACCACCCTTATGGCAGAAAGTGAAGAGGAACTAAAAAGCCTCTTGATGAAAGTGCAAGAGGAGAGTGAAAATGTTGGCTTAAAGCTCAACATTCAGAGAACTACGATCATGGCATATGGTCCCATTACTTCATGGGAAATGGGGAAACAGTGGAAATAGTGTCAGACTTTATTTTTTTGGGCTCCAAAATCACTGCAGATGGTAATTGCAGCCATGAAATTAAAAGATGCTTACTCCTTGGAAGGAAAGTTATGACCAACCTAGATAGCATATTCAAAAGCAGAGGCATTACTTTGCCAACAAAGATCCGTCTAGTCAAGGCTATGGTTTTTCCTGTGGTCATGTATAGATGTTAGATTTGGAGTGTGAAGAAAGCTGAGCGCCGAAGAATTGATGCTTTTGAACTGTGGTGTTGGAGAAGACTCTTGAGAGTCCCTTGGACTGCAAGGAGATCCAACCAGTCCATTCTAAAGAGATCAGCCCTGGGTGTTCTTTGGAAGGAATGATGCTAAAGCTGCAACTCCAGTACTTTGGCCACCTCATGCGAAGAGTTGACTCATTGGAAAAGACTCTGATGCTGGGAGGGATTGGGGGCAGGAAGAGAAGGGGATGACAGAAGATGAGATGGCTGGATGGCATCACCGACTCAATGGACGTGAGTTTGATTGAACTCTGGGAGTTGGTGACAGACAGGGAAGCTTGGTGTGATGCAATTCATGGGGTCGCAAAGAGCTGGACATAACTGAGTGACTAAACTGAACTGAACTGAATGATAAAGGTAAACTTTCACTACAAAAAAATAATAAGGGAAAAGCTGTAGTTAATTTAAAATTAGTTGGAAAAGATGGAGAGAATACAACTGTAACTTCACTGTCTTGATTATTGCTGACCTGGTGGCTCAGCTGGTAAAGAATCTGACTGCAATATGGGAGACCTGGGTTCAATTCCTTTGTTGGGAAGATCCCCTGGAGAAGGGAAAGCCTACCTACTCTAGCATTCTGCCCTGGAGAATTTAATGGACTACAGTCCATTGTGTTGCAAAGACCTGGACATGACTGAACGACTTTCACTTTATATTTATATTTGACAGAATGATTGGCTATTACGTGGTCAATTGGCTATTACATGGTATTGATCTTGATCATTACATGGTATTGATCAAAAGTTGGAACACATCTGAGTTATGATATTGTATAACATATTTGGTTTTAACTGTAGAAGAATTAAGAAAGATCTTATTATACTTTTCTATAATGAAATATTGGGATATTTATTAAGATATTAAACATTATAACCATTGGATAACTTTTAAAAGATATCTTTAGATAGCCAAAAGAAAACATGCAAGTAAAAATTATTTTCTTTCAAATGAATAGTATTTTTACTCATTGCTTAATTCAATGCTCAGAAATAATTACAGAAATTTTTTCTTCCTTAACTATAAGTTTAATAGCAGCAATTTTTCTTTGAAAAAGTAATGTTAGAGTAAAAATATTGACATTGGTCTAAAGAGAGCTTTCATGCATTTAAGAAGTAATTTTCAGCAGTAATTAGGCTGCATTCCAGTTAAAGCTTACTGACAGACTCAAGAAAGAATGAACAGATCATTTTAGAATACAAAATGTACCTACTGCATAAATTAATAATTTAACAAATATGTATAGAGTGTCCTTACTATGTAAGAAATGTATGGAAGACAATATTTTTGTTGTACTAAATAAAAATATAGATTCCAATTATGCAAGTAAAATACAGATTGTCATTCATGAATTCATTAAGTAAATATATTTATGGAACTACTAATTTTCTCATGGAATTTACATTAATTGAATTTTCTTGAAGAATGTTTGAGGTTCGGAATGTTTGCCCTGGAGATTAAGATAGGCAGTTGATTGAAGACATAGAAAAGAATAACAGAGCACAGTTGAGACTGGAAAAGATGTAATTGGTATGCTGCAAAATAGAGTAATTTTATCTAGAGGTATTCAGCAATTTATTGATAGCAGTAAGACTGCACATAATGTACTTTTTTTTTTGAGTTTTAATAGAACAATAGATGTTCTTAGAAGAGATATGTGAACCTAAATTGTATAAAGGATGTTTATCTGTAAGAAAGGGATTATATTGATTAAATAATGTGAAATTTCCACATTTTAAAGGAGAAGTAAAAAATTAGAATGAGCAAATTATACTAAGGAATGAGAAAGGTGGAGAATCACACAAGGTTTAAAAAAAAAACAAATTACAAGAGATATTCAAAGAATAGTGTTATCTCCATTTCAACATTGCAGAAACCTATGGTTAAAAAATATCCATTGGATTTGTTAAACAGTAGGAAACTGGCATTAGAAGTATCTGTTCCTGGAATTTCATAGGTGAAAGCCTGATTGCAGAGGGTTAAAAAGTGAATAGGAGACAAGCTGGTGGAAAGAGCAGGGCAGTCTCTTCCAACTCAGTAAAATGCACATATTGATAGGAAACTGGATGCATAGATTAAGAATGCCAGGTGAAATCTCTGGAATGTTGTATTTCCACATTTGAACTTAAGCAAGTACCAAGGAGTAAATGCAGTGCACAATTAGAAATTAATTGGCTCTGCTCTATCAACATTGGCGGGAAGAAAAGTCCCAGTTTTGTTGTTGTGGTAGTGAAATTCACACAGCATAAAATTAGCCATTTTAATGTGTACAATTCAGTGGCACTTAGTACATTCACTATTGTGCTTCACTTTTAATAAGCATGGTTTGCTTTGAAGCAGATAAACAAAGAGTGTGAAGAAAATTGAGAGGGAAAATATTTGACTCTAGAGAAGAAACAAATGAAAAGAAAGAAAAAGAGAAATCTGAAATAGTTGTGTGCTTAGTGGCTCAGTTGTGTTTAACTCTTAGCGACCCTGTGGACTGCATGGGGATTCTCCAGGCAAGAATACTAGAGTGGTTTGCCATGCCTCCTCCAGGGTACTGATTTCAATCATTGTTGACTAACAGCTTTTAATACGGTCTTCATGTTGTTCAGTTGCTAAGTTGTGTCCAACTCTTTGTGATCCCATGGACTGCAGCACACCACACTCCCCATCCTCTCCTATCTCCCTGTTGTTGTTTAGTTACTAAGTCGGGTCCAACCCTTTTGTGACTGTAGCCTGGCAGGCTTCTCTCTCCATGGGATTTTCCAGGCAATAGTATTGGAGTAGGTTGCCATTGCCTTCTCCGGGGATCTTCCCAACTCAGGGATTGAACCCGGGTCCCCCGCATTGTAGACAGACGCTTTATCGTCTGAGCCACCAGGGAAGTATTATTGACCCTTTAGGATTAATATTAATATTTAATATGGTTTACTATATACAATGGACTTCCCTAGTGGCTCAGATGGTAAAGAATCTGCCTGCAATGGAGGAGATCTGGGTTCTATCCCTGGGTCAAGAAGATCTCCTGGAGAAGGGAATGGCTACCTACTTCAGTATCATTGCCTGGAGAACTCCATGGACAGAGGAGCCAGGTGGGCTATAGTCTATGGGGTCACAAAGAGTCAGACAAGACTGAGTGACTAACAAGATATATAATAAACTGCCAGCATCAAAAAAGCAAGAAAGTTCCAGAAAAACATTTGCTGCAGCTGGTGCTTAGTCACTCATTTGTGTCCGACTCTCTGCAACCCTGTGGACTGTAGCCCGCCAGGCTCGTCTGTCCATGGGGATTCTCCAGGTAAGAATACTGGAATGGCTTGCAATTTCCTTCAGGGGATCTTCCTGACCCCAGAGAAACATTTATTTGACTATGCCAAAGCCTTTGACTGCATGGATCACAACAAACTGTGGAAAATTCTTAAAGACATGGGAATACCAGACCACCTGAGCTGCCTCTTGAGAAATCTGTATGCAGGTCAGGAAGCAATGGTTAGAACTGGACATGGAACAACAGGCAGGACCCAAACTGGAAAAGGAGGGCATCAAGGCTCTATATTGTCACCTTAGTTATTTAACTTATATGCACAGAACATCATGAGAAACGTTGGGCTGGATGAAGCACAAGCTGGAATCAAGATTGCCGGGAGAAATATCAATAACCTCAGATGCAGATGACACCACTCTTCGGCAGAAAGCAAAGAACAAAAGAGCCTCTTGATGAAAGTGAAAGAGGAGAGTGAAAAAGTTGGCTTAAAGCTCAACATTCAGAAAACTAAGATCATGGTATCTGGTCCCATTAGTTCAGTTCAGTTCAGTTCAGTTCATTTGCTCAGTCCTGTCCGACTCTTCAGAACCTCATGGACCACAGCATACCAGGCCTCCCTGTTCATCACCAACTCCCGGAGTTTACTCAAACTCATGTCCATTGAGTCAGTGATCCCATCCAATCATCTCATCCTCTGTTGTCCTCTTCTGTTCCTGCCTTCAATCTTTCCCAGCATCAGGGTCTTTTCAAATGAGTCAGTTCTTCGCATCACATGGCCAAAGTATTGGAGTTTCAGCTTCAGCATCAGTCATTCCAATGAACACTCAGGACTGATCTCCTTTAGGATGGACTTGCCACATCACTTAATGGTAAATAGATGGGGAAACAGTGAAAACAGTGACTTTATTTTGGGGGGCTCCAAAATCACTGCAGATGGTGACTGCAGCCATGAAATTAAAAGACGCTTACTCCTTGGAAGCTTCCCTGGTGGCTCAGTGGTTAAAGCGTCTGCCTGGAATACGGGAGACCTGGGTTTGATCCCTGGGTCGGGAAGATCCCCTGGAGAAGGAAATGGCAACCCACTCCAGTACTCTTGCCTGGAGAATCCCATGGAGGGAGGAGCCTGGTAGGATATAGTCCATGGGGTCACAAAGAGTTGGACATGACTGAGGGACTTCACTTTACTCCTTGGAAGAAAAGTTATGACCGACCTAGACAGCATATTAAAATGCAGAGACATTACTTTGCCAACAAAGGTCCATCTAGTCAAAGCTATGGTTTTTACAGTAATCGTGTATGGATGTGAGAGTTGGACTATAAAGAAAGCTGAGTGCCAAAGATTTGATGCTTTTGAACTGTGGTGTTGCAGAAGGCTCTTGAGAGCCCCTTGGACTGCAAGGAGATCCAACCAGTCCATCCTAAAGGAGATCAGTCCTGAATATTCATTGGAAGGACTGATACCAAGCTGAATCTCCAATACTTTGGCCACCTGATGCAAAGAGCTGACTCATTTGAAAAGACCCTGATGCTGGGAAAGATTGAAGGCAGGAGAATGGGATGACAGAGGATGAGATGGTTGGATGGTATCACTGGGGGAGGCCTGGCGTGCTGCAGTCCATGCAGTTGGAAAGAGTCAGACACGACGGGGACTGAACTGAACTCCAGCTAATCAAGGGTTACACAAAGTCATGGTTTTCATGATAGTTCCTTATAGTGTGTGTGCCTGATTTTTGTGGATTTTGACTTTTTTGTTTGTTTGTTTTCTCCAACAGCAAGTATCTCTTTAAAGTAGACTACTGAAAACCAACAATTAAAAATTAATTTTAAAAGAGGAGATATCAATTGATTTCCCCAAACCGGTAATTAGAGAAACTATTTCTGTGAATTAAATTTAACTAAATTAAAGATCAAGAAAGAATTTTGATGTTTGGAGAAAATTCAATGAAATGGTGGAAATGTCACATACACATGATGAGATTAGGTCTCTGGTTGTTTGGGGTGAGAAAACAGGCTAGAGAGAAATGTAGAAAAGAGAAGAGGGGACATGAGGATTGAAGATGAGAGAACTATAATAAAAGAGACACAGATGTGGAGTCCAGCTGCTTATTAGGACAACTTATTTGAAAAGCACAATGAATGTCCTAAGCTGAGTCAGATAATTTTCCTTCTGTTACAAACATGAGATCATAGATAAAATGAAACTCTAAAAATAATATGTAATCAAACACAAAGGAATAAAAGGAAAGGTTTAAGGAGCACAGAAAATAATAAAAATCAATATGTTGTGAATTTATGACTCTATAATCCATAATGATTTTATCCTCTACACAGGGTTTGAAGGCTGAAGCCTAGACTTTAAATCCATACAAAATGATAGGGAGATGGCCTGTGGCTGTTCAAGTTAGTTAAGCCCTACTTTCTAGTCTTGAAAATTCTTTCACAGAGATTCTTCATCCATTAAAAGTGAACTAAAAAAACTACACATAAAGAAAAAATGTGGACATAAAATTTCTGTTCTGTCTAGTCTTTAGTATAAAGAGAGAAAATGTGCTGGGAAAAATCAAAACTCCGTGATTAAAAAACAAACAAACAATACTTAGCTTTCAAATTTATATTTACCTACGATTTTTTCCAAGGGCATTAAAAACGACTCAACTTTGTCAGAAATAGGGAGACTGAAATAATGTAATCAGATATGAAAAAATGTTTGATGAAATTTACCTCTTAAAATTTGAAACATGAGAAGTGAGCCTTTTATGAGTGTTTATAGTAGATGCAAGAATCAGAAGGAAACTACCAAATATATGCTTAACATTTTTGAAAAGCTAAGAAAGAAAATAAAAATTTGAAAAAGAAATAGAACTTGAAGTAATATATATATGATGACTGAACTGAAAACTCAGTTGAAAGACTCAAGATTACATAGAGCTAAATAGAGAATTGGTGAACTGGGAGATAGATCTAAAGAAATCACCTAATATGCCATGTGCTAAGTCACTTCAGTCATGTCTAACTCTCTGCGACTCTATGAACTGTAGCCCACCAGGCTCCTCTGTCCATGGGATTCTTCAGGCAGGAATACTGGAGTGGGTTGCCATGCCCTCCTCCAGGGGATCTTCCCGACCCAGGATTCGAACTTGCGTCTCTTACATCTCCAGGACTGGGAGGCGAGGTTTTACTACTAGCACCACCTGGGAAGCCCGTAGAGGAAGCTTATGTAGCTAGTGATAGTGACTGGCAGGGAGCACCAGAGATTTCTTGGATGTTTGTGAACTTCTGCCTATCCTGGAGAATGATTAAGAATGCCATGCTCACTTTGAGAAAATTCATTGCTTTGTAAAATTAAGAATGATCTATAAAGATAAGAGGTAAAAAATGTTAGGTATAAATACACAAAATATGGGCTATGTAACATCTGAAATTGTAAAGGGGAAAGGTAATATAAAATGTTCTATTAATTTTAGAGAAGTCAAAAATGGAATGAAAGCCAGGATAATGAATACAATGAGTAGAAATACAAAACACAAAATAAAATGATTGAAATAGCCCAAATATAAGTTTACCTCTTTAAATAGAAAGGGAGATTTTGATAAAGTAGCACATTTTATTTGAAAGAATAATACTTAAAACATAATAAGATCTATCTCTTTTGAACACAGGAACAAAATAAGATTTTTTTAAAAAGCTTCTCAGAGTTCTAGCCAGTGGAGAAAAAAAAAAAGAAAGAAAGAAAAGGAAATGAAATATGGGGCATTAGCTTTACAAAGGAGGAAAAAAGAATTCTCATAAAACCTATTACCAATATGAAAATTCATTTGAAAAAAACAGATTGTTAAAATTAGACTTCACCAAGATTGCTGGATACAAGATAAATATTCAAAAATAAACCTGTGGTGAAGTCTGTGGATAAGAAAAATGTTATATGTTCCTTTCCAGTCTAGTTTTCTTTCTTTTTCTTTCTTTCTTTATTGTACTAGCGAGAACTATGAATTCAATGCTGAATAGATGGAGGGAAAGCAGATATACTTGTCTAGGTCCAACCTTAGGGTGAAAGCATTTTTAATATTAAGGATAATGTTAACTGTACTTTTTGTAGGTAATCTTTCTTTCCTGTTTCATTTTGTAGTTTCTATTGTTTTGTCTTCAAATCCACATATCTTTTCTACTGCAATGTATATAATCTTACATTAATATCATTCAGTGTATAATTTCATTTCAGATATTAAGATTTTATCTTGAGAATTTTGATTTTTTTAACATATGAATTACAGCTATGCTAATGGCTTTAATGCCCCCCCTTTTTTTTTTACAAATTCTAAAATTTGTCAGTATCTGTCAGCTTATAATAATTATTTTTTCCCTCATTAAAAGTCATGTTTTCCTATCCTAGTTCTATGTTTGGATGCCAAACATTTTGATTTCTACATTCAAATTGTGCTGTATGGTTTGATTTCCTAAAATACCCTGTATCTTTGTTCTAGAAGGCAAAACCGAACTGCCTCATTTAGTTACCTAAAAATGGTTGGATTAATTTTGGTCTTGCTTTTATGATTTCTTTTTAGGTGTTTCCTGAACAGTGCTGAGTAGTGGGTTAATCGTTCCCCATTACTGAGGCAAAACTCTCCTGAGTATTCAATGTGCTGCTTTATAACTCTTGAGCTTTTTCAGTCTGGCAGATAGAAACAGGTAGTATTCAAGCCCTGTTAAAGCACTGGGAACTGTCCTCTCTAATCTTGTCTAATGTTTTCCCCCCACATCCTCAGGTTGCTCAGTACTTTGTTGAATACTCAGGGGAGACTCCGCAGATATTCAGAATTTTGTGCACTTTTCTCCTCTCCAGTACTTTCTATTGTAAATTATAGCCACTTAGTTCTCCTTAAGGGAGAAGGCAATGGCACCCCACTCCAGTACTCTTGCGTGGAAAATCCCATGGGCGGCGGAGCCTGGTAGGCTGCAGTCCAGGTCGCTAAGAGTCGGACACGACTGAGCGACTTCCCTTTTGCTTTTCACTTTCATGCATTGGAGAAGGAAATGGCAACCCATTCCAGTGTTCTTGCCTGGAGAATCCCAGGGACGGGGGAGCCTGGTGGGCTTCCGTCTATAGGGTCGCGCAGAGTCGGACACGACTGAAGCTACTTAGCAGCAGTAGCAGTTCTCCTTAAGGGCTCTTCTCAGGTTCCTCAACTTAGGGAGTGTGCCAGGATTCTGAACCATGCTTGAAGCCTTTCTCAAGGCAACAAACTGAGATAAATGCAAGGCTCGAAGGCTTTCTGTCCTTCTTTCAGACTATCACCATTTTATATGGCCTAATGTTCAGCATCTTGAAAACTATTTTTTTTTTTAGGGCATCTGTATGATATCATATGACGATATGTATTTGCTATCTGTATGATAGCAAATACATTTGTCAAAATCCATAGAATGAACAGCCCAGAGAGTGACTCTTAATGTGAACTATAAAGCACATAGTGATTTTAGGTGATTAGGTTGTGTCAATGTAAGGTTCATCAGTTGTAACAAATATACCACTCTGGTGGGGAATGTTGATAAGATGATGGGAGGCCAGTCACTTGTGGAGGTGAGGGATATATGAGAAATCTTTGTACCTTCCTCTCAATTATTTGTGAATATAAAAATGCTCTAAAAAATAAAATCTTAATTAAAGAAGACACATTATCTGTAAAGTAGATAGAAGAGATAAAGGGAGGAAAATGAATGACTACATAAATTATTTCCAGTTTTATTAATCAAGAAATAAAAATTAAAATAATATGTTTTTCCCATCAGATAAGACTTTAAAATAGGAAGAGACTGTCTCACATACTACTGGTAAAAAAAAACAAAATTTAACACAAACGCTTATGCAAAGAAACTTGGAAACTATTTTATAAAATATGCAAAAAATTCCACTATTGTTTCCATTTTTGGGGATCTGTGTTCTTTGGTTGATACAGATGGGATTATGGATCTGTTACCTGTTATTCTCTACTCTGCTCAGTTTTTCTTATTACTCTAATATTGTTATATATTTGTCTTTTCCATCTTTTGTTTCCCCCTTGCTCTTTTTTTCCCTCTACTGTATCTTCTGCTTTGTTTCCTCCCACAAATACCCCGCACCATATCTCTTTCCTGATATCTGAGAGGTCTTCTGGATTCCTATACATATATTTCTGAGCTACTATATATCTAATTTTAGCTGATCTTCCATGGCTTGCACAAGTTTTAAAAATTTATTTTTCCTACTTGTATAAGTAGATTATTGTTTTACCTGTTTTTCTCTTTGTTGCCATTTATTTCTGGTGTTCTCTCATTATTTATATAAACATCTGATTTATTTTTATCTTTTAATCTTGGAATGCACTGGCATAGGCTTGGGTTTTGTTTTATTTATTTGTGGTATCCTATGGATCTCTTTAAGAAAATCAGAGATACCAAAGGAACATTTCATGCAAAGATGAGCTCGATAAAGGACGGAAATGGTATGGACCTAACAGATGCAGAAGATATTAAGAAGAGATGGCAAGAATACACAGAGGAACTGTACAAAAAAGATCTTCACGACCCAGATGATCACGATGGTGTAATCACTGACCTAGAGCCAGACATCCTGGAAGGTGAAGTCAAGTGGGTCTTAGAAAGCATCACTATGAACAAAGATAGTGGAGGTGATGGAATTCCAGTTGAGCTATTCCAAATCCTGAAAGATGATGCTGTGAAAGTGCTGGACTCACTATGCCAGCAAATTTGGAAAACTTAGCAGTGGCCACAGGACTGGAAAAGGGCAGTTTTCATTCCAATCCCTAAGAAAGGCAATGCCAAAGAATGCTCAAACTACTGCACAATTGCACTCATCTCACACGCTGGTAAACTAATGCTCAAAATTCTCCAAGCCAGGCTTCAACAGTATGTGAACTGTGAACTTCCTGATGTTCAAGCTGGTTTTAGAAAAGGCAGAGGAACCAGAGATCAAATTGCCAACATCCGCTGGATCATAGAAAAAGCAAGAGAGTTCCAGAAAAACATCTATTTCTGCTTTATTGACTATGCCAAAGCCTTTGACTGTGTGGATCACAATAAACTGTGGAAAATTCTGAAAGAGATGGGAATACCAGACCACCTGATCTGCCTCTTGAGAAATTTGTATGCAGGTCAGGAAGCAACAGTTAGAACTGGACATGGAACAACAGACTGGTTCCAAATAGGAAATGGGGTTCGTAAAGGCTGTATATTGTCACCCTGTTTATTTAACTTATATGCAGAGTACATCATGAAAAACGCTGGACTGGAAGAAACACAAACTGGAATCAAGATTGCTGGGAGAAATACCAATAACCTCAGATATGCAGATGACACCACCCTTATGGCAGAAAGTGAAGAGGAACTCAAAAGCCTCTTGATGAAAGCAAAAGTGGAGGGTGCAAAAGTTGGCTTAAAGCTCAACATTCAGAAAATGAAGATCATGGCATGCGGTCCCACCACTTCATGGGAAATAGATGGGGAAACAGTGGAAACAGTGTCAGACTTTATTTTTCTGGACTCCAAAATCACTACAGATGGTGACTGCAGCCATGAAATTAAAAGACGCTTACTCCTTGAAAGGAAAGTTATGATCAACCTAGATAGCATATTCAAAAGCAGAGACATTACTTTGCCAACAAAGATCCGTCTGGTCAAGGCTATGGTTTTTCCCGTGGTCATGTATGGATGTGAGAGTTGGACTGTGAAGAAGGCTGAGCACCGAAGCATTGATGCTTTTGAACTGTGGTGTTGGAGAAGACTCTTGAGAGTCCCTTGGACTGCAAGGAGATCCAACCAGTCCATTCTGAAGGATCAGCCCTGGGATTTCTTTGGAAGGAATGATGCTGAAGCTGAAACTCCAGTACTTTGGCCACCTCATGCGAAGAGATGTCTCATTGGAAAAGACTCTGATGCTGGGAGGGATTGGGGGCAGGAGGAGAAGGGGACGACAGAGGATGAGATGGCTGGATGGCATCACTGACTTGATGGACGTGAGTCTCAGTGAACTCCAGGAGTTGGTGATGGACAGGGAGGCCTGGCGTGCTGGGATTCATGGGGTCGCAAAGAGTTGGACTTGACTGAGTGACTGATCTGATCTGATGCTTAAATGATGAAAGTTTTCCAGGGAAAATAGCTGGGGCACATTTTCAAACTTCATGGCTTTTACAAGCATTTGCAACCTGGGTTACCCTCCTATGCTATATGAACTGAGGGTCTGGAGGTTTTGTCCTGCTCATTTTCAATTTTGTAATTAGTATTTGGTTTCTGTGTGAGCCATTTTCTAAAAGAAGTTTAGCTTAATATATCTGAAATTGTCAGTAGGATATGCTGAAATAGCAATATTTAATCTTCTATATCTGCTCATACACTTTGCATTGCCTCTGTGAGGAATTTTCTCAGTTTCACTGGTCAGGGTGGAATACACTACAATAAGTGATAATAAGTTTGCGGTTATTTTGGGGAGGGAGAGTATTTACATGATTAAAGGTTAATTTTGTATTTTATTTTCACTCTGCTTTTCCCACCATCAGCTGTTGTTCTATTGCTGCTGCTTTGGTGGTTTGGTTAACCTCATTCTTATTTTGAGATTTGTGGGTATTCTCGTTGCTTCATTTTAAAAAGATGTAATGAGTATATCCAGAGAAGGCAATGGCACCCCACTCCAGTACTCTTGCCTGGAAAATCCCATGGATGGAGGAGCCTGGTGGGCTACAGTCCATGGGGTCGCTAGGAGTCGGACACGACTAAGCGACTTCGCTTTCACTTTTCACTTGCATGCATTGGAGAAGGAAATGGCAACCCACTCCAGTGTTCTAGCCTGGAGAATCCCAGGGACGGGGGAGCCTGGTGGCTGCCGTCTATGAGGTCACACAGAGTCAGACACGACTGAAGTGACTTAGCATAGCATAGCATAGCAATGAGTATATCTTTTCCTTTTTCCTGATATGTGGACTTACTAGTTTTTTTAAAAGGTGTTTGGGGATAATATTACAATATTCAAATTTACTACAAGTATAATTAGGAGAAAATAAAGGAAAAATTAGAAGAAATTTAGTTAAAAATAAATCTCTGTAGTAAGAAATATTATGTTATAAATGAATAAATTTAGCAAAAGAAGTGCAACATATTTATGGAAAAAAGCTTACAAAACTTTAGAAAAAAAAAAGAATGCTAAATAAATGAAGATATATATAGTGCTTGTGGGTGGCACAATCCATACTGTAAATCCCATTTCTGGCCAATCAAACTAGCCATTTGTTGTATTTCTTAGAATTTCATCAAACTCTTACTAAAATGTATACAAAACTGAAAAAAAAAAAAAAAGCCAAGATCAACAAAAACTTTGAAAAAGAAGGAAAGTAAAGGGGAGCTTTATCAATGCTTATTTTAATGAAGGTATTTGTAACATTATAAAACTATAAATATAACCAATACACAAAAAATTTATTAATACTTACATGGTTAACTTATGCTAGCAAGAGCAGTAGTATCACAAAAACTGATGCAATATTCACTTTAGTGGAGTAAAGGTGAGAAAAGGGATTGAAAAGTTACTCCAGGGACTTCAGCTTCTCTTACAATATTTAAGTTCTTTAACAAATATTAGAATTGCATCATTAAATCTGACTTATCTTCCTTAATGTGCTAGTTATTTTTGCCCTCTTCTCTCTCTTCTTCTCCTTCTACTCCTCTTTCTCCTCCTCCTCCTGCTCTCTCTCTTCCTCTCTGCAAGAAACAAGAAGATTTTTTAAAATACACCTGAATTATTTGGTCATTTAAAACCAGAGACAATGGTCCTGGTTTTAAAAGACTAAGAGAATGTTTCTATTCTATTTTTCTCCTCTAACTTCCTGTTTTATTTTGGTTGGTAGTGTGGATAGAGTCTAAGAATAGAATGTATGAGGGGAAAACAGCTGTTAGCACCAAAATGATAGAGTCCATTAGCTGTCCTTACAATATGCATTGTGTATAATTGCATGATTCAATTTTACTTAGGTTTAAACCCTTTTAAAAAGTGTAGCAGTAACTACTAGACTACAGGCACTAAAATCTATGATGAATAACCAGTCTTGGTTATACTTTAAACTTTGCAAAGCTATTTATTCTTTAAAAAGAGGTAAAACATAAAGTGTTGGCTAATCAGACTAGCTAAACATCATTTACATAAAGAAAAACTACTTATTGGGGGTTGCACTAGCCATTTTGGGGGAATTACATTTGAGGCATAGTAATGGAAACACAAATAATATGGTGGGCCAGAGATATCTGTTACTTAGTTGGACAAGCTTTGAAAAGGTGATCCTGAAGTGGATTCTACTATTCAGTTGTGTGTGCTCAGTTACTAAGTCACGCCTGACTCTTTGCAAGACTATGGACTGTGGCCTGCCAGGCTCCTCTATCTATGGGATTTCTCAGGCAAGAGTACTGGAATGAGTTGTCATTTTCTTCTTCAGGGGATTTTCCCAAGCCAGGGATCAAACCCATATTTCCTAAATTGCAGGTAGATTCTTGAGTCACCAAGGAAGCTCTAATATTCAGTTACATTTGGGTAAAACAGATCTTTCAGAATAATGAGTGAGGGTAGTCCATTACAAATGACATTTAATAAAGTGGAGACCTAGGAAAAATGCTATTTTATACAGTATCTTTTAGATTATCTGAAAGATGTTTAAAATTGACAGCACACACAGTGATAGTTGATCCAATTTCTCTTATATAGCACATTAGAAAATCTGTAGACAAAAATGAAAAAGCAGCACATTAAGTATTTTTGATGTTTTCCAAAATTTTTGGCCATGCCACATGATACCCAACTTATCTTGTGGCTCAGCCGGTAAAGAATCTGCCTGTAATATGGGAGACCTGGGTTTGATCCCTGGTTTGGGAAGATCCCCTGGAGAAGGGAACAGCTATCCACTATAGTATTCTGGCCTGGAGAATTCTATGCTCTGTATAGTCCATTGCGTTGCAGAGTCAGACACGACTGAGCGTGTCTTTCACTTTCACATGATACGATGGCAAAGTTGCATATATTTAGAGCGAATCTGAGTATTGGCAGCTGCCTGGAAGAAAGAACTTCTATAAGGCATCTCCTACTCATTCCCCTCCATCTCCCCTGGGGGTTATCATGAGACTGTTTCTCATCACCTTCTGGGTTCTAATGACATAGCAGGTTTCTGTAACTCCACAGTCACAATAAAGCTTCAAAACAGAACTACTCAGCTGCAGTAAAGAATTGGCTCCCACTACTCATGTTGTCCTCAACCGGCCCCTTTTGTTTCAGTGTCATCCTTTTTGCTGTTGGGACAAAGTCCATGGGAGCTGGCAATTTTGTTCACTTTTTTCTCTATAAAGTCTCTGAATCTAAAAGTAACTCCTTGGTATCTTTACTAGTAAAATTGGTCAGGACTTGGTACTTTTATGTTGTGTGTATTTGACAGAGTCAGATTAAGAAATACATTTTACATTATTTAAATGGGAAAACATGTCATCTTCTCAGTACTGAATCAATAAGTCTGTTAGTCCTGCTTCATGAATCTCTGCATTCCAGCCCTTGAAACCCATCCCCTGCAAATTCCCCCTCCTCCACAAGTTATGTCTATAATAGCCCATAGATGTTCCTGATATCTGAGTTCTTATCCTCCTATTTAAGTGCGTTATCTATCCAGAAATATGGTTCTGTCAAAGGTCACCTCTCCCAGGAAATATAATAGTGCCCTTGAAATACAATTTTTGCAGCTAAGTTTTAATATTATTGTCAAATATCTTTGATCTAACTACCCAACTCTAAGGAGGACCTCATATTAACTGTTAGATTGTATGATTTCTAGCTTTAATTAGTTTAATTTATATTGGTTTTACTGCTCTATTCTCATATATTGAATAGTGTTAGGTACAGTGTAGGTGCTCAATTATTATAATTTTTGAATAAAATAAATATTAGACTAGCGTGGCATAAAATAACATAATTAGGTCAGTTTATCCCAGGGTGTGGTGAAAAACGTGCCAGTGTTTTAGAAATGTGCTGACTTTATTTGGGGCTTGTCAGGTGGTGCCAGTGGTAAAGAGCCCTCCTGCCAATGCAGAAGACAGTAAGAGGTGTGAGTTCAATCCATGGTTCAGAAAGAGCCCCTGAGAAGGGAATGGCAACCCAATCCAGTATTCTTGCCTGAAGAATCCCATGGACTGAGGAGCCTGGTGGGCTACAGTTCATGGGGTCACAAAGAATCAGACACGACTGAAACAAATGAGCATGCATGCACAACTTAATTCCAGTCTTATGAATTAAAGTGGGATAGAATGACACTGCCAAAAAGAGTTTACATGACATTTTCAATGCCTTGGAATATTATACAGAATAAGGAGTAGAAGGTGTAGGGATCATGTTGTCTTTTATTCTTTCAGTTTAAGTTTTAAGAAGAAGAAAAATAATACAGAAAACATAAAAAAAATCCTCTATATAATTTTTTAATAATAAGACTTACTGTTGCAAACTCTATTTTATGTTACTAAGATAATGAGCTTAGGATGGGGATAAAGACCATTTTAAAACTATTTTCAAATAACATATAGGTTGGCAAGAGAAATGCTGACCTGAACTAACAACATTTTATTTCTATCTTATTGAGAAAATTTTAAAGTGAACTCAAGAACAGACTAAATTATGAACGCATATAATCCATCCTCCTGTATTAACTGCTGTTAGCATTTTGTCACATTTATTTCTGTTTCCACTAAATGCTTATATTACATACACAGCTAAAATTTATTTCCTGTCATATTTTTTCTATTATTATGCCCACAGTCACCACTACCACAATAATCAAAAAGGTCATAAACATGGATGAGAGAGATTTAATTCATAAGGAGAATGTTTTTAGGTTTTTTGCTTTTTTTGAGAGAGAGAGATGTTGATATTCTGAAGTTCCAGTCCACTTACCAGGAAGGATAGGTTGTGACTTCTTCTAACCTTAAGTAAAAAGGGTAGAGCTTCCTCAAGATTATTTGCACGTAACAGTTTGATTTGTGTGTGTGTGTGTGTTTTTTCTACCTATAGAAATCCAGAGCTAAAATGGCACACTTGCCAGATACTTTAGGAACAGACTCTCTAATGGTTTTGGATCAGCCTTCACTCACAGAGAGTGTCCATGCAAAGAATCTCAAAGTTATCTATGAAGCACATGAAAAAATAAATTTGGCGGAGGTTACTACCTTTCTAATTTGTGCTATAAACCATCAAAAGGAGCAAATAGGCTTTAGCAAAGGAGGAACTGGAAGTGAAATGCTGAATTCCTAGCTTCTGAGGATGGTATAAGTGACTTGCAGAAAAGAATGTATTCATCTAACTAAAGAAAACCTCAGGGGAGAGCCCAGAGGTGGTATGAAGCCCCATTCAACACATTTTCCCATGAACTGGCCAGAAGCCATGATAATCATTATGAAAAAAGAGAACTAGAAGCTTAGATTAGAAAAGGTAGAAGAAAAAAGAATATTATAATTTCATTACTTACTGAGAAAGCCCCTCAGTTAATATTCAAACAACTTTAGACTTGATATTACATGGCACTGGACATAATAATTATCATGGTAGGGCTGTATTTTACAAAGAATACAGTGCTGTAGGTATTTTTATTACTGAGAGTTCTGAGAAAAGCCATGAGTCATGTTTATTCAATGTGCAAGTAGAAAGTCTAAATTATCAAGAAGATTATTGTCATATAGAAGAATGCTATTCATTATTAATAATGATTTTTTAAAAAAAACAACCATAGGGATGATTGCTACCAGTAACTGAAAAAGAATATGAAATAAGACTGAATTTTCACTGATTTCAATTTGTTTTTGTATGTGTACATGCACATGTGAGTTTATATGAAACAAAGTGTTTAACACTAATATATTTCTGGAATTATGGATAATATTGTCATCATAATTTTAGTTTTATATATTTTCCAGTTCTCTATAACATGACACTAGGTTTTTATAATCAGGGAAAAAAATAATAGCCTACTTTTGAAAATAAGTTACATAGTATAGCTTAAAAAATGGCTCCAAAATGCAGGAAAATATGAGATCTTAACATGTACAAAGTGAATTTTATGATTAAATTAAACAAACAAAGAAGAAAGATTTCACTTATTAAAAGACTGAATTCTGTCCCCCAAAATTCCCCCACTACCTCAGAATTTGACTGTCATTTGTAGCCAGGGATTTTTTTTGTGTTAGAGCAAAAGCTATTTTTAAATTGAAGTATACTTGATTTATAATGTTGTGTTAGTTTCAGGCATACAGTAAAGCAATGATATATATATATGTATATATATATATGAAAAATATATAATCTTTTTATATATATATGAAAAATATATAATCTTTTTATATATATATATATATCGGAGAAGGCGATGGTGCCCCACTCCAGTACTCTTGCCTAGAAAATCCCATGGATGGAGGAGCCTGATGGGGTGCAGTCCATGGGGTCGCGAAGAGTGGAACACGACTAGGCGGCTTCACTTTCACTTTTCACTTTCATGCATTGGAGAAAGAAATGGCAACCCACTCCAGTGTTCTTGCCTGGAGGATCCCAGGGACGGGGAGCCTGGTGGGCTGCCGTCTATGGGGTCGCACAGAGTTGGACACGACTGAAGCGACTTAGCAGCATATATATATATATATATATATATATATATATATATATATATAAAGAATTTGAAAAGGATATATATCCTTTTTCAGATACTTTCCCCATATAGGTTATTACAAAATATTGAGTATAGTCCCCTGTGCTATACAGTAGGTCTTTGTTGGTTATCTATTACATATATAGTATAGTATGTGTATATATTAATCCCTAAACTCCCATTTATCCCTGAGATATGACTTTTAAAGAGGTATTTCAGGTTGATTGATATCAGGTGAGTGATCCAATATGACTGGTTTCCTTTTAAGAGGAGATAAAAACGCAGATAGGCAGGAAAGAAATGAAGACAGAAGGAGAGGGTGGCCTTCTGCAAGCCAAGGAGAGAGGCCTCAGCAGAAATGAGCTCTCCTGACATTTTGATCTCAAAGTCATAGCCTCCAGAACTGTGGGAAAATTAATTTTGTCTGTTTAGTCCACCATTAAAGTACATTAAAGTACTACAGTACTTTATTATGGTAATGCTAGCAAACTAATACAGTATGACAGATAGTTACAAGCATCAGTTATGAATAACTTTGAGAAAAGAACTCAGCATCAAACACCATGAAGCAAAACCTTCAGAAAATGTAAGAATAACAGGTATTGGTTTGCTTCTCCACTGAAGAAATATCAAATAAATACCAAATTATAATCAAGGATATAAAATACCTAAGTAGAATGATTATTATAGCAAATCAACCCGATGTTAGAAATGTTTTCATTTCCAATCTACACTGATTCTAATTATATATCATATTAATTTATATTATATAATATAGTAAGAAATATAATTATATTTACCATATATAATTATATTCAAGACAGAAGAGAAGGGTAAACTTGGTGACAAATAATTTTGTTGCAAATGAAGGAGACAAACGAGGCAACAATTAAAGTGGAACCTGGATCAAGCGAGGTTGGTTGTTTATACAATTATTTTAAACAACAGAAATATGAAAATAATTCAATAGAGAGGGAACAATTAGTGACATACTAGAAAAAGAAAAGATTTGCCAGATTTTAGATCATGTAGACATGTAGACAAGAGAGGATGTTATCTACTCACAAATGAGTAATTGATACTTGCTAGGAGTGCAGCAAACTCACCTACACTAATAGGAAAGAAGGCAGAGCACAGGGCTATTAAAGGTGGGAAACTCTCCTCTCATTATTTTTGCTCTCTCAGTGAAACAGGAACAAGGTCATAAGCTGAGTGTGAAGGACACAGTTTTGGAAATCTATGGAGCAGGAACAAGGATTAAATACTCATCTTGAGGACTGAGAAAGTGACTGGACTAAGGCAAAATTATGCCAAGTACAGTTAACGGAAAAGTGAGGCTAATGAGTATGATTGTATGTTTCTCTCCAGCCATGTTGTAGATGCTCAGCTGTATGCACAGAAAAAGTGAAGATTTGGATTTACCTGGGTCTTTGTGCAACTTGTTAGTTTTATTTTCCTACTAGGTGGTATTCTATCATTTGCATTCAAAAGGAAGTTAAATATGCTTAAAATGCATCTAATACCTTCGTAATGCAAAAAATAAGTATCAAAGCCTATCCATGAATAGAGAAACTGGAGAAATGGAAGATAGTAATGGGAGGAAAGTCAACCAATAAATAAACCAAAGTTATTTAATATTTTCTGTAAGTATATATTACCTATTCAATTTATAGCATCATATTGAAACTATATTTATAAATACTTTTCTTATAAAATGATGGGGCTGGATGAAGTAAATTTTAGCTATAAAACAAAATTTTAATGAAAAGCACATGAGTTAAAGGATATAATAAGTTCTCTTTGGAAAATAATTAAAAATGGCACAGCAGTAAAGAATCCACCAGCCATAAAAGAATGAAATTATAGCATCTACAGCAACATGGAGGGACTTGGATGGCATTATGCTAAGTAAAATAAGTCAGACAGAGAAAGACAAATACTGTATGATTTCACATATATGTGGAATCTAAATCTCAATAAACTAGTGAATAAAACAAAAAGACGCAGATTTACAGATATAGAGAACAGAGTAGTAGTTATCAGTTGGGAGGGTGGGGAGGGCAATACAGGGGAGGGAGCATGGGAGGGACAAACCACCGGTGTAAGATAGGCTGTACTGTACAACACAGGGGCTACTGCCAATATTTTATAAGAATCGAAAGTGGAAAGCAACTTTTAAAAATTGTATACCATTTTCAAAAAATTGAAAAATAAACTCCATGCGAATTGAAAAGGTTGAATACACCATTAAATTCTAAATACCATATTTTGCATACAGTTAATTATAGATTTACTTTAAATCCTCATGATTTTTTTTTCATAATGTGATAAATCAGAATTTAGTAAATTTAGAGCTTACCTGATCTGTTGGTACACAAATATTGCACAATGCTGAATATATTATTGGTATTTGTTATATTTGCTTAATAAATCTATTGTTTATTTCTTCACAGATGTGAAGTACATCTTTTTTTTTGCTTTTAGTTGCCATTACTTTAAACCATTCAGCCTTACTATATCTAATAGTTTTACTCTTGAACCAGGCAGAATACCCCCTAAAAAGATAAAAGAACTATTGATATTATTTTCTCCCCTTGTATATTGGTCATGTCAACATTTAGCAGTCTGTTTAAATTTTACTGACAGTACCTCAAGGGACAAGTACCAAGTAACATTATAGCTTAATGTCCCAAACAGTGTTGCATTGTATGGTGAGTTCCAACTCAAGGAGGAGAAAGGGCCTCTTTGTATTGGTTGGATGAGTCTAAGAGAGACATCAACTGGCTACATTTGGGAAATGTTTTAAGAATTGGTAGTTTTATTTTTTTTTTTAATTTTTTTTTTTAATTTAATTTTATTTTTAAACTTTACATAATTGTATTAGTTTTGCCAAATATCAAAATGAATCCGCCACAGGTATACATGTGTTCCCCATCCTGAACCCTCCTCCCTCCTCCCTCCCCATTCCATCCCTCCCCATTCCATCCCTCTGGGTCGTCCCAGTGCACCAGCCCCAAGCATCCAGTATCGTGCATCAAACGTGGACTGGTAGTTTTATTTTTTAATGTACAATCAGTGGAAAGAGAGAAAACTGTGGCAAAATATCTGAGAACATTTCCAGAGGTTAGCTCCTTCAAATAATGTTCACAGTAAGATTACAAGTTCACAAAAAGACAAATAGCTATAGAAAAATGCTTTAGTGGAGCTCATTGATAATGTACTTTTAAATAATAATAAATGGATAGCAAAGTTAAGTAAAATATAACTATAAGTAATGGTAAATAAATGATTCCCAGGTTGTGTAGTTAGTAAATAATCCTCCTGTTAATGCAGGAGATGCAAGACTCATGGGTTTGCTCTCTGGGTCAGGAAGACCCCTGGAGAAGAAAATGGCAACCCATCCAGTACCCTTGCCTGGAAAATCCCATGGAAGAGGAGCCTGTTGGGCTACAGTCCATGGGTTCGCAAAGAGTTGGACTTGACTGAGAGACTGAGCATACACTTATATAACTGGACAAAATTGTTTATTACATGTCAAAAGAGAAAAAAGTAATAAAAACATTTTATTAAATGTTATTTTTAGATTTAAAAATTTAAAACTGTCACATCTTTATAGACTGTGTTTTAAGATCTTTCTTTTTTTTTTTTTATGTTCAACTGTATGAATAAGTAATATCAAAAATGATAGTAATGATAACTAAACTTTTTATTTTTTGGCTACAGGCATCATTTCTGAAGATACCAAGAAATGCATATAACTTAATTATATTTGTGTGCTACACACTGTTTTATGTAAAAATTATGGTGAAAAATAGGGACATAAAATTCAATCTCAATAAAGAGTTAGTTCAGTTCAGTTCAGTCACTTGGTCATGTCCAACTCTTTGCAACCCCAAGGACTATAGCACGCCAGGCCTTCCTGTTCATCACCAACTCCCCGAGTTTACTCAAACTCATGTCCATTGAGTTGGTGATGCCATTCAACCATCTCATCCTGTGTCGTCCCCTTCTCTTCCTGACTTCAGTATTTCCCAGCATCAGGGTCTTTTCAAATGAGTCAGTTCTTCGCATCACATGGCCAAAGTATTATAGTTTCAGCTTTAATATCAGTCCTTCCAATGAATATTCAGGACTGATTTCCTTTAGGATGGACTGGTTGGATCTCCTTGCTGTCCAAGGGACTCTCAAGAGTCTTCTCCAACACCACAATTCAAAAGCTTCAGTTCTTCAGTGCTCAGCTTTCTTCACAGTCCAACTCTCACATCCATACATGACTACTGGAAAAACCATAGCTTTGCCTAGACAGACCTTTGTTGGCAAAGTAATACCTCTACTTTTTAATATGCTGTCAAGTTTGGTCATAATTTTTCTTCCAAGGAGCAAGCATCTTTTAATTTCATGGCTGCAATCACCATCTGCAGTGATTTTGGAGCCCCCAAAAATAAAGTCTGTCACTGTTTCCCTATCTATGTGCCATGAAGTGATGGGACCAGATGTCATGATCTTAGTTTTCTGAATATTGAACTTTAAGCCAATTTTTTCACTCTCCTCTTTCACTTTCATCAAGAGGCTTTTTTGTTCGTCTTCGCTTTCTGCCATAAGGGTGGTATCATCTGCATATCTGAGGTTATTGATATTTCTCTTGGCAATCTTGATTCCAGCTTGTGCTTCATCCAGCCCGGCATTTCTCATGATGTACTCTGCAAATACATTAAATAAGCAGGTTGACAATATACAGCTCTGATGTACTCCTTTCCTGATTTGGAACCAATATGTTGTTCCACGTCCAGTTCTGACTGTTGCTTCTTGACTTGTATACAGATTTCTCAAGAGGCAGGTCAGGTGATCTGGTATTTCCATCTCTTTCATAATTTTCCACAGTTTGTTGTGATTCACACAGTCAAAGGCTTTGGCACAGTCAATAAATCAGAAGTAGATGCTTTTCTGGAACTCTTTTACTCTTTTGCTTTTTTCAATGGCTCAACGGATGTTGGCAATTTGGTCTCTGGTTCCTCTGCCTTTTCCTAGCCGGCTTGAACATCTGGAAGTTCACAGTTCATGTACTTTTGAAAACTACCTTGGAGAATTTTGAGCATTACTTTGCTAGCATGTGAGATGAGTGCGATTTTGCCGTAGTTTGAGCAGTATTTGGCATTGCCTTTTTTTGGGATTGGAATGAAAACTGACTTTTACCATTGTTGTAGCCACTGCTGAGTTTTCCAAATTTGCTGGCATATTGAATGCAGCACTTCCACAGCATCATCTTTTAGGATTTGAAATAGGTCTACTGGAATTCTATCACCTTCACTAGCTTTGTTCATTGTGATGCTTCCTAAGGGCCACTTGACTTCCCATTCCAGGATGTCTGACTCTAGGTGAGTGATCACACCATCATGATTATCTGGGTTGTGAAGATCTTTTTTGTACAGTTCTTCTGTGTATTCTTGCCACCTCTTCTTAACATCTTCTGCTTCTGTTAGGTCTGTACCATTTCTGTCCTTTATTGTGCCCATCTTTGCATGAAATGTTCCTTTGGTATCTCTAATTTTCTTGAAGAGATCTCTAGTTTTTTCCCATCTATTGTTTTCCTCTATTTATTTGCACTGATCACTGGGAAGTCTTTATCTCTCTTTGCTCTTCTTTGGAATTCTACGTTCAAATGGGTATATGTTTCCTTTTCTCTTTTGCCTTTTGCTTCTCTTCTTTTCATAGCTATTTGTAAGGCCTCCTCAGACAACCATTTTGCCTTTTTGCAGTAGACCTGGTTATGGCATAAGCCTTTTTGGAGGAGGTTGCCATTAACCCCACCATAGAGTGGCCAGAACCTACACAGGAGTGGGGAAACAGACACTTGGAGGGCACAAACAGAACCTCACGTGTACCAGGACCCAGGAGAAAGGAGCAGTGACCCCACAAGAGACTGACCCAGACCTGCCTGTGAGTGTCCAGGAGTCTCTGGTGGAGGCGTGGGTTGGTGATGGCCTTCTGCAGGTTGGGGGCACTGAATGTAGCAGTGCACGCATGGGACCTTTTGAAGGTTACCATTATCTTCATTACCTCCACCATATTTGGCCTGAAGTCAGATAACAGGAAGGGAACACAGCCCCACCCATCAATAGAAAATTGGATTAAAGATTTACTGAGCATGGCCCTGCCCATCAGAACAAGACCCAGTTTTCCCCTCAGTCAGTCTCTCCCTCAGGAAGCTTCCATAAGCCTCTCATCCTTCTCCAGCTGAGGGCAGATAGACTGAAAACCACAATCACAAATAAAGAGTTAAAGTAAATGAAAAAAGCAATGTCTGATAATACATTATCGAAAGTCTGTAAAGGATCTTAGCCACTTGAAAAGTTTTTTTTCTATTTATTAATTCTATACGAATAGCCAGTGATTATATCTTTAGAAGTGGTTTATTCCTTTGACCAGCTGTGTCAAAGACTGACTCACTCTCTTTCAACAAATTTCTTTTCCTTCAAACGGGTGACTTATCTGGCCATTCCACTTAAGGCTTTCTCCGTTGGCATCACTGCTTCCTTGGTCTTGCTACCCCTTTTCTCTATACATGATCTGCTACATCAGTAACCTTCATTTTGTTTTAAAGAATTGTGTCATTTTTGTGCGTGAGAACAAAAAGACTAAAGGCATCTTCCTAAAACCTTCCCTTCTTTCTTGCATTAATGGAAGCTTAAGTCATACTGATACTTTAGGGCTGATGTAAGAAATATCAGTTCTCTGCATACCAAAGCCACTGATCTTTCTTATTTCACATGTTTGGTAACAAAAATAATTCTTTGCATTTGTATAGACAATGACTTACAAAACCTAATAATCCTGCACACTGGCTCAGTTTGGCTCTATATTCCTCATGGGTAGGATTATTTCTCTTGGCTTCATCTAATTGCGTTTCTTCTTTTGTCCCTACATTCATAGTTTTCTTATATTAAAATCATTTTTATCATACCTATTTCCTGTGTTGCCTTCAAGAACTTTTGGGGAAAAAAAATCAGGCTAGAAATAGAAACAAATTATTTGCATTTCCAATGAGAAAAGTAAGATTCAGCAGAGGAGAGAGGGTAAGTGATTTATTTAGGAGCATGTGTCTTTTTGTTTGTTTGTATTGCTCAGGGTCGCCTTCTTTCAAAATTAAATTAATTTTTTTCTTTTTATAACTTCTTTTGTTCTCTAATCATTAAAGAAAGTATAAATGTTTCCTAAATAAATATATCAGGTAAATTTAAAATAAGGTTCATTTTTCAGTAACTATTCTATATATACAGTTCAATTTTTCTCTAATATTTATTTTCTTATTAATGTCTAAAGCTGACCTGAGTCCAAAAGGCAGCCAGATATTTCTCCAGTAAAGATGGGTTTTATTCGGGATCAGCAAAGAACTAGGGATATGCAACCATGATGAAGACACGTGCAAGTCCCCCCACAGCAAGGGAAAGAGAAAATTTTTATTGAGAGGAAAAGAAAGTTCTCAGTGGTACTAACAAAAAGTCCATCGCTTTTCATTGGCTGGGTACTTGCCAGTAAAGAATTTTTTTTCATGTTGGGCTCTGCTTTCATCTCAGGGTGTGAGAGCTCCCCCTTCTGGTTGCTTGTGTGCTGTGCTTAGTTGCTCAGTCGCCTTGGACTCTGCGACCCCACGCATTGTGCAGCGCCAGGCTCCTCTGTCCATGGAATTCTCCAGGCAAGAATATTGGAGTGGGTTGCCATGCCCTCCTCCAGGGGATCTTCCCAACGGAGAGATCGAACTCCGGTCTCCCGCACTGCAGGCGGATTCTTTACCATCTGAGCCACTAGGGAAGTGGCTAGTTGCTTAACTCTTTTAATTGAGGATTCTGTTTACATTTTCAGCTAATTAAACCTACTGACTCCTGCTCTTTTATCCTCTTCGGTATTAACCTCAAATCTGTTCTGATTGTACAACCAGTTCTTAAACATATGATATGTATTCCCATTACATTAACTTATTTATATATTTGATAAAATGGCATTATACAACTACATTTATACATTATGAAACATGTTCTCAAAACTTCAATTGATTAAATAAACATAAAGATATGCAGCTAAAGAATTATTGTGTTCATACTAGTTGTTTCTAATTTATAACTTGGCTAAGATTCAAGTAATTTATTTAATAATATGTGAGACAAGGTAAATAATTGAAGATAATATATGAGGATAATAAAGTGAACATTATATGAAGATAATAAAGTGAGCAAAATGAATCCAAGACCTTACCTGAATCTTAACATTGTCCTGTTGCAAGATGAGGTATCAAACCATTTGAATATACCATTTTCAGCTTTCTAATGTTCTCCACTTTCACTTAGTTCTATTATAATGGCTCTGTATATACATCAATACTATCTGTGTTTCTGTATTTTCTTTTAAGCATCTACAGTCTACCCTACCTCAGCTCCATCTTTCCTTTTATGTGGAATACACTCCTTAATCAAAACCCATGTGTCTTGTTTCTTCTACCCTCACCATTCTTGTTCTGCCTGCTTTTACTTACTAGCTTAATTTGGCTACACAGTTCTCTATCTTTTACATTTCTGTAGCTGTTATTTCGAAGATTCACCACTCAAATCCTCTCTCTCCTTCACTCCTTTCTTTGTTGAACCTTATTGAATAAACCTTGTTGAATAAATCTTATTTCACAGGGAAAATAAAAGCCATTATATATTAAGTTTAACCTCCCCATTCATTTAGCAAATATTTTGTGTTCCTTTGTTTTGGATGTATAGCATCCATAAAAAAGTGTTATTCTGGGAGATGCAAGATTGTGAAGATCATTCTAGAGAGAGAGAACATCACTTGTAAAATGACCTGACATAGAAATTATGCTCCATTCATTGAACAAACATGAAAAAGCAGCCCATGTGGCTTGAGTTTCTGAGTCTAGGATAGAGTAGTGATACTGTAGGGTTGTCATCCATGATCCACCTTTTTCATTATAATTAGGTTTAACTAATGCATGGTCATTTAAGGGTGATTTTGGATGTAAGGTGCTGTAACAAGTAGTTTAAATTTTATTTTATCTTCATTTTTTTGTCCTTTTATATAATTAACAATATTAGTTGTATAATTCTTAAAAGTCTATGAAAAACTAAAATTAACAGCAGTCTTGTAAAGCTTAATAAGTGCCAAACACTATACTAAGTGCTGCATATGTATTATTTTGTTTAGTCCAAGTCATATACATATGAGGGTTTGGTGATCACTAGGTAGGCGAGTCTGTGTAAATATAATGTGAAAAGCTGTTTATGAGGGCTGAGTAATTAGCTCAATGTCAAATATCCAGTAAGGATATGGATCTGTGGTATATATATATAGAAAAATCTGGCCAAGAAGCACATATAATTAATCTTACAAGAATAAGAATTCATAAGTATCACAGAAATTCTAAAATATAAATTTATCCCTTGCTCTATTGACTGAAAAGTTAATGCTAAACAATCTTTCCCACTTTCATGACTTACAAAGGCACTTAAAACTAAGAACAAAATTTTGATGTGCCCTAAAAGGCTCAACAAGTTGGTCACCATTTATTTCCACCAATCCCACATTGAACTACTCTATCCTAGACTCAGAAACTCAAGCTACATGGGCTGTTTTTTCATGTTTGTTCAATGAATGCAACATAATTTCTATGTCAGGTCATTTTACAAGTGATATTCTCTCTCTCTAGAAAGATCTTCACAATCTTGCATCTCTATCCCACTTTCCCAATTGTACACCATTAAATCTACTGCCATGATTATATGGCACAATAATATTTAAATTAAACTCTTTATTGATGATTATAGATTCCCATACAATTCTAAGAAATAACACAGAGTTATTCCTGTAAACCTTTTACCTAGTTCCTGCCAATTAACACTTTGCATGATTACAGGATACTCTCATAGCTAGAAAATTAACATGTATATAATACTCCAATATTATTCACTTTTCACTAGTTTTACAATTTTATCATGTGTAGGGTCATGTGACTACTATCTTAGCTAACATATAGAATAACTCCATCACAGTGATCTCTTGTCATACCCTTTTAGAGGCACAGCCACCTTCCTTCCTCCTGGCAACTTCTAATTGCTCTCTTATTTCTATATTACTGTCCTTTCAAGGATATTATACTAATGGACTGCATGTAAGCTTTTAATTTTTTTTCTTTTTTAAAAAATTTTTTTGGTAATATATTTAAAAATTTTTAGGCCATTTAGAATTACAGAAAAATTATGAAGATGGCTTAGAGTTCTGATGTACCCCACACCCAGTTTTCCATTATTAACACCTTATAATTAATACAAGACAGTTGTTACATTTAATGAAAAATATGATTATCATTAAATTCGCCTTTATTCACATTTCTTAGTACTTACCTAAATATCATCTTTTCTGTACCAGAGTTGCACCCAGAATATCACATTACATTTTGTTGTCAAATCTCCTTAGGTTTCCCTTGGCTGTGACAGTTTCTCATAATTTTTTTGTTTTTGATAACCTTGACAGTTTTGAGGTGTACTGTTAAAGTGTTTTGAAGAATGTCCTTCTACTGGATCTGTCTGATGTTTTTGTTCATGATCAGACTGGGGTTATGGGTTTGGGGGAAGAAGACCACAAAGGTAAAAGGTCATTTTCATTTTTCAGGGTATAGCCTATCATTGTTGATATCAACCTTAATCATCTGAGTAGTAGTTGTTAAGTTTCTCCACTTAAAAGTGTTTTTTTCTCCTTTTCCAAAATGGTAATGTTAGGAAGGAAGTCACTATGCATAGTCATACTTAAGAAGTGGGAGTTACCTGCCAGCTTTTTGGTGGTAAGGTGTGTACATTGATTACAAAGAATTCTTCTGCAGGAGATTTGTCTTTTCTTCCACACTTATTTATTCAATCATCTACTTAATCATTATAGACTCATGGGTATTTATTCTATACTTAGATTATATTCTAATACAATTTATTTCTTTGCTTTAATTGTTTCAGCTTTGGGAGCTCATTTAATTGACTCTTGTGTCCCTTTTGCATGCCCTTTCACTGGGTTTGTTCATTTCCTTATTGTTGTTGACTTTCTCACTTGCTGGCAGTACACGATATCCCAGGCTCATTGTTTATATTTACTTCATCAGTTCTAGAATCAGCTATTTATCGAAGGATCCCTGGATCCTTATATCAGAGAATTTTAGAAACTTTTTTTTAGAAACTAAAATCAGAGTGTAAGGTGACCTCAGTATATACATATGTTTTAATACTGTGGTCCATTTTATTAACTGGTTGGATCTCCTTGCAATCCAAGGGACTCTCAAGAATCTTTTCCAATATCACAATCCAAAAGCATCTATTCTTTGGTGCTCAGCTTTCTTTATAGTCCAACTTTCACATCCATACATGACTACTGGAAAAACCATAGCTTTGACTAGACGGGCCTTTATTGGCAAAGTAATGTCTTGGCTTTTTAATATGCTGTCCAGGTTGATCATAGCTTTTCTTCTAAGGAGCAAGCGTCTTTTAATTTCATGGCTGCAGTCACCATCTGCAGCAATTTTGTAGCCCTCCAAAATAAAGTTTGTCACTGTTTCCCCATCTATTTGCCATAAAGTGATGGGGGTAGATGCCATGATCTTAATTTTCTGAATGTTGAACTTTAAGCCAACTTTTTCACTCTGCTCTTTCACTTTTATCAAGAGGCTCTTTAGGTCTTCTTCATAAGGGTGGTGTTATCTGCATATATAAGGTTATTGACATTTCTCCCATCAATCTTAATTACAGCTTGTGCTTCATCCAGCCCAACATTTTGCATGATTTACTCTGCATATGTTAAATAAGCAGGGTGACAATATATAGCCTTGATGTATTCCTTTCCAAACTTGGGAAGATCCAACCAGTCAGTCCTAAAGGAAATCAGTCCTGAATATTCATTGGAAGGACTGATGCTGAAGCTGAAACTCCAATATACTATGGCTACCTGATGTGAAGAATTGACTCATTGGAAAAGACCTGATGCTGGGAAAGATTGAAGGCAGAAGGAGAAGGGGGTCGACAGAGGATGAGATGGTTGGTTTGCATCACCAAATGTGATGGACATGAGTTTGAATAAACTCCGGGAATTGGTGATGGACAGGGAAGCCTGGCCTTCTGCAGTCCATGGGGTCGCAAACAGTCAGCCACCACTGAGTAACAGAACTGAACTGATTTTATTAACATGCAGTATTTCATAGCATTGTTGTCGTTCAGTCGATAAGTCCTATCCCACTGTTTGTGAACCCATGGACTGCAGCACACCAGAATCCCTCCTCCATCACAATTTCCCAGAGTTTCCTCAAATTCATGCACTTTGAGTCCATAACTCTACTCCAACCATCACCTCCTCTTCGGCCCCATTCTCATTTTGCCTTCACAGTATAGGTGTGCTGTGCTGTGCTTAGTCGCTCAGTCCTGTCCAACTCTTTGCCACCCCACGGACTGTAGTCCGCCAGACTCCTCTGTTCATGGCATTCTCCAGGCGAGAATACTGGAGCGAGTTGCCATGCCCTCCTCCAGGGGATCTTCCCAACGCAGGGATCGAACACAGGTCTGTCCACACTGCAGGTGTATTCTTTACTGTCTGAGCTGCCATGGAATCCTGGTATAGGTGTACCACTGTTTAATCACTCAGGGTCGAAGGCTATCTGGGCTGTTTGCAGTTTTCGGCTATTCATAAAGTTGCTAGGGAACATTCACCTTTTCTGGACTAAATGCCCAACAGTGCAATTTCCGGGTCATAGGGTTAATGCACGTTCAGTTTTATAAGAAACTGGCTAAACTTTTCTAGAGTGGCTTACCATTTTATATTCCATTTCCACCAGCAGTGTACGCATGATCAAGTTCCTCTGTACCCTTGCCAGCATTTCAGATTATTTTTAAGCCATTTTGATAGACGTGTAGTGATGTGTTATTTTGGTTTTATAATAATATTTTTTGTGCCGTAGAGACGTGAGGAACGGTGAACCGAGGGGAAAAAGAAGCGCTCATGAGACTTGAGAGCTCAGAGCCGCAGAGCCAGTTGGTGAGATCGCGAGATGGCAATATCACGAGAAAGTGCGCCTGCACTGTGTAGAACCCTGCGTGGTAGCGCTGTCTCGCGAGAAAGCGCGCCGGCTTGGTAGAAAACTTGCAAGCCAGCCTGGGGGAGAGAGATGAAGGAGAGGGAGAGAGCTCGCTCGCGAGGGAGAGTGTCAACTAAGGATACTCCACTGACTGTAAGTTTTATCCTAAATACAGAAATTTTAAATCCTGACGGGAAAAATGTGCACCATAAATAAAAGTGACTGAACATCTCTTCCTCCTTCCTATCTTAGGTAAAAGTACGTTTTCTCACAGACCCTTTGCTTGGTTCTGTGAGCTTGATAAAGTCAATGCCTTCTTATATCTTGTAGTTCTCCCTGTTTATTTTTCCCCATAATACTGACAATGCTTTGTAATCACATCACAGGGTATTTAGTTGACGCATCCTTCTTTCTCACTAGACCCGGAAGCTTCACAAGGGCAGAAAATGAATATGATCTGATTACCACACTATCTCCACACTTGCTCAGGAATCTGGTATAGAGGTATTCGATAAATATTGTTACATTAATACATAGACATATGTATTATATCTAATACATAGACATATTCTTCATTAAAGGCTTCCCTAGTGGCTCAGTGGTAAAGAATCTGTCTCCCAGTGCAGGAGCCACAGGAGACCTGGGTTCCATCCCTGGGTTGGGAAGATACCCTGGAGGAGGAAATGGCAACCCAGTCCAGTATTCTTGCTTGGGAAAGCCCATGGGCAGAGGACCTGGCAGGCTACAATTTGTGGGGTTGCAGAGTCCCAGGGTCACAGAGAGTTGAACACGACTTTGCATAAGCACAAGATTGTTTATTAATTATTGAAATTTTAATTTGAATAATTCAATATTCTTAAAGTTATATTTACCTATTTATAAAATTGTTGAGTTAGATCAATTCTAAGACTGTCAACCTAAAGGACCCCAAACTACTACAAGGAGGCAAAAGGGCAATTTGAAGACTTCCAGTTAAAATTTGGGGCTCTCAGATTCAGGAGGAACCCAGAATAGTATCCTACCAGAGGAAAATGATTAAGGGTTTTTATGGGGAAAAGGGGGTATGTTAATGCAGTCTTATACAAGTTATGTACCAAGAATTTGGGTTGTAGAGTAAAACTGTTCTGTACATATGATTGGGTTATAGAATGTATGCATTTGTTACTAGGAAAAGGTATATTTTCTTTAGTGCAGGAAAACTCCAGGTCTCAGCATTATTCTTTCCTTTTGGCAACTCAGCAACTATTCAGCAGTTTAATTTAGAGTGCTCAGCAAAAGTCTAGCATAAGCAGTAAACCTGGAGGTCCTCAGGTCACTTCTCAGTCATTCCTGACATAGTTCTTTTCATAAGATTCTTGATTTCCAGTATAGAAAAGACGTGATAAGAGACAAATATATAAAGAGATGATTTCATTTTCAAACACAATTATTATTGATTTAGAAAAGTATCATTTAAAGTTATCAGTATACAGTCACCATATAATTCCATAAGCAAGGCTAAACATTTGTTTTTTTTCTCCTTTTTAAAAGTACACCATCTCTATCTTCATCCTCAGACATGGTCAAATTAGCTAAGATATCTCTGGTTAAGTTATCTTATCTTCCCAGGTGGCTTCAATCTCTAAGTATCTCTGAAAATAAGCCATGTTTTTTGATGTTTTTATAACCATCTAAAAATTAAGACAATGCTAGAAGCATAAAAAGGAGGCATAGAAAGGGTACTGGGTACACCCCCCAGTACCCAATAAATATTTGGTTTAATGAAATCTACCAATAAGGAAAAAAACTTGTCAAAACAGAGTGATTTTGAATTTTATTAGTTATTGATCTATAGTTATATTTCAGAATCCCTCTTAAATACAGAGGTCAATACAAATTAATTTCAGTGTATTTATTGAAAACAGTTTCCTGACACAAATTTATAGCCAAATTTATGACTAGTGGAATAAAAATAAATTATGTGCCATGATGCAGGATAGCCAATGCATTAAAATCTGATGTGCTTGACATGTCCCCAATAAAAGAGAATGTTATAAATCATATTCAATATAAAATATTAATCAATGAATGGCACCTATGCATTTTTTATGGGAGAGTAAACTAAAATTATAGTAAAAGAGCGTGAGTGGTGATACAAGCATTTTCAAATTAAATATAGGATAGTCTTCAATTTATAATATGCTCAAGCAGTTTTAAATCATTTTTGTTATATCATTGCATATTCTAGAATAAAGATTGATAGGGCATAATTTAATCTTATATGTAGAAATGACTTGAAGGAAATGGAGAATTTACTGGTTTATGTGAACAATGTGAATAGTCTAACTGGGTAATTCAGGCCAAATTGCTTCATATTTAAATAAATATCAATTTAGGTGCTTTTTTATTTCTTCTCATTTATCTTAAGAAACTCTGTTGGATTCTTCAATCACTTATAGTCTATTATTTCTTCCTTACTTTTATTTATACAAATATATTGCTACTGGTCTGTAATCTGCATCCCTAGCCTATATTTATAAGGATACATTGGCTCCAATTGTATGCAGGCAGAATTATATGCAGCTTCCATATCACAGCCTTAAAGAAGGTTACCCTTGACTGGAAAAATTTCTACTGGCTGGAAAAATTAATGGTCTATATGTCCTAAGGAAAATGTGAGAATTGAATAAAATAATTTATGTAAAACAGAATAAAATCAGTTATTCAGTTCAGTTCAGTTCAGTTGCTCAGTCGTGTCTGACTCTTTGCGACCCCATGAATCACAGCACGCCAGGCCTCCCTGTCTATCACCAACTCCCGGAGTTCACTCAAACTCACGTCCATCGAGTCAGTGATGCCATCCAGCCATCTCATCCTCTGTCGTCCCCTTTTCCTCTTGCCCCCAATCCCTCCCAGCATCAGAGTCTTTTCCAATGAGTCAACTCTTTGCATGAGGTGGCCAAAGTACTGGAGTTGCAGCTTTAGCATCATTCCTTCCAAAGAACACCCAGGGCTGATCTCCTTCAGAACGGACTGGTTGGATCTCCTTGCAGTCCAAGGGACTCTCAAGAGTCTTCTCCAACACCACAGTTCAAAAGCATCAATTCTTCGGCGCTCAGCCTTCTTCTCAGTCCAACTCTCACATCCATACATGACCACAGGAAAAACCATAGCCTTGACTAGACGGACCCTTGTTGGCAAAGTAATGTCTCTGCTTTTGAATATGCTATCTAGGTTGGTCATAACTTTTCTTCCAAGGAGTAAGCATCTTTTAATTTCATGGCTGCAGTCACCATAACCATCTATAAGTTATGGATGTTTTTGCACTTATAAAACATTGTTAAATAAAATTGTTAAATTGGCAACTTCAAGGAGAATATAAATGGAATGAGACCAGAACTTCCTCTGCATTGCAAAATATGTACCCAAATTTGACTATTTCTCAATAGCCAAAACAAAATAAGAAAATGTGACTATTAACATAATTTTTTGTATCCATGAGAAAATGATGGGTGCTAAGTAGAAGGAAAAATTTTAAATGCTTATATTTGAAAGTAATTTCTCTTATAGACTTCTAATAAATGCATGGCAAACTCTGCATCTATGTCTGTCTATCAGTATTATTTGAGGGGCAGTTTCAAAGCTTAATGAGGTGAAATCAGTTCTGTCAAAGTTAGTGACAAGGCACAGGCAGTAGAGCAGAGTGTGTAAAGGATAGTGAACTAGTTTTGAATCCAGGTTTGGCTTTACCTATGGATCCCCATGCAAGTTACTTACCTCAAGAAAATCTAAAGCTTGTACTGCCTTGAAAACTGATAATTCAGATTCATTCAGTATCCAAGAAAAATTTAAAAAATGCACTGAGATTATTTGCATTAGTTATTTATACCATTATAGTAGCCAAGTTTTACAGAAGAGTTATCAGAACTCTTTGTAATAGAAAAGCAAGTTTCTTATAGCTGGAAGAGTCCTATGCAGAAATAATAGGAAACTAGGGACTTAGAGCCTGAAAATGTTAGATTTCCCAATTTGTGTGGTTGTCTTAGTAGCTGTTCACTTATTTTTTTCATTTAAGAAAATTTGTATCCTTTATCTTTGTCAGTTAACATCTTTCCATCAACCTCAAAGGTTGGTGTCAGAATATGGATTAGCGCCAAGACCTAGAACTTAAAAATTAAGTTGACTTGAAGAAATTAGAATCTGATTATTAGGGTTGATTTGAAGTAATTAGGAAAAACAACAGCAAAGTAGTTCAGCAAGACAATGATATAGAAGGCTAGGGTTGCACCCAGACCATTCTGAGCAAATACTCTATATGTATTTACCAGTGATGAAGGATTGTTTCAGTAAACTATGACCATTATATCCTAAGATTTCAGAAGGCTTATCAAACTGGGTTAAAAATAAAGTATGGTCCAAAAATGGTAAAGTGAACATTTCTCCTTTAGATTTTGGAGTTCATTGGCTTTACCTGGAGGAGTAGAGATGCCTGAGAATTCCCAACAGAGACTGAAACTAAGAAGCGCTAAACCAGAAATCTAGTAGGTAAGTGAAACAAGAACTAAAACTATGGATTCTTGTGTCTTTATAACTAAATGCTAAAGGTGTTAATGTTAGAAATGTTGATGTTCAGAGGGCTGCATCAACCTCATCCTCTCTGAAATAGGAGTTTATCATATGTAAAAACATACAAGAGCTGAGAAGTTCTTTGACTTTAACAAACTTTAAGCTTTCTGAAAAAGGGAAAAGAAAGCAGATTGCAGAGTAAGGAAAATAAAATTTCAACTATGGGATGAATAGTTAATCTCCATTATTACAGGCATTTTCTGAATGAAGTGCACATTTGGAGCTTGATGACTTAAGAGACTAATTACTATACATATACTCCATGCATTTTTTATTTTTTAAAAATTATCTTAATAATGGATCTCAGAAATGATTTCATATGTGGACCCTATCTCTTCCAGTGTAGAGTTAGAAGTAGGTGATATAGAATTTTTGTTGTTAAAATGTATATAGTAATAAAAGTTATTTGCAAATTCTCTTTGAATGATATAAGTGAATGCATGATGCATGACCAGTTTGGAAGATTCTGAGAGGGTATATTTGCCTAACATGTCCAAGTGATTTCACTATTACCAGAGTGATTCATGATTCCACTGTATATGAAATTGGTTTAAATATATGGTGATTGAAGGGTTAACTTACTTTTGTCCTTCCAGCATGGTTGTGTTTTGGGGAAGATATTTTGCTGCACTGGAGCCAAGATAGATAAGTGGGAGAGGCTGGAAATATGCCCAGCTTCTCCAATCCCAAAGTCCTTAGGAAAATAACTTTTTTTCTTTTCTCATCCTCTTGAGGTGTTCTGCTAACAATGGTTTTTACTAAGCTTTCTTAGGAAGTGAAAGCATTTAGCAAGGATATGGATGTTGGTTCCCAACCACCGTCCCCTCCCTCCCAACTACTTTTATTTCTTAATTTTTTTAGTAAAATACGTGTAGGAGGTAAAGTTATATTGAAAAGAATAAGAAATAAAATTATTATAATTTAAAGAAAATTACTCAAGATAATTATTAAATATTAAATTGTTCAGAGCTCTGACAATTACTGTTGGCCAGGAGCAACAAGTGAAGCTGATAGTTAAACATCTGAGTAAGGGTTGGAACAGTTTCTGCTTCCACATATAAGGAGTTTGGAAGTCACCCCTCTGTCCTAAGAATAGGTACAAATCTAAGCAGACTGAAAATCAACACCTTTTTTTGTATCCATAAGAGAGGGGAGATCACATGGCAGATTGCTGCCTCCAGAATTGGATAAAAAGATAGGTGAATACAGGGAGTCATGGCTTACTAGAGCAGAGACATATAATCAGGAAGTAATATAGGTACCAGTGGTGGGGAAGGAAAATCTGAATTGTTATTGACAACATTGTTGGAGGCCAGTATGGACAAATCTGAGGTTTAACAACTCCAGGGAAAACCAGTCATAGGGAGTCCCTGCTTCAGTATTGTGGGATTTACCTTCAGGAGGTCTGCCAGCTCCCACATTACTCATCAGTAAAAAAACACGTTCAGGCTTTGGGCAGGGAGAAAGGGAAAAGGAACCCATTTTGAAATAATCCAGAGTACTCTGTTCTTGTTAACAAGGCCTCCCTTCCGGTGAAGCTAGTTAACCTGAGCCTAACTTGCTGGCATATTATCAGAGCCTAAGTTATCTAGAGGACAGAGAAATACTCAACTCCGATCAAAAACTCTGATAAGCCTCTAGCTATGCTAACTAAGGAACAAAGAAAAAAGACAAGTTACTAATGTGAGAAGTGAGAAACCTGAAATCACAAACCCAAAGACATGAAAAGTATAATAAAGGATTTATTATGAATAATTCTATGTATACAAATCTGATAACTTAGATGAAATGCACCAATTCATCGAAAGACATAATTTCTAAACTTATATAAGAATAGATAATTCAAATATGTGTTTATTTTTTAAAGAAACTGAGTTAATAAATAATCTTACAAAACAGAAAACACCAAGCCCACATGGGTTCACTGGTGAATTCTATTAAACATTTTGTTAAAAATTAAGCCAAATCTCTGCAATCTCATTCAGAGAATAGAAGCACAGAGATACTTGCTAACCCATTCTGTGAGGCCAGCTTACCCTAAAAACAAAACCAGACAAAGACAGAAAGAAAACTATAGATCAGTATCTCTCATGAAATGAATGTAAAAGTCCTCAACAAAATATTAGTGGATCAAATTCAACAATGTGTACAAATAGTTATATGTCATGACCAAATGAGATTTTTTACCAGGTATGCAAGGCTGGTTCAACATTCAAATAACAATTTATGTAATCCATCACATCAATAGCCTAAAAAAGCACAAACCCCATGATCATATCAACAGATGCAGAAAAAATATTAATAATATCCAGTGCACACTCATGATAAAAACTCTCAGTAAATTGAGAATACAAGGGGACTTCTTCATCTTTAAAAAGAACATCTACAAAAAATCATACAGATAATATCATACTCAATGATGAGAAACTTGAATCTTTTTCACTAAGATCAGTTATAAAGCAAGGATGTTTTTTCTCACCATTCCTTTTTAAAATTGTACTAGAAGTCGGGTAATAAATGTACTAGAGAAGAGCAAGAATTTCAGGGTAAGAAAAATATAAATATACTAGGATAAAATATGTGCAAATCCTTTTATGAGCTTAGAGTATGGAAGCTTTTTTCAGTTATGATTTAATATCCATAATCCATAAAGGGAAATATTGATAAATTTGACTATAACAATATCAAATACTTCTGCATAGCAAAATGAAGGGAAAAAAAGCACTGTAAACAAACTCTGAAAGCAAGTGACAAACTAGGAAAAATTATTTTCAGTTCATCTGTGAGAAGAAGATTTAATCTTCCTAATTTATGTAAATATCTTACAGATATATAAAAGATGAATGAACAAAAGAAAGCAAATTTATATATACATTAAAGAGTAATTTAAAAAAATTCAACCTTGCTCAAAAGAGAAATGCAAAGTAAAAATAAAACAAGATACCATTTTTTACTTCTCAGATTAGCAATAATTCAAAAGGATGAGAAAATAAGAAAATATTCTGTGGGCCAGGCTAAGGGGAAACAGATACTTTCATACATTGCTGGTGGGAGGACAAGTGCTATAATGCCAATAAAAGGAGTTAGAATAATATATCGAAATATTTGCCTGTATCCTATGACCAACTGATCTCACTTTCTAGAATTTATCTGGAATACATTTCTGTATAGATGAGATGATATAGCTATAAAGTAGGTAACTGAAATATTGTCTGTAACACCAGAAGAATGGAAATAACCCATGTTCATCAATGCGTGTGTATGTATCAGTCACTCAGTCATGTCCAACTCTTTGCGCCCCCATGGATTGTAGCCCGCTGGGCTTCTCTGTCCATGGAATTCTACAGGCAAGAATCCTGGAGTGAGTAGCTATTCCCTTCTCCAGATGATATTCCCAATCCAGGTCTTGAAACCCAGTCTCCTGCATTGCAGACAGATTCTTTATCATCTGAGCCACAAGGGAAGCCTGTGTTCATCAATAGGGGACTAGTAATATATCACTCTAGTAAAGCAGGTAAAGAAAATAAGGAAACTTTCTATATGCTGATATTAAAGAGCTCAAGATACATCATTATCAGTTGAAAAGCAATTTTCATAGTATTGTCTATATCAAGTTTACCTTTTTTTTAAACAAAAAGGGAAAATGAGTATATATTTATGTTTGCACAAAGCACCCCAGGTGATGTACCCAAAAGTAATAACAATGGTTGCCTCTGATGGAACGAGGTGGGGTAAATTAGATTGATGGTGATTGAGTGAGTCTGAGACTTCTCATTGTTTACAGTTTTTTCTTTTGGATTTTTGAACTGTGTAAACATATGAAAATAAATATTTAAAAGTCAGTCAAAGTGGTATATTCATAACATTTTTTTTGTTACTGAAATAGTTCCAAATTCCTCACTGCACTGATGAAAAAGATTTTGAAGTTTAGAATGTTTAATGACTTCGTTGAATTCACAAAGCTATATTGTAGTAAATTTGAAATTAGAAATGCAGTGACATACATTGATAACATCTGAAATTCTGAGTAGATTTTCTAAGACATCTCTACCAGTTCAGTCCTCACAGAAGCTGCAATGTCAAAAAAATATGTTTATCCAGGTACAGGGGTCAGGATGGAAATGTATTTATATCCTTTCTCAAAGTATCATAAATGTGATAGGTCAAAATAAAACTTATAAAGTTAATCTACAAGTATTAAGTAAGGAAAAAATTAAAGGAAGTATGATGCATGTGGAGATGTTCTTCATAAGTTTATGTGGTTTGTGAGAAAATCAAATCTGTATGGTCTTGGTTGTGCTTACTAAAAAGGAAATTTATGAATATAATCTATTTGCTTTTGATAAATTATATAGCTTAATATAAAATGAATATTTTAAAAATTGTGAAAATGTATATTTTAAATAAAAAGGTTTACTGTATAGTTTCAAGTTTAAATGCATGCTTTGTGAAATTAGATTGTGCTATTAAACACTGAAAACTTACAATGGAATTGAACAGTGTAAATAAAATGAATAATAATAAAATGAGTGACTCTTCCCACAAACCTTTTAGGATCCAGAGTTGTTGAATATTTTAAAAACTGAATATGAAATTTATAATATAAAATGTTATATTAAAATATTTAATATAAAATGTTATATTAAAATATTTAATATAAAATGTAAAATTCTGTTGACTTAAAAATTTTTTTAAATCATTAGCGTCAATTTTGTTGACCTTTGCTTATATTCTTCTAAGGCTCAGTGGTACAGAATCCATCTGCAGTGTGGGAGCCACAGGAGAGGAGGGTTCAATCTCTGGGTCAGAAGATGGCCAGGAGTAGGGCATGGTAACCCATTCCAGTATTCTTGCCTAGAGAATCCCATGGACAGAGGAGCTGGGGGGGCTACAGTCCATAGGGTTGCAAAGAGTTGGACATGACTAAAGCAAATTAGCACAAACACATATTCTTCTAAATCACTCTAGTATTAAATGAAAAATTTCTTCATATCAAAATCAAAATTTTCATGCTATCATAAAGAGTTGTGTTTTATTGCCACACTTCTATAACATGTATTTCATTGTGATCATAAATTAAATAAATTAAATCTCAATTAAGTTAATTTTTTAAAAATTATACTACAGTGAGTCAGAGAACAGCTGAGATGAAAAGAAATCAAATTGCTTTTGCTTCTTTGTGTTTCTTAATTTGTAAAATATCATTTATTTGTATGGAACACCAGTGTTTATAAGGATTAGATGAATATGGAAATCTTCAAGCCAGGATTTGAAAATCTATTCTAGCAGTATAGGAGTTTAGGGCAGATCTTCTGTTGCTCTTCTCTATTACTCTCCTATTCTATGCAGTGCAAGTTGTCGTTCTTTGCAGTTGAAATAGTTTTTAAGTTTAGCTAATGCAATCTAAGTGATGAAAAGGGTTTTAAAATCGAATATTTGGAATTTAAAGTATAGCAGTTGTTGTCCCAAAGTAGAGTTTGAGAAATTTTGTTTGGTCCTTTCGTTGCACCATATTATAGTTTTTGATCACCTTTTATTAACTCTGCTGGTGAGTAAGGGATTCTCTACTCTAAATAGTGTTAAATGGCTGATGTTGAGCCAGGTCAATTTGCCCTATGTACACAAGTCAAAATGCTGAGCCACTAAGGTTTGCAGCAAAGATAGAAAGGGTTTATTCACAAGGCAGCCAAGTGAGGAGATAGGAGAACAAATCTCAGTTTTGCTTCCCTGGAGGCAAGGGACTTCCAGCATTTATGGGGTAAAGAATAGAGAAGCAAAGTAGTCTAAGGCATGGGAACTATAGGGAAAGGTGACTGGAAAAGCATGCTAATTGTCCAGTTGCACAGACTTAACTGGACTACAGGCCTCTGCTTGTTCTTAAGGTAATTTTCAGCCCTCTGATGTCCAGAGCCACTGAGGACACTTGTGCCTGTCCAGTTGAAGGGTTGGTGGTCCTGTCTGTAACTAACTCAGCTTGAATTAGATGCAGTTGACTCCAAATTCCTAGAAAATAACTTAGGCAGAAATCTTACAGTATTGTTTAGGTTGTGTGCTGCCTGGAGGACAAGCAAGTGTTAAAATGATGTTGATTAGTGAAATGTGGTGAATTGGATTTCACCCACAGTCATGGGCAAATACATGCCACCCAACAATCGAATGGAGAAGGAAATGACAACCCACTCCAGTATTCTTGCCTGGAAAATCTCATGGATGGAGGAGCCTGGTGGGCTATAGTCCATGGGGTCGCAAAGAGTCAGACATGACTAAGCAACTTCACTTCAGCAATCAAATGGAAGTTTATTAATCAAATATACTCACAGCCCCAGAGGAGGATGTAACATGCTACACAGGGGGACAGGGTTGCACTCAGGAATACAGTGAATAAACAGGCTTTAGGAGGTAGGGTTTGTGGTAAAAAGAGGGCAGGGGTAACTCTGGGAGGGTGTGTTAGTTGCTCAGTCATGTCCGACTCTTTGTGATCCCATGGACCATAGCCCACTAGGCCATTCTGTCCATGGATTTCTCCAGGCAAGAATACTGGGGTGGGTTGCCGCTTCTTTCTACAGGGTCTGGGAGGGTATGATTGGCTTATTTGAATGATTTCAAGGACTTGCAAGCAGATAAAACCCATATGTTATGGATCATCAGATGGCATCCAGATGGTCTAGCTGATAGAAGATCTGGCCAGGTGGGAAGTTTTCTTCCTGTGTGGAAGCATACCTGGTGAGAGCAAGGGGACCTGTGAAGTTCAAAAAGTCAAGGCAATAGCATGGGAGAGTTTGGGCCTTATGATATGTAGAATTGTAGTCTAAAATAGTATGTTCCTCTTGAAGACAAGTTTATTAATATTTTCTTTTTTCAGTTCTCTCTTAAATGAATGTTTCTGTTTTCCCCCTGAAAGCTCCAGAAATATTTCATTCTTCCATGTGAAATGTTCAGTGTTACATAATTACATAGTACCTCAGGTGTCTAAAATACCTAAAAGGGTAGACTACAAATTTAACAATTTTTAAAAACAGATTATATTCATGTGTAAAAAATTATGAAATGTTATAATTTTATGAAGTGTTCTATTCTGAAGATTTTTTTAAAATTCATAAAATATAGAGAGGCAACATGGAATGTGATAGAATGGGAAAAGAACACAGAACAAGTGTAAGAAACAAAGGTTCTAATCTTGGTTCTTTCGGATGTAGTTTAGTTGTTCTAGTCTTCAGCTTCAGCAGAAAATAAGATGGTAAACATGTTTTTTATTTTCCTCCTGTCTCCAATATTATTTTAATTCATCTGAGTTTAAACATGTTTTAAAAATCCTTGGCCAGTTTGCATGTATATTTTAATTTTTGTTCTGTAAATAATGAACCAAAGTTAGTAGAACAGATGGCTATCGGAAGAAAATGATGTTTCAGTTGATTCCAGAAGGGAGCGAAGCCAAGGGAAAATACCTTCACTAAAATATTTTGTTGATGTTCACCTTGGCTATTAGGTACCAACTCATTCATATTATAGAATTATTACAAAGATCGTAATTACTTAAGGTATTTACAAATACTTCAATTTTAAAAATAATTAAGTTCATCATATCCTTGCTAGTAAAACTTGTGGAGATAAAATGTAGCAGCTGTTCTTTAAAAGATAATTTGGTCACTTTCAGTATATGAGTTGAAGGGAAGCATCCTTTTACAGTGATTCTATTTATTCTTTTGGAATTTACTGAATACAGATTGAGAGAAAATAGGTTAACCACAACAAAAAATGAAAGGGAAGCTCTTGCTTATTTTCATTTATCTTACTACTTCTGGGAGTTGAAAATACACAAATAAAGATCTAACTTTGGCAGAAAGAACAAAGGAATCAAAATGAAACTCAAATCTGCGGCAGGCAAAAGAGGTGGAATGTTCTTTTTTCTATGCAGTGTTGGAGAGTATAGAATTTTGAGTGTGTGATACAATGGGGTTGCTCTTGGTGGATTCTTGGAGCATTGTTTAAGTCATTCTCATTTCTCCATTTTTTTCTTTCATTTGTGCAAAACCTTTGGGAAGTAATTTGTTGCAGAATGTTAAAAGATTGTGATGAAATGAGACTTACTTGGAAGAGGGAAAGCTTAGGATTGGCCTGGAGTTTAGCTCCAAGTAATGCTAAAGGTTCTTTTGTGTTTTTCTAAGTTGCTCAACCATTTTTATTGGAATAGGACAAATGGGGAGAAGAGAACAGAAGTTTTATGTCCAGGAATAAAAGTCATGGAGTTGTCTGAAACTTCCCTTTTATTCATCTTCCTGGTTGGCAGTCCTTACTGTTGGGCAAGAAATAGATTTGGAATCTGCAAGGATGTGAACATTATGTCCAAATTGAAAATTTTATAAATAAGCTTTATAAAATCAGCTGCAAGTGAACACCCATCTGAGCATGAACTGAGATACTTTCTAGATACTATGCCATTTTATTCCTTTGGCAATATTATCAAATATTCCATATAGATAAGGTCTACTCATTGACTATGGAAAAAACTGATATTTTGGGATTTTTTTACTTTTGCAACTTCCTCTGAGAAGATGTCTTCTCAGAGGTGTATGCTAAATATTCTTCATTTTAGCACTTTATTTTATTATTGATTGAGTATTAGAATTGAAACACATACACACACATTTCACTAGCAGCAGGTGCTTTGAAATCAGTGACCAGATTACTCATCTTTGTTTTTCCATTGTCACATAGAATGATAGAACATACAAAGCAAATAATACTTAGTTTTATTCTTAATTCCTCTAATTAATTCTTATAGTTCCTACACCTTGATTATCTACTTATTAAATTTTACCAATCTTTAAAGGCTCATCTCAGATACAGTCTTCTGAAAGCACTTATTTTTCTTTCCATCCAAATAATATATTTTTTCCTACTAATCAAAAAATACTGTTTCGTGTCTTGCTTATGTTTCTTGTCTTACTCTTCCTAGAATTAAATTTGTATGTGTGTGTTTTGTCACTAGCATTATATTAAAATATTCTAATCTCTTCAAAATATCTTTTAAATACTTTCTAGGGTATTGTTTTAGGTTTTTGTATTGCATCCTTGAGGATGTTTTGCTGAACAATAGACAAGTTGTTTTGCTCAGTGGAAATTATATTTTAATTGATATAGGGAAATATAATGAATACACTAATTAAACAGAATATTAGAAAATAATATTAGTGGAATAAGCAAAAGTAAAACAATATAAAGGAAATAGAAGTGACAAAAGTTGTAGTTGCAAAGTAAAATAAGGTAATCAGAGTAGGCTAATATTGGGAAGATGACATTTTTGTAAAGATTAGACTGGCAGTTAGGGAGTTAGCCATATCCCTCCCTGGGGTTACAGGGAGTGCTCCAGGCAGAGGAAACAGACAGTACAAAGGTCCTAAGACAGGATCATGGGAGGCAAATTAGAGTAATAGAGGCCAGTATAATGGGAAGGGGACCTATTTGAAAGACGGGGGTGAGGTAGGAAATGAGATTAGGATGATTATGAGGGCCTAGATCATTAAGGTCTTTCTAAACCCTTTATTCCCTTCATGGATCACAGCCTTCTTGTGGTGAAGGGGCTTGCATAACTCAATGAAGCTATGAGCCATGTCTTGCCAAACTTCCAAGACAGACAGGTCATAGTAAAGAGTTCTGACAAAATGTGGTCCACTGGAGGAGGAAAAAGCAAAAAGATATGACACCGGAAGATGAGCTACCCAGGTTGTAAGGTGTCTGATATGCTACTAGGGAGGAGCAGAGGGCAGTTATTGATAGCTCCAGAAAGAATGAAGAGGCTGGGCCAAAGCAGAAATGACCCTCAGTTGTTGATGTGCCTGGTGGTGAAAGCAAAGTCCAATTCTGTAAAGAACAATATTGCATAGGAAGCTGGAATGTTAGGTCCATGGAACAAGGTAAATGAGATGTGGTCAAGCAGTATATGGCAAGATTGAACATTGACATCTTAGGAATTAGTGAACTAAAATGGATAGGAATAGGTGAATAGAATTCAAATGACCATTATATCTACTACTGTGAGCAAGAATGCCTTAGAAGAAGTGGAATAAACTTCAGAGTCTACCAAAGCATCCGAAATGCAGTCTTGGGTGTAACCTCAAAAATGAAAGAATTATCTCAGTTCATTTCCAAGGCAAACCATTCAACATCACAGTAATTCAAGTCTATACTCCAACCACTGATACTGAACAAGTTGAAATTGACCAGTTCTATGAAGACCTAGGGGCTTCCCTGGTGGCTTAGATGGTAAAGAATCTGCCTGCAATGTGGGAGACCTGGGTTCAATCCCTGGGTTGGGAAGATTCCCTGGAGGAGGGCATGGCTACTCCATTCTCCAGTATTCTTGCCTGGAGAATTCCCATGGACGGAGGAGCCTGGTGGGCTACTGTTCATGGGTTTGCAAAGAGCCAGACATGACTGAGTGACTAAACACATACACATGAAGACCTACAACACCTTTTGGAGCTAACACCAAAAAAAAAAAAAAAGATATCCTTTTCATCATAGGAGATTGGAATGCAAAAGTAGAAAGTCAAGAGATACCTGGAATAACAGGGAAGTTTGATTCGGAGTACAAAATGTAGCAGGGCATAGGCTAACAGAGTTTTGTCAAGAGAAAACACTGGTCTTAGCAAACGCCCTTTTCCAACAACACAAGAGATGACTCTACCCATGGACATCATGTGTCAATACCTAAATCAGATTGATTATATTCTTTGTAGCCAAAGATGGAGAAGCTCTATATTGTCAGTTAAAACAAGACCAGGAACTGACTGTGGCTCAGATCGTGGCTCAGATCATTGCAAAATTCAGGCTTCATATGAAGAAAGTAAGGAAAAACACTAGACCATTCAGGTATGACCTAAATCAAATCCCTTATGATTGTACAATGGAGGTGACAAATAGATTCAAGGGGTTAGATCTGCTAGACAGAGTGCCTGAAGAACTATGAACAGAGGTTCATAACATTGTACAGGAGGCAGTGACCAAAACCATCCCAAAGAAAAATAAATGTTACAAGGCAACATGGTTGCTTGAGGAGGCTTTACAAATAGCTGAGGAAAGAACAGAAGCAAAAGGCAAAGGAGAAAAGGAAAAGTATACCCAACTGAATACAGAGTTCCAGAGAATGGCAAGGGGAGATAAGAAGGCCTTCCTAAATGAATAATGCAAAGAAATAAAGGAAAACAATAGATTGGGAAAGATGAGAGATCTCTTTAGGAAAATTGGAAATATCAAGGAAACATTTCATGCAAGGATGGGCACAATAAAGGACAGAAACGATAAGGACCTAACAGAAGCAGAAGAGATTAAAATGAGGTAGCAGGGATACACAGAAGAACTATACAAGAAAGGTCTTAATGACACAGATAACCATGATGGTGTGGTCACTCACCTAGATCCATACATTCTGGAGTGTAAAGTCAAGTGGGCCTTAGGAAGCATTATTATAAACAAAGCTAGTGGAGGTGATGGAATTATAACTCAGCTTTTTAAATCCTAAAATATGATGCTTTAAAGTTCTGTGCTAAATATATTAGCAAATTTGGAAAACTCTGCTGGGACCACAGGACTGGAAACAGTCATTCCAATCCCAAAGAAAGGCAGTGCCAAAGAATATTCAAACCACTATACAATTGTATTCATTTCACAGCTAGCAAGTGTATGCTCAAGTCTTTTAAGCTAGACTTCAGCAGTATGTGAACTGAGAATTTCCAGACGTACAGGCTGTGTTTAGAATAGGCAGAGGAACCAGAGATCAAATTGCCAACATTTGTTGGATCATAGAGAAAGCAAGGGAACTCCAGGAAAATATCTACTTCTGCTCCATTGACTACACTAAAGATTTTGGCTTGTGGATCACAACAAACTGTGGATAATTCTTAAACATGGGAGTACCAGACCACCATAGATGTCTCCTGTCTCTTATATGCAGGTCAAGAAGCAGCAGTTAAAACTGGATTAGAATACTGGACTGGTTCAAAATTGGGAAGAGAGTATGACAAGGCTGCATATCATCACCCTGTTTACTTAACTTCTATGCAGAGTACATCAAGCAAAATAACAGGCTGGATGAATCACAAACTGGAATCAAGATTTCCAGGAGAAATATCAACAATCTCAGACATGTAGATGATACCACTCTAATGGCAGAAAGCAAAGAGGAATTAAAGAGCCTCTTGATGAGGGTGAAATAGGATAGTGAAAATGGTGGCTTGAAACTCAGCATTCTAAAAACTAAGATCATGGCTTTGGGTCCCATCACTTCATGGCAAATAGAATGAGAAAAAGTGGAAGCAGTGTCAGATTTTATTTTATTTTCTTGGGCTCCAAAATCACTGTGGACAGTGACTGCAGTTCTGAAATTAAAAGAGAGTTGCTCCTTGGAAGGAAAGCTATGATGAACCTAGACAGCCTATTAAAAAACAGAGACCTCACTTTGCTGACAAAGGTGAGTATACTCAAAGGTATGTTTTTCCAGTAGTCATGTAGGGGTGTGAGAGTTGGATCATGAAGAAGTGGCAAAGAATTGATGTTTCAAACTGTGGTGCTGAAGAAGATTCTTGAGAGTCCCATGGATCACAAGAAGATCAAACCAGTCAATCCTGAAAGAAATCAATTCTGACTGTTTGTTGGAAGGACTGATGCTGAATTGAAGCTCCAATATTTTGGCCACCTGATGAGAAGAGCCAACTCATTGGAAAAGACCCTAATGCTGAGAAAGATTGAAGGCAAAAGGAGAAGGGGGTGGCAAAGGATGAAATGGTTAGATAGCATCATTGACTGAATGGACAGGAATTTGAGCAAGCTCTGCAAGATATGGACAGTGGAGCCTCGCATGCTGCAGTCTATGCAGTCTCAGAGTGGGTCATGACTTAGCGACTGAAGAACAGCAACAAGCCCTTTAAAACAGTTTGTGTTTTACATGGGTAAAATCTGCAGATATTGCAGGAATTTTAGCAGATTAGTGATGTGACCTGACTGCTTTAAAAGGACAAAGTGTAATTACTGTAATGAAAGTATTTATTAGGTTTGCCAAGGATAGAGCAGAGAGACTAAGAGAATATTGCAGTAGAGGGATGATATTATTATGTCAGAACACAGAATATCTGTAGAAGTAGGAAGTGAACATATTCCAAGGAAGTTTGCAATGGACAGATTTAGAGGAGAATATAAGCAGTTTAGTTTAAGAAATGTCAATGTGATGTGTATTAAACATTTTATATATGTGTGAGTAGCTACACATTCTTTCGCTAAGTGTTGTTTACAACTAGTTATTTATTATGTAGAAGCTACCTATATAACACATAAAAACGTCACTATGTTTTCCTCTTACTTTATGTGATAGTATTCTTAGGTAATAAGAGAAGTTTACTTTCTGTCCAATTAATACTTTGAGAACTAGAGTAAATATTTTTAATTTCAGAATCTTCGGTAAAGATTTTACCAAACTGTAATATATTAGGAAATAAGAAATGGAAAAAAATAACACTTTGTGGCTTATAGATTTCTGTAGATTTGTGAAAACATGGCATATTTTTCACACTGATCTTTTTAAGTTATACCTGTCATATTAACTTTCTGGTAAAATGTCAGGTATTTTGAAAATTAGCACAACGAATGAATCAGACACACAAAGATAATGTCTTTGCCAGCCCATAAAATATATGCAGTCCTCCTATGCCTGAATACCCCTTTATTTTTTTTTTTTCATGATTTACCATTGAAATGTGAGTTGACAGTTTTATGTATAGGTTGCAAATCTGGCTCACTTTATCAATCCCATGCATATTAATATGTATGTATGGTAATTTTTGTTGCTTGTAGAATGGCCTTTAGACACTGCTTCAATTCTGTGCAATTTAATAGGTGAAGTGTTGCAATGTGCACTTTCCATGGGTTTGTTTTTATTAAACTAGTGAACTAGGCTGTAGAAATTTGCTCAGTAATTGTCACTTTGTTATTATATTCCTATACTTGATCAAAAAATAAAATGTGAGATACATTACCATATATATGCATATATAATCTATTTGCCAATGTAAATGTTGCTTCTATTTATGGAAACTCAATAACTTCATTGAAGCAAGAGAGTCATTTTGGAAGTGTAATTTTTACAAAATGAAGGCACACATTTTCATAAATTTCCAGAAATTATCTGAATTAGAGTAATTATGATCCACCAAGTGATTCTTAGCTTTCTAATATAATATTAAGAGAAAATAAAACTTCATAAGCTCTAGTTATTCTAGTACATGTCAAATATCATTATCAGCTAGACTTGGTTATGAAGATGAAAAGCCTCCCTTTATCTTTTTCCCTTAACTTTTCTCGGCGTTGTATTTCAAAGATTTAAGAGTTGGTGTTTTACAGTCAAGAACTTATAAATCCTCAATCCAAGCATTTCCGGAGTGACAGAATTGGAGAAATTTTCTGTGTCAGCTTTTGAACTGTGAATTGAAATAACAATAGTAATTGATTCACAAATTTTAATGGTATGAGTAATTGAGATAAGAGAGGTAAAATGTTTTACTATTCTGTCCTACACTGAATTACCTTGTAATATTTCTATTATTATGACTTTCATCATCAACATACATGTAGGATTTATATAATAATAAAGGACACCTTTTCTCTGTTTATCCACAGTAGCTCTATCCTATAAAGCACATAGATTGTATATCTGCTCAGAATTCTTACACTTAAAAGTGTTATTTGTCTTTTGTGTATTCTGTAGTTACACTGATCCATTTTCATGTGTGTATAAACATGCCCAGGTTTCTTTAAAAACAACAATAAAATAGTCCTCAGGTCCAGATCCATTCTCCTAACCTGTACCCCCCTCCAACTGTCAACCTTCTGCCTCTGCAGTAGCACCATCCCGGCTTCTTGAAAGAGTTGCTATGCTTTGATTTCTTTATTCTCCATTTCACACTCATTTCTTCATTGTGGATTTGACCTTTATCTTTCTTGTCAAATCCATCTGAGAATTCCACGGTCTTAATAGTTATAAATACAATGAATATTTTTCCGGCTTTTTCTTGTCCTACTTTAGAGACATTTACAAACTTGGCTTCTTACACTATTTTCGATATCTCACCAAACCATCAGTGTCCCAACTTTCTTTGTTTTCCCTCTAGCCTGACTGTTCCTTCTTAGTTTCCTTCCCTTATCCTTTAAAGTTTTTTTTTTAATGTTCTAGTTTCTCAGGAACTCTTAATGACTTCACCAAAGTTCACATTTTAAAAAATACTTTCAATTTTTCAGTAAATTTTTGCACAACAGTAATTTTAAAAACTAAACAATAAAAACATCTAATTGTTCTGGCTCAAAAAGCAGAACACATATTTGATTTCTTTCCCTCACTTTTACGTTCACTACATCAGTATATCCTATCACTTCTACATTTGTATATAGTATAAAAACTCTGATGACTGTTCTCAGTTTCTATGGTTACTATCTCCACTGGTATACAATGTTATTGTTTTCTATGTAGCTGTAAGATAAATAAGAGGAATAAGTACAATAGTATAATATAGCATAGTTAGATTTGTTATGTTGTGACAAGTGTTGTGGGGAAAAATTAAGCAAGGAAGGGCAGTAGGTGTATTCTAGAAGTGGATGTGTCTCCAGTTTTAAATAAGAAGTTGAATGTAGGCCACACTGAAAAGGGGACATACAAATAAACATTTGTAATGTGTGTTATTCCATAGAAATTTGCTTAAATAATTCAAGCTGCCTGAATTTTTTATAAACAAGATAACACAAGAACTTTACAAAAATTAATTCAATATAAATCATGACATGTGAAAACTAAATGCATGTAACATGTTAAATGTGATCTTGAATGTTTTTTCTAAGTTTTATTATAAATTTGAAGACAATGTAATGGAGGTCTTTAGAGAGAAGTAATTGCTGGTATACTGTGGGTTTCCTCAAACCTCTTATGATCAGGAAGTATCTCCTCCTTATCTCAAAACAAATGAGAGTGTACTTCAAGTGAATCAAGTCTGTATTCAAGTGTGAAATGCACTTGAATGTATTCAAGTGTGAAAGTCTAAATGCATGAGAGCAGATCTAAAGTCTAAATGCACACTTGAATGTATTCAAGTGTGAAAGTCCAAATGCACGAGAGCAGAGCTAGTTTCCTTGGAACAAATTCAGATGTACTACTTTGAGAGAGAATGGCACTTTCACTGGCTGCCAAAACAGAGGTATTGTTTTTTTTCATGAGCTTCAGAAGGAAATGGCAACCCATTCCAGTACTCTTGCCTGGAAAACCCCATGGATGGAGGAGCCTGGTAGACTGCAGTCTGTGGCTAAGAGTGGGACACAACTGAGTGACTTCACTTTCAGTTTTCACTTTCATGCATTGGAGAAGAAAGTGGCAACCCACTCCAGTGTTCTTGCCTGGAGGATCCCAGGGACGGGGGAGCCTGATGGGCTGCTGTCTATGGGGTTGCACAGAGTCAGACACCACTAAAGTGGCTTAGCAGCAACAGCAGCAAGAAGAATACTGAAAAAAGTTCAAATAGTGAGTCATTCCTAAAAGATGCTTTCCAGGATGACTGCCAATCAGAAATGAGGTAACCTCCAAAGGAAAGGCTGGAAGTCTAACATGGCCCTATAAGAGATGGGACATGAGTGATGGGGACAGAAACATCGACATCACAGAAGGAACACTGTCAATCACTTTAGAAACTTCAGGAAGCTATGCAACTATGAAGAATGTCTTACATGAGAAAGAGCTTTTCACAACCCAAATGACACCAGTGCTGATTTACAACCTTTCCAGATAGCTGCGACTTCTTACTCTTATCTCTCCCCACTTCTCTTCCTTCAACTTGGAGTGTACCCTAAAGTGTGGGTCAGGAGATCAAGACAAAGCAACTATGCATTTATTTTCCTTTGATTGCTTATCAGCCAAAGAGAGAGAAATTATAGATTTGAAGAGAGTTAAAGATTTGATATTAGACTGACAGGGATTTGTATTAACTGAAAGGAATGAGAAATCTATGAGATTTTCCTGAGGTTTCAATTAACCTTGGGAAATAAAATCAGTCTACAGAATGCACTGCAAGGGGAAGTTATGAGGAGGAATAAAGTTTCTCCCTGATTGCATTCTATTGCATCCAATTTTTCAGTAAACCGAGTATGTGTAATTTTATAAATTTCATTAAGTTCTTCATTGAGTTATAATTGTTTCTGTTAGGAACTTTGTTGATTAAATTCATTTGTTCTGTATCTAAAATTAGAGATCAGTTCATTTAATAGGAACAATTTGGCAAATTATTCCTAATGATAAATTCAGGAATAATTGTGAATGACTTTGAAATGCAGAAAAAAGATCATTGGGTGTTCTTTCTAGCTCATCCTTCACTGCCTTTGAGCTATATAACCACTCTAAGTTGTAGATAAATGATGGCAATGGATGTAATTTTCTCAGAGGCATGTAAAATAAATCTTGTTCTGTAGAAGTACTATTGATTTCCTTCGCTCTCCCAAAGAAGTCAGTTTTCAATCTATTGAACAAATTCATTTCATCATTCCTGATTACTTAATATGTATCTCTTAATTCTCCTTTGAAGACTTTTATATTACTAATCTTGTCCCTAATTAATGAGTTAAATAAAAATCTTACGTTCATTTTCTGTATGAGGATTATGATTTTATTCTTTTCTATAGTTTATCCATATTTATTTTTTATTGTTTTAATTGAAATATAGTTGATTTATAATATATTAATTTCAAATACAAAACATAGTGAGTCATTAATTTTACTGATTATACTCCATTAAAAGTTATTACAAGATATTAGCTATTATTCCCTGTGCTATTTAATATGTCCTTGTTGCTTGTCTATTTTATACATAGTAGTTTGTATCTCAATCCTATGCCCTACCTTGCTCCCCCTTTTCTTTCTTTACTGGTAATCACTACTTTGATTTCTATATCTGTAAGTCTGTTGATATATAACTGTTTATAGCATTCTCTTATGATTTTTTGTAGCTTTGTGGTTATTTCTCCTCTTTCAGTTTTTATTTTATTTGGGTCTCTCTTATTTTTGGTGAGCCTTCTTGGCTAGAGGTTTTTCAATTTTGTTTATCTTTTCAAAAAACTAGAATAAATGATCTTTTCTCTGATTTATTATTGTTACGTATAATAGAAACAAAGGGCTTCCCAGTTGGCACTAGTGGTTAAACAATGTGCCTGCCAAGCAGAAGACCTGTGTTTAATCCCTGGATTGGGAAGATCCCCTGGAGAAGGAAATGGCAACCCACTCCAGTATTCTTGCCTGGAGAATCCCATGGACGGAGGAGCCTGGTGGGCTACAATCCATGGGGTTGCAAAGAGTCAGACACGACTGAGCGACTTCACTTTCTTTCTTAATATTAAGACAGATTTAAATTTGTTCAATTAAATTGAATAATTATTTTGTCATACTTTTTATTTCTACAGTAATTATGTTTTATATTATGCCAGTTCAAGGGAAATTTCTGAGATCTTTCAGTTCAGTTCAGTCGCTCAGTCGTGTCCGACTCTTTGCGACCCCTTGAATCGCAGCACCCCAGGCCTCCAACTCCCGGAGTTCACTCAAACCCATGTCCATTGAGTCAGTGATGCCATCCAGGCATCTCATCCTCTGTCGTCCCCTTCTCCTCCTTCCCCCAATCCCTCCCAGCATCAGGGTCTTTTCCAATGAGTCAGCCCTTCACATGAGGTGACCAAAGTATTGGAGTTTCAGCTTTAGCATCAGTCCTTCCAATGAACACCCAGGACTGATCTCCTTTAGGATGGACTGGTTGGACCTCCTTATGGTCCAAGGGAGTCTCAAGAGTCTTCTCCCAAACCACAGTTCAAAAGCATCAATTCTTTGGCATTCAACTTTCTTCACAGTCCAACTCTCACATCCATACATGACCACAGGAAAAACCATAGCCTTGACTAGATGGACCTTTGTGGGCAAAGTAATATTTCTGCTTTTCAATATGCTATCTAGGTTGATCATAACTTTCCTTCCAAGGAGTAAGCGTCTTTTAATTTCATGGCTGCAATCACCATCTGCAGTGATTTTGGAACCCAAAAAAGATAAAGCCTGACACTGTTTCCACTGTTTCCCCATCTATTTGCCATGAAGTAATGGGACCAGATGCCATGATCTTCGTTTTCTGAATATTGAGCTTTAAGCCAACTTTTTCACTCTCCTCTTTCATTTCATCAAGAGGTTTTTTAGTTCCTCTTCACTTTCTGAGATCTTTAAATAATCTAAAACCACAGTCTGATATTACCTTAAGCTACTTAATGGATACTCATTGTATATACCTAAATAATTTTTAAGTAAGGTAGATTACCAGAGCCTAGTTATTAAACATCATTTTGATTCTGTATGTCTTTTTAATTTAATATTCTATAGAGAGGCTGCAGCTTTGGGTCATGAATGTGTAAGAGACATATGTCTCTAACATATGTGATGTTAGAGAATTTATTGTGTACATTCATGGAGCTGCTAGTAAGACAGTTCTCATTTATCCAACTCCTTGCTTTTTCTGTGAAAATTGTAGTTTAATTTTGTTAAAAGTTATCTATACTAGGAGCAGTGGTAACAAAGAAATGCAAATGTGTATCTGTTTTTTGTTTATCAAGAAAAAAGTATAGGGTTTTCTTAATGCAGAAGTTTTCAGGAGTCTTAGTCTCTGAACCTTTAATACTTTTGTGTACTTCAAAGAACTTTTGTTTATGTGTGTTAACTCTGTACATTTACTGTATTGGAAATAGAAACTGACATTTTTAACACTTACTGATTCCTTTGAATATAGTGATAATGAACACATTGCATTTTAACATAAGTAGCATTTTGGTATTATTGCAAAAATTATTTTGACCTTGCAGACCCCATGAGAGAATCACTGTCCCTAAAGTGTCCATTTGGAGAAGGCAATGGCAGCCCACTCCAGTACTCTTGCCTGGAAAATCCCATGGGCGGAGGAGTCTGGTAGGCTGCAGTACATGGGGTCGCTAAAAGTCGGACACTACTGAGTGACTTCACTTTCATTTTTCACTTTCATGCATTGGAGAAGGAAATGGCAACCCACTCCAGTGTTATTGCCTGGAGAATCCTAGGGACGGGGGAGCCTGGTGGGCTGATGTCTACGGGGTCACACAGAGTCGAACACGATTGAAGTGTCTTAGCAGCAGCAGCAGCAGCAAAGTGCCCGTTGGTTCCAGAGAATAAAAGGGCATAATGAAGTATAACATTTGGATTCATTCAATTTGGGGGTGAACTTGCAAATTTTCTAATTAGTGCCTTTAGCAACAGTAAAAGGAGTTATTTTTAAATCTGATGCAATCCACAAAGGTCCGTCTAGTCAAGACTATGGTTTTTCCAGTGGTCATGTATGGATGTGAGAGTTGGACTATAAAGAAAGCTGAGCGCCGAAGAATTGATGCTTTTGAACTGTGGTGTTGAAGACTCTTGAGAGTCCCTTGGACTGCAAGGAGATCCAACCAGTCCATTCTAAAGGAGATCATTCCTGGGTGTTCATTGGAAGGACTGATGTTGAAGCTGAAACTCCAATACTTTGGCCACCTGATGTGAAGAGCTGACTCATTGGAAAAGACCCTGATGCTGGGAAAGATTGAGGGCAAGGGGAGAAGGGGACAACAGAGGATGAGATGGTTGGATGGCATCACTGACTCAATGGACATGGGTTTGGGTGGACTCTGGGAATTGGTGATGGACAGGGAGGCCTGGCGTGCTGTGGTTCATGGGGAGGCAAAGAGTCGGACATGACTGAGCAACTGAATGAACCTAGATAGTAGAGATTCTGTGTTGTATTAGATTAATTTTCTATGTCTTATGCTGAATTTAAAGTCTTCTTTACTACTTAAAGGAATGAGAAAGAAGACAAAGTTTTCTTCATTTTTGAAAAAAAAAAACAAACTATTAAGTTCTTCACAATTGCATTATTTTCTATGTGTCCATAAAACTTTTTCTTGTCACTGTGATTAAATACAAAACCAACTATTGCTTCTCAGGCAACCACAATCTGTCCTAATCAAGTGCCCAAATCTCTGACAACTCCTGATTTCATCATTTCCAAAACCTACATTAAAACTTATAAAATGTCTACTTATAATTTTCTTTGAGATTTTCCAATCAGCTTTTGAGAAATCATATATATTCCTTTTCCTCTTTATGTAAAGGGAAATGCTGGAAATCATTAGGTTGGTTTCATGTATTGCTATTGTAAGAGCTGCATAGAAAACTGTCAGATCAGAAGATATGCCCAGTCTTCCCTTAGTTTATGCAGGTAAAGCATTAATAATATAAATATTTTAGAGGCAGTATGCATTTTGGGAAGAATGGAGATTTGTCAATGGGTTTCTTTCCATGATATGTACTTATCCTCAGGGAAAGCACTAATTAATGCTTATAAACTATGCTGCCATAGAGAATTTTAGTCTCCTCCCCTGATATTATTACTTATAGAAATAAACTAATCACAACCAGAAATTAATCCAATATCATCCACAGATATTTTTATTTTACTATTTGACTTTCTTGAAGACTTTGATACAAGCTACAGGCTAGAGAATATGCTTTCAAAAAAGAAAGAAAGACAGTCTCAGAGATTTGTGGAAAAGTACGCCATCAGGCATTTCAAACTATGGACACTAAGGCTTAGACTTGAAGGTAGAGTCTCTTAGCAAACGTCACTTAGATAACTTTCAGATCATACAAGTGACCTGAATCAGAATTTCCAAGGCTCATTTTAATACAGAAGTCAGTATTAAATACAGTATTTAATACAGAAGTCACCTGCAAGTGGATGCGTAACCTAGGCTCCAGCAGAAAAACAAAAACATGCAAACAAAACCAACCCCAAACTAATTACATAGGAATGAGTGCACTGATGGGAGAAATTACATTGTGTTTATTTATTGCAGTATTACTGGTGTTTTTTGAATGTTCCATTTTCCAAATATACATGGAAGTCCTTTTTCTTTTTTCTTAAGCTATTTGCAACTCAAAACAATTAGTTACTCCAGTTTAGTAACTCTAACAATTTAGCATTTATTAGTTGAAATAATACATTTAAAATGATATCTGATTCTCACTGACCTCCCAGAATTATTAAAATCTGAGTCTCTTGACTTTTTATGGAAAAATAAAAATAGATTGCATTAGTACTGTAAAAGTCTGTTCTCATTTTTACCAGTACATACGTGACACGTTACATAATCACAGCCACACCTGCAGTATCATATGATTCTCTGATGCTTATTGAATTGGGTGTGATAAGAAGGTTTTTAATAAGAATGCTTGCTTTATTGACAACACAAGGCATACAAAGTTCTGTTAGGAGAACTGACCTTACAGAGCTGAGTCTCCAAGGTGGTAAGAAAGGTAAATTTCTGATAAGCCAGGAGCCTTAGAAAATTTTGAGGATCTCTGAAAGAGAATTCATTCATTCAAATGTATAAGCACTGTAGTACAGATTTGCTGGAGATAATTTCTTGTGTTTGTTTTCCTATTCTCTGAATAGTGAATACATAGAGATATTTAAAATGATGATCTTAATTTTTTTTAATGGAAACATTTGATTGGAAATGAATTTTGTGTACTTGTGAATTTATTCAGTACTCTATGGCACTTGATTAGTAAAAGAATTCTAAAGGAAGCTTACAGAGTTAATGAAAAAAATCTTACTTGATCTACATAAAACTAGGTCAAACCTAACAAGAGTAGTCTGTTTTTCTGTGACCAATAATAAAATGTATTTGATATTATAATGAACGTAAGGTGGGAAGACTGTCAGGAAAATGAGTGTGAGTGGACAAATGGAAATTGGCAGAAATTAGTACCAGATGTCTTATTTAGTGCACAAATCCTACTTATCTGTCTTTTTATAATCTTTGAGCTATTTTTATAACGTTGTAAATTGTAGATAACTGCTAGTGGTACAACTAATTCTTGGTTGTTATATGTAGATGCATTTTGATGAGTGGAGTGCAGTTGATTTCTACAAACCTTGTTGAAGAATCAAAATATTATGTCTATTAATCACATTAATTTCAATATTCCTGTTTGCTTATATATGTATCTGCTTTTTGAATAATCAATCAACCAGATGTAACATCCTTCATCGGAGAAGGCAATGGCACCCCACTCCAGTACTCTTGCCTGTAAAATTCCATGGACCAAGGAGCCTGGTAGGCTACAGTCCACGGGGTCGCAAAGAATTGGACACAACTGAGCGACTTCACTTCTTCACTTCATTATAATAGCTAAGCCCCTTTTGAGCACATACCAAATTTCAGTTTCCTCTCTTGTTTTTCCTTTATGTTTAGTTTTGTCTTTTCTATCACTGGTTATCAGTGATATCCTAGATATACCTACTATGCTTACCCAGTTCTTATTTGGATTAGTTCTTCTTATCTGAAAGTTGTTTAACTCTTCTGCTTGGGTATTTCTTTGGCAAGATGTGTTTATATTTTAATCTCTTTTCTATTTGTTGCCTTACTGATTAGCCGCATATTTAATTCTTGAGTCTATGTTTGTTTTACTTCCTATTCTTTACTTTATAACATTTATATATTCAAGTTTGTACTTGAAGCTGATCTCTTCAAATATTCTTATCTTCTTTATGATGGGGCTTTCAAATGTGTAAGGGTTTTTCCACTTTTTTCTGTAAATTCATCCTCAAAATTAGCAAGCCAAGACTGATTTTGTTAGTTTCTCCAAGAAATATATCATTTGAAAATTCTTGATTTGGGATCATCCTACCATAATGCCAATCTCTACTCAAAATGTAATGGGCTAAAAACAACTCTGAAGCTTTTTCAAATTACCTTCTTTTACTTCTGATATTTTCATACCAGTATCAACCTCCACTTTAAAAAAAATATATATATATATATTTAACTGAAGGATAATTGCTTTACAGAATTTTGTTGCTTTCTGTCAAACATCAATATGAATCAGCCTCAACCTCCACTTTTTCTTTTTCAAATAAGGATCTTAAATTTTTTCTTCCTTTTCTACTTACACAGGTACTAAGAGTTAATCATTTTGTTTTCTATTCTCACTTATTGTAATACAGCTACATCTTAGAATTTCTTAAACACACTTTACTTTCCATATGTCCTTCCTCCATTCTGTCATGTTACTGCTAAATTCTAAACTCTTTAATTTTAAAACCCTTCACTTTTCTATGTTCTCATTTATAGATTCAACTATTAAATTCTTTCCATTTTCCTTACCACTGGCTCCTTAGTTTGATTTATCAGTTGTATCTCACATGCTTCACAATCCTTAGATTATATTGCTCAGTCAATCCCAGCTTTGTTGTGTTTGTCATATCTGTAAGTTCAGTAATTTTACAAATCAAATAAAAAATAAAATGGGGAACATTTTTTCTATAGACATATGCTCTAATGTTAAATTATATCTGGGAAGAATTTCTTTAGAATTTGCCATCCATATCTGAATTAAGAATCAGTAGAAATCTCCTTATGCATTCTGATTGATGTTCAGTCGCCAAGTCATGTCTGACTCTTCGTTATCCTGTGGACTGCAGCACGCTAGCCCTCCTGTCCCTCACCATCTCCAGGAATTTGCCCAAGATCATGTCCATTGAATCGGTGATGCTATCCACCCATCTTATCCTCTTCTGACACTGGCACCAAATGCAGACTTTTTATTTTGTTCAGTGTTGTAAAGGTGCTGTTGATCATATTTTTTTCATTCAGTCATTTTTTCAATCATTCACTCATTTATTAAGCAGGTTTTAGAGGGTGATCTCTATATCCAACCCTTATGAACATATATAAAAACAAGATGTCACTGTATTCAAATTGCTTTAGTGTAATGGGGTAAGAAAATAAGTAAAATATTAACATGCAGTGTGATAAGGATCACAATTAAGATATGGTCGAAATGCTATGAAAGGATAACCTTCAGAAGTTTTGAAATGCTATAAAGGGGAAAGAGAAGAGGATTTATCTGGAGGGAGAAACAACACAAAACTTCCGGGCGTAGGGATTACTTGTAAAATGGCATGGCAGGTGCTTGTGGAAAAGCAGTGTGGGGTTAGGCACGGTAAGGAGTTTGGTATGACTTTATATGAAGTAATTGCTCTCTCACTTTAACTGTCTTTGTTTCTCCAGTATTTTATATAAACTTTCCTTTGTCACCCTTACAGTTTACAGAAGCCTTTAGGATTAGCGATAATCTGATGTTTTGTTTTCGTGAAATGATAGTAACTGTTAAAACTCAATTTGCAAACAGCATGGTAACCATGTATTTAGGTACCTTTTCTTATTTTCTATAGAGACAGAATTTGAGTTAGTCTGTCAAAGTAACCTCTATTTTAATAAGTAGAATAGTCATGAAGTAAATTAATGAATGGGAGAAGGCAATGGCACCCCACTCCAGTACTGTTGCCTGGAAAATCCCATGGATGGAGGAGCCTGGTGGGCTGCAGTCCATGGGGTCGCTAAGAGTCAGATACGACTGAGTGACTTCACTTTCACTTTCCACTTTCACGCATTGGAGAAGGAAATGGCAACCCACTCCAGTGTTCTTGCCTGGAGAATCCCATGGACGGAGAAGCCTGGTAGGCTGCGGTCCATGAGGCTGCACAGAGTCGGACATGACTGAAGCGACTTAGCAGCAGCAGCAGCAGCAAATTAATGAATGTTTCAAAATGTACATTTGTACATATTTATACTTTCACATGGATAGCTCTAACTGGTGTGATTCAGATTCATTTCAGTTCATACACACAAGAACACATTTATCAGACTCCAGACGGCAAGGCTCCTTTAGAAAGTCAATATACTGCAGAAGGGGCTTCCTTGGTAGCTCAGTTAGTAAAGAATCCACCTGCAATGCAGGAGACTCCGGTTCAATTCCTGGGTCGGGAAGATCCACTAGAGAAGGGATACGCTACTCACTCCAGTATTCTTGGGCTTCCCTGGTAGCTCAGCTGGTAAAGGATCCGCCTGTGATGAAGGAAACCTGGGTTCAATCTCTGGGTTGGGAAGATCCTCTGGAGAAAGGAAAGGCTACCCACTCCAGTATTCTGGCCTGCAGAATTCCATAGACCATATGGGGTCGCAAAGAGTCGAACACGACTGAGTGATTTTCACTTCATACTGCAGGAGAGATGTTAAAAAATGAAATTCTAATTATTCTTGACATAGGACATTCTTAGGGTGCCTTGTGCCAAAATAATGAGTTACTTTTCTTCAGGAAATTGAAGAGATGATGCATGAGACATCTTCAGATTTCCACGGAAGTGGAGTTAAATAAGAAACAAATGTACCCCCGTGGTGGATTCATATCAATGTATGACAAAACCAATGCAATATTGTATAGTAATTAGCCTCTAAAAAATTAAATAAATAAAGTGAAAAAAGAATTTGCTCACAATGTCTGTTGGCAGTAAAGTATAAAAAATGTATTCTAGGCATATAATATTTAAATATTTCATCAAAAAGGAAATTAAATACTAAAATTATTTTCATATTTTAAAAAGTCTTAAAATATTAGACTAATTTGGCCACCTCATGCAAAGAGTTGACTCATTGGAAAAGACTCTGATGCTGGGAGGGATTGGGGGCAGGAGGAGAAGGGGATAACAGAGGATGAGATGGCTGGATGGCATCACTGACTTGATGGACGTGAGTCTGAGTGAACTCGGGAGTTGGTGATGGACAGGGAGGCCTGGCGTGCTGCGATTCATGGGGTCACAAAGAGTCGGACATGACTGAGCGACTGAACTGAACTGAACTGAATATTCAAATTAGAAGGCAAATATGAATATAATTATTATCTCAATTTTAAATAAAAATTTAAAAACTTAATTTTTGGAAACTTTAATGAAATGTAATTAAATAGTTTTATAAATAAAATTCCTTGCAATTCTAAAAAAAGAGAAACAAGTGGTACTTTCTGATACATATAGATCATCCTGAAATCACTTCACATCTGCTTGCTAGAGAAATAACTATAAATCTTTTTAAAAACAAGGGAGAGAAAATGTAGCAAATATCATGTAATAACTTTATAGCATCAAATGGTAGACTTATTGTTTTACACAAGTAAAAAGGAATTAAATTATAGATGGGTTGCAAAACTATATATAATCTTATTAACCTTTGATATTTCAAAACTTTGATATGTCACTTTGATATTTAAAAAACTTATTTTTAATCTTTAGCACTATTAAGAAATTTACAAATGTTTACATTTTTCAGACTATTGTAAGCTCATTACATTAGAATATTCTAAATTAAAAAAAATTTTTTTGTAGAAATTTAAATGAGTATTTCTTACCCTCACATGTGCATATATGTGAAAAAATTATGTTGAAGGAGTATTAATAGTGAATTAATATACATGGTGTAATACATTTTTTGTAACTATGTATATGTGTGTGCAAGCTCAGTCACTTCAGTCCTGTCCAACTCTTTCAACCCTGTAGACTGTAACCCACAAGGCTCCTCTGGCCACGGGGATTCTCCAGTCAAGAATACTGGAGTGGGTTGCCACGTCCTCCTCCAGGGAATCTTCCTGACCTGGTGATCGAAGTCGCATCTGCCTGTGTCTCCTCCATTGCAAGTGGATTCTTTACCCACTGAGCCATGCGGGAAGCTGGGTTCGATTCCTGGGTCGGAAGATCCCCTGGAGAAGGAAATGGCAACCCACTCCAGTATTCTTGCCTGGAAAATCCCATGGACAGGGGAGCCTGGCAGGCTACAGTCCCTGGGGTCACAAGAGTTGGATACAACTTAGCGACTAAACTACCATCATATATAAGCACTTAATAGGAAATTTTTATAAAGCTCACAATTAAATTCACTTAATTTTATGCCTTCTTAAAAATGTTTCTGGAACACGCTGCTCTTCCTCATGCTGTCTTTCCAACAAAATGCCATTTAATTATTCAAACATAATTATATAAGATTTTTTATTTTTGATTTCTAACAATGGAATTAATTTTTAGTACTTTCTTACCACTTTAAAAGCTAATATAAAATAGGTATCCATGAGGGTTAAAACATAGACATTACTTAATTTATCACTGGATAACTGGTTTTGAATCTACAGGTTTGAATATACATATAGCATATATTAACACTGTAAAAGTATTCTCATGTGAGAAATATAAAAATAACATTTTAATAGATATTTATGTAATATAAGATAAGATTGTGACCTTCAAAAAGTCCTAATTTGGCAATATTTTTATCCAAATCTGCATTCTTATTTCCCTTAAATCTCAGAAAAGGACTATTGATTTTTTTATAAGAATTAAATAAGAAAGAAAGGAGTCAAGCTGCTTCTTTTATTCCACTCAAACTCAATCGCATACATCTGGGACATGGTAGTGTTGGTGAAGGCAGGGATGCTGTGGGAGTTTTCATATGGCAGCATAGTGTTGTAAACTAATAAATATAGAATTTTCTTCTTTGTCTTCCTCTTCACTTCTTCATATAATTCCCAAATGGCATCAGATGGGAAAATGACGGCTTCACATCAGACTGAGCAATGAGAAAGGACTGCACACTGAGTTAAATATCTGTTTGATTTGAAGATTAAATTCTAGTTCTATTATGCTATGCTTTTTTCTCATACTGGAGACTGCCCATTATTAAATACTAGGATATGTGATAAAATTCTAGCCTAGTATGAATTTTCAACCAAAGAAAAGAAAACCATTTCAGGAAACTGTCAATATAAGATACTGAAATGTAATGACATAATTTGAGTCAATATTATAATATTTTGAAGGGGTATTGAAGGCCAGAATTAAACTAATTTTCAGATGCAGAGACAGTTAACAGTGAATTTTAATGAGATATTCAAGGTAATTGTTTGCTTTTATTAGATGTGACTTGCTTATTTTATTCAGTTTCTTAGTTTTTATGTGCCTAGTGGTAGTTGTTGAATTTTTCCCATAAAATAATAAGATTATTCATATATTAGAATGGGAAGTGCATAATGCAGATAATCCTACACCCAAAGAAAGAACTCACCTAGAGCCAGACATCTTTGAGTGTGAAGACAGGTGGCAACAGGAAGTATCACTATGAACAAAGCTAGTAGAGGTGATGAAATTCTAGCCGAGCTATTTCAAGTCCTAAAGGATGATGCTGTGAAAGTGCTGCACTCAATATGCCAGCAAATATGGAAAACTTATCAGTGGCCAGAGGACTGCAAAACATCAGCTATCATTCAGGTCACAAAGAAGAGCTATGCCAAATAATGTTCAAACTACTGCACAACTTCACTCATCTCATATGCTAGCAAAATTCTCCAAGCTAGGCTTCAACAGTACATGAATCAAGGACTTCCAGATGTTCAAGCTGGATTTAGAAAAGGTAGAGGAACCAGAGATCAAACAGCTAGCATTTGTTGGATTATAGAAAAAGCAAGAGAGTTCCAGAAAAATATCTACTTCTGCTTCATTGACTACGCTAAAGCCTTTGACTGTGTGGATCACAACAAACTGTGGAAAATTCTTAAAGAGATAGGAATACCAGACCACCTTACCTGCCTCCTGTGAAACTTGTATGCTTCTAGTAAGAAGCAACAGTTAGAACTGGACAAAGAACAAAAGACTGGTTCTTGATCAGCCCTGGGATTTCTTTAGATGGAATGATGCTAAAGCTGAAACTCCAGTACTTTGGCCACCTGATGCGAAGAGTTGACTCATTGGAAAAGACTCTGATGCTGGGAGGGATTGGGGGCAGGAGGAGAAGGGGATAACAGAGGATGAAATGGCTGGATGGCATCATTGACTCGATGGACGTGAGTCTGAGTGAACTCCGGGAGTTGGTGATGGACAGGGAGGCCTGGCGTGCTGCGATTCATGGGGTCGCAAAGAGTTGGACACGACTGAGCGACTGAACTGAACTGAATTTAGGAAAGGAGTACATCAAAACTGTATATTGTCACCTTGCTTATTTAACGTATATGCAGAGTACATTATGTGAAATGCCAGGCTGGGTGAAGCACAAGCTGGAATAAAGATTGCTGGGAGAAATATCAATAACCTTAGATATGCAGTTGATACCACCCTTATGTCAGAAAGTGAAGAAGAACTAAAGAGCCTCTTGATGAAAGTGAAAGAGGAGAGTGAAAAAGCTGGATTAAAACTCAACATTCAAAAAATGAAGATCATGGCTTCTGGTCCCATCACTTCATGGCAAATAGATGGGGAAACAATGAAAACAGTGACAGACTTCATTTTCTTGGGCTCCAAAATCACTGCACATGGTACCTGCAGCCATGAAATTAAAACATGGTCACTCGTTGGAAGAAAACTATGACCAACCTAGAGAGGGTATTAAAAAACAAGAACATTACTTTGCCGACAAAGGTCTGTATAGTCAAAGCTATGTTTTTTTGTTTTTTTTTTTCCCGGTAGTCATGTATGGATGTGAGAGTTGAACCATGAAGAAGGCTGACTGCCGAAAAACGGATGCTTTTGAACTGTGGTGTTGGCGAAGACTCTTGAAAATCCCTTGGACTGCAAGGAGATCAAACCAGTCTATCCTAAAGGAAATTAGTCCTGAATATCCATTAGAAGGATTGATGCTGAAACTGAAGCTCCAATACTTTGGCCACCTCATGCGAAGAACCAGTTCATTTGAAAAGACCCTGATGCTGGGAAAGTTGAGGGCAGGAGGAGAAGGGGATGACAGAGGATGAGACAGTTGGATGGTATTACTGACCCATTGGACATGAGTTTGAGCAAGCTCTGGGAGATTGTGAAGTACAGGGAAACCTGACATGCTTCAGTTCATGGGATCTCAAAGAGTTGGACATGACTGAGGGACACAACAGCAACAAAAAGAACAGAGTAGTTAAGAGATACAGTTGGGAGAATGGGTCTAGCTTAGAAATTGCCCTTTTCCTTCTTCATAATTCATATTGAAGGGAATTTTTGTGAGAATAAGTGTTCTAGATTAGGGTTCTAATTAATTTCAGCATTCTGAGGGAATTTATAGGAGTGATGTGTTATAGTGTAATAAATAAATTATTGGGTGTAAAAATCCTGCCCCCCCCAAACCCTTTAAGATATCAACTTACAGAGAGAGAGAGAGAGAGAGAGAGAGAGATGGAAAGAAAGTTAAATAAAGGATAAGAAGTCCAATTGCAAACTGCCTGGACATGTTTCATATGCTAAGCGCATGGCAGTTAGTATCAACTCCCTCCTGAGTATCTCTTCAGCACTGCACAGAACCAGAGCCTATGTACTCTCTAGTAACAAGAGAAATGGAGGACAGGTAGTTCTTTTGTTAAATCCTTATGACCTTTATAGCAATCCCTTCAATTATTTTGATAGGAACAATAAAAGGTTTGAAAATAGGAGTAAGAGATCCACAGAAAAATGTGTCAAAATATCTAGAGTAACCATTAAAGAATGATTTCTTAACAATTTCTGATGCTTAAGTCTGGTCTCTTGTTGCATAGCTATAACAAGTTTAATCATGGTGGCAATGAAATAGAGGTCATTTTATCTGGTATAAATAGGCTGGAAACTCTGTCCCATTACTCCTCCAAGGCAGTGATCTGATTACATTTGAGTTAGAACAGAAGGGTAGATGGAATCTAACAGAGAAAGCAAGCTGTTATAATATCTCCAGTTCACTGAGTATCAGTGTCTTTGCCTTCTTGTTAAAAAATGACAGCCTTATTGTTCACTTTTCCTTATATTGCCTAGTTGCATTCTGCTTATGACTTTCAAAAATTTGACAAAGTTTCTCTATGATCTGTGGTCAAATAAGTGTCTCTTCTTGGACTTCTCAGGAGCTCTCGGAGTGTGGAGGATAATAATGACAAGAGCCGCTCTTATGAAACCTTGAATGATGTTCCTAAGAGTCAGATTTTTGGCAATATATGGAGGTTGATCAGGTTTTTTTTTTTTTTTAATCAGGTTTTAACTTTGTATTCCATTCCCTTTCATTAGGATTTTGTTTTAAAACTACCAGGGAAAAGAAGTTAAAAATATTTTACTCCAAGATTTCAATATATAAAAATGTCACTATAGCATAGCTATACTCCTTAGTTAAATATGGGAGCTTAAAGAAGAAAGAACATCAACTCTATATTTGGTTCAAGTAAATAATCTAGATATATTTATTATGATAAATTAGATTTGGAGACTTCTAAGGAAATCTGAAAGTTATAGTTCTTTATGGTCTCTATTCTTAGTTTAGGGATTACCAGTATATATTTTTTATTTAGTATCCCTAAAAGAACTCTCATCTTTTGGCTGTGAGCTAAGAAAGGGTTAATTGGAAGAAGCGATTACATATTTATTTAATGTCTCCTCTGTGCCAGGTACTATATTAAATGTTTTACATAAAAAAAAAACCTGAATACAGTAATTTTATGAGGTATGTGTTCATTATTTTTAGACTGCATGTATGGGCATGCACACATATACACACAGACATAAAAAAGACTCAGAAATTAAGAAAATTAAATATATATTACCCCCAGGATATGAAGAATTTTTTGAGTCAGATTCTCGTCTCTACTATCTGTGAGTTGTGATCACGCGATCCTATCTGATTCTTTGAAGTTCTAATAGAAGAGAAAAAGATTTTTGACTTAATCATTAGATTGTTACCAATAACACACTAAAATTGATGGCAGAAGAGGGAGAATCATTTCACAGCCAGTCCTTCTGTGATGCTGAAGGATGCAGCTTAAGAAGAAGGTCTCTGATTTAAAGAAATATGTCAATCTGATCTCTGTACAGTCAAGAGGGCACAGGGTGAAGATGTGGGCATAGATGAATTGCCTCCAATTCTCTTCAGGTCTTTCTAGTTTTGGGGCAAAACCACTTTCCTCCAGGTAGCCATCTTTTCTTTTCTGGTGTACTCCTTAAGTGAGCTTCTCCTACATGGTACCCTTCTAATCCAATCTTCATATAAATATTCCCAAATGATATTCTTAAGACCTAAGTCCATTCATGTTACTCACTTACTCTTTAACCTTTTAGTGACTTCTCATTATCATTAGTATGAAGTTCAGTAGTCTTACACTGTTTTAGTAAACCTTTATCACCTGGCCCACTATGATCTGGGAAATGAGGGTATAATTTTCAGGAGAGGGTAAAATTTTCAGGAGAATAGGTAATATCAGATGCAAAACAAATGTTTCTGTGTAAATATATTCAAATCTATAACTTGCAATAAATACTTCTAAGTTGTTTTTTTTTTTAACTTTATGGGAAAGTTCACCTGCTCTTTAGAGATTTTGAAGAATTTGAGGGAATGCTTGATTATTTTGCTCTTGTCTTTGTTTTCATATCTGATTCCAAATCTCAAGAAACAGTATGTGTTAGCAAACCTCAGACTATTACTTTCAAACCATTTTACAAAACTCTTTCAGACTGAAAGTTCTTCAGTTAGAGAGCATAAAGGAGAAATGTAAAGCATAAAATGTATTATGATCTTACCAGAAATCTAGGTGTCAAAGTGATGAAAACAATCACCAAGGTCAAGCAATGGTTAAAGCAGGCTAGTCTTCAGTGTCAGTGGCTGAATTCAGGTATTATAATTCATTATTTTTTCAACTGTTCCATAACCACCTGCTTTCTATATAAAGTAAGACTTCAGAAAACATTTAGAAATAAGAATTATCCTTTCTCTTCTTTGTTCTGTCAGCCTAACACATTGCTTTAGAGGATATTTAAACAGGTTCTAGTCAAATGAGCAGTGCTTCCCTGACGAGTACTTTGGACAAATAATAACAGGGTCAAACTTTCAAATGTGCATGGTGTCATACACTGCCATATTATCATTTAACAATTATACATATATATTTGTTTTAAAATAATAAATAGGGCTATGCATTGTGTAGAGTATAAGAGATGAAACCACTGTAAGCACACAGGAATTTTTTTTTTATAAGTGGTATGCTTAATATTGAACTGGCTATAAATCAAAGGAACTATAATAATACTAGTTTTCTTTGTGTGTGTTTGAAGTGCAACTCATAGTGCCTCATCAAAGGAAAATCATCAGTGCCTTTTCTTAGAATGGAAACATGACATATGATAACATTCACGTGCTTTTCATGTTTCTATAATATGTTGGAAGGAACATTTGAAATCAAGGAAATATAGATAAATTACATTACTGTGTAGGACTAACCACTTTGATTTTTTTCCAACAATTTTTCAGTTCATGGTCTTCTTATATCTCTCTGCTAATATACTTTGAAGAGGCAGAATTATTCTCAGTGATTGCTGCGACTTTGATTCAACAGAGCAAGGACAAGCTAGTTGGTATAAATGGATATTTTGGATATTCAGTATTTTTCTGTATGCTAAAGATCATAGAGTTACACTTGTAATATGTGGTTCCTGCCTCTCTCAGTGAAATCAGCACAATTGAAATATGCTTTCTTGTTTTGAATAACATCTTGGGTAGAATCTGTACTTGCCATCAAACAAAGTCAGGAAATATATTTGACATAATCTTATATGCTGTTCAATTATAAAAGTGAGGGATTTTATTTTATTTCAGGGTAAGTAACTTTATTTTTTTCATTTTTAAACATTTTAAACATTTTATTATAATTTGGAGTGTAGTTGATTAACAGTGTTGTGTTTAGGTGTACAGTAAAGTGATTCCGTTATGTATATACATGTGTCTTCTTTTTCCAATTCTTATCCCATTTTTTCTTTTTTGTTAATTTATTTAAAAAATGAGGAATTTTATTTCTTGAGTTATTACATCCGCAAATCCAAGTCACTCTTTCATATGAGGATATAAATATTAGTATTATACTTTCAGTTCAGTTCAGTTCAGTGGCTCAGTTGTGTCCAACTCTTTGCAACCCCATGAACCGCAGCACTGAGAGGCTGTCCACAGGCCTCCCTGTCCATCACCAACTCTCAGAGTTTACCCAAACTCATGTCCATCGAGTTGGTGATGCCATCCAGCCGTCTCATCCTCTGTTGTCGCCTTCTCCTCCTGCCCCCAATCCTTCCTAGCATCAGGGTCTTTTCCAATGTGTCAACTCTTCGCATGAGGTGGCCAAAGTATTGGAGTTTCAGCTTTAGCATCAGGTCTTCCAGTGAACACCCAGGACTGATCTCCTTTAGGATGGACTGGTTGGATCCCCTTGAAGTCCAAGGGAACTCTCAAGAGTCTTCTCCAACACCACAGTTCAAAAGCATCAAGTCTTCACAGCTCAATTTTCTTCACAGTCCAACTCTCACATCCATACATGACCACTGGAAAAACCATGGCCTTGACTAGACGGACCTTTGTTGGCAAAGCAATGTCTCTGCTTTTTAATATGCTATCTAGGTTGGTCATAACTTTTCTTCCAAGGTCTAAGCGTCTTTTAATTTCATGGCTGCAATCACCATCTGCAGTGATTTTGGAGCCCCCAAAAATAAAGTCTGACACTGTTTCCACTGTTTCCCCATCTATTTCCCATGAAGTGAGGGGACCAGATGCCATGATCTTCGTTTTCTGAATGTTGAGCTTCGAGCCAAGTTTTTCACTCTCTTCTTTCACTTTCATCAAGAGGCTTTTTATTTCCTCTTCACTTTCTGCCATAACGGTGGTGTCATCTGCATACCTGAGGTTGTTGATATTTCTCCTGGCAATCCAGCTTGTGCTTCTTCCAGCCCAGCGTTTCTCATGATGTACTCTGCATATAAGTTAAATAAGCAGGGTGACAACATACAGCCTTGATGTACTGCTTTTCCTGTTTGAAACCAGGCTGTTGTTCCATGTCCAGTTCTAACTGTTGCTTCCTGACCTGCATATAGGTTTCTCAAGAGGCAAGGCAGGCGGTCTGGTATTGCCATCTCTTTCAGAATTTTCCACAGTTTATTGTGATCCACACAGTCAAAGGCTTTGGCATAGTCAATAAAGCAGCAATAGATGTTTTCTGGAACTCTCTTGCTTTTCTGATGATCCAGCGGATGTTGGCCATTTGATCTCTGGTTCCTCTGCCTTTTGTAAAACCAGCTTGAACATCTGGAAGTTCACTGTTCACGTATTGCTGAAGCCTGGCTTGGAGAATTTCGAGCATTACTTTGCTAACGTGTGAGATGAGTGCCATTGTGGGGTAGTTTGAGCATTCTTTGGCATTGCCTTTCTTTGGGATTGGAATGAAAACTAACCTTTTACTAATAATTAAATACTAAGAATTTAAGTACTTTAAAAAAGTTTTGTTTATTTATTTTTGGTTGTGCTGTATCTTTGCTGCTGCTCATGGGTTTTCTCTGGTTGCAGCAAGCGGGGCCTACTCTTTGTTATGGTGTGCAGTCTTCTCTTTGCAGTGGTGTTTCTTGTTTCGGAGCATTGGCTCTAGGGCACATAGGCTTAGTAGCTGCGGCATGTGAGCTCAGCAGTTGTCGTTCCGGCTCTAGAGTGCAGGATCAATAGTTGTGGTGCACAGGATTTGTTGTTCCATGGCATGTGGGATCTTCCCAGACCAGGGATCAAACCTTATCCTCTGCATTGGCTGGAAGATTCTTACCTACTGTGCCACCAGATAAGTCCCAGTGTTCGGCTTTTCATTTCATCTCTAAGATATAGAAAGACTAGTCAGAAGATAGGATTGAATCATCACTCTGGAATTCTCCAGGCCAGAATACTGGAGTGGGTAGACTTTCCCTTCTCCAGGGGAGCTTCTCAACCCAGGGATTGAACCCAGGTCTCTCACATTGCATGTAGATTCTTTACCAGCTGAGCCACAAGGGAAGCCCAAGAATACTGGAGTGGGTAGCCTATCCCTTCTCCAGGGGATCTTCCTGACCCAGGAATCCAACCAGATCCCCTGCATTGCAGGTGGATTCTTTACCAACTGAGCTATCAGGGAAGCACAACCTGTACTAAGTTGCTTAAAATGATTTTGGCTTCAGTTTCTCCAGTCATGCAATGGGAAAATAGCATTAATTTCTGAGAATTTTGAAAGGATTAAAATAGATGATTTACTTGAAATAATGTTCTACATAGTAAAGAGCTTTTCTGTTATTGTTTGAGAGATTTATGTGACAATTTATAGGGTTTTTTTGTTTTTTTTTTTTACAATGAAGTATTTTGGTTAAAAGATCATGAGGTGTGAATGTAACAAAGGAGTTACAGAAGAATAATGTAATTTAATTGAAATCAGTAACCTGCATCACAAGGTTACATAGAGAACTACCTACAGTATCTTTGTGTCTCACAGTGTACTTTATGTGAATATGAAATATTCACCATAGTGTTAAATCATTGAGGATTTTTTCCCACTGTTTTGTAATCTAAGCTATTTTATGTATCCTATGAGAAACTTATTTAAAAATTTTTGAAATGCATACCATGAATAAAAATAAAGATAGATATGGCTGTATTAAAATAGGACACGATCAAATACAAATTTAAATGACTGCTTAAAGACTGTATGTATTATACAGACATAAAGCAAAAATAATTTAAATTTGAAGTATATACATATCTTAGAAACCAGTAAGAAAGTAAAAAAAACAAGAACAGTAGAAGAATTGGCAAACATATTAAAATGGAATTCAGAGAAAAAAGAAACTATGGGAGCAAATACATTTATGAAGAAAATGAATGATGTACAAAATTGCAAATTCAAAGTAGATATCAAACATTTAATTGTCAGGCTAGAAATAAAGTCCTAACATTCGGAAAGTACCAACTGTTATCAAGGATATGGAGCAAAGAAAATTTAGATATTAGGCTGATGAGAGTAAAGAATAAAGCATTTTGCAAAGTAATAGAAAAACTTCAGTAAAGTTGAACATGTTCTTATTACAAAACTCATCATTTCTAGTCATAGTTAATTCCCAGAAAAATGTTTTTATATGTATAAGACCATTTATTAGAACATTGAGTATAAGAGCAAAGTATTTGAAATGACTTAAATGTCTATCAAAAGGAGAGGGTTGGGACTTCCCTGGTGGTTCAGTGGTTAGGACTCCAGCCTTCCACTGCATGGGTACAGGTTTGACCCCTGGTTGGGGAAATGTGACCCCCCCCCCCAAAGAACTAATTTATTTGCAATATACTTTTACAAATAATACTAGTTAGCAGTTAAAATATTTGAAATGAAATACTTGTGTCAACAAAGACAAATTTCAAAAATATTTTTTGAAGTAAGAGAACTGGAATGGAACTTTAAGTTTTGTGATACAATTAAAAATATAAAAATGTACAAAAAATACTGTGTAATATATATGTGTTATGTATGGAGTAAAATTATGAAATGTGAGGAATGAAAATCTACAGTTCAGGACAGTGGTTCTTTCTTGAAAGAGAAAAGAAATGTGGAGATGAGATCAAAGAAATAGAAAACAGGAAATATTAGTTATATTTATAATAAATCCATTAAAAATACTGAGGAGATTTAAGCTTCCAGAATTAAGTAAACCTAATCAACAGTTCTGCTGAAGACAACTACGAGAGCTGAGTGAAACATAAAAAAATTATCTGTCTGAAGGAACTGGCAAGTTAGCAAGACTGAAAAATTAATGAACCAAGACTTGGAGAAGCTACAGTTCAGTCAATGGGAATCTGGCATTTGGGACTTTCTTAGCCTTGGGGGTATTTGTTAATTCTGTAAGCGGTGACTGAGAGTCTAGGATTCTAGGAACTATCTGACAGTCTTGTGTACTAGGCATGAGTCCAGGAATTTCCCTGAGGAAGAAAATAGCCCAGATAAATCCACCATCTTTGGGCTGTGACCCTGAAATGTTAAAATACAAAATCAAGAATTAGCTAGATGTAGAATGACTTTCTGAAAGACTGAAGCCCAGCATCAGTTAGTTTTAGTCACAAAGACTTGAGTTCATTTATTTAGGTTTGCTGTTTTCCCTAAATCCACAATAGAAATTGTCAAAATTGGGGTTACTTTTGAGGGAACAAAGGACATAGATAGTAATGAAAGAGAACAATGAAGGAGCTTGGTGTCGGCAAATACTATTTCTTAAACTGGCTGGTGGTTACATGATAATAATTTAGTGATAAATCTTGAGCTTTATATTTTTCTTATGTGCATTTATAGGCATATTGAAATATTTCATCCTAACTAAAGCCGATTCAGTTCAGTTCAGTCACTCTGTCATGTCTGACTCTTTGCAACCCCATAGACTGTAGCACTCCAGGCCTCCCTGACCATCACCAACTCCCAGAGTTTACTCAAACTCAAATCCATTGAGTCAGTGATGCCATCCAACCATCTCATCCTCTGTCATCCCCTTCTCCTTCTCCTTCAATCTTTCCTAGCATCAGGGTCTTTTCAAATGAGTCAGTTCTTCTCATCAGGTGGCTGAAGTATCAGAGATTCAGCTTCAGCATCAGTCCTTCCAATGAGCACTCAGGACTGATTTCCTTTAGGATGGAATGGTTGGATCTCCTTGCAGTCCAAGGGACTCTCAAGAGTCTTCTCCAACACCACAGTTCCAAAGCATCAATTCTTTGACATTCAGCTTCCTTTATAGTCCAACTCTCACATCCATACATGACTACTGGAAAAACCGTAGCTTTGAGTAGACAGACCTTTGTTGGCAAAGTAATGTCTCTGCTTTTCAATATGCTGTTAAGGTTACTCATAACATTTCTTCCAAGGAGCAAGTGTCTTGTTTTCATAGCTGCAGTCACCATCTGCAGTGATTTTGGAGCCCCAAAATACAAAGTCTCTCAGTGTTTCTACTGTTTCCTCATCTATTTGCCATGAAGTGATGGGACTGGATGCCATGATCTTAGTTTTCTGAATGTTGAGTTTTAAGCCAACTTTCTCATTCTTCTTTTTCACTTTCATCAAGAGGCTCTTTAGCTCTTCTTCAATTTCTGCCATAAGGGTGTTGTCATCTGCATATCTGAGGTTTTTGATATTTCTCCTGACAATCTTGATTTCAGCTTGTGCTTCATCCAGCCCAGTGTTTCTCATGATATACTATGCATATAAGGTAAATAAGTAGGGTGACAATAAACAGCCTTGACGTATTTCTTTCCCAATTTGGAACAACAACAACAAAAATATGTTGTTCCATTTCCAGTTCTAACTGTTGCTTCCTGACCTGCATACAGATTTCTCAGGAGACAGGTAAAGTTGTCTGGTATTCTCATGTCTTTAATAATTTTCCACAGTTTGTTGTATTCCACACAGTGAAAGGCTTTGGCATAGTAAGTAAAGCAGAAATAGATGTTTTTCTGGCACTCTCTTGCTTTTTTGATGATCTAACCGATGTTGGCAATTTGATCTCTGGTTCCTCTGCCTTTTCTAAAAGCAACTTGAACATCTGAAGTTCACAGTTCACATATTGCTAAAGCCTCCTGGCTTGGAGAATTTTGAGCATTACTTTGCTAGCATGTGAGATGAGTGCAATTGTGCGGTAGTTTAAGCATTCTTTGGCATTGCCTTTTTTGGGGATTGGAATGAAAACTGACCTTTTCCATTGCTGTGGCCACTGCTGAGTTTTCCAGTTTTGCTGGCATATAGAGAACAACACTTTCATAGCATCATCTTTTAGGATTTGAAATAGCTCAACTACAATTCCATCACCTCCACTAAGACCCAGTTTCCCCCTCAGTCAGTCTCTCCCATCAGGAAGCTTCCATAAGCCTCTTAACCTTCTCCATTAGAGGGCAGACAGACTGAAAACTAAAGCCAAATACAACTTCTAAAAAAATTAGTAGGCAGTCAATAAATTTAATTGATTTTTTGCTAAAAAATATATCAGGTAAATAAGACAAAAGTATTAAGATTTGATAAAGCTGGACCTTAAACTCATGGATGTTTGTTTTATTGATCACATTTTTGTATCATAAAAAGTGATAATTTTCACAAATAAAATTTCTACTTACCAATCATACCTCAACACAATTGGAAAAAATTAGTAAAATAATTTTTAGAACTATCAACAAAATATGCAGTCCAAGAAAGACTGGAGGAAAAATTACTGTCACCTGTATTCCAAGGAAGCAAAATATTACATCTGGCTTATAAATAATTCATAGATGATATTTATAATATCTCAAAGACATTTCTGAATATTTTTAGAGGGTCTAGATTTCTTACTTTATCTATTATAATTTTTATTGCATTCTTTTGTTTTTCAGAGAAAAAAGATATTATGAAATAATTTCAAAAGGTTTAGAAATAACCACTAACTAATGCAGATGTAGCTCCTTAGGCTAATTAAACAATCCTGTTAAAAACAAAACCAGACAAAAACAGAAAGAAAACTGTAGATCAGTATCTGTCATGAAATAAATGTAAAAGTTCTCAACAAAATATTAGTGGATCAAATTCAACAATGTGTACAAATAATTATACGTCATGACCAAATGAGATTTTTTGCCAGGTATACAAGGCTGGTTCAACATTCAAATAACAATTTATGTAATCCATCACCAAAGAGTCCGAAATGCAGTACTTGGATGCAATCTCAAAAATGACAGAATGATCTATGTTTGTTTCCAAGACAAACCATTTATTATCACAGTATTCTAAGTCTATGCCCTAACCACTGATGCTGAAGAAGCTGAACAGCTTTATGAAGACCTACAAGACCTTCTAGAACACATAAAATAGATGTCGTTTTCATCATAGGGGAGTGGAATGCAAGAGTGGGAAGTCAGGAGAAACTGGGATTAACAGGCAAGTTTGGCCTAGGAGTACAAAATGATGAAGGGCAAAGGCTATCAAAGTTTTTTCAAGAGAACACACTGGTCATAGCAAACACCCTTTTCCAACAACCCAAGAGATGACTCTACACATGGACATCATCAGGTGGTCAATGCTGAAATCTGATTGATTATATTCTTTGCAGCCAGCCAGAGATGGAAAAGCTCTATACAGTCAGTTAAAACAAGACCTACCTGCATTCCTATACACTAATAATGAGAAAACAGAAAGAGAAATTAAGGAAACAATTCCATTCACCATTGCAACAGAAAGAATAAAATACTTAGGAATATATCTACCTAAAAAAACCAAAGACCTATATATAGAAAACTATAAAACACTGGTGAAAGAAATCAAAGAGGACACTAATAGATGGAGAAATATACCATGTTCATGGATTGGAAGAATCAATATAGTGAAAATGAGTATACTACCCAAAGCAATCTATAGATTCAATGCAATCCCTATCAAGCTACCAACGGTATTCTTCACAGAGCTAGAACAAATAATTTCCCAATTTGTATGGAAATATAAAAAACCTAGAATAGCCAAAGCTATCTTGAGAAAGAAGAATGGAACTGGAGGAATCAACCTACCTGACTTCAGGCTCTACTACAAAGCCACAGTTATCAAGACAGTATGGTACTGGCACAAAGACAGAAATATAGATCAATGGAACAAAATAGAAAGCCCAGAGATAAATCCACGCACCTATGGACACCTTATCTTTGACAAAGGAGGCAAGAATATACAATAGATTAAAGACAATCTCTTTAACAAGTGGTGCTGGGAAATCTGGTCAACCACTTGTAAAAGAATAAAACTAGAACACTTTCTAACACCATACACAAAAATAAACTCAAAATGGATTAAAGATCTAAATGTAAGACCAGAAACTATAAAACTCCTAGAGGAGAACATAGGCAAAACACTCTCTGACATACATCACAGCAGGATCCTCTATGATCCACCTCCCAGAATATTGGAAATAAAAAGAAAAATAAACAAATGGAACCTAATTAACCTTAAAAGCTTCTGCACATCAAAGGAAACTGTTAGCAAGGTGAAAAGGCAGCCTTCAGAATGGGAGAAAATAATAGCAAATGAAGCAACTGACAAACAACTAATCTCGAGAATATACAAGCAACTCCTACAGCTCAACTCCAGAAAAATAAATGACCCAATCAAAAAATGGGCCAAAGAACTAAATAGACATTTCTCCAAAGAAGACATACAGATGGCTAACAAACACATGAAAAGATGCTCAACATCACTCATTATCAGAGAAATGCAAATCAAAACCACTATGAGGTACCATTTCACGCCAGTCAGAATGGCTGTGATCCAAAAGTCTACAAGCAATAAATGCTGGAGAGGGTGTGGAGAAAAGGGGACCCTCTTACACTGTTGGTGGGAATGCAAACTAGTACAGCCACTATGGAGAACAGTGTGGAGATTCCTTAAAAAACTGGAAATAGAACTGCCTTATGATCCAGCAATCCCACTGCTGGGCATACACACTGAGGAAACCAGAAGGGAAGGAGACACGTGTACCCCAATGTTCATCGCAGCACTGTTTATAATAGCCAGGACATGGAAGCAACCTAGATGTCCATCAGCAGATGAATGGATAAGAAAGTCATGGTACATATACACAGTGGAGTATTACTCAGCCATTAAAAAGAATACATTTGAATCAGTTCTAATGAGGTGGATGAAACTGGAACCTATTATACAGAGTGAAGTAAGCCAGAAAGAAAAACACCAATGCAGTATACTAACGCATATATATGGGATTTAGAAAGATGGTAACAATAACCCTGTGTACGAGACAGCAAAAGAGACACTGATGTATAGAACAGTCTTATGGACTCTGTTGGAGAGGGAGAGGGTGGGAAGATATGGGAGAATGGTATTGAAACATGTATAATATCATGTATGAAACGAGTTGCCAGTCCAGGTTCAATGCACGATACTGGATGCTTGGGGCTAGTGCACTGGGATGACCCAGAGGGATGGTATGGGGAGGGAGGAGGGAGGAAGGTTCAGGATGGGGAACACATGTATACCTGTGGCAGATTCATTTTGATATTTGGCAAAACGAATACAATTTTGTAAAGTTTAAAAATAAAATAAAATTAAAACAACAACAACAACAACAAACAAGACCTGGAGCTGACAGTGGCTCAGATCATGAGCTCATCATTGCAAAATTCAGTCTTAAACTGAAGAAAGTAGGGCCAACCACTAGGCCATTCAGGTATGACCCAGATCAAATCACTTATAATTTTACAGTGGAGGTGACAAATAGATTCAAGGAATTAGATCTGGTAGACAGAGTGCCTGAAGAACTGTGGATGAAGGTTTGTAACATTGTACAGTAGGCAGTGACCAAAATCATCCCAAAGAAAAAGAAATGCATGAAAGCAGAGTGGTTGGTGTGGTGTGGATACCTACCTAGAGCTGGACATCCTGGAGTGTGAAATCAAGTGAACCTTAGGAAACATTACTAGGAACAAAGCTAGTGGAGGTGATGGAATTTGAGCTGAGTTATTTAAATACTAAAAGATGATGCTGTAATGTGCTTCACTAGTATGTCAGCAAATTTGGAAAACTCTGTTGTGGCCACCAGGACTGGAAAAGATCACTTTTCATTCCAATTCCAAAGAATATTCTAATTAACATACAGTGCCTACAATCATTTCATACGGTCAAAATTCTTCAAGCTAGGCTACAGCAGTGCTTGAACCAAGGACATGCAGATTTATGAGGTGGGTTTTGAAGAGGCAGAGGAAACAGAGATCAAATTGTCAACACTTGTTGGATCATGGAGAAAGCAAGGGAGTTTCAGAAAAACATCTATTTCTGCTTCATTGACTATGCAAAAACCTTTGACTTGTTGTGGATCATAACAAACTATGAAAATTCTTAAAGAGTGGGAGTACCAGACTACCTTACATGTCTCCTGAGAAACCTGTATGCAGATCAAGAAGCAACAGTTAGACCCAGACATGAAACAACTGACTCGCTCAAAATTGGGAAAAGGGTACGTGAAGACTGTATATTGTTACCCTGCTTATTTAACTTACATGCAAAGTATATTATGCAAAATGCTGGGCTGGATGAATCACAAGCTGGAATCAAGATTTCGGGGAGAAATATCAAGAATCTTAGATATGCAGATAATACTCTAAGGGCAGAAAGTGAAGAGGAACTAAAGAACTTCTTGATGAGGGTGAAAGAGGAAGTGAAAAAACTCGCTTGAAATTCACCATTAAAACAACTAAGATCATGGCATCTGGTCCCATCACTTCATGGCAAATAGTAGGAGAAAAAGTCAAAGCAATGACACTCCAGAATCACTGCAGATAGTAACTGCAGCCATGAAATTAAATGACACTTGCTCCTTAGAAAGAAAGCTCTGACAAACCTAGCCAGCGTATTAAAAAGCAGAGACATCACTTTACCAACAAAGGTCCATATAGTCAACACTATGGTTTTTCTGATAGGCATGTACAGATGTGAGAGTTGGACCATGAAGAAGGCTGAGTGCTGAAGAATTGATGCTTTAGAAGACTTTTGAATTGTGGTGCTTTAGAACACATGTATACCTGTGGTGGATTCATTTTGATATTTGGCAAAACTAATACAATTATGTAAAGTTTAAAAATAAAATAAAAAAAAAAAAAAAAAAAAAGACTCTTGAGAGTCTGTTAGACTGCAAGGAGATCAAACCAGTCAGTCTTACAGGAAATCAGCCCTGATTGGAAGTACTGTTGCTGAAGTTCTCATACTTTGGCCAACTGATATGAAGAGCTGACTCATTGGAAAAGACCCTGATGCTAGGAAAGATTGAAGATAAAAGGATAAGGGGGAGGCAGAATATGAGATGGTTAGATAGACTTGAGTTAATGACTGAACAACAACAAAGTGGTTTTTACAAAATAAATATTCAAAAATAAATTACAATTACATATCAGCAACATAAAAATTATAATTTTCAAACAAAATTAAGTGTACAATTGTGGGAAAATATAAACTATAAATGTTGCTATGTATTAGATTAGAATGTTAAATAATAAAATTGAGTCCCCACTTCATCAATAACTAAACAATCTCTGGGTAATTAAAGTATTAAATTAAAATCACAATTTAACGAATGTTATCAATGAGTATTTTTATTACTGGGTTTAATAAAAGATTTCTTAAAGCTTTAAAAGTATCAACAACAAAGGTATTTGTTGACAAATAACTGTGGCAAACTTTAAAGTAGCTATTTTGTGAAGGCCCTCATAAAATTTAAAAGAGAAATCACAGAAAGAAACCTTTATATTATATTATTGATCAATGATTAATACTCAGATTATAGAACACCTTGACCAATCAATAAGGGAAGATAACACAGTAAGAAAATGGACAAAAGTTTAAGATATTTACATAAGTGGGATCGTAAATGGACACTAACCTATGAGAAATTATTCAATCTTACTAGTAATTAGGAAAATACAAATTAAAAGCAAAATGGGATACCATTTCCCATTCATTAAAATGTGAAACATTAAATCCTGACAATAGCAAATGTTTCAGAAGTGCTGCAACAGGGGAGTCATATGCTCATGATTAAAGTGTAGTCTGGCACAATTACATTTGAAAACAGAATAAAAGAGGATAATACCAAAGATGACCAGATTCTAAGGTACAATTTTGCTTGTTGGTATCCAGCCCAGATAAATTTTTGCATATATATACAAGATAACAAGTAAAATAAAGATAATTACACTGTTGTTTTTAGTGATGAAACCTAGAAACAATTCAATACCAATATCTGTAACATGAGAATAGAAAAAGTGTGACTGTATTAGTCATGTAATGCTGCCATAAAAAAATTACTACTGACTGGATGTTTTAAACAGCAAATATTTATTTCTTACAATTCTAGAGTCTGAGAGTCCAAGATCAAGGAGTCAGTAGGTAGTTTGGTTTCTCCTGAGGCCTCTCCATGACTTACAGTTGGCTATGTTTTTCTTGTGTCCTCATATGTCCTTTTCACTGTGTTTGTGTATCTTTGATGTCTGTCTCTCCTCTTATAAGGATATTGCCCCTAATTGAATTAGTATCCCACTTTTATGACCTCATGCGTGCGTATGTATGCTCAGTTGAAGCTGGCTCATAATGACCCCATGGCCTGTAGCCCACCAGGCTCCTCTGTCCATGGAATTTTCCAGGCAAAAATACTGAATTGGGTTGCCCTTTCCTACTCCAGGGGATCTTCCAGACCCATGGAAGTAACCCAAGTCTCCTGCATTGCAGGCGGATTCTTTATCACTAGATAAAGAATTCTAGAATTCTTTAGCACTAGATAAAGTTATCACAGATAACTTTAATTACTTCTTGAAAGTCTTGTCTCCAAATTCAGTCACATTAGGGGTTAGGGGTTGAATTTGCAGGGACACAATTTAGTCCATAATGTTTACATATTCATATAATGGATCACTGTACAGCAGCAGCAGTAAATGACCTATCAATAAGGATAAACTAAGCAAATGTTAAACACAAAACACAAGTATCACAAAGGTTTTAGATATGGGAAATAATATATAATATTTATTGCTTAGGAATAAAATTATGTGTAGTAAGTTTTAAATAACTGCACAAGAATAAAACATTCAAGATAGTCCTTTCTTCTGTAGGAGAAGGAGGGAAGATTCAATAGCATCTGTGTATACTAGATGCTTTAGCTCAGTTGTGGTTAGATGGTGCATATATGTATATTTATTGTTCTATTTTGGGGGGGATTAAAGTTTACACTCAAAATGTATTTTGTGCAACAATGTTGTGTCAAACATTCTTATAGAATCTTGGGATATGTTACTAAACACATTGAGATTCCCTGCTCTCATAGAACTTGCATTCTATTGCAGTAGACAAACAATAAGCATAATATATATATATATATATAATTTAAAAAAATAGAGCATATATTTAAAAAATTTTATGTTTTTACTATTTGTTTTCATCTACAGGAATTGTTTTATTTTTACTTTATACAGTTTGCTAGTTTTCTACTTGATCAGAACATTTTCCCCCCAACTTGGGTGTCAGAGCTTAGATCCACTGTTATGTTATAATGTTATACATTTTACATTTAGCCCTAACTTGATTTTAGATCTGTAACTTTAATGCTAACATTCTTAAAATCTGCCTTAATTATGTCTATAAAATAATCTCTGAACTATAAACAAATGGATAAAAAAAGAGCAAAACAGGTAATCTTCACGTTGTTAACAGATTGAATATGATAAGTACATTGTTAGTTATTTATTTAGAGCATAATACATATTTTCTGATTTCAGTAACATTAAAAATATTGATTAAATACCAAAAGCCCAATTTAAAAAGTTAACAAAAACAGAATATGAATATACAATTCAAAAATAGCCAGTAAAAATTAATAAAAATATTATTCATTGTCCAACATATACATATTGAAATAATAATTTAATTTATAAGCCATGAACAATATGAAAAGGCAAAAAGATATGACACTGAAAGATGAACACCCCAGATTGGCAGGTGCCCAAAATACTACTGGAGAAGAGTGGAGAAGTAACTCCAGAAAGAACGAAGAGACAGAGCCAAAGCGAAAACAATGCCTAGTTGTGGATGTGACTGGTGATAGATGTAAAGTCTGATGCTGTAAAGAACAATATTGCATAGGACCCTGGAATGTTAGGTCCATGAATCAAGCTAAATTGGAAGTGGTGGTCAAACAAGAGATTGCAAGGGCGAACATCAACATTTTAGGAAACAGTGACTAAAACTTTAGGACTGTAATGGGCACATTTAATTCAGATGATTATTATATCCATTACTGTGGGCAAGAATGCCTTAGAAGAAATGGAGTACCCCTCATAATCAAAAAAAAGAGTCCGAAATGCAGTACTTGGGTGCAATCTCAACAATGACAGAATGATCTCTGTTCATTTCCAAGGCAAACAATTCAGTATAACAATAATTCAAGTCTTTGCCCCAACCACTAATGCTGAAGAAGCTGAAGATGAATGGTTCTATGAAGACCTAAAGATCTTCTAAAACTAATGCCAAAAAAAGATGTCCTTTTCATCATAGGGGAGGGGAATGCAAAAGCAGGAAGTCAAGAGATACCTGGAGTAACAGGCAACTTTGGCCTTGGAGTACAAAATGAAGCAGGAAAAAGGCTAACAGAGTTTTGCCAAGAGAATGTACTGGTCATAGCAAACACGCTCTTCCAACAATACAAGAGACAACTCTACACATGGACATCACCAGATGGTCAATATCAAAATCAGATTGATTATATTCTTTGCAGCCGAAGATGGAGAAGCTCTATACAGTCAGCAAAAATAAGACCAGGGGCTGACTGTGGCTCAGATCATGAACTTTTTATTGCAAACTTCAGACTTACATTGAAGAAAGTAGGGAAAACCACTGTACCATTCAGGTATGACCTAAATCAAATCCCTTACAATTATACAGTGGTAGTGACAATAGATTCAAAGGATTAGATCTGGTAGACAAAGTGCCTGAAGAACTCTGGACAGAGGTTCATGACATTGTGCAGGAGGCAGTGATCAAGACCATCCCCAAGAAAAAGAAATGCAAAATGGCAAAATGGCTGTCTGAGGAGGCCTTACAAATAGTTGAGAAAGAAGAGAAGCTAAAAGCAAAGGAGAACACGAAAGATATACCCATCTGAATGCAGAGTTCCAAAGAATAGCAAGGAGAGATAAGAAAGCCTTCCTCAGTGATCAATACAAGGAGACAGAGGTAAAGAATAGAAAGGGAAAGGGAAAGACTAGAGATCTCTTAAAGAAAATTAGAGATACCAAGGGAACATTTCATGCAAAGATGGGCTCAATAAAGGACAGAAATGGTATGGACCTAACAGAAGCAGAAGATATTGAGAAGAGGTGGCAAGAATACACAGAAGAACTATACAAAAAAGATCCTCATGACCCAGATAACCACGATGGTGTGATCACTCACCTAGAGCCAGACATCCTGGAATGTGAAGTCAAGTGGATCTTAGGAAGCATCACTATGAACAAAGCTAGTGGAGGTGATGGAATTCCAGTTCAGCTCTTTCAAATCCTAAAAGATGATGCTGTGAAAGTGCTGCAGTCAATATGTCAGCAAATTTGGAAAACTCAGCAATGGCCACAGGACTGGAAAGTATTCATTCCAATCCCAAAGAAAGGCAATGCCAAAGAATGTTCAAACAGCCACACAATTGTACTCATCTCACATACTAGCAAAGTAATGCTCAAAATTCTCCAAGCCAGGCATCAACAGTACATGAACCAACAACTTCCAGATGTTCAAGCTGGATTTAGAAAAAGAAGAGGAACCAGAGATCAAATTACCAACGTCTATTGAATCATAGAAAAAGCAAGAGAGTTCCACAAAAATATCTACTTCTGCTTTATTGACTACACCAAAGACTTTTACTGTGTGGAATACAACAAATTGTGGAAAATTTTTAAAAAGATGGGAATACCAGACCACTTTACCTGTCTCCTGAAAAATATTTATGCAGGTCAAGAAGCAACAATTAGAACCAGGCATGGAACAAGGGACTGGTTCCAAATTGGGTAAGGAGTACATCAAGGCTGTATATTGTCACCGTGCATATTTAACTTATGTGCAGAGTACATCATGTGAAGTGCTTGGCTGGATGAAGCACCACCTGGAATCAAGATTGCCAGGAGAAATATCAAAAACCTCAGATATGCAGATGACACCACCCTTAAAGGCAGAAAGCGAAGAGGAACTGAAGAGCCTCTTGATGAAAGTGAAAGAGGAGAGTGAAAAAGCTGGCTTAAAGCTCAACATTTAAAAAATGAATATCATGGCTTCCTGTCTCATAACTTCATGGCAAATAGATGGGGAAACAATGGAAACAGTGGCTGACTTTAATTTTTTTCATCTCCAATATCACTGCATATGGTGACTACAGCCATGAAATCAAAAGACACCTGCTCCTTGGAAGAAAAGCTATGACGAACCTAGACAGTATTTTAAAAAGCAGAGACATTACCTTGCTGACAAATGTCTGTCTAGTGAAAGCTATGGTTTTTCCAGTAGTCACATATGGATGTGAGAGTTGTACCGTAAAGAAAGCTGAGCACCAAAGAACTGATGCTTTTAAACTATGGTGTTGAAGAAAACGCTTGGAGTCTCTTGGACTGCAAGGAGATCAAATCAGTCAATCCAAAAGGAAATCAGTCCTAGATATTAACTGGAAGGTGATGCTGAAGCTGAAACTCCAATACTTTGGCCACCTAATGTGTAGAGCTGACTCATTTGAAAAGATCCTGATGCTGGAAAAGATTGAAGGCAGTAGGAGAAGGAGATGACAGAAGATGAGATGGTTAGATGGTATCACTGACTCAATAGTCATGAGTTTGAGTAAACTCCGGGAGTTGGTGGTGGACAGGGAGGCCTGGCATGCTGCAGTCCATGGGGTGGCAAAGGGTCAGACACGATTGATTACCTGAACTGAACTGACTGGTAAGCAAATATTTATGTCTGTATCTATATCTATATAGGTATATATATCTATACACTGCCCCCCACACACACACATATACTAAATCCTGGAGAAGAAATTGTTTTTAACATTAATAAATATTATATCCATCATAGCCCAGTTGCTTAAGAATCCGCCTGTAATGCATGAAAGCCTGGTTGGATATCTGGGTCAGGAAAATCTGCTGGAGAAGGGATATGCTACCCACTCCAGTATTCTTGCACTTCTCTTGTGGCTTAGCTGGTAAAGAATCCACCAGCAGTGTGGGAGACCTGGGTTCAATCCCTCGGTTGGGAAGATCCCCTGGAGAAGGGAAAGGCTACCTACTTCAGTGTTCTGACCTGGAGAATCCCCTGGACTATATATTCAATGGGGTCACAAAGAACTGGACTTGATTGAGCGGCTTTCACTTCACTTCTCATCCATATAATATCAATATTTTACTTTTGAAAAATATTCAAGCACATAACAAAGACATATAGTTGTAGGAAGAGGAACCCCTTCTAGGGCCCAGGAGTGGACTCTTGTCTAACACAGGTAAAGGAATCGTCTGAGGAGAGAGACGTGCTGAGAAAGCAATAGACTTTATTGGAAAGGGTGCCTGTTCAGAGAGCAGCAGGAAGAGGAACCCAGGAGAACTGCTTTGCCATGTGGCTTGCAGTCTAGGGTTTTATGGTGATTGGATTAGTTTCCAGGTTGTCTTTGGCCAGTCATTTTGACTGAGAGTCCTTCCTAGTGGCCCACTTGGCATTGCTCAGCCAAGATGGATGCCAGCAATAAGGATTCTGGGAAGTAGTCAGACATGTGGTGTTTCCTTTTGACCTTTCCCAAGCTCCTCCAGTTGGTGGTGGCTTATTAGTTCTGTTTTCCTTACGAGGACCTCCTGTCATAAAATAACTCACACAAATGATTCCTATGCATAGTTCCTGGCCCGGGTGGGCAGTCAGTCAGTGTGCTTTCCATAATGTAGTGGACTATTTAATGAAAAACAGAGGATACAAAATTCTCTTCTATAACAAATTCTTTTTTCCCAATTATATAATATAAAAATGTTTGCAGAAATATAATGGTTGACATTTAATGAGTGCTTACTTTGTTTCAGACACTGAATTGGGGATTTTATCAATATTACTTCATTAAATCCTCATAAGAATTCTATAATGTAGATACCAACATTATCTGCATTTGACAGGTGAGATAAGTTTTACAAAGATTAAGTTCATAAGGCTAGTTATTGTGGAATCCAGGATATATACAAAGTAGTCAGATTCCAGGACCATAATTACTATGCTAACTCAGAATTTAACTGGGGTTACTCTTTATGATAAAAATACGATTAGCTAGAGATTAAAATTATAACCTGCTTCTAATAGTAAGGCCAGTGCTGTCTCTAATATTATGTGAATTTCTTGGGGCTTATATTATTATTGGCTTTTGATTCATTGAAGTGATATTCATTATGGCAACAGAAACTGTGGATATTAGAAATCTTGGATATGAGAATCCTCGGATATGAGAAACCTTTACTAAGAGTCTTAGGTCATCCTGACACTAGAAACTTGTTGCTTGCCACCTTTGGTTCCACATGGAGCTTCCTAATCTTGTTTTTCTTCCCTCTCTCTTTCCACTCCCTCTTTGTCTTTTCTTGTTCTAGCTTCCCCCATTAACTGTTCATTTCTTATGTAGAACAGTTTTAAGTATCATTTTTTTATTTCCTTCCAAGCCATGTTGTCTGGATGACCTTTCAAGACATTTTGTTCATGAGAAATTTTCATAAACAGTAGATACCGTTAATGATTATTTATCTGGTACCCTTTAAATACGAAAATCTAAAAAGAAAAAATGTGTAGCAGATAGTTACAAGATGAAATACATATGACCAACATGCATTTGAGAAATTTTTCAAGCTCGCTAGGAATTAAAGAGATGCTATTATAAATACTCACAAGATCATATTCACCTCAGAAATGGGAAAAACTTTAGAATACATTACTGGATGCTAAAAAACGTGTTTTGGCAGTATTCACAAATATAAACTTTACATTGCTACTTCTGGCAGGTTTTTTGGTACTATAGGAAAGGAATCTTTGCTTTAAATTCATACATTTTGAGCCTATAATTAAATGAATGTTTTATAAAGGGAAGAATCCTATACTTTATATGTAAAAGTAATTCCTAATATCTCCTGTCTCCTGTTTAAAATATTACTTATATCCAGATAGTAGAGTTAATATTCATAATGGTCATTATAAAATGCTAGTTATTTACAAATGTTTGTATATAGATTTATATATGAATATGTGCTAAATTTTAATTCTAATTTCTAATTCACAGTAATTTCCTCCTTCAAATTTATTTATTCACATCTTATTCCTTCTGTTCATCTGTATGCTGCTGCTGCTGCTGCTAAGTCGCTTCAGTTGTGTCCGACTCTGTGCGACCCCATAGACGGCAGCCCACCAGGCTCCCCTGTCCCTGGGATTCTCCAGGCAAGAACACTGGAGTGGGTTGCCATTTCCTTCTCCAATGCATGAAAGTGAAAAGTGAAGGTGAAGTCAGTCAGTGGTTTTCTACTCTTAGCGACCCCATGGACTGCAGCCTACCAGGCTCCTCCGCTCATGGGATCTTCCAGGCAAGAGTACTGGAGTGGGTTGCCATTGCCTTCTCCAGTTCATCTGTATACCCATATATGATCATCCTTTCTGATATTATCTCTGAAACTAATTATCTTCATGGATTTGCTTACTAGTTCCCTTCAGTTTCTTCATCTTCAACACTAGAATGTTAGTACTTTATGAGATTCTACTTCTTTCTCCCAGTTGTCTCACTTGGGGCATTTTGTCCTATACTTTGTCTTGCTCCAGCTTCTCTTGATCATATAGATCTCTTCATATCTGATTCTCTATGCCCTATCCATTTCTAATCCTGTGTTTTATTGGCATTTTAAAATTAGATCTTTAGCTATATCTATAGCATGTATTTCCAATAGTCATGTATGGATGCGAGAGTTGGACTGTGAAGAAAGCTGAGCGCCAAAGAATTGATGCTTTTGAACTGTGGTGTTGGAGAAGACTCTTGAGAGTCCCTTGGACTTCAAGGAGATCCAACCAGTCCATTCTAAAGGAGATCAGTCCTGGGTGTTCTTTGGAAGGAATGATGCTAAAGCTGAAACTCCAGTATTTTGGCCACCTCATGCGAAGAATTGACTCATTGGAAAAGACTCTGATGCTGGGAGGGATTGGGGCCAGGAGGAGAAGGGGACGACAGAGGATGAGATGGCTGGATGGCATCACCGACTCGATGGATGTGAGTCTGAGTGAACTCTGGGAGTTGGTGATGGACAGGAAGGCCTGGCGTGCTGCGATTCATGGTGTCGCAAAGAGTCAGACACGACTGAGTGACTGAAGTGAACTGAACTGAGAGCATGTATGTCTAATGTGGGCCTATTTCAGTGGCGTTTTAAAGGCAAATAACCAACCTTCCCTTAATAGTTAAACATATTCTGAAATCAGTATGGGATGTGTTAGCAGGGGAATTAGTGTCTTCAATCAGTATTTGGGAGGTGAGGTAAAGGGTAAAGAATGTGTGAGATTAAAGTTGGAACAAAAACTGGTCTTCATTCAAATAATATTCAAAATTCAAACTCTTAAGATCAAACAGCAAAAGTACTCACAGATAGGAGAAAGAAGGAAAACCTAATTGTAAGTCATGTTCACTGGTGCTTCAGAATTAAGAAACAGAACTGTCTCACTTGAAATAGAGTGAAAAAATTCCTCCTTGAATATTTTAATCATTATTTATATTTATCTATAGCTTCTGAATCTCAAAGTTTCACGTGTCCATGGATTTAGAAGAAGCTACATCTGCAGAAATAATACAACTCTCTCTGTACTGAACTTCCACCTGATTGACTCTAGGGATTCCATCCTTAACCAGGAACTTCTGGCTTTAAGTTTCTAGAAATCTCCTCAGTTGCTCCAAAGGAAACAAAGCTGTTGTTTGCCAGTTTTGATTACTGTGGAAGAGTAAAGTCCTTCACAAGGGCTTGAAAGGACAATGAGCCCAAGACACTGTGGATCTCACTGAGTACTAACTGCCCCAAGCTGTCATGTGGTGGTACTGGAAGCCATTGGTCCTCCCCACTGGCAACCTTCTTGTGTGTGTTCAGTTGCTCAGTTGTGTCTGACTCTTTGCAGCCCCATGGACTGTGGCCCTCCAGGTTCCTCTGCCCATGGAAATTTCTAAGCAATAATATTTAAGTGGGGTACCATTTCCTACTCCAGGTGATCTTCCTGACCCAAGGATTGAACCCACTTGTCCTGCATCTCCTGCATTGGCAGGCAAATTATTGTCTTACCAAGTCAGAAAACCATGAACATTCTAGGTGTTTCAGCTAATGTAATCATTGCTAGCTTTAATAAGAGAGGGTGAAAGCTGTATAGGTATGTGTCACACGCAGTCAGGAAGCATTCCTCAGAGTTGCCTAAGAACCAAAAAATTACAGCTGTAAATGATGCATTCCTTTGAATTCATAGAATCACTGACACAAAAAGAAAGATACAGATATTTACACCAACGCTCTTCTAGCACCACTACCAAAATATGTGACCTAGTAACTGGATGACAGTTAGTTTTGGTACTGGATATATTATTGGTTCTTTTTAAACCCTCTAATCTTGGAAGAATTTCAGTCATCCTAACAGAGTATGTTTATTTGTAGTATGTTTAACTGTGTCAGCTCAGGTTCACCTCAAAAATGCTTATATGGTATAGTTCCAGTGTGGGTTGAGTCCAAGTGCACTCTATCTCCAAAAGACTCTTCAGCTAAAATATAAATTAGCAGATATAAATCAGTATGTAAGAACAAGGGAAGGAGAAATTCCATATTACTAACATCTTTTAAGCATCAAGTTCAAATGTAGATAGTGGAGTTTGAGTAACTAATTTCAAATATGACCAGAAATAGGCCTTGGGCTTACCTGACATATCTTGTAATTTACAGATTGTTTATAATTTGGGTGCCTGTAAATCCATAAGTCTTTATGTTTAGTATCAAAAGTAGAGAAAACTCCTTGGCTATTCAACTTCCATAACCAACTGATAGTGACTATTTTGAATTGCATTCAGAGATACTAGAGGACTGATTTTGTCCCTTCTTCTGAGGCATTCTACTGAAGTTGCATTAGGAATTTTAGAAAGGGGACTAGTCAATACCATACAATTTGTCCTATACCAGTGCTGGGAAATGGAAGAATTTATATATAAACCAAAAGATGTATGTGGAATCTAAAATAAAAGAGAGATACAAATTAATTTACTTATAAAACAGAGACTCAGAAATAAAGAAGAGAAATCAAAGGGGAAAGATAGGGGAAGGATAAATTACAAGGTCGGGATTAACATATACACACTACTATATATAAAGCAGATAAACAACAAGGAGGTACTGTAGTACAGTGAACTCTAATCAATATTCTATAATAAAATATATGTGTAAAGAATATGGAATATATGGAAAGGACTATATATATATTCACAGAATATAGACTCCAAAAAGATGTATGTATGTCTATGTGTGTGTGTGTGTGTGTGTGTATATATATATATATATATATATATATATATATATATATATATATATTAAATAGGCTTCCCCAGTGCTCAATGGTAAAGAACCACCTGTGATACAGTAGCCACAGGAGGTGCAGGTTCAATCCCTGGGTCAGGAAGTCTTGGTGACCCACTTCAGTATTCTTGCCTGGAGAATCCCATGGACAGACGAGCCTGGGGGGCTATAGTCCATAGGGTCATAAAGAGTTAGAAATGACTGAAACGACTGGACATCCATATATATATATATATATATATATATATATATATATATATGAATCATTGTGCTGTACACTTGAAAGTAACATGACACTGTGACTCAACTCTCAGTTCATTTCAGTCGCTCAGGCATGTCCGACACTATGTGACTCCATGGACCGGCTTCCCTGTCCATCACCAACTCCCGAAACCTGCTGAAACTCATGTCCATTGAGTCGGTGATGCCATTCAACCATCTCATCCTCTGTCATCCCTTTCTCCTGCCATCAATCTTTTCCAGCATCAGGGTCTTTTTCAAGGAATCAGTTCTTTGCATCAGGTGGCCAGAATATTGGAGTTTCAGCTTCAGCATCAGTCCTTCCAATGAATATTTAGGATTGATTTCCTTTAGGATTGACTGGTTGGATCTCCTTGCCATCCAAGGGATTCTCAAGAGTCTTCTCCAGCACCACAGTTCAAAATCATCAATTCTTTGGCACTCAGCTTACTTTATAGTCCAACTAGCACATCCATATGTGACTATTGGAAAAACTGTAGCTTTGGTTAGACAGATCTTTGTTAGCAAGGTAATGTTTCTGCTTTTTAATGGTCTGTCCATAGCTATTCTTCAAGGAGCAGGTATCTTTTAATGTCATGGCTGCAGTCACCATCTGCAGTGATTTTGGAGCCCGAGTAAATAAAGTTTCTCACTGTTTTCATTGTTTCCCCATGTTTGCCATGGTGCGATGGGACCGGATGCCATGATCTTCATTTTTTGAATTTTGAGTTTTGAGCCAACTTTTTCACTCTCCTTTTTCACTTTCATCAAGAGGCTCTTGAGTTCCTCTTTGCTTTCTGCATATCTGAGGTTATTTTTATTTTTCCCAGCAATCTTGATTCCACCTTCTGCTTCATCCAGCCTGGCATTTTGTGTGATGTACTCTGCATATAAGTTAATTAAACAGGGTGACCGTACAGAGCCATGACGTACTCCTTACTCAATCTGGAACCAGTCCATTGTTCAATGTCCAGTTCTAACTGTTGCTTCTTGACCTGCATACAGATTTCTCAGAAGGCAGGTAAGGTGGTCTGGTATTCCCATCTCTTTAAAAATTTTCCACAGTTTATTGTGATCCACAGTCAAAGGCTTTAGCATAGTCAATGAAGCAGAAGTAGATATTTTTCTGAAACTCTGTTGCTTTTACTATGATCCAGCAGATGTTGGCAATTTGATCCCTGGTTCCTCTGCCTTTTGTGAATCCAGCTTGAACATCTGGAAGTTCTTGGTTCATGTACTGTTGAAACCTAGCTTGGAGAATTTTGAGCATTACTTTGCTAGCGTGTGAGATGAGTGCAATTGTGCGGTAGTTTGAATGTTCTTTGACATTGCCTTTCTTTCAAATTGGAATGAAAACTGACCTCTTCCAGTCCTGTGACCACTTTGGACTGACCATACTTCAAATAAAAAATAAATAAGAAGGACATGAAAGAAAGGTTATATTTAAACTTTTATGATACAATTCTGAATCCTTTGAGAATCTATTTTCTTGTATACTTGAAAAAATATTTATAAAATGTTAGTTTCTAAGGGATGATTTTTCCTCAACAAGTATTTGTATACCAGTATACTAAAGGCAATGAGAAGTTTGTAAATAGCTTATGGTTTATTTTTAAGATTCCAGGTGTTCAGTTTATCTGCATATAAATATGACACCCACACAAGCATGCAAGTTTATTCACCAGTGTAAGTGAAGCCCCTCTAGCTACATTCCTTGTACTTTCTTCAGAGATCAGTTCTGCACAAACCACATTATTTATTCAGGATGACATTAAGGTATTCACTCTTCACAAGAATAAACACATTGATGATGTTAATGCCTGCAGTTCATTTTCTATGGAACACTTATACTTAACTACAGCAGAGATGTGCATGACATTTTCTTTGCATTTTTCATTTCAACATGTGATTATAGCTTTGTATTTGTGCTAAATCACTTCTGTAAGATTTTTCAGATTTAACTTAAACTTTTAGATATTATATATACTTCTAGATTTCCAAGTAAGTAACCTCAGTATGATTTTTATCATTGCTGCTCTTTGGTGGAAGCCCATAGTAAAATTTTAAAGAAACATAAGGACGCCAAGTTCTATTTTTCTAAAGGATTCCAAAGGAAAAATAAAAATGGAAAAAACACTGAACAATATGAGGAAAGTCACAATAGTCATATATAACTCTGGGTAAAACAAAGCTCCTAAAGAAGCAGATGTGTTGTTTTACCATGAACTGCGAGGATTTTTATGGTCCACTGGAGCACACACTATAACATGTCAATGAAGAAGTTTAGATAAGTCTGTAAGCTAAGATTCTATCTTCTTAAGGGATAGTAAACAGCTCCAGGATGTACCCACAAAGGCTTTTTTGTTCTTGCTAGACAAACAATAGAAGTGGATGCAACACTGGCTGAGACAGCATCTGTTTTTTTCCATATATATAAACTTTGCTCTTGGGCTTCTGGTTCTAGAAGCTTGCTGATGCCTGTTTAGAGTTAACATCTTATACAGGATTAACTCTTGAGATACTCTTTTTTTTTTTTAATTTTATTTTATTTTTAAATTTTACATAATTGTATTAGTTTTGCCAAATGACCCTGAAGTAATTGCTGCTGCTGCTACTGCTGCTACTGCTGCTGCTGCTAAGTCACTTCAGTCGTGTCCGACTCTGTGTGACCCCATAGACGGCAGCCCACCAGGCTCCCCCATCCCTGGGATTCTCTAGGCAAGAACACTGGAGTGGGTTGCCATTTCCTTCTCCAATGCATGAAGGTGAAAAGTGAAAGGGAAGTCGTTCAGTCGTGTCCGACTCTTAGCGACCCCATGGACTGCAGCCTACCAGGCTCCTCTGTCCATGGGATTTTCTAGGCAAGAGTACTGGAGTGGGGTGACATAATTGTCACCGTGACGTAATTGATGATCCTTCAATTCTGCCCATTTCATTTTCTGAAAGAAAATAAGCCAGTTCAAGATTCCACAGAATGGACTCCAAAAAGATGTATAAAAATCCTTTAAGGACCAGTGGACTACTTCCAAGTGAAAAATCATAAGTATATTTTATTTTATTTATTTTTTATTATTATTATTTTTTTACTTTACAATATTGTATAAGTATATTTTAAAACTAGGGGAAAAATAATGAAGTAGGTATTCCTCAGAGATCTGGGAAAAAGTCAATAAAAGCCATAGATGTCAAATATATCTCAGATAATTTAAAGACAAAGTGGTAACACATTGGGCAGTGTTGAAATAAAAAGCTTAAACATTATCTCCAAAGGATAGTCATAATAGCAATAATTTAACAAAAATATTTCCTCTTTCAAATCCTATTAAACAATGTAATCATACTTAACTGACAAAGCAAACAAATAAAACCCAATTCTATACGTAACAAATGTCCCCAATATTTATGGGATAAATATTATACATCATATACAGTTAATTTCACTCAATTTTAGAAAACATGCAAAGAAGAAGAAAAGTAATTATTTTATACTCTAATTTTAAAAAGAATAAGTTCTACTTCTTCAGGAGCATGTAACAGTAATCAATCTCAAAATTAGAAGGAATTATTTAAATTAGATTAAATTTAATGGATATAATAGCTTAAAAATATTTTACAATATGGATTTGATTACCTGATAGGTAAACTTGCAGTTGGAGGAAAATTCAGTACTTAATACAATACAATGAAAAATCATTGAAAAATTCAATACAATGAAAAATCAGTTTTTCTCCTACTCTGATCACCTAAGCTCTCCCATTCCAGAAACAACCTTGATAGCATTTTTGTACAAACATTGTTTTTGACGTTTTTGACATGACATGTTTTACATATTATAATGTAAAAATATTTCCATGAAGTTCACATGCATACATGCTAAGTCATTTCAGTCCTACTCTTTGCAACTCTATGGACCGTAGTCCGCCAGGCTTCTCTGTCTATGGAGTTCTCCAGGAAAGAATAGTGGAATGGGTTGCCATGCAGGGGATCTTCCTGACCCAAGGATGGAACTTGCCTCTCAGGTCTCCTGCATTGGCAGGCGGCTTCTTGACCACTAGCACCACCCAAGAAGCCAAAGTTCACATAGTTCTGTCTTACTCTTTGTAAAGTTTGCAACTTTACATAACTCCATTGTTTAGGTATATCACATTTTTTTTTTTTAGAGTTTTATAGTTTCCAATATTCTGGCATTACAATTGATGACAATAGTAACTTGTATTTGTATGTGTTTTCTTAGATGAATATATCTATAGATAAATGATACATTTCACAAATCTTTACTATTGATTGTAAGATACGCCACTGATTTTTCACTCATGAAGAGAAAAGCACCACCATAAAAATAATATATGCTATCAATTATAAAATGCACCTGGATTTTAGCAATGTTAAAATATGTCTTAGAATCAATGAAATATGGTAAGTTTGTGTATCTTAGAATCAGTGAAATGTGGTGTTGCTGCTGCTGCTGCTAAGTCACTTCAGTTGTAAATTGCCACCTATTGCAGTCTAAATGACTTACATTTCTTTGTCAATGCAAGGTGAAGTGTGTTTCCTCTTTCCAAAACAATGCATATTAAATTTTGACTCTCGGGTATTCTAATACATTAAAAAAAACTATCTTTATTTTTTCAAATACATGGAGTCTTTAAAGTAACTGTGGTATTAATTTCTCATTTTGATATTAACTTGCTATTTAAATGCTCTCTTCTCTGCAATCACCCTCTGTGATTTTTCAGACTTCAAACTTTATTGAGGCTTTCAATGGTAAGTCAAATATCTCTCTTGGTATATGTCACATTGTGCTTAAAATATGAACTATTTTTAAGAATATTTTGATATTAATTTCTAACATAATTCCACAATAATAAGAGAATAGACTCTATATGATTTCAATACTTTATATGAAATTTTGCACCTTATTTTATGTCCTGCACATGTTCCAGTGTCTCTTGGTTTATAGCCTATGGGAACTTGAATAGAATTTGTACTTTACTGTTGTGTGGAAATTGTATAAATCTTAATTATATTGAATTGCTTTATAAAAAATGTAAAAACAACAACCACAAACCAAAAAATAAAAAATAGTATCTTTTAACATGTAGAAATGGCATTGGTATTCTATCCTAAAGGTTGCTCTAGATTTCTTAAAACAGTTTTTTCTTGAAACAATAAATAAATCTGCTGACATCCTGACAATTAATGAAAGTTTAGACAATTTTCCAAATATTCACTGGCAGGAATTTAAAATCCTATGTGATGTGGGGCCTTTCCCTTAATTATTTTAATCCTAATTTTCTTATTCTGTAAACTGAATATAATAATCTTATTATGATTGTCCTGAGGATTAAGTAAGATAATACATGTAAGGTATTACTGGAACATAATGGTTTTTTCTTATGTATTGGCTATTACTATTTTTATTATCATTAATACTACCACTACTATGGTATTCTGTTTATGAATGGAATAATATTAATTTACCTTTCACAACAGTTTTTCATTCAAAGTAGTTTTTCAGTAATGAGTGCATAGGTAATGCCTAAGGAAAATCACTCAGTCTTTTAGGATGCCTTTTCAACAACAATAAATATTGTGTTTTGATATCCAAAGTGGTGTCAGGAGTAGTTTTAATAAATTAATACTTATCACACTGTAGTATCATGACTAAGACATACTGATTCTGTTAAATAATCCTTATTACATAATTTTGGCCCATCCTCATTTTAGTATCTAGCTCTTCCTCTACTTGTACCTTTAGTTAGTGCCTTCAATTCCTAAACCTAATTCTCTAGTTTGTGTATATTGCCATGCTTCTCGCTGTCTTCACCCTCTATTGTTCAGTCGCCCAGTTGTGTCCTACTCTTGGTGAACCCATGGACTGAAGCAGGCCAGTCTTCCTTGTCCTTCACTGTCTCTGGGGTTTGCTCAAACTCATGTCCATTGAGTCGGTGATGCCATCCAACCATCTCATCCTCTGTTGTCCCCTTATCCTCCTACCTTCAGTCTTTCCCAACATCAGGGTCTTTTCTAATGAGTTGGCTCTTCACATCAGGTGGCCAGAGTATTGGAGTTTCAGCTTCAGCATCAGTCCTTCCGATGAATATTCAGGATTGATTTCCTTTAGGATTGACTGGTTAGTTCTCTTTGCCGTCCAAGGGACTCTCAAGAGTCTTCTCAAACACCACAGTTCAAAAGTATCAATTCTTTGTCGTCAGTTGTTATTCAGCATTTCTCCATTTTCTTTCCTCTTTCCTCTTTATTTCATCTTGAAAAATGTTGAGATCTCATCTATTGTAGTTGTGTTCAGTATTTATGTTTATTCTGAAATTATCCATAAATATACATTTATTTTTTACAGTTCTCATTTTACATGAATATAGCTAGTAAAATTTCAGATTTAATTAACGTATTAAAATTTCCTAGTAAAATTAGATTAGCAGTTATTCATTTAATCAAATTGTGTTATATTAAAATAATTCTCCCTAAAGTAAAGCATATGATATTTTACAATTAATTTTATAAAAAGTCTCCTTATGATCTGACTTTTAAATAAAATTAAGCATCTCCCAGAAAGATATCTCTGGGAGATAGTGGAGGACAGGGGAGCCCGGCATGCTGCAACCCATGGGGTCACAAAGAGTTGGACATGACTTAGCGACCAAACAACAAAATAAAAATGTTTTACTTTTCCAGTTTGCCTATTTTCTAGGTTTCTCATTTATAAAAGTATCTTATTGTCCATAAACAAGCACCTCACTGCTCATTCAGTTCTTTTGTGTATTTTTCCTTTCTGTATGAAAGACTCTCCTCTATTTCTTTTATCAAAATGCTATCTTTCAAGATCCTTCTACAATACTCTCCTCTTCCTTTTTTGAGCACTTAGTGTGTTTTCTTTCACATTAAAGCAACAAGACAAGTTTTCAAATTCATCACATCTTTTAAAATCCCACTAATAATACCATTTTTCGTATCCTCATTGTTTAGTTCCTGAATTATAGTAGGAGACTTCTATCTGCTTTTCTGCCACTATTCTCTCTCTTTAATTAATTCTCCATATTTCTATAATAATTACATCCTCCAAAATTTTCTTAAGTAATTTCTCTTCTGAAAAATCTCTCTTGGTTTGTTCATAACCACCAAATAAACCTAAGCATGTAATACAGATGCTTTTGAAGCCTTGCTGTCACCTGCCCCTCTGCCCTCTTCCACTGCTCCATCTCCCCATTCCCTTGTCATTGTATGTCCTCCTTTAGTGTATATATATATAAAACACAAAATAGGTAAAGTTTTATTAATATAAACTTGCTTTTTCATCTGGCTGTACAAAATAAATATTGAACCAATGTTGAAATTACAATAACAATACATTATTATTCTCCTGACAGACTCGATAGGATTAGTCAGTGAATTATACAGTGATGATAAGGAGAATAAAAAGTCAGATGTGACCCTATTTGATCCTGAATGATTGGAAAGACAAGTTTGCTGGTAGAAAAATTTAAGGAATATATAAGGAGGCAGGTTTAGGGAAAGCTGATATATTCAGTTTGGAAATAGGCTGAAGTGCTTACGAGGACACTCTAGTGGAGAAAACAAAGAATAGTTGAAAGTGTGATTAAAGATTTGAGGAAGGATTAGGCTTGTATATGGGCAGTTTACATTAGTTTACATTAGGGTGAATGTCATATCACAGAACCATATTAATCACTGAATATTATATGTATTTGAATATTTATACAAAGAAAAAATGTTTTAGTATGACATATGTATACCAACCAGAAATTTCAGAAAAAGCACAGAATTTATAATAATGATTCATTTGTTACCTATCTACATACTTAAACCAACCTCCTGTGTTAAAATTATAACAAATACATCTATTTGAAAACAAAGGACTAAAATATTATATTTAAATACAGAGAAAGAATAATACATAATGTAATAGATTCTTTCTGATATTGAAATACCATCTGAATAGTGGTATGCAGTATTGTGCCTCTTGGTTGTCTTGGCAACTGCATCTCAAATTTGGAACATCAAGTTTTCATTTTCTATGAGTTTTCAAATAACAAGAATGTATAACAGATTATATAATGGCTTCTTTATTTTTTTTAGTTTGATGTAACAGATGTAAATACATCTCTTGTAATATGAAATATAGATCAATTAAAGTAATAATTCTTAATGGTAATAATTTAGAAATGGACTAATAGGCTATTTATTATTTATAACTACACCAATTTTGAGCAACAAGGGTTTGAACAAACCTCTTCTATGTTCTGCTAAATGTTAACTATCTGGGCAATAATTGCTTGAAGTTTTTTGAATATAAAGTAATTATGACTTTATCTAGCTTTATTTTAGTTACAGTCATGTCATATATTAAATGAAAATTAAATATCCCCTTGTTTTCTAGCTTTTTTTTTTTTACACTCAGATGCCTAATTTTCTGAATAACTATCCGCTACTGTTTATGGTCATCTGTATAAAATAATAGTATTTCCATGTACTGAAATAATGAAAGTGACTTATGTCGGTATTTTGTTTATTAGGCCAAAAATATGATAATTTTTGAACCCCAATAAGTTCTTATTTTTTACTTTTAGCAAGTCAAGTATATTTTGGCATATAAACCAGGGTGTAGACCTTTTTAATGGTGAATATAGGTCTAAAGAGTTAAGGTCTGAGGAAAAGAATTTAAAGATTGTAGTAATCAATCAAAGAATCTGTTTGCTATATAGGTAGAAACATACCTTCTTACATGGAGCATCCATATTTTACTTAATGTACCTATGTAAATGTTGGCTCTGGTGAATCTTAATATACTCTTTTACTTGAAATTTTAATGATTCTTTGTGATTATTTGCCTTGTTACAGATATAGGAAAAGAAAACCACAGTATAGGAATTTGGTATATTTTAAAAACCAGCAGTGAATAAAACAATATTTTATTACTAATGATTATTTTATGTATAAACACTACAATATTTATAATATGTAAGCAGTTATAATATAAAAATTTACACATCAAAACTGACCTTCTCTAAAATAAATTTCTATGAATATTTCAAGCAATGCTGGGCAAAATGTAGCAGCATTGATTTCTTCCTCAGTAAGGAAATAGGTAATGCACACAGAGAGTGACAGTGTGCAGCCTTATGTTGATGGAGATAGCCCGCTCTTCTATTTGTGACTGTGCACAGCTGGGGAATGAACCATTTGGGCTGAAATGATTGGTTTTGTTGCCCTTCTGATTTTGCTGAACTCACTATTTTAAAAAATCTAAATCAATAAGCTATTCAGGCAATTGTGCAGATATGACTTTTATTCTGAAGTCGATTTGACATGTGGTGGATTTTAACATGAACCTAATCAGAGGAGAGGCCCATTTCTAAGCCTAGAGCTTCAGGCTAAGATTTCTTGTGCAAGTAAGTCCAGAAATCCATGTATTAAAATGTGACTCTGCCTTAACAAGGGGAGAAATCATGTTGTTGAAAAGTACCCTCAAAAGTCATGGCATTTAAAATAAACTTTGTTTAAATCATCCAGGTAAAGGACATTCTATTTTTAAACTCTGGGCCTAAAAAGTTTGTACTTTCATTTCTTTAAAAAATATTTTTGCTTAAAGTCACTGTGCTTTAATGATGCCTTAAAATATTCAGGTTTTTCTCATGTATTGGCAAGAGCAAGAGGTTTGGGTCAGACTTTTCTAATGTGATATCACATTTTTGTAGTTGTGTGATCCTAGACCATAAATATTACACTAATCTATCTAACAAAATCATAATAATTATTATAACTCGAGATGCAGTTGGTTGTAAAGAAGACAATAAAATGCAATAGAAAGTCTCCTGCCACCTAGTATGAAAGAGGCATCCAATAATTATCAATTCCCTCCTTTCTTCTCACTCTCTATTCTCATAGAAAATGGTCATTTCCCTTGAACTTTGCCTGTCATTAATATATAGCTTCTTCTGGACAACAGAAAACAACTCAGGTTTAAGGATGTGTTGAATAAAGAAGTAAAATTTTTAGAGCAAGCATTTCAAGTAGGTTATAAATATCACAAAGAAATGTGTGATGATAGTTTTGGAACATCTGCACAAACAAAATAACTGTCAGTAAACAGAAGAGTAGGAAATGTGACTTTTTTCTGCAGATATTTGGATTGAGCATCTACCCTTTGATTTATGTAATTTTATCATTATGCTGCAACTGCTTTCATTCTGAATTATTCATTCAGCATAAGCTAGCAATAAAGGCAATGCCTCTTCAGCTAACCATTCTCTGACTTTAAAAAGGCTGTTTAAATGAACTACAGAGTTTTTTCCCCCTCCATTTTATGGTCTGAATAGATATTGGTCTTGGACAAACCACATTTTGGGGAAATTTATCACAACTTTAAGAAAAGTTATACATACACTAATGGAATAGAACTGTCTTTGAGCCATGTCCTTGAATGGTCACTAATTTCTCTTCTTAGTCCGGGCTTCTCTGCAAAGAGTGCCACTGAAAGGCCTGTAGTGGAAATAACAGCACAAATATTGGCTTCTGCTGCTTAAGATACTCCAGATGGTTACAAGTTTCTGAAATTGCATGTGCTCATATGATTAGCTTTCTGAGTCTGTGCTTTCAAATGTGAAATCAAGGAATAATGGATCATTAGTGCAATATTTTGAGTCTTTATCAGTAGAGCCTATACTAGTATAGGTAGCATATTAAAACAATTGTTTTTTTTCATATTTAGTTACATATTTTAAGTTCAAGTATTTACAGATTTTGTAATACATATTTTTTACACAAGACAGCCACTGGTTGTACCACATTGAAATTATTTAGTATTACCTTCTTGTGTTACTACTTTAGATTTACTCTTTACACTAAAACTCCTTTTCTATAAAAAGATTATTTAAACTAATTTGAGATTTTCGGTTAGTATTCTATATTTTGCTCTTTCAACTATATTTTAAAGATAATCCTGCACATTTTTATTATTAGGTTGGTACAAAAGTAATTACAGTTTTGCATTGTTGAACTTTGCTGTTTGATATTGGAATACTTTCTTAAATAAATGGTTATGCTATACATCATTTTAATGCACATTTCTTGCTTTATGTTTTTTTTTTGGTAATGACTTATTACTTGCTGTTTATTTTATATTTACTTTAGATTAGGGAAATGATGTTAGATAAAAGGCAAATTCAAGCAATTTTCTTATTTGAGTTCAAAATGGGTTGTAAAGCAGTGGAGATAAGGCGCAACAACCATGCACTTGGCCCAGGAACTGCCAACAAAGGTACAGTGCAGTGGTGGTTCAAGAAGTTTTGCAAAGGTGATGAGCGCCTTGAAGATGGGGAGCACGGTGACTGGCTATGGGAAGCTGACAACATCCAACTGAGAGGATCATCAAAGCCAATCAACTTTGATGATCCTCTTGTAACTACATGAGAAGTTGCCAAAGAACTCAGGATTGGCCATTCTATGGTCATTTGGCATTTGAAGCAAATTAGAAAGATAAGATAGCTCGGTAAGTGGCTGCCTCATGATCTGACTGCATATCAAAAAAATCATCATTTCGAAGTGTCTTCACTTATAATCAACAGCAAAGAACCATTTCTAGATTGGATTGTAACATGCAATGAAAACTGGAATTTATATGACGGCTGATGACTACCAGCTCAGTGGCTCGACCACAAAGAAGTTCCAATGCATTTTCCAAAGCCAAACTAGCACCAGAAAAAGGTCATGATCACTGGTGATGTAATGCCCATCAGATACACTATAGCTCTCTGAATCCCAGCAAAACCATTACATCCGAGAAGTATGCTCAGCAAATCGATGAGATGCACCCAAAACTGCAACACCTGCAGCTGACATTGGTCAACAGAATAGGCCCAGTTCTTCTCCATGACAATCCCTATCTGCTCATTGCTCAACCAACACTTCAAAAGTTGAATGAATTGGTCTATGAAGTTTTGCCTCATCCGCCAAATCCACCTAGCCTCTAGCCCAACTAATTACTGCTTCTTCAAGCATCTTGACAACTTTTTGCATGCAAAATGTTTCCACAACCAGCAGGAGGCAAAAAATCCTTTCCAAGTGATTTCCAAATCCTGAAGCATGGATTTTTATGCTACAGGAATAAAGAAGCTTATTTCTGGTTGGCAAAAGTGTGTTGATTGTAATGGTTCCTATTTTAATTATTAATGACCTATTTGAGAATGGCAACCCACTCCAGTATTCTTGCATGGAGTATCCCATGGACGGAGGAGTCTGGTAGGCTACAGTCCATGGGGTCACAAAGAGTCGGACACGACTGAGCGACTTCACTTTCTTTCTTTCTTTCTATACTGATTTAAAGTTCATGGTCCACTGCACAACAAAGGAAACTATAAGCAAGGTGAAAAGAAAGCCTTCAGAATGGGAGAAAATAATTGCAAATGAAGCAACTGAAAAACAACTAATCTCAATATTTACAAGCAACTCTTGCAGTTCAATTCCAGAAAAATAAATGACCCAATCAGAAAATGGGCCAAAGAACTAAATAGACATTTCTCCAAAGAAGATATACAGATGGCTAACAAACACATGAAAAGATACTCAACATCACTCATTATCAGAGAAATGCAAATCAAAACCACTATGAGGTACCATTTCACACCAGTCAGAATGGCTGCGATCCAAGTCTACAAGCAATAAATGCTGGAGAGGGTATGGAGAAAAGGGAACCCTCTTACACTGTTGGTGGGAATGCAAACTAGTACAGCCACTATGGAGAACAGTGTGGAGATTCCTTAAAAAACTGGAAATAGAACTGGCTTATGACCCAGCAATCCCACTGCTGGGCATACACACTGAGGAAACCAGAAGGGAAAGAGACACGTGTACCCCAATGTTCATCGCAGCACTGTTTATAATAGCCAGGACATGGAAGCAACCTAGATGTCCATCAGCAGATGAATGGATAAGAAAGCAGTGGTACATATACACAATGGAGTATTACTCAGTCATTAAAAAGAAAACATTTGAATCAGTTCTAATAAGGTGGATGAAACTGGAGCCTATTATACAGAGTGAAGTAAGCCAGAAAAGAAAACACCAATACAGTATACTAACGCATATATATGGAATTTAGAAAGATGGTAACAATAATCCTGTATATGAGACAACAAAAGAGGTACTGATAGAACAGTCTTTTGTATCAGATCAGATCAGATCAGATCAGTCGCTCAGTCGTGTCCGACTCTTTGCGACCCCATGAATTGCAGCACGCCAGGCTTCCCTGTCCATCACCAACTCCCGGAGTTCACTGAGACTCACATCCATTGAGTCAGTGATGCCATCTCATCCTCTGTCGTCCCCTTCTCCTTCTTCCCCCAATCCCTCCCAGCATCAGAGTCTTTTCCAATGAGTCAACTCTTCGCATGAGGTGGCCAAAGTACTGGTGTTTCAGCTTCAGCATCATTCCTTCCAAAGAAATCCCAGGGCTGATCTCCTTCAGAATGGACTGGTTGGATCTCCTTGCAGTCTTTTGTATAGAACAGTCTTTTGGACACTGTGGGAGAGGGAGAGGGTGGGATGATTTGGGAGAATGGCATTGAAACGTGTATAATATCATATATGAAATGAGTCACCAGTCCAGGTTTGATGCACAATACTGGAAGCTTTGGGCTGGTGCACTGGGATGACCCAGAGGGATGGTACAGGGAGGGAGGAAATAGGAGGGTTCAGGATGGGGAACACGTGTATACCTGTGGCAGATTCATGTTGATATATGGCAAAAGCAATACAATATTGTAAAGTTAAAAAATAAAATTTAAAAAAAAAGAAAAGAAAAAAAATAATAAAGTTTATGGTCCAAAACTGCAATTACTTTTTCACCAACCTAGTAATAAAAGCTGACACAGCATTTGGAACTAAAACATACTTATCAGTTGAATGAGTTAACTGTATGAGTCTCTGAGACATAAGTGTGCATGGACTGAATTAATATACTGAATAAATTTAGTACTATTGAGACAACACATGCTGGACATCATGCCTAGTACCTGACATATAGTAAGCACTCAAGTCAATGCTCAGAATTACTATTATTATTATACACTTCTTAGTCTTCTAAAACATGCTACAGTAGCAAACATTTATTATCTATATGTACTAGGCTTCCCTGGTGTTTCAATAGTAAAGAATTTGCTTGTTCGCTTGCCAATGCAGAAGATGTAGGTTTGATCCCTGCGTCAGGAAGTTCCCCTTGAGAAGGAAATCGCAACCCATTCCAGTGTTCTTGCCTGGGAAATCCTTATGGACAGAGAAGCCTGGTGGGCTTTAGTCCATGGGGTCACAAAAGAGTTGGACACGACTTAGCGACTAAGCAACAGCAACAATATGTGCTAGTTAGTAGGTTATATGTTGTATATTTAATCATAATCTCATGAAATAGGAATATTTATATCTATTTTTAAAGTAAGGAAGGTATAGCTCAGAAAATTTGAGTAAGATCACAAAATTAGAATTCATATCTGTATCTGACAACAAACCTCGCTTCTTTCTATTGACCAACTGATTCCACTGTTAACAGCATCTTAGATTAACATATGCCTTTAATGAACTTTCTTTTTAAGATTTGAATGTGTACTTTTAACTCATTCATTCATAGAATTTTAAAATTTAGTGACATATTACATCCATTTCTTATGTTCACAGATTCTGTGGGTCAGAAATTCAGTCAGGTCATACTCTACCAGGTTGGGTACCAAAATGTCTGGGGCTTCAGTCATTTGAGAAGGCTGAGATGAGGACTGAAATCAGCTGAAAGTTTGGTCACTCACTTTTCTGGCAGTTGATGCTGACTATTGTCCAAGACCTGCCTGTGGTCTCTCTAGGTAGCCTCGACTTCCTTACAGTAAGTGGTTGAGTTCCTGGAGTAAGCATATGAAGAAAGAGGAATGGTCAAACAGAGGCATGTCCTACCACTGATCTGGCCTCACAAGTGACAAAGTATCACTTTTCCATAGTATATTGGTTGGAGCAGTCACAAGTACTCTTGAGTTCAAAAGGAAGAACAAATGAACTGTACCTCTTGAAGGGAAGTGGCAGTGTTTGAAATAGCATTTAGGACCAGAAATACTCCTGTGGCAAATATTGGAAGATATCATCAGCCATATTTTGTAAATAATAATTATTTCAATAAAATAAAATATATACACACACACATATATATGTAAATACTAAGTGATCATGTAGTGGCCTAGTGTGCTTAAAATTTATGAAGTTTTCCTGAATAAAATATGTCCTAAAAGCCTTGTATAATTATAAAATAAATACTGTCCAGTAGAATTGAAATTCTACATGTCTAATGAACATATGTCTAATGAAAACATACATCAAATGAAAATCTGTGTACAGTAAAAATGGAAGATAAGCCCTAGTTTTGCTCTTAAATTGAGCTTTCTTAGGGTGATTTTTATAAGAAAGTAAATGTGGCAATAATTAAACTATTATGAGCTACTTAGGGCAGTCACTTAAAACTTAAATAATCTATTCAATCAAAACTAACATGATCTAAATTTGGGCTACTCTTTTGCTCTTTTTTTTCCAAGTTCATGGAACTGAATATAGAAAACCAATTAATTTTAATATTTATAGCAAGAAAATCCACATAGAGAAATTTAAATTTAATTTTTAATTCAGTCCTAACTCAGCAAGCAAATCTTCTGATTTAGAGATTGACATTCATTTGGGATATCTCAGGGTCTGTATGTAGTTCACTAATAGAAATCCACAAAAATTACCCTATCTGTGGATTAAGATGGTGAAGTTTTAATGAAAAATAATGAGGCTAATCAAGCTATTGGGCTTCCGTGGTGGCTCAGCAGTATAGAATCTGCTTGTCATTGCTGGAAACTCAAGTTAAATCCCTGGGTCAGGAAGGTCCCCTGGAGAAGGAAATCACAACCCACTCCAGTATTCTTGCTTGAGAAATTCCATGAACAGAGAACCTGGTGGGCTACAGTCCATGGGGTCACAAAAGAGTTGGACCTGACTTAGTGACTAAACAACAACAATCAAGCTGTTGATCTCAATAATTATTTTAAGTTAATATGTTTGGATAAATAACAGAGGCCAACTGAAAGTGAGTCAACAAGAAAGTGTTCATTATCTCATTAACAAGCATGCAGCAACCAAGGGGTTCCCCTAGATCTTAAAGACTGTAGCTCAGCTTCTCTGCTATTTCCTTGTCTTCTCTTGAGTAATAAGAGTGTGATGGTCACCGCAGACATTGTTTGGAGAAAGAAAATACCTGAAGCAAGCGTAGCCATGTCCTTGTTTTGTATACCTTTTTCAGGGTAATGACATTTTGTTTTTCTGTAAGCCCCCAAAATGTTTCCTACATCACTTTGTTCAGGGTTGCATTTCATGCCTGTACTCAAACAAAAGAAAAGGAATTAAATTATCATGCTTGGCTTAGTCTAATCAACCTTTGTCACTAAGGGTTGGGAAGGGATCATGATTAACATGACCACCCAAAATGTGAACAAAATATGAGTCCTGTTAGCAAACAGGGAGCAGAAAGAAGGTTATTGTATAGACCAGACTGGGATCTCTCCAATTTTAATGGTCATACAGTCTCCTGGGGATCTTTTTAATGATGGAGATTTTGATTTTAATGTGCTTCCAGATGATGTTGACACTGCTAATATGTGGAACATACTTAAAATACTATTAGAAAGGACACAAACTATGGTCCGTATTGCCTCAGATATTAATCCTATGATATTCCTTTTCTGTTTCATTACTGATTTTAAATGATATAGAGTATTGATGTTGACATGGAAAAATAAAAACTACAATATAATATATAAATTTCTTAACAAAAAGCCCATAAACCAAACAAATGATTGCTTTTTCAATTTATATACCCTCATTATCCACCCAGGCACTTAAAGTTCGCCAGTGAAAGATGGAGTAGAATATATAAGCAATAGTGTAATATATGAGTGAAAAATGTTTATGAACTTTTGACTCATGAAAGATTTTTTAAATGTATATATGAAGTATAAGCCAAGGCACATTTGGAAAATTTTTATACTTATTATGAATTTTATAGAATTTATAGTATCCTTCATTTAGCCAATCTTCCAGTTGCTGAAAATATGAGCACTTATGTTACTAAGTTTACATACTGACTTCTTCCCTCAAATTGGTTGTGCTAAAAGATCCTGTATTCCAGGGCCAAATTTGCCTGTTACCCCAAGTGTTTCTTGACTTCCTACTTTTGCATTCCAGTCCCCTATAATGAAAAGGACATCTTTTTGGGGGTGATAGTTCTAAAAGGTCTTGTAGGTCTTCATAGAACCGTTCAACTTCAGCTTCTTCAGGGTTACTTGTTGGGGCATAGGCTTGGATTATCGTGATATTGAATGGTTTGCCTTGGAAACGAACAGAGATCATTCTGTCATTTTTGAGATTGCATCCAAGTACTGCATTTTGGACTCTTTTGTTGTCCATGATGGCTATTCCATTTCTTCTAAGGGATTCCTGCCCACAGTAGTAGATATAATGGTCATTTGAGTTAAATTCACCCATTCCAGTCCATTTTAATTTGCTGATTCCTAGAAAGTCGACGTTCACTCTTGCCATCTCCTGTTTGACCACTTGCAATTTGCCTTGATTCATGGACCTGACATTCCAGGTTCCTATGCAATATTGCTCTTTACAGCATTGGACCTTGCTTCTATCACCAGTCACATCCACAGCTGAGTATTCTTTTTGCTTTGGCTCCATCCCTTCATTCTTTCAGGAGTTATTTCTCCAGTGATCTCCAGTAGCATATTGGGCACCTACTGACCTGGGGAGTTTCTCTTTTAGTATCCTATCATTTTGCCTTTTCATACTGTTCATGGGGTTCTCAAGGGGAGAATACTGAAGTGGTTTGCCATTCCCTTCTCCAGTGGACCACATTCTGTGAGACCTCTCCACCATGACCCTCCCGTCTTGGGTGGCCCCACAGGGCATGGCTTAGTTTCATTGAGTTAGACAAGGCTGTGGTCCTAGTGTGATCAGATTGACTAGTTTTCTGTGATTATGGTTTCAGTGTGTCTGCCCTCTGATGCCCTCTCACAACACCTACCGTCTTACTTGGGTTTCTCTTACTTTGGACATGGGGTATCTCTTCACGGCTGCTCCAGCAATGCGCAGCCACTACTCCTTACCTTGGATGAGGGGTATCTCTTCACGGCCACCCCTCCTGACCTTGAACGTGGAGTAGCTCCTCTTGGCCCTCCTGCGCCTGCGCAGCTCAGCTCCTTGGATGTGGGGTTGTTCCTCTCGGCCATCACTCCTGACCTCGGGTGTGGGGTAGCTCCTCTCGGCTGCTCCAGCGCCACTGCAGCCTGGTGCTCTCAGCTGCCGCCCCTGAGCTTGGACATGGGGTAGCTCCTCTCAGCCACACTTCTGCGCGGTCTGTCACAGCTGGTGCACTTCTGCATGGTCCGTTGTAGATGGAGAGAGAAGACTCTACACATGGACATCACCAGATGGTCAATATGGTGATGTTGATTGATTTTATTGATTATATTGATTGATTGGTCAGATTGATTATATTCTTTGCAGCCAAAGATGGAGAAGCTCTATATAGTCAGCAAAAACAAGACCAGGAGGTGCCTGTGGCTCAGATCATGAACTCCTTATTGTCAAATGCAGACTTAAACTGAAAAAAGTAGGGAAATTAGACCATTCAGGTATGACCTAAATCAAACCCCTTATGATTATACAGTGGAAGTGAGAAATAGATTTAAGGGACTAGATCTGATAGATAGAGTGCCAGATGAACGACGGATGGAGGTTTGTGACATTCTTCAGGAGACAGGGATCAAGACCATCCTCATGGAAGATAAATGCAAAAAACAAAATGGCTGTCTGCGGAGGCCTTACAAATAGCTGTGAAAAGAAGAGAAGGGAAAAGCAAAGGAGAAAAGGAACAATATAAACATCTGAATGCAGAGTTCCAAAGAATAGCAAGGAGAGATAAGAAAGCCTTCCTCAGGGATCAATGCAAAGAAATAGAAGAAAACAACAGAATGGGAAAGACTAGAGATCTCATCAAAAAAATTAGAGATACCAAGGGAACATTTCTTGCAAAGATGGGCTCGATAAAGGACAGAAATGGTATGGACCTAACAGAAGCAGAAGATATTAAGAAGAGGTGGCAAGAATACACAGAAGAACTGTACAAAAAAGATCTTCACAACCAGGATAATCACCATGGTGTGATCACTCACCTAGAGCCAGACATACTGGAATGTGAAGTCAAGTGGGCCTTAGAAAGCATCACTACGAACAAAGCTAGTGGAGGTGATGGAATTCCAGTTAAGCTATTTCAAATCCTGAAAGAAGATGCTGTGAAAGAGCTGCACTCAATATGCCAGCAAATTTGGAAAACTCAGCAGTGGCCACAGGACTGGAAAAGGTCAGTTTTCATTCCAATCCCCAAGAAAGGCAATGCCAAAGAATGTTCAAACTACCGCACAATTGGACTCATCTCACATGCTAGTAAAGTAATGCTCAAAATTCTCCAAGCCAGGCTTCAGCAATATGCGAACCATGAACTTCCAGATGTTCAAGCTGGTTTTAGAAAGGCAGACGAATCAGAGATCAAATTGCCAAGATCCACAGGATCATGGAAAAAACAAGAGAGTTCCAGAAAAACATCTATTTCTGCTTTATTGACTATGCCAAAGCCTTTGACTGTGTGGATCACTATAAACTGTGGAAAATTCTGAAAGATATGGGGATACCAGACCACCTGACCTGCCTCTTGAGAAACCTGTATGCAGGTCAGGAAGCAACAGTTAGAACTGGACATGGAACAACAGACTGGTTCCAAATAGGAAAAGAAGTATGTCAATGCTGTATATTGTCACCCTGTTATTTAACTTATATGCAGAGTACATCATGAGAAACGCTGGGCTTGAAGAAGCACAAGCTGGAATCAAGATTGCCGGGAGAAATATCAATAACCTCAGATATGCAAATGACACCACCCTTATGGCAGAAAATGAAGGAGAACTAAAGACCCTCTTGATGAAAGTGAAAGAGGAGAGTGAACAAGTTGGCTTAAAGCTCAACATTCAGAGAAGTAAAATCATGGCATCTGGTCTCATCACTTCATGGCAAATAGATGGGGAAACAGTGGAAACAGTGTCAGACTTTATTTTTGGGGGCTCCAAATCACTGCAGATAGTGATTGCAGCCATGAAATTAAAAGACGCTTACTCCTTGGAAGGAAAGTTATGACCAACCTAGACAGCATTTTAAAAAGCCGAGACATTACTTTGCCAACAAAGTTCTGTCTAGTCAAGGCCGTGGTTTTTCCAGTGGTCATTTATGGATGTGAGAGTTGGACTGTGAATAAAACTGAGTGCTGAAGAATTGATGCTTTTGAACTGTGGTGTTGGAGAAGACTCATGAGAGTCCCTTGGACTGCAAGGAGATCTAACCAGTCCATTCTAAAGGAGATCAGTCCTGGGTATTCATTGGAAGGACTGATGCTGAAGCTGAAACTCCAATACTTTGGCCACCTCATGCGAAGAGGTGACTCATTGGAAAAGGCTCTAATGCTGGGAGGGATTGTGAACAGGAAGAGAAATGGATGACAGAGGATGAGATGGCTGGATGGCATCACTAACTCGATGGACGTGAGTTTGAGTGAACTCTGGGAGTTGTTGATAGACAGGGAGGCCTGGCGTGCTGTGATTCATGGGGTCGCAAAGAGTTGGACATGACTGAGCGACTGAACTGAACTGAACTGAAAAGATTATTCACTTTTAAATTGCCTCATATTTAATTATGAATTTTGAATTATGACCGAAATATGCAGAACTCATTACTCAAAGACAAGATTACTTCATAGAGAGGTAACACATGTTTTGACTAAATTCTCCACCAGAAACCTGGCACCAATTCACTAACTTCTAAATTAATTATTTCTAAGTTAAATATATCAAAAGGTAGTTTCTTCAAAGAAAAATAGTTTAAAAATTATGTATTTAGGAACTGGTAAATTCCTTTAATCAAAAATTTATAATGTTCTACAGTTTTTGTTTTTTTTTTTTGTCCACTATGAGTATTTCTGGAACTTCTAATACTTAGAAGCATAGTATGTTCAAGGATATTTTCTCAGAGCATCTCACAAACCTGTTTCATCTCCCTCTGCCGGCTCTGCCTTTGTATGGCAGGTTTGACTCACCACTTGGTGTGATCTCTGCTGGCACTTTTGATTATTCTAATGCATACATCTCTGTTTTCACTTATGATGAAAGTTCTGATGTTCAAAGTAAGTAACCCAAGAAAATTCATTCCTCAAAGATAGCTGTCTGATTATGTGTAGTTTTTCTTAGTTTGTTACTTAGTTACTTTTAGTTTTAGAACATAAAAGAAAAATGGGCAAGTGAGGAACTCATGTATTTTGTTCCCTACAGTATCCCTAGTGTCCAAAAAACTGCCTGGCATATGGTAGGTGTTCAGTTGGTGATTGAATGAGTAAATATTTCTTTTTATACAATAAAATGCAGCATTCTTTTTTCACTTTTTCTAGCAAGATTTTAAAACAATTTCATCTTCTTTATAAATTTCTCAATAGATAAAGTAATGATGCTGATGATTGACACATAAGCATAAGAGATCTTTTTCCTTTATCATGTGCTGTGCTTAGTCGCTCAGTCGTGTCCGACTCTTTGCAACCCCATGGACTGTAGCCCACCAGGCTCCTCTGTCCATGAGGATTCTCCAAGCAAAGATACTGGAGTGGGTTGCCATGCCCTCCTCAAGGAGATCTTCCCAACCCAGAGATTGAACCCAAGTCTCCCACATTGCAGGTGAATTCTTTACCATCTGTGCCACCAGGGAAGTCCTTCTATATCATAGTATCCCCTATAAATAGCTTCATACTATCTTCTCTGAATAACTTAGCAATATTTTGTACATGTAGAGCATGATTTTCCTACTGCTTCAGCAATGAGTATAGATGTAAAGTCTTCCAAATGTATATTTAGAAAAATATTTTTGCTGATTAATGGGGAACTTTGACAATTTTGAAAATACAGCTTTGAAAATGTTGTTTTCTCCTTTTAGATTGTATTCTGGCCAGTTACATGGTGGCTCAGGCAGCACTGGCAATTCCCTTTTTTCTATTGTTTATTCTGCAGGCAGCATAAAAAAAGAATAATGCTTTTTCATTATCATGATATATGCAAATGAGATTCTAAATTCCTAAATGAAGACTCAGTACCAAAATCATAGATCTTCTTAATAATGTAATATTTTAAAATAATTTTAATACTAAATAATTATTTTTAAAAAGGAAAAATGACACTCCATATCCTATAATTAAGTGTAAATATATTGACCAACATTATTATTTTCCCATCACAATAATCTAACATTTTCTCCTTTCATGCTGTCCACAGTTTAATGATATTATATCCGTTGCATTACCAAATAACAATAGATTAAGGAAACACCATAAGAAAACAGTAAATATCTCTGCTGAACCAACAATTGCTGGGTCTTAACTTTCTTCTTTTTTGAATGATGTTATTGGACTACTGTGATGAAATTGCTAGCTATTGATGAAAATGTATGGCCCTTCTTCCAGGGGAGTGCAAATTGTCATTGAAAGGCAACTAGGCTTCTCACATGCATTTATAGCCATGAGAAATATAAAGAGGAATAATGAGTATCTTTTTCTAAAGAGGGCATTTAAGGAGCAGATAAGGCTTCTCCACAGCTTCTGTTTCTACTGTCTAGAAGTAGAGGACTCTAAGTCATATAAGATTAGGGAGTCAGGAGATGTTAAAGATCTGAGTCTCTGAGTCATCATGTGGGGGAAAAACACTAATGAGGAGCATGGGGCTACTTTGGGCTATTTCATAAGTTAAAAATAAACTGCTCTATGAAGCTACTGATATCTTGGAGTTTGCTTGTTCCAGTGGCTAACATCACCCTAATGAAACCAGGAATCACTGTATTCTACTTTATATAACTCAAAGCATTACATAAATTATTACATATGTAAAACAATATTAAAAGCCAAACACAAGTATATTGTATGTGAGTGGGGTACATGGCAACTCACTCCAGTATTCTTACCTGGAGAATCCCCATGGAGAGAAGAACCTTGCAGGCTATAGTCCATTATGTCACAAAGTATATCACATATATTAATATAATTAAGAAACATTAATAACATAGGCTTTTGTTTTAAACTGATTACTAGTAAATAATAATGAAATACCATAAAATCCCTATTTTGACCAGAAAGTAAACATTCACTTAAACATTACAAAGATTCTGTGAATTAGTTATTACTGTTCTCCATTGTACACATGTGGTAACTGAAGCTCAAGAAAAGTAATTTTCCCAAAGTTGTAGACTTAATAATATTGAAATCTGTAGCTGAATAGAAGCCTTTTACCACCAAAACTGGTTTAGTTGCATTATATTTGTTATCTTCTAAAATATTAGTAGCTCTTTGAGAAGCTCCTTTTGCCTCTTCATTTCATAACCACTACTTGACAATAGTCTGCACAAGATGCCTCCATTTTCTGGTCACAAATTCACTCTACAGATACTTGCAGTCAGACTGTAATTACTTCACTAAAACTAGTCAACTCAACTTTCATTTCACGTAGATTTCAGAAGAATGAACTTATAAGGAATAATCCTAATCCAAGGGAGATATTGTGTTTAAAATGACAAATGAGAATAACATTTCTTATGCTACCATTTGCATGAAAGTTAAAAAAGGAATTAATAATGTATATGCTTGTGTGCACAAAGAGTATATTGGAAAGCTAAGAACCTTGTGATTTGGTTCTCTGACTTGGGATGTAAAGGAGAGAGACTGATTATTCATTTCACAGTAGGCCATTTGTAACTTTTACATTTTTAACCTTAATTCAGAAAATGAGATAAAAGGCACAGTTTTCCCAGAAATATATCCACATTCATTATTCAAGTTGCTGCTATAATATACACTGTGACCATAATTCTTTCTAGACAATATCTTTTGTTCATTTTCATGCTGAGTCTTCCACCTGGAATGTCTTTTCTCTGCCAAAATCAAGTTTATTTTTCAAGGTTGTTTGAAGTTTACCTAAAGTCTTCCCTAATTTCTTCCACATCAATAGAAAAATAAAATCACACTCTAATATGGAGTTCTCTATTTGTATATTTCTTGTGACACTAAGCTAATATATTGTAGGATCTAGGTGCATGAATTATCAGATAATAAATTCCTTGAAATTAGAAATTATCTGTATCCATCTTTGTTCCACAAAGTCTAGTCCTATCTGAGTAAGAGTAATGCAATGAATTATCAAACTCTGGTTCAGTCAGTCCTCAGTGATGTGTAATGTTTTCTAATTTATCCAACTACAATTCAGATCTCAAAAACTTCTATGTACTTATTTTTCCCTCTCAAATCATGCATCATAATCCTTTTCCCAAGACATAAACTATGTTATTTTTCTTATAAGACACAGGTGATCTTTTCTTCGTGATTATAGGAGAGAGGAATTTTCATCTTTCTAGTCATCAGAAGAAATAAATAATGAAATGAAATATATGGTGTGTGCAGCTAGATTGATTTGTCACTCTAGAATGGTTTTATGGTTTAATACAAACTTTTAAAAACATTTTCAAAGTCTTTTGAAATTAGTTGTCTTTTTTTCTCCAAGGTTATTAGTATAGCCTTTGGAGCATATTGAGTATAAATTGTAAAAAGGCACAAATATAAGAAAATTGGTGTGCTTATAAACCAGAGTAAAATCCCTAATATATTTCTTTTTACATAGAAATAGTAGTCATTACCTCTAGCTATTGATTCCTAGAGTTACCTTAAACTGATCTCTTTCAGAATTTAGTCCTACTAGTGATATAATAAAAAGAATTGGTGAGTAAAAGATACATATTAAAGACTTCATTTTTATTCTTAAGTACTTACATGCTTAGAAAAATTAGGAAAATACATAAAGTGTAAAAAAATATAACTTAAGAGTTGTTTTGGGCTTCCCAGGTGGCTCACTGTGTAAAAAATCTGCCCGCAATGCAGAAATTGCAGGAGTTGCAGGTTTGATCCCTCAAGCAAGGAAGATACCCTAGAGGAGGAAATGGCAACCCATTCCAGTATTCTTGGCTAGAGAATCCCATTGACAAAGGAACCTGGCAGGCTACAATCCATAGGGTCGCAAAGAGTCAGACACAACTGAAGTGACCTAGTGAGCAAGCTAAGAGTTGTTTTAAATAGTAACATTTTTTTTTTCAAATTTATAGAAAATGAAATCTCAAGGAAGGTTCTATTTTATTAAGAAAATTAAGTATGATTTTCATAGATTTATATATTAATTCTGAAACCAGGAAAACACTAAGAGTAATAATATGCAAAAAGGGAAATTAAGCAGATTATCAAAAGAATATATTTAAAACACTTAGGATTTAAATTCATTATATAAGCTTTTATTACAATAGATTTCAAAGCAGTAAAAAATGTTGTCCACAAATGGAGTGAATGATGTAATAAATGGCTAATGCAGATGACTTAGGTCATAACTTAGAAATTTGTTAATTTTAATAGGTGAGAAACTATGGTTAAAATAACTTTTCAGCTACAACTACTGAGATGTGAAACCCATAGAACTAAATACAACAGCAGCACTGAACAATAAATCTCCTGTATCTTCCCAGATGACAATGTTGTCCAGTATAAAATATGTATGATAGATTTACGTGCATTCCTTCTGTTCAGTGTTTATGTAACTCTAGCTGGGAACCTAGGCCACATCATTAATCCTCAGGGAGTCCTTTCTGTTAATCATTCTTCGTAACACCTCAGGAGAATTCTATATTATTATTCTACTCATATTAAAGATAAACAAAATAGCCTAGGAGTGTGTGTGTGTGTGTGTGTGTGTGTGTGTGCGTGTGCGCATGTTAATTTAGTACAGTCACAGAGCTGAGATGAGGAATATTCGAGTTGTCACTCTAAAAGTCTATGAAACTGTAGTGTAAATCTAGTTATACTCTCTGGAAGACTTTTATGTGAATTGCTGTCAGTGTTTTTTCTCTTCTATAACTCAGTTATGGTAAGTTGTTCAGTTGTGTCTGACTCTTTGAGTCCATGGACTGTAGCCCACCAGGATCCTCTGTCCATGGAATTCTCCAGTCAAGAATACTGGAGTGGATTGCCATTCCCTTTACCAGGGGATCTTCCCGACCCAGGGATCAAATCAGAGTCTCCTGCATTGCAGGCTGATTTCATTACCACTGAGCTACCAGGGAAGCCTATTCTCTTCTGTAATTCTTGACGTTAAAGAAGGAAAAACTGAAATGTAGCCAACTTGGTAGAATTCTGGTGCATTACCTTTTATTGTAGATTGAAGAGAGAATCATTTAAAACGTTTGCCTGAGTTTAATATACATATTCTGAAAATGTTAGCAGATTCCTCAAGTTTTGGAGGATTCTTATGAGTTTATGCTTATTAAAAGTATGAACAACTCTTGTAGTTTCTAGACATTTCTTTGGCAATTTGCAGTATGATTCTTGTTTTATATTTTTTTCCTTAATATTGAGGTGCTTGATGTCAGCAGAAATGTGTGATACTAAATTTTGGCCAGTATATATTAAACTTACTTCAGAACATATGTAGGTAGCCGATTTTTAAAATCCCCTTTTCCATTTAGATAATGTAGTACTTTTATTATGCAAAAAATAACTTGACATAGTATGGGTCTGAGTGGGACCTGGGGTAAGATCTATGGCATGGTTCTGGACTCAATGACTGCTGCTCTTGTTTGTGTTTCTGGCACATACTTGGCATATATTATGCCCACTGTAGAACCAGGGCCATAGCACAGCAGGTTAGGTCAATATCAAAAGGAAAGCTGTGACCATTTTCCTTTCTGTTTGTGCAGCAAGTCATAGACTGGCCTGCTGAACTCCTGAGAGGGGCCAGTGATCTACCAGCACCTATAATATTCCTGAAGAGACTTAGGCAAGGCTTAGGAGTGTTGACCAGTCTAATCCATGTGGAAACTCTGTGAGTGCATATCACTAAAAATGTAACCACTGGAGTACTGGAGAATATGGCACCCTTGACACAAATGAAATAATGGTGGCCAAAATTTATCAGTATTTTAATCAACTAGTGTATGATGTCAAGAACACAGGTGGATAATTTCACTAGTGATATCTTACCTGAATGTTTTCAAAGGCCACTGAATTGAGAACTGATTGATAGGAATTTACAGAGTGAAAATAGGGTAAATCTTTGGATGAAGATTGAAACTAGCCCAAATCAATATAGAAGATGGGATCAGCAAAACTTGCCTATTAAAATGTTCTGTGCATTTGGTAACTGCAGAATTTAAGTTTCTCTGGAGTATTTTATTATTTTTTTACTTTAAATTTTTTGTTAAAAGTGAAATTATGAGCAGTGACTATAATAGATCGTATCATTATTGTGGGTAACAGATTGGTTGGAAAGAATCAAGAGCATATTCAAAATAACAACTGGTGTAGCATTGAGTACTTAGGATAAATGCTGGTGCTGGTATATACTGGCTGAATTATCAGCCCTGGAAATAATGAACAACTCCCTCCACCCCTCAAATAAGTGTTTTCTGATATAGAATGCTATTTTAAAGCCTATATATAATATTGCACTTATAAAATGAATGCATTATAAATACCTGGAAAAGATCCATGATTTTCAAGAGCCATTTGGTTGCTTGATTTTGTTTTTATTCAGTGAGAATGCTTTGCCTTTTACATTTGGAAAATTTGATTCATAAAATGACAGTTAAGAGGTAAAACACACAAATTTATAGCCAACTCTTTTTAGAACTTATTTTATTGAGGTAAAATTGACATTCAGCATTATATTAGCTTCAGGTGTACAACATAATGATTCACTATCTGTATATATTGCAAAGGTATCATCACAGTGAGTCTAGTTAATATCTGTCACCATATAGTTACAGGATTTCATTTCCTGTGATAAGAATTTTAAAGATTTACTATCTTAACAACTTTCAAATATGCAATCTAGTAACATTAACTAATAGTCAAAGTATGTTACCTTGTATCCCTATGACTTTTTTTTTTTTTAATAACTGAAATTTTGTACCTTTAACCACCTTCATCTATTTTGCCGAACCCCAAACCTCTGCCTCTGGCAACCTTCAGTCTGTTCTCATTATCTATGAGCTTGCCCTTATGCTGTTAATTGTTTTAGATTCCATGTGTAAGTGAAATTAAATGCTATTTGTCTGTCCCTGTCTCATATTTTTCACTTAATAATGTACGGAACAAGGTTCATCCACTTTGTCACAGTATAACCAACTAATATCAAATAGGAATCAGTGGAAGGTGAAGCCAGTAATCAGGGATTGCTTGGGAAATAAATAAAAATATAAGAATTTGAAAAATAAAAAAAGACACTAATAAGTTACAGCAAAACTGTTTTGCTGAACAGCCTTACTTGATATATTGCCTCTAGCAAATTATAATATGCCATACCAATAATACAGCCTTTTTTGATAAAAATATTATTTTAATCATATCAATATGAAAGTTTTAGTAAATATTTACTGCACATTGCAAACTTTACTAGATATCAGTATTCAGTAGTTACTGTATTTTCTCCTTTTTAAAACTTATTTTTATTTTAAATAATATTTTATTTTTATATGTTTTAATGATTACTTTCCATTTACAGTTATTATAAATTATAAAGTATTGTCTGTATTCTCTGTGTTGTACATATTTCAGCCTATCACACCTAATAGTTTGTACTGCTCATTCCTCTATCCCTGTAATACCCCCTCCCTCCCTCCCCACTGATAACCACTAGTTTGTATTCTGTATCTGTAGGTCTGCTTCTTTTTTTTTATTCACTAGTTTGTTGTATTTTTTAGATTCCACATATAAGTGATACTATATGACATTTATCTTTCTCTGTCTGACTTACTTCACTTGACATAATGCCCTCCAATCCATCTTTGTTGCTGCAACTGACAAAATATTGTAGCTTTTTTATGGCAGGTAGTATTACATTGTGTGTCTGTAAGTATATACACATATATATGTATATATACAAATGTACCACATATATATCCACATATGTATGTATATATGTACATATATGTATATATGATATCTATATCCATATGTGTGTATGTATCAGTTCAGTTCAGGTCAGTCGCTAACTCGTGTCCACCTCTTTGCGACCCAATGGACTGCAGCAAGCCAGGCCTCCCTGTCCATCACCTGCTCCAGGAGTTTACCCAAACTCATATCCATTTAATCGGTGATGCCATCCAACCATCTCATCCTCTGTCATCCCCTTCTCCTCCTGCCTTCAATCTTTCCCAGCATTAGGGTCTTTTCAAATGGGTCAGTTCTTTGCATCAAGTGGCCAAAATATTGGAGTTTCAGCTTCATCATCAGTCCTTCCAGTGAATATTCAGGACTGATTTCCTTTAGGATGGACTGGTTGGATCTACTTGCAGTCCAAGGGACTCTCAAGAGTCTTCTCCAACACCACAGTTCAAAAGCATCAATTCTTTGGTGCTCAGCTTTCTTAATAGTTCAACTCTCACATCCATACATGACTACTGGAAAAACCATAGCCTTGACTACACAGACCTTTGTTGTCAAAGTAATGTGTCTGCTTTTTAATATGCTGTCTAGGTTGGTCATAAATTTTCTTTCAAGGAGCAAGCATCTTTTAATTTCATGGCTGCAATCACCATCTGCAGTGATTTTGGAGCCCCAAAATATAAAGTCTGCCACTGTTTCCCCATCTATTTGCCATGAAGTTATGGGACCAGATGCCATGATCTTAGTTTTCTGAATGTTGAGCTTAAAGCAACTCTTTCACTCTTCTTTTTCACTTTCATCAAGAGGCTTGTTAGTTCTTCGTTTTCTGCCATAAGGGTGGTGTCATCTGCATATCTGAAGTTATTACTATTTCTCCTGACAATCTTGATGCCAGCTTGTGCCTCATCCAGCGCAGCATTTCTCATGATGTACTCTACATATAAGTTAAATAAGCAGGGTGACAATATACAGCCTTGACATACTCCTTTTCCTATTTGGAACCAGTCTGTTGTTCCATGTCCAGTTCTAACTGTTGCTTCCTGACCTGCATACAGATTTCTCAAGAGGCAGGTCACATGGTCTGGTATTCCCTTCTCTTTCAGAAGTTTCCACAGTTCATTGTGTGTATGTATATATGTACATATATGTATATACATGGCAGCATGTATATACATATACATATATATTGCATATGTATGCAAACTCAATAGTCATGCGTTTGAGCAGACTTTGGGAGATCGCAAAGGACAGGGAAGCCTGTCCTTGGGCAGTGCTGCAGCCCTTGGGGTCACAAAGAGTAGAACATGACTCAGTGACTGAGCAAATAAGTATATACCACATCTATATATATTTATTTATTTATGGATACTTAGGTTGCTTCCATGCCTGGCAATTACAAATAATGCCACTATGAATATTGGACTACATGTACATTTTTGAATTAAAAAAATTTTTTTCAGATACATACCTAGGAATGGAATTGCTGGTCCATATAGTAGTTATATTTGTAGTTTTTTGAGAAACCTCCATAGTTTTCCACAGTGGCTGCACTAATTTACATTCCCATCAACAGTGTATAAGTATTCCTTTTCTCCCCATCCTGAGTAACCTGTTTTTGTTTTTGTTTTGCGTATGTGTATTCCTTTTAATGATAGCCATTCTGTGGTGTAAGGTGTAAGGCGATATCTCATTGCAGTTTTGATTTGCATTTGCCTGATGATTATTGATGTTGGCCATTGAATTTCCTGTGCTGTGTCTGTTGTATTTCCTCTTTGGAAAAATATTTATTCAGTTGTTTTGCCCATTTTTAACTGTTTTTTTTTTTTTTTTGATGTTGAGTTGTATGAGCTATTTATATATGTTGGATATTAATCCCTTATTAGTCATATAATTTGCAGATATTTTCTCTCATTTAGTAGATTGTCTGTTTTGTCAATGGTATTCTTTGTCGCACAAAAGCTTTTATGTTTAATTAGATCCCGTTTGTTTAATTTTGCTTTTGTTCCTTTTCTTTAGGAGACAAAAAAAAATGTTGCTACAATTTATGTTTAAGAGTGTTCTGCCTATGTTTTCCTCTAGGAGTTTTATAATAGCTGATCTTAATTTAAGTCTGTAATCTGTTTTTAGTGGATTTATGTGTATTGTTTTAAGTTTACTTATGTATATTGTTTTGGAGGAAATTCTAATTTCATTCTTTTTTTATGTAGCTATCCTTTTTTCCCAACACATCTATTGAAGAAACTGTCTTTGCCATATTGTATGTTCTTGCCTTTGTCTCCTTTGTCATAGATCAATTGACCATATCTGTGTGGGTTTATTTCTGGGCTGTCTATTGTGTTCCCTTGATCTATGTATCTGTTTTTGTGCCCATAGCATACTGTTTTAATGATTGTAGCTTTGCAGTGTAGTTGAAGTCAGGCAGCCTGATTCTTCCAGCTTGGTTCTTCATCTCAAGACTCACTTGGCTATTTCAGGTCTTTTGTTTTATCATCCAGTTTCCAAGCCATTGTTCTTTTAGATTGTACATTTTATTGCTGTGTAGTTGTTTATAGTGGCCTATTGTGATTCTTTGTATTTCTCTGGTTTTGATTGTCACTTCTTTTTCTTAGCTGATTTAATTGATTTGTGGCCTCTGCCTGTCTTCTTCATGAGTATTGGCTAAAGGTTATCATATTGTTTACCTTTCCAAATGATCAGCTTTTAGTTTCACTGGTCTTTTCAATATTTGTTTTTTTTTTTTAGTGTCTATTTCTGCTCTGAAGTTTATGATTTCTTTACTTCTACTAACTTTGTGTTTTGCTTTTTTCTTCTTTCTCTAGTTGCTTTAGGTGTAAGGTTAGATTGTTTGTTTGAGGTTTTTTTTTGTTTTGTTTCCTGAGGTAAACTTTTATGGCTATAAACTTCCCTCATAGAACTGTTTTTGCTGTGTTCCATAGATTCTGGATCATCATGTTTTTGTTTTCATTAGTTTCTGGGTATTTTTTTTTTGTTTCCTCTTTAATTTCTGAAGTGTATTTTCTTGCTTATTTAAAAAAATAGAATTCAATAGATAATTTTTTTCTTTCCTTGCCTAATACAAATCTTAGTATTTTATCTCTAAAGAATTTGTTTTGGCAAAGACTGTACAAATTTGATATAGAGAAAATACTGTCTGTTTCAATCAGGGTTTGGTTTCACACAGCAGAAATCATAATGACTAGTTTAAGCTTGAAGATATTTAATGTCAAATATTAGGTCTCTTGCTTCCCTGATGGCTCAGAGGTTAAAGCGTCCACATGCAATGGGGAGACCTGGGTTCAATCCCTGGGTCGGGAAGATCCCCTGGAGAAGGAAATTGCAACCCACTCCAGTATTCTTGCCTGGAGAATCCCATAGATGGAGGAGCCTGGTGGGCTACAGTCCACGAGGTCGCAAAGAGTCAGACACGACTAAGCGACTTCACTTTCACTTTTCATTTTCTTTCATTAGGTCTCTTACATAATTTTGGAAGACTAGAATAATAGGCTATAGTTTATAATTTCAGAAGTAGCTTTCAGACCCTAGTGTTACTCTGTCTGTGCAGGATGGTTAAAGTCTTCTTTTTAATGTCCAGAAAGGTGTGAAATCTTCTGGCATGTGCTGAGAGCAGAACTTTTACCAGTGTCTTTGCCAGCAAAGCAATGCTTCATGTCTTTCTTTTCTCTACATTTAACTCTGTTTTATAGCCAAATGCCCCCATAAGAGTATTTAATGTGTGGACTCTGAATTATATCTATGACCCTGGCTACATGGGAATCTGGGAAAGATAGAAATTAGCATTCCAGAATCCACAACACTGTGAAGGCATACTTAATAGAAGTTGGAATCATTTTTGAATGAACCATTCCATAGAATTTGCTTAAATTCACTCATTTGGAAATTCAATAAAAAATATAATAGGCAGCAGAAATGTCAAGGGTAATATAATGTATGTATTTGTCCTACAAACTGAGATGGTTCACTTATTCCTCACAAAAGAGTGCCTTCATCTTTTGATGGTAGTCATTTTTCCTATGGTTCAGGTATAATCTCAAATTGTTATTTTGTAATCTATAAATTTAATTTTTATTAGCATCACTAGGGCATATACACAATATACAACAAAGAAGAAAATTGTGTCATATCATAGTTCTTGTTAGGAAATCTTAGTTCAGGGATTACCTTTTTTTACACTGTACACTATGATTAGTTTTGTGCTCCAGGCATGTGCTATTTAATAGAATTCAGTGTGAGTGTGGTCTAAATAGTACCCTGAATTTGGACATTGTAGCAGTTCTTATAATCTTTCATGGTTATTTATGACTTCCTTCACCTACTAACCTTTATATTTTCTTTTGCTCTCAGCAAAATACTGACTTAGGGGTCTGTGCTTGATAGAGTGACTCAAAACCCTTATTCCTAAAACATTTTGAGCCTTAGAACTCCTACTGTAATGATCTGATGTAGTTTTCCACTAACTTTTGCCATTGGATGTACAGTGCCAAAAGTAGCCTAGAGAATCCTCTAGAATACATCCATTCACTTTTCCTCTATTATGTAACAGAAACTCCAGCTCCTGTTAATAATTGGGGTTGTTCATCCATGCCAGGGAAATCAACTCTTCTCTGACTCTGACTCAGAGACTCAAAAAGTTCAAATGGAAATCTTGATTTTAAGCTAAATAGAATCACCATTGTGCCCCTGGGAAGAAACTTTATTTCCTTAGAACTAGATCTCTAAATTAATAGAGATGAAAGTATAAAAACAAGGAGAAATAAATGTGAAGAGACACTGGAAATACAGATGAGAGAAAGTACTTTATTTTCTATATCTTGGTTCCTTCCGACTAAAGGAGAAATGTTATCATTTGTTATTTGCAGATTCATGAAAATTTATATTGCACCCTGTAGAAAAAGTCCAAGCACCTACTCGATCTTAATATTTAACTGATGCTATTATCAATTTTTCAATAGTAAATATTAATGATATTGTAAGCAGTAGGTGGCCATGCATTAAAGAGAAAAATGTATATAATCTTCATCAAATATGTTTAGGTAAATTTCAAATAAATTTGAGATTTAAAAGTAAATGTAGAAGTATTAAAAGTAATCATAATAATAAAGTGAAATTGTTTACAAACTAGGAGTAAGGAGGATTTTTCTAGCTGTAACTTTTATTCTACTTGAAGAAACGGAAGAAAACATGGATAAATTTGACAATGTAGAATATAAAAAAGATATTTGCTTGGGAAGAAATACCCTAAGAGGAGAACACAAAAGTACAAAAAATAAAAATAAGATTAGACCAACTGGAGAGTAAATTTTTATAATATACTTGAAGATTTAATACTCCTAATAAGTGAAGAGAACCTACAAATTAAGAAGGAAAAGATAAGTAACCAAACACAAAGATGTTCAAAGAAAAGATCAGTTCCAAAGGAAAGAAAGAAAAATGCCAATTTTAAGATGTTTCTGCTAAGCCAAAATAGGATAATTACAGCAAAATAAAAATGAATAATTATTAAATGGATTTCAATCCATCATATATACAAAAATCCATTAATTTTAAATGACATCAAAAAGGTAATAAAACTTCATGGGTCAACAGTGGACATTTCTGAGGACAAAGTCCTAAGCTACACAGTCACTAATTAATAGAATGTTTTTTCCATATTGACTTTCAAGAAACCACAAATAAATTTGCAACTTAATCTTAGCAACTTATCTTTTTTTTGATACAACTTACTATTTCTATTTATGTTTTTGTGATTTGTGAAATGCTGATAAATATTTTTTGCAAGCCATTTCTCTTCTTTTGTGGGCTTCCCTTGTCTCTCAGCTGGTAAAGAATCCGCCTGCAATGTGGGAGACCTGGGCTGGGTCCCTGGGTTGGGAAGATCCCCTGGGGAAGGGAAAGGCTACTCACTCTGGTATTCTGGCCTAGAGAATTCCATGGACTATATAGTCCATGGGGGTCGCAAAGAGTTGGACACGACTGAGCAATTTTCATTTTTCACTTCTCTTCTATTGAGGAAGAAGATAGCACCTTATAAAATAATATTTTCTCAATATATGTGACTATATACACTCACTAATATGAGAACAATGAGAGGTTGAGTAGACAGAGAGTCTGAGGATAAATAGGGATAAGCTCCTTCCCATATGGAGTGTATCGCTGTTTGTTCTGCAAATTAATAGGTAGTGATGAAGACTGAGAAAAGAGAAATATCAGATCACGTTTGGGTGTAGCAGGCCTATTTCATGTTAGCAACCAGTGATAATTTGGTATAGTGAGAGTGGTCAGTGTAAGGCACTTTTCCAACGAAGAAAAAGTTGAAAGAGGAATGCAATGGTGCCATGAAATATTACGATTTGGCCTGAATGTTACTAGATATAAGCAAGGTAGAAAATAGGAAATAAATGAATTAGTTATCATATGTATTATTAAAATAACTTACAGTATCATTCTCTGTGCAGAACAAAACTGATTAATCAGATTTAATCAGCAATTTCTCTCTCTCTGACACACACACACTTTTAATACATGGCAATTTATCTACAATTTTGAAAATTATATTTAATGGCAAATATATCAGAAAAGGGTGATAAGTATATGTGTTATCTTTAGAAGGGTATTATATAAACTATTGAGAAGTATCAAAGTTAATGTCATTATATGGATAGATATAAATGTTATCAGTTAATCTATTAATAGATATAAATGTTAACAAAACATGAAAATTATAGTGAATAAAAGGCAGATAAATAAGACCATGTTATCTATAGCTCTCATAAAGAACAGAAATTCATTTTCAGTGCAATCTAGGAAAGGAGGTATAATCTGAATCTAGAAAATAAAAGGAGAAAATAAATATAAACCCTAGAACTTAGAATAAAGCAATCCAAGGAGCTCAGTTGATAATTTCATGAAATTATTGTAGCTATGGAGATGTAAAATGGGATCTAGAAAAGATTTAGAGGAGATGTGAATAAACAAAATGGAAGGGAAAGGATGCAGTAAATGTATTCTATCATGGGATGTAATCAGGTGTTTAATATCATTACCATATGCCCCATTTGATTATGCTGACAACTGAAAAGCACATTTATCTAAATTTTTAACATATTTAGACATTAACCAATATAATGAGTTATCTAAATTGTACATTGCAAATAAAAATTAGATCAACCATTTAAACTGAAGCCATAAGAAATGACATTAAATTATTCAATGACAAATAGCTCTATCCAGTTAAATGTCATTCACATTTTTAAGAAATTTACTTGTCAGAAAGATAGCTAATTGCTGAAATGGTAAATAGTATGGTAAATTCAGAAAAAGGTCAATTAGTAATCTACTGTTTTTGAAAGCAACATCTTCTGGCATTTTTCCCATTATAGTTGTATTATTCCCTTTTATTTATAGAATGAAGATGGGTAACTTTTATGACATATGCATCTTTCATTCAGACTAAATGGAAATTATGTTTCAAATTTACATCCAAATAAATAATAATACAGTTCTAATTAAATCACTTCATTTAAATTGACTACATAGAAAATTGGGTTCTATATATACTTGGAAGGAAAAAATATGTATTTGTAACCCAGAATTTAGCACATTAAAGAGTTCATTGCAGTAAAATGTAATAGAGTCTTTTTGAATATATTTAGCCAATACTGAACTATTTTTTAATTCACTTAAATGGGTTCTGGCTGTAATCATGACAACTGATTTAAAAGAATTATCCAAAGATACAAGAATGGGATCCTATGCTATTTAGAGTAAGAATTGGAGTAATTCTGAATGGTGATTTTCTTTGCAGTGTGAAAAGATTTCACTGTTTCTATTTTCTGGTTTTTAGTTTGGCAATGAAAATTGTGTTAGAACATAATACTCATACCCCGAAGATATCCATACCTTAACAACTGAAATCTTTTAATATAGTAAACAGATCCAAAGGTAATTTGAAGATGTGATTAAGAGTATGGGATTTGAGTTATGTTGATATGGTGTCAAGTCCAATCACAGGAGCCCTTGAATATGAAGTATCTTTTCCTGCTGAAGTTGAGAGAGGGATGATTCAGGAAAATAGGAGGAGGAGAGAGTATTGTGAGAAGCATTCCACCCACTGTTGCTAGTTATGAGAGATAGTGACACACTTGTAAGTGGGCCCTGGGAGGCCCCTGGGAGTTAAGGCAAGACTCAGATGACAGCCAGCAAGGAAACAGGACCTCAGTTGCAAGGTACTGTTCTGCCAACAACTTGAATGCACTTGAAAACAGATTCTTCCCTAGGGCTTCCAGTGAGGAACATGGCTCTGCTGAAATCTTGATGTTTGGCCTTGTGAGATATGAGCAGACAAACCAGCCAACTATACTAGACTTATGACCTACCAAACTGTGAGAAATAAATTTGTGTTGTTTTAAGGGTCAAAATATTTGGTAATTAGGTACAGTACTAATAGAAAACTAATACATTTCTTCAGCTTTTCTTATGTGAATTTCTTTTATCAAAATGCATTTTCTTGTGGCTAAAATTTTAAGGGAATATTGGTACATATTATAATATTGAGTTATTTGCTATAAAATGCCCACTATTTAAGTGCCTATATAACATAGTTTCATAAGTGCTGAAAGATAGCATAATGGAATAAAAATAAAAATTTAAACATTTTTCAATAGCAGTTAAACAACTTAACTCTATTAATTATTGCACAAATTTCCAATGTTTAATTTCCTCATCTGTCACTTGTGGACAGTAACATCTACACAAAATTAATAGAATTTGTAAAAGTAGCATAACACAACTTGAAGCACATGTGAGTAATAAAATTGATTTCTTCATCATCTGCTTTTCTTGAACAAAATTGTCTGCCCCTACGACCCTACACATAGCTCTTGATTACTTTGGATTGCAAGAACCAATATATATATTTATTTATTTAATCTTTGTGATATATTTTCTTCTAATAATAGAGATGGTCTTTGTTTAGATGAATACAGAAACAACTCATGATCAATCACATTCCCAGCCATTGTTTGCATTCTTGTGGATTTATGAAATAAGGTAGGTATTGGAATTTTTCTAGGCATGTTTTAATAGAATTAAAGAAAGTTAACAATGATTCACTGCAGGGAAGTAATGACTAGCACAGCTCCCAGTAATTTCCGGGGACAATAACATATAATTCTGGGGAATCCAGACTGACGGGATAGAAAGGTGAGAAGAGTACTCAGTAGGGGAAAATGAGAAAGATGATATAAGAATAACTTATTTACTTAGTGATTTTTCCCCTAAGATTAGCCCTCCTAAAAATCAAAGACTAATTGTATAGTTTTTTTATTATACTTTATTTTCTTAACAAACCAAGTAGGACTTACAATGATTTAATGTCTTTAGGAACTGAGACTATGATGCATATTTCATATTTTTTCTTAAGCAGTTATGTTTTAATATTCTAATTTCTTCATGTATTTATAGTGTCTTTAATATAATATCTCAAATATAACTGATGACAGTGCATGGTTTTTTATCTACTCATGATAAATTAATAAATAAATTGTATTTCATCTAAACAAAGCAGAAAATGGAAATAAAAATATTTCTACCTTTATTTGGGAAAAGATAGGCAACTATTTTAATCTAATACTATCTAAGCAACTTAAGTATGTAGATTTCATATTTGTAGTTAGTGGTTTCAATATTTTTTGTTTGGTTTTCATCTTGCTTTTATTTTGTTATTGCTCAGTAAAGCAGTAATTATACTCAGTATGTACTTTGTGCTATGGAAAATAGAAAAGAAATATAGAATATGATTTCTGTCTGCAATAGGATTTAACAAACACTCTAAGAATTGGCCTAAGTCAGTCTAGTGCTCCAAATGCTCTAGTGCTCCAAGTGCTCCAAGTGCTCCAAATGCTGAAGTCTGGCAAGGCTTCCATCAGCCTTTGCCTGAGTGTCTCAAGCTGAGACCCTTACCTCAAATACATTTTACATACAGTATGTACAAGAAGTAAACTGTTTGCTGTTTTTATAGTTAAATCAGTGAGATTGGGGGATTGTTTCATTAACATAAACATAATTTAATCTGTTCTGACTGGAATGGGCATTGGTATATCAAGTTACAGCCCTACCCTAACAGTAGCAAAACATTTGGTAACACTATTCAGCAGTAACATGAGAAGTAGACTATGTAACAAATGAATATTAGTGGTAGATTAGGTGCTTTTGGCTTCTTTTTTCAAGGTTTTATGTGAAAAAAATGAACTCAGAAAAGAATTGCCTGAAATAAAAGAGGGTAGAGCAAGAAAGGGAAGCCTTTTTAGGGCTGGAAAGAGCAACTGCTTCAAGACTAAATAATAGGACATAAATTTGAGCAGGTAGTTGAGAGATGAAAACCAATTAATCCTAGCCTGACAGCAAGGATCAAATCAAGTTTATGGTTGTCACACATTGTTAAAATCTCCTTGGGGATTAATGTGGTGCTGAGTAAATCCTTTCAGTATATAAATGGTCATTTGGTCTTTAAGCATTCCATGTAGTCCCACTTAACTCAATTGTGCCTGTAGGGCCTGCTCTGGAATAAAGGTTTGGGTCCCACCTAAGTAAATATGTTGAAGCCCTAACCCCCAGTGTGATGGTATAAGTTGATGGGGCTTTGGGGAGATAATCAGGTTGAGATGAGGTCATAATATTGGGGCCTTCATAATGAGGTTAGTGCCCTTGTGAAAAAAAGACATCAAAGAGCTCCCTCTCTCAGCTATGTGAAGACATATCAAGAAGGTGGCCATCTGAGAGATAAGATCATTGTCACCAGAACTGAACCATGCTGGCACCCAGATCTCTGACTTCCTAGTTCCAGAACTTTCTGTTGTTTAAGGCACCCAGTGTGCGGTATTTTGTTATGGTAGTCCAACAAAATGGGCTAAGACAGGCCATTACATAGATTTTCTGTTTTATCATCACCAGGAAATTTGTGTCTAGTCTTACGCTGGGAAATGGTAAAGTCTGAAAACCTGACTGCCTCTTAGCATAGTGTGTAGTTTGCTAGGGTTGTCTTAACAAAGCACCACAAACTGGGTGACTTAAACAATAGAAATTTGTTGTCTCACCATTCTTGAGACTAGCAATCCAAGATCAGGGTGTCAACAAGAGTTGTTTCCTTCTGAGCGATCTGAGAGAAAATCTGTCCCATGCCTCTCACCCACCCTCAGTGATTTGCTGAGTCTTTGGCATTCTTTGACATGTTTGAAGCATCACCCTGGTCTCTGTTCTTGAGTGCAAGCCTGAGTATCCAAACATTTTCTATCATTGGGGTGTCTTTGTGAGTGTGTGTGTGTGTTTGTTGGATCCTTTTTTATTTTTGAAAAGTTGTAAAAACAGTTCAGTGAATGCCTGTATAATTTTCATTCAACTTTCCCAATGATAAAAATTATATATAACCTTAGTACAATTATCAGAACTAGGAAACTGACATTGAATCAATACTATCAACTAAACATTTTATTCAGATTCACTAACTTTTATTTATTCAGTAACTTTAATGTGCAATACTATGAAATTTTATCATGTTTAGATTTTAATAATCAACATTAGACCCTCTATATAGAACTGTCCTGCCTCACCAAAGGCATTGTCACACTTCCCATGTATAATCTCTTCCACCCTAGTAATCACTGATCTGTTCTTCATATTGTAATTTTGTCATTTTGAGAATACTGTATAAAAGGATTTTAAAATATGCAACATATTGATATTGACATTTTTGTTCACTGAAATGCCCTTGATATCGATCTAAATTGTTTCACGGATTAATAGCTAATTTGTTTTTAATTTCTGAGTAATATTTCATTGTGTGAGTAAGCCACAATTTATCCATTCACCAGTTTTGCATTTAGACATAATGATCCTTTTGAATTGACTTTTAATCTTGTTTTTTTGTTCTCAATTTTATTGATTTGTCTTCATTTTTCATTTGCTTTCTTCTATTTGCTTTGGATTTACCTTGATATTCTTTTCCTAGCTTTTAGCAGTAGAAGCTTATATTTTGATTTCATACCATTCTTGCTTTCTAATGTAAACATTTAGTACTATAAATTTTTCAGAATTGTATTGGCTACATCCCACAAATTTTAATATATTACACTTTTAATTTTTATTCAGTTCAATTTTATTTTTTCTTTTCCTTTGAAACTCCTTTTTCAACCCATAGATTGTTTAGAAGTCTGTTGTTTAATTTCCAGGTATTTGGAGATTTTCCCCTTATCTTTCTTTTATTGAGTGATCAATTGATTACACTGTATTCAGATAACATACTCTGTATATTTTCAGTTTTCTAAAGTTTTTGAAGTTTGTTTTGAAACCCATTATGTGACATTATCTTATTGACTGTTTCAATAGTACTTTTAAAGAGTATGTATTTTGCTATTTTAGGGTTAACTGTTCAAGAAATGTCAGAATCTTTTGGCTGGCAGTGTTGTCCAGCCGTTCTATATCCTTACTGATACTCTGTCAAGTAATTTCTGAGAGAGATGATTTGGTGTCCCTAACCGTAATTGTAGATTTAAAACATTTTTCCTTTTAGTTCTATCAATTTTGCTTCAAACATTTTGAAACTTTCTGATTGGTGTCTACATATTTAGGATTGCTATACCTTCTTAATGAATGGACTTATTTTTATAAGTATTTAATGTCCCTTTCTGTTCCTGGTGAATTTCTTTGCTCTTCAGTCTATTTATCTGTTAATAATATAGCTATTCATGCTTCCTTATGATTCGAGTATATATGTTAGTGTATATATGGTTTATCTCTTTATGCCTGTTTACGTTCAGTTTACCTATACTGTTAAATTTGAAGTGAGTTTCTTATAGATAGTATATAGTTGGTTAATAGCCTTTTTAAATCCACCTGTGGCAGATTCGTTTTGATGTTTGGCAAAACTAATACAGTGTTTCAGGTTTAAAAATAAAATAAAATTAAAAATAAATCCACCCTGCCAATCTCTTATCTTCTAAATGATTTATTTAGGCCATTTGCATTTACTTTAATTAGAAAGTTATTAAAGTTGAACTATATAAATTTTTTGTTTGTTTTCTGTTTTCATGTTCTCTGTTTCCCATTTCTGTGTTATTGGCCCCGCCATTGTATGGGTTACTTAAACATTTTTTAGAATTTTATTTTAATTTCTATGATGCTTTTTATTGTATCACTTTCTATCACTCCTTTAGTAGTTGCTGTAAGTATTTGATTACATACACATAACGTAGTAGAATCTACTTTGTTGACCTTTTAATGCTGCCCTGAGTTATGGATGGAGGAGGGTTTTGTGACTATAAATGGTGGCATAAGGGATCTTTGGGGTGACAGAACAGTTCTGTATCTTGGTTTTGATATTGGTTGCAGGAGTCATGTGGTCATGATTTTTTATATTTTAAGTCAGGAGCTAATAATATGAAAAATTCAAATAATATAATATGTACTGATTTAACAATGGTATCAGTAAAGTTGGAGAAGGCAATGGCAACCCACTCCAGTACTCGTGCCTGGAAACTCACATGGATAGAGGAGCCTGGAAGGCTGCAGTAGTGGTCTTAACTAGACTTATTAGCAAATGTATATTCCAACTCAAATTCTATTTTAAAATAGCATAAACATCTTACATATAATTAGTATTATGCCTGCTCTTTCTGTCTTCTAATGTAACAAGTTATTCTTGTTTATAAGACATGATTAATATTTTTTGAATTATTCAACTAAACATTGTCTTCATGGATAATCATTCATGCATTCTAGTCTAATGAACATGGGGTTTACAAAAGTAAAACAAAGGTTTTAGAAACTGAATGATTTTTGACTTTCATGTAAACAAGTGCACTTCTGTAGAGAGTTAAAAAAGGAGAAAAAAAAGAACACTGCTGCTTAAAATAACCATGTTATACTGTTTAAGGATTATTATGTTCTATACTCGATTAAATGTTTCACAGAGAATGGTTGAGAAGTATACTTATATGGCAAATGTCTTTTCAATAAATACATTTACAAGGAAGGAGAATAAAATTTAAAAAATGAGTCTTTTTAAAAAATATCCATTTAATATAATTTTGAGTTTTCTTTATTAAAATCATTATTATTTGAAATTTAACATGGGAAAAAAGATCACTTTTAACACTCACAAAGTATTATCAAATTTAATATCATCAGAAGGTAACAGTCATACTTTTCAGAAGGAAAATAGCATTACTTTTCTATCAGAATCTATACAACGGTATGATTACCATAAAATTTTCAACTAATACAAAGATTAATCAGTAATGAACTAAATATTTTATCACTGTCCCCATACTTGTTTTAGTAATTCTGTGTGTGCTTAGTCACTCAGTCATGTCTCAGTCTTTGTGACAGTATAGGCTGTATATTGCCAGGCTCCTCTGTGTATGGAATTTTCCAGGCAACAGTACTGGGAGTGAGTAGCCATTCCCTTATCAGGGTATCTTCCCAACACGGGGATCGAACCCAGGTCTCCCACATTGCAGGCAAATTTTTTACTGTCTGTGTCACCAGGGAAGTCCTGTTGTAGTAGTTTATAAATATTTTATTTTTTGTTCTTTTTTCCTTTTTTATGTCTCTTTATCTTTCTCTTTCTTCCCTTATTTTTTTTATATTCCTATCTAAATATAGACATTTACATGCACATATAATTATACAAACATATATTTCTCAGGTTGCTAAAATGGCATTCTTCCTTACCTCAATTTTGTGTCAGTACAACACATACCAGATCCCAAAGTGACTGTAAAATACATGCTGATTTTCTGTTTCTCAGTTTCTGAGAGGGATGTTGAAGTCTCCCACTAAGACTGGAAATATGTATATTTATTCTTTAAGTTGTATTAGCTTAGTGGTTTATGTATTTTGCTTTTTAAATTGTTTTCCTATTGAAGAATAGTTGACATACAATGTAATATTAGTTTTTGAGTACAGCATAGTGATTTGACATTTATATACATTATGAGATGATCACCACAATAGATCTAGTTACCATCTGCTACCAATTACAGTATTATTGATTATATTCCCTATTTAGTGTATAATATCCCTGTGACCCTTAATATATGACCAGAAGTTTGTGTCTCTTAAGTCCCCTTACCTATTTCTCCAACTTCTCTCTTCACCAGCAGCAACCACTAGTTTGTTTTCTGTATCTTTGAGTCTGTTTCTGTTTTGTTTCTTCATATGTTTTGCTTTTTAGATTCCAATGAAATCCTAAGTATTTACTGTTTTATATCTGGTTTCTTTTCCTTCACATAATACCTTCTGCTGCTGCTGCTAAGTCGCTTCAGTCGTGTCCGACTCTGTGCGACCCCAGAGACGGCAGCCCACCAGGCTCCCCCGTACCTGGGATTCTCCAGGCAAAACACTGGAGTGGGTTGCCATTTCCTTCTCCAACGCATGAAAGTGAAAAGTGAAAGTGAAGTTGCTCAGTCATGTCCGACTCTTAGCGACCCCATGGACTGCAGCCTACCAGGCTCCTCCATCCATGGGATTTTCCAGGCAAGAGTACTGGAGTGGGGTGCCATTGCCTTCTCCGTAATACCTTCTAGGTCCATTAATGTTGATGCAAAGGCACAATTTCTACTTTTTATGGCTGAATAATATTGCTTCTATTGAGCCATGAAATATTACTGAGTAATATAACTTCTATTTTGTCTATTCATTTTTTTGATGGACATTTAAGATGTTTCTGGATCTTAGCTCTTGTAAACAGTACTGAAATGAACATAGAGGTACATATATGTTTTTAAATTATTTTTTTTGTTATCTTCATGTAAATACCCAGAAGTGAAATGGCCAAATTGTGTAGTAGTTTTATTTTTAATCTTTTAGGAGCCTGCACACTGCTTTCCATAGCAACTGCAATAATTTACATTCCCGCCAACAGTGAAGAAGAAACAAGAGTTCCTTTTATTCCACATCTTCACCAACACTTATTTTTTGTCTTTTTGATAATAGCCATTCTGGCAGATGAGGTGGTATCTCACTGAGATTTTGCTTTTCATCTTCCTGGTGATTTCTGGTGTTGAGCATTTTTTTTTTTTTTTTAATGTGCCTAGAGTGATCTGTCTGTCTTCTTTTGGGAAAATGTCAGGTTTAGGTCCCCTATCCAGTTTTTAATCTGATTATTTATTTTTTGATATGAACTTGTATTAAACTCATCAGATATATAATTTGCAAATATCTTCTTCTATTCATCAGTTCCCTTTTCACTTTGTTGATAGGTTCCTTCACTGTGGAAAATATTTTTTTGATGTTATTTCATTTGTTTACTTTTGCTTTTATTGCCTTTGCTTGGGGAGATATATCCCCCAAAATGTTGCTATGACTGATATCAAAGAACTGACTGCCTGTGCTTTCTTCTAGGAGTTATAGTGTTTCACGTCTCACATTTAAGTCATTAATCCAGGTGTGTTTTTTGTACATGGCATAAACTACTGATACAGATTTATTCTTTTGCATGTGACTGTCCAGTTTTCTCCACAGCATTTATTTAAGAAGCTGTCCTTTCCTCACTGTATATTCTTGCCTCTTTTGGTGTAGAGTTAGTCCCTGGTGGTGCAATAGTAAAGAATCTACCTGCCAGTGCAGGAGATGCAAGGGGTTTGGGTTCAATCTCTGGGTTGGGAAGATCCTCTGGAGAAGGCAACCCACTCCAGTATTCTTGTCTGGGATATTTCATGGACAGAGGAGCCTGGTGGGCTATAGTCAGTGGAATTGTATAGAGTTGGACGTGATTGAACGACTGAGCACAATTAACCATATAAGCATGGGTTTATTTCTGGGATCTCTATTCTGTTCAGTTGACCTGTGTATCTGTTTTTGTGCCAGGACTATATGATTTTGATTACTCTGACTTTGTAACATAGTGTGAAATCAGGGAGCATAATGCCTCTAGTTTGGTTCTTCATTTTCAAGATTGCACTGACTATTCAGGATCGTTCATGGTTCCACAAAATCTTTGTGATTATTTGTTCCCGTTCTGTGAAAAATCCTATCAGTATTTTGATAAGGATTGCATTGATCTTTATATTGCTTTGGGTAGCCTGGACTTTTTTTTTTTCTTTTAGCCAGGGTATTTTAACCATATTAATTCTTTCAGCTCATTAATATGGTAAATCTTTCCATATATTTCTGTTGTTTTCAATTTCTTTCATCAGTGACTTATAGTTTTAAAGTACAGAGCTTCTTGGTTAAACTCATTCCTAAATTTATTGTTTTTTGAAATAATTATAAATGGGATTATTTTTTCATTTCTCTTTCTTATCATTTATTATTAGTGTATAGAAATGCCAGAGTATTTTATATATTGATTTTGTATCCTAAATTTTTTTCTGAATTCATTTTTTAGTTTTAAAAGTTTTTGGTATAATCTTGGGATTTTCTATGTATAGTGTCATATCATCTACAAATAATTACATTTTTACTTCCTCCTTTCCAATTTTAATGGCTTATATCTCTTTTTCTTCTTTAATTGCTATGGCAGGGACTTCCAATACTGTACTGAATAAAAGCAACAACAGTGAGCATCCTTCACTACTGCTTGATTGTAGGGAAGTAGCTTTTAGGTTTTCCTGACTGAGTGTGATATCAGCCATAGGTTTGCCATATATGGCCATTATTATGTCCAAGTATATTCCTTCTATACTCACTTTGTTGAGAGTTTTTATCACAAGTGCACGTTCAATTTTGTCAGGTCTATGTTCTGAACCTATTGAGATAATTATATGAGTTTTACTCTTCAATTTATTAATGTTGTAGATCACATTTAATAATTTGTGGATATTAACCTGTCCTTGCACTGTTGGGATAAATCCCACTTGCTTATGGTGTATGATCTTTTTTATGTATTATTAAAATCAGTTTGCTAATATTTTGTTGAGAATTTTTGCATCTGTGTTCTTCAGTGATATTGGCTCTTAATTTTCTTTCCTTCCTTCTTTTTTTTTTAATGTTCTTCTCTGTTTTTGGTATCAGAGTCATGCAAGCTTCCAAGAAATAGTTCAGAAGTGTTTTTTCCTCTTCAGTTTTTTGGAATAGTTTGACAAAGTTAGGCATTAATTTTTCTTTAAATGTTTGGTAAAATTCACCAATGAAGATGTCTGGTCATGGATTTCTGATTATTGGGAGTACTTTAAGTTACTGATTCACTTTAATTACTCTAATCAGTCTGCTGGACCACGGTCTTGTCTAACTCAATGAAGCTAAGCCATGCCATGTGAGGCCACCCAAGACGGATGGGTCACGGTGGAAGGGTCTGACAGAATGTGGTCCACTGAAGAAGGGAATGGCAAACCACTTCAGTATTCTTGCCTTGAGAAGCCCATGAACAGTATTAAAAGGCAAAATGATAGGATACTGAAAGAGGAACACCCCGAGTCAGTAGATGCCCAATATGCTACTGGAGGTCAGTGGAAAATCACTCCAGAAAGAATGAAGGGATGGATATGTATGGCAAAAACAATACCCAGTTGTGGATGTGACTGGTGATAGAAGCAAGGTCCGATGCTGTAAACAGCAATATTGCATAGGAACCTGGAATGTCAGGTCCATGAATCAAGGCAAATTGGAAGTGGTCAAACAGGAGATGACAAGAGTGAATGTCGACATTCTAGGAATCAGTGAACTAAAATGGACTGGAATGGGTGAATTTAACTCAGATGACCATTATATCTACTACTGTGGGCAGGAATCCCCTAGAAGAAATGGAGTAGCCATCATGGTCAACAAAAGAGTCTGAAATGCAGTACTTGGATGCAATCTTAAAATCTACAGAATGATCTCTGTTCATTTCCAAGGCACACCATTCAATATCACGGTAATCCAAGCCTATGTCCCAACCAGTAACGCTGAAGAAGCTGAAGTTGAATGGTTCTATGAAGACCTACAAGACCTTTTAGAATTAACACCCAAAAAAGATGTCTTTTCATTATAGAGGACTGAAATGCAAAAGTAGGAAGTCAAGAAACACCTGGAGTAACAGGTAAATTTGGCCTTGGAATACAGAATGAAGCAGGCCAAAGACTAATAGTGTTTTGCCAAGAGAACTCACTGATCATAGCAAACAGCCTCTTCCAACAACACAAGAGAATACTCTACACATGGACATCACCAGATGGTCAACACTGAAATCAGATTGATTATATTCTTTGCAGCCAAAGATGTAGAAGCTCTATACCGTCAGCAAAAACAAAACTGGGAGCTGACTGAGGCTCAGATCATGAACTCCTTATTGCCAAATTCAGACTTAAACTGAAGAAAGTAGGGAAAACCACTAGACCATTCAGGTATGACCTAAATCAAATCCCTTATGATTATACAGTGGAAGTGAGAAATAGATTTAAGGGACTAGATCTGATAGATAGAGTGCCTGATGAACTGTGGACGGAGGTTCATGGCATTGTACAGGAGACAGGGATCAAGACCATCCCCATGGAAAGAAATGCAAAAAAGCAAAATGGCTGTCTGAGGAGGCCTTACAAAAGAAGAGAAGCAAAAAGCAGAGGAGAAAAGGAAAGAAATAAGCATCTGAATGCAGAGTTCCAAAGAATAGCAAGGAGAGATAAGAAAGCTTTCCTCAGCAATCAAGGCAAAGAAATAGAGGAAAACAGAATGGAAAAGACTAGAGATCTCTTCAAGAAAATTAGAGATACCAAGGGAACATTTCATGCAAAGATGGGCTCAATAAAGGACAGAAATGGTATGGACGTAACAGAAGCAGAAGATATTAAGAAGAGGTGGCAAGAATACACAGAAGAACTGTACAAAAAAGATCTTCAGGATCAAGATAATCATGATGGTGTGATCACTCACCTAGAGCCAGACATCCTGGAATGTGAAGTCAAGTGGGCCTTAGAAAGCATCACTATGAACAAAGCTAGTGGAGGTGATAGAATTCCAGTTGAGCTATTTCAAATCCTGAAAGATGATGCTGTGAAAGTGCTGCATTCAATATGCCAGCAAATTTGGAAAGTGGCCACAGGACTGGAAAAGGTCAGTTTTCATTCCAATCCCAAAGAAAGGCAATGCCAAAGAATGCTCAAACTACCGCACAATTGCACTCATCTCACATGCTAGTAAAGTAATGCTCAAATTCTCCAAGCCAGGCTTCAGCAATACATGGACTGTGAACTTCCAGATGTTCAAACTGGTTTTTAGAAAAGGCAGAGGAACCAGAGACCAATTTGCCAACATCCAGTGGATCATTGAAAAAGCAAGAGAGTTCCAGAAAACCATCTATTTCTGCTTTATTGACCATGCCAAAGCCTTTGACTGTATGGATCACAATAAACTGTGGAAAATTCTGAAAGAGATGGGAATACCTGACCACCTGACCTGCCTCTTGAGAAACCTATATGCAGGTCAGGAAGCAACAGTTAGAACTGGACATGGAACAACAGACTGGTTCCAAATAGGAAAAGGAGTTCGTCAAGGCTGTATATTGTCACCCTGCTTATTTAAATTATATGCAGTTTACATCATGAGAAACGCTGGGCTGGAAGAAGCACAGGCTGGAATCAAGATTGCCAGGAGAAATATCAATCACCTCAGATATGCAGATGACACCACCCTTATGGCAGAAAGTGAAGAGGAACTAAAAAGCCTCTTGATGAAAGTAAAAGCAGAGAGTGAAAAAGTTGGCTTAAAGCTCAACATTCAGAAAACTAAGATCATGGCATCTGGTCTCATCACTTCACAGCAAATGATGGGGAAACAGTAGAAACAGTGTCAAGAGTTTATTTTGGGGGTTCCAAAATCACTGCAGTTGGTGATTGAGGCCATGAAATTAAAAGACACTTGCTCTTTGGAAGAAAAGTTATGACCAACCTAGACAGCATATTCAAAAGCAGAGACATTACTTTGCCAACAAAGGTCCGTGTAGTCAAGGCAATGGTTTTTCCAGTGGTTATGTATGGCTGTGAGAGTTGGACTGTGAAGAAAGCTGAACGCCAAAGAATTAACGCTTTTGAATTGTGGTGTTGGAGAAGACTTGAGAGACTCTTGAGGTCTCTGCAATGAGATCCAACCAGTCCATTCTAAAGGAAATCAGTCCTGGGTATTCACTGGAATGACTGATACTAAAGCTGAAACTCCAATACTTCGGTCACCTCATGTGAATAATTGACTCATTGGAAAAGATTCTGATGCTGGGAGCAACTTGGGGCAGGAGGAGAAGGGGACTACAGAAGATGAGATGGCTGGATGGCATCACTGACTCGATGGACATGAATTTGAGTGAATTCCGGGAGTTCGTGACGGACAGGGAGGCCTGGTGTGTGCAATACATGGGGTTGCAAAGAGTTGGACACGACTGAGCGACTTAACTGAACTGAATATATTGTAGTACTTCCTGATTCAAACTTAGACTATTTCACATTTCTCTAGGCTGTTCCTAATATTGGCATGGACTGAAGTGAACTGAAAAGAACTGAATTTTTTATAGTAAGCTCTTAAAGATCCTTATTTCTGTGGCGTCACTTTTAACTTCTTTTTGATTTCTGATTTTATTTATTTGGGTCTTTTTTTGATGAGTCTAGCTAAAAGTTTTTCAATTTTGTTTATCTTTTCAGAGAAACAGCTTTTAATTTCATTAATCTTTTATATTTTTTGAGTCTCTATTTCTGCTCAAATTTTACTTCCTTCCTTTTCCTAACTTTCTCTTCTTTATTTCTTTTTTATGTAAGGTTATGCTGCTTAGTTGCTATTTTTCTTATTCCATGATGTAGACCTGTGTCACCATGATCTTCCCTCTTAGAACTATTTTTGCTGCATTCCATGATTTGGAATTTTGTGTTTCTATTTTCATTGGCTAAAGTATTGTTTTATTTCCTCATTGACCCACTGTTTGTTTAATAGCATGTTGTTTTATTTCTCTGTGTGTGTATCTTTTGCATTTTTTTTCTTGTTGTTAATTTCCAGTTGTATACATTTGTGATCAAAAAAGATACTTGGTATAATTTCAGTTTTCCTAAGTTTATTTAGCCTTGTTTTGTGGCCTAACATGTGGATCTACACTGGAGAATATGAAAAGAATGTGTATCCTGTCATTTTTAGTGCTCTTTATATATCTAATAATTCTGTAGTCCAATGTGTCATTAAATGCCATGATTTCCTTATTGATTTTCTTTCTAGATGACCTAACCATTACTTTAAACAGGGTATTAAAGTCATCTATTATTATTTTGTTACCGTAAATCTCTCTTTTTATATCTGATAATCTTTGCTTCCTGTTTTAAGGTACTCCTTCCTATGTTGGATGCAGAAATATTTACAAGTGTTATATCCTCTAATTGGATGAATCCTTTTTTCATTATGTAATTCCTTTCTTTGTCTCTCGTTATAGCTTTTTTTAAGAAGTCTATCTTGCTGATGTAAGTATTACTACCCCAGCTTTGTTTTCATTTTCACTTACATGGAATATCTTTTTTCATGCCTTCACTTTTGGTCTGTGTGTGTCTTTAGGTCTGAGTCTCTGGTATAAAAAATATAAACAAGCCTTGTAATTTTATGTATTCTGTTATCCTACGCCTTTGGATTGAAATAATTAATTCATTTACATTTAAAGTAATTATTGATAGGTGTGAGAAAAAGTGGTACAAAACTGACCATAAAAAGACACGTGTTTACAATATGAGAACTCAGACAGGAGGACAGAGCTTTGCACTGTTTGTCCTCAGCTGAAATTGTAAAGGGATTATTTCAGGAATAATATTTCAGGAATATTTCAGGTTTCATAGCTATATGAAATATAATTTCATAGCTAAATATGATGGAGAATTTGTAGTAATACAAAACTCATATATGTCAAATTGCAAAGTTCATGATTCTTCTTTGTATCATTTCTGCCCTTTGCCATGAACTTTTATCAATTTCTTTGAATCCACAAAAAATTCTTTTGTTTTTAAATTTTATTTTATTTAACTTTACAATATTGTATTGGTTTTGCCATATATCAAAATGAATCTGCCACAGGTATACATATGTTCCCCATCCTGAACCCTCCTCCCTCCTCCCTCCTCCCTCCCCATACCATCCCTCTGGGTCGTCCCAGTGCACCAGCCCCAAGCATCCAGTATCGTGCATCGAACCTGGACTGGCTGCTCGTTTCATATATGATATTATGCATATTTCAATGCCATTCTCCCAAATCATCCCACCCTCTCCCTCTCCCACAGAGTCCAAAAGACTGTTTTATACATCAGTGTCTCTTTTGCTGTCTCATACACAGGGTTATTGTTACCATCTTTCTAAATCCCATATATATGCGTTAGTATACTGTATTGGTGTTTTTCTTTCTGGCTTACTTCACTCTGTATAATAGGTTCCAGTTTCATCCACCTCATTAGAACTGATTCAAATGTATTCTTTTTAATGGCTGAATAATACTCCATTGTGTATATGTACCACAGCTTTCTTATCCATTCATCTGCTGATGGACATCTAGGTTGCTTCCATGTCCTGGCTATTATAAACAGTGCTGCGATGAACATTGGGGTACACGTGTCTCCTTCCCTTCTGGTTTCCTCAGTGTGTATGCCCAGCAGTGGGATTGCTGGATCATAATGCAGTTCTATTTCCAGTTTTTTAAGGAATCTCCACACTGTTCTCCATAGTGGCTGTACTAGTTTGCATTCCCACCAACAGTGTAAGAGGGTTCCCTTTTCTCCACACCCTCTCCAGCATTTATTGCTTGTAGACTTTTGGATCACAGCCATTCTGACTGGCGTGAAATGGTACCTCATAGTGGTTTTGATTTGCATTTCTCTGATAATGAGTGATGTTGAGCATCTTTTCATGTGTTTGTTAGCCATCTGTATGTCTTCTTTGGAGAAATGTCTATTTAGTTCTTTGGCCCATTTTTTGATTGGGTCATTTATTTTTCTGGAATTGAGCTGTAAGATATACAATGGATTAAAGACAATCTCTTTAACAAGTGGCGCTGGGAAAACTGGTCAACCACTTGTAAAAGAATGAAACTAGAACACTTTCTAACACCATACACAAAAATAAACTCAAAATGGATTAAAGATCTAAACGTAAGACCAGAAACTATAAAACTCCTAGAGGAAAACATAGGCAAAACACTCTCCGACATACATCACAGCAGGATCCTCTATGACACACCTCCCAGAATATTGGAAATAAAAGCAAAAATAAACAAATGGGGCCTAATTAAACTTAAAAGCTTCTGCACAACAAAGGAAACTATAAGCAAGGTGAAAAGACAGCCTTCAGAATGGGAGAAAATAATAGCAAATGAAGCAACAGACAAACAACTAATCTCAAAAATATACAAAAAATTTCTTTTAAATGCTGCTAATTGAAAAGTGTTGTGCTTCTTTCTGATATTATTCAATATTTGCTGATATTTCTGCCAGTTTAATAAGCATAAGATAAAGCTTCTCAAAAGCTTGGCTTCCTGAACAAACTTCTCTTGGAAGATACTTTAAGGGAATATGTCTTTTATTTCAGTTCAGTTCAGTTCAGTTGCTCAGTTGTGTCTGACTCTTTGTGACCGCATGAATCGCAGCACACCAGGCCTCCCTGTCCATCACCAACTCACAGAGTTTGCTCCAGGTCATGTCCATTGAGTCGGTGATGCCATCCAACCATCTCATCCTCTGTCGTCCCCTTCTCCTCCCACCTTCAATTTTTCCCAGCATCAGGGTCTTTTCAAATAAGTCAGTTTTTCCATCAGGGGGCCAAGTATTGGAGTTTCAGCTTCATCATCAGTCCTTCCAATGAATATTCAGGACTGATTTCCTTTAGGATGGACTGGTTGGATCTCCTTGCTGTCCAAGGGACTCTCAAGAGTCTTCTCCAACACCACAGTTCAAAAGCATCAATTCTTCAGCACTCAGCTTTCTTTATAATCCAGCTCTTTCATCCGTACATGATTACTGGAAAAACCAAAGCTTTTCAAAATGACCTTTGTTGGCAAAATAATGTCTCTGCTTTTTAATATACTGTCTAGGTTGGTCATAACTTTTCTTCCAAAGAGCAAGTATCTTTTAATTTCATGGCTGTGGTCACCATCTGCAGTGATACTGGAGACCAAGAAAATAAAGTCTGTCACTGTTTCCACTGTCTCTCCATCTATTTGCCATGAAATGATGGGACCAGATGCCATGATCTTGGTTTTCTGAATGTTGAACTTAAAGCCAACTTTTTCACTCTCCTCTTTCACTTTCCTCAAGAGGCTCTTCAGTTCTTCTTCAGTTTCTGCCATAAGGGTTTTGTCATCTTCATATCTGAGGTTATTGATATTTCTCCCAACAATCTTGATTCTAGCTTGTACTTCATCCAGCCCAGTGTTTCACATGGTGTATGCTGCATATAAGTTAAATAAGCAGGGTGATAATATACAGCATGATGTACTCCTTTTCCTATTTGGAACCAGTCTGTTGTCCCATGTCCAGTTCTAACTGTTGCTTCCTGACCTGCATACAGGTTTCTCAAGAGGCAAGTCAGGTGGTCTTGTATTCCCAACTCTTTCAGAATTTTCCACAGTTTGTAGTGATCCACACAGTCAAAGGCTTTGGCATAGTCAATAAAGCAGAAATAGATGTTTTTCTGGAACTCTCTTGCATTTTCAATGATCCAGCAGATGTTGGCAATTTGATCTCTGGTTCCTCTGCCTTTTCTAAAACCAGCTTGAATGTCTGGAATTTCGCAGTTCACATACTGTTGAAGCCTGGCTTGGAGAATTTTGAGCATTACTTTACTAGTGTGTGAGATGAGTTCAATTGTCACGTAGTTTGAGCATTCTTGGCATTGCCATTTTTGGGGATTGGAATGAAAACTGACCTTTTCCAATCCTGTGGCCGTGGTGAGTTCTGCAAATTTGCTGGCATATTGAGTGCATCACTTTCATGGCATCATCTTTTTGGATTTGAAATAGCTCATCTGGAATTCTATCACCTCTACTAGCTTAGTTCATAGTGATGTTTCATAATGCCCACTTGACTTCACATTCCAGGATGTCTGGCTCTAGGTGAGTGATCACAACCTCATGATTATCTGGGTCGTGAAGATCTTTTTTGTATAGTTCTTCTGTGTATTCTTGCCATCGCTTCTTAATATCTTACTTAAAATCTTTTACTTAAAGGATATAATATCAAGTAATGTGTGCAACAAAAAATAACAGAACAGTTTTGAAATAATTAACATGGCGACTTCTTTATCTCTGCACTGAACTCTACCTAAATAGCCTTTTTCAATTAGTTAAATATAAATAATTACTTAGAATATGCCCATGTCTTCCTTCTCTTTTTAACATATATATATTTATACACACACACATATATATGTGTGTGTGTAGTTTCAATAGAGAGAAATCATTCCCTCTATACATATAAAATCATATGCTTTAATTTAGGAATTATTCTTTATTTGCAAAAAAATAAATGTTTCTAAATTATTTGAAGTAGTTTCAAACTTACAGAAGTTTTCAAGCACAGCACAAAGGATTTTTTTTCTTGTGATGTTTGAAAGTAAGTTGCCAATATGACACTCCTTAAACAGCAACATCCTTGTATAAAGCCACAGTGCAACCTATCCAAATCAGGAAGTCATCATTGATATTTTACTATCATTTTATCCTCAAGTTCTTTTCAAATTTCACTTTCTGTCCCAATAGTGTTTTTATAGCAAAATTATTCATTTAGAATCACCTGTTGAATTTAGACTCTATATCTCTTCAAATTGAAGGTAGAGTCGGCCCTTAGTTTTCACTGACCTTCATGACACTTGAGGCTTATAGGCTAGTTATTTTTCCTTGTGGCTCAGATGGTAAAAGAATGTACCTGCAATGCAGGAGACCCCAGTTCAATCTCTGTGTCTGGAAGACCCTTGAAGAAGAGAATAGCTACCCACTTCAGTATTTCTGCTTGAAGAATTCCATGGACAGAGGAGCCTGATGAGGTTACAAAGAGTTGGGCATCATTGAGAAACTATTTTCACTTTCACATTTTAGAAAATGTCTGTGGAATTAGGTATTTCTATGTTTTCTCTTAGTTGGATTTCTTTTTTTTTTTTTAAATTTTAATGGGCAGATAATTACTGCACAATATTGTAATTTTTTGTTACCATACATTGACATGAATCAGCCATAGGTATAAATGTCTCCCCTCCCTCTTGAACACCGCTCCCAGCTCCCTCCCCACCCCATGCCTCCAGGTTGTCACTGAGTACCGGCTTTGGGTGCTCTGCTTCACACATCAAACTCCCAATGGCTATCTGTTTTACATATGGTAATGTATATGTTTCAATGCTGTTCTCTCAAAGCATCTCACCCTCTCCTTTCACAGAGTCCAAAAGTATGTTCTTGATGTCTGTGTCTCCTTCAGTGCCCTGCATATAGGATCATTGGTACCATCTTTCTAAATTCCATATATATGTGTTAATATACAGTATTTGTCTTTCTCTTTCTTTTTTCATATTGTATAACAGACTCCAGGTTCATCCACCTCGTTAGAACTGACTCAGGTGCATTCTTTTTTATATCTGAGTAATATTTCATGGTGTATATGTGCCACAACTTCCTTATCCATTCATCTGCTGATGGACATATGGGTTGTTTCCATGTCCTGGCTATTGAAAGTAGTGCTGCAATGAACACCGGGTACGTGCATCTTTTTTCAACTCTGTTTCCTCAGGGCATATGCCTAGTAGTAGGATTGCTGGGTCGTATGGTAGTATGGATTTCACAGAATAATTGCAGAAGTGGTATTCTATCCAGTTACTGCATCTTCTCGGATAGTTGTGTGTGCATGCATGCTTAACTAGTTTAAATAGTTAATTTAAAAATTAATATTCATATGGACTAAAGCTTTTCTGTTTTATTCAGTATGTTATAATCTTTTAATTTCATTATTGATGTGGGTGCTAAATTGTCTTAAATTTAGGCAATGGAGCCCTTTAACCTGGCTTCTCTGATTTATATCACATGCAGTTATTTTTTTAACACTTTGTTCTTTCCTGAGCAAGTTATTCCAGCTTCATGTGAAAAAGATTTGCAGCACCAGCCTTGGAATCAGCCGTTTCTCCAAGGAATGCCAGTTTGTTGTTGTTGTTTTTTGTGGAAAATGGATTTAGAAACTGAGATATAGTGATAGATGTAATTGTTGCTATTGGGGTGGCACCTCTTCCAGGCCTTTTCTGTGGAAAAACCTAGAGAACATTTGTTACAGAATTGCAGTAAAGATTAACTAATGTGATAAAATATGCTAAGTGGAGTCTGGAGTCTGTTGTATATTCCTATCATTGTTGTTTTCTTTTCTGCCTTAATGTTTTGGCATGTGGCCCTTGCTTGATTCATTCTTTTTCTGTTTCTTCATTTCCTTCACTGTTGTCAGTTTCTTTCTACTCTTCTCAGCTGGCTGGCATAGCTGGTGGACTTCCAAATTTAAGTCCTAAAAGCTTACTGCTTACCAGTAAAGAGATCAAGAATACAGAAGAAAAGTCACAATTAAATGTTTACACAGTCCAGACCCCACCCCTGCACAAATAAATAACCTGTTAAATTAGGTAAATATTTATATAACTTGCCATTTGAAAATCTAACAAGTTCAAACACAGAAGTCTCAGCTAAATAGGTAAAATGCCAGTCACCACCAGCATTTTGGCTATGTAAAAATACTTAATACCAGATTTGCCACTCAGTTTTCAAAAGATTATGGAAATTAAGTGAAACCTACCAATTTTAAATTTGTTAACTAATTATTTATTTGACTTAACATTTTGCATGTTAAAAAATATACATGTCAGCATGTCATGAACTGAAAAGTTTTTATTTAAATAAAGTCAGGAAATATTTATACCTCAGTAGATTGAAGTTACCAGAAAAATGGCTGCTGATTTGCTCCTTTTTCTTACAAGCAGATATGTGTATCGAATATAAGCCAAACATTCCCATTTTTATACTTGAGTGATGTTGTTCAGACCTTACTGTGTGTAAGGAAAAATGCTAGACATTGCAGTGGATAGACAGATAAAAATGCTGGATATTCTTTCCTTAAGACATTATAACATTGTAAGGGGAAGGACAAGTATAAGAAAATAAGGAAAAAGGAAAAACAGCCCTTGAACTAAACTAAAATATATATGATGATAAAGTGGAGAACTATGATATTTCAGATTAGAGAGAGGAGATTAAATTGAACATATATATAAAATATAAAATATTTTATATTATTATTAAAATATAATATATAAAATATAAAAAAAGAAAAAAAATAATGTTCCCTGAATATAGTAATTAAGCTGATTTATTAACATTTAGTAAAATGGAGATTGAGAGGCAGAGATTAGCATTTGAAAACATGTTGAGTGAGGAGGTAGAGAACTTGAGGAGGATTTATAAGGCAAAACTATTTGTGATAGGTCTAGAAGTGTATAAAATAGCCTGAAGATCATGACAGTCAAATTTATTTTAACATGATATGATGGGTACCAAGTGATACAGCTCTAAAGAAGTGGAAATAAATTTAAAAGGAAGAGGATCATGAGAAAGTAAAATTGTCATTTTGTTTGAATGGAGGGAGTGGAGCGCTAAACAAGAAAAATGAAAATTTACCATATTTTCTGTTCTAAGTGGTAAGGAGTATGTCTTTAATATAACAAGAGTGAAGAAAAGTTGTTTTGTGAGGAGCAAGATGGTTAATTCATATTTTAATTATAAAATATAAAAATTAAGTAATTAATTCATTTATTCTTTAGAAAATTTGAGTAAAAACAATGTACCAAGTGCTGGATCTTGGCAATCGATGTAGAGAAACAAATAAGGATGGGTCTTGTCCAAGGAAATTATAGTGTAGTAAATACTGTACTAGAAGTAGGCATATGGTACAGCTGAAGCACAGAAAATGGGCAGTTGGGAAAGACCACGTGGCTACAAAGAAAATGCAGCCATCTGAAAGCCAAGGAAGGAAGGTGCAAGCTTGTGGTGTAGGAAGAGTCTGAATTTACTTCCTCTCATGGATACAACAATATATTCTGACATATGGATCAGTTCCCTCTGATAAGAACCTTAGAAGTGGCTGAACAACACTGTTCTAGTAGTTGCAGCATTCTGCTTCTGGACTTAAGGCACTGCACAGACACAGATAAGCTGCACACAACTGTATATATCTGCATATTTTAAAAGATGCTGCCTGAAGGTGTGGCATCTAATCAGCCTGAAGCTAGATGTTAAATGAGATTTACCTCCTTGGAATAGTGACAGGCTTCAGCACATCCTCAATAGCAGGAACATATCAAGAATTAATCAGGTGGCACCTGGCACAGAGCTGAGGTAGATAAATGTCCTAAGTCCTACCTTCCCATACAATGGAGGGCCACAACGGGGTCAGCAAGTACCTTGAGCCTCACCATCCCCACATAGTAGTTGACCCATAACTGGGTCTGGTGAGTGCCCTGAGCTCTGTCCACCCCGCACAAAGACCAAGCCACAACTCTGCCAGGCAGTTGTCCCAAACTCTGGCTTCCCCATGTAGCAACCCTGGCTATAACACAGCCAGCAGATGCATGCAGCCCACAGAGGTGATGCTTGTTACAAAGTGCCTGGTTCTGGTAGCAGGGGAAGATCAGATGTGTGGTTATTAGAAGCAGTGAGTAGGAGATGGGGAATTAGATGAAGGCACAAAATTTCAGTTATAAGTAAGTACTAGGGATGTAATGTACAACATAATTAACATGATTAGCACTGCTATATCTTGTATGTGAAAGTTGTTCAGAGTAAATTCTAAGAGTTCTCATCACAAGGCAAATACCTTTTCTTTTTTTAATTTTATACCTATGCAAGATAATGGATATTCATTAAACTTTTTATGGTACTTATTTCATGATGTATGTAAGCCACAATATTATGCTGTACTCCTTAAACTTATACAACACTGCATTTCAATCAATTCTCAAAACCAGAAGGAGAACAACAGAAAACATAGAAAAGTTAAAAAAAGGAAAACCTCACCAGAAAAAGTAAATAAATAATGAACGTTGTAGATTAGTCACTTATAAAGCAAGTACAAAGAATAAAAAACCAAAGTAGTAAAATTAATTAAAAATGTAATAACTAGTTAAAAGATAAATAAAAGATGTAAAATGTGTCATCAAAACCATAAAATATCAGAGAGGGGCAATGAGCAACAATATAATGCTTTGGAGTGTGCTCAAAATTAGGTTACTGGCAAATTAAAATGAATGTTATATGCATAGGATGTTATGCTTGAACACACAGTAACCACAGGGAAAGACTTTATATTAAATACATAAAATGAGGTAGGAACCTAAACATAAATTAGAGAAGTCAATAGAACCACAGAAGCAAAAGAAAAAAAAATAAAGAAATAGTGAAGAAATACAAAACCAGTAGCAAACACGTAACAAAATGGAAATAAGTTTATACCTATCAATATTTATTTAAAGATAAATTGACTAATCTCTCCAATCAAAGACTTGGGTGGCTGAATGGATTAGAAAACAAGATACTGCTATGTATATCTCTCTAATGGCACCCCACTCCAGCACTCTTGCCTGGAAAATCCCATGGATGAAGGAGCCTGGTAGGCTACAGTCCATGGGGTGTCACTGACTTCTCTTTCACTTTCATAAGAGACTCACTGTAAAAGTGAGCACATTCACAAACTAAAAGTTAAGCAATGGGAAAATATATTCCATGCAAATGGAAACAAACAAAAAAAAAACACAAAAAAACAAAAGCACAGGTATAGCTATACATATATCAGAAAAAATAGACTTTATTTTTTTTCTTTTTTAAAAAATTAATTTTTATTGGAGTACAGTTGCTTTAGAGTTTTCTTTAAATTTTATTTTATTTTTAAACTTTACATAATTGTATTAGTTTAAAATAAAGAGTGAAATAGACAGATAGGTGTTGTTTTTGTAATTTAGTCACTAAGTTGTGTCTAACTCTTTACCAGCCCATGGACTGTAGCCTGCCAGGCTCCTCTGTCTATGGGATTTCCCAGGCAAGAATCCTGGGGTGGGTTGCCATTTTCCTTTCCAGGGGATCTTCTTGACCCAAGGATCAAACCTGCATCTCCTGCATTGGCAGATGGATTCTTCTTCATTGGGCCACCAAGGATGCCCAAGGTAGGTGTTAACATTATGCTGAAGGGGTCAGTGAAACAAGTGTATATGACATTTATAAACATTTATGCACCCAACATAGGAGGATCTAAGTGTATAAAGTAAATATTAACAAAAATAAAGGGAGAAATAAACATCAATACAATAATTGTAAGGGACTTTAATGCTTCATATTCATCAGTGGCTAGATCTTTCAGATAGAAAATCAACAAGGGAATATTGGCCTTACGTTAGACTTGTTAGATATATCTGGAATATTCTCTCCAAAAACTGAAGAATACACGTTATTTTCAAGTGTATATGGAAAATTGGTCAAGATATATCACATGTAAGGCCACAAAACAAGACTGTATATACTCTTAAGAAGACTTAAATCATATCAGGCATCTTTTCTGACCACGATGATACATAACTAGAAATAGACTACGAGAAGAAAACTAGAAAAAAACACAGATGAGTAGGCTAAACAGCACACTACTTAACAACCGATGGGCCAATAAAAAAAAAGAAAAAAAAAAAGAAATCAAAGAGGAAATTTTAAAAATGCCTTTAGACTATTGAAAATGGAAACAAAAGATTCCCAAATATTTTGTTGTTGTTGTTCAGTGGCAAAGTTACATCCAATTCTCTGTGACCCCATGGTCTATTGCACGTCAGTCTCCATTGTCCTCCACTATCTCTTGGAATTTGCTCAAATTCATGTCCACTGAGTCAGTGATGCTATCTAACCATCTCATCCTCTGCCACCCACTTCTCCTTTTGCCTTCAATCTTTCCCATCATCAAGGTATTTTCCAGTGAGTCAGTCCTTCAAATCAGGTGGTTAAAATATATAGAATACAGCAAAACGGGTTCTAAGAGGGAAATTCACAGTGATATAGGCCTACGTCAGGAAATAAGAAAAATCTCAAACAATCTAATTTGACATTTAATGGAACTAGAAAGAGAGGGAAAGACAAAGGTCTGTAATAGTAGAAGGAAGAAAATAATAAAAATCGGAATGAAAATAGATGAGATAGAGAAAAAAGAAAAGATCATTGAAACAAAGGGATGATTCTTTGAAAAGTTCAAAAAATCTGAGAAAAAATTTAGCCAAGATTTACCCAAAAAAAGGATCAAGAAAGGACCCAAATAAATAAAATCAGAAATGAAGTTTTAAGCAACACCCAAGAAACATAAAGATCATAAGAGATTACTAGGAAAACTTGTATGCCTGCAAATTGGAAAACCTTGATGAAATGGTCTAGTAACAGTCTTCCAAGACTAAATCTGGATAAAACAGAAAATCTTAACAGATCAATCACTAGTGAAATTTAATCTGTAATACAACAACTCCCCCAAACAAAAGTATAAGACCAGAGGGCTTCACTGGTGAATTCTACTAAACTTATTCTTCTCAAACTCTTCAAAATGGTAAAGCAGGGATGATGCTTTCAAACTCATTAGGAAGCCACCATCAATGACCCTGATACCCAAACCAGAAAGACACTATGAAAAAGAAAATCACAGGCCAATCTCCCTGTAAACATAAATGCAAAATCCTCAACAAAATATTAAAAAACTGAATTCAGCAACACTTTAAGTAGCTAAAAAAAAAATAAAAAAAAAAGGTTCATACAATGTAACCAAGTGAGATTTACTTGAGTAGCAAGTCAGAATGAATCATCTGCAAATGAATCAACATGATACACCATGTTAACAAAACAAAAGATAAAAATTATATGATCATCTCAATAGATTTAGAAAACATTTTAACAAAATTGAACATCCATTTTTGATTAGAACTTTCAATAAAGTGTGTGTAGAGGAAAGAGGAAGTATACCTCAATATAATAAAGGCCATATATGACAAACCCACAGCTAACATAATATTCTATTGTGAAAGCTGAAAGCTATTCCTCTAAGATAAGGAACAAGACAGGATGTCCATCCTCACCATTTTTATTTGAGATAGTATTAGAAGTCTGTACCACACCAAGTATACAAGAAAAGAGATATAAATGGCATCCAGCTTGAAAAGGAGAAATAAAGCTGTCACTATTTGTACATATGAAAATTCCAGTTGCCACCAAAAATGTTTGAACTAGTAAATGTATTCAGTAAAATTTCAGGATATAAAATTAATATACAAAAAACTGTATACATTAATAAGGAACTATGAGAAAGGGAAATGAAAACAATCCCATTTACAATTTCATAAAAAAGAATAAAATACCTAGATATAAATTTAACTAAGAAGGTGAAAACCCTATACTTTCAAACTATAAGATCTTGAAGAAAGAAATTGAAGATGGTTCTAATATATGGAAAATTATACCATGCTAATGGATTGGAAGAATTAATATCGTTAAAATATCTATACCATCCAAAGAAATACCCCTGCAGATTCAATGCAATCACTTAAAATATTGATAACATTTTTCACAGAACTGGAACAAATCATCCTAAAATTTGTATGGAACCAGGAGAGACTCTGAATAGCCAAAGCAATCTTAAGAAATAAGAACCAACCTGGATTTCAAATTGATTTCAAACTGTACTACAAAGGCATAGTAATCAAAACAGTATGGTGGTCACAAAAAGTCTCATAGATTAATGGCACAGAATAAAGAGCTCAGAAATGAACCCACACTTATATGGTCAATTAATCTACAAAGAAACAGAATGCACAGTGGGAAAAAAGTCTGTTCAATAAATATTGGTAGGAAAACTGCACAGGTACTCAAAAAAGAATCAAACTAGAAAACATTCTCATATCATATAAAAAATAAATTCGAAGTGGATTAAAGATAAGATCTGAAACCATAAAACTCCTAGAAGAATGCATAGGCAGTGTTACCTTAAATATATATCTTAACAGTATTTCTTAAAAAATGTCTCTTCAAGGAAAAATAAATAGGATGATATCATACTAAGAAGCTTTTGCACAGTGAAGGAAGCCAGTGACAAAACAAAAAGGCAGCATACTGAATGGGAGAAGAGTTTTGCCAATGACAGCTCCAATACGGGATTGATATCTAAAATGTATAAATAACTCATACAATTTAATATCAAAAAGGCAAATAACTCACTTAAAAGATGGGCAGAAAATGTAAACATTTTCCCAGAGGAGACACAGAACCAGCATCCACATAAAAAAGATGCTCAACTTCATTAATCATTAGGGAAATGCCTATCAAAATCACAAAGATATATCACCTCACACCAGTCAGAATGCCTGTTTTATCAGAAAGTAAATATAAAACAAGTGTTGGAAAGAATGTGCAGAAAAGAGAACTCTCATGCACTGTTTGTAAATTGGTGTAGCTAGTATAGAAAACAATATGGAGGTTTCTCAAAAATCCAAGAATAGGACTTTGCTACAATTCAGCAATTCAACTTCTGAGTATGTATCCAAAGGAAACAAAAACGCTAAGTGGAAACAGTGTAGAATTGTAATAGTTCTAAAATAAACATAGGCACATGTATGTTTATTGCAGAACTATTACAATTGCCAAGTAGGGAAGCAGCCGACATGATAGATGGTAGATGAATGGATGTATAGTGATATATACATATACAATGGAATATTAGCCATAAAAAGAATGAAATGCCATTTGTGATAGCATAAATGAACCTTGAGGATATTCTAAGTCAAATATGTCAAAGACAAAAGCCATATGAATTCTCTTATATGTAGAATCTAAAAAACAAATGAAAGAAACAGAAGCAGACTCATTGATACAGAGAACAAGCCAGTGCTTGCATGGGGATGTTGCATGGGGAAGGGGAATATGTGGTATTTTAGTTATAATGTAAATGAAAAATCCATGTGTATGTAATGTATAACATAAAAATACAGTCAATAATATTATAATAACTGTCCATGGTGGCGGAAGGTAACTAGACTTATCCTGGTCATCATTTCAGAACATATAAAATATCGAGTCATATGTACACTTGAAAATAATATAATATTATATATTGATTTTAACTGAATAAAAAAATAAGAAACCTAAGGAGACAGATCTCAGAAGAAATCAAACACCATCTTAGACATGTAGGTTCTATTGCAACACTCATCTTAGATCTCTAGATTCTAGAACTATGAGAAAATAAATTTATGTTTTTTAACACTCTTTGTCTATGGAGCTTTGTTAGGGTAGCTCCAACAAACTAATACTGTTTATAAACAAATTTTTTCCTATATTCTGCTGCTGCTAAGTCACTTCAGTCGTGTCCGACTCTGTGCGACCCCATAGACGGCAGCCCACCAGGATCCCCCGTCCCTGGGATTCTCCAAGCAAGAACACTGGAGTGGGTTTCCATTTCCTTCTCCGATGCATGAAAATGAAAAGTGAAAGTGAAGTCTCTCAGTCATGTCCAACTCTCAGTGACCCCATGGACTGCAGCCTACCAGGCTCCTCCGTCCATGGGATTTTCCAGGCAAGAGTACTGAGTGGAGTGCCATTGCCTTCTCCTTTTTCCTATATATAAAATGAACTAAAGACATATTTTCTACAGAATGCATAGCATTTTCACTAAACATTAAAATATAAATTGAGAGCCTGTACACGGCTTTTAGAATTTCATGTTTGAACTTATTTCTGGATCAGTAGCTTCTCTACCACTTTTACTTTATTACAGTTAAATCATGAAGGAAGTTATCTTTCAAAATGAATTCAAGCAAGTCAATATTAAAGTACAAAAATAAAAGGCATGAAAGGAAGATTACTATTCTATGTCAATAAGCTTATCAATAAAATATTATTATATGATACATTATTTTTCAAATGTGAGACTGATTAAATATGTAGCTCACTTAACAAATTATGCAAATAAGCAAATTCCAATAGATAACTTGACCCTCATAATTGGTAATGTATATGATATTGTCAACAATTTAGAATGTACATGAAATAATTCTCTGAAATATGTAATGTGAGCAATAAAATATGTAAAACCAAGAGCTAAAGTATAGAGCTTAGTCAGTAAAACTTGGCAAGCATAATGATTAAACAGTTTACTGAAACAGCAAAATATGCAAAAAGGAACAAGAGAATCTTATTTGTTAAACTGTACTGTTGAATAATCAATAGGTAATTTCAGAGGATCTGATTTGAAAAACAAGCTGTTATAATGATCTATGCTGCTCCATCAGCAAATTATGTACTTCAGTCATTGAGCTATATGAAATATTAATTGGCTAACTATGGGATTTTATGATTGCAGCAAAGGAAATTCATTGAGATACTAAAGTGTTTATGTGCATAATTTAAAAATCTTAAATGCCATCTTAGAGGATTTTTCAGCTTGCTTATATTACATTCCCTTCAGACTGCCCCCCTACACACACTATTTTAGCGAATGTTGACGGATAATTATGGTCTACAAAGTTAAATGCTTAAATAAAAATGAGTAATAGTACCAAACTGCTTTGAGTATTTTACTTATGATTATGACCTAGTAATGAGTGCCAGACTATTAATTCCACTTTAGATAACCATAAAACTGGACAGAAAACATGAAGCAACTGTTTTCAGAAAGTAGGATATACGGAATATAAGAGTGTTATTCCTGACAAATGTAAATTCAAGCAGTGAGCCCCATGATACCTCTAGCTCTATGTATAAGGACAGTTTCTGAATCACAGAGTAGTAAAGTGAGGACTAAGAAGAGCAAAATGGTTTCATTGAACTGAGAAAGCAGAAATTGCAGTTCTAGTCAGTTGGACTTGAGCGCAGGAGAAAAGGTGATTGTACAGAGAGGAGACCTCAGATTCAGTGCATGATTCATTATGAAAAATTGGGTGAGGGCCATGTTATATCTTTGCAGGGTGAGACTATAGTAATTCTACAATAGAATAAATGCTATAGAGTTTAAAAATAGGAAGAAATACTAGGGATCAATTAGTCTGTGGACATTAACTATATATATATATATATATATATCTCCAGCATATATGATTCATATCACATTCATATATATATATATGTTGTGCTGGGCATTCGTTGTGGTGCATGGGCTTCTGCAGTTGTGGCACATGGGCTCCAGAGCATGCAAACTCCAGAGCACGTAAGCTCAATAGTTGCAGAGTATTGGATTAGTTGCCTCCTGGCATGTTCCTGATGAGGGATTGAACATGTGTCCCCTGTCTTGGAAGTCATATTCTTTAACACTGTACCACCAAGGAAGTCCCTTCCTGCATTTGATGGTTAGAATGGTTGAGTCATAGGAGTAAAATCCATGCCCCAAAATAAGAACTACTCTATGCCACCCTAAAATAGCCTAAAACAAACACTAACAAGACCTTCAGGAATTTTAAATTGAATACTGATGTTGAAGCTGAAACTCCAATACTTTGGCCACCTGATGAGAAGAGCTGACTCTTTGAAAATACCCTGATGCTGGGAAAGACTGAGGGCAGGAGGAGAAGGTGACAACAGGATGAGATGGTTGGATGGCCTCACCGTCTCAATGGACATGAGTTAGGCTAAACTCTGGGAGTTGGTGATGGACAGGGAGGCCTGGCCTGCTGCGGTTCATTGGGTTGCAAAGAGTTGGACACGACTGAGCGAATGAACTGAACTGAAGGGGATATTAAGGCAATATTAAAATATTTTAGGTAATATTAAAAATATGTAAGTACTTAATAGATTTTTTCCCCTATTCTTAATTTTTACTTCCACAACTGATACAAATACCTTTTGCAGTAAGAAAGTTCGAAAATGTGATGACATATACATTTTTCATGTCAGGTTTTAGAAAAGAAAGTTAGACTGAATTTTAAGAAATGACCAAACTTTTTCAGTTTCCTTGTATTTTAATAATATGTCATAAAATACAAAAATTATTCTATGTTCATTTGTATACCTCAGACATACCTTATATAACATTGAGATGGATGAATTTGATGTGGAAGGAAATTGATAAGAGTGGAGGATTTGAGGAATAAACCTGGTTTATAGTAATCTTTCTGTATTTTTTTTACTGAAATTCTGACTGCCAAATTTGAGATAGAACTCTGGTTTACATAGGGCCATCAAATTCAAAGTGAGATATTCTTCTTCAAATCTTCCTTATTGATTAAATGAGCAATCATTTCAGAAAAAAAATAGAAGCATTGAACTTTCTTACATAATTGCCAATCCAAGGAAATAATTTCAATGTGGCCTACAGAATAAGCATAACCAAGCATCACTCTGGTTGAAGTAACTTTCATTGGTCTTAATATTCTTATTCCAAACTTAGGACAACTCAGTTGCAGTTGTCAGCCTTCATATGCTCTAGAATCATAGACAGTTGAGAGTTTTTGCTGATAAATCCAGCAGTCTTAAAGTCTACCTCATTTAATAAGTGATTTGGGAGATACAGACGATGGTGTTAATCTTCCCAGGCCTATGTCAGAATAAAGGAAAGAAAGGGAAAAATAATATATATATATATAATTTTTTTTTTTTTTTAACTAAAGCATGATGTTTTGATCGGGCAGTCTACATTGATGTTAGGTATTTCTCTTCCTCATTAGTTTGAATCAGAAGTTTTTCAGTATTTGTATAGAACTAAATGTCATCTGTAAGATATGTATCCAAGTTCAAGTCCCTGAAGTTTAGTGAGATGACTTAGTATACTCCCTTCCAAGGAGATTCAAGGGAAGTTATTGTTCTTACTGATTCAAAATCTGAAGGGTGGGAGGAAATTTGAAATGGTGGTTTGGAGAGTCATAGCCAGGCACCTGAACAAACTATAATTCAGGTCCATTCTTGTTTACAAGCATATAGAAAAGTATATAGAAAAGCTTCTAAGACAATTAACTTATACCTATACAAATACAACATAAAGAAGGCTTAGTATTTCTCCTTATTTGACAATGCTTCCCATGTAATTTAACATGTCAAATAAGCCAAATTAGTTTAATATCTTTTTTTATTAAAATATTTTGAGATAGTCAAGGGGCATTCTGAAAATTCTCCAAGTTATTTTTAGAACAAAAATTATTTTATTTAGGATTGGATTTTTGAAAATTTTGTAAAAAATATCAAAAGGTTTTGGATATTTTAGTAAATTGAAATACAGACTGTTATGAAGCAATTCTTACTTATCTATTTAACCAAAGTGATAGATTTCAAAGACAAACCTAGATGATTATGTGGTTCTGAACAAAGGATTGTTTTTCTAAGTAACAAAAGACCTGATGAAGACAATTGGAAGCATGGGAAATTATTTTGATAAAATGCAACTTTTGATTTCTAGGCAGATTACTTCAAAAGGTAAAGAAAATCCTTTCATAATCTCTATTCAGAAGCAGACCAATAGTGCAAGAAAACTTAGTCATTTTAACCATGTGAAAACAAACCAGATTCTGATTTTGTACCAATTTACCTTTAATAGTGAAGTTTATTCACTCAATTAATTTCATTGCCGTCTTAGCCAGCCCTGACCATGCATGAAATACCTTTCCAAAGATTGCTTTTCTACAAACTTTCTACAACTTTCTTTTTTACATTTAGATTTTGTCCTGTGTTTTTTCTCTTTCTCATTCTGAAATAACGAGCCTTTCTTAAGAAAAAGGTATTTTCTCTTTTCTCACCAGAATGCATTTTGATTCCTTGCACCTTATTTTTCTGAAAACATATACTTTTCGTGCACATGGTTTTCTTTTTATTATTATTTCTAGTAGCTTTACTCACATATGCCAGAATTTTTAGACCATAGAAGCCTTTAATTTCCAGTTAAAGCTGAGAAGTAATCAATTGTCAGCTTTCTTTTATATTAACATTATGTAGTGTAACAATTTTATAAATATTTTTTATAATTTCCAGAAAAGTGCTTTTTTCTCAGAAAATTTCCATCGGGTTTTGGTACCAAATCCAAACTCCTGCTACTTGCCTCATGACAAGTCAATAAATGAAGAGTCAGATTGTTGAGGCAAGGAATAGTGACTTTATTTGGAAAACCAGCAGACGGAGAGGATGATGGACAAGTGTCCCAAAGTATCATCTTTCTCGAGTTAGAATTCAAGTTTATTTTATATTAAAAGGAAAGGAATGTGGTTGGTTGTTGCATACTTCTTCTTCTTCTTCTTCTTTTTTTTTTTTTTTGTTGGCCTTACTTCTTCTTGGCGTTGAAATCCTTTGTTCCTGTAGCTGTCATCATAGGTCAGGTTATGATGTTCCTATAACCCTTCAGAAAGATGAGTGTTATTTTCTGTTCTATGAAAAAGTGTTATATCTTTAAAAATCAGAGCATGCAGATTTTGTCTATCCTTTATATTTCAAGATATAGGCAACATTTTTAACTTGTAGCAAAATCAGGAGAATACAAAGGCTAAAGTGAAAGAAACAGCTCCAATATGGAGTTGGATTTGCCCTCCCCTTTTACAGTTCTGAATATTAGCTACTCTTTTGGCCAAATTTCTGGTTATAGAGTTATTAAATCATTTCCAATATCATGTTGTGTTTTAGCCAGGATAAACTGTAAACATTTCCGGTTATTAAATAACTCCATGGATCCAAGAGTAATCCTCAAGAGGGTATAAAAGATTATTAATTACCTTCTCAAGATTCACAATCACTCCAAAAGAGAGCCAAAAGAAGGAACCTGCATGTTATAGGCAGGTAGAAAGAGAAGCCAACCTCTTAGGACACAATGAGACAATCAATCAATAAAGCAATAACTATCCCTGGAAGAGAAAGAATCAATAACCAATGGGTCTGGACTAGAAAGGAAGAAACAACAATATCTCCCCCTTTCAACTAACTGTATACTACAGAGATTGGAAAGAGCTGATTCTGGTAAGAATCTTCTGACTTCTGCTAGATCTTGTTTAGGATCCTATTTGTAGGTTTTGAGTAGGCTTTGAAGTGGAGAGTATAGCTTTGATATTTACCAGAATTTGCCAAAGTTTTTTTTTTTTTTTTTTAATTAATAAAATTAATTTTAGCTTCCCTTTGGCCATTTAAAGGGATAACATAACAGCTTATGAAATAATTAAGAGTTCTGTCAACTTTAGCACGGCCCATGTGTTGAGAGAGGAAGTAGAAGGTGTTTGGGAAAAAGAAAGTTTGGTGAGAGAATTAGAATGAGAATGTAGAGGGTACAAAGGAGAAGAGGTAGGTGTAACAGAAAAAAGTAAGTTAGTGTGGGAGTATAAAGTAGGTGAAGAGGCCTCTGATGCCTTTGTATTTTTTTTTTTTTCAGTTGTTTATTTGCCTCAGTTTGAATGAGTATTTTGTAAAGAGGCAATTTTGAAGTCTAAACATATTTGAAAGCCTCAAGGAACCAAATGAAATAGGCATTAAATTCCATGTTTTATTTTTTTCTTGAGCCAAAAATCTTCAAGTTTAGTTCTTGAACCCCACAAGGTTTGTGGGGGATAAATTTCCACATAGTGGCTATTGAAGTTCTAAATTTTCTTTGATTATGTTTGTCTATTTAGTTTAAAACGTGCATGATGAGGGACTACGGTTTTTAAATATGAAAATGTTCTGGGTCCCAGAAGGGGCACCCACCTGAGAAAACTTAGGCGATTAGGATACCATTCTTAAAAACCAGAGGATCAGAAAACAAATGAGTACTTACCAAAAGGGTGATGGCTACACAAAAACTAAAACAGATCCAGAATAAAGTTGGAAAGTGTGACGAAAAGGAGGGAGCTCTAATCCAAGAAGATACTTACCATATCAAAAAGAAAAATATGATTTATTGAAATGGAGAGCACAAATGGCTGACGTGAGTACCACAGCTGGTATCTGGGGTCATTAGATCCTCAGAGATTTGTCTGTTTCTGACACAAAGTAATGTCAACTTTTAAAACTAAAGGCTAAGCGGTTTAGCCAGTGAAATCATGGCAAAGGATTTGCAATTCAGGACATGCAAACTATGGTGAACTATAGGCAAAGTTTGGAGAACAAAGGAGAAGAGAAGAGGGAGTTGGGATTTTCTGTTGTGAATAAAAGTTCATTAGAAGGTTGATTCCTCCAGCTCCATTTGTCTTTCTCAAGACTGCTTTGGTTATTCAGGGCCTATTGTGTCTCCATATGAATTGTGAAATTTTTTGTTCTAGTTCTGTGAAAAATGCCGTTGGTAATTTGATAGGGATCGCATTGAATCTGTAGATTGCATTTGGCAGTATAGTTATTTTCACAATATTGATTCTTCCTACGAGGAACATGGAATATCTCTTCATCTCTTTATGTCCTCTATGACCCACCTCTTAGAGTAAGGGAAATAAAAACAAGAGTAAACAAGTGGGATCTGATTAAGCTTAAAAGCTTTTGCACAACAAAGGAAGCTATAAGCAAGGTGAAAAGACAACCTTCAGACTGGGAGAAAATAATAGCAAATGAAACAACTGACAAAGGATTAATTTCCAAAATACAAGCAGCTCATACAACTCAGTGCCAGAAAAACAAACAACCCAATCAAAAAGTGGGAAAAAAGACCTAAATAGACATTTCTCCAAAGAAGACATACAAATGGGTAACAAACACATGAAAAAATGCTCAACATTGCTTATTATTAGCGAAATGCAGATCAAAACTGCAATGAGATATCACCTCACACCGGTCAGAATGGCCAGTATCAAAATGTCGACAAACAATAAATGCTGGAGAGGGTGTGGAAAAAAGGGAACACTCTTGCACTGTTGGTGGAAATTAGATTGATACAGCCACTATGGAAGACGGTATGGAGATTCCTTTAAAAACTAGGAATACAACCACGATATGACCTAGCAATCCCACTCTTAGGCATATGCCCTGAGGAAACCAAAATTGAAAAAGACACGTGTATACCGTTGTTCATTGCAGCACTATTTGCAATAGTTAGAACGTGTAAGCAAACTAGATGTCCATTGACAGATGAATGGATAAAGTTGTGGTACATTTTATACAATGCAATATTAGTCATAAAAAGGAATGCATTTGAGTCAGTTCTAATGAGGCAGATGAACCTAGAACCTATTAAAAAGAGTGAAGTGAGTCAGAAAGAGAATGGTAAATATCATATTCTAACACATATATACAGAATCTAGAAGAATGGTACTGAACAACTTATTTACAGGACAGCAGTGGAGAGACATAGAGAATAGACTTACAGACATGGGGAGAAGGAAGGAGAGAGTGAGATGTATAGAAAGAGTAACATGGAAACTTACATTACCGTACATAAAATAGATAGCCAACGGGAATTTTCTGTATGGCTCAGGAAACTCAAACAGGGGCTCTATATCTACCTGGAGGGGTGGGATGGAAAGGGAGATGGAAGGGAGGTTCAAAAGGGAGGTATATATGTATACCTATGGCTGATTCATATTGAAGTTTGACAGAAAACAGCAAAATTCTGTAAAGCAATTATCCTTCAATTAAAAAAAAGTTCATTAGACAGAAACAAGAGTTCAGAGTTGTGGTGGCTTCTCACTGCCTGAGTTGCAGCAGTTTCTTGTTGACTGCATTGTTGCTGAGCAAGGAGAAAATTTTCCTTTTTTTTCTGGGTTTGTTAAGTAAGATACAACCATTGGTACATGCATGAGACCTCTCCTTTCAGGGTTTTATGACTTCAGTTTGAGTGACGTTTTCCTTTATTCATTTTCACACAGTGAGTTCACATTTTTATATTTTAGTAAATTGACACATTATGCTGAGTGAAAATGGATTATTCATACTATATTATACTGTAATATGAGTGGACAAATTCCTAGATTGTTAAAGGACTTATTTTATAATATTACACAAAAAGTGCTGTGGTTCTGTTCTATGTGTTCAGTTAAGAGAATAATTTGCTGTGTATATACTATTTTAATTTGTAATTTATGATTATTTCTGCTTAAAACATTCTCCTAAAATCTTAAACAGAGGAGAAAAATGAAAACAGTGAAAATATCTGCAGAAATTTTCTGTTTTAGAAGTTAAATAAAGTTTGGTGGACTAGAGTCACAAAGGTCTAATAGTATTGCTTAATGATGGTGATGAACCTGTCTTGAATACTGTAGAAAGGCCTATATAAATGCAAATAGTGGCTGCATTGGTGACAGGAGAACAAAACTGAATATACCTTTTACTATAACTTTTTATTTTTAACTTCTCAGTATTTGGCTGACTTGACAGTGTTACAGAATGCAATATTGGTTCTCCTTAGCCCTACTGACCTGAATACCCCTGTACACTTAGGCTTGTAGGGCACACAGTTAACAGAAGCTGTGTCATTCTACTCTGCTGTTAACACTGAGAACTTCATAGACTATATGGCCACCTTTTCAACTTGATCTTTTTTTTTTTTTTTCCTTTAAAAGAATGAAAATATTTGGAAGGAAAAATGGGATTGATGTCACTGTTGCTCTAGCCTTTTAAATGCAGGGACTGTTACAACTTCATTGCTATAACCGCTGAAGATGCAGTTGAGAGGTGTAGCTCTGCTATTAGTTAATGGAAAAAGAAAATTTCTAGAAGAATGACCTCAAAACCCCAAGACAATTTGAAAAATATTTAATCTCTTAGATATTAAATTTTTTTCTGATTTTCTGTAAGATGACAGTGGTAACATGAATTTTATGAGTATATTTATGAATATAACCAAATTCATTTGTATTTATTTTTGTAGTTATTAAAATATGGCAAAATATTTTCCAAAATTATCAGTATTTATGTTTTGAAATTGTGTTCAACATTATCTAGTTAATAAAGCATGTACTATCATTCCTTTAATTGCCAGGCTTATTACGATTGTCCTTTTTTTTTTTTTTTTTTTGATCGATCTCTTTCATATTCCTGTTTAAAAACTATTACCTTTCCAGTGAAGAAATGACTGTTGATTCTATTTACAGTAACTGAAATGGTCATTAAAAGGGTCTTGGTGTCTTGGTTAATATTAAAAATTTTGACTTAGATAATACTGAATATAAAAGACTAAATTGTTTATCTTTGGCTATGCAGGTACCACCATGTCCTCTGAACTTGAAAACTGCAAATCACAGAGTAATCCACATCCATTTTATTTTCTAAAATAAATCTAATTTTGCATAGAAGGGTAGACATTAAAATCATACCAAAGGGAGGAATATACTTCTCAAATAATTAGTTCTGCTTCTTTGGTTCCATCTGGGATGATTTTGCTTAATACTGGCTTCACCAGGCACAGAGATGTGCTGGTTGCTGAGCAAATCTTAGACCACAGATAAATCAGGATGAGATTTAAATAGCATTATTTATTACCTTGCAAAAATAAGGTCAACAGACATTTTCATATGTCAATCACAATTATATGTTGTATAAGCTCTGACTTTATTTAGCACATCAGGTAGTGAGTAAGGTCTCTGAGGATGTTCAATATGTGAATGCGAGAAGTGGGCATGTAGTTTTCAAAGTAGTTCATGCTTCTTGACTGAAAATGAGTCTTTCAACATACTCCAAGACTCTCAGTTGTTAAATTTTTATTTTTGAGAACTGCTTACACAAAACTCTTCCAAGGCAAAAAAGCACCATGCTCTTCCCTACTTCAATCAGTGTAAGGAACCCTTGAGGATGTCCCGTGCCTCCTCCCCAGTGTGGGTAAAAATTGCTTAGATGATTGTAGTGTATATCAACAAAACCCTGACAAGTCTATTCTCACAAAAAACATTTGTTGATGCTTACTCATTATGAAGTTATCCTGAAAAAGGCAGCAAGTAACCCAGAGGACTAGGTAAAGTGTGGTAGGATGGTAGGCATAGGCCAAGATGTCCACTGAAAAAGAAAAGAATGAGAATAAAATATGAGGGAATGAGGCTGTCACAGAGGTTCATGATAGTTGTTGTTGTTCAGTTGCCAAGTTGTGTCCAACTTTTCGCAACCCCAATGACCGCAGCACTCCAGGCTTCCCTGTCTTTCACTATCTCCTGGAGTTTGCTCAGATTCATGTCCATTAAGTTGGTGATGCTATCTTACCATCTTATCCTCTGCTGTACCCTTCTCTTTTTGCCTTCGATCTTTCCAAGCATCAGGGTCTTTTCTAATGAGTCTGCTCTTCCCATCAGGTGGCCAAAGTATTGGAGCTTCAGCTTCACAATCTGTCCCTCCAGTGAATATTCAGGGTTGATTTCCTTTAGGATCGACTGGTTTGCTCTCTTTACAGTCCAAGAAACTCTCAAGGTTATTCTCCAGCCCTGCAATTTGAAGGCATCAATTCCTCTGCAATCAGCCTTCTTTATGGTCCAATTCTTACATCCATATATCACTACTGGAAAAACCAGAGATTTGATCATATGGTGGTCCTTTGTCAGCAAAGTGATGTTTCTGCTTCGTAATAAGCTATGTTTGTTATGGCTTTCCTTCCAAGGAGCAAGCATTTTTTTAGTTTCATGTCTGGAGTCTGCAGTGATTTTGGAGCCCAAGAAAAGAAAATCTGTCACTGCTTCCACTTTTTCCACTTCTATTTGCCATGAAGTGATGGGTACCAAATGCCATGATCTTAGTTTTTTTGAATGTTGAGTCTTTTTTTTTTTTAATTTTATTTTAGTTTTAAACTTTACATAATTGTATTAGTTTTGCCAAATGTCAAAATGAATCCGCCACAGGTATACATGTGTTCCCCATCCTGAACCCTCCTCCCTCCTCCCTCCCCATACCATCCCTCTGGGTCGTCCCAGTGCACCAGCCCCAAGCATCCAGCATTGTGCATCGAACCTGGACTGGCAACTCGTTTCATACATGATATTTTACATGTTTCAATGCCATTCTCCCAAATCTTCCCACCCTCTCCCTCACCCACAGAGTCCATAAGACTGTTCTGTACATCAGTGTCTCTTTTGCTGTCTCATACACAGGGTTATTGTTACCATCTTTCTAAATTCCATATACAGGCGTTTGTATAATGTATTGGTGTTTTTCTTTCTGGCTTACTTCACTCTGTATAATAGGCTCCAGTTTCATCCACCTCATTAGAACTGATTCAAATGTATTCTTTTTAATGGCTGAGTAATACTCCATTGTGTATATGTACCACTGCTTTCTTATCCATTCATCTGCTGATAGACATCTAGGTTGCTTCCATGTCCTGGCTATTATAAACAGTGCTGCGATGAACATTGGGGTGCATGTGTCTCTTTCCCTTCTGGTTTCCTCAGTGTGTATGCCCAGCAGTGGGATTGCTGGATCTTAAGGCAGTTCTATTTCCAGATTTTTAAGGAATCTCCACACTGTTCTCCATAGTGGCTGTATAGTTTGCATTCCCACCAACAGTGTAAGAGGGTTCCCTTTTCTCCACACCCTCTCCAGCATTTATTGCTTGTAGACTTTTGGATCGCAGCCATTCTGCCTGGCATGAAATGGTACCTCATAGTGGTTTTGATTTGCATTTCTCTGATAATGAGTGATGTTGAGCATCTTTTCATGTGTTTGTTAGCCATCTGTATGTCTTCTTTGGAGAAATGTCTATTTAGTTCTTTGGCCCATTTTTTGATTGGGTCATTTATTTTTCTGGAATTGAGCTGTAGGAGTTGCTTGTATATTCTCGAGATTAGTTGTTTGTCAGTTGCTTCATTTGCTATTATCTTCTCCCATTCTGAAGGCTGTCTTTTCACCTTGCTAATAGTTTCCTTTGATGTGCAGAAGCTTTTAAGGTTAATTAGGTCCCATTTGTTTATTTTTGCTTTTATTCCCAATATTCTGGGAGGTGGGTCATAGAGGATCCTGCTGTGATGTATGTCAGAGAGTGTTTTGCCTATGTTCTCCTCTAGGAGTTTTTTAGTTTCTGGTCTTAAGTTTAGATCTTTAATCCATTTTGAGTTTGTTTTTGTGTATGGTGTTAGAAAGTGTTCTAGTTTCATTCTTTTACAAGTGGTTGACCAGATTTCCCAGCACCACTTGTTAAAGAGATTGTCTTTAATCCATTGTATATTCTTGCCTCCTTTGTCAAAGATAAGGTGTCCATATGTGCGTGGATTTATCTTTGGGCTTTCTATTTTGTTCCATTGATCTATATTTCTGTCTTTGTGCCAGTACCATACTATCTTGATAACTGTGGCTTTGTAGTAGAGCCTGAAGTCAGGTAGGTTGATTCCTCCAGTTCCATTCTTCTTTCTCAAGATCGCTTTGGCTATTCGAGGTTTTTTGTATTTCCATACAAATTGTGAAGTTATTTGTTCTAGCTCTGTGAAGAATGCTGTTGGTAGCTTGATAGGGATTGCATTGAATCTATAAATTGCTTTGGGTAGTATACTCATTTTCACTATATTGATTCTTCCAATCCATGAACATGGTATATTTCTCCATCTCTTAGTGTCCTCTTTGATTTCTTTCATCAGTGTTTTATAATTTTCTATATATAGGTCTTTAGTTTCTTTAGGTAGATATATTCCTAAGTATTTTATTCTTTCCGTTGCAATGGTGAATGGAGTTGTTTCCTTAATTTCTCTTTCTGTTTTCTCATTATTAGTGTATAGGAATGCAAGGGATTTCTGTGTGTTGATTTTATATCCTGCAACTTTACTATAGTCATTGATTAGTTCTAGTAATTTTCTGGTGGAGTCTTTAGGGTTTTCTATGTAGAGGATCATGTCATCTGCAAATAGTGAGAGCTTTACTTCTTGTTTTCCAATTTGGATTCATTTTATTTCTTTTTCTGCTCTGATTGCTGTGGCCAAAACTTCCAAAACTATGTTGAATAGTAATGGTGAAAGTGGACACCCTTGTCTTGTTCCTGACTTTAGAGGAAATGCTTTCAATTTTTCACCATTGAGGATAATGTTTGCTGTGGGTTTGTCATATATAGCTTTTATTATGTTGAGGTAGGTTCCTTCTATTCCTGCTTTCTGGAGAGTTTTTATCATAAATGGATGTTGAATTTTGTCAAAGGCTTTCTCTGCATCTATTGAGATAATCGTATGGTTTTTATTTTTCAATTTGTTAATGTGGTGTATTACACTGATTGATTTGCGGATATTGAAGAATCCTTGCATCCCTGGGATAAAGCCCACTTGGTCATGGTGTATGATCTTTTTAATATGTTGTTGGATTCTGATTGCTAGAATTTTGTTAAGGATTTTTGCATCTATGTTCATCAGTGATATTGGCCTGTAGTTTTATTTTTTTGTGGGATCTTTGTCAGGTTTTGGTATTAGGGTGATGGTGGCCTCACAGAATGAGTTTGGGAGTTTACCATCCTCTGCAATTTTCTGGAAGAGTTTGAGCAGGATAGGTGTTAGCTCTTCTCTAAATTTTTGGTAGAATTCAACTGTGAAGCTGTCTGGACCTGGGCTTTTGTTTGCTGGAAGATTTTTGATTACAGTTTCAATTTCCGTGCTTGTGATGGGTCTGTTAAGATTTTCTATTTCTTCCTGGTCGAGTTTTGGAAAGTTGTACTTTTCTAAGAATTTGTCCATTTCTTCCACGTTGTCCATTTTATTGGCATATAATTGTTGATAGTACTCTCTTATGATCCTTTGTATTTCTGTGTTGTCTGTTGTGATCTCTCCATTTTCATTTCTAATTTTATTGATTTGATTTTTCTCCCTTTGTTTCTTGATGAGTCTGGCTAATGGTTTGTCAATTTTATCCTTTCAAAAAACCAGCTTTTGGTTTTGTTGATATTTGCTATGATCTCTTTTGTTTCTTTTGCATTTATTTCTGCTCTAAGTTTTAAGATTTCTTTCCTTCTACTAACCCTGGGGTTCTTCATTTCTTCCTTTTCTAGTTGCTTTAGGTGTAGAGTTAGCTTATTTATTTGACTTTTTTCTTGTTTCTTGAGGTGTGCCTGTATTGCTATGAACTTTCCCCTTAGGACTGCTTTTACCGTCTCCCACAGGTTTTGGGTTGTTGTGTTTTCATTTTCATTCGTTTCTATGCAAATTTTGATTTCTTTTTTGATTTCTTCTGTGATTTGTTGGTTATTCAGCAGTGTGTTGTTCCGCCTCCATATGTTGGAATTTTTAATAGTTTTTCTCCTGTAATTGAGATCTAATCTTACTGGATTGTGGTCAGAAAAGATGCTTGGAATGACTTCTATTTTTTTGAATTTACTAAGGCTAGCTTTATGGCCCAGGATGTGATCTATCCTGGGGAAGTTTCCATGTGCGCTTGAGAAAAAGGTGAAATTCATTGTTTTGGGATGAAATGTCCTATAGATATCAATTAGGTCTAACTGGTCTATTGTATCGTTTAAAGTTTGTGTTTCCTTGTTAATTTTCTGTTTAGTTGATCTATCCATAGGTGTGAGTGGGGTATTAAAGTCTCCCACTATTATTGTGTCATTGTTAATTTCTCCTTTCATACTTGTTAGCATTTATCTTACATACTGCAGTGCTCCTGTGTTGGGTGCATATATATTTATAATTGTTATATCTTCTTCTTGGATTGATCCTTTGATCATTATGTAGTGACCTTCTTTGTCTCTTTTCACAGTCTTTGTTTTAAAGTCTATTTTATCTGATACGAGTACTGCTACTCCTGCTTTCTTTTGGTCCCTATTTGCATGGAAAATCTTTTTCCAGCCCTTCACTTTCAGTTTGTATGTGTCCGCTGTTTTGAGGTGGGTCTCTTGTAGACAACATATGTAGGGGTCTTGTTTTTGTATCCATTCAGCCAGTCTTTGTCTTTTGGTTGGGGCATTCAACCCGTTTACCTTTAAGGTAATTACTGATAAGTATGATCCCATTGCCATTTACTTTATTGTTTTGGGTTCGAATTTATACACCGTTTTTGTGTTTCCTGTCTAGAGAATATCCTTTAGTATTTGTTGGAGAGCTGGTTTGGTGGTGCAGAATTCTCTCAGCTTTTGCTTGTCTGAAAAGCTTTTGATTTCTCCTTCATACTTGAATGAGATCCTTGCTGGGTACAATAATCTGGGCTGTAGGTTATTTTCTTTCATCATTTTAAGTGTGTCTTGCCATCCCCTCCTGGCTTGAAGAGTTTCTATTGAAAGATCAGCTGTTATCCTTATGGGTATTCCCTTGTGTGTTATTTGTTGTTTTTCCCTTGCTGCTTTTAATATTTGTTCTTTGTGTTTGATCTTTGTTAATTTGATTAATATGTGTCTTGGGGTGTTTCGCCTTGGGTTTATCCTGTTTGGGACTCTCTGGGTGATTATTTCCTTCCCCATTTTAGGGAAGTTTTCAACTATTATCTCCTTAAGTATTTTCTCATGGTCTTTCTTTTTGTCTTCTTTTTCTGGGACCCCTATGATTCGAATGTTGTAGCTTTTAATATTGTCCTGGAGGTCTCTGAGATTGTCCTCATTTCTTTTAATTCGTTTTTCTTTTATCCTCTCTGATTCATTTATTTCTACCATTCTATCTTCTAATTCACTAATCCTATCTTCTGCCTCTGTTATTCTACTATTTGTTGCCTCCAGACTGTTTTTAATTTCACTTATTGCATTATTCATTATATATTGACTCTTTTTTATTTCTTCTGAGTCCTTGTTAAACCTTTCTTGCATCTTCTCAATCCTTGCCTCCAGGCTATTTATCTGTGATTCCATTTTAATTTCAAGATTTTGGATCAATTTCACTATCATTATTCGGAATTCTTTATCAAGTAGATTCCCTATCTCTTCCTCTTTGGTTTGGTTTGGTGGGCATTTATCCTGTTCCATTATCTGCTGGCTATTCCTCTGTCTCTTCATCTTGTTTAAATTGCTGAGTTTGGCGTGTCCTTTCTGTATTCTGGCAGTTTGTGGAGTTCTCTTTATTGTGGCATTTCCTCGCTGTGTGTGGGTTTGTACAGGTGGCTTGTCAAGGTTTCCTGGTTAGAGAAGCTTGTGTCGATGTTCTGGTGGATGGAGCTGTATTTCTTCTCTCTGGAATGTAATGAAATGTCCAGTAATGAGTTATGAGATGTCTATGGTTTTGGGGTGACTTTGGGTAGCCTGTATCTTGAAGCTCAGGGCTGTGTTCCTTTGTTGCTGGAGAATTTGCTTGGTATGTCTTGCCCTGGAACTTGTTGGCCCTTGTGTGGTGCTTGGTTTCAGTGTCGGTATGGAGGCGTTTGATGAGCTCCTGTCAATTAATGTTCCTTGGAGTCAGGAGTTCCCTGGAGTCAGGGTTTGGACTTAAGCCTCCTACTTCCAGTTATTGGTCTTATTTTTACAGTAGTCTCAAAACTCCTCCTTCTATACAGCACCATTGATAAAACATCTACGTTAAAGATGAAAAGTTTCTCTACTGTGAGGGTCACTCAGAGAGGTTCACAGCGTTACATGGAGAAGAGAAGTGGGAGGAGGGAGTTAGAGGTGACCCAAATGAGATGAGGTGGAATCAGTAGTGGAGAGAGTGGGCTAGCCAGTAGTCACTTCCTTATGTGCACTCCACAACTGGACTGCTCAGAGATGTTCACGGAGTTATACAGAGAAGAGAAGAAGGAGACAGGAGACAGAGGTGGCCAGAAGGATAAAAGGGGGGAATGAAAAGGAGGGAGACAGATCCAGCCAGTAATCAGTTCCCTAAGTGTTCTCCACCGTCTGGAACACACAGAAATTCACCGAGTTGGGTAGAGTAGAGAGGGGTTAGGGAGGAGATACAGGCGACCTGATGGAGAAAACAGAGAGTCCAAAGGGAGAGAGAGCAGTCAAGCCAGTAATCTCGCTCCCTAGTGAAAAATGGGTCCTGAAGATTGGGTTCTTAAAGGTACAAAATTGGTAACAAATACATAAAAGCAAAAATTAAAAATCTAGAGTAGAGTTTGGAATTTCTAATATACGATGTTAATGAAAAGAAGAAGGAAAAGAAAGAGAGAAAAAACGAACAAAGAAAAACAAACAAGGTCATGAAAATTATAAAGAAACTACAGGTACAAAATTGATAACTAATACCAAAAAGCAAAAATTAAAAATCTAGAGTAGAGTTTGGAATTTCAAAAATAAAATGTTAAAAAAAAGAAGGAGAAAAATAAAGAGAGAAAACAAACAAACCAACAAAAACAATGTCGCAAAAATTATAAAGAAAATAGAGGTACAAAATTGATATCAAATACCAAAAAGCATAAATTAAAAATCTTGAGTAGAGTTTGGAATTGCAGATATACGATGTTATATAAAAGAAGAAGAGAAAGAAACAGAGGAAAAAAAAAAAAGTCACAGAAATTATAAAAAAAACTATAGGTACAAAATTGATAACATATACCAAAAGGCTAAAATTAAAAATCTAGAGTAGAGTTTGGAATTTCAAAAATACAATGTTAAAGAAAAGAAGAAAAAGAAAAAAAAAACAAAACATGGTCAAAAAATTATAAAATATATATATGAAATTTGCTGAAGAAGAAAAAAATAGGGTCTTTTTTTTTTTGCAAAGTAATAGGTTATAAAAGTGAAAATTAAAGGACAATAGAGGACTTAAATTTTTTTTTCAAAAAATTAAAAAAAAAAAAGAAAGATTGATTGTAAAAATAGTAAAAATACATCTAGGTCTTTCTCTGGTTTTGTTGTGAGTATTGTGGGTTCAGTTCATTTTTGGCTAGTTCTTTGGTCCAACTTATATTTCTAAAGATCTATAGGCCCCTTCCTATGTAGTCCGTAGTAACCACAGGGTTTTAATCTATGGCCTGTAGCTTCCAAGGTGTTTCCCTCTGTTATAGCTTCTTCTGTTTGCTGGTCTCTTCAGTGTCTGGTTTCTGCCCTGACACAAAGGGGACGGTGGAGGACACTTTTTTTTTTTTTTTTTTTTTTAGGCTCACTTGTTCAGTTGCGCTGTGGGGAGGGAGGGAGGGATGCTGCAAACAGATAACACTGGCATGCGCTCGCAGTGCCTCAGCCACACTGGGTCTGCCCCCACTCACGGCGCGTGTAGCCTCCCTGCCCACACTGCTCGGGCTCTAGGTTGTTCCACCGGGAACAATCAGAGGCCAGCCCTGGGCTGACCTCCCAGGTCTAAGCCGCTCAGGTTCAGGCACTCGGGTAGTCCTCAGAGGCGCAGACTCGGTTGGGCCTGCGTTTTGTGCTCTTCTCAGGTCTGAGCAGCTCAGGTGATGAGGTGTTTGGCGAGCGCCTATGCTGCGACTTATCGCCTCCCTGCCACTCGGTTATCTGGGTGTAAAACCGGCGCACCTTCTCAGGCAGCTGTTGACCGTCCAGACCCCCAAGAAGTTTTAGTTAGCAAAGAAGCCGGCTTACAGTTTTATAGATAGTGTCTCTCTGGGGCTGCGATTGCCCCCTTCCGGCTCTGGCTGCCTGTCACCGGAGGGGGAAGGTCTGCAGCCGGCTATCTCTGTTCAGTCCTTTGTTCCGTGTGCGGGCCTGGAGGTGTCTTAGGTTAGGGCTGGCTTTTCGCGTGGTAGATATCCCACAGTCTGGTTTGCTAGCCCAAATTATTTCGCTCAGATAGCGCTCAGGACATTCGGGCCAGATTCTTACTCTAAGCGACACAGCCTGCACCGCGCTTCCCTGCCCAGCCCCTGCTTGCTAATGCCGTGTGCAGGCGTCTGCGCTGCTTCTCCGCTGGGGGAGTTACCGTAGGGCTCACAATCTGCGATTTTTAATTGTTTATTTATTTTTTTCTCCCTGTTATGTTGCCCTCTGTGCTTCCAAAGCTCGGCACAGATTCAGCAGTGAGAAGGTTTCCTGGTGTTTGGAAACTTCTCTCTTTTTAAGACTTCCTTCCCTGGACGGAACTCCGTCCCTCCCTCTTTTGTCTCTTTTTTTGTCTTTTATATTTTTTCCTACCTCCTTTTGAAGAGTTGGGTTGCTTTTCTGGGTGCCTGATGTCCTCTGCCAGCATTCAGAAGTTGTTTTGTGGAATTTACTCGACGTTTAAATGCTCTTTTGATGAATTTGTGGGGGAGAAAGTGTTCTCCCCGTCCTACTCCTCCGCCATCTTGGCTCCTCCCTCTGAATGTTGAGTCTTAAGCCACCTTTTTTCTCTCTCCTCTTTCACTCTCGTCAAGGGGCTCTTTAGTTCCTTTTCTATTTCTGCCGTGATAGTGGTATAATCTGCATATATGAATTTGTTGATATTATATTTCTCTCGGCAATCTTGATTCCAACTTGTGATTCATCCGGCCCAACATTTCACATAATGTGCTCTGCACAAAAGTTAAACAAACAGAGTGACAATATTCAGCCTTGTTATACTCCTGTCCCAGTTTTGAACCAGTCATTTGTTCCATGTCCAGTTCTAACTGTTGCTTTGTTACCTCCATACATGTTTCACAAGAAGTAGATAAGGTGGTCTGGTATTCCCATCTCTTGAAGAATTTTCCAAAGTTTGTTTTGATCCACACAGTCCAAGACTTTTGAGTAGTCAATGAAGCAGAAGTTACTTTTTCTGGAGTTCCCTTGCTTTGTCTGTGATCCAATGAATGTTGACGGTTTGATCTCTGTTTCCTCTGCCTTTTCAAAACCCATCTTGTACATCTGAAAGTTCTTGGTTCACATAATGCTGAGGCCTAGCTTGAAGGATTTAGAGCATAACCTTGCCTGCATGTGAAATGAATACAATTGTATGATATTTTGAACACTCTTTGGCATTGCATTTCTTTTGGTTGGAATGAAAACTAACCTTTTCCAGTCCTGTGGCCACTGCTGAGTTTTCCAGATTTGCTGGCATATTGAGTGCAGCATTTTAACAGCATAATCTTTTAAGATTTTAAATAGCTCAGTTGCAATTCCATCACCTCCACTAGCTTTGTTTGTAGTAATGCTTCCTAAGACCCACTTGACTTCACACTCCAGGATGTCTGGCTCTAGGTGAGTGACCACACCATCATGGTTTTCTGGGTCATTAAGACCTTTTATGTATAGTTCTGTGTATTCTTGCCACCTCTTCTTAGTGTCTTCTGGTTCTGTTAGGTCCTTACTCTTTCTGTTCTTTATCATGCCCATCCTTGCATGAAATCTTCCCTTGATATCTCCAGGTTTCTTGAAGACATTTCTAGTCTTTCCTAGTCTATTGTTTTTCCTATATTTGCATTATTCACTTAAGAAGGCTTTCTTATCTCTCCTTGCTCTTCTCTGGAACTCTGCATTCAGTTGGGTTTATCTTTCCCTTTCACCCTTACCTTTCTCTTCTCTTCTTTTAACAGCTATTTATAAATCTTCCTCCTTAACACTTTGCCTTCTTGCATTTCTTTTTCTTTGGGATGAGTTTGGTCACCATCTCCTGCACAATGTAGTTAATTTTCATTGACATTCTTATTTCATATCTTGTAACTGTATGTCTGAAATGCTTAAATTCGCCTCTCAGTGGTTAGGCTACAGATGGGCTTCTCATGGAAATGCCTTCTGTAGCTTTCCTCAGATTCATAGAATTGGCATATTTTAATTTTTCTTTTCTTGTTTGTTATCTCTTTGAAAAGAATTCAGTCAAGGATCTTTCTTAAAAATAGGCCCAGCTCGATGGTCCTAATTTCTCAGGTTAAAAGCCTGCAATCATCTGAAACATATTTGTCCTTTACCTTCCATAGCCACAAAAATGTTTACTCTAGTTTTGCTTAATAAATCTTGGCTTACATTTTTATAGATATCCTATCTACTGCCATGCTCTAGTCACATTCATTTCTTACCGATCTTTGCTTCAGTTAGTTTTATAAATGTATTTTTGTCCATAATTGTAAAAATTAATTTCATAATATACTTTGAATCATAATGATATCAAAGTCATTAATTTGTCTCACATATTTGGACTACTTAACTCATAGAGAATAGTACAGATTTTGTGAAAATATGTTTAACCATTGTGTTAGATATTGTTGGGGATTTTAGACAACCTAGGAAAATGGCTACCAATGCTTCAGAGCATTTTTAAATTTACCAAATTAGAGATTGTTGCTATTGAAAGGCCATTGACCTTTCAGTGCCCATTTGAAAAAAAATTATATAAAGATAATCTGATTTCAGCAATAAAATTTAAATAAATTTGCATTTTATTGTATTTATTTGAAAAAGTAAGCAATCCAAACCCATACTATTTGTTGTGTAAGTAGTCAGTGCACATATACATATGGATTCTTGGACTTGTATTACAATAGCTTTCATCCTACTGTATGATTCTGTGTCTGAGCCATGATAAAAATAGCTAACTTAAAATTTGCAACTCAGATCACCTCTCTCTCTTACATACTCCCTCTTTCTCTCTCTGTCTTTCTCTCTCTGTCATTCTCTCTCTCTCTCCTCTCTCTCTCACAAACACATACACACACATGCACCCACACACATTTTTCACACTCCTGTCTGTGCTTGGCCATTTCTACTAGTGCTTCAGGTCTCAGCTTCAGATCAGTTTCTGCAGATCTTCTTTCAGTTACTGTAGGAATTCTTTTGTCCATCACTAGACTTTGCACCTCCCCTAGGTAATCTTAACACAAACTGTGTTTTATGTTTCTATCAATAAAGGTGAGCAGCCCAGTGTCAAGACTTTATCAACACAATTGTATTAAGTGTTCATAATGTGTAAGCTGTGAATGAATGAACTCTTTTCACAGGTACCTCTATCCATAGGTTCTGAGCCATTTCTATAACAAGTGTACATCCAGCATAAAATTCATAAAAAGTAAATTTTCATATTGCCTAAACTTATATACTATTCATCTGGAGAAGGAAATGGCAGCCTACTCCAGTATCCTTGCCTGGAAAATTCCATGGACAGTGGAGCCTGGTGAACTATTGGTCCATAGGGCTGCATAGAGTTGGACACTACTGAGTGACTAACGCACAACACACACATATGCTATTCATAAAAATAATTTTAAACATTCTTTATCTTTTAGGTTCTGTATGTTTCCAATATATTCTTTTAATATACTGTTTTTTTTTCTTATTGTTCCTAGTGAAAACTGACAGTAGAGCACATTTTCTTACTTTTTAAACAATAATAATAAGATATTTGCCAAGTTATTCGTGCTTGAGGATGTATCTTGTGGTAACTAAGCACCATATGTTCACCCACTGAGCCTAAAATCCAGAAATTAAAACTGAATGTTCACATTATATATTATATTTATATTGATTTGAGAGGAGATTGCATTCACTTCTTCATCTGGCTGTCAGACTACATCTAATCATGAAAACTTTAATCTAGAGAAGTCAGACAAAATAATGAATTTTCATCCTTTTTTTGTTTATTTATTTTTTTCCATACTTAACAGATTGAAATTAATGTTGAAGTGGCCCATTAATTCCCTTCATCTTCTTTAATATTTTCTTGGAAGGAAAAATGTAGCATACAGTATATGATATAAAGCTAATTTCCTTAAGTATTAAGGTATCAGCTTTACTGTATCACAGAAGAACTCTTTTAAATATATTGTTTCATGGCGTTTGTTCAAAGGGTCATAGTCGTGCCATATTTCACATATGCAAATTATGATTTTCTAAATAACAACTTCAGAAAAAGTTTTATATTTTTATTATAGCCTATATTTCATATGTTAAAAGCTTCTTTCAAGGCATTTTTAAATTTAACTTTCATTAAGGTCCAAGTCCTGATATTGAGCACAATACTTCATAATTAAAATGAAATAGGTCCAAGGTAAGGAGCAGCAGCTGTGCTTTGCTAGAGCAGCTGTGAACAGATACCCCACATCCAAGGTAAGAGAAACCCAAGTAAGATGGTAGATGTTGCAAGAGGGCATCAGAGGACAGACACACTGAAATGATACTCACAGAAAACTAGTCAATCTAATCACACTAGGACCACAGCCTTGTCTAACTCAATGAAACTAAGCCATGCCCGTGGGGCCACCCAAGATGGGTGGGTCATGGTGGAGAGGTCTGACAGAATGTGGTCCACTGGAGAAGGGAATGGCAAATCACTTCAGTATTCTTGCCTGGAGAACCCCATGAACAGAATGAAAAGGCAAAATGATAGGATACTGAAAGAGGAACTCCCCAGGTCAGTAGATTCCCAATATGCTACTGGAGATCAGTGGAGAAATAACTCCAGAAAGAATGAAGGGATGGAGCCAAAGCAAAAACAATACCCAGTTGTGGATGTGACTGGTGACAGAAGCAAGGTCCGATGCTGTAAAGAGCAATATTGCATAGGAACCTGGAATGTCAGGTCCATGAATCAAGGCAAATTGGAAGTGGTCAAACAAGAGATGGGAAGAGTGAACGTCAACATTCTAGGAATCAGCGAACTAAAATGGACTGGAATGGGTGAATTTAACTCAGATGACCATTATATCTACTACTGCAGGCAGGAATGCCTCAGAGGAAATGGAGTAGCCATCAGGGTCAACAAAAGAGTTCAAAATGCAGTACTTGGATGCAGTCTCAAAAATGACAGAATGATCTCTGTTGGTTTCCAAGGCAAACCATTCAATATTACAGTAATCCAAGTCTATGCCCCAACCAGTAATGCTGAAGAAGCTGAAGTTGAACGGTTATATGAAGACCTACAAGACCTTTTAGAACTAACACTGAATCTCCATGGACTGCAAGGAGATCCAACCAGTCTGTTCTGAAGGAGATCAGTCCTGGGATTTCTTTGGAGGGAATGATGCTAAAGCTGAAACTTCAGTACTTTGGCCACCTCATGCGAAGAGTTGACTCATTGGAAAAGACTCTGATGCTGGGAGGGATTGGGGGCAGGAGGAGAAGGGGACGACAGAGGATGAGATGGCTGGATGGCATCACTGACTTGATGGACCTGAGTTTGAGTGAACTCCAGGAGTTGGTGATGGACACAGTGGCCTGGTGTGCTGCGATTCATGGGGTCGCAAAGAGTCGGACACTACTGAGCGACTGAACTGAACTGAACTGATGGAGAAAATTAAAACACCTTAATAAACTTCTTTCCTTGCTCTAATTGAACTACTTCAAAGGATTTGGTTGTTTATTTGCTAAGTCGTATCTAACTCTTATGATCCCATGGACTGTGGCCCATTAGGCTCCTCTGTTCATGAGATTCTCCAGGCAAGAATACTGGAGTGGGTTGCCATTTCCTTTTCCAGGGGATCTTCCTGACCCAGGAATTAAACCTGGGTCTCCTGTATTGCAGACAGATTCTTTACTGACTGAGCTACGAGAGAAGCTGCAAAGGATATAACTGAGTTAAAAAGGAAGTTTAAGCTTGCCCTATTTACCATATCTATATACTAATATTACATTCAGACAGATTTTAGAAAACTAGCGGAACTAAATTTTAATTTAGTCCCTTTGATACATAAAGTGTAGACTTAAGGTATTGTACAACTCTATTGAAAAATACTTGATTTCTTGTGTACAATGTTAATTTAAAAATCATCAGCAGTGAGCCTCCATTATCTCTAGAGAGATAAAACATATAAAATCCTTAATTTTCAAAAGTAATAAATAACATCTCACTTAAATTTTAACTAAAGTTACAACTTGTTACTCTTAATACTTATCCCATTCTTTAAAATGTTTTAGAAAGAAATACTGAATGCCTCATTATAAACTGCAACAATTTTTAAGAAGAAAGTTAAAAATATTGAAATATGTATCAGACTGTCAGATTTAGTGATTTTTAAAATGCTCAAGTATTCAATTTCCACTTTATTTTAATAAGATGAAGTAAAAAAATAAAAGTGAAACTGTTAGTCACTCACTTGTGTCTGACTCTTTGAGACCCCATCGACTGTAGCCCACTAGGTTCCTTTGTCCGTGGAATTCTCCAGTCAAGAACACTGGAGTGCATAGCCATTCCCTTCTCCAGGAGATCTTCCCAACCCAGGCATTGAACCCTTGTCTCCTGCATTGCAGGCAGATTCTTGACAATATGTGTGACCAGAGAAGCCCTTTAATAAGGTACTAATTATCATCTCAAAAGTTATAATACCAGGAACATTTTATTTCCTGTGCTTTAACTTAACTTGGCTACCAGGTTTACAAGTAAATGAATCTGTTGACAGAAATTGCATAAAATGCCTAATCAAAATGTACTTCATAATGGGAGGATCTGACTGTGTAACTATGGCATTTGTGTCAAGAAGTTTGATAAAATTCAGATCAGACCCATACTCCTGAATTTTAATAAGTTCCCTACTACAAATGAAAATATTTTAATAAATCTTTGAATATGTCTAACCTCACTTTCTTAATGCTTCATCTACCATCTCAACTTAAAGTTGTGATTCAATATTGGCAAATATTACAACAGGACTAATTTCCCTTTTTCTATTCATACTTTCCTAAAGATAGCTCTTGTCCTTGCTTGCAATGGAGTAGGCAAAAAAAAAAAAAAAAAAAAAATAGAAAGGATGGTTTAATTACCATTAATTGCCATTTTATAAATTTTAATTTTAGCTAAGACATGATATAGAAAAAGTTCCCTTAAATCTCAACATTCAAAAAACTAAGATCATTGCATCTGATCCCATCGCTTCATGGCAAATAGAAGGGGACAAAGTAGAAGCAGGGACAGATTTTGTTTTCCTGGGATCCAGAATCACTGAGGACAGTGACTGCAGCCATGAAATTAAAAGATACTTGCTCCTTGGAAGGAAAGTTATGGCAAATCTAGACAGCATGTTAAAAAGCAAAGACATCACTTTGCTGACAAAGGTCCGCATAGTTAAAGCAATTGTTTTTCCAGTAGTTCTATATGGATGTGAGAATTGAACCATAAAGGTTTGATGCTTTCAAATTGTGGTGCTGGAGAAGACTCTTGAGGGTCACTTGGACTTCAAGGACATCAAACTAGTCAATCCTAAGAGAAATAAAGTCTGAATTTCCATTGGAAGGACTAATGCTAAAGCTGAAGCTCCAATACTTTGGCCATCTGATGCAAAGAGATGACTCATTAGAAAAGACCTTGATGTTGGGAAAGATTGAAGGCAAAAGGAGAAAAGAGTAGAAGATGATGAGAAGTTAGATAGCATCACCAACTCAATGGACATGATTTTGAGCAAACTCTGGGATATGGTGAGGGACAGGGAAGCCTGGCGTACTGCAGTACATGGGGTCACAAAGAATCAGACACGACTTAATGACTGAACAACAACATAAAATATAAACTTTAAATTTATTCAAGTGATACACTATTGTGATTTTTAAAAGATATTTTTAAATAAAAAATATACTGATTAATAAGGTAACGTGTATATGCCTTTATACAAAATTGTTAAATTTATAGTCAGCATTTTAATATGATTTTTTAGTCATAATTTCCACATGGCTAAATCCAAGCAAAGGTATCTTCCAGTCTTAAAGATGATACCTCACTGCCTCAAAAATCTTGATGTGCACTCCATGAATAGAGGGAAGAATTTATGCAGAATGAAAAAGTAAAGTGAAGAAGTATGTTAAGACAAATTAAGATATATCTAACACTCAATAGGTGTTATAGAAATATAGAAAACAAAATTTGAACTTCGTGCATTGCAGTTTATAATCTATTTTCTGAAGAGCCTGAGATGTATAAAACTCAAAAATTAGGCCATAGGGTCTTTAAAAAAAGATTTTTGTTCTTGATGTGAAAATTTATATAGAGAGAAATATTTACACAGTGGGTCCTCAATCTGATATTTTCAACAAAGTCAATAGTGATTCTTATTAAAGAACAAAACAGCACAACTCCCCTAAATAAAACAAAATAAAATATGCTATGATTATTCCATCAGGGATTCTGATAATAAAGTCTAGACACATGTTCCAGATACATGAAAATTAAGCAAATTAAAAATACACAATATATGTTATAAGAAACAACCAGTGTTACAAGGCACAAGTATCAACACTGTTGTTCCTTACTCATGTATGCATTAAAAGCTTAAAGCAAATATGAAGGGAATATGAAGAAATAAAGAAAACTAAGATCATGACATTCAAGTTATGCCATTGAGGTAAATTGGAAAATAAATATAGGACTTGGAAGAGAAGAGTGGGATGGGTAATTTCAGAAAAAGGACATCATTGGAATAAAGACTCAGATATAAAATGCCCCTCTATATGAAAAGAGCAGTAACAACAGTAGTAATTATTGAGAGAATGTGTGTAAGTATGAGTAAGATAATTGTTAAATTGAAGACAGTATATTTGTGGAACCTCTGTTTAAAATCAAGATAATCCCCGATTTCTGTAGATAAAAATCAATTGTCCTTTAATGTTGCATACAAGGTTTATCAACACCTTATTTCAGATTCATCTTCCACAATTTCTTCCATCTGTATCTTACTTGACAGCTGAAGAGGCCACTTGGTTTTCCTTTAACTCACCTGTAAGATAACTGTTTTCCACATGCGCACCCACACCTTCATCCCCGTTTCTCTTATGACTCTTTCCTGAACTGTCTCCTCATCTATACAATTTTCCTAAGTCAGTTGCCACACATTTACCTTGTACATATTTTTATTAGCATTTCCTTCTCCCTACTGTATTTGTGGTCTTGTCCCTATGTATCTTTTCTTTATTCTTGAGAGTTATTTAAGGACTCCATTTGTTTATGTATTCAGCGCATCCATCACAAATCAACAGATCAGCAGAGTATTCTCTCAGTGACTGTTTATAACTGGGAGACTATAATATTATAAAACAATTAATAGCTTAGGTATAAAGCACATGTAACAGCAAATTCAGTCAATTCAGTTGCTTAGTCATGTCAGACTCTTTGCGACCCCATGAATCGCAGCACACCAGGCCTCCCTGTCCATCACCAACTCCTGGAGTTTACTCAAACTCATGTCCATCGAGTCAGTGATGCCATCCAGCCATCTCATCCTCTGTTGTCCCCTTCTCCTCCTGCACCCGATCCCTCCTAGCATTAGGGTCTTTTCCAATGAGTCAACCCTTCACATGAGGTGGCCAAAGTATTGGAGTTTCAGCTTTAGCATCAGTCCTTCCAATGAACACCCAGAACTGATCTCCTTCAGAATGGACTGGTTGGATCTCCTTGCAGTCCAAGGGACTCTCAAGAGTCTTCTCCAACACCACAGTTCAAAAGTGTCAATTCTTCGGCGCTCAGCTTTCTTCATAGTCCAACTCTCACATCCATACATGACCACGGGAAAAACCATAGCCTTGACTAGATGGACCTTTGTTGGCAAAGTAATGTCTCTGCTGTCTAGGTTGGTCATAACTTGTTGACAATTCCCTGTATATAGGTCTTTATGCCTTTCAGTATATGAATGTCACACCTCAGTTTTATAAATTATCAAAGAAGAAATCAGGGCATGAACCAAAGGCAGATATCTATAAATTAGCAAGGCCTGAATGGCTTCAAACAGATGTGCCATATATTGGAAAATAACTAAGGTATATAATTGAACTAATGGAGGAGGTTTGTGTTTAGAGTATATATAGCTATAATCTTTAGTAGAGAGTGGACAGGAAGGAAACAACCAAGATACATTGGTTGTGTCATAGTAAACAGTAAAGTTACTTTTGTACCCTGAAAGTTGTTATAATTCTTCATGAGACCTGAAAAGGTGTTTTCTTATTTCTTTTTCTCATTTGATGGTATAAGCCTAGGATATTTCATTGTAGGTATTAACTAGAGTAACTTGAGCTCTTTCACCTTTACCTTGGAAAAGCCAAGGTAATATGAATAAATAATCAAAATAGTGTAGAAAAGACAAAATCCTGTCTTTTGAGAACAGAAAGCAGATCTAAATTTTTAAAATAAGATTTAAGGATCAAAATTAACCTATTGGTCTAATACTCTCTTGTCCTGTAACAGTAGTTCCAAGAAGAATTTCTTGGATATTTCATTAATTTTATAAGCTATAAAATAATTATATAGAATGTTATCCATTAATTTACACTTTTAAGAAGAAACTGGGTATTATATATTAAGTCTAAAATGTTTGCACACGTCCTTTTCAAGAGTTTGATCATTTAAGATCAAAGCTAAGAGTAAGTCTGAAACTGAAAGCCTTGCAATTATTTTTTCACAGCTGTTTGCTATTTTGCCCCTGGAAGAATAATAACAATTCAGTAGAAATATTTTTAAAGCAAAGAATGAGTTTAAATTGTAATTGAGGGCATATGTTGGTAAGGCTGAGCTACTTATGTTAACCAGGAAAACTAATCACTTGGATGTTGGAAGGTCCCTAAACATTCTTAGGAATTTCTATATCATGATTTTTATTTATTTGTTTTAGTCAAGGTTGTTATGAAAAGGAAAGAAGAGTTCCTTGAATAACACTATGAATAACAGTTTGGTTAAATGACACAATTTTGTCAGAAGGCCAAGATATTGATTCAGATAGCCAACTATGTAATGTAGTGCATCTGTCTACTCTGTTCTCTGTTTTCTTAGTAATGATTAATTTGACTCTCTAGTTACATGCAACCAGGAAGTCAGATTTCAGATTTGAGTCCTGAAGTTATCTGTTTGATTTTCCCTGTTTTATTCAACCTTGTTCTTTTGCCTTGTCTTCCATGATTTCATCTTAATTATGATTTTTGCCCTCTTTGTGTTAATTGTCAGGGACATTTCTCTCTGCCTTTACTTTGTGTTTCTTATGAGAAACAACAAAAATGTTATCCTTTTTATCAGAACCAAGAGCACAGAAAACAAAAGGATTAAGTAACAAACAAGGAAAAAAAACTCAAACACACGCTTGTTGCTTTTTTGTTCCTGCTGGGCTTTTCCATACTCTTACTTTCTGTATCTCTTCTTGGTGTTTTGGCAGCATCAAGAGGAGACCAAATTGAAAAACGGTTGAAGTTCCTCACTTTGTGAGGACTACTCTGATTGTTTATATATTAATTCAAGTTGTAAAGGAATTTTAAAGGAACTCTGAGATTTTGTTAAGGAAAAGAGGGCTTCTTGGAGTTGTCCTCCTGCAAGATTGATCCCTAATATTCAGTCCTCACTTATCTGTGCTATTTATTTTCAGTCTTCCATGTAATCTCAGAGTGGCTTTTAGATTAAGTTGTGAAAGATAGAAGTGAAGGGCAAAAGGCTGCTGTGATATTTGGGATATAAAATCTAGTCACAGAGGAAAGAATTGAGGTCTTCAAGAAAAGTATGGCCAAGCTACAAAACTAGTGCTGTGTTTTTTTTTTTTTTTTTTTTTCTGTGTACTCTGGGTCCCATTCAAGCAGAATGCAGAGTTATCGTCACCAATATAGGTTTATGTATTGATAAGCAGTCAGGCCAATGGTTTGCATTTTTCATTGAGCTTACCTTTAACAGATTTCTGGCCTCTCTAGGATTGTAACCATTTCTAGAAATGGACTGGAATGGGACAGTTTAATTCAGATGATGATTATATCTACAACTGTGGGCAAGAATCCCTTAGAAGAAATGGAGTCACACTTCATAGTCAACAAAAGAATATGAAATGCAGAACTTGGGTACAATCTTAAAAACAACAGAATGATCTCGGTTTGTTTCCAAGGCACACCATTCAATATCACACTAATCCAGGTCTATGCCCCAACCACGAGTGTCAAAGAATGTGAAGTTGAACAGTTCTATGAAGACCTACAAGACATTCTAGAACTAACACCAAAAAAAAAAAAAAAAAAAAAAAAAAAAAAAAATCCCCTTTCATCACAGGGGACTGGAATACAAAAGTAGGAGTTGAAAAGATATTTGGAGTAACAGGCAAGTTTGCCTTGAGGTAAAATTTTAAGCAGGGGAAAGGCTAACAGAGTTTTGTCAAGAAAACTTACTGGTCATAGCAAACACTCTTCCAACGACACAAGAGAAGACTCTACACGTGGACATCAAAAGATGGTCAATACCAAAATCAGAATGATTATATTCTTTGCAGCCGAAGATGGAGAAGCTCTATACAGTCAGCAAAAACAAGACCAGGAATTGACTGTGGATCAGATCATGAACTCCTTATTGCAAAATTCTGACTTAAATTGAAGAGAGTAGGGAAAACCACTAGATCATTCAGGTATGACCTAGATCAAACCCCTTACAATTATACAGTGGAAGTGACAAATAGATTCAAGGGATTAGATTTGGTAGAAAGAGTGCCTGAAGAACTATGGATAGAGGTTCATAACATTGTGCAGAGGGCAGTGATCAAGACCATCCCCAAGAAAAAGAAATGCAAAAAGGCAAAATGGTTGTCTGAGGAGCCTTACAAATAGCTGAGAAAAGAAGAGAATTGAAAGGCAAAGGAGAGAAGGAAAGATATATCCATCTGAATGCAGAGTTGCAAAGAAAAGTGAGGAGAAATAAGAAAGCGTCCTCAGCAATCAATGCAAAGAAGTAGAAGGAAAACAATAGAATGGGGAAGACTAGAGATCTCTTCAAGATAATTAGAGATGCCAAGGGAACATTTCATGCAAAGATGGGCAACATAAAGAACAAACAGTATGGACCTAACAGAAGCACAGGAAGTTAAGAAGATTTGGCAAGAATACACAGAAGAACAAAAAAGATCTTAGTGACCCAGATAACCATCGTGGTGTGATTATTCCCCTAGAGCCAGACATCCTGGGGTGTGACATCAAGTGGACCTTAGGAAGCATCACTATGAACAAAGCTAGTGCAGATGGTTAAATTCCAGCTGAGCTATTTCAAATCCAGAAGATGATGCTGTTACAGTACTGCACTCAATATGCCAGCAAATTTGAAAAACTCTGCAGTGGCCATAGGACTGGAAAAGGTCAGTTTTCATTCTAATCCCAAAGAAAGGCAATGCCAAAGAATGCTCAAACTATCGCACATTGCACTCATCTCACATGCTAGTAAAGTAATGCTCAATATTCTCCAAGCTGGGCTTCAACAGTATCTGAACTGAGAACTTCCCTATGTTCAAGCTGGATTTAGAAAAAGCAAAGGAACCAGAGATCAAATTGCCAACATCTGTTGGATTATAGAAAAATCAAGGGGATTCCAGAAAAATATCTACTTCTGCTTTATTGACTACGCTAAAGACTTTGACTGTTTGACAAACTGGAAAATTCCTCAGGAGATGGGAATACCAGACCACCTTACCTGCCTCCTGAGAAGTCTGTAAAACGTCAAGAAGCAACAGTTAGTACCAGACATGGAACAACAGATTGGTTCCAAATTGGGAAAGGAGAACTTTGAGGCTGTATATTGTCACCTTGCTTATTTAACTTATATGCAGAATACATCATGCAAAATGTCAGGCTGGATGAAGCACAAGCTGGAATCAAGATTGCTGGGAGAAATATCAATAACCTCAGCTATGCAGATGATACTACCCTTATGGCAGAAAGCAAAGAGGAAATAAAGAGCCTCTTGATGAAAGTGAAAGAGCAGAGTGAAAAAGCTAGCTTAAAACTCAACATTCAAAATCTAAGATCATGGCATCTGGTCCCATCACTTCATGGCAAATAGATGGGGAAACAATGAAACAGTGACTGACTTTATTTTTCTGGGCTCCAAAATCATTGTACATGGTGACTGCAGCCATTAAATTAAAAGACGCTTACTCCTTGGAAGAACAGTTATGACCAACCTAGACAGCATATTAAAAAGCAGAGATGTTGCTTTGCTGACAAAGGTCCATATAGTCAAACTGTTTTTTCCAATAGTCATGTATGGATGTGAGAGTTGGACCATAAAGAAAGCTGAGTGCTGAAGAATTAATGCTTTTGAACCCTGATGTTGGAGAAGTCTCTTGAGTCTCTTGGACAGCAAGGAGATCAAACCAGTCGATCCTAAAGGAAATACGTCCTAATATTCATTGGAAGGACTGATTCTGAAGCTGAAGCTCCAATACTTTGGCCCCTTGACACGAAAAACTGACTCATTTGAACAGACTCTGATGCTGGGAAAAATTGAAGGCGGGAGGAGAAGGGGACGACAGAGGATGAGATAGTTGGATGGCATCACTGACTGATGGACATGAGTTTGAGCAAGCTCTGGGAGTTTGTGATGGACAGGGAAGCCTGGTGTGCTGCAGTTCAGGGGGTCTGAAAGAGTCAGACACAACTGAATGACTGAACTGAACTGTAGGAAGGATTGAGGGAAAGATAAACTTTTTTCAGAAGAGTTATGTCAGTGTTCTCATATTCAGTTTTGTAAAACTTTCCCACAATGCATTATTACACCTAGGTTCCAACTCACATAGGAGATCTATAGTCCTAGTCTTTTCCTCTGCTGTTTGATTCCTATAATATGATGTTTTTCACAGATAATGTGTAGACTCATCATTATTTGATATATAAATGAGCAGATATGTTAGAAAAAGATCTTCGTCTCATCCTAAGGAACCTCATTATTTTATTTTATTTTTTAGACTTTTCTTTTTTTGATGGGGGGAAATTGCTTTACAATGTTGTGTTAGTTTCTGCTGAACAACAAAAGGTAAGTGAGCCATAATTATAAGAGGAACTTCATTATTACCATAGTTACGGTAATTTTTCAATCTTCAAGAGACATTGAATTTCAGAGTTAGGTTTCAATAATTTGATGAAACCCCTGCTGCCATATCCTGTGTTCATGATTTGACATGGGAGTAGGTACTTTTTCAGGTCTCTGCTGGTTTATATGAAAAATGGAGATCCTGACTAATCAAACTTTTTTTGTGAACCCATGTATTAATTATTCCTTTTCATAAATCCCATTTTTAAATGGATGACAAAGATAGAAATATCTGAGATACTTAGTCCCATTCTCACACATTCACAAAGCACAGGTTGTTCCTAGGTGTATTATTATTATTTTAATTTTATTATTATTTTTTTGGCAGCTCAGCATGTGGGATCTTAGTTCCCTATCAAGGAATGGAACTTACAGTGGTCTTAATCACTGGACCACTAAGGAAGTCCTTAAATTGTTATTTACTATGTTCTGACACTGCATTGCATGTATTCTTTTGTAAAACATTCAATAAAGGATATAATAAATTTAAAATATCAAGCCAAATTTGTTAAGATCTTCTTAAAATCATAATATCTCATTGCAGTACTATAAAATGTTCTTGATAGCACCAAGAAAGAAGATGCCATTTCCTATCTTCTGGGATTAAAAAAAAAAAAAAATCAAGGTTCCAACTGATACTCCAAGGATAACTTTTGCCTCAGAGACTTGACTTGTAAATAAAATGCATAAAAGATTTCCTGCCATCCACTATGGAAACCCTTTAGTGATCTTGCTACTTTTTGAACTCTCTACTTCATCTATGAAAAAATTAGTTCTTGTGATAGTTTCTTTGCTTCAGCTGACTTACAGTGATATCATATCTTGTTACTTTTAGGGAAAATTCTTTCATAAGGATATGGTCTAAACTGTGATTATGACACAACCTTCATACTGAGGAGTTGCTTGAGCACCTGCAAGTGGCTATAGATGTGTGGCTAGCAGGGTTATCCACAGGGAACAGGAAACTAATTAACTGTTGGTGTCCTGCAGTATTCAATGCAATAGCAGCTATCAACAATGAACACGAAATAGACATTTTCATGTAGATTTAAAAGAAAATGGTTTCAGAACGTTTAGCCAGCTGAAAGATACTAAAAAATGGAGTACTTGGATTAGGGAGGAAATTTTTTGCACAGAGGGATTGCCATGCTCTGAGTCTCAGAGTGGTGGGGATGATGTTCCCTTCTCTCCTCAGCCTAGTGAGCGACTAGCCAGTGAGACTAATTGGTAAACATTGACTCACTTGCTGCAATTGGGAAAGATGAAAAACTTCTGCCAGACGAAAGCAAAAAGGCTGAAGTAGACTGTGGATCAGAGATAGATTCTAACTAGGGAAATAATATAGTCTGTTCTGAAATTGTTTTAATGTCCTCTTTTGGTTTTGGGATTAAGGGGATCTATTGATATCAAATTAGATAAATTGGGTAGAAAATTTACAGTGCACTCTCAAAATATTTATTGATCCTTAAAACTTACTAATAAATCATTATTTTAGGTAAGAAGGAAATGGCAATCCACTCCAGTACTATTGCCTGGAAAATCCCATGGACAGAGGAGCCTGGTAGGCTACAGTCCATGTGGTTGCAAAGAGTTGGACACGACTGAGGGACTTCACTTTCACAATTTCCAGTGGTTCTCCACTTTTTAAACTTTTTGTTTTTCACTTTATATCTTACAGATCTTTATAGTTTATACATGGTGTTACAATCCTTAACTTATTTGACACTCAAAACAATGCTTCGTCATAGCAGGACAAACATTATTTTACCTATTTTAGAGAAAAGGAAACCATTCTCAGAAGTAAAATAATTGCTCAAGCTTATATTGCAGATAAGTGCAAGACCAAGATTCCAACTCAGTCTTCCAATTACAAGTTTCACAGAACTAGTTCCCATATTTCAATGTCCATGTACTCTTCTGTTTTTAAGATGATAATAATCCATAATAGCTAATAATTGCTGGGCATTTTTATGAAAGATACTTTACTGGTTTTTATTATAACTTGTTTTTCAGAATAACCCTATGAGATAGAGATAACTATCTCCGTTTTGCAGATGAGAAAAGTGAGGTTTTCATAAAGGTAGAGATTTAATCAAGATCATATACTAGACGGTGTCACTGAGGAGACTTGAAGACCACAAAATCTAACTTGAGAGCCTAAAAAATTAACCACTGTATTCTCCATGTTTTTGAACCGAACACTTCATAATAAGTACATGGATTTTCTCATATGTGAGAATTGTATCTGTTAGAAATCTAAAATGTTAGTAATTCTAAGCAAATGGCTGCCATAAACTACCACTTTTCTTAGAGAAGTCTAAGAAAATTGAGCCTGAACTCAATATGTTTAGTTTTCATATCTACTTTGTTTTTGGATAACCGTGATGTTAACCAAGTTGTATAATTTCTCAGTATCTTTTTTTCGTATATGTCTATCATAGAAACTATATTTAGAGTCATTATTATGCCACTAGAAACTATTATACTTAGGCTTACATAATAATAGTGAATTAATTTCTAAAAAAACAAATTTGTATGCTGTTTTGTCCATGTGGGCTTCTATAGCAGCAAATGCCACAGACTGAATTTTTGCGTTACTCTCAAATTCATCTGCTGAACCAATGTTATGAAATCTGGAGTTGGGGCCTATTAGGGGATACCCTTATGAATGGAATTAGTGCCATTATAAAAGGGGCTCCAGAAAGCTCTTCCAGCACGTGAGGTCACAGCAAGATGATGGCCATCTATGAAGCTTCTATAACAAAAATAATGATAAAATGATTGGTTTATAAGCAAGAACAAAAATTATACCTCATAGTTCTGGAAGCTGGAAATTCACCAGCAGGTTCTATGCTGGATGACACCCTGCTTCTTGCTTCATAGATGGCCATCTTGCTGTGACCTCACGTGCTGGAAGAGCTTTCTGGAGCGTCTTTTATAATGGCACTAATTCCATTCATAAGGGTATCCCCTAAAAGGCCCCAACTCCAGATTTCATAACATTGGTTCAGCAGATGAATTTGAGAGTAATGCAAAAATTCAGTCTGTGGCATTTGGTGCTAAAATGCCATTAGTTTGAGAATTAATAATAATGCAGGTATTTATTTCTCATCTTTTATAACAGACACACAACTGGCACATAACTGGTCTCTGTGCTGTGTACCATTTGTTAAATATTTTCCATGTATATTTGCCTCTAATAATCACAGATCAGATGTCCATGCATATCAAAAATAGTGTAGTATATTGGCACATAGCACCTGAAAAAGGATCTTGTTGTCCAATCAAAACGCCAAAAGTTTTTCATTTTTAAAAATATATATTTACTGTTTAATAGTGAAACGTTTGACCAGTGGATTAAAATGTTGAAATAAAATGTGTATTAATGTCCATTTAAATATGCTAAATTTTATACATTATTTTCCTAGATTAAATGTTAACATTCTTAATCTTTTACTTTTACACCAGATTCTGATTGTTATATTTCAGTTGATGAATGGTTATTTTGAATCATCAAATGATACTGCTGCTATCTATCTTTGTACAGCAGCATTTGTGCAATTATTTGAGTGTTTTATTGCATTTTATGTTATTACTTATAAAATGAGTGGAAAATGGGAAAGTGATAAGAAACTTACATCACATAAACTTAATTCCTTTGAGGCACAGTTAGAAATTATTAGCATGCTTCAGGTAATGACTCTCAAGATTCATTATATTCATCGTGCTTAAACTAGTTGGTATTCCATTGTGAAAAAAATAACAAAGTACATGTATAAACTAATAGAAAAATTTGAAAAATATGTTGTTAAAAAGCAGATTTTACTTAGGGAATTTATGATATACATGTTCTAGGTTTTAAGATACCACGAATTGTAAAGTGCACTATTATTTAAAAAGTATCTCACAAGGAATGCAAGTATTGAATTCAAAGTAAAAAAATCAATTAAAGATGTATAATACACTGATTTCAGAAATGGTGAAATATGAGTCTTAAAATCAGATAAGTGCATTATTGTTTTTAATGCTGAAAATACTTTGTCTATCTTGTTCATATTTTACTCTGATATGCATTTTAGAATGTATTATTTATAAAACTTAAACTAGATCAATTATCTTATATATGAAAGCTCAATTAAAGTGATTAATGACACCAGAAAGCATTAGTGTAAGGTATATGTATTTTTAAATTTGTTTGTTTGTAGATAATAGTAACAAAGATATGATTTTTTTATAACATAGTTTGACTGTCAGACCACATTTTGAGGTTAGCTTAAATGAAGACAGAGATTAAGGGGCAAGAATTATTTTCATTACACATTCTTAGAGGTTTATATAGAAGGCCTACCCGAATAAAACTGTGTTCCTAAAAGCAATTATTTAGCATATTTTATATATCAAATTTATATATGTTGTGTTCCTACAAGAATCAAAAGTAGTAGATAATCTATGGGACATTTGAGGCATATTTCTTTTCATTTGTTATTTTCTTCTTGTTTATACTAAGAATTTTTCCTTTGCTTTTTAAAAAACTATTTATTTACTTTTGGTTGCACTGGGTCTTTGTTGCTGCGCCGTGGGTGGCTTTCTGTAGTTGAGGTGACCAGGGGCTACACTTGCTTGAGGTGCAGTGCCCTCAAGGTCTATTCATGGTTTTACAAATGGCAAGATTTCGTATTTTTATGGATGGATAATATTCCTTTACACACATGCATGCGCATGCACACACACACACACACACACACACACACATAGCATATCACAGCTTCGTTTTCCACTCATCTATCAGTAGACACTTTGGTTGTTTCCATTTCTTGGCCATTCTGCATAATGCTGAAGATTGTGGTTCATGTATCTTTTCTAGTTAGTATTTTCATGTTCTTCAGATATTTCATGTTCTTCCTGGTATTACCCAGGAGTGGAATTGGTAGATATTATGGTAGCTCTGTTTTTAATTTTTGAAGAACCTCCCTACTGTTTTTCATAGTGGCTAAACTGATTTACATTTTCACCAACAGTGTAGTAGGATTCCCTTTTTTCATAGTCACCTTGACTCTTCTTATCTTGTGAATTAGCTGTCTCCTTTCTACTTTGTATTTCTGCATTATTTTTGATGATGCCCCTACATTCACATATTTAAAACAAATAAACTTTCATATCACAGATCCAAACTGTGTCCTCTTTGTGCACAGAAGAAAGCCCTACCATCCTAACGTGGTTGGACTTCATTTTGCTCTTTCAGTGAATACCTGAATAGGCTGGATTCCAGATAAAACCTTCCTGCAACACCAGTTAAAATGAGTTTCTCCCTTATCCTTCCATAATCACCTGTTTGCTATTTTCTTATAGCTTGTTTTCAATATGAATTTCATGGCTATACACAAGTCTGATCCTTTGGGGATAAATCATCAAAGGGATAAATTGATTCTAAGTCATTGACTAATACAGACTTTGCTTCTAATACTCAATAATTTGCTGCTTAGATTTAATAAAATTATGAAACTTTGAATGTAACTTACTTAATGATTCTTATGCAATTAAATATCCAATTCAAATAAATGGTGTGAGTGTTCAGAAATATTTTACCTACTTTCCGTGTCTGTCCACATCTCCATGTTGTTCAATATTCTATATTAATGCAAAGGTAGGTCTTAGTATTGTACTTTATGTACTTCATTAGTCTCTTTTATAAATTTGGAACATAGTAAAAAAAAAAAAAACCTCAGAACATATACTTCCTTTGATTGTGACTATGTATTACTTCAGGCAATTCGATGTTCTTTTTAATGTAATAGACTATTGCTCTTTACTTGCTTAGCAAGCACTATTTATAATCAGGCGAAACTCAGAGTCTTATAAACAATGCCTTTGTAAGTTTATGATGTATAAGTTCAAAAATTATATTCGTAATGAACTAACAACTGGATTTGAAAAAAACAGCCTCTTATAATTTAATTTTTACTTTGAATTTTGGCTTTTTAAAAATAATTGGATTTTACTGACCTTTGTTTTTTTCCTTGAAAATAAATTTGACACCACATATTTGCTCAAATAAAATACACTCCCATCATAGTTTATTTACTGTAAGAAAAATAAACCAGAGAATGGGCTGAAAAATATTCATTATTATTACATTTTTATGCTAATCAGCACTGGGGAGCAATAAGCTATTTCTATTCTTATTTCTGAAATTAGTTGTCCTATACTTAACAGTCGGAGAAGGCAATGGCACCCCACTCCAGTACTCTTGCCTGGAAAATCCCATGGATGGAGAAGTCTGGTGGGCTGCAGTCCATGGGGTCGCTAAGAGTTGGACACAACTGAGCGACTTCCCTTTCACTTTTCACTTTCCTGCATTGGAGAAGGAAATGGCAACCCACTCCAGTATTCTTGCCTGGAGAATCCCAGGGATGGCGGAGCCTGGTGGGCTGCCGTCTCTGGGGTCGCACAGAGTCAGACACAACTGAGCGACTTAGCAGCAGCATACTTAACAGTATCTGAAAAAATGTATATGTTAATGGTTCAAATAATAAAAATGCAGTGAAAGATAAAAGGAAATGACGAAAAGAAAGGTGAAAACAGATTTAATAGTTTATTAAGATAAGAGCATTTATGTCTACTATATGAATGCATTTATTTATTGAAGACTGAAACATGTGTCTGCTTGAGTAAGCAATATACTGGGAGTGAGACTAAAATATAGTACATGCCATCTCACTGCTCTTTTCAACCTTAAAAATATAGGGCTTTATAAGCTTATAAAGTTTATAAAATTATTATTATAAAATCTTCATTTCCAGATTTTTATAATGCTTGCAAAATGCATTTGCTTTATTAAGGATAATTAAGAATTCTCGCATAATACCTTATTCATAAGCCAGATTTTATTTTGATTTTGTAAAATGAGAATCTTTCTATCTTTAACGATATTAGAGCTTTTCTTAAACTGCCCATTAATGTATGCTTGCAAAAGGCAAGCACCCCTGCCATTACCACCTTCAACAAGCAACATGGGGATAGTGAATCATACATAATTATGCTCTGTTTTCTTCTGAAATTCAACCCATGAATCAGTTAATTTATATGGAGATTCGCTGAGCTTACCATGGCATTTGTATTTCTTAATCCTTCTTTTATTAGCTATACTTATAAGAAAATTATACCATTATTTTCCTACAAGCCTCAAGTCTCAACTAATTAGTGTAGTCAATAATATTTTCAAGTGGACTTTTTTCCATCTAAAAAATTATTCATACTGTGTGTCTCTGTTTAACTGAATGTTTTTTGTTATTTGTACATGTGCACTTTATTCTGTTGGCAGGAATAAGAACTCAGAAAGCATAGTCATAACAGGACTTGAGGTTTTTGTACTTGTCAGTTGTTTGTGGACTTTATCTATCCATAATTGGTAAGAGCCTTATTCTTTAGTGCTAGTCACTTATTAACATTTTTTATGAAGAGGAGGTTGATTTATAAGTAAAAGGAGAAAGAAATTCTGTTTTCTAACTCTAGAATTCTGGCAATTAATCTGACGGTTGTAAAAGTTTTTCAGCATTTGTCAGCATGGTGACAATAGAAAGGGTATTTGGAACACAAAATTATGCCCATCAATCATTACTATATATGTTTCCCTCCCCTTTGCACACTGACTACTTAAGATTCAAATTTTATTTTCATCAATATTTGAGAATGATTACATTTACAGAGTTTTGTTATTTTGGTCTCTTCTTTTTGAATTCTAATATTATAAAACCCCAAGATTCAAATAAGCACAAAAAAACACCATTTTATTGTTTCATTGAGCTTATTATGCCATGGATTTGAAGAAGTTTAAGTTCTGATTCTCAGTAAAGCAACAGAAGCATATGCAATAAATGGAGGTCAGATTGTAATGGTAGATATTCAAAAAGAGAATACATCAAGTGAACCATGCAGATCTCCTGGAGAACATGCCTAGTCAGGTCAAGAAGGGAGGGTCAGTTTCTGGAGACAGAGACAGCTAGGAATTAGTAAGAGGTCATTAAAGTAGCTGGGATTCAGTTTTTGAAAGCTTTAGAGCATTGTAAAATAATTTGGCTTTAATAAGTCACATAGAAAGAAGTTAGGGTTTGAGCAGATACATGACATGTACTAAATTATATTCTAAAGGATCATTGTGCATTATGAGCACTTTAATGAGAGTAAATTGTTGGCAAATTAGTGTATTGTTTTAAGATACGACCATAGTCCAGTTGAGAGATGTTGGTGGCTTTAGTAGAAGAAGTGGTTAGAAGTGATTCAGTTCAGTTCAGTTGCTCAGTCATGTCTGACCCTTTTGTGACCCCATGAACTGCAGCTCACAAGGCCTCCCTGTCCATCACCAACTCCCGGAGTCCACCCAAACCATGTCCATTGGGTCAGTGGTGCCATCCAACCATCTCATCCTCTGTCATCCCCTTCTCCTCCTACCCTCAATCTTTCCCAGTATCAGGGTCTTTTCAAGTGAGTCAGCTCTTCTCATCAGGTGGCCAGAGTATTGGAGTTTCAGCTTTAGCATCAGTCCTTCCAATGAACACCCAGGACTGATCTTTAGGACGGACTGGTTGGATCTCCTTGCAGTTCAAGGGACTCTCAAGAGTCTTCTCCAACACCACAGTTCAAAACTATCAATTCTTCGGCACTCAGCTTTCTTTATAGTCTAACTCTCACATCCATACATGACCACTGGAAAAACCATAGCCTTGACTAGATGGACCGTTGTTGGTGAAGTAATGTCTCTGCTTTTGAATATGCTGTCTAGGTTGGTCATAACTTTTCTTCCAAGGAGTAAGCGTCTTTAATTTCATGGCTGCAGTCACTATCTGCAGTGATTTTGGAGCCCCCAGAATAAAGTCAGCCACTGTTTCCCCATCTATTTGCTGTGAAGTGATGGGACCAGATGCCATGTTCTTAGTTTTCTGAATGTTGAGCTTAAAGCCAGATTTTTCACTCTTCTCTTTCACTTTCATCAAGAGGCTCTTTAGTTCTTCTTCACTTTCTGCCGTAAGCGTGGTGTCATCTGCATATCTGAGGTTATTGATAATTCTCCCAGCAATCTTGATTCCAGCTTGTGCTTCCTCCAGCCCAGCATTTCTTATGATGTATTCTGCATATAAGTTAAATAAGCAGGTGACAATATACAGCCTTGACGTACTCCTTTTCATATTTGGAACCAGTCTCTTATTCCATGTACAGTTCTAACTGTTGCTTCCTGACCTGCATACAGGTTTCTCAAGAGGCAGGTCAGGTGGGCTGGTATTCCCATCTCTTTCAGAATTTTCCACAGTTTATGTGATCCACACAGTCAAAGGCTTTGGCATAGTCAATAAAGCAAGATTTTTTTTGGAACTCTCTTGCTTTTTCGATGATCCAGTGGATGTTGGCAATTTGATCTCTGGTTCCTCTGCCTTTTCTAAAACCAGCTTGAACATCTGGAAGTTCACGGTTCACGTATTGCTGAAGCCTGGCTTGGAGAATTTTGCACATTGCTTTACTAGCGTGTGAGATGAGTGCAATTGTGCGGTAGTTTGAGTATTCTTTGGCATTGCCTTTCTTTGGGTTGGAATGAAATCTGACCTTTTCCAGTCCTGTGTCCACTGCTGAGTTTCCAAATTTGCTGGCATATTGAGTGCAGCACTTTCACAGTGTCATCTTTCAGGATTTGAAATAGTTCAACTGGAATTCTATCACCACCACTAGCTTTGCTCATAGTTATGCTTCCTAAGGCCCACTTGACTTCACATTCCAGGATGTCTGGCTCTAGGTGAGTGATCACAGCATCGTGATCATCTGTAAGGAGGCCTTACAAATAGCTGTGAAAAGAAGGAAAGCGCAAAGGAAAGGTATACCCATTTGAATGCAGAGTTCCAAAGAATAGCAAAAAGAGATAAGAAAGCCTTCCTCAGTGATCAATGCAAAGAAATAGAGGAAAACAATAGAATGGGAAAGACTAGAGATCTCTTCAAGAAAATTAGAGATACCAAGGGATCATTTCATGCAAAGATGGGCTCAATAAAGGACAGAAATGGTAGGGACCTAACAGAAGCAGAAGATATTAAGAAGAGGTGGCAAGAATATACAGAACTGTACAAAAAAGATCTTCACGACCCAGATAATCACGATGCTGTGATCACTCAACTAGAAGTGATTAAATTCTCATTATTTTTGAAAGATTTACTGATAGATTTGATGTAGATTGTGAGAAAATAGAAATATCAAAGATTAATTCAAGGATTTTGAATTAACCAGTTAGAAGAATTAAATTGTCATTTGTAAAATGAGGAAGGCTGTGAGAGCAGGTTTTTTTCTGGTAAAGGTGGAAAGTTCAGTTTTAAACTTGTGAAGTTTCACTTGCTTATTAGTTTACTATAAAGGTATGCAGAAATAGAAGACTAGCGATTAAATGTATATGGCTAGAGTTCAGGGGGAAAATCTGTGTTGGAATTAGAAATTTTGAAGTTGTCTGCACAGAAATGCTATTTAAAGTCCTGGAACTGGATGAAATTGCTCAAGGAGACAGTGTGTATAGAAAGACAAAAACAGAGAGCAAGAGAGCATTCTGGAATATTCCACCATTAACTGATAGGAAAGATGAGAGAGAACCAGCAAAGGAGACAATAAAGGAAGACTGAAGATATCAGAGGAAACAAAGACAGTGGTGTGGTCCGAGGAAACCAGCAGATATGGAAGTGTCTAAAGAATGCTTACACATCAAGTAGATTGCTAACAGAAAATAGACGATTAGACTTAGCAATATTTTTAGTCCCTGATGGTTTGTAAAAATGTTACATACATACACACAAAAGAATTTTAGTGGAAGCATGGCTGACTGAAGCTATTAGAATGATCTCAAAGGAACATGGAACGAGAACAGGGCAATTAGAGACTGTGAGTATGAGAAACGCTTCATAGCAAGTTTCCATGAAGGGGAAGGAGAAAGTGAGATCAAGATAAGTTTTCTCTATAAGAGAAATAATGACATGTTTGAATATTCATGAAAATTACTAGTAGGTGAAAAATTAAAACAATGCAAAGAAACATGAATCACTGGAGTAACGTTCCTAAGTAGGCAAAGGAGGATAAAATGTAAAGGAGAGGAGAGTATTAAGAGCACAGAGTTAATTCTTATCAACAGATGGTGATCAGAATTATGTGGACACAACTTCTGGCAGGTTAATAGATAGTGTAACAGGATTTCCATTTGTTTTCATCTGCCTTGGTTTTATCAATATATGGAAAAATTGTGTGCATGTGTGTAATCCTATACATGAGAAATGCTTACTTGTTCAACTGATTAATATTGCTTATGTAATGAATATCTGAAAAGAGTTAAAATCATTTGAAATAAACATGTCAGGTAAATTCTTAAGGTACTCCTGCATCTATATTGCTGACCGAGATAGTGGTACACAAGTGGACTGAGAGTGAGGCTAATGAAGAGGGAACTTCAGGACTACTCTCATGTATAGATCCTTTCTAATATTGTTGCAACAGGCCCTAGCCATTTTACAATCATAGTTCTATTTATTTTTTTCCTAAAGAGAAGTTTACCTAGGAGCAGCTTTGAACCTGCCTGCCCATACATCCTCCTGTAACTGACTTGGGAAAACAATGGTCTAAGTCCTTCTGCCTTATAAATCTAAGTGCTTCTCGTTGACAGATTATTCTAACCTGGTACCTGGAACTGTATAGAGAAGGGGATTCTGGCAAGTGTAGTTTATTTGCCTTTGAAAGGCTGAAGATGATGCTGAGTTGACAAGAGACTAGCCAGCATATCACCCTATGGAAGGAAATACAATTAATTGTCTAAGATGACTTTGAGCTATTCAAGAAACTAAGACTTAAAGGGAATAAACACTTATTAGCATATCTGAAAGTGGAAAACAGTGAAGTATTTGTTGAAACCTGATTGATTCTAGAACAACACAGAAGGGTTAAAAATCAGTTCGGAATAAAAAAGTAGAGTAATAAAAGATCAAAAATTTTTCAGAGTGTCTTTAGCCATGTTCAGGGAAGAGGGTACCCTGATTTTAAGGCTCTGTTTGCCATTAACTAATAATGCATTCAATATACTTATTGATCATTCACACTAGGTACTAAGGATACCATTTAAAACAAGACAGAAATGGCCCCTCTGTTCAAAGGGCTTATGGTCTGGACAAGCACCTTCCAACTGAAATATAATTCCAGCCTCAAATGTGAGCCACATATGTAATTTTTAATGTTCTAGCAGCCACAATCAAAAAGTTAAACAGATGAAATTAATTTTAACAATTATACTTAACTCTGTTCAGTTCAGTTCAGTCACTCAGTCGTGTCTGACTCTTTGTGACCCCATGAATCACAGCACGCCAGGCCTCCCTATCCATCACCAACTTCCAGAGTTCACTCAGACTCACGTCCATCGAGTCAGTGATGCCATCCAGCCATCTCATTCTCTGTTGTCCCCTTCTCTTGCCCCAAATCCCTCCCAGCATCAGAGTCTTTTCCAGTGAGTCAACTCTTCGCATGAGGTGGCCAAAGTACTGGAGTTTTAGCTTTAGCATCATTCCTTTCAAAGAAATCCCAGGGCTGATTTCCTTCAGAATGGACTGGTTGGCTCTCCTTACAGTCCAAGGGACTCTTCAAGAGTCTCCTCCAACGCCACAGTTCAAAAGCATCAATTCTTTGGCACTCAGCTTTCTTCACAGTCCAACTCTCACATCCATACATGACCACAGGAAAAACCATAGCCTTGACTAGACGGTCAGTATATCCAAAATATGTATTCTTATTTCAGTGTTTAATCAATGTAAAATTATCAATAATATATTTTACGTTCTTTTTCTTGTTTTGTACTGTTTTCAAGCTCTGTGTTGTTTATTTTACATTTATAGCACACCCCAGTTTGAACTGGGCACATTGAAAGTGCTCAGCATGCTTCATGGCTACAGCATTGACTAGCATACATCTTCTCGACATCTAGAAGTTTAGCCTGAATACATCTTCAGGACCTCATTGTGAAAAAGTTCTGAACTTGAACTCTGGACACACATATCACTGTTTGGTGATCCATCAAGACATTGCTACCTGTTAGGCTGTCTTATGTTTCTTTTATGACATAAAATATCCAAACAAATTATTGAATATATGAACTGTAATTCCTTAGCTTTGAATAACTGCATGCTGGTGTCACTGACAACTAGTGTATGTAAGTAAAGTTAATTTACAAAATCAATTCAGTGCCACCATTGCCTTTCAAACATACATTCTTCTTTAACGTATATTGGCATGCCATAATGAAGATATATTATGCGCTTTTTTCTTTTTCACCAAGGGAAATAAAAGTAGATTGGGGATTGAATATGTTACTGTCCTTTGGGAAGCTGAATTTGGGTTTCAGAAAATGCTGCCTTTCTGTACCTGAAATTAAGGAGAGAGAAAAAACAATTCCTGAGAAGCTTAAGATGTAGGTTAAAAAACCCTGATTATTTCAGCATATGTTGATTTCATATACAAGTTTCACCTTTGAAAAGAAAAACATATACGATAATTTGACTATAATTGAAACAATTATTGAGATTTTTTAATGACTGAATCTATATCTTTATGTAAATATAAATTTACTTAATTACTAAACTTGCTAAAAAATCTCAAAACATATAGAATGTGCATTTATTTGCTCTACTACTCTAATTTATTGTGACAGTTGAGGACATGATGCTTATCAAAATCCGTGAAACACTGGTGTGTATTGTATTTTAACATCATTATCTGCATGCCACAGTTAGAAATAAAACAAAAGCTATTTTTGAAAAATTTCTGTCATCTCAAACACAGAAGAAAATGGGCTGAATACCTACAGATATTTTCTGTTCTAAACTTAAGAAATTATGTTTCAATTTCTCTGTAGATGTCTATGTGTAAAGATTGCAAGGTTACAACTTACTGCTACTAGCATTTCCTTTGTAATGCTCATGATATATAATAGAAGCTCTATTTTAGTATGTGAAGGACATAGAAAAATGCAAGTGTTTATAAATTAAAGAAAGAAATGAGAGCTAGAAGACTGGGAAATCATATAAAGATTAATAATACCATTGGAAATCCAATTTGCCTACACAGAAAATCATATTTTCAAGGAGAAATATTAATATCAGAGATGTCTAAATGGGTTATTTAAAGATTAGATTTCAAAGGATGGAAGAGTAGGAACAAAAACAAAATCAAACAAATAAGGACTAAGAAACTTGAGATTTTACTGATGATTGATTGCCACCTACTTAAATAGCTTTTGATAGTAATAAAATATAAAGGGTTATTCAGAGTTCTATATTTTGAAAGAATTTGTGGTTATCATTAAGTATATTTTGCCCAGATTAGTCCAGAGAAATTTAAGATACCTGATGGTGCCAAATAATGGGTATCAGAACAGAAAAGGATATGAACTTCACACATAGGTTCTCAAATCCTGATTCTACAGAAAGGAAGTAGTGGAATTCATTTTTACAGAAAATATTATTAAAATATACTTATATGCCTTTCATTTCATTTTATTCCTTTTAAAATGTTACCATATTTTCAGGAAAATTTATGCAGAAATTGGGATGAAATCTGTCTCAATGTTTCCATATATTGTTCATACATAAATGTGGTATCCCCATTCATGCTGTGACAAGGTGCAGCAATTTTTAGTCACTGGACAGATTATGTTCTTCTTTTTGTAATTTGTAAATTACAAAATTTAGAAATGTCTCCCCAAATATAATTTTAGGGACTATATTCATTGAAGGCATTTTTAATACACAGTAGAATTTTCTTTTATAAGGATCATTGTTAGGTGTCATTTTTCTAATTAGTGTAATCTGAAAATACCAAAAGAAATTTATGAGACCTTGTTTAAAAAATATCTTGGAGGTAATCGGCTTTAAAATCTGCTTTAAAATAGAATGATAAAGCTCAGTAGCATACAACTCTGCTCTTTCTACCATGTCTTAGTTTATATGACATTCTTTTCTGGGAAAGTCTTTGATCTTTAGACTTTGCAGATGACTCAGTGGTAAAGAATCTGCCCTCAATGCAGGAGACATGAGTTTGATCCTTGGGTGGGAAGATCCCCTGAAAAAGGAAGTGGCAACCTGCTCCAGTATTCTTGCCTGGTGAATCCCATGGACAGGGGTGCCTGGTAGGCTACACAGTCCATGAGGTCCCAAAAGAGTCAGACACAACTTAGTGACTAAAATATTAATAACAAAACAACTTTGATCTTTAATTTAACCTATTCATCTGTATTTAAAGGTCAAAATCAAAATTTCTGCTAATCCCTTGAGATTCAGAATGAGCTTCCACTCAGTGATGAAGGTTTTTCTACCTTAATTAACTTTTTAAAAGAAATTCTATTCCATTTGTATTTTGTTATATTGATACTTTTTGGTCTCAGTACCTTGATTTTAAGCTCCTTGAAGCCAAGAACTAAATTTTTACATTGTACTTTTTCTTTATAGCTACCAAATACCTAGAAAGTCAATTAACTAGATGTCAGGTCTTTAATAGTTTTTAACCAATTGATACATTGTTTCAACTTGTATGTGTGGGAGAATGATGAATTGTATATGAATAGTTTCACTAGTTTGGAGAAAATAGGGTATCTCAATGTAAAAAAACAGTATTATTAACAACTGGAAATAGTAATTAAGGAGAATTATAAGTCAAATGATTTTTAAGAGTTTCTAGGTTTGGAGCCTGATGAAACAGTGATAATCCTAATTTAAGTGATTTGCAGATGAAAATTATTTATTTTTGTCTTTTGAATTTTTTGTACATAGAGCATGCATGCATAACAAGTTTTTTCAGTCATGTCCGATTCTTTGCGACCCTGTGGACTGTAGCCCACCAGGCTCCTCTGTCTGTGGGATTCTCCAGGCAAGAATATTGCAGTGAGTTGCCATGCCCTCTTCCAGGGATCTTCCTGATGGGGGATCAAATCCAGGTCTCTTGTGTCTTTTTGATGACAGCCATTCAGTAAGGTGTGAGGTACTATCTCATTGTTTTAATTTGCATTTCTCTGAGATAATTAGCAGTTCTGAGCATCTTTTTGGGTACTTGTTGGGCATTTGTATGTTTTCTTTGGGGAAAAAAAGTCTATTCAAGTCTTCTGCTCATTTTTAAATTGGATTGTTTGTGTTCTGCTATTAAGTTGTAAGAGCTCTTTATATATTTTGGATATTAACTTCTTATTTGTCATATGCCTTCCAAACATTCTGTCTTTTTCAGTTGGTTATCTTTCCATTTTTTCAATGATTTCCTTTGCTTTGTAAATGCTTTTAAGTTTAATTAGATATCATCAGTTTATTTTTGCTTTTGTTTCCTTTGCCTTAGGAGACAGATCCCCCCTACATAGTTTCTTTGAGGAGTTTTATGGTTTGGGGTTTTATATTTAGGTTTTTAATTAATTTTGAGCTTATTTTTGTACATAGTGTGAGAAGCTGTTCTAATTTCATTCTTTTACATGCAGCTGTCCAGTGGTGCTGGGAGAACTGGACAGCTTTGAGTAAAAGCTCTAAGAATATTTTAGTCTTCCTCTGACTGAGTTTTCTCACTTTTAAAATGGAGTTATTAGCAATACTATTTACTCCATGGGTTGTAATGAGGATTAAATGAGTTAATATATGTATTAGCCTTAGGATCTGGTTGGAGAAGGCAATGGCACCCCACTCCAGTACCCTTGCCCGGAAAATCCCATGGACGGAGGAGCCTGGTAGGCTGCAGTCCATGGGGTCGCTAGGAGTCCGACACGACTGAGCGACTTCACTTTGACTTTTCACTTTCATGCATTGGAGGAGGAAATGGCAACCCACTCCAGTGTTCTTGCCTGGAGAATCCCAGGGACGGGGGAGCCTGGTGGGCTGCCGTCTGTGGGGTCGCACAGAGTCGGACACGACTGAAGCGACTTAGCAGCAGTAGCAGCTAGGGTCTGGAACATTCTAAAACTTTAAATCATCAAAGGAATATTTGGTCATAAATATTGAATGTGACAAAAAAAAAAAAAATAGAAAATAACTCTATAGTAAAGGTCTTGAATAGCATTTTTCAAGAAGACAGCCCCTTGTCCCAGTCCTGCTAGATCTTCTGTGGACTGAAATTATTTTTACCACTATTTCAAATGTTTTGCTTGCTTCCTACTGACTCATGTGCCTAAGTAATAGGTGTGTTCTGCTCTGCAAGTCACACAAAGTGGTGTGACCTTCATAAACCATATTCCCAGGGAGGCAGAGTGATCCATCTTAAATTAGTATATTTTAAAAAGACTAAGTAAATGAAACTTAGGTCTTGAAGATGGTTCTCTGTTTGTTGTCCTTGGGATTTGAGCTGGCAAACGGTGGCATATACTAATTTATACACAAGTCTTATTGTTTGATGCCATATAGTTTTGGTTTAGTAGATAAGGGGATATTTATGAAACAGTTGACTATCTTAAAGTGTGAGAATCAACATCCATATTGCATTCTGGGTATTTTATGCAGAAATGTGGCATTTGTTTTTTCTTTCTTTTCCTAAAGCATTTCATTGAATAAAAAATATTATTTGTTGAATTGAATTGACCCTTGTATATAACATGTAAGAAGACAAAAATGCCATGTACACTTTTAAAAATATCTAATGTAAGTGAAACAATTTCAAACTAGGGATATCTGAGAAAATTACAGGAAGAAAGATCTTCCTTGCATGATTAAAAAAAGTAATTTCACAGAAAATAATTTTTCTTCTTGAATTTTTTTGACTCTTCTTACATTCTCACAATTTGTTTATAAGATATCAGGGTAAGACAAGACACATAAGTGAAGAATTTGTGTTCTTTGAAGAGCAGCATTTAGCTTATACATTTTTGAAATATTTTAGAAAAGTTGGCAGGATGCAAGGATGGCAGAGTGAAAAAGTGATGTGCAGAGACCTCTAGAGACCAGAAAGCTTAACTACACTTAAAGCTCTGCAGCTATGGTTCAATGCTGTACTGTAAATGAATTACTTGGGGAGCTATAACACAGCTATAAAGAGAACAAGGTACTATTCTGTTCCTAGTGATGTGGTTAAAATCATTCTTCTCAGAAGCCTTATGCTTTTGGCTATTTTCTCTTTAATGATTTAATTATGGTAAAATATGCTTTATATTTGCTCTACTGCAAAAACAATGATTAAACAACAGATGTTCATACCCCAGAAATATAAAGTATCAATGTTTGCAGAAAATTTATTTTTAGAAAAAGCATAGTAAGCAGTTACCTGCTACTATGATATATAGATATTCTATTTACCTTATATTTCATTTGTTTTGGAGAAAAAAGCTGGTGTTACTTTTATTTTCCTTTTCTGAAGTATTGGGCTTCACCTTTTGATATCTTTGAAAAACTGAAAAACTTATTTAAATGTCCATTGTATTAGTCCTATAAGAATTTATTGGAATGAAAAAGCTTTACAGTGTTTATAGTATTGTAAACATATTTTATATTTAGTTGTGTCTTCATATTAACTATTTTTCCTCTGTAAAATAAATTGTGAATGTTGAATACTTCCTGCTACAAAGAAACAGATCAATTAAACACACTTCCATCTCCCTCTCTTTCTTTCCTTCTCCAGCAGAATTCTGTGTATTAAGATTCTATTAAAACAAAAACCCAGACTCAGTAGGAAATGTGTATATGCATATAGTTGTGTGTGTGTGTGTGTGTGTGTGTGAGAGAGAGAGAGAGAGAGAGAGAGAGAAGATTAAGGAGGTTCATACATCCAAAATCTACAGGGCCGGCCAATAGACTGAATAGACTGACTATCCAGGCAAAAGTTCATGTTGTAATCTATAGTCCAAAAAGTAGTCTGGAGGTAGAATTCCTTTTTCTTTTAAGTATTTGTCTTTTCTCTTAAGGCCTGCTGATTGAATGAGGTCTATCCATATTATGGAAGGTAATCTACTTTAAAGTCTACTGATTAAACACATCTAAAAATTTTTTGTACAGCAACATCTAGTCTGGTATTTGGTCAAAAGCTAAGTACTATGACCTAAGCCAGGTTTCACATGAAATTTACCATCTTCCTGAGAAATTTTATAATAATTTTATATAATTTGACTGTTCTAAATAAACTGAAACAAAGCAAAGCAATGAACATATGAACACAAACATACACACACATGATTATATGATGATTGGTGATGTTTTCAGCTTACTAGTAGTATAAATTCTGTCAAGTCACGGGAAAATATTTCTCATATGGAAGTGAGAAATTCAGTAAATATCTTTCAGTTAAAGTTTGTTGCTCCCTGATGCTCAAGCTATCTTAATAAAGATATTCCTTATCATTGTTTTCATTAAAAAGATAAATCAAGCTTTAACATTCTATTATTTTTACAGCTCACATTCAAGTACTAGTTTCTTATAAAAACATAATTTTTATTAATCAACATTTTTCTCATGAAATGTTGATTGAGACATATTTCCTTTATGTTTCAAATAAAAACAAAAATACTGAATGCAAAATATATTATTTATTATTGAACTGGTAAAATGAGGACAATAAATTTGATAATACTCTTTTTGTTTCTCTCCTAAGTAAAATAACTAGTATTTTGTCCGATATTGACACTAAAGATGGTATCCTCTTAGTTAGAAGTTAGGTTTTAGTTAATATCACATGTCAAAAAATACAGTATACTGGAGTGGGTGGCCATTCCCTTCTCCAGGGGATCTTCTTGACCCAGGGATTGAATTCAGATCTCCCGCATTGGAGGTGGATTCTTTATCATCTGAGCCACCAGAGAAGCCCTTTCACTTTTTTCTTCATGTAAAAGTGCTTGAAATATGTAAATGGAGCTACCTCCAGTCACCAATACAAGTATGACCATAGTATAGAATAATCACGGACTTTGGCTTTTAAAATGTAACACTATTTGTAAATAAAAATATAGCAAATTTATAGAGCACTTTCACTAAGCAGTCTCTTTTAGAGGGGTATTTGCATTCGGTGAACATGCAATGGATAGAATATGACTGTGGATTCATTTGTCTAATTTTTAAAAATTGCTCAGACATGAAGTAGTTTGAACAAGGTCATATGGCAATTTATTGACACAGCCAGAGGTACAATCTACTTTTATTCATTTCCAATACAATGTTATATAATCACTTGAGATTTACTAAATAGGGAACAAACAACTGGGGAAAAAGTCTCTATCTACTTGCTTTAATTCCTCACAGATCTATAGAAATGGCAATATATTCTCTTATCTATACATTATTGATGATGATGTATTATTGTTGTTATCCAGTTGCTAAGTCCTGTCCGACTCTTTGTGACCCCATGGACTGCAGCACGCCAGGCTTCCCAGTCCTTCACTGTCTCCCAGGGTTTGCTCAGATACATGTGTCTATTGGGTCAGTGATGCTATCTAACCATCTCATCCTCTGTCACTCACTTCTTCCTTTGTCTTCAATCTTTCCAAACATCTGAATCTTTTCCAGTGAGTTGGCTCTTTGCATCAGGTGGCTAAGTCTTTGAGCTTCAACTTCAGCATCAGTCCTTCCAATGAATATTCAGGTTTGATCTCCTTGCAGTCCAGGAACTCTTGAGAGTCTTCTCTGGCACCACAGTTCAAAAGCATCAATTCTTTGGGGGCTCAGCCTTCTTTATGGTCCAAATCTCACATCCATATTCAACTGCTGGAAAAACCATAGCTTTGACTATATGGACCTTTGTCGTCTAAATGATGTCTTTGCTTTTTAATATGCTGTCTCGGTTTGTCATAGCATAATACTCAGTTGTTTCAGAAGGCATATTATCCCCAAGACTAAGGGAGATAGATCAGTGCCTGTGTGCCTTGTGTGTGAAGCAAACTGACCAGCAGTTTGGGGGTCACATAAACTCCAAATGATGGAAGGTACCTATGGTAATTTACTTGAATAAATGCTCACTGGATAAAAGGAACTATCCAAATATTTTAAGTATTGTGGATTATTAGGTTGGAGTTCACATTGATACACAGCTACTCAAAAAATTTTTATGACCAATTGGTTAAAGTGAGAATGTATGGGAGGCAGGGAATAAATTGAATACTGCCCAGGTGACTCATAAGCAGCAACACTGGGTTTACCAATATGTTTCCCTGATCCCTGAATGAATAATTGGGGTAGAAATATTTTGATCTTGGTTCAACTCTCACATTCTTTCTGTGGCCTATGGGAAAGGAGCTATCTTAGTCAGATAGGCCAATAGAAGCCTAAGGAAAATCAAATTCTCTACCCGCAGCTAAGAGAATAATTCATAAACAACATTACATCTTACTGTAGAAATTAAGACCACTTTAAGACATGAAGAATTCAGGAGTGATAACTCCTATCATGTCTCTATTTAATTTAGTAGTCTGACCCCCAGAGTAGAGAGAACATGAAAGATTATAGGACTACTACTGCAAGCTCTATTACATGAGCTCCCATTACAGTTACCATGTTAGATGCAGTAGTATATTTGCTAGAGAATATGAATATAACCACAGGTAAATAATATGCAGCTATTGAAGTGGCAAATACATTTTCAAATATTTCTTTCAGAAAAGAGAATTGGAAACAATTTGCTTTTATATGAAATAGATGATAGTGTACACTGAAGGTTTTGCCCCAGGGCTTTGTTAATTTTCCTGTCCTTTGTCATAACAGTTGAAAGAGGTCTGGAATCTCTGGAAATTCTGTTCAGTTCAGTTCAGTCCAGTTGCTTAGTCGTGTCTGACTCTTTGCGACTCCGTGGACTGCAGCTATCACATTTGTCCACTATATTGATTACATCAAGTACTCAGGCTAGATGAGTAGGAATTAGTAATTTGGAGGCCTTGGTAAGACACATATATTCTAGTCAGATGGAGATCCTATAAAATACCACATCAATAACTTTGTAGATGTGTAGTTATTAGGATCATGCTGGAACTTCCTATCCAAGAAAAACAGGGAAAAAAAATTCTAGCAAATATGGAAGTATAACTCTTACTATGCTCATCTGATTTTTAAAGATGGTATAGTCTATAGGCTTCAAGCTTTCAGTGGGATCCAGAGTAGGAAATGTGTCTACATCAGGTCCAGGTTGCAGTGCAAAGAGCCTATCAACTAGGTCCATACAACTTGGCACATCATATAGTAGAGAGATTAGTGGTGAATAAAGGGCTTCCTTGGTGGCTCAGCTGGTAAAGAATCCACCTGCAATGTGGCAGACCTGGGTTCAATCCCTGGGTTGGCAAGATCCCCTGGAGAAGGGAAAGGTCACCCTCTCCAGTATTCTGGCCTGGAGAATTCCATGGACTATCCATGGGGTCGGAAAGAGTCAGACACGACTGAGCAACTGTCACTTTTCCTTTCAAAGCTGCCATGTGGAATTTATGACAGACTCCAGAAGGAGAAGGCAATGGCACCCCACTCCAGTACTCTAGCCTGGAAAATCCCATGGATGGAGGAGCCTGGTGGGCTGCAGTCCATGGGGTCGCTAAGAGTCAGACACGACTGAGCGACTTGACTTTGACTTTTCACTTTCATGCATTGGAGAAGGAAATGGCAACCCACTCCAGTGTTCTTGCCTGGAGAATCCCAGGGACGGGGGAGCCTGGTGGGCTGCTGTCTCTGGAGTCGCACAGAGTCAGACACGACTGAAGTGACTTAGCAGCAGCAGCATGAGAATCACAATACAGACCCCACATTTTGGAACAATGGAATGGCAATTTCCAGTATAGAGAACTGAACACTTTTTGAAGACAAATCAGGTGGCATTAGTGGTAAAGATACAGCCTGCCAATGCCAGAGGAGCAAGAGGCATGGGTTTGATCCCTGGGTCAGGAAGATCCGCAGGAGGAAAGCATGGCAACCCACTCCAGTATTCTTGCCTGGAGGATCCCATGGACAGTGGAGCCTGTGGAGCTGTAGCCCATAGGATTGAAAACAGTTAAGCACAACTGAAGCCACTTAACATTCCCTGTATTTCTACTTGATCATGGGATATAGATTTACTCTAATTCTGAGATTACCCATCATGGGGTGTTTTCTGTCAACACAACCAAAGTTTGGTAGGACCAAGGATAATTCATTGTAAAATGGGAGTCATACGTCCAAGAATGATGTGCCAAGAACAGAAAGCACAGAAAAATTGCATGTGCAGGAAGCCCAGACTTCACATATAATCCATAAATATTCCCTCAATTTACATACCTGTGACCAAACAAGGAATATGTCATGGCCTTCTGACTGAGGAAAAAAAATGATTCATTTTATATATGGGTCAGCTCAAATGTGGAACCAAGCTGAAAACAAGCAGTAGCTATATTATAGCTTCTTTCAGAGCTGGGCTTGAAGATCAGAGGGCAAAGGAATTATCTCCCAAAAGACAGAGCTTCAGGTTGTATTCTGTGTCATTCACATAGTGTAATAAAAGAAGCACTTCAAGGTTCTATACTGACTCATTCTTAGTGATAAAATAGCCTTGCAGAATCCAGGAAGGAGAATGATTGGAAGATCAGGGACAATGTTGTCTAAGTTAAAGGCACATAGATAGAAATGCGGAGAAGGCAGTGGCACCCCACTCCAGTACTTTTGCCTGGAAAATCCCATGGATGGAGAAGCCTGGTAGGCTGCAGTCCATGGGTCGCTAGAGTCGGACATGACTGAGCGACTTCACTTTCACTTTTCACTTTCATGCATTGGAGACGGAAATGGCAACCCACTCCAGTGTTCTTGCCTGGAGAATCCCAGGGACGGGGAGCCTTGGTGGGCTGCCGTCTATGGGGTTGCACAGAGTCGGACACGACTGAAGCGACTTAGCAGCAGAAGCAGCAGCAGATAGAAATGAGGGAATGGGTAAGGAGTATAAAGATCCCTGTGTATTATCTTAATCCTCATCAGAGAGTGATTGCTACCATGGGAGAATCACTAAACAAGCAAACAAACAAAATAATGCAGCAAATTGGAACCAGTCAGCTTCTGGTGTCATCAATCCCTGGACTGCTACAATAAATATATTTTAAAAAATGGTCATGGGGTGTCAGATATGGAGCTGATTCTCAGACCCAGCAGCATGGACCCTTACTTACCAAGGCTATTGTAGCTACTGCTGTGCCAAATATTCATCTTGCTGGCAACAGAGAACAATACTAAGGTCCTAAAATGGCATCATCCTTTGAGGACACCAAAATACCACTTGGTGACAATTGACTTTGCAGTTCCTTTTACCCTAGAACCAGACATTCTGATTGGAAGAGATACAAATTCCGGGAATAAGTTTGCCTTTTCTGTACACAATTCCTCACCCAGCACCAGTATTTGAAGGCTAATGGAGTGTTTGATTCATTGGCATTGGATGTCTCATACCATAGGATCTGTCCAGAGGCACTCCTTTTAGTGAAGAATATGGTGAATAGGCCCATTACAATAAAATTCACTGGCCTTATCATATGTCACATCAGCCAAAAGCTATCACATTGATAGAGCATTGGAATAGCATACTGAAGTCACAATTGAGGTGCCACCTCTGAAATGATACTTTAAAATGATAGAGAATCATTATCTAGAATGTCGTATATCTTTTCATAAAAGATTTTAATGTAGTGCTTGGCCTAATAGAAAGATTACATAGGTCTACATATACAGTAATGAAAACAGTAGTAGTCCTAATTATAATTATAATAACTCCTTTGAGGAATTTGTCTTCCTGTCTTCACAGCAGTAGAGGCCTTGTTTTCCAAAGGAGAAACATTTCTGCTTAGGACACAACAAGAGTCTCATTGAGCTGTAGAGCTGTGGTTACTGTCTAGACATTTGGGCTTATTTTTGTCCATAATCCAGCAGGCAAAAAGAGGAATAACTATTTTCACAGGTATAATTGATTGTAGTAGTCAGAAGAAGAGTTGCTAAAAATAATGAAGGACTATTTGTACCCAGACAGTATACCTGGGTACTGGTCAATAGTCCTTCTTTAATTTTGATAGTAAATGTACAATTGGCCTAAGATTTGCATGTTGGTCAGAGTTCCAGACTCCTCAGGAATAGGGATCTGGGTCACATCATCAGTTAGGCTAGCAGAGATACTAGTGGTAGATGAGAGGTCGGTAGAGTAGAGAGAAACTGAGTATCATTAGGGCCCTGAAATGAGCTCTCATCATGTGGATTGAAGTTCACCCCACTAACTTTCCTTGTCTAAGTTTCCTTCAAGAAGAAATGCTCAACAGAATCTTAAAGTGCTGCTCCCTTATATTCTAAGTGTAAAACTGGAGCCGATCAGGATGGATCACGGAGGACACACTGGTGGCTACTATGATCCCCCTTTAATGGAGGGATTGTTGCATCATCTGTGTAGAGGGCTGGCAGTATAAAGCCTTCAGCTGTAACCCCTTCAGGAACTGCCTCAGTTGTAGAGAGCCACTTTACCCAGTCCTGATCTGAGGAAGTGGTCCGCATCCAATGCATGGTTAAGTTGGGAATATAAAGTCTAGCTCAACTTGAACGACTATCAGTGGCCATTGCAGCTCCACAGACTCACATCCAGAAATTCTCAGGCCTGAATCTAACTTGACTTCTTTTACCCAATTCTGCTTCTTCTTCCTTCCTCTAAGGGCCTTCTGTAATAAATATTTTGAATATTAAACTCTTCCAAAATCTGCTCCCATTAAACAAAACCTCCAACAAATCCTGTTACTTGACCCATACAGTTTTGCTTTGTGTATTTTTAGGTTACATTATTTGACCATGTAGAGTAAGCCCTGACTTTTCTTTTGGTAATACTAGCACCTGACTTGAGCTTTGATGGCCAAGGAATATCTTACAAAAAGGCATCTATTTCAAAGAGGCAGCCGCTTCAAGCAAGGCTGTCTTCAACAAGCACATTGCCAGCCACAGGGCTAGGTAAAGAGCCAGGCTGCCTTCTTTACTGAGGCTCCTTTATTTTTGAGACCTTGGCTGGTTTCCATAACTGGCCATTTGGGTCACTTTATTTTTTTCTCTTCTTGCAGGTTGCAACTCCTAAGTTGCAACTCCAATTCCAGTTCTTATATTTTAAAATCACCAATAAAGAGTGAATCTCTGAAACTCTAGACCCTGTCCTTGATCCCAGTAACAGGGACCCCAGGCATTTCTAGCCTATGGCATTACTATCCATAGGCTGAAACAAGCACAAAACAGATCTGTGTAATTTTATGAATAGCATGTATTGGTTGAATATTTAAAGTGTATCATTATTGAATAACCATCTTTACTCTCTGTGGCTCTTTTACTTAAACTGTACTTTGCTTGAGATTTATTTTGGGACCTCTGCTTTATTTTTATTTTACTTGATTATGATTTTCTTTTTTTTTTTTTAAATGTACATTTATATTCTTTTAGGTAAGTGAAAATGTTAGTCTCTCAGTCCTGCCCAACCCCATGGGACTGTAGCCTGCCAGCCTCCTCTGTCCATGGAATTCTCCAGGCAAGAATATTGGAGTGGGTTGACTTTTTAAAAAGCCAATTTCAAAATAAATAAATAAGCCAATTTCATTGTGCCCTTTTAATAGGAGAGTTGAAATCCTTTGTTTTATAGCTATAATTTATATGCTTAGTATTATTGAATTTATAATTGTGTTTCTCTTCTGTGTGTGCATGCTAAGTCACTTCAGCCATGTCCAGCTCTTTGCGACCCTGTGGACTGTAGCCTGGCTCCTCTGTCCATGGGGATTCTCCAGGCAAGAATGCTGCAGTGGGTTGCAGCAGAAGATCCTCCTCCGGGGGATCTTCCCCACCCAGGGTCAAACCCTCATCTCTTTTATTTCCTGCATTTGCAGGCAGCTTCTTTACCACTAGTGTCAACTGGAAAGCCCATGTTTCTTTTACTTGTTCCTTTTTATTCTTTTATTTATTCTTCTATCTCTAGCTATGTGGTTTATGTTTTTTATTTCTTCTTATTCTCCAGTGATCTGAGAGGCATATGTCACTCTTATATTTGGCAGTGGTTATCATAAAGTTTTAAGTAGGCACCTCAGCTTTTCAAAGCCTGGCAGACAGTTTGCAGGGAAAATAACTTCATAACTAAAAACGCATAAGTGCTGTATCTCGGATACATTTTAATTTACACTTGATCCTAAGAAACTCATTATAGAAAATGAGTTTTTCCTTAGTAACATAAGGCAATGAGCAATTTAGATACACAACATTTTACATTTTTGGATCCAAATTTAGCAATTTTAGAATTTTTTGTTTACATTTTTAAAATTACTAACAGTAAACTAACTCAAACGTAGTTTGATGTTGAAAGAAATTTAGCACAGTTTGTGAGTATTTATACAAATTCCTCTTGAAACCAAAATAATTTTACTAAAATCAACCATATTTTACTTAACAACACATTTAGAAAATACTGTGTATGTTTACCCAGCAGACAAACCATTCAGAACCTACAAATTTGATGTTTCTGCTAACCTTTTCATCAAAAGCTGTTTCAAAAAAGATGTGAGAAGATTAGCAAATGATTAGTTTAAACTTTCTATTTTAGTGTAATCAAATAGTTCACATTTCTAGATTGCATTTTTTTAATCGACTAGTATTATTTTCTTACTCAGCCCAGCTGTTTTTGACAGAATAGTGCAATTCTGGAAGAAGTGGCAAAGGAAGTTTATACTCTAACTACAGAGATAGAAAATTACCTCTGGTGCCAAAATATGAGGGGAATCTATACAAAATAAGAGTAAACTGAAATGCCACAATTCTTAGAAATGACATAAAAGAACTGGACATGGGGAGCATTTAGTACTTGCTTTGATAGTATCAGGCAGTCTGACTCATTTTTTTAATTAAATGTTTGAAATTCTCAGGAATGTTACAGAATATAACATGTATTTATGGCATTATCAACTAATAACTTGTTTTTACATATTCCACAGTTCCAGTTAATGCCATCTCAGTTTTTATTTCTCATTCTGATCATTATGTAAATGTGCTCTAATCTAATGACATTAATGACAGAAAACATTTAGGATGAAAATAATTGATGCAAAACTATTATCAGTTCTGTAGAATTTTTATAGTGATTTATTAAAATATAGTTAGTTAATAGTTCTTTAATCAATTTTATGTGGAAGTCATATATAAAGTCATGCGTAGAATTATCATTATATTGAAATATATTTTCTTTTCCATCAAGAAGTAGAAATTTAAATAATTGCTTGTAATAATGCTCTTTTTAGACTCATTATTAACAACTTTGTACCCAAATCTCGTTACCTGTCAATAAATATTCTTTTGAAATTAGGAGTTGGTTTCCATATTTATGGGCTTCCCTGGTAGCTCAACTGGTAAAGAATCTGCCTGCTATGCAGGAGACCCTGGTTTGATTCCTGGGTTTGGAAGACCTTCTGGAGAAGGGATAGGCTACCCACTCCAGTATTCTTGGGCTTTGCTTGGGGCATAGCTGGTAAAGAATCTGCCTGCAGTGTGGGAGATCTGAGTTCGAATCCTGGGTTGGGAAGATCCCCTGTAGAAGGGAACTGTTACCCACGTCAGTACTCTGGCCTGGAGAATTCCATGGACTGTATAGTGCATGGGGTCAAAAGAGTCTGACCTGACTAAGTGACTTTCACTTTCCCATATTTATATATAAAGCAATATATAATTTTCAATTATTGTGATAAAATATATATAACATTACGTTTCTAATATTTACTATTTTAAAGTTTAGAAAGATGGTAACAATAACCCTGTGTACGAGACAGCAAAAGAGACACTGATGTATAGAACAGTCTTATGGACTCTGTGGGAGAGGGAGAGGGTGGGAAGATTTGGGAGAATGGCATTGAAACATGTAAAATATCATGTATGAAACAAGTTGCCAGTCCAGGTTCGATGCACGATACTGGATGCTTGGGGCTGGTGCACTGGGACAACCCGGAGGGATGGTATGGGGAGGGAGGAGGGAGGAGGGTTCAGGATGGGGAACACATGTATACCTGTGGCGGGTTCATTTTGATATTTGGCAAAACTAATACAATTATATAAAGTTTAAAAATAAAATTAAAAAAATTGCATAAAAAATAAAAAATAAAAATACCTGTGAAAAGTAAAAAAAAAATAAATAAAATAAAGTTTATAGTTCAGTGGTGTTAATTACATTCATATTTCCCTGCAACTATCACCACCGTCTTCAGAACCATTTTCTTGTACAAAATTGAAACTCTGTATCCATTAACCAATAATTGCCCATGCCCTCGTTTCCCAGCCCAAGAAAGCTACCATTCTACATTTTGTCTGTATGATTTTGACTACTAATATGTCATGTAAGTAGAATCATGCTGTATTTGTCCTTCTGTGACTGGCTTAACAAAATTTTTTCAAGATTCATCCACATTGTAGTATATGTCAGAATTTCCTTCATTTTTAAAGCTGAAGAATACCCTATTATATATATATATAATACTTTTGCTTTCCCATTCATCCATCAATTACACTTATCTATCTGGCTTATTTCACTTAGTATGATAAGCTCTAATCCATCCATGTTGTTACAGATGGTGTTATTCCATTCTTTTTTTTATGGCTGAGTAATATTCCATTGTGTGTATGTACCGCGTATTCTTTATCCAGTCATCTGTCCATGAGTATTTAGGATGTTTCCATGTCTTGGCTATTATAGATATCATTGCTATGAACATTGTGGTGCATATATCTTTTTGATCTTGAGTTTTCTCCAGACATATGCCTAGGAGTGGTAGTGCAGGATCATATGGTAACTATATTTTTAGTTTTTTAAGAACCTCCATATTGTTTTCCATTGTGGTTATATCAGTTTACTTTCCCACCAACAGTGTGGGATGTTCTCTTTTCTCCATACCTTCTCCAGCATTTGTTATTGGTAGACCTTTTAATGGTGGTCATTCTCACTGTTGGGAGGTGGTACTCCACTGTAATTTGTTTGCATCTCTCTAATAGTTAATGATGTTGAGCATCTTTACATGTGCCCATTGGCCATGTCTTATTTGGAGAAATGTATATCTAGGTTTTCTGCCCATATTTTTATTGAGTTGCTTGTTTCTTGTTGTTATTGAGTTATATGAACTGTTTGCATATTTAGGAAATTAAGCAATTGTCAGTTACATCATTTGCAGACATTTGCTCTCAGTCCATAGGTGTCTTTCTGTTTGTTTACAGTTTCCTTTGCTGTACAAAAGCTTCTAAATCTGATTAGGTCTCATTTGTTTACTTTTGCTTTTATTTCTATTATTTTGGTAGACTGACCTAGGAAATCATTGGTATAATTTATGTCAGAGAATGTTTGCCTATGTTATCTTTTAGAAATTTTATAATGTCATATCTTACAGGTAAGTCTTTAATAAGCCATTTTAAGTTTATTTTTGTGTATGGTTTGAGAGTGTGTTCCAATTTCATTGATTTACATGCAGCTGTTCAACTTCCCCAATACCACTTGCTGAAATGACTCTTTTCTCCATTGTATATTCTTGCCTCCTTTGTCATAATTTTTCTTTAAGCCCAGAGCTGATGATTACATAACAACACAACTCAGCTTAAACTCTGTACTAAGAATTAGATTAACAGCATTGTATGCTGCTTGTGGACACTTCCTGAGAATATTTTGACTAATCCTGTTATCTTAAAATGTAAATTGTGGGAATGGTTCTAGTAAGATCTTCACAACCTTGAGACATTCTTTTGATTTATTGTAATAACCAATTGAAAAAGTATATAACTCCCTTTTCTAAGACTAGTGAGGGGGGCATTCTCTGTTTCCCTTCTGATGTCTATGTCAGAAGCATTCTAAGTCCCCTTTTACTAAAATAAAACTCTGCTACACAAACGCTCTTGAGCTCTTGAGTCATCAACCCTGATCCCTGGTCCCAAAGCTAAACCTTCTTCAGAGATCATGAATCTGACACAGTTCACTGTAAACGATCATTAGGTATATTAATGTTTATAATTATTATGAATTTTTGCTGTGTTGAACCTTTTATTATTATTTAATGTCCTTCTTTGCCTCTTGTAATTTTTTTTTTTTAATTTAAAGTCTAGTTTGTTTGAGTGTAGTCACTCTTGCTCTCTTCTGGTTAACTATCTTCATGGAATATGTTTTCCTATCTTTTAACTTTCTCTCTGTTTTGTCTCTTGATCTAAAGTAAATCTCTTTTAGATAGAAAATAATTGAATTTTTTTTAATCCACTTTTTTCAATTTCTGTATTTTTATTGGAGAGCTTAACCTACTTGGAGAAATTTAATAGGGAAAATTTGCTTTGGCCATTTTACTACTTCTTTTCTATGTGCCTTACGGGGGTTTTGTCCCCATTTCTTGCAGTATTATCCTCTTTTGTGTTTAGTTGATTTTCTGTGGTGAAATACTTGTTTTTCATTTCCTTTTATGTATATGCTACAGTTTTTTGGTGTGTTTACTATGTGAATTACATTTACATACTGAAGTTACAGCACTATAATTTGAATTCATACCAGTTTAACTTTAATAACATACAAAATTCTGTTGCTGTATAGATCTATCCCAGCTTCAAGTTGTTGACCTCACAGATTGCATCTTTATACTTTATGTGTCCAAAAAAAACTAATACAATTTTAAATTTTTTGTCTCTTAGACAACAAAATAATAATTATTTTAAAAGATATATTACTTAAATCACACAGAAAATATAAAAAGTGGAGTTAAAACCATTGTTACAATAATCAAATCAGATCAGTCGCTCAGTCGTGTCCGACTCTTTGCAACCCCATGAATCGCAGCACACCAGGCCTCCCTGTCCATCACCAAACCCTGGAGTTCACTCAGACTCATGTCCATCGAGTAGGTGATGCCATCTGCCATCTCATCCTCTGTCGTCCCCTTCTCCTCCTGCCCCCAATCGCTCCCAGCATCAGGGTCTTTTCCAATGAGTCAACTATTCGCATGAGGTGGCCAATGTACTGGACTTTCAGCTTCAGCATCATTCCTTGCAAAGAAATCCCAGGGCTGATTCCTTCAGAATGGACTGGTTGGATCTCCTTGCAGTCCAAGAGACTCTCAAGAGTCTTCTCCAACACCACAGTTCAAAAGCATCAATTCTTCTGCACTCAGCATTCTTCACAGTCCAACTCTCACATCCATACATGACCACAGGAAAAACCATAGCCTTGACTAGATGAACATTTGTTTGCAAAGTAATGTCTCTGCTTTTGAATATGCTATCTAGGTTGGTCATAACTTTCCTTCCAAGGAGTAAGCGTCTTTTAATTTTATGGCTGCAGTCACCATATGCAGTGATTTTGGAGCCCAGAAAAATACAGTCTGTCACTGTTTCCACTGTTTCCCCATCTATTTCCCATGAAGTGATGGGACTGGATGCCATGATCTTCGTTTTCTGAATGTTGAGCTTTAAGCTAACTTTTTCACTCTCCGCTTTCACCTTCATCAAGAGGCTTTTTAGTTCCTCTTCACTTTCTGCCCTAAGGATGGTGTCATCTGCATATCTGAGGTTATTGATATTTCTCCCGGCAATCTTGATTCCAGCTTGTGTTTCTTCCAGTCCAGTGTTTCTCATGATGTACTCTGCATATAAGTTAAATAAACAGGGTGACAATATAAAAAAAGACGTACTCCTTTTCCTACTTGGAACCAGTCTGTTGTTCCATGTCCAGTTCTAACTGTTGCTTCCTGCCCTGCATACAGGTTTCTCAAGAGGCACATCAGGTGGTCTGGTATTCCCATATCTTTCAGAATTTTCCACAGTTTATTGTGATCCACACAGTCAAAGGCTTTGGCATAGTCAATAAAGCAGAAATAGATGTTTTTCTGGAACTCTTGCTTTTTCCATGATCCAGCGGATGTTGGCAATTTGATCTCTGGTTCCTTTGCCTTTTCTAAAACCAGCTTGAATATCAGGAAGTTCACGGTTCACATATTGCTGAAGCCTGGCTTGGAGAATTTTGAGCATTACTTTACTAGCATATGAGATGAGTGCAATTGTGTGGTATTTTGAGCATTCTTTGGCATTGCCTTTCTTAGGGATTGGAATGAAAACTGACCTTTTCCAGTCCTGTGGCCACTGCTGAGTTTTCCAAATTTGCTGGCATATTGAGTGCAGCACTTTCACAGCATCATCTTTCAGGATTTGGAATAGCTCAACTGGAATTCCATCACCTCCACTAGCTTTGTTCATAGTGATGCTTTCTAAGTCCCACTTGACTTCACATTCCAGGATGTCTGGCTCTAGGTCAGTGATCACACCATCGTGATTATCTGGGTTGTGAAGATCTTTTTTGTACAGTTCTTCTGTGTATTCTTGCCATCTCTTCTTAATATCTTCTGCTTCTGTTAGGTCCATACCATTTCTGTCCTTTACTGAGCCCATCTTTGCATGAAACATTCCTTTGATATCTCTGATTTTCTTGAAGAGATCTCTACTCTTTCCCATTCTGTTGTTTTCCTCTATTTCTTTGCATTGATCGCTGAAGAAGGCTTTCTTATCTCTTTTTGCTATTCTTTGGAACTCTGCATTCAGATATTTATATCTTTCCTTTTCTCCTTTGCTTTTCGCTTCTCTTCTTTTCACAGCTATTTGTAAGGCCTCCCCAGACAGCCATTTTGCTTTTTTGCATTTCTTTTCCATGGGGATGGTCTTGATCCATGTCTCCTCTACAGTGTCATGAACCTCATTCCATAGTTCATCAGGCACTCTATCTATCAGATCTAGGCCCTTAAATCTATTTCTCACTTCCACTGTATAATCATAAGGGATTTGATTTAGGTCATACCTGAATGGTCTAGTGGTTTTCCCTACTTTCTTCAATTTCAGTCTGAATTTGGCAATAAGGAGTTCATGGTCTGAGCCACAGTCAGCTCCTGGTCTTGTTTTTGCTGACTGTATAGAGCTTCTCCATCTTTGGCTGCAAAGAATATAATCAATCTGTTTTTGGTGTTGACCATCTGGTGATGTCCATGTGTAGAGTCTTCTCTTGTGTTGTTGGAAGAGGGTGTTTGTTATGACCAGTGCATTTTCTTGGCAAAACTCTGTTAGTCTTTGCCCTGCTTCATTCCATATTCCAAGGCCAAATTTGCCTGTTACTTCAGGTGTTTCTTGACTTCCTACTTTTGTATTCCAGTCCCCTATAATGAAAAGGACATCTTTTTTGGGTGTTAGTTCTAAAAGGTCTTGTAGGTCTTCATAGAACCGTTCAACTTCAGCTTCTTCAGCATTACTGGTTGGGGCATGGACTTGGATTACTGTAATATTGAATGGTTTGCCTTGGAAACGAACAGAAATCATTCTGTCGTTTTTGAGATTGTATCCAAATACTGCATTTCGGACTCTTTTGTTGACCATGATGGCTACTCCATTTCTTCTGAGGGATTCCTGCCCACAGTAGTAGATATAATGGTTATCTGAGTTAAATTCACCCATTCCAGTCCATTTCAGTTCGCTGATTCCTAGAATGTCGACATTCACTCTTGCCATCTCTTGTTTGACCACTTCCAATTTGCCTTGATTCATGGACCTGACATTCCAGGTTCCTATGCAATATTGCTCTTTACAGCATCGGACCTTGCTTCTATCACCAGTCACATCCACAGCTGGGTATTCTTTTTGCTTTGGCTCCATCCCTTCATTCTTTCAGGAGTTATTTCTCCACTGATCTCCAGTAGCATATTGGGCACCTACTGACCTGGGGAGTTTCTTTTTCAGTATCCTATCATTTTGCCTTTTCATACTGTTCATGGGGTTCTCGAGGCAAGAATACTGAAGTGGTTTGCCATTCTCTTCTCCAGTGGACCACATTCTGTCAGGTCTCTCCACCATGACCCACCCATCTTGGGTTGCCCCACAGGCATGGCTTAGTTTCTTTGAGTTAGACAAGTCTGTGGTCCTAGTGTGATTAGATTGACTAGTTTTCTGTGAGTATGGTTTCAGTGTGTCTGCCCTCTGATGCCCTCTTGCAACACCTACCATCTTACTTGGGTTTATCTTACCTTGGGCGTAGGGTATCTCTTCATGGCTGCTCCAGCAAAGTGCATCCAATGCTCCTTACCTTGGATGAGGGGTATCTCCTAACTGCCACCCTTCCAATAATATAGGCCTTTTAAATTTCCCATCAGTTCAGTTCAATTGCACAGTCATGTTCAACTAGTTGTGACCCCATAAACTGCAGCACACCAGGCTTCCCTGTCCATCACCAACTCCTGGAGCTTGCCCAACCTCATGTCCTTCAAGTGGTTGATGCCATCCAACCATCTCATCCTCTGGTTATCCCCTTCTCCTCCTGCCTTCAGTCTTTCCCAGGATCAGGGTCTTTTCCAGTTAGTCAGTTCTTTGCATCAGGTGGCCAAAGTATTGGAGTTTGAGCTTCAGCATCAGTCCTTTCAAGGAATATTCAGGACTCATTTCCTTTAGGATAGACTGATTGGATCTCCTTGCAGTCCAAGGGACTCTCAGGAGTCTTCTCCAACACCACAGTTTGAAAGCATCAATTCTTTGGCTCTCAACTTTCTTTATAGTCCAACTCTCACATCCATAGATGACTACTGTAAAAGCCATGGCTTTGACTAGATGGACCTTTTTTGGCAAAGTAATGTCTCTGCTTTTTAATATGATGTCTAGGTTGGTCATAGCTTTTCTTCCAAGGAGCAAGTGTCTTTTAATATCATGGCTGCAATCACCATCTGCAGTGATTTTGGAGCACCCCCCAAAAAGTCTCTCACTGTTTCCATTGTTTCCCCATTTATTTGCTATAAAGTGATGGGACCAGATGCCATGATCTTCGTTTTTTGAATGTTGAGTTTTAAACCAGCTTTTTCACTGTCCTCTTTACTTTCAGCAAGAGGCTCTTCAGTTCCTCTTTTCTTTCTGCCATAAAGGTGCTGTCATTTGCATATCTGAGGTTATTGATATTTCTCCTGGTAATCTTGATTCCAGCTTGTGTTTCATTCAGCCTGGCATTTTGCATGATGTATTCTGTATATAAGTTAAATAAGCAAGGTGATGATATGCAACTTTGATGTATATGACTTCTCTGGTGGCTCAGATGGTAAAGCGTCTGCCTACAATGAGGGAGACCTGGGTTCAATCCTTGGGTCGGGAAGATCTCCTGGAGAAGGAAATGGCAACCCACTCCAGTACCAGTTTGTTGGTACTGGTATTTGAAACCAGTCTGTTTTTTTCATGTCTGGTTCTAAGTGTTGCTTCTTGACCTGCATACAGATTTCTTAGGAGGGAGGTTAGGTGGTCTGGTATTCACATCTCTTTAAGAATTTTCCACAGTTTATTGTGATCTTCACAGTCAAAGGCTTTGGCCTAATCAATAAAGCAGAAGTAGATGTTTTTCTGGAACTCTTGCTTTTTTGATGATCCAGTGGATATTGGCAACTTGATCTCTGGTTCCTCTGCCTTTTCTAAATCCAACTTGAACATCTGTAAGTTCCTGGTTCATGTACTGTTGAAACCTGGCTTGAAGAATTTTGATCATTACTTTGCTAGCATGTGAGATGAGTGCAGTTGTGCGGTAGTTTCAATATTCTTTGATGTTACCTTTCTTTGGATAGGAATTAAAACTGACTTTTTCCAGTCCTGTGGCCTCTGCTGAGTTTTCCAAATTTGCTGGCATATTGAGTGCAGCACCTCCTAAGACCCACTTGAATTTTCATTATTGGTGTCTGGCTCTATGTGAGTGATCACACCATCATGGTTATTTGGGTTATTAAGATGTTTTCCCCATGTTAATATTTTTACCTCAGCTTCCTAAGTGGCACCAGTGGTAAAGAATCCTCCTGCCACTGAAGGAGAGCAAGAGATGTGGGTTCAATCCCTGAGTCAGGAAGATCGACTGGAGTAGGAAATGGATCTTTATTTCATCATATAGTCTAGTGTCCATTCAATTCAAATGTGGTACTCTCTTTAGTATTTCTTCCATGGTACTGAATATTTGATGTATTTAATACTTATGGCTTAAAGTTTCAGAGTGACCATATACTTTATCTTTTAACTAAGCACAATTCTTAGAGTGAAACAAGTTTCTGGGAGGGAAAGCAGTACTGCTCTTAGGAGTACCTATTAATTCCTATGATTTTAAATGTTATCTAGCTCAGGGGTCAGCAGACTGTAGGATCAGATGGCCAGTTATTTAGGCTGCATGCATTGTATAGTCTCTATTACAACTATGCAGCTTTGTCAGTGTAGTGTGAAAGGAGTCATAGATTGTGTTTTAATAAAACTTTAGTTATACACACAGATGTTGGCTCAGAGTTGGGTTTGGTTTGTCTACCCTAATATATACCATCTAAATACTGCTGCTGCTGCTGCTAAGTCACTTCAGTCATGTCCGACTCCATGCGACCCCATAGACAGCAGCCCACCAGGCTCCCCCGTCCCTGGGATTCTCCAGGCAAGAACACTGGAGTGGGTTGCCATTTCCTTCTCCAATGCATGAAAGTGAAAAGTGAAAAGTGAAAGTGAAGTCTCTCAGTCATGTCCGACTCTTCGCGACCCCATGGACTGCAGCCCACCAGGCTCCTCTGTCCATGGGATTTTCCAGGCAAGAGTACTGGAGTGGGGTGCCATTGCCTTCTCTGATCTAAATACTAACTAGTCCCAAATATACATCTTTATTTATGACATCATCTTGTACCCTATGTAATGTATCCAACTTTCTATTTGATATCTCTTCTAAGATATTCAATCTGTAGCCATACTTAAAACATCCAAAGCAAAATACCTGCTATGTCTATTATACATCTGTTGTTCCCCCAGTCCTGCAATCACAGCAATTAGCAACACAAGGCACCTAGCTGTGCAAGCCAAAATCCTTGAAATGTATATGTTTGGTCTCCCTCTTTATCACTATCCTCATTCTTTTTATCAGTAAGTTGTGCTATCTATAATCTTAAACTACGACCTGAATTTGACAATTGCTTACTCTCTTAACCCCTTTTCCCCACCACCAAGTACAAAGCACCACCCACTCTTCTACATTAATGCAATAACCTCCAGTTGCTTGCCTTCCAGTCTGTCTGCCTTTGAACATTGCATCTGGGACTTGCTTTTCAAATAATAAATAAAATCTTGCTGTTTTCTCCCCAGGTAACTTGCACATTCATAAGAATATCCAGATACTTTGTAGTGATCTTGTATTATTTTTTTTTTTACTCATATAATTTTTTTGCAACTCTTCGCTTTAATTTTAATTTTATTTTCTAGTCATAATTTTATTTTTGCTCTTTCTTGATTGTGTCAAACCTCAGGCACACTGTGCTTTTTTTTTTCTTAAATGAACAAAGTGGGTTTTATTAGTAAATAGGAAAAAATTCTGACTGCCATTCAAGATTATTCCAAATCCTTCCTAATGACAAAATACTCTTTGGCTATACAGGATTACAGGGGATGGGCTTTCCTAAGTGTATTGAAAGAAACCATTAAGGGTTTTTTAACCTGAAGGACCATTTTAATTGCTTCTGGTTGATCAAAGGGACACTTTGCTTGATCTACCATAGCAAAAGAATGAGAAACACATAGTAAGCATAAAATTGGGCATTCTTTGGATAGTTATCTGTCTGATCTGGGGATGTATCTGGTGGAATAATTGGCATTTTTTATCCTTTCTTAGGTTCTTTGTACTCACTGTTTCTCTTCAAATATTCAATTTACTGTGGATTTTCACCAGGTTTGTGCAACATTCTTATAGTCCCTAAGACTACCTTGAAGTTTAATAACTTACTAGAGTAGAATACCTTATAGATCTTAGGATACCTATTATCCTCATGGATACAGTGTATTGTAGTGGAAGCATACAGATTAAAATCAGCTATGGAAAAGGTGCATACAGTAGAGGCCAAGAAGATGAAGACCAGAGATTCCAGTTGCCCTTTTTGAGTGGAATCATGTGAACAATACTAATTTCTTTGAAGAACAATGTGTGACAGTACTCCATATGTACTGTCAGCCAAGGACTCTCACAAGAAACTTGTTATTCAGAGGTTTTATTAGATATTGGTCACATATACAAGGACAATGGCACCCCACTCCAGTACTCTTGCCTGGAAAATCCCATGGACAGAGGAGCCTGGTAGGCTGCAGTCCATGGGGTCGCAAAGAGTCGGACACGACTGAGCGACTTCACTTTCACTTTTCACTTTCATGCATTGGAGACGGAAATGGCAACCCACTCCACTGTTCTTGCCAGGAGAATCCCAGGGACAGGGAAGCCTGGTGGGCTGCCGTCTATGGGGTCGCACAGAGTCGGACATGACTGAAGTGACTTAGTAGCAGCAGCAGCAAGCAAGGACAGACATCTACATGGCTGGCCTTAGTCTCCAGCCGCTCTGGAAATTGAGCTGATACTGAGTTGCCCAAGAGCTCCACTATGAATCACATAGTTAGATTAAACTATCTGGCATGGTCCAAGGTTCCCAGGTAAACAGGCACTCATAAATCAGGACATTCCCAGTGCTTAGAGATTCCTTCCTAGGAGTTGAGGACAAATGGTCAGATCTTTCTTTGGTCAGGGTTAATCTGCTGCACAGCTTGCTTCCTCATTTTTTCTAAGTATCTAATTGACACATCACAAAGGCTTTGGTAACCATGTAATCTAGCTACTGGCTCTATTACCCACCACAACTAGAATGTGAGCTCTATGAGGGCAGAATTTTTCTAAGTCAGTACTGCATTCCTGTGGATTAGGTTCTGAAAAGATATTTTTAATTGTGAAGTCTAAAACAAGTAGACTTAATTAAGTCAATGTGCTTAAGTATATATATGTAAAATGTAATATCTTGAACAAAGTCTGATAATTTTTGTGAGTGGGGCAAAACCAAAATTCATTAATTATTTTCTTCTATCTTAGACTTTTCTTATAACATGAGGACTGACATATTTAACAGGTTATTTCTTACATAGTATGGGAAATTATCACAATTTGATGAATGTCACATTCTCAGAGCTTATAATGCTTTCTTATAGTTTTGAAAATAAATTATAATTTAAAATATATTTAAGATTAAGAAAATTGAGCATTGTATATCATTTTCAAAGGTACAAGGTTGATTTTTTTAGATACATCAAATCAGGCAGGATTCAAATCATGTTTATTTCTTCATTAGACAACATTGTACAATTTCTTCTTTAGAAAGATAACAGTTTAGCTATTAGTGTCCTATAAAATATCACATTAATAAAAGCATCATTTTCTGAGTACACTGTGATAACTGAAAATATTTCAGTAGATGGACTGTGGTAAACATCAGTGAAAGATTCACATATAGAAAAAGCATTTAAACACTGTCTTAAATCTACATGTGAACATGCTGAGGATGTCCTTTGTAAAGAAGTAAACTAAAGAATTATTTTAAATTTACTCATGTATAGTTATTATACTAGTTTTCCACTAATTGGAAAAGGATCAGTATGTACTGTTTCATTTCACTCCCATCTGTTGAATCTCTAATGTCTTTCAATTCAAGGAATTACATACAGTGAAAGAATAAAGACATAGGATACTATTATATTTTATATTACCCCTTATTGAGTAACATTATATTTGAGTAAGTTTTTATGTCTCCTTGTTCATGGAAAAATTAGCTCATGTATATACCAGTGGCAGGAAGGAGGTTATCATAGAGCAAACAATTTTATCTGGGTCTCGGGAAAGAGAGTTTGTATAATGCGTAACACAAAGGTCACATGGAAATTTGATACTTTTGAAAACTTAAAAGTAATTGTGTTATGTAGCACTTATTATATTGCATTTGATTATTTTGAGTAAATAGAAAAACCTTCATGTTGGCTTTATAGTACAAAATTATATCTACAAATCAATCTGTAGAGGAAAAATAAGTAATATAAAGGATGAAAATCATCTGTAGGTTAACAAGATAAAAAATACACATATATCATTTTACTTTTGACATTTCATAGGAAACTCATGAAACTGAGAGGAACATTAAAGGTTACCAGATTTGAAATTCTAATTTTTCAAACGAGGAATCAGAAAAGCTTATCTGAGTATTAGAAAATGTGCTTGCTGATGGAAGCCTCATCTTTAATAACTTTGATGAAAGTAAACATTTTGGTAAAAAGTTTTCGTAGCTTGAGAAGTATGCTCTCACGTGTGTGCTTCTGTTATATGTAATTCTTAATTTTAACATTTGTTATCTAGTTGTTAATTCTCACATTGTCTGCTATATGGAAATTTCTCTCTTCAATACCTATGCAATGTCTGTATCTCTGTGGGTGACTGATTCCTGCACATCACCCCAATTTCATCAACATGGATAGTAATTGCTTCCTACTTTGAGCTGCCAGAGCACTGGGTTCAAAACCCAATGCTGCTTTTTATAGTTTAAATGTGCAGCATATCCTTCACAATATCACCAGAGGAATCTTCCTGAAAGACATTTGATCCCTAGTTTAAGAACCAAGTTCAACTAGAGAAAAGAATTGAAAGTTGTTAATTTCATTGGATAGAATAAGTTTAAAAGGACACCTAAACTGAAACTGTTAAAAAAAAAAATGTTATCTTGGTACCTCAGTTCAGTCACTCAGTCGTGTCCGACTCTGCGACCCCATGAATCGCAGCACACCAGGCCTCCCTGTCCATCACCAGCTCCCGGAGTTCACTGAGACTCATGTCCATCGAGTCAGTGATGCCATCCAGCCATCTCATCCTCTGTCATCCCCTTCTCCTCCTGCCCCCAATCCCTCCCAGCATCAGAGTCTTTTCCAATGAGTCAACTCTTCACATGAGGTGGCCAAAGTACTGGAGTTTCAGCTTTAGCATCATTCCTTCCAAAGAAATCCCAGGGCTGATTCCTTCAGAATGGACTGGTTGGATCTCCTTGCAGTCCAAGGGACTCTCAAGAGTCTTCTCCAACACCACAGTTCAAAAGCATCAATTCTTCGGCGCTCAGCCTTCTTCACAGTCCAACTCTCACATCCATACATGACCACTGGAAAAACCATAGCCTTGACTAGATGGACCTTTGTTGGCAAAGTAATGTCTCTGCTTTTGAACATGCTATCTAGGTTGGTCATAACTTTCCTTCCAAGGAGTAAGCATCTTTTAATTTCATGGCTGCAGTCACCATCTGCAGTGATTTTGGAGCCCAGAAAAATAAAGTCTGACAGTGTTTCCACTGTTTCCCCATCTATTTCCCATGAAGTGATGGGACCGGATGCCATGATCTTAGTTTTCTGAATGTTGAGCTTTAAGCCAACTTTTTCACTCTCCACTTTCACTTTCATCAAGAGGCTTTTGAGTTCCTCGTCACTTTCTGCCATAAGGGTGGTGTCATCTGCATATCTGAGGTTATTGACATTTCTCCCAGCAATCTTGATTCCAGCTTGTGTTTCTTCCAGTCCAGCGTTTCTCATGATGTACTCTGCATATGAGTTAAATAAGCAGGGTGACAATATACAGCCTTGACGTACTCCTTTTCCTATTTGGAACCAGTCTGTTGTTCCATGTCCAGTTCTAACTGTTGCTTCCTGACCTGCATACAGTTTTCTCAAGAGGCAGATCAGGTGGTCTGGTATCCCCATCTCTTTCAGAATTTTCCACAGTTTATTGTGATCCACACAGTCAAAGGCTTTGGCATAGTCAATAAAGCAGAAATAGATGTTTTTCTGGAACTCTCTTGCTTTTTCCATGATCCAGCGGATGTTGGCAATTTGATCTCTGGTTCCTCTGCCTTTTCTAAAACCAGCTTGAACATCAGGAAGTTCACGGTTCACATTTTGCTGAAGCCTGGCTTGGAGAATTTTTAGCATTACTTTACTAGCATGTGAGATGAGTGCAATTGGTACCTAGTAGTATACAAAACAAAATTCAAATTCTCTTTGTGGCGTCAAGTTTCCAATATCTGTCCCATTCTGGTCTTCTGATTTTTCTCCTGCAGAGACCCTGTTCTCTCTCATGCCATGAACAATCATGCCTTAGTATCTTTGATGTGGTGTTTCTTCTCATCTCTGCCCATGTTCCTCTCTCCAGAAGATTTGCTGAATGGACTCTTCAGGTCCAGCTGAAATGTAACTTCCTTGTGAAGACTGACCTCATTCACTCAGGTATAGTCACTGTTTTCTTCCTCATAAGATTTCTAGAATATTAATAATTTCCTGTTACACTTTTGTAACAGGAAAAATGTTAGTAAAAGTCAAAATCTTCATAATGGCCTTTGGGACCCTATGTTGTTCTTTATAGTTTACTTGTCTCCTCCAGATACACCTTTGAACTCATGCTCTTGTCTCAAATCTTTCCCACTGGTTATACCCTGCCTTCAGTGGTCTTCATAAAGATAGCCAAATGACCATCTTCTTCATCTCCTCTGAGAATTTGTTTAAATGTCTTCTTAATGAGACCTATCATGACCACCATATTTAAAATTGCAAATGCCCTAACCTGTCTACTTTATACTGTGTTTTTGTCATAATGTTTATCATTTTATAAAAACAATACAATTTATTTATATGTTTTATTTTTAAATCATTTGATGCACCCAATTTACTATAAGTCCTATGTGGGCATATATTTTGTTTATTTTTACTATAGATGCATATCAAACATCTAGAATACTGCCCATTTAATAAATATTAGCTAAAAGAAAACTTAAATCTTGAGCAAGTTTCTTTGCCTCTTCAACCTCTACTTCCTTGTATTTAAAACAGGTCCTAAGAACTCCTAAGTGAGAAGGCTACTGTGGTGAATGAGATGATACATGTAAAGCAGTTACCATAGTCCTTCACTCATCATTACTAAATTAGTAATGTTAAGTCATATTATTCATGATTGTACTATTTTCTTAGTTTTTAAGATTAAGAAACCTAAACTCTTAACTGTTATGCTTAGAAAAATAAAAAAAAAAAAAAAAAAGGAGAAAAACCCAGGGAAGTATTTATAGGTGGAAATTGTTAAGTTATATAATTGTGTATTTTTTAACTTCAGAAATATGAAAAATGACATTTTGTAATATAAAAGTAATGTTTGAGCTATTACTACATTAACAGAAGTAATTTCTAGAAATCTCAATAATTCTTTTCCAATAGCAATATAAAGAATGACATCATATTTTAAATTATCAGAGGACCATTTTTGTTAAAACTCACCTCAAAACAAATAAAGTACCATTAAAACTTAAGCCATTTTGTATAGAACAGTCTTATGGACTCTGTGAGAGAGGGAGAGGGTGGGAAGATTTGGGAGAATGGCATTGAAACATGTAAAATATCATGTATGAAACGAGTTGCCAGTCCAGGTTCGATGCACGATACTGGATGCTTGGGGCTGGTGCACTGGGATGACCCAGAGGGATGGAATGGGGAGGGAGGAGGGAGGAGGGTTCAGGATGGGGAACACATGTATACCTGTGGCGGATTCATTTTGATATTTGGCAAAACTAATACAATTATGTAAAGTTTAAAAATAAAATAAAATTAAAAAAAAATGATAAAAAAATTAAAAAAAAATCTATTAACAACAACAAAAAAAAACTAGATCAAGGTAATAAACATAGTTTTAAAAATAAAAGCAATTGGTATTGATGGCATTAAAAGAAACTCAGCATTCTCTTACCCTAGCCTTCTATGTGCCCTAATATAATAGACTCAGTGAGACTTTAATTATCTCTATTAACAGCATTCTGGTTCTTCACATATCTAAGTATCTTAATATCTTATCACATATCACATATCGTAATATCTCTTATTGAAGAAAAGTATGATACTAGCCTGATGCTTGTTTCTTGGAGGTCATTTGTTGTTCTATTGTTTTTGTTGGTGGTGTTGTTCTGTTCTTTTTGTCTTTAAAGTATAACATTCTACAACAATTTCTCTATGAATCAATTTTAAAAATATTATATACCTTGGTACTCAATGCTTAGTAAGCCTCTTGCCCTCTTACAGAATTAATTTCCCTCCTGTGCAGACATTTTTGTATTAGCAAGATATTTTAGTTTTCCAAAAACACTTTCTTATACTCTCTTCCCTGTTCCTAATTCCCGTCCTGTCTTAGGTATTTAGAACTTTTTGAATCTCTCAAACATCTTGAAATTTTCTAAAGAAAATGAATCATACAAACACGTCTCCTTATCATAATATTATTTATTCTTAAAGATAGATATTTAAGAATGAAACAATAAGAAGTTTGGCTGGAAGCTGAATGGTATTGGGCAGAACTTGGAAACTGATAGATTTTTCTCTAGTGTCACATGTTACCATGTTATGATAAAGATGACTCTAGTATGAAATGAATATGTATACATGAGCTGCTTTATTTGTATTCCCATAATATATTTACCATTGTGAGAAATATTTTATGTTAGGATAGAAAACTTTATTTTTCCTAGTGGAATATCTGTACATGTGTGTAGGTGTATGGGTTTGTACACAAGGGTTTGTAAGATAGAACTAAATTAATTCTAGATTTCAGGACCACATTTTACCCTTGTTTTGATTCATAGTGAATAGTCTATGTTTAACATCTGTGTTTGCACCTCTTATGTCTGTAGATCTCCAAAAGAGAGATAATTTTGTATCCATATATGCGTGTGTAAAAGGTCTGCAGAGAAGAGTATTATTAATACTTTTCTTCAAAAGTACTCTTAGTCTTTTTTTCCTAGAACTATTAAAATGACTATTAATTTGTGTATTCACATTTAATTCTGTTTAATAAGAGAATTAAGCACAGTGGTTTCTCACTAAATGGTACAGAAAATCTTCAGTGACATGAAGAAGAATTTTGAAAATGTATTTTCCAAATAGCTCACATATTTAATGCAAAGAAGAAATTATCCATCATTTTTTCCCTACGATTGTGTTGAATTGCCAAGAGTGTCTAATTAGACAAAGATCATGGAAACAGCAACACCTCAATCTATTGTTTATGCAAATATTTGTATAGCAGAAAATTGTAAGTTAACATTATAACATATTTTACAAATACTGTCTAAATTATGTTTACAGATCAGTATTAGATTTTATAAGAATATTGTTAGCACATGTAATTAAACATTAGAAGGTTTACTATTTGGCATGTGAGAGAGTTAATTCTTAGGTAGGTTGATAAGGAGTCCAGGACCCTCAAGGAGGAAGGGGTCCAGTGCCTTCAAGGAGGAGAAAGGGATCCAGAGCTCTTGAGGAGGAGAAAGGGACAATTTTTTTTTCTACATTCTTTTGTCTTAGTCACATAAGAAGTTTTTTTTTAAGCCCAGAGCTAATGATTACACAACAAAAGAACTCATCTTGACAAGGGTATGTTTTTTCTTATTCTGTGCTAATGATTATATAACAACAATGTATCTTGCTCGAGGACATGTTTCTTCTTCTTAACAAGCACCTTCTGAATAACCCTGTTTTCTTGTGGGGGAGTGGGTCTGGTTCAGTTCGGTCGCTCAGTCATGTCCGACTCTTTGCAACCCCATGAATTGCAGCCCGCCAGGCCTCCCTGTCCATCACCAACTCCCGGAGTTCACTCAGACTCACGTCCATCAAGTCAGTGATGCCATCCAGCCATCTCATCCTCTGTCGTCCCCTTCTCCTCCTGCCCCCAATCCCTCCCAGCATCAGAGTCTTTTCCAGTGAGTCAACTCTTCACATGAGATGGCCAAAGTACTGGAATTTCAGCTTTAGCATCATTCTCTCCAAAGAACACCCAGGACTGATCTCCTTCAGAATGGACTGGTTGGATCTCCTTGCAGTTCAAGGGACTTGCAAGAGTCTTCTCCAACACCACAGTTCAAAAGCATCAATTCTTCGGTGCTCAGCCTTCTTCACAGTCCAACTCTCACATCCATACATGACCACAAGAAAAACCCTAGCCTTGACTAGATGGACCTTTGTTGGCAAAGTAATGTCTCTGCTTTTGAATATGCTATCTAGGTTGGACATAACTTTCCTTCCAAGGAGTAAGCGTCTTTTAATTTCATGGCTGCAGTCACTATCTGCAGTGATTTTGGAGTCCAAAAAAATACAGTCTGCCACTGTTTCCACTGTTTCCCCATCTATTTCCCATGAAGTGATGGGACCAGATGCCATGATCTTCGTTTTCTGAATGTTGAGCTTTAAGCCAACTTTTTCACTCTCCACTTTCACTTTCATCAAGAGGCTTTTGAGTTCCTCATCACTTTCTGCCATAAGGGTGGTGTCATCTGCATATCTGAGGTTATTGATATTTCTCCCGGCAATCTTGATTCCAGCTTGTGCTTCTTTCAGCCCAGCGTTTCTCATGATGTACTCTGCATATAAGCTAAATAAGCAGGGTGATAATATATAGCCTCGAAGACCTTTCTATTGATAGTAACCAACTGAAAAAATATATAAGGCCTTGATAAAACTAGCGGATGGGGCTCTCTCCATCCCCCTTCTGATGTCTATGTCAGAAGCTTTCTCTGCCCTTTCTCACTATAATAAAACTTTTGTCACACAAAACCCTGAGTGATCAGGCCTGGTCCCTGGTCCCAAAGCTAAATCTTCTTTGGAGATCATGAATCTGACATTGTTCACCATAAGCTATCAAGAGGAAGTAAAATGTGAACAGGCAAGGGCTATTATCTCTTCAAATTTTCACTAGAATCAATACTCAGGTAAGTGCAATTCAAATTTTGAACAGTGTTAATTAGTCAATAACATTTTTTAATATAAATTTATTTATTTTAACTGGAGGCTAATTACTTTACAATATTGTATTGGTTTTGCCATACATCAGCATGAATCCACCACATGTGTACACGTGTTCCCCATCCTGAACCCCCCTCCCACCTCCCTCCACATACCATCCCTCTGGGTCATCCCAGCACATCAGCCCCGAGCATCCTGTATCATGCATCAAACCTGGTCTAGCAATTCGTTTCATATATGATATTATACATGTTTTAATGCCATTCTCCCAAATCATCCCACCCTTGCCCTCTCCTGCAGAGTCCAAAAGACTGTTCTATACATCTGTGTCTTCTTTGCTGTCTTGCATACAGGGTTATCATTAAGTCAATAACTTTTGAATAGAAGTTATTTGAGACTGACCTTTCTAAACTAGCCATATTCTTTTTGAAATGCATGTTTCATATTATAACTTAATGTCCAAGTAATGAAATTCTATAAATTGTCTTCATAGTAATCAGTAGTGTATTTAGAATATTTTTCTTGTAAATTACTTAAGGAGACAGATCTGAAAATTGTGATTACAGAGTGAATATATGTATTGTTACTTGTAAGGCGTGTCATGAAGAAATATTGTGTAGTACCTTAAGTGTCTCTGGAGTAATACCTAATAATTCTCTGTAGAGCTCTAAAGAAACCTGAAATGATAACTTACAAGCCTTTTGATTATTGAGGTATTTTAGGGAGGGTTTCCAAATATTTTGGGATACAAATCTTTCCTTTCTTGCCTTAAATTTGTTAAGATATTTGAAACAATGTCAAAAGATTCACAACTCCAAGAGACAAAAGTAATTCAAAGTATTATGAAAAGTAAGTCTCCAATTATTTTCTACTTGAGAGAAAAATAAGACATTATCTAATGTTACCTACATTGATTTCTTATTTCTCTCCTCATGAGCTTTCCTTTTTTGTTTCAACCATCTAAATAGTGGCAACTTCTATCTATAATCAGAGAAAGTTGCTAAAAGTTTAGTCATTCACTTGCCTTTCAAGATACTAGCCCCAGTATCTCTCATGAATATTAATGCAAAATCCTCATCAAAAATTTTTATATCGAGTATAATTTTCATGCATTTATACAAATATATAACTTTAAAACTTTTAGTAACTCAAGTATATTTATATACATTTTAAAAATGTGGACATAATAATACACATGAATGAATGAGGCTTACTTTAGTACGGGAAGGTGGTTCAGTATTTGACAATCAATCATGATAATCCACCATGTCAACAAGCTTGTAAAGAAAAATCATGATGATATCACTTGACATAGAAAAAGCATTTGATACTACTGTATAACATGAAATAGATGGGCAACAAAAATTTTATGTATGCAATATTCAGTATCTTGTGTTAACTAGTGATGGAGAATAATCTGAAAAAAAAATTATATATATGTGTGTGCTTGTTGTTAGGTGGGTCACTTGCTGTGTACCTGGAGTTGACAGTGTTTAGGATCAGCTATACCTCAATAAAAAAGAAAAAGGAAGAAAGAAATATCATTTGATGAAATTCAGGCCTAATTATGATTTAAAGAAAAGCCTCTTAATAACTAAGAATAAAGGAAAACTTCTTTAACCTTATAAAGAACATCTACAGCTAATATAATACTTAATGATGAAATGTCTCCTAATATTGAGAACAGGGCAAAATGTCTGTTCTCAAGACTCATAGTCACATAATTCCAGAATTTCTAACCAAGGCAGTAATAAGAAAAGGGTGCAAAAAGGAAAGTACACAGTTTTCAAAGGAAAGAATAAAGAAATGTCTGTATATGGCATGACTGTATATGTAGAAAATCTCAAGGAATTTACAAAAAGAAAAAAAAAGAAAAAATAGACATTCTTAGAACTGAGTCACAAGATTCAAGATCAACACAAAAATCAATTGCATTTCTGTATACCAACAATAAACAATTGAGAAATAAAATGAAAAATAGTGTAATTCTCAGCTGCAAAATGAAAATGAAATAATTAGGTGTAACTGTCACAAAACTATAAAATACTATTGAAATAAATGACAGTAGAAGTACTATTTAAAGAAACATACCAAATTCATGCTGAAGTATCAAGACTGTGTGATATTGCTGAGAGAGACATATAGATTGATGGAATCAAATGCAGAACTCAAAAATAAATTCACATAAATATGCCTAACTTTTGATAAAGGAATGAAAGCAACTCAATGGAAAGGAGGGGATATCTTTCAAAGAATGGGGCTAGAGAAATTGGATTTTCATAGACAAGTAAATCTCCACGTGAAACTTAAACACCGTATATAAAAATTAACTCAAAATGGATCACAGCCTTAAAGTACAATGTAAACCTGTAAAACTGCAAGACAAAAATATAGAGAAAAATGTTTTAGGGCCTAAGTCCAAGTGAAGGTTTATTATATATGATACCAAAAACATAATCCATAAAATAAAAAATTGATAATTGACCTCATTGAGATTAAAAACTTTTGATCTGTAAAATACTGCTGCTGCTGCTAAGTCACTTCAGTCGTGTCCGACTCTGTGTGACCCCATAGACAGCAGCCCACCAGGCTCCCCCATCCCTGGGATTCTCCAGGCAAGAACACTGGAGTGGTTGCCATTTCCTTCTTCAATGCATGAAAAGTGAAAAGTGAAAGTGAAGTTGCTCAGTCATGTCTGACTCCCAGCTAAGAGGATGAAAAGTCAAGCTGCAGAGTTGTAGAACATATTTGTTAATCTTGTAGTCACTTGTAGATAGAAGAACTTTTATCATTATCAAATAAAGGACTATCAAACATCAACAATGAATAAACAGTAAAATAAGAAAAAGGGCAAAATATATACATAGACATTTCACCGAAGAAGAAACACAGATGGCAAATCATCACGTGAAAAGATGTTCAAATTTATTACTGTTAGGAAAATGCAAATTAAAACTGCAATAACATATTACTATATACCAGTCAGAATGGCTTAAATAAAAAATAGTGCTAAGACTAAATGCTGATGAAAACATGGAAAAATTGGATCACTCATACATGAGAATTTAAAATGGCCCAGCTTCTCTGAAAAAGTAGCAGTCCCTTTAAAAAAAAAATGACTTACCATATGATCCACCAGTTTCACTCCTGGGCATTTATCCCAGAGAAATGAAAAATTATTTTCACACAGACACTTGTACATAGCAGGTTTATTTATGTATTTATTTTTAAAAATAGTATAAAACTTGAAACTCCTCAAACTGTCCTGCAATTAAGTTAATGGTTAAAGAACTGTGGTATATCCACACCCATGGTATAATACCCAGCAATATAAGGAAACAACTTATTGGTATACACACAATTTTAATGAACCTCAAGAAAATGTGAGGTAAAAAAACCAGTATTACATGATTCCACTAATTTTTGAAATAACATAATTAGAGAGATGAAGAACTGATTGGTGATTACCAGAGTTTAGGGAAAATAGGAAGGGCTGGATGTGACTATGAAGGTATAACCTGAGGGAGATTTGTGGCAGTAGTATAGATGACTTTCTTGATTGTCGGGTTGCTTACATGAAGCCACCCCTGTAATAAAATTGCATAGCTGCACACATGCGTGCGTGCACACACACACACACACACACACACACACACACACAAATGAGAGTTGATAAATATAAGTAGTGAAATCTGAATAAAGTCCTGTTAATTGTACTAACATCAATTTCCTAATTTTAATGCTGCACTCTACTTACGTAAGATGTTAAAAGGAGAGAATGCATAAAGGGTGCAATAAGACCTAAAAATGAGAGTCCCAGAAAAACATCTATTTCTGCTTTATTGACTATGCCAAAGCCTTTGACTGTGTGGATCACAATAAACTGTGGAAAATTCTTCAAGAGATGGGAATACCAGACCACCTGACCTGCCTCTTGAGAAACCTATATGCAGGTCAGGAAGCAACAGTTAAAACTGGACATGGAACAACAGACTGGTTCCAAATAGGAAAAGGAGTACATCAAGGCTGTATATTGTCACCCGGCTTATTTAATTATATGCAGAGTACATCATGAGAAATGCTGGGCTGGAAAAAGTACAAGCTGGAATATAGATTGCTGGGAGAAATATCAATAACCTCAGATATGCAGGTGATACCACCCTTATGGCAGAAAGGGAAGAAGAACTAAAAAGCCTCTTGATGAAAGTGAAAGAGGAGAGTGAAACAGTTGGCTTAAAGCTCAGCATTCAGAAAATGAAGATCATGGCATCTGGTCCCATCACTTCATGGGAAATAGATAGGGAAACAGTGTCAGAATTTATTTTTTTGGACTCCAAAATCACTGCAGATGGTGACTGCAGCCATGAAATTAAAAGACGCTTACTCCTTGGAAGAAAAGTTATGACCAACCTAGATAGTGTATTGAAAAGCAGAGACATTACTTTGCCAACAAAGGTCCATCTAGTCAAGGCTATGGTTTTTCCAGTGGTCCTGTATGGATGTGAGAGTTGGACAGTGAAGAAATCTGAACGCCTAAGAATTGATGCTTTTGAACTGTGGTGTTGGAGAAGACTCTTGAGAGTCCCTTGGACTGCAAGGAGATCCAGCCAGTCCATTCTAAAGGAGATCAGCCCTAGGTGTTCTTTGGAAGGACTGATGCTAAAACTGAAACTCCAGTACTTTGGCCACCTCATGCGACGAGTTGACTCATTGGAAAAGACTCTGATGCTGGGAGGGATTGGGGGCAAGAGGAGAAGGGGACGACAGAGGATGAGATGGCTGGATGGCATCACTGACTCGATGGACGTGAGTCTGAGTGAACTCCAGGAGTTGTAGATGGACAGGGAGGCCTGGCGTGCTGTGATTCATGGGGTTGCAAAGAGTTGGACATGACTGAGCGACTGCACTGAACTGAAGTAATCCTGGTGTTCGTTAACAACTGAATCACTCTCTAATTTCTGCCTCTGTTGTCCCATAGCATTCTCCCTATGTCAGTGTGTCCGTGTTCAAATTTGCCTCTTTTTGTAAGGACACCATTCCTTGGAGTATGGCCTATCCCAATCCAATATGACCTCATCTTAACTTACTTGGTTATATTACAGAAAATTTTTCCAAATAAGGTTGGCAATACAAGTACTGGGAGTAAGCTATGCTCCCAGAATCTATATTCCAGCAAATACATCATCAAACTAATGTTCTGATTTTTATCATTTGACCAATATTGTCAATTTCCACTTTTACCAAATAGCTATCCTGGACTCCAGTAATTCTATATTGTTACCATTCAATATAATATTAATTTTAGCCTCTACCTTAATGTATATTGTTTTTCCACCTTAATGTATATTGCTGGCTTCCACATTTTGTAGTATGATAGGCCGTTTGAGATTCAAATTATGGAACCTCCTCCAAACTTGTGCAACCAAACTTTATTTCCTCTAAGTCTCTTGTACAATAGTTACAATTAGCATTGGAGAATAAGCTCATGAGGTATGTGCCCATGTTGTTATCTACAGTCATATCTTATGTATATATACATGTATTTTTTTTCCTTCAAGGGGAAAATGAATATGCATATAAAACACTATTAAATAATTGAATATGTGAATGTATGTTTAAAGTAGGTAAATAAAGTTACGGACACATGGGCCTTTTTATCGAATTGTGGCCTCAAATGTGTGCTCTAAATAGATGTTTGTTTTCATATGAAGAGACAGTTAATACAATCTCAGTTATAACAGTGCAATATTGTTTTATTAAGATTTTTTAAATATAAGAAGATAGAGTGGCAAGGGAAATATTTTGTTTTTTTTTTTATACTGTGATTTCAAAGTCCTAGTTATTTGCCAAGAAACAGGGATGAAAATAGATTTCATACAAAAAATGAAACTAGTCAACAAAAATGGAAAGAGATTTTGGTGTTTTTATCTCTCTTTCCTCTCTCTCTCTCCTCTATAGCCTTTGTAGTCATATCCCTAGGCTAATAAAGTGCTGCCTTTTTCCTTCAGTTTCCTCATTCCTTTTTCATTGTATCTTGAATTACCTTAGTTTCTGTTGACTTTACCCAATAAAATACTTCTTTACCTGCAGAAATACTCTGTAAGATATTATTTTTAGAATGTCAATTACATAAAATTTAATAAATTCCAATTTTAGTTTACCACTTTTGATTCTTCTGACTTTGATATTTTCCTTAATATCATTTTAATTTCATTGTATTTGTTATATTTTGACTGTCTTTATTGCTTGTTTTATATCCTGTGTTAATTACTTTGTTTCTCTTCTAACCTAATTTTCTCCTTCACTACTCAAGGGAATTTTCTCTTTTAATACCAAAAAACCCAAGAACTCCTCCAAAATATAAACTCTAGCTTTAAGGCAGAATAATTCAATCCACTATGAAAATATCTAGGTTGATAATAATTACATATTTTAAAAAGCAATATGCCAGGCATTGCATACAGTTTCAAAAATCAGATAAAGGACAAGTGTTGACCTCTAAAGCTTACAATCAAGTAAAATGCATAAGAAGGATACATTTAATTGCTTTACAGACAAATTTAAATGAAGGCAACAGAAAAGTCACAAAGACATGATGTTCAGAAGGCTGAAGATAGAGAGACTAGGGAAGAGAGAGAACAATGAAAAGAATGTTTAGGTCTCTATGAAGGCTTTTTGGATAATGTGCCATTTAAATAAGACCTGAAGCGAATGACGATTTTAACAGATAACATAATTTGAGATTTTCAGGATACTGCCTCTCCCATAAACATCTTTAATCTTTGAGAAAGTTATTTTACCTCATTAAACATGACCTATTAGCAGAAAAGAGGATGAGTATATAAAGGCTACCTAAGTTGTAAAGTTACTGTGAAGTGTGTGATCCATTTAAAGCACCTTGTAAATTTTATATACTATATGTTTCAGAACATATAAATTTTTTTCTTTTTTCACTATTTTGGAAGAAAATCTGGGATGGTCATCATAGATTAACGACGAGAACAAAGGTAAATGTCCTACAAATGTTAGTGAAGTAAATCCAGCAATACATTAACTATAGTAGACCAAGACCAAGTATTGTTCATCCCAGATATTTAAGAATAGATTAGACTTATTAGAGAATGGGCTTAACATGATTTTACTTATTTAAAAGCAAAAGAGACAAAAATGCACTAATACATATACTAGTACATATTTGTGGAAAAAGCCTTTTTTTTTTTAAATTTATTTTTTCATTGAAGGATAATTGCCTTACAGAATTTTGTCGTTTTCTGTCGAACCTCAACATTAATCAGCCTTAGGTATACATATGTGCCCTCCCTCTTGAAACTTCTTCCCATCTCCTTCCCCATCCCACCCCTCTAGGTTGATACAGAGCCCTGTTTGATCCTTGAGACATACAGCAAATTCCCATTGGTAATATAAGTTTTTTACATATGGTAATGTAAGTTTCCATATTACTCTCTCCATATATCTCACCCTCTCTACCCCTCCCTACATTTTTCATAAATCTGTTGTCTATATCTGTTTATCCATTGCTACCCTGAAAATAAATTCTTCAGTACCATCTTTCTAGATTCTGTATATATGCATTAGTATATGGTATTCATCTTTCTCTTTCTGACTTCAGTTCAGTTCAGTCACTCAGTCATGTCTAACTCTTTGTGACCCCATGGACTGCAGCATGCCAGGCCTCCCTGCCCATCACCAACTCCTGGAGCTTATTCAAATTCATGTCCAAAGAGTAAGTGATGCCATCCAACCAACCGCCATCTGTTGTTTCATTCTACTGCCTTCAATCTTTCCCAGGATCAAGGTATTTTCCAGTGAGTCAGTTCTTCGCATCAGGTGACCAAAGTATTGGAGTTTCAGCTTCAGCATCAGCCCTTCCAATGAATATTCAGGACTGATTTCCTTTATCATGGACTGGTTGGATCTCTTTCAGTCCAAGGGACTTTCAAGAGTCATCAGCAACACCGTAGTTCAAAAGCATCAGTTCTTCAGGGCTCAGCTTTCTTTATAGTCCAGCTCCCACATCCATACATAACTACTGGTAAAACTATAGCATTGACTAGATGGACATTTGTTGGCAAAGTAGTGTCTCTGCTTTTAAATATGCTGTCTAAGTTGATCATAATTTTCTTCTAAGGAGCAAGCATCTTTTATAATTTCATGGCCACAACCACCATCTGCAGTGATTTTGGACCCCCCCCCCCCCAAATAAAGGATATCACAGTTTCCATTGTTTCCCCATCTATTTGCCATGAAGTGATGAGACTGGATGCCATGCTTTTAGTTTTTTGAATGTTGAGTTTTAAGCCAACTTTTACACTCTCCTCTTTCACTTTCATCAAGAGGCTCTTCAGTTCTTCTTTGCTTTCTGCCATAAGGGTGGTGACATCTGCATATATGATGCTATTGTTATTTCTCCCAGCAATCTTGATTCCAGCTTGTGTTTCATCCATCCTGGCATTTTGCATGATGTACCCTGCATATAAGTTAAATAAGCAGGGTGACAGTATACAGCTTTGATGTATTTCTTTCCCAATTTGGAACCAGTCTATTGTTCCATGTCCATTTCTAACTGTTGTTTCTTAACCTACATACAGATTTCTCAGGAGGCAGGTAAGGTGATCTTGTTTTCCCATCTTTTGAAGAATTTTCCAAAGTTTGTGTGATCCACACAGTTAAAGGCTTTGGCATGGTCAATAAAGCAGAAGTAGATGTTTTCCTAGAAGTTTATTGCATTTTTGATGATCCAACAGATGTTGGGAATTTGATCTCTGGTTCCTCTGCCTTTTCTAAATCCAGCTTGAACATCTGGAAGTTCATGGTTCACGTATTGCTGAAGCCTGGCTTGCAGAATTTTGAGCATTACTTTGCTAGTGTGTGAGATGAGTGCAATTGTGTGGTAGTTTGAGCGTTCCTTGGCATTGCCTTTCTTTGGGATTGGAATGAAAACTGACCTTTTCCAGTCCTGTGGCCACTGCTGAGTTTTCCAAATTTTCTGACATATTGTGTGCAGTACTCTAACAGCATCATATTTTAGGATTTGAAATAGCTCAGTGGAATTCCATCACCTCCATCAGCTTTGTTAATAGTGATACTTCCTAAAGCCCACTTGACTTCACATTCCAGGATGTCTGACTCCAGGTGAGTGATCATACCATTGTGGTAATCTGGGTCATGAAGGTCTTTTTTGTTTATTTCTTCTATGTAGTCTTGCCACCTCTTCTTAATATCTTCTGCTTCTGTTAGGTCCATCCAATTTCTGTCCTTTATTGTGCCGGTCTTTGCATGAAATGTTCCCTTGGTTTCTCTAATTTTCTTGAAGAGATCTCTAGTCTTTCCCATTCTATTGTTTTCCTGTATTTCTTTGCATTGATTACTGAGGAAGGCTTTCTCATCTCTCCTTGCTATTCTTTGGAACTTTGCATTCAAATGGGTATATCTTTCCTTTTCTCCTTTTCCTTTTGCATCTTTTCTTTTCTCACCTATTTGTAAACACCTTGTCTGACAACCATTTTGCCTTTTTGCGTTTCTTTTTCTTGGGGATGGTCTTGATCACTGCCTCCTGTACAGTGTCACAAACCTCCGTCCATAGTTCTTCAGACACCCTGTCTATCAGATCTAATACCTTGAACCTATTTCTCACATGCAGTGTATAATCATAAGGGATTTGATTTAGATCATACCTGGATGGTCTAGTGATTTTTCCCTACATTCTTCAATTTAAGTTCGAATTTGGCAATAGGAAATTCATGATCTGAACCAGTCAGCTCCTGGTCTTGTTTTTGCTGACTGCACTTCACTTTTTCTGACTTCCTTCTTTTTTTCTTTCACTTTTTCTGACTTACTTCACTCTGCATAATATCTGTAGGTTCATCCACCTCATTAGAACTGACTCAAATGTCATTTTTATTGTTGAGCAATATTCCGTTGTGTATATGTACCACAACTTCTTTATCCATTCATCTATCAATGAACATCTAGCTTCCTTCCATGTTCTAGCTATTGTAAATAGTACTGCAGTGAGAATTGGGATACATGTGTCTTTTTCAATTTTGGTTTCCTCAGGGTATATGCATAGGAGTAGAATTGATTGGTCATATGGTGGTTCTAACCCTAGTTTTTAAGAAATCTCCATACCTTCTTCCATAGTGTCTGTATCAATTTACATTCTTACCAACAGTGCAAAAGCATTCCCTTTCTCCACACCCTCTCCAGCATTTATTGTTTGTCGACTTTTTGATGATGGCCATTCTGACTGGTGTGAGGTGGTATCTCATAGTAGTTTTGATTTGCATTTCTCTAATAATGAGTGATATTGAGCATCTTTTCATGATTTTGTTAGCCATCTGTATGTCCTCTTTGGATAAATGTCTGTTTAAGTCTCTTCCCCACTTTTTGATTGGGTTATTTGTTTTTCTGGTATTGAGTTGTATGAGCTGCTTGTACATTTTGGAAATTAATCTTTTGTCTGTTGTTCATTTGCTATTATTTTCTCCCATTCTAAGGGTTGTGTTTTCAACTTGCTTATAGTTTCCTTTACTGTGCAAAAGCTTTTAAGTTTAATCATGTCCACTTGTTGTCTTTTGTTTTTATTTTCATTACTCTAGGAGGTTGTTCTAAAAGAACTTGCTTTGATTTATGTCATCGAGTATTCTGTTTTCCTCCTAGAGTTTTATAGTTCTGGTCTTAAATTTAGGTTTTTAATCCATTTTGAGTTTATCTTTTTGTATGGTGTTAGGAAGTGTTCTAATTTCATTCTTTTACATGTAGCTGTCCAGTTTTCCCAGAACCACTTATTGAAGAGACTGTCTTTGCACCATTGTATATTCTTACCTCCTTTGTCAAAAACTAGTTATCCATAGGTGCATGGGTTTATTTTTGGGCTTTCTGTCTTGTTCCATTGATCTATATTTCTGTTTTTGTGCCAGTACCATACTGTCTTGATGAGTGTAGCTTTGTAGTATAACCTGAAGTCAGGAAGATTGGTTCCTTAAGCTCCATTCTTGTTTCTCAAGACTTTTTTGGCTATTTGGGGTCTTTTGTGTTTCCATATGAATTGTGATTTTTTTTTTATAATTCTGTGAAAAATGCCATTGGTAATTTGATAGAGATTGCATTGAATCTGTAGATTGTGTTTGGTAGTATAGTTATTTTCACAATATTGATTCTTCCTACCCATGAACATGGAATATCTCTCCATTTATGTCATCTTTGATTTCTTTTGTCAGTGTCTTATAATTTCTGTATATAGTTATTTTGTCTCCTTAGGTAGATTTTTTTCCTGGATATTTAATTATTTTTGTTGCAGTTGTGATTGGAATTGACTCCTTAATTTCTCTTTCTGATACTTGATTGTTAGTATAAAGGAAAGCAAGTGATTTTTTTGTATTGATTTTGTATCCTGTGACTTTGCTAAATTCACTGATCAGGTCTTGTAATTTTCTGATATTATCTGATATTAGGTCTAGTAATTTTCTGATACATGTTATCTGCAAACAGTGAGAGCTTTACTTATTTTCTGATATGGATTCCTTTTATTTGTTTTTCTTCTCTGATTGCTGTAGCTAGGACTTCTAAAACTGTGTTGAATAATAGTAGTGAGAGTGGACATACTAGTCTTGTTCCTGATCTTAGGGGTAATGCTTTCAGTTTTTCACCACTGAGAATGTTTACTGTGGGCTTATCATATATGACTTTTACTATGTTGAGGTAGGTTCCTTTTATGCCCATTTCTTTAAGATTTTTAATCATAAATGGGTGCAGAATTTTGTCAAAGGCTTTACCTGTGTCTACTTAGATTATCATATGGTTTTTAATATTTTGATTTGTTAATATGGTGTATCACATTTACTGATTTGCCTATATTGAAGAATCCTTGCATCCCTGAATTATACCCAACTTGATCATGGGGTATGAGGTTTTTAATGTGTTGTTGAATTCTGTTTGCTAGAATTTTGTTGAGAATTTTTGAAACTATGTTCATCAGTGATATTGGCCTGTAGTTTATTATTTTGTGTTGTCTGTCTGGTTTTGGTATCTGGGTGATCATTGCCTCTTAGAATGAGTTTGGTAGTGATCCTTCCTCTGCAATTTTTTGAAAGAGTTTTAGAAGGATAGGCATTAGCTCTTCTCTATATGTTTGATAGAATTCACCTGGGAAGCTATCCAGTCCTGGGCTTTTATTTTTTGAGAGATTTTTTATCACGGTTTTGATTTCAGTGCTTATAATTGGGTTGTTCATAATTTCTATTTTTTCCTGGTTCAGTCTTGGAAGATTGACTTTTTCTAAGAATCTGACCATTTCTTCCAAGTTATCCATTTTATTGCCCTATATTTTTTCATAATAGTCTCTTAGAATCCATTGTTTTTCTGCATTGTCTGTTGTAACCTCTCCTTTTTCTGTTCTAATTTTTAAAATTTTATTTTTCTCTCTTTTTTTCTTGATGAGTCTGGCTAAGGGTTTGTCAGTTTTCTTCATCTTCTCAAAGAACCAACTTTCAGTTTTATTAAGCTTTATTACTGCTTTTTTCATTTCTTTCTGCTCTTTTATGATTTATTTCCTTCTGATAATTTTGGGGTTTTTTTCCTTCTTCTTTTTCCAATTGCTTTAGGTGTAAATTTAGGTTGTATATTTGATGTTTTTCTTGTTTCTTGATGCAATAAACTTCCCTCTTAGAACTCTTTTTGCTGCATCCCATAGGTTTTGAGTTGTCTTATTTTCACTGTCATTTGTTTCTAGAAATTTTATTTCCTTTTTGATTTCTTCAGTAACCCTTTCATTTTTTAGAAATGTATTGTTTAATCTCCATGTGTTTGTGGTTTTTACACTTTTTTTTTTTTTTTTGTAATTGATATCTAGTCTCATAGGATGTGGAAAAGGCAGTGGCACCCCACTCCAGTACTCTTGCCTGGAAAATCCCACAGACGGAGGAGCCTGGTAGGCTGCAGTCCATGGGGTCGCTAAGAGTCGGACACGACTGAGCGACTTCCCTTTCACTTTTCACTTCATGCATTGGAGAAGGAAATGACAACCCACTCCAGTGTTCTTACCTGGAGAATCCCAGGGACGGTGGAGCCTGGTGGGCTGCCGCCTATGGGGTGGCACAGAGTCGGACACTACTGAAGCGACTTAGTAGCAACAGCTCATAGGATGAGGTCAGAACAGATGCTTGATATGATTTCAATTTTATTAAATTTACTGAGGTTTCATTTGTGACATAAGATGTGGTCTATCCTGGAGAATGTTCCATGTGCACTTGAGAAGAAGGTGTATTCTCTTGCATTTGGATGGAATGTCCTGAAGATATCAATGAGATCCATCTCATCTAATGTATCATTTAAGACTTATGTTTCCTTATTAATTCTCTCTTTTGATGATCTCCATTTTTGTAAGTGGGGTGTTGAAGTCTCCTACTATTATTGTGTTACTGTCAATTCCTCCTTTTATGTATGTTAGTAAACACTATATATCTTATGTATTGAGGTGCTCCTTATGTTATTGAGTTGTTCTAATGTGATGGGTGCACAGATAATTAAAATTGTTATGTCTTCCTCTTGGATTGATCCCTTGATTATTATGTAGTGTTCTTCCTTATCTCTTATAATATTCCTTATTTTAAGATCTACTTTGTCTGATATGAGGATTGCTATTCCAGCTTTCTTTTGATTTCTATTTCCATGGAATATATTTTTCCATCCTCTCACTTTCAGTCTATGTGTGTCTTTAGGTCTGAAGTGGGTTTCTTGTAGACCCATATATGTAGACATACATAGGTCTTTTTTTGTATCCATTCAGCCAGTCTGTGTCTTTTGGTTGGAGCATTTAATTTATTTACATTTAAAGTAATTATTGATATATATGTTCCTATTGCCATTTTCTTAATTTTGGGGGTTTGTTTTTATAGATTCTTTTCTTCTCTTGTTTTTCCTGACTATAAGTCCCTTTAACATTTGTTGCAAAGCTGATTTGGTGGTACTGAATTCTCTTAACTTTTGCTTATCTGAAAAGCTTTTGATTTCTCCATCAGTTTTGAATGAGATCCTTGCCAGGTATACTAATTTTGATTGTAGATTTTTCACCTTCAGTATTTTAAATATATTCTGCCATTCCCTTCTGGCCTGCAGAGTTTCTGCTGAAAGATCAGTTGTTAAACATATGGGATTTCCCTTGTATGTTACTTGTTCCTTCTCCCTTGCTGCTTTTAACATTCTTTTTTTGTGTTTAATATTTTTTAGTTTGATTAATATATGTCTTGGTGTGTTTCTCCTTGGGTTTACCCTGTATGGAACTCTTTGCACCTCATGGACTTGATTGAGTACTTTCTTTTCCATGTTGGGGAAATTTTCATCAATCAATAATCTCTTCAAAATTTTTATCATACCCTGTATTTTTTTCTTCTTCTTTTGGCAACCCTATTATTCAAATGTTGGTGCATGTAATATTGTCCCAGAGGTCTCTGAGACTATCCTCAGTTCTTTTCATTCTTTTTTCTTTGTTCTGCTCTTCAGCAATTATTTCCACCATTTTATCTTCCAGCTCACTGATCCGTTTTTCTGCTTCAGGTTTTCCGCTATTGATTCCTTCTGGAGTTTTGTTTTATTTTTTAAAAAAATTTTAGTAATTGCATTGTTTGTCTCTGTGTGTTTATTCTTTGATTTTTCTAGGTCTTTTTAAATTGATTCTTTCATTTTATTCATTCTGTTTTCAAGGTTTTTGATCATCTTTACTATCATTACCCTGAATTCTTTTTCAGGAAGTTTGCCTATTTCCTCTTCATTTATTTAGACTTCTGTGGTTTCTAGTTCCTTCAATTTTACAGTTTTCTCTGCCTTTTCATTATTTTTTAAAAATCTTGTGTTTGAGGTCTCTTTTTCCCAGGCTTCAATGTTGAATTCTTTCTTCCTTTTGGTTTCTTCCCTCCTAAGTTTGGCCCAGTGGTTTGTGTAAGCTTCGTATAGGGTGAGATTTTGCTGAGGGTCCCCCTAACCCCGCCCCAATGGCCAGGGCTGAGTAAATTGGTAATCGTCTCTGCTGATAATTTAGTTTGTATTTTTGTCTTGTTTTTTGTTTGGATGAGCCATCCTGCTCAAGAAGCTACTGGTAGTTGGGTGATGCTGGGTCTTGTATTCATGTGGTTTCTTTTGTGTGAGTTCTTACTATTTGATACTCCCTGGGGTTAGGAGTTCTCTGGTACTCTAGAGTCTTGGAGTAGTGTTCCCACTTAAAAGGCTCAGTGCTTGATCTCGGGTCAGGAATGGAGATTCCACAGATCGTCTGTTTTGGTGTCAAATGAGATGAAAACAAATGTCCAAAGATGAGAAACCAAAGAAGAACTCCAGGCAAATGGCAGTTACAAATCAGGCAAATAATAATGAAAATAATGAAATATACACATATACATATACACCCATAAGCAAAATCAAAATAGTCCAACAAAAATAAGGTACAATAGATTGACCTGGTGAACAAAGGAAACCAAAAAATAATATCCACCAGTTAAGAACAAAACTAAACAAACCACAAACTGAAAAACAAACTAAAGCAAGGTGTCAACTGATAAAACAATGAAAAGAAAACTAACTATGGTGAGAAAAAAGGAAAGAAAGAGAAGAAAGAAAGAATAGAAGTGCAAAGTTAGAGGTAGATAAAGAAGATTTATATATATTAAAAATTAACTGTAAGGGTAAAAGAACAGTAGGAATAGCAAATGAAGGAACAGATGTAGAAAAAATAATAATACATTAAAAAATTTAAAAATTAAAATTGCAAAAATAAGAGAAAAGAAAATGAAAACTCCACAGAACTTCAAAATGCCAATATAGAGGCAGAGGTTTATAATAGCAATAAAAAGTTTGATTAAATTTTAAAAAATACCCAAACATATTTAGATTTTATATTGCTAATAAAATTAACAGCTACAACAGAAGGAACCAAGAAAAAGGAAAAATATCCAAAAGAAACTTCTGAACATGTCAAATATAAAAATAATGTTTTTTTTTTTTTTGAGTATCTGCTGTTAGAGTCCTTTCCCTTGCTGGGAGTCACAGTCCACCTCCTCCCTAGTATGTCCTCCAACACTGCACTGGTTTCCGGGCCTGCTGTGGGGGCAGCTCAAACTCTAATCTTGTCCTACTCCTTTGTGTTCTTGCTTCCAATGTCCACAGCTAACATTGTTTTCTTTTGTGGGAGCTCTCAATGTCCTTTTATATACTCCATAGATACAGAGTCTCCCTAGTTCATCATTTGGATTTAATCTGCAGCTTATACAGCTGATGGGAAGGTTTGGGATCTGCTTCCTTAGCCACTCTGCTCCTGGGTTTCAACTGTGGTTTTATTTCCACCACTGCAAGTGGTTCATCCCCTGGATTTGTTCCTGAGGCTGCCCTGGAGGACTTGGTTTGCCCCAGTGAGGGCCAGGTGTGGAGGTGGTGCAGCCGCTAGGGTCAAAGTAGCTCTGGCAGCATCAGGTACTCACAGGAGTTGCCAGCTATGGCAGAAGGAAATATAGTGCTCTAGAAGGGTATGACAATCAGAATTGACCAGTACCCTCCAGTATTCTTGCCTGGAGAACCCCCCTGATAGAGAAGCCTGGCAGGCCACAATTGAAAGGGGCACAAAGAATTGGACACAACCAAAGTGACCCCACATGCATAGACACTAGACTTTTTTCACCTGTGGAAGCTCTACCCCAGTGAGGATTAAGCATGAAGGCAGCACAGCTGCTTGGATCATGGGGACTCTGATGGGGCCAAGTGTGCAGGGACATGGATTGCTTCAACCGCAGGTGTTATGGCTTTATCAGGGTATTTTTTTCAAGTCTTTGGTAGCTGGCAGTCAGGTCTCTTTGGCTGGTCTTTTCTATGTAACTCTGCCCGTTCAGGCTCTTAGATAGCTGTCTTGCCTGGGGTCCTTCTCTGTTGTTTGGCATATCGTACACATAGAGGGACCCCCCCCCCCTCCCAGCTGGGGTCCTACTCTGTAGATCGGCATGTCAGGCACATAGAGAGGGGCCCCTTGCTGGGCTTTTTCTCTGTATATTGGAGCACCAAGCACTTAAAGGGGCACCCTGGATTTGGTCATACTCTGTTGTTCTATGCGTCAAGTGCTAGATGGGCCGCCTGTCTATTATTTAGCTGCCGGTGTTGGCATGTGGGGAGAGAGAGGCTATGGTGATGCCTCCACCCCCTACGCATGACTCAGCAGTATCACCTTACTTCCGTGGCTGCCTGGCTTTCCTCCACAGATATTTCCCACCACAATCTCCTCCCTCAGGTCCCCTCGGTCCATCTCTCCACAGTCAACAGTAGCCCTTGCCCTGGGATTACTCCACAATCTGTACGCTTCAGCTCCCAGCTGCTGTGTCTTCTAGGGGACCTGCATCCCTGTCTGGGATGGGTTTGGCTGCAGCAAGGACTGTCTGATTCTCATTCTATTTAGTCTGTCACAGATCAGCTGCTTTAGCCTTAAATGTTTCTCCTCTGACCTAGATAATTGCCCTGATGTGGGGATCGGACGGACCCTGCTTCAGTTCCCCCACTACCAAGGGCAAGTCCAGTCCTACTAACACTCCTGTTTCCCCTCTAGTTCCTTTGTCCTACCGAGTTTTGTGTGGTTCTATATACTATTTTCCAGTGGTCAGGCACTCTTGTCCACTCTCAGCTGGTGTTCTGAAGCATTTCTAAAGGTGTATTCCTGATGTTTCTGTGGAGAGAGATGTACTTCATATCCACCTACTCCTCTGCCATCTTGTTCCTGTGGAAAAAGTATTTACTGACAGTCAATATCCATTTATTTTAAACACATTTTAGCCACCTAGGGATGCAGGATACTTCCTAAATCTGATGAGGAACAACATAGTATTTAATGGTGAAACGTTAGAACCATATTCTGTAAAATGAAAGAATGTGAACAAATGTCTTATCTAACTATTTTTATTTACTATTATATATGAGGCCATCGGAGAAGGCAATGGCACCCCACTTCAGTACTCTTGCCTGGAAAATCCCATGGATGGAGGAGCCTGGTAGGCTGCAGTCCATGGGGTCGCTAAGAGTCGGACACGACTGAGCGACTTCACTTTCACTTTTCACTTTCATGCATTGGAGAAGGAAATGGCAACCCACTCCAGTGTTCTTGCCTGGAGAATCCTGGGGACGGGGGAGCTTGGTTGGCTGCCGTCTATGGGGTTGCACAGAGTTGGACACGACTGAAGCGACTTAGCAGCAGCATGAGGCCATAGTCAACTCAGAATGACAAAGATAGGAACAAGTGTAAAACTGGAGAGAAGGAACAATGATAATATAGTGACAAATTAATAGTGTGGAGAAGACTTTAAGTAGATTTTTTGGCTACAAAACCTTTTTTTCAGTTAATTGCATTTCTATTCTTGATTTAAAAGAATAAGAAAATATCATTTAAAAATTAAAAAATTTATAATATGATGTATGCAGGAATGCACTTGTCAAGAAATATCCAATTATTTTGTGGAGAATAATTTTTAAAATTTATTAATGACATAAAAGCCTAAACGATGGTGCTATTAAAGTGCTATGCTCAATATGTCAGAAATTTAGATAATAGTAGTGGCCATGAGACTGGAAAAGGTCACTTTTCATTTCAATCCCAAAGAAGGGCAATGCCAAAGAATGTTCAAAGTTCCATACAGTTGTGTTCATTACACATGCCAGCAAGGTTATGCTCAAAATCCTTCAAACTAGGATTCAGCAATACATGAACTGAGAACTTCCAGATGTTCAATCTGGGTTTGGAAAAGGCAGAGGAGCCAGAGATCAAATTGCAAACATTCATTGAATCATAGAGAAAGTAAGGAATTACCAGAAAAAAAAAAAAAAACACATTTACTTCTGCTCCATTGACTACCATAAAGCCTTGACTGTGTAGATCACAACATACTGGAAAATTCTTAAAGAGAAGGGGAGTAACAGACCACTTTACCTGTCGCCTGAGAAACCTCTATGCAGGTCAAGAAACAATAGTTAGAACTGAACATGGAACAGTGGATTGGTTCCAAATTGGTAAAGGAGTATGAAAAGACTATATATTGTCACCCTGCTTATTTATGCCAAGTACATCATGTGAAATGCCAGGCTGGATGAATCACAAGCTGAAATTAAGACTGCTGGGAGAAATATCAACAACCTCAGATATGCGGATGATACCACTGTAATGGCAGAAAGTGAAGAGGAACTAAGGAGCCTCTTGATGAGGGTGAAAGAGGAGAGTGAAAAAGCTGGCTTAAAGCTCAACATTCAAAAACCTAAGGTCATGATATCTGGTTCCATTACTTCATGACAAATAGAAGGGGAAAAAGTGAGTGACATATTTTCTTTTCTTGGGGTCCAAAATCACAGCATATGGTGACTGCAGAGATGAAATTAAAATATGCTTGCTACTTGGAAGGAAAGCTATATGAGCCTAGACAGTGTATTAAAAAGCAGAGACATTACTTTTCTGTCAAATGTGCATATTTTAAAAGCTAAGGTTTTCTAATAGTCATATATAAATGTAAGAGTTAGACCATAAAGAAGGCTGAGCACTGAAGAACTGATGCTTTCACTTGTGTTGCTGAAGAAGACTCTTGAGAGTCCCTTGAATTGCAAGGAGACCAAACTTGTCAATCATAACGGAAATCAACCCTGAGTATACATCGGAAGGACTGTTGCTGAAGCTCCCATATTTGTCAACCTAATGTGAAGAGCCAACTCATTGGAAAAGATCCTGATGCTGGGAAAGATGGAAGGCAAAAGGAGAAGTGGGCAGCAGAGGATGAGATGGTTAGATAGCATCACTGACTCAAGGGATGTGATTTTGAGCAAACTCCTTGTGGACTACAGTCCATAGAGGTGCAAAGAATCGGACATGACTAAAGCGACTAAGCAGGCATGTCAGGAGACAGTGAAGGACAGGGAAGCCTGGCATGCTGCAGTCCATGGGGTCACAAAGAGCTGGATGCTATTTAGCAACTGAACAACAACAATGGCATAAAATATGATATAAATAACTTGATATTTATATATTTCGTTCATTTGTTAAAAATATTCATTATAACAAGGATGTCAATTCTCTCCAAATTAATGAATGAATTCATTGCAATTCTAAAAAAATAAAAATCTCATTTTTTGGTGGAAATTGATAAGCTGAATATAAAAATATATAAAACAGCAAAGACTCAGTGACAGAGGGGATAATTTTATCGAGAAATCAGGAGAGAGTAAATGCACTGATACAAGTTAAGACACTTCCATAAAGCAGTGGTAATCAAGACACTAGAGTTTTGCTGTGGTAAAGATAAATGATCATTGCCACAGAAAAAGGAGCCCAGATATGGACCAATATTTCTTGAACACTTTATAGACTGAGTACCAAAGAATTGATGCTTTTGAACTGTGGTTTGGAGAAGACTCTTGAGAGTCCCTTGGACTGCAAGGAGATCAAAACAGTCAATCCTAAAGGAAATAAATCCTGAATATTCATTGGAAGGACTGATGCTGAAGCTGAAGCTCTGATACTTTGGCCACTGATGCAAAGAGCTGGCTCATTAGAATAGACCCTGATTCACAGAAACATTGAAGGCAGGAGGAGAAGGGGATGACAGAGGATAAGATGGTTGGATGGCATCAACAACTCAATGAACATGAGTTTGAACAAGCTCTGGGAGATGGTGAAGGACAGGGAAGTCTGGCATGCTGCAGTTCATGGGGGTAGCAAAGAGTCAGACATGACTGAGCAACTGAACAACAAATATATGACACAGGTGGAATTAGAGGTAAATGGAGAACAAGTGATCCTAAAACTGATTTTCCATTTTAAAGGTGAATCTTAGATTCACATTGTATATAAATATCCTGGGTATTATACATTTCTATGTAAGAACACTTTATGAATGTTCTTTAGGACTGAATGCAGAGTATTAAGATATATGAAAACAGAAAACATATATTAAAAGTATGATAACTTGATTGTATTTAAATTTATTGCTTGAAAAGATACCTGGAAATAAACTACTCAATAGAGTAAAAACCAAGTTTTAACGTACAATATATTTCAAATGAACATTATGACAGATAATTCATATCTAGCATTCTAAACTCCCTCCTATAAAAGGTTAGATGCAGAAATGCTAAATTGTACAAGTGACAAAATATATAAACTTACTTTCTTAGGGGGTCAGTGTAGTACATATATAAATGAAAAGGATTTTAAGTTCTTTAGAAATTACAGAAATGCAAAATTATAGCTACAATTAGTACCTGTCATTCCCCTAAATTAAACAATAATTTAAATGTATTCCAATAACAGTATTGGTAACAATGTAAAGAAACAGGAAATCTTATATATTGCTGCTACAAGTGTAAATTGTTACAGCCCCTTTGTGGGGTGATTTGGCATTACCTAGGACATGGAAAAATAGACTGGTTCCAAATAGGAAAAGGAGTACATCAAGGCTGTATATTGTCACCCTGCTTATTTAACTTCTATGCAGAGTACATCATGAGAAACGCTGGGCTGGAGGAAGCACAAGCTGGAATCAAGATTTCTGGGAGAAATATCAATAACCTCAGATATGCAGATGACACCACCCTTATGGCAGAAAGTGAAGAGGAACTCAAAAGCCTCTTGATGAAAGTGACAGAGGAGAGTGAACAAGTGGGCTTAACGCTCAACATTCAGAAAACGAAGATCATGGCATCCGGTCCCACCACTTCATGGGCATGAGATGGGGAAACAGTGGAAACAGTGTCAGACTTTCCTTTTTGGGGCTCCAAAATCACTGCAGATGGTGACTGCAGCCATGAAATTAAAAGACACTTACTCCTTGGAAGGAAAGTTATGACCAACCTAGATAGCATATTGAAAAGCAGAGACATTATTTTGCCAACAAAGGTCCGTCTAGTCAAGGCTATGGTTTTTCCAGTGGTCATGTATGGATGTGAGAGTTGGACTGTGAAGAAAGCTGAGCGCTGAAGAATTGATACTTTTGAACTGTGGTGTTGGAGAAGACTCTTGAGAGTCGCTTGGACTGCAAGGAGATCCAACCAGTCCATTCTGAAGGAGATCAGCCCTGGGTGTTCTTTGGAGAGAATGATGCTAAAGCTGAAACTCCAGTACTTTAGCCACCTCATGTGAAGAGTTGACTCATTGGAAAAGACTCTGATGCTGGGAGGGATTGGGGGCAAGAGGAGAAGGGGACGACAGAGGATGAGATGGCTGGATGGCATCACTGACTCGATGGACGTGAGTCTGAGTGAACTCCGGGAGTTGGTGTAGGACAGGGAGGCCTGGCGTGCTGCGATTCATGGGGTCGCAAAGAGTCGGACACGACTGAGCGACTGAACTGAACTGAGTAGAGCTAATATGTGCATACTCTTGAGGACCCCCATTGTGTATGGCTCAAAGTGCGTAACATAGAGAAATTCTAGCACACAAATATTTGTTTCATCATTTTTTGCTGTAGCAAAACAGCACTAACAATAAGGAAACCCTGAAGAAACATAATAATCAAATCAAAACGTTTGGTCAAAAATGGTAAAAAATGTTTAAACTATATTTGCATTTATCAAATTGGATAAACCTAAAACATACAGAGTTGAACTAATGAAATTTTCAGAAGGGCATATATTGTAGGGTTCTGTTTATATGGAAAAATATGCACATATTATTTAGAGACATGTACATAAGTAGGACATGTATAATAAACATTGAATTCAGCACTGTAGTTAGCTCTCGGGAGAGGGGAAGTTAGAGAAGTGAATGTGTACTAGGACTTCAACTATGCCTATAAAGGTTTATTTCTTAGGTTGAGTAGTGATTATCCATTGTTTATGTTGTTACAGAATAGTATGGTATACATGGCCATATGTATGTTATATAATATATAATAATATATGATTATTCATGCAGTTATCTTTTTCATGCCTGAAATATTTCAAAATAAAGAATACGTAATAATTAATGAAGGTAGGAGGCGATTTAGGAGAGTATTGTCAAAGAGTAAGCTATTGGTGATTTGAAATCGTGTAGGAAAAGGAAATGGCAACCCACTCCAGTATTCTTGCCTGAAGAATCCTGTGGCTAGAGGAGCCTGGTGGGCTGCTGTCTATAGGGTTGCATAGAGTCGGACATGACTGAAGCGACTTAGCATGCATGCATGCATTGGAGAAGGAAATGGCAACCCAGTCCAGTATTCTTGCCTGGAGAATCCCAGGGACAGAGGAGCCTGGTGGGCTGCCATCTATGGGGTCACACAGAGTCCGACACTACTGAAGTGACTTAGCAGCAGCAGCAGCAGCAGGACATCATATTTGAAATGCACATTAAATTATAACTGACCAGTATTATAGCATCTAAATGGTGTGTTTGAGTCATCAGATCAGATTAGATCAGATCAGTCGCTCAGTTGTGTCCGACTCTTTGCGACCCCATGAATCGCAGCATGCTAGGCCTCCCTGTCCCTCACCAACTCCCGGAGTTCACTCAGACTCACGTTCATCGAGTCAGTGATGCCATCCAGCCATCTCATCCTCTGTCGTCCCCTTCTTCTCCTGCCCTCAATCCCTCCCAGCATCAGAGTCTTTTCCAATGAGTCAACTCTTCGCATGAGGTGGCCAAAGTATTGGAGTTTCAGCTTTAGCATCATTCCTTCCAAAGAAATCCCAGGGCTGATCTCCTTCAGAATGGACTGGTTGGATCTCCTTGCAGTCCAAAGGACTTTCAAGAGTCTTCTCCAACACCACAGTTCAAAAGCATCAATTCTTTGGTGCTCAGCCTTCTTCACAGTCCAGCTCTCACATCCATAGCTAAAATCATTTTCATTCTACTCTCTACACTACATCCTCCATCAAATACCTATATTTATATGCCTCTTTAGTAGCTTTCCCAGTTTGTATATTTCTGTTTGGTTGCTTCAAGGGAAGCAGGGACTTGTAATAGTTTAGCAGAGCTACCTAGAATAAAATTATATTCCTACTATTCTAATACTTATTAAAGTTTCAATTCATTTTCAGGGCTGTTTCTCTTTTATTAATTGATTACCCAAAATGTTTTATGTGTTTGAAGAATAGCTCAAGTATCATCATGGTGGTTTAAGAGGAGCATTCAGTTCATTTGTTCATCCTTTTGCGAACCTTGAGGTTTTTACTAACTTTTAAGCAGATGTCCCTCATGTACCTGGACACAAGTTCTTCCCACAGACTTTTGCTAGATAACTGTCCTGTGCCCTAGCTGCTGTCACAATTCTGAGATTTGTCTTCAAGTGAATCAGTACCATCTTGTTTTTTTTTTTTTGAATCTTGGTTGCTTCCTTCAGTTGCTTATAAATCTGCTCAACCTGCTACCATCTGCAGGGCTACATGTCAGGCCTTCTGGTTCCCAATGGGAGCATTCAGGGATGTTTGCATCCTTTCAAAGAGACATGATAGCTGGGCAATAGAAACTCTCATCTGCTGTTAACTAAAGGTATGTTGCTATATTTTTAGTGTGCTTCAGGTAAACCATTGGTTTTTGACTTAGGAACCATCTCCTGTAAAAGCCAAAATGCATAGCAATATACAACATCTGTTACTTATGATTCTTTCCTCGATCCTATAAAAGCTTATTTCCCCTCAATATTAACCTTTTGATTCAACATTAAGAACAAGAGTAAAATAATTTATCAGCTTTCTATCCTCTCCTTTTCCTACCTTTTTTCTGGAATCATAAGGATTTTTTTTTCCCCTTTTTGTCAACTGGGAACTTGTTGTCAAACTTTTCTAGTTCTTTCTCACTGTATTTGAGATTGCCTTACCTCCTCCTGTGTAATAAGTCACATGGATTAAATTTAGTAATAGAAGGATAACAAAGGAATTTGTTTTATGGAGGAAACAATATATTTTATATTTTGTAGATTTTTCTCATATTGACAACCCTAAGCATTTGGAGATTGTCACATAGACATGAAATCATTTTCAAAAAAATTCTTTCATCATGTGTAATTCAAATATTCTTTATACTTACTGACAGTGAATGATGATTTATCCAAATTGCTTCTTTAGCTATCTCTAGTTTCGATTCAGCTACCAAAAGATTATGTCAGGATATAGTGTTATATCAAACTGCCACCCGTTACTCTCTTATTAGCTCTTAGCTCAAAATGCTACTTAATAGTTAATTAAATAATAGTTAATACTTATAAAGCATTTGTAATAAGAAGGCACTATTCTCTGTGCCTTCTTGTATCTATCTCATGTAATCCTTGCAAAATCCCTACCGATGTTCTTATGTTACAGAATGGAAGACCAAGGGACAGAATGGTTAAGTAACTTGTTTAAGGTCTTGTCACTAGAAAGCTGTAGACCTGGGACTCAACCCAGGCAGGCTGGCCCATAGTCTGTGCTTTCAACAGTATACTATACTGTCATTCTCAGATTCATCCCTGATTCTGATAAATTATAGTTTCTAATCAAATAAGTTTCTGAATCTGAACATTTTTTAGGATTCTGGAAGGATAAATTTGACAAATAAATTCTATTATGAGGCAGAAAAGAATATTTTGAAGTCCAGCCATTTTACTCCAGGCAGCCGATCTCTATTTCCATCCACTATTGGACTTTTCTTCAAAGATGTATGACAAGGATAGATATAGACAACTTAAGTGATGTAAAGATAGAAAAGTATTTATTAATCTTGAAATTATTTCAATGACTCTTGGCTCGAGGGTAAATTATGGGAAGTGATTCAGCCAAAAGCTGCTTGAATTGTAAATGATAGGAGAATATGTAATATATATATATATATATATATATATATATATACACACACACACAGAAAAATGATATATTGGTAATTTGAGAGACAAGAATATTAAAAAATGGAACAATTTTAGAGATACAATGGTAACTGTTTTATAGAATGAAGGGAATGAATGCCACCAAGCAAGAAGTGATTAGATATAGGACAAGGGGGTATAGGTGATGGAGCCAGGTCTGCAGAGAGGATGATGGCTACCTGAGCTATCACAAAATATCAATGTCTACTGATTAGCAATGCCTTCAAGAGAGTTAAAAGCAGGAAAAAGCTTTTTAGTGGCATTATATGAGATGACTCAAGTGAGAATTTTGGAGTGTATGGAGGGAGATTGAAAATAGTTGAGGCACTAAAAACAGGGAGTATGGCATAGGAGGATTGAAAGTCATGAAGGTTGTTTAATCTGAACATTTAGTCTTCTTCTAGGGAAATGAAATGAGAAGGGCAAATATGGAGAGTGGCAGAGTTACAAAGATAAATTTCACCGAATATGAAATTTTTATTATGACCAGTCCAGTTAGTAGAATTTATTGCAATTTTAGTGTTCTAGAGGCTATTAGAGACAAATACATGTCAAATTGACAGTAATATAACTACTGTGAAAGGATATGATATTTTTCAGTGCTACAGAGCTATTCAGTAATGGGTGCAGTGCACAGTTCTATTCTATTCACTTATAATGGAAAAATTACCATGACAATTTATCTTCTAGGTCATTCAGTATCATAAATTTAGCTTTTTTTTTTCTTTCCTACACTTACTTCTGTGTAATACTTTTTCACCATCATGTATCTTCATCTGAAAACCCCAACTACTCTCTTTTGTTGAATTACTAAATAAGTAAATGGCTTTGATAAATTTGGGAAATTCTTTTAATGCACGTTTTAAAAAATAAATTGCCTTCTTAGAATGAATTGACTTCGGCTTTGTATAATTTTTTAGAATTCTTAATTATTTTTTTAAAGAAGAAGGGGCATGGAACAGTGTTCTCATCCTTCAAAATTCGTCCCTAAAAGTCTCCAATAAATCAAATCAGTCGCTCAGTCATGTCTGATTCTCTGCGACCCCATGAACCTCAGCATGCAAGGCCTACCTGTCTATCACCAACTCCCAGAGTCCACCCAAACACAAGTCCATTGAGTCAGTGATGATAATCCAACTATCTCATTCTCTGTTGTCCCCTTCTCCTCCTGCCTTCAATCTTTCTCAGCGTCAGGGTCTTTTCAAATGAGTCACCTCTTCACAGCAGGTGGCCAAAGTATTGGAGTTTCAGCTTCAACATCAGTACTTCCAGTGAAAACCCAGGACTGATCTCCTGTAATATGGGCTGGTTGGATCTCCTTGCTGTCCAAGGGACTCTTAAGAGTCTTCTCCAACACCAAAGTTCAAAAGCATCAATTCTGCACTCAGCTTTCTTTATAGTCCAACTCTCACATCCATACATGACCACTGGAAAAAACCATAGCCTTGACAAGATGAACCTTTGTTTACAAAGTAATATCTCTACTTTTTAATATGCTATCTAGATTGGTCATAACTTTCCTTCCAAGGAGTAAGTGTCTTTTAATTTCAAGGTGCAAATCACCATCTGCAGTGATTTTGGAGCCCCCCAAAATAAGGTCAGCCACTGTTGTCCCATCTATTTGCCATGAAGTGATGGGACCGGATGCCATGATTTTAGTTTTCTGAATGTTGAGCTTAAAGCCAACTTTTTCACTCTCCTCTTTCACCTTCATCAAGAGGCTCTTTAGTTCTTCTTCCCTTTCTGCCATAAGGTGGTGTCATCTGCATATGTGAGGTTATTGATATGTCTCCTGGCAATCTTGATTCCAGCTTGTGCTTCATCCAGCCTAGTGTTTCTCATGATGTACTCTACATATAAGTTAAATAAGCAGAATGACAATATACAGCCTTGACGTACTCATTTTCCTATTTGGAACCAGGCTGTTGTTCCATGTCCAGTTCTAACTGTTACTTACTGACCTGCATACAGATTTCTCAAGAGGCAGGTTAGGTGGGCTGGTATTTCCATCTCTTTCAGAATTTTCCACAGTTTATTGTGATCCACATGGTCAAAGGCTTTGGCATAGTCAATAAAGCAGAAATAGATTTTTTTTTGGAACTCTCTTGCTTTTTTGATGATCCAGTGGATATTAGCAATTTGATCTCTGGTTCCTCTGCCTTTTCTAAATCCAGCTTGAACATCTGGAAGTTCATGGTTCACGTATTGCTGAAGCCTGGCTTGGAGAATTTTAAGAATCACTTTACTAGTGAATGCTGCTGCTGCTGCCAAGTCACTTCAGTCGTGTCCAACTCTGTGTGATCCCATAGACGGCTGCCCACCAGGCTCCCCTGTCCCTGGGATTCTCTAGGCAAGAACACTGGAGTGGGTTGCCATTTCCTTCTCCAATGCATGAAAGTGAAAAGTGAAAGTGAAGTCTCTCAGTCGAGTCCGACCCTCAGTGACCCCACGGACTGCAGCCTACCAGGCTCCTCCGTCCATGGGATTTTCCAGGCAGGAGTACTGGAGTGACATGAGTGCAATTGTGTGGTAGTTTGAGCATTCTTTGGCATTGCCTTTCTTTGGGATTGGAATGAAAACTGACCTTTTCCAGTCCTGTGGCCACTGCTGAGTTTTCCAAGTTTGCTGGCATATTGAGTATAGTGCTTTCACAGCATCATCTTTTAGATTTGAAATAGCTCAACTGAAATTCCATCACCTCCACTAGCTCTGTGATGATGCTTCCTAAGTCCCACTTGACATCACATTCCAGGATGTCTGGCTCTAGGTGAGTGATCACACCATCATGATTATCTGGGTCGTGAAAATCTTTTTTGTACAGTTCTTCTGTGTATTCCTGCCACCTCTTCTTAATATCTTCCGCTTCTGTTAGGTCCCTCCCATTTCTGTCTCCAAGTTTGTGGGAAAACTGCTCTGGGACTGGACTAGTATTCTTGTGGTTGACACTCTATTGGTTTTGTGCCTGCTTGTGTGCTAGGTCGCTCAATAGTGTATGACTCTGCAACCCCATGGACTAAAGCCTACCAGACTCCTCTGTCCATGGGATTTTCCAGGCAAGAGTACTGGAGTGGGTTGCCATTTCCTTCTCCAGGGGATCTTATTGACCCAAGGATGAAACTTGCGTCTCTGGCATTGGCAGGCAGATTCTTTACCACTGAGCCACCTGGGAATAGATAAACAAAACAGTTACTGTTTTCCCCTTTTGATTCCATGGACTGTGAATTCCTCACTATAGTGCTCTCCGTAGCTGTTTGGAAACCTTTAAGAAAACTAGTGTGAATGACTATCTGAATTGTAGATGGACCTGGAATGTTTTGATCACTAGTCTAGTTGCTGGCATCTATAGTTATTAGATGTTGGAGAAGACTCTTGAGAGTCCCTCAGACTGCAATCTTGGTTTCATTGTGATAAGTTACCCTTTACTATGTATCCCTTGGTTTTACTTGTGTATTTTCTCTTAGGGTTTGTTATTTGGTGTGTGTGTTTAAGAGACGACTTTTTTGAGCAGTTGGTTTCATAGCAAAGTTGTGCAGAAAGTACAAGAATTCCAATGAAATTTCTGCTCCCACACCTGTACAACTTCTCCTTCTATCAGCAGCCCTACCACATTAAAATCAGAGGACTTAATGGGCATAGCAGTATCACCTGTAATCCATAGTTTATATTAGGGTTCACCCTGATGTTGTACATTCTGTGATTTTGAACAAATTATAAATATTTGTCCACCATGGTAATATCATACAAAATAGTTTAACTACCACAAAAATCCTCTGTACTCTGCCTACTCATTCCTCCTTCCCATCTAACAACTGGTTAGGACTTTTTATTGTTGCTCAGTTGTGTCCGACTCTTCCAGATGCCTTGGACTGCAGTAGGCCAGGCTTCTCTGTCCTTCATCTCCCAGAGCTTGCTCAAACTAATGTCCATTGAGTCTGTGATGCCATCTAACCATCTCGTCCTCTGTTGTCCCATTCTCCTCTGGCCATCGATCTTTCCCAGTGTCAGTTTTTTCCAAGGAGTCAGCTCTTTGCATCAGACGGCCAGAGTATTGAGGCTTCAGCTTCAGCATCATTCCTTCTAATGAATATTTGGATTAATTTCCTCTAGGATTGACTGTTTTGATCTGTTTGCAGTCTAAGAGACTCTCAGGAGTCTTCTCCAACACCACAGTTCAAAAGCATCAATTTTTCAGTGCTCAGCTTTCTTTATAGTCCAACTCTCACATTCATACAAAACTCCTGGAAAAACCATAGCTTTGACTATATGGACCTTTGTTGGCAAAGTAATGTCTCTGTTTTTTAATGTGCTGCCTAGGTTGGTCATAGCCTTACTTCCAAGGAGTAAGTGCCTTTTTGTTTCATGGCTAGAGTCACCATCTGCAGTGATTTTTGAGTGCAAGAAAATAAAAGCTGTCAGTTTCCCATCCATTTGCCATGAAGTGATGGAACTGGAAAGAGGAAAGTGAAAAAGTTGGCTTAAAACTCAACATTCAGAAAACTAGGATCATGGCATCTGGTCCCATCACTTCATGCCAAATAGATGGGGAAACAATGGAAACAGTGACAGACTTTAATTTTTGGGCTCCAAAATCAATGCAGATGGTGACTGCAACCATGAAATTAAAAGTCCCTTGCTTCTTGGAAGAAAAGCTATGACCAAACTAGACAGAATATTAAAAAGCAGAAACATTATTTTGCCAACAAAGGTCCGTCTAGTCAAAGCTTTGGTTTTTCCAGAAATCATGTATGGATGTGAGAGTTGGACTATAAAGAAAGCTGAGCACCCAAGAATTGATGCTTTTGAACTGTGGTGTTGGAGAAGACTCTTGAGAGTCCCTTTGACAGCAAGGAGATCCAATCAGTCCATCCTAAAGGAATTCAGTTCTGAATATTCACTGGAAGGACTGATGCTGAAACCGAAACTCCAATACTTTGGCCACCTGATGCAAAGAACTGACTCACTGGAAAAGACCCTGATGCTGGGAAAGATTGAAGGTGGGAGGAGAAGGGGACAACAGAGGATGAGATGGTTGGATGGCATCACAGACTCAGTGAACACGAGTTTGAATAAGCTCCGGGAGTTCATAATGGACAGGAAAGCCTGGTGTACTGCTGTCCATGGGGTCGCAGAGTCAGACAGGACTGAGCTACTGAACTGAAGTGATGGGACCGGATGCCATGATCTATGTTTTTGAATGTTGAGTTTTAAGTCAGCTTTTCACTCTCCTCTTTCACTTTCATCAAGAGGCTCTTTAGTTCCTCTTCATTTTCTGCCATAAGGGTGGTGTCATCTGTATATCTGAGGTTATGAAATTTTCCTGGGAACCTTGGTTCCAGCTTGTGCTTCATCCGGCTCAGCATTTTGCATGTTGCACTCTGCATATAAGTTAAATAAGTAGGGTGACAATATAGAGCTAGATGTACTCCTTTCCCAATTTGGAGCCAGTATTTTGCTCCAAGTCCAGTTCTAATTGTTGCTTCTTGACCTGCATATAGTTTTCTCAGGAGGCAAGTAAAGGAGTCTGGTATTCTCATCTTAAGAATTTTCCACAGTTTGTGTGATCCACAGAGTCAAAGGCTTCTATGTAGGCAATGAAGAAGAAGTAGATTTTTTTTTTCTGGAATTCTCTTGGTTTTTCTATGATCCAACAGATTTGATCTCTGAGTTTCATAAATTCAGCTTGTACATCTCCAGAGGATCTTCCAGACCCAGGGACTGAAAAGTCTCCTGCTTGGCAGGTGGATTCTTTACCACTGAGTCATCTGAGAAGTCCAAAAATACTCAAAAATCTCAGTACAAACTGTGATAGATTCCATTGGCTTAAAAGGAGTAAATTGAAATGAGTGAGTTATTGGTTTTGAAACAATTCAGTTCAACATTCATTACAAAAGGGTTGTCCATATATGATCACAAAGGTCAACCAATTTTGGGAAACATTTAGCTTGTCTTTCTTGCTTTTTCTTTATAAAAGCATATAATTTACCCTCTTAAAGCTAATTTAGAATTGTTACTTTGGCTTTTACTTTTACTACATCAAAAGACTTTATACCTTAGCTTAGGCTGTGCATTTTAATCTCAGTTTTCAGGAGTCTGGGAACTTTACTAATAACTTTAAAAATTAGAGGGAGAGTTTCAGGGATGGGTACTTGACATTCAAGCACCATTTTCATAGACTTACCAATTTATGTTTGACTCCAGTCTTATTTTTCCTAATGTTCATTTCCTTTTCACTCTTCAAAGCACTGTGTATATATCTGAAAATTTTCAGTTTGGTTTTATGAGGAATTAACACCGTTTAAAGTAATCCTCAATGTTAATTACATAGAGAATCCAATCCACTATCCATGATCATTAACAGTTAATGTTTTGCATATGTTAATATTAAATTGTCACTTTGCTTTGAAATATTTCTGCCTCTTTAAAAAGTAGCCAATTTTTTAAAATCAAATAATCTTAAAACACCAACCTTACAAAATATATATTTTTTATTCAACATTCTTCCTATTTTTTTGTAGTGGTGGGCTCAATTTTATATTTTCTTAAGTATTTTTGTATTTAGGTTTATGAGGAATTATGGTCAGTAATATTCCTATTTTTGATATCTTTAATAAGTTTTAGAATGAAAAATATGTTACCTTAGAAAAATCACCTGGGAAATATTTCTTCCCGTCTATTATTCTATTTCTTCCCCTCTATTATTAATAGTATGTATAAGTTTTACATTTCTTTTTAATTATTATATGTAATATCTATAAGAAAGAAAACTGGATGCTTCTTTGTTGCAAATATTTAATAAGCAAGTGAGTTTTTTGTATCAATTTTGGTAGGTTTTATTTCTTTTTAAGATTTTTTCAATTCATTTAAATATCTAGAGTTTATTAGTATAAAGTTGTTTATAACTTTTACTATTACTCTGATATTTATCAATTCCCTTGTGGCTCAGGTGGTAAAGAATCCACCTGAAATGCAGGAGACCTGGGTTTGATCTCTGGGTTGGGAAGATCCCCTGGAGAAAGGAACGGCTACCCACCTCTAGTATTCTGGCCTGGAGGATTCCATGGACTGTATAGTCCATGAGGTTGCAAATAGGTGCCAATTGTTATAATTTCTTTCATTTCTGATATCAGTAACTTATCTCTTTTGTTCTTTATCCATTATATTGAGTGTTTTTCAAATTCATTAATTTTATTTTTAAGTATTAGCTTTTGGTTTAGTTAATTTTGTGCATTTTTCTTCTCTTAAGATTGATTTCTTCTCTTTTCTCTAACTTCTACTAACTTTCTTTGTGTTTTACTTTACCTTTTATTTTTTGTTGATTTCTAAGAAAGAAGTTTTAGATCAATGTTGTAACACTTTGTTTTTGGATATAAGCATTTAATGGTTAAATTTTCCCTGTGAGTATTGCTTTAGTAGTACTGTTTAATTTCTGAGTATTTGATGATTTTCTAGATAAAGTATTATTGATTCTGATTTAATTCCAATGTTGTCAGAAGATACATTCTCAAACATTTTATTCTTTTGCTATTTATTTAGACTTTTAGCTTATCTTGGTGAATGTTTCATATTCTCCTGATAAAATATGTATTCTGTAACTGTTGGGCATAATACTGTGTAAATTTCACTTATGTAAAGTTGGTGACTGTTCTGTTCAAATTTTCTGAATCCTTACTGATATTTTTCATCTAGAATTGTAGTAATTGCTAATAGAGTTGTATTAAAATTTCCATCTATAATTTTTTTTCCTATTATTCCTTTGATTTTGTTAGTTTCCTGCTTTGTGTATTCTGAAAATCTGTTAAATCTACACACACTTGTAATTGTTTTATCTTAGTGTTTCGTTGGTCCTATTAACATTTATATTTCCCTCTTTATTTCTGGTAACAGTACTGAAGCCTGCATAGTCTGATAGAATATAGTCACTCAATCTCACATGTAGTTAGTGTTTTCTACTATAATTTTTTCATGTACCTTTTCTGTTTTATTGTCTTTTCATCTTTGAGGTTAAAAATTACGTGGATGTTAGACCCTTAAATTTGTTCCTTCAGGTTCTTGATTATATTTAAAATAGCTCCTTTAAAGCTCTTTGCAGGAAATGTTCCCTTGGTATCACTAATTTTCTTGAAGAGATCTCTAGTCTTTCCCATTCTGTTGTTTTCCTCTATTTCTTTACATTGATCATGTAGAAAGGCTTTTTTATCTCTCCTTGCTATTCTTAGGAACTCTGCCTTCACATGGCCATATCTTTCCTTTTCTCCTTTGATTACAGAAGTTCCACAGAACTAGGGAAACAGGCTCTTGAAGGAAACAAACAAAACCCTTTGTGCACCAGGGCTCAGGAGATAGGAGTGGTGTCCCCACAGAGACTGAAACAGACTTGCTGTGAGTAACCAGAAGTCTCCGCTGGTGGTGTGGGTGGACAGCGGCCTGTTATGAACTCAGGGGCACTGACTACAAGAGTCCTGGGAGCTGCATCATGCTGGCGTATTCCATAAATCCATTACCCCTACCATAGTTTATCTTAGGCCTAACTACAGGGAGGGAACACAACCCCACCCATCAGCAGAAAATTGCATTAAAGATTTACTGAGCATAGCCCTGCACACCAGAGCAAGACTCAGTTTTCCCCACAGCCAGTCCCTCCCATAACACTGATTTTGTTTTTTATTATCTCCATAGTTTGCCTTTTTCATAATGTCAGATAGATGGAAACACACAATATGCAGCCTTTTTAGACTAGATTTTTCCATGGAAAACATACATTTAAAGTTCTTCCCTGTCTTTTCATGACTTGATCAGTTCAAGTTCAGTCACTCAGTGGTTTCCGACCCTTTGTGACCCCATAGACTGCAGTATGCCAGACTTCCCTGTCCATCACCAATGCTGGGAGCTTACTCAAACTCATGTCTATTGCGTCGGTGATGCCATCCAACCATATCATCCTCTGTCATCCCTTCTCCTCCCTCCTTCAGCCTTTCCCAGCATCAGGGTCTTTTCCAGTGAGTGGGTTCTTTGCATTAGGTGGCCAAAGTATTGGAGTTTCAACTTCAGCATCAGTCCTTCCAATGAATATTCAGGACTGATTTCCTTTAGGATGGAATTTAGATTGGATCTCCTTTTAGTCCATGGTAATCTCAAGAGTCTCCTCTAACACCACAGTTCAAAACCATCAATTCTTGGACGCTCAGCTTTCTTTATAGTCCAACTCTCCCATCTATACATGACTACTGGAAAAGCCATAGCTTTGACTAGACAGATGTTTGTTGACAAAGTAATGTCTCTGCTTTTTAATATGCTGTCTAGTTTGGTCATAGCTTTTCTTCCAAGGAGCAAGCATCTTTTAATTTCATGGCTGCAGTCACCATCTGCAATGATCTTAGAGCCCCCAAATATAAAGCCTCTCACTGTTTCCATTGTATCCCCATCTATTGGCCATGAAGTGATGGGAGTAGATGCCATGATCTTAGTTTTCTGAATGTTGAATTTTAAGCCAAATTTTTCACTCTCCTCTTTAACCTTCATCAAGAGGCTCTTTAGTTCTTCTTCACTTTCTGCCATAAGGGTAGTGTCATCCACATATCTGAAGTTTTGATATTTCTCCTGGCAATCTTGATTCCACCTTGCACTTCATCAAGCCCAGCATTTCACTTGATGTACTCTGCATATAAATTAAATAAGCAGGGTGATGATATACAGCCTTGACATACTCCTTTCCCAATTTGGACCAGTCTGTTGCTCCATGTCTAGTTCTAACTGTTGATTCTTGACCTGCATACAGATTACTCAGGAGGCAGGTCAGTGGTCTGATATTCCCATCTCTTTAAAAATTTTCCACAGTTTGTTGTGATCCACAGAGTTAAAGCATTTGTCATAGTCAATAAAGCAAAAGTAGATGTTTTTCTGCATCTCTTTCTTTTCCAGTGATCCAGCGGATGTTGGCAATTTGATCTCTGGTTCCTCTGCCTTTTCTAAAACCAGCTTGAACAAATGGAAGTTTATGGTTCATGTACTGTTGAAGGCTGGCTTGGAGAATTTTGAGCATTACTTTACTAGCGTGTGAGATGAGTGCAATTGTGTGGTAATTTGAGCATTCTTTGGCATTGCCTTTCTTTGGGATTGAAATGAAAACTGATCTTTTCCAGTCCTGTGGCCACTGCTGAGTTTTCCATATTTGCTGGCATATTGAGTACAGCACTTTCACAGCATCATCTTTTAGGATTTGAAAGAGCTCAACTGGAATTCCATCACCTCCACTAGCTTTTTTTGTAGTGATGTTTCCTAAGGCCCACTTGACTTTGCACTCCAGATGTCTGGCTCTAGGTTAGTGATCACACCATCGTGGCTATATGGATCATGAAGATCTTCATTGTACCATTTTTCTGTGTATTCTTGCCACCTCTTCTTAATATCTTAATATCTTCTTCTTCTGTTAGGTCCTTTACTGTGCTCATCTTTGCATGAAATGCACCTTGGTATCTCTAATTTTCTTGAAGAGATCTCTAGGCTTTCCCATTCTATTGTTTTCATCTATTTCTTTGTGTTGATCACTGAGGAAAGCTTTCTTATCTCTCCTTGCTATTCTTTGGAACTCTGTATTCAAATGGGTATATTTTTTCTTCTCTACTTTTTCTTTAGTTTCTATTTTTTTCTCAGCGATTTGTAAGGCCTCATCAGACAACCATTTTGCCTTTTTGCATTTCTTTTTTTTTGGAGGGATGGTCTTGATCCCTGCCTCCTGTACATTGTCACGAACCTCTGTCCATAGTTCTTCAGGCACTCTGTCTATCAGATCTAATCCCTTGAGTCTGTTTGTCATTGTATAATCCTAATGGATTTGATTTAGGTTGGGCTGCCATCTATGGGGTCGCACAGAGTCAGACATGACTGAAGTGACTTAGCAGCAGCATACATGAGTGGACTAGGGTTTTCCCTACTTTCTTCAATTTAAGTCTGAATTTGGCAATAAGGAGTTCATGGTCTGAGCCACTGTCAGCTTCCATTCTTGCTTTTGCTGACTGTATAGAGCTTCTCCATCTTTTGATGCAAAGAATATAATCAATCTGATTTCGGTATTGACCATCTGGTGATGTCCATGTGTAGAGTCTTCTCTTGTGTTGTTGGAAGAGGGTGTTTGCTGTGATCAGTGTGTTCCCTTGGCAAGACTCTGTTAGCCTTTGACCTGCTTCATTTTGTACTCCAAGGCCAAATTTGCGTCTTACTCCAGATATCTCTTGACTTCCTGCTTTTGCATTCCAGTCCCCTATACTTGACTTGATAGGTCAGTTCTTTTTAGTTTTGAATAATATTCCATTAGTCAGGACATCGTACAATTTATTTCTTCTTTCACATACTGAGGGACATCTTGGTTGCTTCTAAACCTTGGTGATTATGAATGATATTGCTCTAATATCTCTGTGTGTTTTCGTGTAGAGATAAATTTTCCATTCCTTTGGATAAATACCAAGAATCAGATTGTCTGTTTCTTCTTGTGTCCGTTTTGGCAGATTGTCTGTTTCAAGGAATTGGTGCCTGGAGGAGCCTGGTAGGCTTCAGTCCATGGGCTAAGAGTCGGACACGACTGAGTGACTTCACTTTCACTTTTCACTTTCATGCATTGGAGAAGGAAATGCAACCCACTCAAGTGTTCTTGCCTGGAGAATCCCAGGGATGGGGGAGCCTGGTGAGATTCCGTCTATGGGGTCGCACGGAGTTGGACACGACTGAAGCGACTTAACAGCAGCAGCAGCAGCGTTGAGATTATTGCATTTAAGGACATAGTTAATTGTATCCTTTTGACTTTCATGGGATCTGTAGTGATATACTCTCTTTCATTACTTTTTCATATGTAACCTGGTTAGAGGATTATTGATTTCACAGATCTTTTTAATGAACCAACTTTTGGTTTCATTGACTTTCTCTAATTGATTTTCTGCTTTAATTGCTTTTGTTTATGCTTTAATGCTTATTATTTCTATTTTTCTGCTTGCTTTGGATTTAACTTGCTGTTTTCTTTCTAATTTCTCAATATAGAAACTTAGATTATTTATTTTAGAATTTTATTCTTTTCTAATATATGAATTCAGTGCTATAAATTTCCTTCTAAGTACTTCTAGCTGCATTCACAAATTTTATTAAGTTGTATTTAATTTTCCTTTAGATAAAAATATGTGAAATTTTTCTTGAAATTTCTTATTTGACCCTTGTGTTGTTCAGAAATATGTTGTTTAATATCCTAGTAATTTGGGAGTTCCCAGCTATCTTTTTGTAATTGAAATCTAATTTAATTTCATTGTGGTCTGAGAGCCAACAATGTATCAGTTTTATTATTTAAATGTGTTAAATTGTCTTTTTATATTTTATGAATTTTTTTCATACTTTTTCATAAGATAGATCTGTAATTCTTCCCTCCTAAGTCATTTTTAGGATTTGGTAGTAAGGTTATTATGCAATAATACCATGACACCAAAGAAAAGTTACTCCTTTTTCTTGTCTCTGGAAGATTAGCTTTTTTGCTTTGTTTTGTTTTGTTTTATTTTGTCTTTGTAGATGATTGGACAAGTTAATTAATGGAAAGATCTGGACTTATGTTTTCCTTTATGACAAAGATTTCTAATAATATATTCAATATAATTAGTGAATATTCTGATTTCTCTACATCTTCTCTGTCAGATTTTTTTAAGTATTTGTGCTTTTTCAATTTTGTGAAATTTATTCAAGTTCTTCATAATAGCTACTTTTTTTGATGTTTTTTATTTATGACCTTATATTTGTTCCTGATAATAGTGATTTATCCTTCCTTTTGCTCTCTCTCTGTCTCCTTTATTCCTTCTAACTTCTAGAAGCACATAATGTTTTATTAAATTTTTAAATTATCAGGTTTTTTAAAATATTATTTGTTGTACACTTATTTTCTTTTCAATGATATATTCTCTTATTTTTACTATTATCTACATTGTACTGTGGGCTTCTCTGGTGGCTCTAGTGGTAAAGAACCCACCTGCAAATGCTGGAGATGTAAGAGACATGGATTTGACCCCTGGTCAGGAAGACCCTTAGAGGAGGGAGTGGCAACCCACTCCAATATTCTGGCTTGGAGAATCCCATGGACAGAAGAGCCTGACATGCTATAGTCCATGGAGTCACAAAGAATCAGATACAACTGAAGTGATTTAGCAGGCTCACATTTTACTTGTGCTTACTTCTTTTTCTTTTAGAAAATGGTTCATGCTTTAATTATTTTCCATTCTTTTTTATTTCTGTGTTAATTTTGGTATTTTTACTGACTTGTTCATTCTAATTTTGGGTGTTTCTTCTGCATGTAACATGTTAATAACCTATTTAATAAAATACTTAATTTCAGATATTGTGTCGGTTTTATATGATTATTTTACCTTTTCTGTGCATTCCAATCTTTGTCTGTATTCTTTTTATTATCTATTTTGTCTATTCTGTTATCTTAAACATGTAAATCATAGTTGAAGTCCTTTCCTGAATAAATGTAATTCCTAGATAATCTCAGAGTCTACTTCTATGGCATGATTTTATCTTGAACATTATCTTAAATATTGGCCACCTTTTATTGGCTCTTAATATGTCTAATATTTTTATTGTGTTTTGAAAATTGTATATAAATTAGCTATAGAATATGATGTTAGCCTTCCTCAGAGAGTATTATTATTTACTACATTAGAGAGATGAAACTGATCATTTACTCTTGCATGGGATGAAGCTGGGCCTGAATTGCATTGCCATTTAGTAGGTAGTGTCTATCTCTGGTTCATTCTTCTTACTAGGATGTGGCCATCTATGAATTTTATTTGAAACCTTATTAAGTCTTCCTTTCCTAGGCCTAAAAGACTGGTCATTTCATTTCAGCTCTTTGTAGTGGTTTCAGCAAAGCACCTTAGCTGTGTTTCCCATGTAGATTCAATACTTAATACAAATTTTGAGAAGGGTTATTTGTATTTTGAGATTGCTCCATTCTCTGATTCTGTTAACTTCATTCCCTAATGAGTTCTCAACTCTTTACTGCTTTCCGTGTAACTCAACATAAGCATCTGTCAGGAGACCAGTTTATTTCCTCAGGCTCTTGTTGGGTCTACAATTGTTAAACTGACTATATAGCATCATTATTACTTCACTCTTCCCTCTGTAGAGCTTTTATCTCATGCATATCTGACTTTTGTGAACAGATTTACCTTATTTTCTAATTGTCTTTTTCAAAAAGATTTTAATATATAAAATAATTCCTGTCTTGTAACAGTATTTTCCTGTGGATCACAGGTATGCATCCTCTGTGTTATATCTTTGTATGCAATTAGAATATACTTTGTGAAACTATCTACTTAAAATAGCATTGTAAGATAAAGCAGCTTGGTAAAAACTGTATGTAATCACTGAAAAAAAAAAAAGCTTCTTGGAAGTAATAGTTGTCTGAGATAGTATATTGTTTCTTGTTTGAGAAAAATAAGTATTATAGACATGTTTGTGTTCAGTTCAGTTCAGTTCAGTTGCTCAGTCGTGTCCGACTCTTTGCAACCCCATGAATTACAGCACACCAGGCCTCCCTGTCCATCACCAACTCCCAGAGTTCACTCAGACTCACATCCATCCAGTCAGTGATGCCATCCAGCCATCTCATCCTCTGTCGTCCCCTTCTCCTCCTGCCCCCAATCCCTCCCAGCATCAGAGTCTTTTCCAATGTTCACTTCAGTATTCTTGCCTTGAGAACCCCATGAACAGTATGAACAGTATGTTTGTGTTAATAAAACATTAATTTAAAACTCATTTTACATGTAATTCGTATATTATTGGAATGTTACCTTAAATTCTTAGTTCTAAATATAAACACATTTTAGTTAAAACATCAGATCAGATCAGATCAGTCGCTCAGTCGTGTCCGACTCTTTGCGACCCCATGAATCGCAGCACGCCAGGCCTCCCTGTCCGTCACCAACTCCCAGAGTTCACTGAGACTCACGTCCATCGAGTCAGTGATGCCATCCAGCCATCTCATCCTCTGTCCTCCCCTTCTCCTCTTGCCCCCAATCCCTCCCAGCATCGGAGTCTTTTCCAATGAGTCAACTCTTCGCATGAGGTGGCCAAAGTACTGGAATTTCAGCTTCAGCATCATTCCTTCCAAAGAAATCCCAGGGCTGATCTCCTTAAACATATATATATATATATATATATATATATATATATATATATGTATTTTTTTTTCTAAGTGCTTGATAATCCAGTTACTAAATAATGTGGGATCAAATAGTGAGCCATGTAATTGAATGACTGAGTACAGTTATATCTTAAGAAGTCCTGTGTGAATGACACATTCCAGATATTTGGGGCAAAATGTGGGCATCCCATCACCTTGTTGATTTAATACTCAAGTACTACATGTTGTTCTTTGGTAGGTAAATGGGGATAGAATTTAGTGATCAAGTAGAGGGTTATATATATTATAGGGATAAAGAAAGTTTGTCAAGCATAAGTAGAAAAGTAGACACAGGATAGATAAAGTTAGAAAGATTTATGTGGAGGTGAGAGTTTATGAGTACTAATATTCTTTAGGAAATATCAAGGAAAATCATCAAGTGAGGATGAGGAAAGGGACGAAAATGTGAATTACTCATCTGGAATAGTCCAATAGTGAATGGACTGCAAGTATGTAGCAAGAATGCTGGACAAAAATAAAGTTCTCCATATGATCAGTTATCATTACTATAAAGTGACACTTGTCAGAAGTATGCTTTTGTGATGCCATGTTCAACTGCATGAGTGCAGACAAGAAATAGGTAGAATGCTGAATGTAAAGTCCTTGGATGAACCCAGGTTGTTAGAGGAAATGAAGTGAATGAGATGCTCAGTGCATGTCCCCTTATGCCCTTCACCCTTCATTTAATAAAAAAATCTTCAGTAGATTTGTTTCAAATGGAGGTTTCACTTATTTATGCTAAAATATGATGCTGAAGGAAATGGTAACCCACTCCAGTATTCTTGCCTGGAGAATCCCATGGATGGAGAATCTTGGTAGGCTACAGTCCAGGGGGTCTCAGAGTGGGACACGACTGAGCGACTTCACTTTCACTTTCACTTAGTGTCTTTTAATGGCATTTGTTTGCATTTTTTACTCCTAGTGCTGTCTGTTTAATGTTAGGTTGACTGTCAAATTCTCAGATTTATCATAAATAAACGACCTATATTGTCTGTTTATTTATTCTAATACTGCTGGTTTATTTCCTATAAATTCTGTTACTAAGAACTTGATATGTTTGATTTGAAACATATGTAATCTATAAGATAAATAATATATCCTCATGAGTGTAAAGAGTTGCATTGTTGAATTTGAAGCAGATTGACTCTTTCAAGAGATTAGAATTATATTTAACAAGTAGAATTTTCAGGAGTCTGATTTTAGCTCTATATAACAAATACTACATCTTTTAAAAACGTATGTAATACATAAAAATAAATGATAGTATGTTCTATGTCACTCTATTCTTCAGGGATGTTTATGGGAACTTTATTGAAGTCTTGGTTACAGCAGAAAATTTCAAAGATTTCTTGTAAGACTGAGTTATCTTCAAATGTTGTGTTGTGTTCAGTCACTTCAGTTGTGTCCGACTCTTTGTGACTCCATGGACTGTAGCCTGCCAGACTCCTCTATCCATGAATTCTCCAGGCATGGAGAAATGGAGTAGGTAACCATTTCCTTCTCCAGGGGATCTCCCAATCCAGGAATCGAACCCATGTCTTTTGTGTCTCCTACACTGGCAGGTGGATTATTTACCACTAGTGCCATCTGGGAAGCCCTGTATGTCAACATGTCAACATGTGACTTTCAAATAAATTAGGTTATTTATTTGCATAATTAAATTAATATATATAAATTGATTTTATAAATTATAGGTAGATTGAAAAGGTCCATCTACTTTCTGATAAAAAAGAGAAGTCTAAACTCTTATGGTGGTTACTAAGATTGTTCATTTTATTACATATGCCTTAGATTCAGTTCAGTTCAGTTCAGTTGCTCAGTCGTGTCCAACTCTTTGCGACCCCATGAATCTCAGCAGGCCAGGCCTCCCTGTCCATCACCAACTCCCAGAGTTCACTCAAACTCAACGTCCATCAAGTCAGTGATGCCATCCAGCCATCTCATCCTCTGTCGTCCCCTTCTCTTCCTGACCCCAATCCCTCCCAGCATCAGAGTCTTTTCCAATGAGTCAACTCTTCGCATGAGGTGGCCAAAGTACTGGAGTTTCAGCTTTAGCATCTTTCCTTCCAAAGAAATCCCAGGGCTGATCTCCTTCAGAATGGACTGGTTGGATCTCCTTGCAGTCCAAGGGACTCTCAAGAGTCTTCTCCAACACCACAGTTCAAAAGCATCAATTCTTTGGCACTCAGCCTTCTTCACAGTCCACCTCTCACATACATACATGACCACTGGAAAAACCATAGCCTTGACTAGACAGACCTTTGCTGGCAAAGTAATGTCTCTGCTTTTCAATATGCTTTAGATTGTTTGCACATATTCTATTGCTAAATTGGAAGTAGAATTTTTTTTTTAGGTTAACATTTTTCAATATACATTAGTGGTTGCTCACATTAAGAGAATAAAATCCTATTTGTGTAAGACAAACTATTATCTTAAAATGTGCATGTTTCTTCAGTTCCAATTTAAATAAAGATATATTTAAATATTTGGTTCAATCATCAAAATAGGTCTTTGGGAACATTAGAATAAGTCCACAGTGAGGAGAACTATTTTGTTCCTGTTGTGTTACATCTTTGATATGGTAGCAGTGTGTAGACTTAATCATCTTGTTTAAGTTGGCACAGCTCACAGTAGTCAAGCATTCTGTGAATCAGTGTGCTACCAAATCCATATGCTTTGAACCACTATGTTTAAGTAATGAACATGTTTCTTTCTAAGATCTAAGGGGTTGACAGAAACCTGAATATAAGATCATTTACCTCCAGGAGGTTGCTTAAGCAATCAAATAAGTCAGTGACATGGACACTGTCCATTAATATTCATTGAAATTGTGAGAAAGTAGAAATCGATAAGTGCTGTAGTTTTATAGGTCTTTGTGATCAGGATAGCCTACAGAAAATAAGAGTATTAATACTAAAATGCACTGTTTTTGATTAAAATAACTCCTTTTGATCATAACCAGAATTACTTCTTTTTAAAAGTATTTTTGTTTTAAATTTTAAGCTTTTAATAAACCAAAGGATAGCACAGATGCTGAAACAATCAACGAGATAAATGTTGAGGTACTATAAAGTTATGTAATTTTCACATTTTATCAGACTCAGCAGATAGCCAATCTGAGTAAGAAACATGTGATCTCCAATTATTTAAACGCTTCACAGAAGCAAAAATAGTAAGCTGATTAGAGAAGTTATAGTTTGGAATGATAGCAATAGAATTTATTCTGTCAGTGAATGTTACAGAATATTTCCTAAAGCTCAAATGGTAAAAATATGCAATAGGAGATGTGGGTTCGAGCCTTTGGTTAGGAAGATCATCTGGAGAAGGAAATGACAACCCACTCCAGTATTCTTGCATAGAGAATTCCATGGATAGAGGAGCCTGGTGAGCTATAGCCCATGGGGTCACAAAAACTCATATCTGACTGAGTGACTAACACACACCTCTAAATGAACACAGTCTCTTTCTGAATTTTTTCACATAGAAATAATATAAATTTTACTTTAAAAATATTATAATTTGCTTTAGGCTAGATATTTTAATTGTGAGATAGTTAAAATTGTTATGCTCTTAGTAATTATTGAGTTATTTCAATATATTTGAGGGCTTCTTTACATTAATCTTTATATTAATTTATGTATAGCCCATCTTTTATTTGTTAATGTTTTAATGATTTATAAAATATATTTTGGGTTTCCCTGGTAACTCAGCTGGTACAGAATCTGCCTGCAATGCAGGAGACCCTGATTTGATTCCTGGGTCAGGAAGATCCCATGGAGGAGGGATAAGTTACTGACTCTAGTATTCATGGTCTCCCCTGGTGGCTCAAACAAAAATCTGCCTGCAGTACAGGAGACCGTGGTTTGATCCCTGGGTTGGGAAGATCTCCTGAAGAAGGGAGTGGCAGCCCACTCCAGTATTTTGCCTGGAAAATCCCATGCACAGTGACTCCTGGGGGGCTACAGTCCATGGGGTCACAAAGAATCGGACACGACTGAACAACTAAGCACAGCACATATATATATAGCAATGATATATATTTGAATTTAGTTATTCCATCCAAATTTTCAAGCTACTATGAAGTAAAACTTCAAGGGCGCAGTAATTAAGCATTTCTCTATTTTAGACTTGATTTATCATGGACATTTCACATGTGAGAAAAACAGAAATTGATGATATAATTATGAAAAATGAAGCGTCTGAAAAATATATTTTGTTAATGAAAGTGAAAGTGAAGTTCGCTCAGTCATGTCCGACTCCTTGTGACCCAAAGGACTATACAGTCTAGGAATTCTCCAGGCCAGAATACTGTAGTTGGTAGCCTTTCCCTTCTCCAGGGGAATCTTTCCAACCCAGGGATTGATTCCAGATCTCCCACATTGCAGATGGATTCTTTACCAGCTGAGTCACAAGGAAAGCCCAAGAACACTGGAGTGGGTAGCCTGTCCCTTCTCCAGAGGAAATTCCCAACCCAGGAATTGAACCAGGGTATCATGCACTGCAGGCAGATTCTTTACCAGCTGACCTATGAAGGAAGGCCTTATGAATTAGGCCTTAGGAATACCTTAGGAAGGCCTTAGGAATGACCTTATGAATTAATAATTCTATATATTTTTTAAAAACATTTTCCTACTATTTTTATTTCCACCATTGGCCTCATTTGTGTCAAAAATTGCATTAATCTATTTAAAATCAGTGATTTTCTCTAGATAAACATATTGGTAAGTAGATAGTCACTTTAGTCAACAAATAGAAAGTAATGCAAAGTCCAGTGGCAAATGCTGTAAAATAATATATAGGAGAGAGAGAAAGAGAGAGAGAGAGAGAGAAACAAAGAGTATCAGTAACTATGTACCACACACTATAAACCTTATTAGTGATAATTTTTCATATCAGGAATAAACATTTCTAGGGTAAAATGAACATGGATTTATTGCTCTGGATAAAAACATGAATCTTTGTTTCACAAAGATAGGTTGGTTGAAACTTCCAACATATTTTTAATTGTGTATAATCCTTTTCAACTAACATCCTGCGTATTGGAAGAGTCCCAGGTATGCTAGATAATGCATATGATGAAACAGCTTATGTATGCCTTTACACTCCAGGTACTGAACTTAACAGTGATTATAACATGATTTATACTGTACTCTTTATTCTGAGGAAATATTCTACTTAAATTTGCTTCAGAAAACTAGATTTAATAGGTTTCCTTCAATAATGAAAATAAGTGCCAATTTATCCTTAGCAAGCATTAAAAATATATGACCCTTTGCATTAATTGTGACAGTTAATCAGTACAGTGTCACAGTGGATTATATTATTATCCTGGTTGTTATTATTGTTATTCTATTTTTCCTAGAGGAAAATAAGCATAGCTGAAATAAATTACTTGCTTAATGTTTTACTGTTTTATCGATATAAAAATCTAAATAGCTAATACACTTAAAGCTATGTACACACTGTTATAATTAAAGTTGATAAGCAACAAAGACCTACTGTAAAAAAAAAAAAAAGTACTAAGGGAAAAACTTCCATTTAATCAGCTAACCAGGCTTCCCTGGTGGCTCAGTGGTAAAGAATCTGCCTGCAATGTAGGAAACACAGGTTAGATCCTGAGTCAGGGAAATCCCCTGGAGAAGGAAATGACAACCCACTCCAGTATTCTTACCTTGAAATCCCATGGACAGAGGAGCCTAGTGGGCTACAGTCCATGAGATCTCTGAAGAATCAGACACAACTGAAAAGCAGAACAACAGAAAATCAGCTAAACCACCATATGAAGGCATGAAGAGACAAAGACATGGCAGACATAAAAAAGAAAAGGCTATAGTAAGCTTTAGATTTATTTAGTTAAAAAAAATAAAACTATGTATCATAATTAAAATTTTGGTAATAGCCAAGTGTGGAGAAATAGGCACTACCATGTTGCCTGTCTACGATTACTTATAAAATTGAACATGCACACATTCTTCCTGTAACAATTTATCTAGCAGGATTTTTTTTTCCACGTTTGCGGTTGCATCTAACGATGTTCATTAATTGAAATTCTGTAGAGTACTATTTGTAACTACGCACACAAAATGTGTAAATACCTGAATATCCTTTAGAGAGAGAGAGTGAAATTCACTCAGTCATGTCTGACTTTTTGCGACCCCATGAATTGTATAGTCCATGGAATTCTCTAGACCAGAATACTGGAGTGGGTAGCCTTTCCCTTCTCCAGGGGATCTTCCCAAACTGGGGATCGAACTTAGATCTGCTGTGTTGCAGGTGGATTCTTTTACTACAAGGGAAGCCTGAATATCCTTTAATAGAAGACTGAATTATCAAGGATCAATTTTTACTCTAAGTGATTGTACTTTTATAGTAGGTCTTTAAGAAACAGGAAACTGATAATGAGGATACTACATTCCCACCTGTTTAAAAATTAAACATTATATGGGTAAATATTATATACTTATGAATATTATCTTTTTGATGGTTGTTATGTTTTGAGAATAGAATTATGAACCTAGGTTGAGAAGATGGCTCACTTGTTTATGTATATTTTTAACATTTTAGTTATTGACATGTATAATAGTTATTTCATGATAAAAAAGTAGTAGATTTAATAAGTGATTTTAATGTTACTGTATGCTAAACATTGTAGTAATACTTTATATTCACATGTAATTTAATCCTTAAACAACTCTGATGAAGATACCATTATTACCTTTGTTGAACAGATACGATGAAATAGAAGGGCAGAGAACCATCATCGTTTGTATGGCCAGAAATACTGGTATTGAGTAGTTCAGGTATATCACATTTCCAAGTTTGTGTTCTTACGTACTTCACTCAAATTGTAGAAATCAAAATAATATCAAATGTGGATGAGTAGAGTTCATATGATAAGCTCTTGACCTTTCATTCTACCTTACCTGCTTTGCACTTATACAGAGAAGAAGTACGTGATTTTGTATAAGTTTGAAATTGGCAATCAGGAAATTAAGAAATCCCTTTGTCTGTGATTGTAACCTGAGTATTTAGTTATTTTAAGAAAGACAGAAAAGGACCGATTATGACTTGCAAACTTAAAACTTATTTCTGACATGACCTCCTTTGAAGTATTTTAATTTTGTCCATATGGCTTTTCAATCCTAGTGCAAAAAGTTCAATATATGTTGGTCCTAAAACAAATACTCATTTAAATATAAATTATTTTTATTTCCTCTATAAAAGACAAACATTTTAACACATTCATCTGTTCTTAAAGCTCATCTTAGTTGTGGAAGCATCTGTGTAAAACCAAACAGCTGAAAATCTAAATATAGAATCAGAGTCAGTCTTTAAAACATAAAGGTTGGAAATGTGCTACTGCTCAACACAAGAGAAATTGCAATTTTAGAAATTGAACTTAATGCTAAATTATCTCTGAAGAAAATGCTTGTTATTCACAGTCACTTATATTGCACTACATTTTTCTTGTGTGAATATGTCCACATGTAACTTATACCCCCAAAGAAAAGTCAATAAAAGTATACTTAGTTTTTGTTTGTTTCTTTCTTATCAATAGATATACTATCTCAGGGCACAGAAACTCTATTTACAGGATAAGGAAAGAGCAACATTTCAAGAAATTTCAGTAATGCAGTTGATTGATTTAATGTGAACCCAAATTAAGCATTGTATTTTAAAGAAATAAAATATAACAAAACAATGATCCCAAGGAAAAATATTTTTGTTTTATTTTCTGAAAAAGTATTTTATCTATTCCCAATTTCCTTCATAGTCAGCATAATCCCATATGAATTAAATTCAGATAAATAATCTGATATGAATTCACAGAATTATGATTATGTGAAATAATTACAAAAATGAAAATTTATTATATCTGCTAAGATAGAGAAATGCCTTCATATATTGTCAACAATAGGAACTGAAATAACTTAAAACTGTTTTAATTAACTAAACAAAAGTCATTCATGGCATTTCTTGAAAGAATGATGTACTTTGCTTATAAGTTAAGTAAACAGGGTGACAATATACTGCCTTGACATACCCCCTTTCCCTATTTGGAACCAGTCTGTTGTTCCATGTCCAGTTCTAACTGTTGCTTCCTGACCTGCATACAGGTTTCTCAAGAGGCAGGTCAGGTGGTCTGGTATTCCCATTTCTTGAAGAATTTTCCACAGTTTATGGTGGTCCACACAGTCAAAGGCTTTGGCATAGTCAATAAAGCAGAATAGATGTTTTTCTGGAACTCTTGCTTTTTTGCTGATCCAGCAGATGTTGGCAATTTGATCTCTGGTTCCTCTGCCTTTACTAAAACCAGCTTGAACATCTGGAAGTTCACGGTTCACGTATTGCTGAAGCCTGGCTTGAAGAATTTTGAGCATTACTTTACTAGCGTGTGAGATGAGTGCAATTGTGCAGTAGTTTGAGGATTCTTTGGCATTGCCTTTCTTTGGGATTGGAATGAAAACTGACCTTTTCTAGTCCTGTGGCCACTGCTGAGTTTTCCAAATTTTCTGGCATATTGAGTGCAGCACTTTCACAGCATCATCTTTCAGGATTTGAAATAGCTCAACTGGAATTCCATCACCTCCACTAGCTTTGTTCGTAGTGATGCTTTCTAAGGCCCACTTGACTTCACATTCCAGGATGTCTGGCTCTAGGTGAGTGATAACACCATTGTAATTATCTAGGTCGTGAAGATCTTTTTTCTACAGTTCTTCTGTGTATTCTTGTCATCTCTTCTTAATATCTTCTTCTGTTAGTACATCATGAGAAACGCTAAGCGGGAAGAAGCACAAGCTGGAATCAAGATTGCCGGGAGAAATATCAATAACCTCAGATATGCAGATGACACCACCCTTATGGCAGAAGGTGAGGAGGAACTAAAGAGCCTCTTGATGAAAGTGAAAGAGGAGAGTGAAAAAAGTTGGCTTAAAGCTCAACATTCAGAAAACGAAGTTCATGGCATCTGGTCCCATCACTTCATGGGAAATAGATGGGGAAAAAGTGCAAACAGTGTCAGACTATTTTTCTGGGCTCCAAAATCACGGCAGATGGTGGTTGCAGCCATGAAATTAAAAGATGCTCCCTCCTTGGAAGGAAAGTTATGACCAATCTAGACAGCTAATTAAAAAGCAGGAATATTACTTTGCCAACAGAGGTCCGTCTAGTCAAGGCTATGGTTTTTCCAGTGGTCATGTATGGATGTGAGAGTTGGACTGTGAAGAAAGTTGAGCACCAAAGAATTGATGCCTTTGAACTGTGGTGCTGGAGAAGAATCTTGCAAGTCCCTTGGACTGCAAGGAGATCCAACCAGTCCATCCTAAAGGAGACCAGTCCTGGGTGTTATTGGAAGGACTAATGCTGAGGCTGAAACTCCAATACTTGGGCCATCTCATGCAAAGTGTTGACTCATTGGAAAAGACCCTGATGCTGGGAGGGAATGGGGCCAGGAGGAGAAGGGGACGATAGTGGATGCGATGGCTGGATGGCATCACCGACTTGATGCACATGAGTTTGGATGAACTCCGGCAGTTGGTGATGGACAGCGAGGCCTGGCGTGCTGCGATTCATGGGGTCGCAAAGAGTTGGACACGACTGAGTGACTGAACTGAACTGAACTTGCAAGAATAGAATTGGTAATGAACATTTGGTATTATATGGAGTGTGAGATGGTATTGAATTTCTTTTTCCTTAGACCTCCTGTGTCCTTTTTCTACTCCATTATAAAAATAAATACGTAAACTTGCAGTCATTTGTGATGCTTACATTAGTGTGAAATAATCACAGTTCAGCGTCTTAGTGTTTCCTTTACTGGTATATTTTTCAGAGTTGAAATAATTATTTTGGATTTAATCCATGTGATTACCAAAGATATTAAAATTCAGGGACATAAAACAGTAGCGCACCAATATATTTTTCCATCTTCAGTGCAGAGATTCTGTAAAAGGAAAGAATCCTATAATGAAACTGAAGAAATTTGTGATTTTAATTCAAAGATATTTGATTATGCCTTTTCATGGAAGAAGAATACTATAGATTTTTCTACTAGGTAATAAGGCAATGGACAGTAAAAAAGAATGAAGAAAAGAATATTAAAAGAAATAAGTATTTTTGAACATTATATGATTTAAATGCCTGAAAACCCTTTTTTCTCATAACATTTGAGTTATATTTTCCAATTTAAAAATGAGGGAATTGAGTTAACAAGAAGTTAAAGATCTTACCCATGTACATATACACAGTAGGAAGAGGAGGTTTTTGACCCAAACCTGTTTAACTTCCAGACCATTTTTTGTTTGTTTCTCTTCATAGGTCCCATGTAAAACAATATGGATTCCAGAGACTAACAGTACAAAACAAAGGTTTAGAAACAGTGCTAAGTGTATGTGGCTATTTAAAATATAATAAAAATGCTTTAAATTGTGAATAGTTTGGTAAGATTAGTCAACTAGCTGTTTCCTGAAAGTGCGGTTGAGGACCATATACAGGACCATTAAGGCTGTTTTTTTAAAGGCATTTTCTGGGTCCTACACCAAATCAACTAATCAAAATCTTCATTATTAGAATGTAGTCAGAGATGATTAAAGTAGTTCTGTAATTCACTGCTTAAAATCAAATACACACAAAATCAGATGATCAATTCTGATAATTAAAAATTATTATTAGCTTTATTTTTGTAGTTAATGGATGATGCCTATTACAGCGTTTAATAAAAGCATACTTAGTAAATGTACATACATATTTGAATGTAAATATATATAAAGTAGTTATGTTGAACAACTATGATTAATCAACATAATAAATGCATATTTTACTATCTTCTAATAGGTATTGTAGCTGTGATCTTTTTCTAAAATTCTCAGAACACAGTCTCAATCAAAAACGCAGTATAAAGCTATGGAGCAACAGTTCAATCTACATTGAAAGATTAGGCCTTCTCTCTTATCTGTGTCTGATGCCAAAGTTTGGGGAGAGGGTGTAACAGGCTTTTCCTTTTTTTCATGGTTCTGACTCCTCAGGTTGCTAACTGAAGCTTCAGTGATCTTGGAGCTAGCTTGTAGGAAAGGAGAAACTGCAAGAGAAAGGACAAGGCATTTTCTTAATTACTGATGGCTTTCCTTTTTGAGGGGCTTGCAGTGTTTAAAGTTGATTTCTCTCACTGGTGCTTTTTGGGTTCATTAGGTGCTTTTCTGCTCCAGCCCTTTGGTTCTACCTTAGCCCTGTTTTTCTGGTTATCCCCTTCTCCAGTATTCTGGTTGTTAAGAGTCTCCTTCTTTTAGTTCTCCTGGACAATGGTTTCTTTACTTGGTTTTTTCAGTAACGTTTTAGAATTGAAGAAACTTCAACTTTCTTGGGCTTGAGAAAGACACTGGTTTTCTTTTTCTGTTTTATTAACTTTATTCTTATTTTTATCTGTAAATTTATCATACAGAGAACTGTTTTATACACATTTTGAGATATAATGTCTATAGTATTGGAACATCAGAGAGAAATGAGATAATCCTATTTTGCAAGTTATTAATATGTGTATAATTATGTGTGCATATTATGTATGTATTTAGAGTGAAAAGGAAAAGGGAATAAAGGAAGGCAGGCATGACTGCTCAGTTATTTTCTGGTGATTTTATTCAATAGTATAATACATTTTAAGTTTAAACAATATTATATTTTAATTATAATACATTAAAATTTATTCAGTATTATAATGCATTTCCCATGTTGAATTTCAAATAATATTAATTTGTAAAAGAAAAAAATGAAATGATACTAGTCTCGTAGAAATGAAACAGATACATATATCATTCATTTATTGTTTTATTTTCCTTTCTTAGATGTGTTTATTGAAAACATTTATCATATGAATTAAGTATACTCATCAGTCATTTCTCTGAGGAACATTTTATTCAAGTATAGAACGTACTTACCCTTAAGCAATGAAACATGGCTATTTTCAACATTGTAGTGTTTTTCTTTCCTCTTCCTGTCTATATTGGTGGTCCAGTGGTTAAGACTCTTTACTTCCACTGCAGGGGGTGTCAGTTCAATCACTGGTTGGGAAACTAAGATCCCAGGTGCAGCACAGCCTGGCCAAAAGAATTTGGCCTTTCCTTGTGGCTCAGCTGGTAAAGAATCCAGCTGCAATGAGGGAGACCTGGGTTTGATCCCTGAGTTGGGACAATCCTCTGGAGAAGGGAAAGGCTACCCACTCCAGTATTGTGGCCTGGAGAATTCCATGGTCTGTAAAGTTCATGGGGTCGCAAAGAGTCCAACACGAATGAATGACCTTCACTTTCATTTTTCTATCTGTATATACATAATTACTTACATGAAAGTAACTTAGTTTCTAAAAGTTTATTATATTGTCATAAACTTCATGCTCATTGGGCTAGAATGCATGATTGACTATCCATGAAGATAACGTTCAGCTGAAAAAGGAAAATATATTAATTGTGTCTGAACAAGAACAACTTGTTACTTTAGAAAGTAAAAAGAAAGGATGTGATGCTAATTATATGTAGGATGTTTATGTAATTTTAAGACAGAATTTAAATAAGCTATCTCTGCTAATAAGTCCAGTTAAAACCATTAATTGGTTGAAACCATTTGTGATTATAGTTAGTATATTTTATAGTGTTTGAAACATTCATTGAAAGATTGTATTTTCTTTAGACTTTATGTAAAATCAAATATTGTCTTTTTTTTTCTTTACCTTTGTATATAAAAGTAGTGATAGATTCACAAGACATTGAAAAGAATAGAACAGAGTAGTCTTGAGTACTCCTCCCACAGTTTCCTCAGTGATGATAGCTTGCTTAACTTTAATTACAAATTAAATCCAGTAAATTGCAAATAATACACAGGTATTTCATCTACTTTACAAGCACTCATATGTGTGTTTATGCATGCGTGTAAATTCAGTTCCATTCAGTTCAGTTGCAGTCATGTCCGACTCTTTGCCACCCCATGAACCACAACACGCAAGGCCTCCCTGTCCATAACCAACTCCCAGGGTTAACCCAAACTCATGTCCATTGAGTTGGTGATACTATCCAACCATCTCATCCTCTGTTGACCCCTTCTCCTCCTGCCCTCAATCTTTCCCAGCTTCAGGGTCTTTTCAAATGAGTCAGCTCTTTGCATCAGGTTGCCAAAGTATTGGAGTTTCAGCTTTAGCCTCAGTCCTTCCAGTGAACACCCAGGACTGATCTCCTTTAGGATGGACTGGTTGGATCTTCTTGCAGTCCAAGGGACTCTCATAAGTCTTCTCCAACACCACAGTTCAAAAGCATCAATTCTTCGGCTCTCAGCTTTCTTTATAGTCCAACTCTCACATCCATACAGGACTACTGGAAAAACCATAGCCTTGACTAGATGGATTTTTGTTGACAGTAAGTCTCTGCTTAGCAGTAATATCTCTGCTTTTTAATACACTGTCTAGGTTGGTCATAGCTTTTCTTCCAAGGAGCAAGTGTCTTTTAATTTCATGGCTGCAATCACCATCTGCAGTGATTTTGGAGCCCCCCAAAATAAAGTCTGCCATTGTTTGTACTGTTTCTCCATCTATTTCCCATGAAGTGATGGGACCAGATGCCATGATCTTAGTTTTCTGAATGTTGAGATTTAAGCCAACTTTCTCACTCTCCTCTTTCACTTTCATCAAGAGGCTCTTTAGTTCTTCTTCCTTTTCTGCCATAAAGGTGGTGCCATCTGCATATCTGAGATTATTGATATTTCTCCTGGCAATCTTGATTCCAGCTTGTGCTTCATCCAGCCCAGCATTTCTCATGATGTACTCTGCATAAAAGTTAAATAAGTAGGGTGACAATATATAGCCTTGACATACTCCTTTCCCTATTTGGAACCAGTCTGTTGTTCCATGTCCAGTTCTAACTGTTGCTTCCTGACCTTCATACAGGTTTCTCAAGAGGCAGGTCAGGTGGTCAGGTATTACCATCTGTTTATAGTTCTACTCTTATATGAATTTATATAACTGTCACCAAAATCAAGAAATAAAAATGTTGTATCACCTAAAGATCCTTTATGATAACCTTTATGACCGCATAAAATGCTTCCCCCTTCCAATTCCACTAAAATCTGCATCCTAGACTTTAATGTTATTACATATTAATGTAATATAAAATCTAGAGCAAGAGCTTTGAAAAGCTATAGAAAAGATACACTAAAAATCACTATGAATAAGTAAAAATGGAATTCTAAAAATATTTAAGTAACCCATAGAAAGGCAGGAAAAAGAAAACAGAAAACTGAAGGGAGAAAAACAGAAACAACAGTCAGAAAAAAGAAAATGGGACTTAAGTCCTCACGTAAGTAATTGCATTAAATGTAAACAGTCCTAATATATCACTTAAAGAAAGTGATTGCCAAATTGATAAAAGATAAGCAAACAAACAAACAAACACTCCATGAAAAAATATTAACAGGTTGAATGTGTCATGAAGAGTGGAAGAGGGACTATCAAGGGCAGGAGAAAGCTTTCTGGGGCAACAGATATATTTACTATCTTGACTGTGATTACTGTATTTCAGTTATACTTGAATAAAGCTGTTTAATTATGGAATATTGCCACAAATTTCTGACCTTGACCTGTGTCCTTTTAAATATTTATCTGTATATTTTTATAATGAAGACATAGAAATATTGTTTAGGAAAACACCTAATATAAAATGGAGGTATAGCTTACATAATTTACAATGTTGAAAACAAAACATGACACTATATCTCTATTTTCAATACTAATATATTTATTGACTATGCCAAAGCCTTTGACTGTGAGGATCACTATAAACTGTGGAAAATTCTGAAAGGGATGGGAATACCAGACCACCTGACCTGCCTTTTGAGAAATCTATATACAGGTCAGGAAGCAACAGTTAGAACTGGACATGGAACAACAGACTGGTTCCAAATAGGAAAAGGAGTACGTCAAGGCTGTATATTGTCACCCTGCTTTTTTAAATTATATGCAGAGTACATCATGAGAAATGCCTGGCTGGAAGAAGCACAAGCTGGAATCAAGATTGCCAGGAGAAATATCAATAACCTCAGATATGCAGATGACACCACCCTTATGGCTGAAAGTGAAGACGAACTCAAAAGCCTCTTGATGAAAGTGAAAGAGGAGAGTGAAAAAGTTAGCTTAAAGCTCAACATTCAGAAAACGAAGATCATGGCATCTGGTCCCATCACTTCATGGGAAATAGATGGGCAAGCAGTGCAAACTGTGTCAGACTTTATATTTTTGGGCTCCAAAATACTGCAGGTGGTGATTGCAGCCATGAAATTAAAAGATTCTTACTCCTTGGAAGAAAAGTTATGAGCAACCTAGATACTATATTGAAAAGCAGAGACATTACTTTGCCAACAAAGGTCTGTCTAGTCAAGGCTATGGTTTTTCCAGTGGTCATGTATGGATGTTAGAGTTGGACTGTGAAGAAAGCTGAGCACCAAAGAATTGATACTTTTGAACTGTGGTGTTGGAGAAGACTCCTGAGTGTCCCTTGGACTACAGGGAGATCCAACCAGTCCATTCTAAAGGAGACCAGCCCTGGGTGTTCTTTGGAAGGAATGATGCTAAAGCTGAAACTCCAGTACTTTGGCCACCTCATGTGAAGAGCTGACTCATTGGAAAAGACTCTGATGGTGGAAGGGATTGGGGGAAGGAGGAAAAGGGGATGACAGAGGATGAGATGACTGGATGGCATCACCAACTCGATGGACCTGAGTTTGAGTGAACTCTGGGAGTTGGTGATGGACAGGGAGGCCTGGCGTGCTGCGATTCATGGGGTCGCAAAGAGTTGGACACGACTGAGCGACTGAACTGAACTGAATATATTTTTCTATAGTTCTTTTATTCTAATCTAAATGATGATCATTATACCTTTGTTTCATACTATATGTCTGAGAGTTTTCCTTTGTCCTCAATCTTAGCAGATGATTTCCCTCTTTTTTTATTTGAAAGAAATATCAAACACCAAAATGGACTTCTCTTTCTCCTATTTGCAGTCAATCAATAAATAAAATTTTGCTATTCTTGAATCTATTTCATATCCTTTTTTTTTTTTTTTACAATGGTTGAAGCCAAGCAGCATTTAATACCTCCATGTCTGCTACTGATCCCATCTTCTCCTCACCATCTCAAGGATTTCAACACATCAGATGAGCTTCTTGTTATTATTCTTTGGAAATCTTTGCTGTTAAATATATCCTTGGTGTTATAATATTCCCTAAACAGTATGTGTATTTATATTATCTATTCATCTCCCTAAGGACATTTAGGTTGCCTTCATGTCTTGACTGTTGGAAATAGTGCTGCTGTGAAAATTGAGCTGCATTTATCTTTTTGGATTAGACTTTCCTCCAGAGACATGCCCAGGAGTGGGATTTCTGGATCATATGACAACTCTACTTTTAGTTTTTTAGGGACTATTCATATTGTTTTTTATAGTAGCTGCACCAATTTACATTCCCACCAATATTGCTGGAAATTTCCCTTTTCTCCATACCATCTCCACCGTTTATTGTTTGTGGACTTATTAATAATGGCTATTCTAAACAGAATGAGGTGACATCTCATTGTAGATTTGATTTGCATTTCTTTGATAATTCATAATGTTGAACATCTTTTCATGTGCTTATTGGCTTATATTCATATCTTCTTCGGAAAAATGTGTATTTAGGTCTTTTGATAATATCTTGAATTGAGTTGTTCATTTTGTTGTTGTTGAGTTGTACAAGTTGTCTGTATATTTTGGAAATTAAACCCATGTCATTACCATCATGTGTAAATATTTTCTCCAAGTCCATTGACTTTCTTTTCACTTTTTTATTATTTCCTTTGCTGTGCAAAAGCTTATTATAAATTTTATTAGGTCTAGTTTGTTTATTTTGCTTTTATTTTTATTGCCTTGGGAGACTAACCTAAGAAAACATTTGTATGGTTTATGTCAGAAAATGTTTTGTCTATATTCTTAAGTAATGCTCTCAATTTCTGTAGGTTAATCTTTTATCCTGCTCTCTTGCTGAATTTGTTTATTATTGGTAGTGGATTTTGTGTGGAATCTTTAGGGTTTTCTATATATAGTACCATGTCATCTGCATATAATGACATATAATTCCCTTCCAATTTGGATATCTTTTTTTTTTCTTTTTTTGTCTGATTGCTCTGGGAAGGACTTCTAATACTATATTGAAAAGATGTGATAAGAGTGGGCATCTTTGTCTTGTTCCAGATTTTACTGGGAAAGGTTTCAAGTTTTCTCTGTTGAGTATTATGTTGGCTGTGTGTTCATAAACAGCTGTCATTATTTTGAGATATGTTCTGTCTATACCCACTTTGGTAAGAGTTATTTTTTATTATGAATGCATGTTAAATTTTATTTAATGCTTTTTCTGAATTTATTGAGATGATTATGTAGTTTTTATCCTTTCTTTTCTTGATATGGTGTTTCAAGAAGCCCTAACTTCCTTCTTAGGGCTGCTTTTGTTGCATCCTGTAGATTTTTGTATGGTTGTGTTTTCATTTGCATCAAGGTATTTTTCAATTTCCTCTTTGATTTCATTGTTGATCCATTGGTTCTATGTTCTTTATGCTTGTTGTTTAGTATCTATGCGGTCATTTCTTTTTGTGTGTGTATGTGTGCATGTGTGTGTGTGTGTGTGTGTATGTGTGTGTGTTTGACTTCTAGTTTTATGCCATTGGTCAGAAAAGATGCTTGAAATAAGTTCTATTTTCCAGTTGCTTTTTTATTTAATTTTTGTTCCTTTTTTTTGTGGTTTGATGGTTTACTTTTGTATCATGCTTGAATTCATTTTGGTTTCCATGAATCTACTGAATATTTTTAATTTGTGGTCATCCTGTTTTTAAAGAATGTTTTTCATTACCATATTACTTGCTTTAAACTAGTACCCATATAGTCTCAAATACATTCTAAAAAATTCTACATTTTTACATCCTTCCCTCACATTTTATGATTTTGATATCCTCTGTTATATCTTCATATTAATCTTTTTGCTGTTGATTGAGAGTTCCTTCTTTATTTTTTTTTCATACTGCCTTTAGAATGCCTTTCATACTGCTTTTTTTTTTTCATACTGCCTTCTCTTTAACTTTGACCTTTTTAATTATAATATGTCTTGGTGAAGATCTGTTGAGGTTCATCTTGTTTGGGATCCTCTGTGCTAACTGTACCTATATATCTATTTCTTTCTTTAGGTTTGGGAAATTTCCAGCCATAATTTCTTCAAATACTTTTTCAATCCCATTTTATCTTTCTTCTCCTTCTGGGAGTCTTATGCATAAATTGACATGCTTTATATTATCCCATAGGTCTCATATATTGCTTTCATTTTTTTTTTTGTATTTGTATTTGTCTTTCTGTCTGCTTTTCTGATTGGATGATTTCCATTATTCTATCTTCCAGGTCATTTATTCCTTCCTTCTTCTGCATTATTTAGTTGTTATTTATTGCCTTTAGCTTGACTTTCACTTCAGCAAGTTAGTTTTCTAATTTTAAGAGGCCCTTCATTATAGTTTCTTGTTCTTTGTTACAGTGATCTTCATTTCTCTCAATACACTTTCTTAATACCTTCAGTATTTTTATTATATATATGTATATATATATATACATATATATATTCTGAATTCAGATTCTGGTAGACAGGAGATGTTCTTTCAGGGTGCCTTTATTGTTATTTTAGTTAGGAGTGGTTCCTCTGCTTCTTCATTTTACTTTTGTTTCACTGAGTCTATTAATTTGGGAGAACCAGTTATCTACTGTGATCTTGAAAGGCTCTTTATATGTGGGAGCATCTCTGTGTTGCTTGCATGAGTCTAATATTGTTGTTGTTTAGTCACTAAATTGTATCCAACTTTTAGCAACCCCATGGACTGTAGCCTGCCAGGCTCCCCTGTCCATGGAATTTCCAGGCAAGAACACTGGATTGGATTGCCATTTCCTTCTGCAGGAGATTTTCCTGGCCAGTATCAAGCTCATGTCTCACACATTGCAAACAGATTTTTTACCAGCCCTCTTTTTAGTATATAAGGAACTTTTTTAGGAATAAATGAAATTTTTATTTTTATTGAAATATTTTCAATAAATCCATCTTTGAAATCAGCTTTTGTGAAAAAGCTGGACTTCCCTTGTGGCTCAGCTGGTAAAGAATCCACCTGCAATGTGGGAGACCTGGGTTCAATCCCTGGGTTGAGAAGATCCCCTGGAGAAGGGAAAGGCTACCCACTCCAGTATTCCAGCCTGGAGAATTCCGTGGACTACAGTCCATGGGGTCGCAAAGAGTCGGACAGGACTGTACGAGTTTCACTTTCAATTTCACTTTGTAAAAAAACTTGAAGAATTCACTTGGTCATAAATTCAGTATATCACTATGACTATTAAGGGTTAGAGAGGGAGTACCACAAAACAAGTGAACAATCAGATCAGATCAGATCAGATCAGTTGCTCAGTCGTGTCCGACTCTTTGCGACCCCATGAATCGCAGCACGCCAGGCCTCCCTGTTCATCACCAACTCCCGGAGTTCACTCAGACTCACGTCCATCGAGTCAGTGATGCCATCCAGCCATCTCATCCTCTGTCGTCCCCTTCTCCTCCTGCCCCCAATCCCTCCCAGCATCAGAGTCTTTTCCAATGAGTCAACTCTTCACATGAGGTGGCCAAAGTACTGGAGTTTCAGCTTTCGCATCATTCCTTCCAAAGAAATTCCAGGGCTGATCTCCTTCAGAATGGACTGGTTGGATCTCCTTGCAGTCCATACATGAAAATAAATAGTTAAAGAGAAAAGCAATGTTCCAAACATGCTGGTCAATTCACAATTGAAATGATATGTCCAGCTCTGAGAGTCATATTTTTAGAAATATAGAGATAACGTGAGACTATGGAGTCAAGTAAAAGTGTGACATATGACAGTTGAGGGAACTTGGAATGCTTAGCTTGTGAAAGCCTGAGGGACAAAGATATCTTCAAATGTTGAACAGCTGTCATATGTAAGATATTTTCCCCTCCATCTTCCTCAGGGCTCTGTTTAATAACATGTCAAAGATGAATTTTATACTTAAAATGATACTCAAGCAACTCTGAATAATAACTCTAATTGGAATTAAAAAAAGATTTAAAATGTTTCTGCCAGTACTCTTTAGCCTTCTATAGTTACTTCTTTCTCTTAAAACTGAGATTAGATTTAAACCTTTCTTGTTTCCTTTGATGTAATACTTGCATTTACTTTCAGTCGTTAAAAAGTCAGCCAGTTAACTACTTTGTCTTTGTCATATTATTCATTTACTTATTAAGGTGTTAACTATGTTTTAAGCATCTGTACTTTGTAAAACCTAAGAACACCTGTGAGTAAATCATAAGAGACCCTGTTGAAATAGTTTCTTCTTGTCAGAGAATGTGCCTGGGTGCTAGATTAAGGGAATGAAAATAAAGTTCAGCAAATTAATTTTAAAAATCGATGTAAGTGTTTAAGATGGTGAAGATACTTTACATGATACTACCAGTGTGGGTACTTATACTTAATGCACTTGTCCAATCCCATACAATGTATAAAAACAAAAGTGTACCCCACTTTGTAAACAATGCAGTTTGGGTGGCCGTGATGTGTCAATGTAGGTTCATCAATTTTAACAAATGTACCATTATGGTGGGGTTGTGGATAATGGAAGAGGCTGTGAACGGGTGGGATAAGAGGGTTTACAGGAAATCCTTGTACATACCTTTCAGTTTTGCTGCAATTCTAAAATTGCTATAAAAAATCTTTAAAAATAAGTATAGTAAATTATCTGTTCTCTAAATGGCTCATTCCCCAATTGACTGGATTTGCACACTGATATGAAATTAACCTCTATAAACTATGTTAAAAATTTGTTAAAATACATGTTGATGTTGAAAACTTTTTGATGTTAAAGAGTTATGACAGATTTTGAAGATTTTTACAAAGGTTTTTCTGGGTTCAATTCAGTTCAGTTGTTCAGTTGTGTCTGATTGTTTGCGACCCTGTGGACTGCAGCATGCCAGACTTACCTGTCCATCACCAAATCCCAGAGTTGCTCAAACTCATGTCCTTTAAGTCGGTGATGCCATCCAACCACCTCATCCTCTGTCATCCCCTTGTCCTCCTGCCTTCAATCTTTCCCAGCATCAGGGTCAAGGAGTCATTTTTCGCATCAGGTGGCAAAGTACTGGAGTTTCAGCTTCAGGATCAGCCTTTCCAATGAATATTCAGGACTGATCTCCTTTAGGATTGATTGATCTCTTTACAGTCCAAGGGACTCGCAAGAGTCTTCTCCAACACCACAGTTCCAAAGCATCAATTCTTCAGCAGTTTTTATAGTCCAACTTTCACATCCATACATGACTACTGGAAAAACCAAAGCTTTGGCTTGATGGACCCTTGTTGGCAAAGTAATGTCTCTGCTTTTTAATATAATGTCTAGGATGGTAATAGCATCTAGCCAAGGAGCAAGCATCTTTTAATTTCATGGCTACAGTCACCATCTACAGTGATTTTGGAGCCCCCAAAAATAAAGTCTGTCACCAGACTTTATTTCCACCATTTCCACTGTTTCCCCATCTATTTGCCATGAAGGGATGGGACCAGATGCCATGTTTTTGTTTTTTAATGTTGAATTTTAAGCCAGCCTTTTCACTCTCCTCTTTCACTTTCATCAAGAGGTTCTTTAGTTCTTCGCTTTCTGCCATAATGGTGGTGTCATCTATGTATCTGATGTTATTGATATTTCTCCTGGCAATCTTGATTCTACCTTGTGCTTCATCCAGCCGGGCATTTCACATGATGTACTCTGCATATATGTTAAATAAACAGGATGACAATATACAGCCTTGACATACTCCTTTCCCAATTTGGAACCAGTCTGTTCCATGTCTGGTTCTAACTGTTGCTTCTTGTCCTGCATACAGATTTCTCAGAGGCAGGCAAGGTGGTTAGGGATCCCCATCTCTTTAAGAATTCTCAACAGTTTGTTGTGGTCTATACAATCAAAGGCTTTGGCATAATCATAAAGCAGAAGTAGATGTTTTTCTGGAATTCTCTTGCTTTGTGGATGATCCAGCAGATGTTGGCAATTTTATCTCTGGTTTCTACTAATGTGGGCAAGAATCCTTAGAAGAAATGGAGTAGCCCTCATAGTCAACAAAAGAGTCTAAAATGTAGTACTTGGGTGCAGTCTCAAAAATGACAGTGTCAGATGTTCTTCAAAACATAAACCCAAACCATTAGACATTTATCTGAAGATTTTTAAGTATATAGTTTTGAAAGAATCTGAGTATTTCATGAGAGCAATTTTTCAAATTAATACTGTACTGTGAAATGTAACGTTACTGCTGTCTTCATGTAAGCATGGTTAAGCTATAGCTCTTCATTTTGCAGCTTATCCTATCACAAAGTAAAGAACACATTTACACAGATACATCTTTTGTGTTCTTTCAGAGATTTTTAAGAAGATGATATTAATATAATTTGTTCACAATTATAGAACTAATATTTGACAGTGAAAATAAATGCATTGTATAACGTGTAATAAAATGTGACTGTGTAAAACTATTAAGAATGTACAGAGTAAAATAGAAATTGATTTCACAGCCCATGTGCAGTTCATTTAGTTCAGTTCAGTTGCTCAGTCGTGTCCGAATCTTTGCAATTCCATGGACTGCAGCACACCAGGCCTCCCTGTCCATCACGAACTCCCAGAGTTTACTCAAACTCATGTCCATTGAGTTGGTGATACCATCCAACCATCTCATCCTCTGTCACCCTTTCTCCTCCTGCCTTCAGTCTTTCCCAATATCAGTGTCTTTTCAAATGAGTCAGCTCTTCACATCAGGTGGCCAAGATATTGAGTTTCAGCTTCAACATCAGTCCTTCCAATGACTATTCAGGACTGATTTCCTTTAGGATGGACTGGTTGACTCTCCTTTCAATCCAAGGGACTCTCAAGAGTCTTCTCCAACACTACAGTTCAAAAACATCAATTTTTTTGTGGCTTACTTTCTTTATAGTCCAACTATCACATCCATACATGACTACTGGAAAAGCCATAGCCTTGACTAGATGGAACTTTGTTGACAAAGTAGTGTCTCTGCTTTTTAATATGCTGTCTAGGTTGGTCATAACTTTTCTTCCAAGGAGTAAGCATTGTTGAATTTTGTGGCTGCAGTCACCATCTCCAGTGATTTTTCAGCCCCCCAAAATAAAGTCCGCCACTGTTTCCTGATGCCATGATAATAGTTTTCTGAATGTTGAGCTTTAAACCAACTGTTTCACTTTCCTCTTTCAATTTCATTAAGAGGCTCTTTAGTTCCTCTTCTCTTTCTGCCATAAGGGTGGTGTCATCTGCATGTCTGAGGTTATTGATATTTCTCCTGGCAATCTTGATTCCAGCTTGTGCTTCCTCCAGCCCAGCGTTTCTCACGATGTACTCTGCATATACATTAAATAAGCAGGGTGACAATATACAGCCTTGACGTAGTCCTTTTCCTATTTGGAACCAGTGTGTTGTTCCATGTCCAGTTCTACCTGTTGCTTCCTGACCTGCGAACAGGTTTCTCAAGAGGCAGGTCAGATAGGCTGGTATTCCCATCTCTTTAAGAATTTCCCACAGTTTATTGTGATCCACACAGTCAAAGGCTTTGGCATAGTCAATAAAGCAGAATTTGATGTTTCGCTGGAACTCTCTTGCTTTTTTGATGACCCAGCGGATGTTGACAATTTGATCTCTGGTTCCTCTGCCTTTACTAAAACCAGCTTGAACATCTGCAAGTTCACAGTTCGTGTATTGTTGAAGCCCGTCTTGTAGAATTTTGAGCATTACTTTACTAGTGTGGAAGATGAGTGCAATTGTGCTGTAGTTTGATGATTCTTTGGCATTGCCTTTCCTTGAGATTGGAATGAAAATTGACCTTTTCCAGTCCTGTGGACGCTGCTGAGTTTTCCAAATTTGCTGACATATTGACTGCAGCATTTTCACAGCATCATCTTTTAGGATTTGAATAGCTCTACTGGAATTCTATCACTTCCACTAACTTTGTTCATAGTGATGCTTCCTAAGGCCTACTTGACTTCTCCTTCCAGGATGTCTGGATCAAGGTGAGTGGTCACACCATTGTGATTATCTGCATTGTGAAGATCTTTTTTGTACAGTTCTGTGTATTCTTGCCACTTCTTCTTAATATCTTCTGCTTCTGTTAGGTCCCTACCATTTCTGTCCTTTATTGAGGTCATCTTTGCATGAAATGTTCCCTTGGTATCTCTAATTTTCTTGAAGAGATTTCTAGTCTTTCCCATTGTATTGTTTTCCTCTATTTCTTTGCACTGATCACTGAGCAAGGCTTCCTTATCTCTCCTTGCTATTCTTTGGAACTCTGCATTCATATGGGTATATCTTTCCTTTTATCCTTTGCTTTTACTTCTCTTTTCACAGCTATTTGTATGTCCTCCTCAGACAGCCATTTGCTTTTTTGCATTTCTTTTTCTTGGGGATGCTCTTGATCACTGTCTCTTGTATAATGTCACAAACCTCTGTCCATAGTTCATCAGGCACTCTATTTATCAGATCTGGTACCTTAAAGCTATTTCTCACTTCCAGTGCATAATCATAAAGGATTTGATTTAGGTCATACTTGAATGGTCTAGTGGTTTTCCCTACTTTCTTCAATTTAAGTCTGAATTTGGCAATAAGGAGTTCATGATCTGAGCCACAGTCAGCTCCCAGTCTTGTTTTTGCTGACTGTATAGAGCTTCTCCATCTTTGGCTGCAAAGAATATAATCAATCTGATTTCAGTGTTGACCATCTGGTGATGTCCATGTGTAGTCTTCTCTTGCGTTGTTGGAAGAGGGTGTTTGCTATGACCAGTGCATTCTCTTGGCAGAACTCTATTAGACTTTGCCCTGATTCATTCTGTACTCCAAGGCCAAATCTGCCTGTTACTCCAGGTGTTTTTTGACTTCCTACTTTTGCATTCCTGTCCCCTATAATGAAAAGGACATCTGTTTTGGGTGTTAGTTCTAAAAGGTCTTGTAGGTCTTCATGGAACCATTCAACTTCAGCTTCTTTAGCATTACTGGTCAGGATATAGACTTGGATTACCGTGATATTGAATGGTTTGTCTTGGAAACAAACAGAGATCACTCTGTTGTTTTTGAGATTGCATCCAAGTACTGCATTTTGGACTCTCGTTGACTATGATGGCTACTCCATTTCTTCTAAGGAATTCTTGCTCACAGTAGTAGATATAATCATAATCTGAATTAAATTCACCCTTTCCAGTTCATTTTAGTTCTCTGATTCCTGAAACGTGGACATTCACTCTTGCTATCTCCTTATGACCACCTCCAATTTGCCTTGATTCATGGACCTAACATTCCAGGTTCCTGTGCAATATTGCTCATTACAGCATCGGATCTTGCTTCCATCACCAGTCACATCCACAACTGGGTGATGTTTTTGCTTTGGCTACATCTGTTCATTCATTCTGGAGTTAGGCCTCCACTGATTTTGGGCACCTACTGACCTGGGGAGTTCATCTTTCAGTGTCCTATCTTGTTGCATTTTCATACTGTTCATGGGGTTCTCAAGGCAAGAATACTGAAGTGTTTGCCATTCCCTTCTCCAGTGGACCAGTGGAGTGTTTTGTCAGAACACTCCACCATGACCTGACCATCTTGCTTGGCCCTATATGGCATGCCTCATAGTTTCATTGTGTTTGACAAGGCTGTAGTCCTTGTGATCAGATTGCTTAGTTTTCTGTGATTGTGGTTTTCAGTCTGTCTGCCCTCTGATGGAGAAGGATGAGAAGCTTATGGAAGCTTCCTGATGGGATAGACTGACTGAAGGGGAAATTGGGTTTTGTTCTGATGGGCAGGGCCATGCTCAGTAAATATTTAATCCAATTTTCTGTTGATGGATGGAGCTGTGTTTCCTTCCTCCTATTTACCTGGGTCCAAACTATGGTGGAGGCAATGAAGATAATGGTTACCTCCTTCAAATGATCCCATGCATGTACTGCTACACTCAGTGCCCCCAACCCTGAAGCAGGCCAATACTGACCCACACCTCCATTGGGGACTCTTAGATACTCACAGGCAATTCTGGGTCAGCCTTTTGTGAGATCACTGCTCCTTTCTCCTGGGTCCTGGTGCACAAGGTTCTATTTGTGCCCTCCAAGGGTCTATTTCCCAGTCCTGTGTTAGTTCTGGTGGCTCTCTGGTGGGGTTAGTGGTGACCTCCTCCAAGACAGCTTATACCATACCCAAGTCTGCTGCAGCCAGAGCCTCTGTCCCTGTGGCAGTCCACTACTGACCTGTACCTCCACAGGAGATGCTCAAACACTGTTCTGTCTCAGTCTCTGTGGTGTCCCTGGGTCCTGGTGCACCCAAGATTTGCTTGAACCTTATGAGCGTCTCTGGCCGGAATGGTGTTTGATTCTGAATTTGCCCCTTCTACCATCTTGCTGTGGCTTCTCCTTTTCCCTTGGACATGGGGTATCTCCTCACAGCCACTGCAGCCCCTACCATCTTACTTGGGTTTCTCTGAACTTGGACGTGGGCTATCTCCTCTTGGCCACTTGCCACTAACAGCCTATATTATTAACAGGTAAAGACCTATAGCTATTGTAAGGTGACATTCTCTCTTATGATCAAATTTTATTTTATTTTGTTTTAGTGAGTTCATAAATTTTCCGTATCACCTCATCCTGTGCTATGTGAGTTCTATTTTTTCTTAATTTTTGATCTTATTACTAAGTGTGACAATGTTCATAGTCTTGGTTTGTGTACTTGATCAAATTCCAGCCTTTATATAAACAATGTACCATCAGTTAATTTCTAGAAAAGCCTCTGCTTCTCTCCAGTGACCATAGATTAGTTAAATATCAGAAAAATAACATAATAAAAAAAATACTGATTATATTGTTTGAAGTTAAATAGTTTCAGCTTTTTCAACCAAAGCACATTGTTCATTAATTTGTTGAAGTGTCTGTCTTCTAACTCCAACCACATTCAGCAGATGTGGAAATGGAAGGTGTTGTATGTCACCCAATTTTCCCTAACCCACAAAAGTGGGTTGTTTTAAGACAGACATTATAATAGTTTACCCTTAAAAAAACATTTGTGTGTGTTAGATGCTTAGTCGTGTCAGACTCTTTGCGACACTGTAGACTGTAGCCCGCCAGGCTCTTCTGTTCATGGGATTCTTCATGCAAGAATACTGGAGTGGTTTGCCATTTCTTTCTTCAGGTGATCTTTCCGACCCAAGGTTCGAACCCACGTCTCCTGCATTGCAGGTGTATTCTTTACTGTCTGAGTTACCAGGGAAGTCTAAAAAAGCATACTTCTCTAAGGTATACATACTTTTTAAAAAATTACAGTCATAAAATTATGCAATCTGAATTCCATTACTCTATCTAAAAAAGGAAAATACTTCCTAAGATCCCTTCATATTTATGTCTCAATTTGTCTCATAAGTATCTTCTTTGGTAATTGTTTTTTTCATATCAACATCAAAAAGAACCTCCTCTTTTATTTATTTTGTATTTTTCCTGGTCTTTTTTAATCTATGAAGTGCATTCATGTTTTAAGTTTCGCCCTTTATTTCATTTGCCTTAAATAATTTCCCACATTTTGGGTTTAATTAACTGTATGCCTATGATATAATTTAAAGTAGCTCTCTATTCCCTATATTTTATTATACATAAGTTGATTAGATCAGAGGGTTTGATTAGACTCAATTTTAGGCTTTTTTTTTTTGCCAAGACTGTCTTATGAGGCTCAGCATAAATGGTCTTCTCATTTTATGATGTCTCTGCTATAAAATTCTTCATCAATTTTTTACTTAATGTCTTAACAGCCATTTAACATTATTGGGAAGATCTATTACTTCATTAAGTTATGCAAAATTGCATTGTTTTAATGTCACCATTTTTTCTGGATGTATTAGATGTGATTATTTCATAAAATGGAGAAGGCAATGGCAGCCCACTCCAGTACTCTTGCCTGGAAAATTCCATGGACGGAGGAGCCTGGTGGGCTACAGTCCATGCGGTTGCTAAGAGTCGGACACGACTAAGTGACTTCACTTTCACTTTTCACTTTCTTTTTTTTTTTTTTAATTTTATTTTATTTTTAAACTTTACATAACTGTATTAGATTTGCCAAATATCAAAATGAATCCGCCACAGGTATACTTTGGAGAAGGGAATGGCAACCCACTCCAGTGTTCTTGAATGGAGAATCCCAGGGATGGGGGAGCCTGGTGGGCTGCCATCTATGGGGTCGCACAGAGTTGGACACGACTGAAGTGACTTAGCAGCAGCAGTAGCATTTCATAAAAAGTTTACTCATCAGCTACTTGGTTACCCTTAGATACATTGGTGCTAGCTACTTCATTTTTTCCTGTTATTTATAAGTTTTCAGAATAATGACTTAATGCCCTAGCAACTTCAAGAGGAATGCTGAATGACCTTTTTAAAACTATTATGAATTCATGGATTTGTAAAATGTTTGAAGTGTTCATTACAGTCATTACAGTTTTTCATGTTTAAATCAAACTATCTTCAACTGGTAGAAACTATTAGTTTGATGCCCATGGCCTTTCGACAGAACTCAAATAGCTTTTGATAGTTTCTTTCTGCTGCTTTTTGGTATGAGAAATAGTCCCAGCCTTACAATGTACAGTTCTTACCACAGAACGTGATCTACCATTTCTCCAAGAGTCTTGGGTTATTATGTTTATTTTATTGTAGTGTGCTATTTAGATACCGCACTCTTGGTTCTTTTTATCTGGTTTGACCAGTTTGACCATTGCTTATAGGTGTTTCAGCTTAGGAGTCAGAAAATAAACATATATTTTATTTTAGGAGAGAAAATAAACACCTCAGTTTCAATTTAAATTTAAGAAGATAAAATTTTAATAAATTTCTTTATTTTTAATTTTTTATCTTCTCAAAATTGTATTTTCTAAAAAACATTAATAAAATTACTTATTTTCTACTTATCTATGTATCTATCCTAATATACATATCTATCTACATGCATATCTTCAAAGTATTAATGCCAACAGTTTTACTACAAATATTGTCACTACTGTTTGAGATTTCTTTTCAGTTCTTTTTAAATCTGATATATCTGGGTAAGGATGTACAGTCAGATTACTGTGTTCTAAGGTCATTAAAACAATTGTGGTTAAGCTATCTAATTTATATATAATTTAGTTTAATTTTATTTTGTTTTTTATTTCAAGATATTATTTTATTAGCCTATATTTACTTTTGTTTTATAATTATGCAAAATAATTAGAAGGTCTAAATTCTTATCTGTGAAACAAGGTATATTCAGAGAAGTATACCTTCAGTTTTGTCCTCTTCATATTTCTTTTCTTCCAGTCTGTACATATAAACATTTTAAAATATAAGTGTTTGTTTTATATACATATATATGTATGGATTGATGTGCATATATGTATAAAATCTTTTTATATATGCATTTTACCCCGTTCACACATAAAAGTGTCATTTCAATTCAATCACTCAGTTGTGTCAGACTCCTTGCAAACCCATGAACTGCAGCATGCCAGGCTTCCCAGTCCATCACCAACTCCCAGAATTGCTCAAACTCATGTCCATCAAGTTGGTGATGCCATCCAACCACCTCATCCTCTGTCATCCCCTTGTCCTCCTGCCTTCAATCTTTCCCAGCATCAATGTCTTTTCCAGTGAGTCTGTTCTTCATATCAGGTGGCCAAAGTATTGGAGTTTCAGCTTCAGCATCAGTCCTTCCAATGAACACCTCGGACTGATCTCCTTTAGGATGGACTGGTTGGATCTCCTTGCAGTCCAAGGGACTCACAAGAGTCTTCTCCAACACCATAGTTCAAAAGCATCAATTCTTCGGCTCTCAGCTTTCTTCACAGTCCAACTCTCACATCCATACATGACCACTGGAAAAACCATAGCTTTGACTAGATGAACATTTGTCAGCAAAGTAATGCCTCTGCTTTTTAATATGCTATCTAGGTTGGTCATAACTTTTCTTCCAAGGAGCAAGCATCTTTCAATTTCATGGCTGCAGTCACCATCTGCAGTGATTTTGGAACCCAAGAAAGTAAAGTCTATCACTCTTTCCATTGTTTCCCCATCTATTCCCCATCTATACTAAAAGGTGTATTTATACAAAAAGATGTATCTATACTAAAAGATGTATTTGGTATTCCCCATTTATATGAAAAGATAGTATAGTAATCACTTTGTTTTGCAAAAACCATGAGAATAATTTTAGAGATTATTCTATAATCATGTTTAAGATTTTCCTTATTCTTTTTACAAATACATAGTACCCCATTCCATGGATGTGTCATAGTTTATTCCACAAGTCCTCTATAAATAGATATTTTGGTTACTTCCTTTTTTTAACAAATAGGACAGCAATAAGTCACCTTGTGCATATGACATGTTAGTTTTTCTAGGATATTTTTGGGAGGGATTCCTAAAGAAAGGATTTTGTATAAAGAGACAAATGAACAACCATTTTCCTAGATATTACCACATTCCTTTTAATATATGTTGTGCAATTATGTATTTTTACCAACAGTATAGGAGTGTGGGTTTCCCTATAACATCATCAAGAGAATATATTGCTCATATTTTAATACCTTTCTTAAACATTCATTTTCATTATATCTAGAGTAGAAAAGGAATCCTCCTACTTGACAAATACACATCATGCCACTTTTCCTGAACAACTTTAAATAAGTCTTTTGAATTTAGATGTTCAATAGGTATAGGACTAATGACTGCTGCTGCTGCTGCATCACTTCAGTCGTGTCCAACTCGGTGTGACCCCAGAGACAGCAGCCCACCAGGCTCCCCCGTCCCTGGGATTCTCTAGGCAAGAACACTGGAGTGGGTTGCCATTTCCTTCTCCATGACTAATGACAGTAATACTTAATTTTGAAAAGAGATTGTTTGTTTTTCAGAAGGTTTAAAAATTAAGGAACATTTTTAGCAATGGATCCATCTACATGACAGCCTTGGTCTAGCATGAGAATCTTATCTGTTACTATTCTCTAAGCTTGTAGGGTATTTTAGGTTAACTACCCATTTACATCTACTTAAATAGGTAATCAGGGAATGGCTCTTTCGAGAGAGCGAGCATGTACAAGAGGCCTGCAGAATTGCAGAATTGTCATACTCCTTTTTTTTTTCAGAGTATGATGTTTGGACACTACTGGTGTCCTCATCACTATAAGGTCCACATGTTTAGCTTTACTCATCTCTGTCATGTTCAGTTTACTACACAGTATCTCAGAACAGAAAAGTCACTGGAGAGTTAAAGAGTGTAGTTGAGGGCAGTTAGCCACCACAGTGCACCTGTCAGGAGTCCAGCTGGCTCACATATAACTGAACATAAGGCTGATTGGCTCTCCGCCCAGAGAAACCAGTGTATCCTGAAGGGTGCCATATTGACAATTATGGATATGCAAAATTGTTCACATATTCAAGGTTAAGAGCAACTTATTTTGAGCTCATATCTTTATGCAATTCATTTGATGGCATATGGGGTCATTTTAGAGCCTAGTCTCTAGAGGCAAGAATTGCTGCTGCAACTCACTTGTTCTAAATTATGGTTGCTATCCATATAGTTTAAAAATGATCCTTCTTGGTTTTGACCAATCTTTTAAATGATTACTCAGGGGAAATTGGGAAATAATGTACACTACCATCTAAGTAATAAAGTATAAAATTTATTGATCAGAGTTTGGGTATGACAATGATGGATGATTTCTGCTGAAAACAAAATGTCTATTTGATAATAATGTGTCATGGAATACCATAGGAGCCTGAGACTACATAATTAAAATTTTCCTCCTATAAATGTTGTAAGGGGGTTCCCAACAGTGTTTAGCTATTTTCTGGATTCCTTATTAAAGATAAACTTCCATACATATCATGATATTTTATAATTTTTTGCAGTCACTCTAAGCAAAATCTTTATTCTGTATATTTATGAAAATGACTCATGTTTTGTTTATCTGAGGATCACATAATCAGTTTCTTTTTTGGTGACAGAACAAAATTTCCTTTTATATTACCCTTTGTGTCAGAAACTTCTTTTGCTATGTGTTATTGTCAGAGTAGATTAATTGAGTGCATACATTATTTTTTGAAAGAAAAAAGCCAGATATTATTGGAAATATTTAGGTCCTACTTATGTTAGTAAAATCATATTTACTCTATGTCTGTAAAAAGAAAATGCATTTTCAACCATTTCTCAGATAACATAGGGGAAGTAGTTTTGGGGAGGAGAAATCTGTTTTTAATTTTTATTTTCTATTTTTAATTGGACAATAATTGCTTTACAATGCTGTGTTGATTTCAGCTGTACAACAACATGAATCAGCCATGGTATGCACATATCCCCTCCCTCTTGAGCCTCCATCTCATCCCCCTATCCCAGCCCTCTAGGTTGTCACGGAGCACTGAGTTGAGTTTCTTGTGCTATATAGCTGTTCCCCACTAGCTATCCATTTTACACACCATAGTGTATATACGTCAGTGCTATGCTGTCAATTCATCCCACCCTATCCTTGCTGCACTGTGTCCACAAGTTTGTTCTCTAAGTCTGCATTTCTATTCCTCCCCTTCAAATAGGTACATCAGTAACATTTTCTGGATGCCATATATATGTGTTCATATAGAATATTTGTTTTTCTCTTTCTGACTTACTTCACTCTGTACAACGGTATTTAGGTTTATCCACCTCAGTTAACTGACTCATATCCAGTTGTTTTATGGCTGAGTTATATATATATACACACACACACATACATATACATACATACTCCACATATATATGTATGTGTATGTACCACAACTTCTTTATCTATTTATCTGTTGATGGCCATCTAGGTTGCTTCCATATCTTTGATACTGTAAATAGTGCTAAAATGAACATTGGTGTACATGTGTCTTTTTGAATTATGGTTTTCTTAAGGTATATGTCCTAGTAGAATAGGTGGGTCAATGGTAGTTTTATTCCTGGTTTTTTAAGGACTCTTCATACTATTTTCCCTGGGGGCCATGGGTGACTCAGAGGTTAAAGTGTCTGCCTGCAGTGCAGGAGACCAGGGTTCAGTCTCTGCATTGGGAAGATTCCCCTGGAGAAGGAAATGCCAACCCCCTCCAGTGTTCTTGCCTGGAGAATCCCATGGACAGAGGAGCCTGGTGGGCTACAGTCCATGGGGTCACAAAGAGTTGGACACGACTGAATGACTTCACTTTCACTTTCATACTCTTTTCCCTAGTGGCTGTATCAATTTACATTTCAACAACAGCACAAATGCCAAATTCAGACATAAATTGAAGAAAGTGGGGAAAACCACTAGACCATTCGGGTTTGACCTAAATCAAATCCCTTATGACTATACACTGGAAGTGAGATATAGATTTAAGGGACTAGATCTGATACAGTGCCTGATGAACTGTGGACGGAGGTTTGTGACATTGTACAGGAGACAGGGATCAAGACCATCCCCATGGAAAAGAAATGCAAAAAAGCAAAATGGCTGTCTGAGGAGACCTTAAAAATAGCTGTGAAAAGAAGAGAAGCAAAAAGCAAAGGAGGAAAGGAAAGATATACGTATTTGAATGCAGAGTTCCAAAGAATAGCAAGGAGAGATAAGAAAGCCTTCCTCAGTGGTCAATGCAAAGAACAAGAGGAAAACAACAGAATGGGAAAGACTAGAGATCTCTTCAAGAAAATTAGAGATACCAAGGGAACATTTCATGCAAAGATGGGCTCGATAAAGGACAGAAATGGTATGGACCTAACAGAGGCTGAAGATTTTAAGAAGAGGTGGCAAGAATACACAAAAGAAATGTACAAAAAAGAGCTTCACGACCCAGATAATCATGATGGTGTGATCATTCACCTAGAACCAGACATCCTGGAATGTGAAGTCAAGTGGGCCTTAGGAAGCATCACTACAAACAAAGCTAATGGAGGTGATGGAATTCCAGTACAGCTATATCAAATCCTAAAAGATAATGCTGTTTAGGTGCTGCACTCAATATGCCAGCAAATTTGGAAAACTCAGCAGTGGCCACAGGACTGGAAAAGGTCAGTTTTCATTCCAATCCCAAAGAAAGACAATGCCAAAGAATGCTCAAACTACTGCATAATTGCACTCATCTCACACACTAGTAAAGTAATGCTCAAAATTCTCCAAGCCAGGCTTCAGCAATATATGAACCATGTACTTCCAGATGTTCAAGCCGGTTTTAGAAAAGGCAGAGGAACCAGAGATCAGGTTGCCAACATCTACTGGGTCATCAAAAAAGCAAGAGAATTCCAGAGAACTATCTAATTCTGCTTTATTGACAATTTCAAAGCCTTTGACTTTGTGGATCACAATAAACTGTGGAAAATTCTGAAAGAGATGGGAATACCAGACCACCTGACCTGCCTCTTGAGAAATCTGTATGCAGGTCAGGAAGCAACAGTTAGAACTGGACATGGAACAACAGACTGGTTCCAAATAGAATAAGGAGTACATCAAGGCTATATATTATCACCATGCTTATTTAACTTATATGCAGAGTACATTATGAGAAACACTGGGCTGGAGGAAACACAAGCTGGAATCAAGATTGCCGGGAGAGATATCAATAACCTCAGATTTGCAGATGACACCGCCCTTATGGCCAAAAATGAAGAAGAACTAAAGAGCCTCTTGATGAAAGTGAAAGATGAGTGAAAAAGCTCAACATTCAGAAAACTAAGATCATGGCATCTGGTCCCATCACTTCATGGCAAATAGATGGGAAAACAGTGGAAAAGTGGCTGACTTTATTTTTTTGGCTCCAAAATCACTGCAGATGGTGATTGCAGCCATGAAATTAAGAAGATTACTCCTTGGAAAGAAAGTTATGACCAACCTAGATAGCATATTAAAAAGCAGAGACATTACTTTGCCAGCAAAGGTCTGTTTAGTCAAGGCTATGGTTTTTCCAGTAGTCATGTATGGATGTGAGAGTTGGACCGTAAAGAAAGCTGAGTGCTGAATAATTGATGCTTTTGAACTGTGGTGTTGGAGAAGACTCTTGAGAGTCCCTTGGACTACAAGAAGATCCAACCAGTCCATCCTAAGGGAGATCAATTCTGAGTGTTCATTGGAAGGACTGATGCTGAAGCTGAAACTTCAATACTTTGGCCACCTGATGCAAAGAGCTGACTCATTGGAAAAGACTCATGCTAGGAGGGATTGGGGGCAGGAGGAGAAGGGGACAACAGAGGATGAGACGGTTGGATGGCATCACAGACTCAATGGATATGAGTTTGGTTGAACTCTGGGAATTGGTGATGGACAGGAGGCCTGGCGTGCCGTGGTTCATGGGGTCGCAAAGAGATAGAAAGGACTGAGCGACTGAACTGAATTGAACTAAACAGCACAAAAGGGTTCCCTTTTCTCTACATTCTCTCCAACATTTATTTTTTGTAGATTTTTTTGATAATGTCTATTCTGGTGGTATGCGGTGATATCTCATTATTTGCATTTCTCTAATATAGCGATGTTGAACATCTTTTCATGTGTTTGTTAGCCATCTGTATGTCTTCTTTGCAGAAATGTTTATTTAGGTCTTCTGCCCATCTTTTGATTCGGTGGTTTGTTTTTCTGGTATTGACTTGCATGAGTTGCTTGTATATTTTGGAAATTAATCCTTTGTCAGTTGTTTCATTTGCAGTTATTTCCTGCCATTTGCTGACAAAAGGTTTTAATTAGGTCCCTTTTGTTTATTTTTATTCTGATTACTCTAGGAGATAGGTCAAAGAGAATCTTGCTGTGATTTAATGTCATGAGTGTTCTGCCTATGTTTTCCTCTATGAATTGTAGTTTCTGGTCTTACATTTAGGTCTTTAATCCATTTTGAGGTTTTTTTTTTTTGTATGTGTTTGGTGTTAGCCAGTGTTCTAATTTCATTCTTTTACATGTAGCTGTCCAGTTTTCCCAGTGTCACTTATTTAAGAGGCTGTCCTTTCTCCATAGCATAGGGGGGAAATATTTGTTGAATTAATTGTTGGAGTTATGCCTAACTTTTCCATATCAGTTGTCACTTTTAGGTAATATTATGTTGATTATAACATTATAGCATGAATGAGTTTGAATGAAATTTTTAAATATCGTTGAACTCTCTTCTTCAATATCTTGACATTATTAAAAATATTTTGTTCTTTTCCTGTGAGTGACAATACATTAATCATATATAAAATGGCTCATATTCTTTTGTTTTAACTTATGCCTCTTCTTAGAATAAGATCTTATCCTAAAATTTTGTTCAATTCATGAGTCTTTAATGAATCTTTATTAGGTAGAACTCTATTCCTACTTCTGCTTATCTATTGATTCCCTAAATTTGCTTTAACAGCCCACTTCTGTGTGTTGAATTTATGCTCTTTGATCATTTGCTACTGGTTGTGAAGCTGCTTAAAGCTCAATATTCAGAAAACTAAGATCATGGTGTCTGGTCCCATCACTTCATGGGAAATAGATGGGGAAACAGTGGAAACAGTGTCAGACTTTATTTTGGGGGCTCCAAAATCACTGCAGATGATGATTGCAGCCATTAAATGAAAAGACGCTTACTCCTTGGAAGGAAAGTTATGACCAACCTAGATAGCATATTCAAAAGCAGAGACATTACTTTGCCAACAAAGGTCCGTCTAGTCAAGGCTATGGTTTTTCCAGTGGTCATGTATGGATATGAGAGTTGGACTGTGAAGAAAGCTGAGCACCAAAGAATTGATGCTTTTGAACTGTGGTGTTGGAGAAGACTCTTGAGAGTCCCTTGGACTGCAAGGAGATCCAACCAGTCCATCCTAAAGGAGATCAGTCCGGGGTGTTCATTGGAAGGACTGATGCTGAAGCTGAAACTCCAATACTTTGGCCACCTCATGCAAAGAGTTGACTCATTGGAAAAGACCCTGATGCTGGAAGGGATTGGCGACAAGAGGAGAAGGGGATGACAGAGGATGAGATGGCTGCATCACCGACTTGATGAACATGAATTTGGGTAAACTCCGGGAGTTGGTGATGGACAGGGAGGCCTGGCGTGCTGTGATTCATGGGGTCGCAAAGAGTCGGACATGACTGAGTGACTGAACTGAACCGTAAATCTGCTACCTGCTACTGATTTCAAATGAATCCTTGATTATTCACTTTATCTTGAGGAACACCTGCCTCTGGTAAATACTTGGAAAAAGCATGGGCAAACTCCAAAATGAAGATACTTTCAAATTACTTGATTTAGTCACTAGGTCATGTCTGTTTGAGACCCCTTGGACTGTAGCCTACAGGGCTCCTCTGTCCATGAGATTTTTCAGGCAAAAATACTGGAGTGCATTGCCATCTCTTATTCCATGGGATCTTCCTGACCCAGGGATCAATCCCATGGTTCCTGCATTGCAGGCAGATTCTTTACCACTGAAAAACCATCTGGGAAGCCCTTCAAATAACTTACAAAATAACAAAAAGAAAGGGCATTATTATGAGTGTATATAAAAATATCTTCAGTGTTTCTAGTTTTATTTTTCTTAAGCTGGTAGAACCATATTTAACCAAACTTATTTTAATTTTAGTTTGAACATAAGCATTCAGTTTAGGTGAATTAGGGCTTCCCAGGTGATGGCAGTGGTAAAGAATCTACCTGAAATGCAAGAGACGCAAGAGATGTGGGTTTGATCACTTGGGTGGGAAGATCCCCTGGAGTAGGAAATGGCAACCAGCTCCAGTATTCTTGCCTGGAAAATTACATGGACAGAGGAACCTGGTGGGTTGCAGTCCATGGGGCCACAAATAATCAGATATGATTGAGCGAGTGCAAGCATCCTTCCTTTAGGTGAACTAATCTACTGATTTCTATTTGAGGATCAATTGTTTCTTACTACCTAAAATTTGGCTCCTTTTTCTTTTCTTTGATTCAATTCTTACTGTCTTTTAAAAATACATGTCTCTAAACCATGTTTCTTACTTAATGGCCTTCCAATCTAATTTTCGTTTTACTTTTTGTCAACAGAAGGCAATGGCACCCCACTCCAGTACTCTTGCCTGGAAAATCCCATGGATGGAGGAGCCTGGAAGGCTGCAGTCCATGGGGTCGCTGAGGGTCGGACACGACTGAACGACTTCACTTTCACTTTTCACTTTCATGCATTGGAGAAGGAAATGGCAACCCAGTCCAGTGTTCTTGCCTGGAGAATCCCAGGGACGGGGGAGCCTGGTGAGCTGCCATCTATGGGGTCGCACAGAGTCAGACACGACTGAACTGACTCAGCAGCAGCAGCAGTTACATTTAGCCAACTTTACTAATTTTGTTTTGCTTTTAAGAGTTTCACATTTTTTTTTATAAGTATAATGTGTATCTTAAATTCAATTGCATATTTCTGCTTTTTATTTCCAATGTTTTTAACTAATTATAAATGGGTCAAACATACTAATTTACTACAATAATTTATAAAATATTGAGAACAATATGTGAGTGTTCATACATTATTTTTAGTCTTAAAAATTAGAACACTATTTTTTAAGTCAGTTAATGTGATAAAGTGAAGGACTATCCCAAACTCTTCACCACTATGTGAATCTACATACTTAGCATTGTTTAGTTGTGGGCTGTTTTATTTCCTCATCCTTTGACTTTTCACTTTGACCAGTGGCATGAACCTGAAATGACATTGTGGTTATGTGAAGCCTAGAGCTAAAGCAGCCTCATGTGTTTCTTTTTTCTCTCTTCTGTCTCTCCCATTGACATGAAAACAACATCCCGTGGCTAGCCTGTTGGCACAAGGTAGACCCACATTATGATGAATGAGCACATGACCTTGATAATCCCTTTTCCTACCATGTACCACATCATACAGAAGTCGTGAGACTAATAAAATATTGAACTGGACTTAAGGCATGCTACAGCATCTAGTTGGGCATGAAACTCTGAAGGATTTCAAGACTTTTTGAGCCAATGGCTACCATTTGGTGGTGTGTTGCTTTAGATAGAATACATGTGTCTCCTCACCAGAAGAATGGAAGAAGTACCCACTTGGGGAATTTCTGCTTCCTATTTTCACAGTTGTAGTCTCTGCTAGACTAGAGGTCCAGGTTTCTGTGGAGGGATAGTTCTATTAATGGACAGAATAAAGATTCCACTAAAATAAAAGGTAAAGCTGCCACCTGATCATTTGAGTTCTTCCTGTGAGTAGACCAACACACAAAGAAAGGGGCCACTAAAATGTTCAGACTAATTAATCCTTATCATCGTGAGATGGTTGTTCTTACTACAGAGTGAGGTCAGAGAAACATGTCTAGGACTTGAGATGTACTCTGAACTCATTTATAGATTCCATGATCATAACCATGATTGGGCAGCTGTACCTATCATGCCTAGAAATGGCATGATAGCTTGACACACCAACTATCTTGTTGTAAATCTTTTCTTCAAATATTATGACTACTTATTACCTTCAAGAAACATTCATAGTTTGTATGACTATAATATGGTGTAGATCTGAGCTGTGAATGGGTCAACAACAGACAAAACCATTGGTCCATCCTAATCCCCTTGCTCTTCCCATTTCTGTGTGTGTAGCCCAGACCTCTAAATGCCAGAACCTGTGTCTCTGTGTTTAAAGGCTCTCTGCCTGCATTGATCTGCTCTCCCCATGAACACAGCAGAACAGAAGTGTCAGCAATGTGAAGTCTTTTCCAGAGGGTCATCAGTCAAGGATGGGATAGCACCTCTAAGTGGTACTGCAATGAGAAATGTATACTATACTGGCTTTCAAACTTCAACAGTAGGAATGTACTCAGATTCCCTGGAGTAGTAACACACTTGAAAGTATGCCTTTACTTGGCAGCCTTTCATCTTTTCTGACTCCTTACTTCCCTATTGTTGTTTTCTGAGATCATCTACCAGATAAAAGCACTCCTACTCAAAAGTTCACGTTTGTTAGGGTGACTTATTAAAAACAAAGTGTTAGCAAAGATGTGGAGAAAAGGTAATCCTTGTACACTGTTGGTTGAAATGTAAATTGATGCAAGAACTATGAATAGCAGTAATGATGACTCCTCAAGAAATTAAAAGTAATACTATCATATGATCCAGTAGTTCCCATTATGGTATGTATCCAAAGGAAGTATAATTAGACTCTCAAAGAGGGATCTTTGCTCCCATGTTCACTGCAGCATTATTCATAATAGCCAAGACAAACTGAATCTCACTGACCAATAAAAGGGTAAAAAAATTATGGTACATTCCTAAATTAAATATTATTCAGCCTTAAAAATGATGGAAACCTGTTATTTGTAGCAACATAGACGAGTCTGGAGGACATTATTCTATGTGGAATAAGCCAGACACAGAAGGGCTGTGTGATACCACTTAGATGAGAAATCTAAAATATTCAAATTCAAAAAAACAGAAAATGGAATGATAGTTTCCAGAGACTGGAGGGAGAGGGAAATGAGAAAAATGGTACAAAATTTCATTTATTCAAGATAAATAGCTCCTAGAAATGTACTAGAGAGCACAATGTCTGTAGTTAACATTAGATTATATACTTAAAACATTTTTAAGAAGGTAAATTAGGTATTTTTATAAGAAAACTAATATTAAATAGACAAGGCACGAGGAAATTTTTGAAGTCAATGTATATGTTTATGGCATAGATTGTGGTGATGGTTTCATGGGTTCATCCTTGTCTCCAAACTTATCAACTGTACATATTAAATATGCACAGCTTATCATATGTAAATCATACATCATAAAATGGCTTATATAAGAAATTTTACTCTTAAAAATATACTCCAATTTAAAACAAAACAAACTAAAACAAAGCAAAACCTTTGTCTCACTTTGTACATCATTCACATAAAGATATGTATGTAATTTCATACTGTTTCTCTTCAAAAACTGTAAGATAGATGCCTTAATATTTACAGGGCAAATAAAGTAATTCTAAATTAGAAACTTACCTATATTATGCAGTGTGATAAGGGCTATATTTAGAGATAAGTTTCTCTGATTCTTTCTACAGATTTCTCTAATTCTTTCTACACAATTGTCACTTGTGTTTTGCCTATCTGCTAATAAAGAAGTTCATTGCTTCCCCAAGCACATTTGCTTTGAACTCTTAAGAGATAATATGTGCCACATGTATCATAAATATTTCCAATCATACCAAACCTATTCTGAGGAGAGAAGAAATTTCACTCATATTATTTGAGAATGAAATAATTTCTTTGTTAAATAGGGTGTAGATTGTTATTTATATGGACCTTAGTATATGAAGGAACAAAATTATTAAGGTACTCAAATTACTATCTTGAGCAGAGACTCCAACAGGGGAACTATAATGAAGAAAAGTAATGGTCATGTCTTATATTTACAAGAAACATTGCATACTAATAAGCATTTACACTGAGTTTCTTGAGTCTCACAATAAATCTTGAAATGGGCATTATTATGGCCATCATTTATAAGAGATTAAGATTCTGAACTATTAAGTGAATTGTTCAGTATTAAGTGCATTTATATTGAATGCATTAAGTTCTAAGGTCAAAAACTGCTAGTTAAGTTAAAATATAATATATTGTATAAAGCAATATAAATTAAGCATGAATTAGAGGTGACCTTATGCCTTCATAAGGTCTGCATTATGCAATACAGGAGACCCCGGTTTGAAGAAGAAATCCAATCCAATTTCATTCTCACAGCTGAATAATATTTCACTGTATTTATATGCACACTTTCTTATCCATTCATCCACTGACAGACACTTAGGTTGTTTCCACATTTTTGCTACTGTGAATAATACTGCAGGGGAATGTGTGAGCGTAGATGTAGCTTCAATATACTGTTTGATTTTCCTTTGGGTATGAACCTAAAAATGGGATAGCTGGATCATATGGTTGTTCTACTTTTAATGTTTTGAGGAACCTCAATATTGTTTACCATGGAAGCTGCACCAATTTATATTCTCATCAATAGTGCACAAAAGTTCCCTTTTCTCTGTATCATCACTACAATTGTCTCTTGATATTCTAACAGGTATGAGGTGTTATCCCTTTGTGGCTTTGATTTGCATTTCTCTAAGTTTTAGTGAAATCTTTTCACATACCTGTTGACCATCTGCATGTCTCCTTTGGAAAAATGTCTATCTAGATTCTCTGCCAATTTTTTAATTAAAATTATTTGTTCTTTTACTACTGAATTGCTTAAGTTTCTATGTATTTTTGGATATTAGCCCCTTTTCAGATATATGATTTGCAAGTATTTTTTTTCCCATTCAGTAGGTTTCCTTTTCATTTTGTTGGGAAGATCCACTGGAGAAGAGACAGCCTACTCACTCCAGTATTCTTGGGCTTCAGTTGTGGCTCAGCTGGTAAAGAATCCTCCTGCAATATGGGAGACCTGGGTTTGATACCTGTGTTGGGAAGATTCCCTGGAGAAAGGAAAGGCTACCCATTCCAGTATTCTGGCCTGGAGAATTCATGGACTGTATAGTCCATGGGGTCACAAAGAGTCAGACATGACTAAGCGACTTTCACTTTCACTTGTACCTTCATATCGAGCTACCGCCTCTCCACCCATTCTTTTCCTCTATTAGAAAGTCTCTTGAAAAAGTTGTATCAAATAGCTTTGCATAGAAAAATTTTTAAAAAGCCTGTTTGGAGTATTGAATTAACACAAATACTACTTCCATTTATATTGCAAAGACTTCTTTACATGTGAGTAGATGTAAGAAAGTGAGCATTACCCTGTATTCTCATAATCAGTTTCCAAAAACAGAATGAAAGGGGAATATCATGGCAACTGATATGAATGAATCATCTACAACAGAAAAAATGAGTAAATTTCAACTTAGTGGAACACAAACAGTTCTACTGTTTACTGGTAACTGACCAGTTATTTATCTTAATAATCCAGACAATGCACTACTATTTTTAACTTGTTTTCTGATTGTATTCATCATATTGACTGACATTTCAATGAACAACCAATTCGCTTATGTAAATAATAAAAATATTTTATCAACAATTTAATTTTTAAAATCACAAGGGATAATTAGATAAATGAATGTCTAAATTAAACAGGAAAGGCATCAATATATATGTCGTCAGAAGTCATAGATAATTCTGTTATTCATTTTTTATCTCTGGAATAAGGTAGCCTTCAATATCCATGAATTATTTCTTATAAAAGAAATTATAAGAAAAACAAACACTTTAATCCACTATTTTATAAAATGAATTTCTTTTGTTACAACTATGAAACTTTACAAAACTATTTTAAAAAGCTGCAAAGTGAAAGTGAAAGTGAAAGTCACTCAGTCTTGTCTGACTCTTTGTGACACTATGGACTATAGCCTGCCAGGCTCCTCTGCCCATGGAATTTTCCAGACCAGAATACTGGAGTGGGTAGCTGTTCCCTTCTCCAGGGGATCTTCCCAACCCGGGATCAAACCCAGGTCTCCTGCATTGCAGGCAGATTCTTTACTGTCGGAGCCACCAAAAAAATCTGCAACTATTATATTTAATTTACTCTTTATTCATAGTTGAAATGATGCTTATATCAGTTCTAAGATAATTTAATTACAAGATAACTATTAACATCAGAAAATAGATTACTTACCTCTTGTTATATGAACAAGAAAATATTGCATTATTCAACTTTTATAACTCTAATGAAGGCAAATTGTATAAATGATTTAACAATTTGTGAATTTGCAAAAACTTTAAATTTTAAAGGGTTTTATAAATGTATATTTTAAAATGCAATTTGCAGCTGTTTTATCTTTTAATCAATGACATAATCCTTCTTATACACATGAACACCTAAATAGCATATATGTGCAGTTCAGTGGGTAACATTGTGCCTCTACAGTTTTCCTGACTACATTTCTATATGCTAATACATTTATGCCCATAGCAATGAATTTTCTAGACTTGAAACTGCAATCATTAAGCTTTGTCTTTGATGCAACTCTTCTAATAATGGGTAAAAAATTAAGTTAGAAAATAATAGCTAAAAGTAGTGTTTGAGTGAAATACTAGATATCTGTTGAATATAGTCTCCATAAACTCCATTTTGTTTTCCTAAAACATAGACTTCCAAATCATAATTCAGTTTGATTGTTCTTGCTGGTTACTTAGTAGCAACTTGATGCTAGCTGCTTAAAACTCTTAGTCTCACTCTTTTTTTGGAAAGTAAATAATCATGACATCTAATTCATAGGATTTTTTAAATTAAACAAAACTAAATTGTATAAAGCACCTTCACAGTGTTGAGCTCAAGAAAATGTTTATTCTGCCTCTTATATCATAGAGTTTAAAGAGAGATTAATAATTTATTTGACTCTTACATGTTTCTTATATTTCTGTCTTTAAACTTTTCTAAAAAGAAGATTTAGATATGTTGAAGAAGGATATGGTAAATAAAACATATTGACCAAATATTACATCAGAACTACAGAAAATCTCTTGAAATAGAAAAAATCATAGGAAGTTCTTATAGAAGCGGGAAGAGGTTAAATTAAAATAATGACATTTAATTTACAGATTTTTGAATGACTAATGAAAAATTTATAAATTTTGATTGGCATCACAGAAATAATCACGGCTTTGTCTCTTAAAGTCAAAATACACCCTAGGAAACAAATCATTTCAAAACTTCAGTATTCTAACTAAAATCCACAGTAGAACTACTCTCAACTATAGGTGCAAAGATACACTTGGTTTCTCCTGAATTCCTTAAACTTTTTCACCTAATCAGCACTATTGCTGTTCTTTAGTCACTCAGTCATGCACAATTCTGTGACCCCATGACTGCAGCACAGCAGGCTTCCCTGTGCTTCACCATCTCCCAGAGCTTGGTCAAACTCATGGCCATTGAGTCAGTGATGCCATCTGACCATCTCATCCTCTGTTGTCCCCTTCTCCTCCTGCCTTCAGTCTTTCCCAGCATCAGGGTCTTTTCCAATGTGTCAGCCCTTTGCATCAGGTGGCCGAAGTACTGGAGCTTCAGCTTCAGCAACAGTCCTTCCAATGCATGTTCAGGACTGATCTCCTTTAGGATGGACTGGTTGGATCTCCTTGCAGTCCAAGGGACTCTCAAGAGTCTTCTCCAACACCACAGTTCAAAAGCATCAATTCTTTGGCACTCAGCTTTCTTTATAGTCCAACTCTGACATCCATACATGACTACTGGAAAAACCATAGCTTTGACTAAATGGACCTTTGTCAGCAAATAATGTCTTTGCTTTATAATGTGCTGTCTAGGTTTGCCATAGCTTTTGTTCCAAGGAGCAAGCATCTTCTAATTTCATGGCTGCAGTCAGCATTTGTAATGATTTTCTAGCCCAAGAAAATAAACTCTGTCACTGTTTCCATCGTTTCTCCATCTGTTTGCCATGAAGTGATGTGATGGATGCCATCATGATCTTAGTTTTTTGAATGTTGAGTTTTAAGCCAGCTTTTCCCCTCTCCTCTTTCACTTTCATCAAGAGGCTTTTTAGGTCATCTTTGCTTTCTGCTGTGAGGGTGATTATCACCACAACTAACCCCAAATCTAGAAGGTAACAGGGGCTTATAGAAAGATAGAAGACCGTAGCAGTTGCTTGTCTAGGACAAAACCTGCAGACTACAATGCAAGCTACAATGCAGACTTCCCTGGTGGCTCAGACAGTAAAGCGTCTGTCTACAGTGCGGGAGACCCAGGTTCGAGCCCTGGGATGGGAAGATCCCCTGGAGAAGGAAATGGCAATCTACTCCAGTACTATTGCCTGGAAAATCCCATGGACAGAGGAGCCTGGTACGCTACAGTCTATGGGGTCGCAAAGAGTTGGACACGACTGAGCAACTTCACAATGCAAGCTAGTAGGAAGAATAAAGTAGACTATCTTTCTTCCATTGTATATTCTAACCTCCTTTGTTGAAGATTAATTGACCAAAAGTATGTGGATTTATTTTTGAGCACTCTGTCCCTTTCCAATGATCTACATGTCTGTTTTTGTGGCAATACTACACTCTTTTGATTACTATAGTTTTGAAGTGTTGTCTAAAGTCTAGGAGAGTTATGCCTCCAGCTTTGTTCTTTTTCCTCAGGATTCTTGGTCAAATCTTGGTCATTTGTTATTCCATATAAATATTAGAATGGTTTATTATAGTGCTGTAATAAATATTATGAATAATTTGATAGGAATCCCATTAAATATGTAGATCATTTTGGGTAGTATGGCCACTTTAACAATATTAATTCTTCCAATCCAAGAGCATGGAATATCTTTCCATTTCTTTGAATCATCTTCAGTTTTCTTTACCAGTGCTTTATAGTTGTCATCATATAAGTCTTTCATCTCCTTGGCTGGGTTTATTTCTAAGTATTTTTTTAATTTTTTGATAATATTTTAAAAGGTATTTAAAAAATTTTTCACTTGCTAATATTTCATTGTTAGTTTAAAAAAATGCAGCTTATTTCTGTGTGTAAATCTGGTGTTCTGCTACCTTGAAGAATATATTCATCAGTTCTAGTAGTTCTTATGTGGAGTTTTACAGTGGAGAAAAGACAGTGTCTTCTGCAAGTAGTGTTGGGAAAGATGGAGAGCCACATGTAAATAAATGAAGTTAGAACCCTCATACCATGCTCAAAAATGAACTCAAGATAACTTAAAGATTTGAACATAAGACATGGCACCATAAAACTCCTAAAACAGAGCAGAGGAGAAACATCCTCTGACATAAATAATACCAAGGTTTTCTTAGGTCAGTGTCTCAAGGAAATAATAACAAAAATAAGCATTGAGACTTAAATTTATAAGCTTTTGAACAGCAAAGGAAACCATTAAAAAAACAGAAATACAAGATATGGACTGGAAGAAAACATTTACAAATGATGTGAATGACAAGAGCCTAACAGCTCATAAAAATCAATAACCAAAAAAACAAAACAGAACAAATACAAACAACCCAATCAAGATATGGGAAGAAGATCTAAATTTCACTTTTTTTTTTCCAGAGATGATATAGAGATGAATATATGCCAATAGGCATATTAAAGGATGCTTGACATCACTAATTATCAGAGAAATAAATGGACAATGAGGTATCACCTCACACTGGTTAGATTGGCCATCCTTAAAAAGCCTACAAATAGCAAATGCTGGAGAGGGTATTGAGAAAACCCTCCTACACTATTGGTGGGAATATAAATTAGTATATCTGCTATGTAAAACAGTGTGGGGGTTTCTTAAAAAACTAAAATTGAAGTTACCATGTATGTTAGTCACTCAGTCTTGTCCAATTCTTTGTGACCCCATGGACTGTAGCCTGCCTGGCTCCTCTGTCCATGGACTTCTTCAGGCAAGAATACTGGAGTGGGTTGGCATTCCCTTCTTCAGGGGGTGTTCCTGACCCAGGGATAGAACCCCAGTCTCCTGCATTGCAGGCATATTCTTTAACATCTGAGTCACCAGGGAAGCCCAGAAATCCTACTCCTGGGCATATATCCAAAGAAAACTCCAATTAAAAAGTTATATATACTGCAGTGTTCATAGCAGCACTGTTTACAATAGCCAAGATATGTAAACAGCCTAAATGTCCATGAACAGATAAATGGATAAATAAAATGTGTAGACACAATTGAATACTACTCAGCCATGAAAAAAAAATGAAATTATGCTATTTGCAGCAATATGATTGGATCTAGAGATTATCATACTAAGTGAAGTAAATCAAACAGAGAAAGACAAATACCTTATGATGTCACTTATATGTAGAATTTAAAATATGACACAAATGAACTTATGTACAAAAGAGAAACAGACTCACAGACATAGAAAACAAACTTGTGGTTACCAAAGGGGGAAGAGGGTTGGGAGGGATAAATTAGGAGTTTATGAAGAGCAGATACAAACTACTCTATATATGAAATATATAAACAACAAAGTCCTACTGTATAACAAAGGGAACTGTTAATATATTCAGTATCCTGTAATAAGCCATAATGTAAAAGAATATAAAATAATATGTATGTATAACTGAATCATTTTCCTGTATACCAGAAACTAACATAACATTGTAAATCAGCTAAATTTCAATAAAACTAACAAAAAAACATTACCTAGAAAAAGAAAAAAAGAATAAACCAGACAGTTTTAGTGAATTGATAGAATTTGGTTATGAGCTATTCTGAGACTGTAGCCATTAAGAATTGTAAATATACTAAGAAGTTAAAATTCTTTTGGAAGCTTTTCCTTCAGGACTCCTTCAGGAGTTCACAGGGAAGATTAGGAAGAATTCAGAGAGATACCAGTTGTGGGGTTAGCTGGGTGAAAGCAGCAGCAGTCACTGCTAAAAATACTCCCAGACTTATCTTCTCTATAATGTTTATATATGGGTCTGTTCTTGGTATCTGTTGATTGATTTTGTTCTTATTTGTGGTATGGTTTTTGTACTTTTTTTTTTGGCTGGCCTTTTAACATTAGATTCAATGCCAGAAACTGAGAATTTTATCTTGTTTTATGTTGGATAGTTTTGAACTTGTATAAATATTCTTGTGCTTTCCAAATTTACCACATTAAATTATTCTACTATTCTGTTCCTGTGGGCAGACTAAATATAGAAATAGAGAGAAGTTATGAATTAAAGTGGTTGAGAACACTTCTCATAAAATAAAACACCACACAGAGAAGAACCTTTTTTAAAACACTATGTAAATTTAGTCAATATTTATGATCATTGACTGAAAGAAAAACACATGGAAAAACTTCATTCTGTATTTAAGAGTGATGATCATTAACCACATTTTATGGAAGCAAAAACTTACAATCCAAAGTTTCTAATACTCTTCAGGGATGCATATATAAAATGTGAAATTTTAGAGGATATAACTGTTTTGATATTCCTAAATTTGCTTCCACATTGATATTAAATAGTCAGGTGAGTTGAAGATAGGGAAATCACTCTCAGTGCATCTGCCAAGGAATTTCAGACTTATTTGATGGATTTTCTTTTTTTTTTTTTTAGGTAGTAAGTTCTGAAAACAGAAACTGTTGAAAGCTATCTGACCTGAATTTATTTCACAAAATTGTATTCCCTTCTAAAAGTTTGCCTGTGATTTATTCTGTGTCACTGCTGTATCTACACTAATGTACCATTATGCATAGTGGATGTTTCAGAGATATAACCATCCTTCTTCCTGAAGCCAGAACTTTATGATTACGTCAGACATTGTCTGGCATAATCTATTTAGCTTGTCGATTTTACCTCCATAGGTAAATTAATCTGGAATAAATACTCAAATATTTACACTTCTATGTTTAAAATTTGCTAGAACAAAGAAATTATGCATGCAGGAAGTGTGCAGGGGTGTTGAAGATAACAAATGATACATCAAGCACAGCCTAATGTGGCTTTACTGGAGTAGAAACACTGGTAATAAATCACCTGCCATTGTTGATAATAAAATACTGCATTGGCCTCCATCAGCCACAAGAGAAAGGTTAAATGTTATTTCTCACAATAACCATGTGGTCTTCATAGCTGACACCTCCAATATTAAATCCCATCATTATTTTCTATAGAAAACATTTGATCTTTATTCCTAATGGAGCATTTTTGTAAAGAACTACTTTGCTAATATCTAATATCCTTGAAATACTTTCATTCATTTTATAGTTATTTTACTCTGTGAAAGTATCTCTTCTCTTTAGTATAAAACTACTTTTATGTAATGGCTAGCTTTGGGAGGTTGAAATTTATTCTGGTCAACAGTAAGTAACCTTTTAATGATTGGATTCATATGAACTCAGTATTGATGTAGCCTGCAAATTGAAACATTATCCCTGAATAGGCTCAGTGATTTATTTTCTAGTTTATTTATTAAGTCAAATCTCAATTTTTGTCCATATTACATTCATTCTAAATTACTCTTATTTCAGACATCAGCCTCATCTCTTGACTTGTCTATACAACAGTTATTTCTGTAAAAAGCTTTCTGTAACAATTAATTTCTGAATTAATTTTTATAGGATGGACTTGAAATATATGCTGGCCTAAAAGGAAAAGCATGACATTTATTTAAGGATATGCACACATAGGGCTTATATTTATCAAGGTACTGACCTATATATGTATGTGTGTGTATATATATATATATAAATATATATAAGCTTGTATAAGTGAAAATACTGATTATATACATATAGCTAAATGATAACAAACACTTCCAGCTGTGGACCCAAATGAAATTACATTATTGATGATCCCATGTACACGTCCACCTAATTGCTCACTCTTCTTTATGAAAGACATCAAATTTGTACTTACAAAATAGTTTTTCAGCTGTATTGGGCCTATGGCTTCCTTCCTGTGCTTCTTCTGTTCATAAACTGTTTTAAAGGAAAGCTTCTTTCAGTGATCATCCAGAGAACAGCAAGGTTTATTGAAATTGTTTTATCTCCTAACATTCCCTGAACAACCAACCTCAAAGTGTCAGTGAAGTCATGCTTAATGTACAAAGGAAGAGAAAATTCCTCCCTGCGTAACTCATTGAAGAGAATTGTTAACTGGGCGTACCAGCATTTCACTTGACCAGTCACACTCATATCCCTTCAACCAAACTAGCAATGATTTTCTTAACGACTCAACCCAAGATCTTCCTCTGAAAAGGCACATTTCTTCAATAAAACCATCTTCTATTTATGTATGCTTTTAAAATTTTACATATGGAGTAGGTGGACGTGGAGTACATCTCTCTCCACAATTACATCAGAAATACACCTTCAGACACAGAAGTGCATGCAGAACACCAGCGGCGAGCATACAGGAATACCTGACCAGTGGAAAGTAATATATAGACCCACGCAAAGCTCAGTAGGATGAAGGAACTGGGGGAAAAACAGGAGTGTTAGTAGGACTGGATCTGCCCTCAGCAGGTGGGAGAACTGAATCAGAGGTCTGATTCCCACATCAGGGCGATTGTGTGAGTCAGAGGAGAAGCATTTAAGGCTGAAAGTGAAAGAGTTGATCTGTGGCAGCATAAATGGAATGAGAATCAGACAGTCCTTGCCGCAGCCATACATATCCTGGACAAGGATGTAGATCCCCTGGAAGGTACAGCAGCTGGGAGCTGGAGTTTAGGGATTGTGGAGCAATCTCAGGGTGAAGGCTGCTGTCGACTGTGGAAAGACAGATCGAGGGGATGTGAAGGAGATTGTGATGGGAAATGCCTGTGGAGGAAAGCCGGTCAGCCATGGAAGCAAGGTGATACTGCTGAGTCAGGCAAAGGGGGTAGAGCCATCCCCATAGCCTCTCTCCTCCAACACACAGGCATTGGCATCTGAACAATAGAGAGGCTGGGACATCAAACACCTGACACACTGAACTACAGGGTAGGACACCACCCAGGGTGCCCCTTTAAGTGCCTGATGCCCAGATCTACAGAGTAGGACCCCAGTCGGGGGTCCCCTCTATGTTCCTGACACGCCAAACAGCAGAGAAGGAGCCCAGGCAAGGAAGCCCTCTAAGTGCCTGACCAAGTGGAGCTATGGAGAAACACTGGCCAAAGAGGCCTTCTGATCGCCGGGTACAAAAGGCTCAAAAAAAGACTCCGATAGGGCCATAACTCCTGCGGTGGAGGCAGTCTGTGTCCTTGCACACTTGGTGCCGCCAGGGCACTGCACACCAAGCAACTGTGCCACCTTCACACTCAACCCTCACTGAGGCAGAGTTGCCACAGGCGAAAAAATCTTGCGTCTATGCGTGCAGGGTCGCTTCGGTCCTGTCTGACTCTTTGCGACCCTGTAGTCTGTAGCTGCCAGGCTTCTCTGTCAGGGAGGGCGGTTCTCCAGGTAAGAATACTGGAGCGGTATTGGCCAATACTGGTTGCCATTACCCTTCTAGAGCGTTATATTTCCTGCTGCCCTAGTCGCCAACTTCCCTGAGTACCTGGTGCTGCCAGAACCCCTGCAATCCAGGCAGCTGCACCACCTCCACACCTGGCCCACACAGGGGCAAACCCAAGTCCTCCAGGGCAGCCTCGGGAGCAAATCCCAGTGGATGACCCACAAGCAGAGGTGGAAATAAAACCACAATTGAAACCCAGCAGCAGTGTGGCTAAGGAAGAAAACCCAAAACTTTCCCACAGTAGTACATGCTGCAGATTAAATCCACATGATCAACTAGGGAGACTCTGTGTCTATGGAATATATAAAAGGTTATTGAGAGCTCCCACAAAAGAAAACACATTAATTTTGATAGCTGTGGGTGTTGGAGGCAAGAACACAGAGGAGCTGGACCAGATGAGAATCTGAGCTTCCCCTACAACAGGTCCTGATATCTGGATTCCAGTGTTGGAGGGCATCCTAGGGAGGTGAGGGGGCTTCCCTGGTGGCTCAGAGGTTAAAGCATTTGCCTGCAATGTGGGAGACCTGGGTTGGATCCCAGGGTTGGGAAGATCCCCACTCCAGTATTCTTGCCTGGAAAACCCCATGGACAGAGGAGCCTGGTGGGCTATACTCCACGGGGTAGCAGAGTTGGACATGACTGAGTGACGGAGGTAAGGTGGTGTGACTCCCAGTGAGGGAAAGGACTCTGACAACAGTGACTCAAGAAAAACATTTATTATTCTTATGTTTTGACTTGCTCTGTAAATTCTTTTTTCTTTCTTATTTGTTCTCCCCTCCCCCATTGTAGTTGTCAATTTTATTGGCTTAGATTCCATAGTTGGAATCTAATTAAGTTTTTTGGAACTTTTTTTTTTCCTCAGTCACATTTTTTTTTTTAATTGTTGTCATAAACCTCTGCCTCTACGTTGCGTTTTTGCAGTTCTGTGGAGTTTCCTTTTTTTTCTCTCTCTCTCTTTTTTAATTTTTTAAACCTAAAAATTTAATTTTTGAAACCTAAAATTTTTTTCTACATTTATTCCTTTCTTTGCTTTTTATACTGTGCTTTTCCCCTTGCAGTTAATCTTTAATGTATATAAATATTCTTCATCTACCTCTATTTAACTTTGCATATATAGTCCTTCCTTTTCTTTCTTTCCTTTCCTCTCAACATATTTGTTAGTTTTACCTTCATTGCTTTATTTTGCAATTGGCACTTTGCTATAGTTTTGTTTTCCACTTTGTATTTAGTTATATCTGGTAGATATAATTTTTGGTTTCCTTTGTTCACTGGGTCAATCTATTCTTTATTTTTGTTGGACTGATTTGATTTTGCTTATGGGTGTATATGTATATGTGTATATTCAGTCACAGTTTTTATTGTTGTTATAAACTGCTGCATCTATATTGGGCTTCTGCAGTTCTGTGGAGTTTTCCTTTTTTCTTTATTCTTCCATTTTCCTTTTTTGCTTTTCTCTTTTTTATAATTTTAACTTTTAATATTTTTAAACCTATTATATTTTTTCTACATTTATTCCTTTGTTTGCTTTTCCTACTGTTCTTTTCCCCTTGCAGTTAACCTTTAATGTATATAAATCTTCTTCATCTACCTTTATTTAACTTTGCATATCTATTCTTTCCTTCTTTACTTTCTTTCTTTTCCTTTCAACATATTTGTTAGTTTTGTTTTCATTGCTTTATTGCCCACTTGCCACCTTGCTTTAGTTTTGTTTTCTGCTTTGTGCTTTAGTTAGTTTTGTTCTCTACTGGTAAATATAATTTTTGATTTCCTTTGTTCACCAGGTCAATCTATTGTACTTTATTTTTGTTGGGCTGTTTTGACCCTGTTCATGGGTGTATATGTGCATGTGTGTATTCCATTATATTAATTATTATTTGCCTGATTTTGTACCTGCCATTTGTCTGGGGTTCATCTTTGCTTTCTCATTTTTGACTATATTTTTAAATCTCACTGAATGCCATAACAAACCACTTGTGGAATCTTCGTTCCTTACCCAAGATCAAGCCCTGAGGCTTTGGAGTGGGAGCACTGACTTCAAGGTGTCAGATTACCAGAGAACTAACCATAGGGAGTATCAAATAGTGAGAACTGACACAAAGGAAGCCACTTGAATACAAGACCCAGTATCACTCAACCACCAGTAGCAACCCGTGCAGGATTCATCTAAACAACAAACAAAACAAAAATACAAACCCAGTCACCAGCAGACAGGATTATCACCTCACTCAGCCTTGTCCATCAGAAGAAAAACAAACAAATAAACAAACAAAAACTCAGCACAAATCTCCTACAAAGCGTACACAAAAAAACTGGACCAACCTTAGGAGGGCAGAAACCAAAAGGAAGAAAGAATTCAACCATGAAGCCTGAGAAAAGGAGACCTCAAACACAATAAGTAAAATAATAATAATAATACATAGGCAGAGAAATACTACACAGATGAATAAAAAACTAGAAACACAGATGTCCAAATAAATGAAGAGGGAATAGGCAAACTCCCTAAAAAAGAATAGTGATAGTAAAGATGATCCAAAACCTTGAAAACAAAATGGAGAAAATGCAAAATCGATTAACAAGGACCTAGAAAAATTAATGAATAAACACACAAAGATAAACAACACAATTACTGAAATTAAAAATGCCCTGGAAGGAATCAATAGCAGAATATCTGAAGCAGAAGAACGAATCAGTGAGCTGAAAAATAAAATGGTGGAAATAACTTCTGAAGACAAAATAAAGTAAAAAGAATGAAAAGAACTGAGGATAGTCTCAGAGACCTCAGGAACAATATCAAATGTAGCAACATTTGAATTACAGGGGTCCCAGAAGCAGAAGAGAAAAAGAAAAGGTGTGAGAAAATTTTTGAAGATATTATATTTCAAAATTTCCCCAACATGGAAAAGGAAACAGTCAATCAAGTCCAAGAGGCACAAAGAGTCCCATACAGGATAAACCCAAAGAGAAACATGCCAAGATACATACTAGTCAAACTAACAAAGACTAAACACAAAGAAAGAATATTAAAAGCAGCAAGGGAAAAGTAACAAGTATCATACAAGGGAAACCCCACAGGCTTAACAGCTGACCTTTCAGCCAAAACTCTGCAGGCTAGAATGGAATCGCAGGATATATTTAAACTACTGAAAGGGAAACATCTACAACCAAGATTACTGTACCTGGCAAGGATCTCATTCAAAATTGGTGGAGAAATAATGAGCTTTTCAGACAAACAAAAGTTAAGAGAATTCAGTACTACCAAACCAGCTTTACAACAAATGTTAAAGGGATTTATATAGTCAAGAAATACAAGAGAAGGAAAAAGAGCTACAAAATTGTCAGGAAGCATTTAACAGGAGGCTTCCTGTGTGCTGTTTTGGATCTGTCAGGAATCCTCTGTTCCTTATTAATTGATCAAAATGGGCATAACCTCAACATAGTAAAAGTCATATATGATAAGTCCACAGCAAACATTATTCTCAATGGCGAAAAACTGAAAGCGTTCCCCCTAAGATCAGGAAGAAGACAAAGTTGTCCACTTAAACCACTGTTATTCAACATAATTCTGGAAGTCCTAGCTTCACTAATCAGAGAAGAAAAAGAAATAAAAGGAATCCAGGTTGGAAAAGAAGAAATAAAGCTCTCATTGCTTGCAGATGACATTATACTGTACATAGAAAACCCTAAAGATAGTATCAGAAAATTACTAGAGCTAATCAGTGAATTTAGCAAAGTTGCTGAATACAGAATCAATACACATAAATCACTTGCATTTCTATACACTAACAATGAAAAATCTCAAAGAGAAATTAAGGAATCAATCCCATTCACCATTGCAAAAAAAAGAATTAAATATCTAGGAATAAACTTACCTAAGGAGACAAAGAACTATACACAGAAAATTATAAGACACTGATGAAAGAAATCAAAGATGACATATACAGGTAGAGAGATATTCCATGTTCCTGAGTAGGAAGAATCAATATTGTGAAAATGACTATATGGCCAAAGGCAATCTACAGATTCAGTGTGATCCCTATCAAATTGCCAATGGCATTTTTCACAGAAGTAGAACAAAAAATGTCACCATTCATATGGAAACACAAAAGACCGTGAATAGCCAAAGCAGTCTTGAGAAAGAAAACGAAGCTGGAGGAATCAACCTTCCTGACTTCAGATTATACTACAAAGCTACAGTCATCAAGGCAGTATGGTACTGGCACAAAAACATAAATATAGACCAATGGAACAAGATAGAGAGCCCAGAAATAAACCCAAGCACCTATGGGTACCTTATTTTTGATAAAAAGAGGCAAGAATATACAATGGGGGCAAAGACAGCCTCTTCAATAAATGGTGCTGGGAAAACTGGACAGCTACAGGTAAAAGAATGAAATTAGAACACGTTCTAACACCATACACAAAGATAAACTCAAAATGGATTAAAGACCTAAATGTAAGACCAGAAACATATCTCTTAGAGGAAAACATAGACAGAACACTCAATGACATAAATCAAAGCAAGATCCTCATCAAAACTGACTCAATTGCATTCCTTTTTATGGCTGAGTAATATTCCATCGTGTATATGTACCACAACTTCTTTATCTATTCATCTGTCAATGGATATCTAGGTTGCTTCTATGTAGTAGAAGTTTTTACAGTGTGAAGTGAGTGAGAAAGAGAAAGATAAATGTTGTATTCCAATGCACATATGCAGAACCAAGAAAAATAGTAATGAAGATTTTATTTACAGGGTAGCAATGGAGAAACAGAAATAGAGAAGAGACTTATGGACATGGGAAGAGGGGAGGAGTGGGTGAGATGTATGGAAAGAGTAACATGGAAACTTACATTACTATATGTAAAATAGGTAGCCAATGGGAATTTTCTGTATGGTTCAAGAAACTCAAACAGGGGCTCTGTATCAACCTAGAGGGATAGGATGGGGAGGGAGATGGGAGGAAATTTCAAAAGGGAGGGGATATATGTATACCTATGGCTGATTAAAAAGCAGAGACATTACTTTGCTAACAAAGGTCCATCTAGTCAAGGCTATGGTTTTTTTACTGGTCATGTATGGATGTTAGAGTTGGACCATAAAGAAAGCTGAGCACCAAAGAATTGATGCTTTTGAACTGTGGTGTTGGAGAAGACTCTTGAGAGTCCTTTGGACTGCAAGGAAATCCAACCAGTCCATCCTAAAGATCAGTCCTGGGTGTTCATTGGAAGGACTGATGTTGAGACTGAAACTCCAATACTTTGGCCACCTGATGCAAAGAGCTGACTCATTGGAAAAGACCCTGATGCTGGGAAAGATTGAGGGCATGAGGAGAAGGGGATGACAGAGGATGAGATGGTTGGATGGCATCATCAACTCGATGGACATGGGTTTGGGTGGACTCCAGGAGTTGTTGATGGACAGGGAGGCCTTGGCATGCTGCAATTCATGGGGTCGCAAAAAGTTGGACACGACTGAGTGACTGAACTGAACTGAACTGATGGCTGATTTATGTTGAGGTTTGACAGTAAACAACGAAATTCTGTTAAGCAATTATCTTTAAATTAAAAAAAAAAAAACAAGAAAGAAAGAAAACAGGATCAACGAGTAAAAAAAAAGAAAGAATTACATATGGTCTTTCTGAACTTGGAACTACAAAATTGCTCCGGCAACCTAATTTAAGAATACAGTCCTGGCTTTCCACTACAGAATTGTGAACAACTTAAGAACAAATACCATTGTCTTTCTCACAGCTGTATCCTCAGAACAATTTTTGCCATATAATAAGTTATATTGCCAGGATTGTTCCTGGCAATGGTCTTTACTCCTGTTTGTTTCCTAGACTGAAAATGGGAAATATCAAATTCATATTAATCCCTGCTGTATCTCCAGCATAGTCCTTGCACTGACTATTTTTAAAAACGAATGCTTGAACAAATGAAGGACAATTGGATGGTTTCCCAAGGTGTCTGCTATGTTGTTTTAGTCATATCCCATTATTTGTGACCCTATGGAATGCAGTCCACCAGACTCCTCTGTCCATGGAATTCTCTAGGCAAGAATACTGGAGTGGGTTGCCATTTCCTACTCTAGGGGGGTCTTCCCATCCCAGGGATTGTATCCACATCTCTTATGTCCCCTGCATTGGAAGGCAGGTTCTTTACCACTAGCGCCACCTGGGAAGGTGTGTCAGTCTGTATAAAAAGATAATGACATGAATTTGGGTAAACTCCAGGAGTTGGTGATGGACAGGGAAGCCTGGTGTGCTGCAATTCATGGGGTCACAAAGAGTCAGACACGACTGAGTGACTGAACTGAACTGAATATTCTATATCATATAAAATTAATAATAATATATATATTTGAAAGTAAAGCTTTGTTTACTTTGATTCTAACAGTCCAACAGGTTGTCAATTAGAGGCCTTTCTACTGTTTCCCAGCAGGTGACACTATAGCATGCAGTTTTGACTTTTCCCCATAGATTGATCTGGCTGTGTGTGGAAACTTAAAAAAGAAAAATTAGCTGGGAATAAAATTGGCCAGAGGGAGGAGTCGGGGGCAGGTAGTATGTGCTTGGACCTTAGGGCTTTGAGTATATGATAGACCTCTAGGGGAGATCCTCAAGTGAGGGAATCCCAGAGATTCTGGATTGTCCTCTGGCTAAATTCTGGGGCAGATAGCCATGTTCTTTTTAGTCTGTTTCCTTCCCTTTCCTTTCCTTCCCTGAAGTTACAGATGTCTGTCCCCTGAGGGCTGAGTAAGGCTGAAATGCAACAGAACCTTTCAGCTGTAGCTCACAGAGCTAGGTAGACTTCTAGTAACCACTTTTTACCTTAGATCCCCTTTGCCAGAAGGAGTGCCAATGCTGTGGTCATCACTGCTGTTACGACTGCTGGATCTTGATTGAGGTCACTGCTGCCACTGCCCACCTGGTTCTGCAACCTCTACAAAGTTCACTGCCCCCACCTTTAGTCATACAGTTATATGTAACTCTACGGTGTTCTAGTGTGCTCTACAGAGGAACCTTTGGGTTATGGATATGCTGCTGCTGCTGCTGCTAAGTCACGATAGTCGTGTCCGACTCTGTGCGACCCCATAGACGGCAGCCCACCAGGCTCCTCCGTCCCTGGGATTCTCCAGGCAAGAACACTGGAGTGGGTTGCCATTTCCTTCTCCAGTGCATGAAAGTGAAAAGTGAAAGTGAAGTCACTCAGTCGTGTCCGACTCTTCACGATCCCATGCACTGTAGCCCACCAGGCTCCTCCGTCCATAGGATTCTCCACGCAAGAGTACTGGAGTGGGGTGCCGTTACCTTCTCCGTATGGATATGCTACTAGTTGTAAATTGAAGGGGAGAGACAAAGGAAATTATACTGACTGCATATTGTTTTGAATCATAAAGAAGAGATGTTTGCTGCAACTCTTTCAGTTGCCTTAATCTTTCAAAGTCACATTAAGCATCTCCTCATTAGTGATGCACATCAATCTGGTTTTATCTTTTTCTAAAATTTCAGACACATCATATTTTGTCTTGGGAAAAAGTAAAAACATATTTTATTTACACTTAATAAATTTTCTATAAAGATAGTGAGAGGGTAACAGGCAGGAAGGCCAGGGGTCTCCAAATGGAGGAAATAGCCTGCAAGTGTCAGACATTTTTATCTCTCTTAAGCGGCAGGAGGAAACAAACTAGCAATATTTTTTTCCTTCTCTATACAAATTTAAAGAGAGGTTTCTCTTAAAATACTGTGTTGCCATAATGACACCTGGTTTCACCTGAAGTTAGCTATTCTTGAGCCTAGAGATAACCAATGCCTTTTTCTTATGGAAATGTTTGTCTTAAGCTATGCTAATGTACTACGCCTTTACCCCAAACTCGGTCTCCAAGTCGGTTCCGCCTCTGGGCCCAAAACCTACTTGACAAACCAGTATGTTATACTCAGATATTGTTCCCCTAATCTATGTAAATGAAACTATTTGTATGGTGGTCTGCCCTTCTTTAAGATTCAAGTCAATTATTTTATGGCCCAAAATTATCCCAAAATGCATCTTATGGGCGAGGGGCCTGGTGCTATTCTGAATTATAAGACATTCCTTTCTTTCATTAACAGACTGCTAGTGACTATATAACATCCAGCTGAAGACTAGCAAGGGGGTACTCTTTCTGCCCCCTTCTGATGCCTATGTCAGAAGCTTTCTCTGTCTCCTTTATACTTTAATAAAACTTTATTACACAAAAGCTCTGAGCGATCAAGTCTCGTCTCTGGCCCCGGATTGAATTCTTCTCCTCCGGGGGCCAAGAATCCCGGTGTATTCGAGTGATTCAACAACAACCTTTCAATAGTATAATGGATATAGAAACAAGAAAAATATCAGTAGAATAATAGAAGACAAATTTCCAGAAATGTATAAAACAGGGATTTTCAAATTGAAAAAGTCTTACTAAATGTGAATAGCATGGAAAAATAAAACAAATTACACACATCCTTTTGAAATTTAATTAAGTTATATTCTACATTTCTCTCTTTAAAAATAAGTATTATAAAATCAAAATAGCCAAAATGGAAGGAAATATGCATTTTGAGAAAAAATAGATTATTTATAAATTAATTGAAATTGAATATCCTATAAATATCTTAACATTAATAGAAAAGGAGAAAACACATTTAGACAAAGCATTCAAAATTTGGGTCAGAGAATTATTTTGAAATCAGAATCTTCTTTCCAGGTAAATGATATCTACTGTGAGGGTAAAATAAAGAAATCTTCAATTATAGAAAGACTCACAAATTTATTTCCCAGGAATCTTCACTGAATAACCCCAATGGCAGCAACAGCAACAGGAGCAAAATAATGTATTTCTTAATTGGTGCTTAACAGATGATGAATTTAATATGTTATTTAAAATGTTGCATAGATGAAATGTCTCTATAGCTTTTCCCTTTGTTTTAAGTAAAATTCTGGTACCTTATTTTTGCTTTAAAAATAAGAATAACTTTATAATATGCTTAAAAAAATGTAAAACATGGGAAATAGGGCCTTAAACATGTGTTATTGTATGGATACATGATTGAAACAAAATGGTATCAGGCCATTTTATATAGAAAATCATGCATTTTGCCTTCTTTTGACCAGACAGTACATTTTTAGAAAACAGCTCCCATAAGTAAACGTAGGTCTACACTAATTATTTTTCTTAACACATCTATCATAGTAAATAACCCAGACAGAAAGACAAACATTGCATGATACTACTTATCTGTCTGTGCACTTTATTATCCTTTCCTTATTTCACCATCTCAGACAGATAATTGCTTTTCTGTTTCTGTGAGTTTGACTTTGATTGATTGATTCTACATATAAGTGGCATCATGCAATGTTTGTCTTTCTGTCTGGGTTATTTCATGTAGCATAATATCCTCAAAGTCCATCCAATTTCTTATAAATGCTAAGACTTCTTCATTTTCACAGCTGAATAATACTTCACTGTATTTATATGCACACTTTCTTTATCCATTCATCCATTGACAGACAGACAGATGGTTTCCATATTTTGGCTACTGTGAATAATACTGCATAGGGACGTTTGAATGTAGATGTAGCTTCAGTATACTGTTTGCTTTTCCTTTGGGTATAACCCCAAAATGGGATAGCTGGATCATATGGTTGTTCTACTTTTAATGTTTTGAGGAACCTCAATACTGTTTTCCGTGGAAGCTGTACCAATTTATATTCTCATCAATAGTGCACAAATGTTCCCTTTTCCCTGTATCATCATCAACAGTTGTTGTCTCTTGATATTCTAACAGGTGTGAGGTGCTATTCCTTTGTGGCTTTGATTTGCATTTCTCTAAGTTTTAGCAACATCTTTTCATGTGCACTTGTTGACTTTACTTTGGGAGTCAGATCCAAAAATTCAGTACCATGGACCTTAATACCTATGTTTTCTTCTAGGAGTTTTATGGTTTCAGGTTTTAAATTAAAGTCTTTAATATATCTTGCAGTTGATTTCTGTTTATGATGGAAGTCAGGGCTCCAGTTTTATTCTTTTCTTGTGGCTGTCCCATTTTCCCGACACCATTTATTTAAGAGTATGTCCTTTCCCTGTTGTATATTCTTGGCACCATTGCCATAAATTAATTGTCCATATATGCTTGGCATTATCTCCAACTCTCTATTCTGTTCCATCGTTCTACATGTCTGTTTTATGCTAATACTATTCTGTTTTGATTATATAGGCTTGTGCTATATTTGGGGCTTCCCTTGTGGCTCAGCTGGTAAAGAATCTGCCTGCAATGCAGGAAACCTGAGTTTGATCCCCTTGGTTGGGAGATCCCCTGGAAAAGGGAAAGGCTACCCACTCCAGTAGTTTGGCCTGGAGAATTCCATGAACAGTATAGTCCATGGGGTCGCAAAGAGTTGGATACGATTGACTGACTTTCATTTTCACTATATTTTGAAATCAGAAAGTGTGATGCCACCAGCTTTGTTTTTCTCTTTCAAAGTTGCTTGAACTATTTGGAATCTTTAGTAGTTCCATACAGATTTTAGAATTTTTTTGTGTTCTTTTTGTGAAAAATTGGAGTTTTGATAGGGGTTATATTGAATTTGTATATTGCTGTGGGCACTATGAATATCTAAAGTATTAATTCTTCCAATTCATGAACATGTAATATCTTCCATTTATTTGTGTCTTCTTCAGTATTTTTTAATAAAGATTGTGTGTGTGTGTGTGTGCATGTTTCTATTTGAAACACAAGGATTAAGAACACTCAAGATAAAGTAGGATATGTGAGAAGGATTTTGAAAACCCTATGGAAATAACATGGCATGTAACGTATCTCATCTCACTAAGGAACAACTATTTGGGGTGTTTACTTTTATTGTTTTTTAATTAGTAAGACCTGATCATTGTTTTATGACTATATAAAAATATTAATATTTGTGACATCTTTATAACAGGATATATGTGTAAATAAATATACTTATGGAAATTTCAGTTATTTTCAATATTTATTATAAGTCTAAAAGTTTCAAAATGTAAAGTTAAAAACTAACTATAGTAATATATATGTACAATATATATTACATATATATGTAATATATCTCTTATTTACCTTATCTTCAATAATATTCTGTATAATTCTAAAATATTCACAAAATTAATTCTGTAATTATTTATGTATCATTCAATGGCAGGAAACTAGGTGCATTAAAAAGAGGTTATTGAAAAGAGTTTGGTGATGAAAGTTAACTGGGCTCATTGTGGTGATCATTTTGCAATATATACAAATATCAAATTGTATTGTACTGTACACCTGAATGGAGAAGGCAATGGCACCCCACTCCAGTACTTTTGCCTGGAAAAGAGGAGCCTGGTAGGCTGCAGTCCATGGGGTTGCTAAGAGTTGGACACGACTGAGCGACTTCACTTTCACTTTTTCACTTTCATGCATTGGAGAAGGAAATGGCAGCCCACTCCAGTGTTCTTGCCTGGAGAATCCCAGGGATGGGGGAGCCTGGTGGGCTGCCGTCTATGCGGTCACACAGAGTCGGCCACGACTGAAGTGACTTAGCAGCAGCAGCAGCAGTACACCTGAAACTAATGTAATGTGATATGTCAAATTATACCTCAATATAAGCAAGTAGGAAAGCAGTAAAGGGAAGAAACAGGAAACAGGAAAGCAAACAGGAAAACAGAATCAGGAAAGGAAAATAAAGGAAAGACTTTGAGGAAGTTTATTGCAAAATTTTCAAACCAACAAGAATTGTTGAATCACCCCAAGAATGCTACCAGTAGTGGCCAATGACCTTAGCGACCTAGACCAGGAAGAGCAAGATTGGGTAAAGCAGTTTCTAAAATGTATGTGTGATCTTCAATAGAACCATTTACATACTGTCAACCTAAAGCCTGGTAGGGGGAAACTGAGGAGTGGGTGGATGCCCTGTCAGTCTTCTGCTGATAGTGTCCTGGCACGATTTGATTTCACTATTTGTCAAACCAAATGAGAAGTCTGAGGATGAGACGATACAGTTTATATACAGATAAATATCTGCCTCCTGGGTAGACAGCAGAGTGGAGAAAGATGCAAAGTGGATGGAGAGTTACAAGAGAAGAGTGTTCAGCATACCTGGAAAAATCTTAAAGCACTTTGTCTCTTTTTCTATAGTATTTGTAATCATGGATTTAAAATGAACTTTTATATAACATCAAGAAACCCAGTATTAAGTGTCAATAAATAAAATAATAACAGCTATCTCTCAGCATCTTAAATATGTTAACAATACCTACTTCTGATTTTCATTTAAATATATGACTTTTGCAATGTGTTTACATTAATAGAACATAATTGCAGACTTTTCATGAAATAGTTTATCTTTTGAAAAACTATGCAATAATCTTGGGTGGATGACTTGTTTCTGAAAACGATTTGGAAATTCCTAAAAGAACATTCACATTCCTGACTCAACAGCATCAAATGAATTCACTCATGACTTATCTTGCTGTCTGATTTTAAATGCCACATTTCACTTAGCAAAAATAATGATGTGTTTTAAATGGTAAAGAGAGCTCAAATATTTTAGTATTTTTTCTTTTAAAATTTCAACTATCAGTTAGTTTTATATAACTTGAAACGTAGTTGTCCTTTGGTTTATGAAAAAGAAACAACATTCTGCTGTATAAATTTTCTTTTTAAAATCTAAATTGTATCTTAAAGATACTGGACAGCTACAAATAGAAAAGAGAGTAAGACCAATTATTTGATAGAATGAAAAATTATTTTCAGATTTCTATCCATAATTCTTCCTCTAGTTATATACAGCTATTATATCTAGTAATAGCTTATATAAACACAGACATTCCTAAATCAGCATGTGCTGGTTACTACTATGTGTCACCTTCGCTGGGCCATTGAGTACTCAGATATCTGTTGTTCTGGGTGTTTCTACAAGGATGTTTTTGGATGAGATTAACAGTTAAATTGGTAGACTGAGTAAAGCAGATTGAACTCCCTAATGCGATGAGCCTCATCCAATCAACTGAAGCCCAGAATAGAGCAAAAAGACTGACCTCATCCAAATAGAATTTTTCCACTCAACTGCCTTTAAGCTTCAACACTGGTTTTTGCTGTCTTCCTACTGAAACTAAAACACTGAAACATGAGCTTTTCCTGGGTCTTGAGCCTTCCAGTCTTAGGACTGGAACTATACCATTGACCCTCCTAGGTCTCAGTAGGCTCATTCAGTCTGCTGATCTTGGGACTTGTCAGCTTCCATAAAATGTAGAGTCAATTATTTTATATATATGTATATAAAAGCTTCCCAAGTGGCACAGTGGTAAAGAACTGGCTGCCAGTACAGGAGACGCAAAAGGTGTGGATTCAATCCCTAGGTTGGGAATATCCCCTGGAGAAGGAAATGGCAACCCACTCCAGTATTCTTGCCTGGGAAATCCCATGGACAGAGGAGCCTGCCGGGCTACAGTCCATGGGTTCACAGAGTCAGACTCGACTGAGCAACTGAGCAAGTAGCCATATGCACCTATGTGTATATAGTGTGTGCGTGTGTGTATGAGAGGGGGAGAGGGAGAAAGATAGAGGGGCAGGGACACACACACACAGATAATCAAACCAGAACCAATAGGATGAACAAATATAGATTAGTTTCTCTGGAGGACCCTGACTAATATACTCTGCATTTGATAATATGACCAGACTGTAATTTAATGATCTGTAAGGAATTATGCAAGGAGTCATAGGTATTGCAAAACTGCCTCAAGAAGGAAGCTAGGGAAATATTACTTGATCTTTGATTTCAGGTAACCTGCATGAATTTTAGAAGTTTGAGATATCAGCATAGTTTATTGTGGAGGACCAAGAACAACATAGGCTCTGGCTAGAATTTGTAGTTTAATATGAGTTTACATCTCAATTCTTTTTTCTTCTTCTTTTTTAACAATTAATTTTTATTGGAATAAAGTTGCTTTGCAATGTGGTATTATTTTCTGCTGTACAGCAAAGTGAATCAGTTATACATATACATATATGCACTCTTTTTAAAGATTTTCATCCAGTTTAGGTCACCACAAAGCATTTAGTGGAATTCCCTGTGCTATACAGTATGTACTGATTAGTTATCTATTTTATACATAGTAGTGTATATATGTCAATGCCAGTCTCCCAGTTCATCCCACCCCTCTCCTTCATTGGCATTCATAATTTGTTTTCTATGTTTTTGTCTCTATTTCTGCTTTGAAAATAAGTTCATCTGTACTGTTTTTCCTAGGTCTCACATATAAGTATTAGTATACAATATTTTTTTCTCTTTAACTTACTTCACTCTGTATAATAGTCTATTGGTCTATCTGCATCTCTGCAAATGGCATTATTTCATTCATTTCTATGGCTGAGTAATATCCTAGTGTATATATGTGCAATATCTTCCTTTTACATTTCTCTATTGTACATTTAGGTTGCTTCCATGTTCTGGCTCTTGTAAATAGTGCTGAAATGAACATCTGGATTGCACGTATCCTTTTAAATTATGGTTTTCTCTGGGTATATGCCCAGGAGTGGGATTTCTGGGTCATATGGCAACTCTATTTTTAGTTTTTTAGGAAACATCCACACCATTTTGCATAGTGGCTACACCAATTTACATTCCCAGAAATATTGTAGGAAAGTTCCCTTTTCTCCACTCCCTCTCCACTATTTATTGTTTGTGGGCTTTATGATGATGAGATTTGTGACCAGTATGAGATGATACCTCATTGTAGTTTTGATTTGCTACATCTCAATTCTTAAAGCAAGCTCACAAGGTTAATTGCTCAGTTTATCTCTAGAATGTCCAATAATAAGCTTCTCATCAATGACTTCAAAATATGAAAAACTGAGGATCTTTTTAATATCAATTTTGGCCAACATTTGGAATGAATTGAAAGGGCTTTACAAATAAAACACATTGAGGAATAAGTTGGTAATCCTATGCCTAGAAATGTACATCAATATTTTATAATACTAAGTCCAGGGAGAATTGCAGCAGTGAATGAGGCATCCCAAAAGGATTCCAGCAGGACACTATATGGAATATTTTGCTGTTGGGACTATAAAAGGCTGATGTAGAGGAAAGGAGCAAGTCAGGGTTCTGACCTTCAAAAGAAGCACTAGGGACATGAGGGAACAGCAACTGTTTCTACTCTGAAGGGGTAAAAGAGTAAGATATGAAAATGAACTAGAAGGTGAAAGGAAGTGATGAGGGCTTGCATCCTACTTGGGAGAAATGATTTTTCCTCAAACTTACACTTGGGACAGTGAAGGGGGTAGCCCAATTTTCTAGCCTGGGATATTGTAGTGCAGTGGGAGTCAGAGGCAGATAGTTGGGCTTCGCTGGTGGCTCTGATGGTAAAGAATCTGCCTACAATGTGGGAGACCCAGGTTCAATCCCTGGGTAAGGAAGACCCCCTGGAGAAGATAATGGCAATCCACTCCAGTATTCTTGCCTGGAGAATCTCATGGACAGAGGAGCCTGGCGGGCAACAGTCCATGGGGTCACAAAGAGTTGGACACAGCTGAGCAGCTCACTTTCACATACTTCACTTTTACTTTTGGGGTATTGTACAAACTTGTTTTTTTTATTCCCTGGGCTTTGTGTGACCCAGTGAGGTTTCTATACACAGATATACCAAGAAGGTTCCACCCACCTTTTTTTGAGTCATGACATTATGTACATCATTTAGAAAGAACTCAGCCTTTCTGATTTACTAGTTTTAGTAATTGAAAATTTGTAAATTGATTTTTCCAGAGGACTTTGCTTTCTAACATGATTGGTGTTAGGTTGATAATATTTTTAACATATCAGTTTTCTTTGGAATTTTGCAAGTACAAGTGATGTCTTTTAACTTTTAGTTGAATCACTTTTCCTGGAGTCTTGGGTGAAGGAAATTTTTAAAAGACTTTTAAAAGAATTTTAAAAGACAGAAATAAGACTGTCATTATGCTTACTGTGCAATATTATTTTATTTATCTCTCTCATTTGTCTTAATTCAGATTTGTTTTAACAATTCTCTGCCTGATATGACATAAATCTTCCCTAATGCCATGCAAAATGTGTGGTGGTGCAGTGGGAGTGAGAGGCAGGTAGTTGTCATAAACAACAATAAGAACAAAAGCACTTAGGAACATAGAATTGCTTAGTTTTAACTTAGCCTCAAGCATCCTCTTATAAATAAAACAGCATCAATGCCAAAATGTGTAAGAGGATATAATCTCACAATTTAAAAAAATTTAACAGTAAATGTAAATTATGTAATTATTCTGTATCTTCCTCTTAATTCTCTGTGATTTGATGAAAATGTTGTCACAGACTAGTAATTTTTCAAGATTATATTGGAAAATACTCTCTTAAAGAATAACATTGACACTCAGAATCATGCCATTATCACAGACATTGAAAGAAGATACATTCCTTTTCTTCCTAGAAGAAACTAGGGCTTCTCTGTTGGCTCAAATGGTAAATAATCTGCCTTCAATGTGGGAGACCTGGGTTTGATCTCTTGTTCAGGAAGGTCCTCTGGAAAGGGTAATGGCTACCCACACCACCATTCTTGCTTAGAGAATTCCGTGGACAGAGGAATATGGCACATTACAGTCCATGGCATCACAGTCAGACAAAACTGAGTGACTTTCACTTTCACTTACCTCATCTCAGAACTAATGAGCTAAATTTAGAGAGAAATGGCTCAGTGAAATTTTTGGAGCCAACTTACTGTCAAACCTAGTCTGCAGCTTTAATGAAAGTCATGATGCTATATACTATACATATTGCAGTTTAAGATTGCCATCTGTAGCTTGTTGAATAGAATGAGAATATAACACTGTTAAGAAAATATTTTCACAGCTGTTATATTTTAGAATATGCCTAAACATGCATTAATTTAAATTTTTTAATATTTAAGATCTTAAAACATTAAACTGCACCTTCAATTGTCTTAAGCTTTTTTCTGTGATTATGTAGTTGTAATTTGTCACATAGTTGATGTTTACTAAATAATATCTCATAATATCTTCTCTGAGCCTGACATGTTTTAAATAATTTATTAGCAAGATTCCATCATCATTAATCAAATGTAAATTCAATACAGCTTGTTCATCACGTAGGTTTCATAAAAGCTGTATATTGGTAACTTGAATTAACTTAAGCATAGATGCAGGCCTTTGGATACATGGAGGGGGTGTCTCTTTTTTCATATTTTAAATGCAGATTGTTAGTACTTCACGAGCTGTGTAATTTCAGTCATTAGTATTTGTTTTGCAGCATGAACAGATTTGTATATAAAACTGCAGTGGTCTTTTTTAACAATTACTTTTCAAATTTCATGATACCTTAAATACATTTACATCTCTATCAGTTATTGAGTTTTCATTTGCCTCATTTGGGCCACAATTTATTATGCCTTGTACTTGAAAATCAAATAATTTCAGTCTTTGTGATTTTTTTTTTTTTATATAAGAGTTACCAGGTACCGTCTGTGATATCATATGTATGTATCAGTATCTAAGGTTTCTGTCTAAAACTGGCACAGGTAAGAACTGAAGAAAGAGGTTATATAATGCAGTTGAAGTTCTCAGTCATGAGATGTTTGTTAGGGATCTACTATGTGCAAGACACAAGACCAGTAATAACAGAGTAATGTGGACCTGTAAGTATTTTTTGAAATATGGCTGAAATGCAGCTTATTATAGGTTAATTATTTTTAATATAAATATTAGTGGTATACAATGTACTTTTGTGCCTTTTCCTTAAAAATTCAGCCAGTGAGAAATAAGACCCCTTTGAATTTAGAGATGACTGTATAGAGGCAGCAGAAACAAGACCAGGAGCTAACTGTGGCTCAGATCATGAATCCTTATTGAAAAATTCAGACTTACATTGAAGAAAGTAGGGAAAACCACTAGACCATTCAGATATGACCTAAATCAAATCCCTTATGATTATACAGTAGAAGTGACAAATAGATTCAAGGGATTAGATCTGATAGACAGAGTGCCTGAAGAACTATGGCAGAGGTTCATGACATTGTACAGAAGGCAGTGATCAAGACCATCCTCAAGAAAAAGAAATGCAAAAAGGTTGTCTGAGGAGGGCTTACAAATAGCTGAGAAAAGAAGAGAAGTGAAAGGCAAAGGAGAAAACGAAAGATATATTCATTTGAATGCAGAGTTCCAAAGAATAGCAAGGAGGGATAAGAAAGCCTTGCTCAGGGATCAGTGCAAAGAAATAGAGGAAAACAATAGAATGGAAAAGACTAGAGATCTCTTCAAGAAAACTAGAGATACCAAGGGAACATTTCAAGAAAATATGGGTACAGTAAAAGACGGAAAAGGTATGGACCTAACAGAATCAGAAGATACTAAGAAGAGGTGACAAGAATAAACAGAAGAACTATACAAAAAAAGATCTTCATGACCCAGATAACCACAATAATGTGATCACTTATCTAGAGCCAGACATCCTGGAATTTGAAGTCAAGTGGGCCTTAGGAAGCATCACTAGGAACAAAGCTAGTGGAGGTGATAGAATTCCAGTTGAGCTGTTTCATATCCTAAAAGATGATGCTGTGAAAGTGCTCCACTCAATATGCCAGGAAATTTGGAAAACTCAGCAGTGGCCACAGACTGGAAAACGTCAGTTTTCATTCCAGTCCCAAAGAAAGCCAATGTCAAAGAATGTTCCAACTACCGCACAATTGCATTCATCTCACACGTTAGCAAATAACACTCAAAATTCTCCAAGCCAGGCTTCAACAGTATGTGAGTCGTGAACTTCCAGATGTTCAAGCTGGATCTAGAACAGTCAAAGGAACCAAAGATCAAATTGGCAACATCCAATGGAAAAAGCAAGAGAGTTGCAGAAAAACATCTACTGCTGCTTAACTGACTATGCCAAAGCCTTTGACTATTTGGATCACAACAAACTCTGGAAAATTCTTAAAGGGATGGGAATACCAAGCCACCTGTCCTTCCTCCTGAGAAATCTTTATGCAAGTCAAGAGCAACAGTTAGAATTGGACGTGGAACAACACACTGGTTCTGAATGGGGAAAGGAGTACCTTAAGGCTGCTTATTGTCACCCTGTATTTAACTTATATGCAGAGTACATCATACGAAATGCCAGACAGGATGAAGCACAAACTGGAATCAAGATTCCTGGGAGAAATATCTATATCTCTGATACCACCCTTATTGAAGAAAGTGAAGAAGAGCTTAAGTACCTTTTGAGGAAAGTGAAAGAGGAGAGTGAAAAAGTTGGCTTAATACTCAACATTCAGAAAACTAAGATCTTGGCATCTGGTCCCATCACTTCATGCCAAATTGATGGGGAAACAATGGAAACAGGTAATTTTTTCGGGGGGGCGAGGTGCTCCAAAATCACTGCAGATGGTGACTGCAGCTATGAAATTAAACAATGCTTTCTCCTGGAAGAAAAGCTATGACCAACCTAGATAGCATATTCAAAAGCAGAGACATTACTTTGACAACAAAGGTCCATCTAGTCCAAGCTAAGGTTTTTCCAGGAGTCATGTATGGATGTGAGAGTTGGACTATAAAGAAAGCTGAGCACCAAATTATTGGTGCTTTTGAACTGTGGTGTTGGAGAAGACTCTTGAGAGTCCCTTGGACTGAAAGGAGATCCAACCAGTCCACCCTAAAGAAAATCAGTCCTGAATATTTATTGGAAGGACTGATACTGTAGATGAAGCTCTAATACTTTGGCCACCTGATGTGAAGGACTGACTCATTGGAAAAGACCCTGATGCTGGGAAATATTGAAGGCGGGATAAGAATGGGACGACAGAGGATGAGATGGTTAGATGGCATCACCAACTCGATAGACATGAGCTTGAGTAAGCTTTAGGATTTGGTGATGGACCGGCATGGGGTTACAAAGAGTCAGACACGACTGAGCGATTGAACTGAAGTGAACTGAATTTAGAGCTCTGTTTCTAAACTGATAGTATAGAATGTTACTTGCAAAAGCTCTGCAATATGTGGTGCACACAGCGGTGCTTCATGAATGAATTTCTTAGTTTTTATAATGCATCATGTTTTTCAAAGTTTATTTTTTTCTTTAAAACATTTTATAATGTAAAAAACAAACAAACAAAACAGTACATTGTTCAAATTAGGTTAGCCAAAAAAAAAAATTTCAAACAGTATTTCAATCAAAATGGAATATGTAAAGTATTTCAAAAGTCTCAGTTTAGAGTAATATATATTTTTTCTACTACACAAATGAACACCTGAAATTTCAGAAAATTTGGTGTATATATATATATATAGTTGCTGTCAGGAATAATATATTGAAATAGATACTGTAAAGTGCCTCTCAGATTCTTCCAGCTTCCTAGAGTTTGACTGCTAAAGATTCAAAACTGAGGCCATCTCTAGAAATTGCCCTTCTCCAATATTTTATCCATGTCTTGGGAACAGCCTACTTCTAATAACTGATCAATTTGTATAGAGTCCCAGCCCCCTTATCTCAAATCATGTTATGTTTGAAGAATTGTCTCAGTTCTAGATTTTCCTAAGGGATAATTTCCCTTGTTCCAACCCTATCTCAGTTTAAACTGCCCCACCCCTAGCCCACTCATTATGGCTACTTTAATTCTCTTATAATATTGATAAACAGTGTTAATAACATTATGTTCATTAAACTAATGGTGAACAAGCCTGATTCCCTAGTAGACTTCTTTGGTTCTGGAGGCAGCATAGTCCATATTTGGGAATACTTTTGATGTTCAGTCACTCAGTCATATCCCATGGAGTCTCTGTGACTCCATGGACTGCTGCATTCCAGGCCTCCCTGTCTCTCACCATCTCCCAGAGCTTGCTCAAGCTAATGTCTGTTGAGACGGTGATGCCACACCCTCTCATCCTCTGTCATCCCTATCTCCTCATGCCTTCAATCTTTCCCATAATCAGGGTCTTTTCTAAAGAGTTGACTCTTTGCATCAGGTGGCCAAAAAGTATTGGAGCTTCAGCTTCATCATCAGTCTTTCCAATGAATAGTCAGGACTGATTGCTTTTATCCGTTTTGATCCGTTTGATCTCCTTACCCGTTATATGAATCCCTTGAATTTACTTGCATATATTATCTTACGGTTTGTGGTTTGGTGTGTGTTTTTAAGAGATGACTATTTGGAGCAGTTTTGGCTTCACTGCAAAATTGTACAGAAAATACAGAGAATTCCAATGAAATCCCTGTTCCCACACCTGTACAGTTTCTCCCACTATAAAATCGACTGTCACAGTGGTACATTAGTTAAAATCAGAGGGCTTACATAGGCACAGCATTATCACCCCAAATCCCTGGTTTATATTAGGGTTCTCCCTTATATTGTACATTCTGTGATTTTGAGCAATGTATAATATGTATCCACCATTGAAATGTCATAAAATGTAGTTTTACAATCTTAAAAATCCTCTGTATTCTGCCTACTCATTGTTCCTTCCTATCTAAACACTGGCTAAGTCTTGTTGCTCAGTTGCTCAGTCTTGTCTGACTCCTAGTCAGCCCATGGACTGTAGCATGCTAGGCTTCCTTGTCCTTCATCTCCTGGAGCTTACTCAAACTTATGTCCATTGAGTCAGTGATGCCATCTAACCTTCCCGTCCTCTGTTGTCTCCTTCTCCTCCTGCCTTCAATCTTTCCCAGCATCAGTGTATTTTCTAATGAGTTGGCTCTTTGCATCAGGTGGCCAAAGCATTGGGGCTTCAGCTTCAGTATCAGTCCTTTCAATGAATATTTAGGATTAATATTCAGGATTGATTGACTGGCTTGATCTCTTTGCAGTCCAAGGGACTCTCAAGAATCTTTTCGAACACCAGTTTGAAAGTGTCAGTTCTTTGGTGTTCAGGCTTCTTTATGGTCCAAATCTCACATCCATACATGATTACTGAAAAAACCATAGCTTTGACTATATGGACCTTTGTTGGCAAAGTAATATGTCTGCTATTTAATGTTCTGTCTAGTTTTGTCATAGCTTTTCTTCTAAGGAGCAAGTGCCTTTTAATTCGATGGCTGCAATCACCATCTGCAGTGATTTTGGAGCCTTTCCAAAAAAGTCTGTCACAGTTTCCACTGTTTCCCCATCTATTTTCCATGAAGTGGTGGGACTGGATGCCATGATCTTAGTTTTTTGAATGTTGAGTTTTAAGCCAACATTTTTAGTCTCCTCTTTCAACTTCATCAAGAGGCTCTTTACTTCCTCTGCTTTCTGCTATAAGGGTGGTATCATCTGTATACCTGAGGTTATTGATAATTCTCCCAGCAATCTTGATTCCAGCTTGTGCTTCATCCAGCATGGCATTTCTTATGATGTACTTTGCATCGAAGGTAAATAAGCAAGGTGACAATATACAGCCTTGACATAGTCCTTTCCCAATTATGAACCAGTCCATTGTTCCATGTCCTGTTCTAACTGTTGCTTCTTGACCTGCATACAGATTTCTCAGGAGGCAAGAAAGGTCATCTGGTATTCCCATGTTTTGAAATATTTCCACAGTTTACTGTCAAAGGCTTTTGCATAGTCAAGGAAGCAGAAGTAGATGTTTTTCTAGAATTATCTTGCTTTTTCTATGATATAACAGATGTTGGCAATTTGAACCCTGATTCCTGTGCCTTTTCTAAAAGCAGCTTGAACATCTGGAAATTCTTGGTTCACATACTGTTGAAGCCTAGCTTGGAGAATTTGGGGCATTACTTTTCTAGCATGTGAAAGAAATGCAATTGTGCAGTAGTTTGAACATTCTTTGGTATTGCTGTTCTTTGGGGTTAGAATAAAAACTGACCTTTTTCCAGTCCTGTGGCCATTGCTGAGTTTACCAAATTTGCTGGTATATTGAGTGCAGCACTTTCACAGCATCAAGTTTTAGGATGTGGAATAGCTCAGCTGGGATTCAATCACCTCCACTAGCTTTGTCTCTAGTGATTCTTCCTAAGGGTCACTTGACTTCGAATTTCAGGATGTCTGGCTCTAGGCAAGTGATCATACCATCGTGGTTACCTGGGTCATGGAGATCTTTTTTTTAATAGTTCTCTGTATTCTTGCCACCTCTTCTTAATATCTTCTGATTCTGTTAGATCCATACCTTTTTTGTCCTATATTGTGCCCATCTCTGCATGAAATATTCCCTTGGTATCTCTAATTCTCTTGAAGACATCTCTAGTCTTTCCCATTCTATTGTTTCCCTCTATTTCTTTGTACTGATCACAGAGGAAAGCTTTCTCCTTGCTATTCTTTGGAATTCTGCATTCAGATGGGTACATCCTTCCTTTTCTTCTTTATGTTTAGCTTCTCTTCTTTTCTCAGCTATTTTTAAGGTGTTGTCAGACAACCATTTTGTCTTTTTACATTTCTTTTTCTTGGGGATGTTCTTGATCACTGTCTCCTGTACAATATAACAAACCTCTGTCCATAGTTCTTCAGGCACTCTGTCTATCAGATCTAATCCCTTGAATCTATTTGTCTCTTCCACTGTATGATCATAAGGGATTTGATTTGGGTCATAGCTGAATGTTTTCCCTACTTTCTTCAATTTAAGTCTGAATTTTTCAATAAGGAGTTCATGATCTGAGCCACAGTCAGCTCCCAGTCTTGTTTTTGCTGACTGTATAGAGGTTCTCCATCTTTGACTGCCAAAGATATAATCAGTCTGATTTCGGTATTGACAATCTGGTGATGTCCATATGTAAAGTCATCTCTTGTGTTGTTGGAAGAGGTTGTTTACTATGATCAGTGTGTTTTCTTGGCAAACCTCTGTTTGCCGTTTCCCTGCTTCATTTTGTATTCCAAAGCCAAAATATGCCCCTTACTCCAGGTATCTCTTGACTTCTACTTTTGCAACCACTCCCCTATGATGAAAAGGACATCATTTTTTTTGGTGTTAGTTCATATAGTCTTGTTGGTTTACATAGAACCATTCAACATCTGCTTCTTCAGCGTTAGTGTTTGGGGCATAGACTTGGGTATTTTGATATTGAATGATTTACCTTGGAAATGAACTGAGATCATTCAATCATTTTTGAGATTGCTCCCAAATACTGCATTTTGGACTCTTTTATTGACTATGAGGGCTACTCCATTTCTTACAAGGGATTCTTGCCCACATTAGTAGATATAATAGTCACCTGAAGTAAATCGCCCGTTTTGGTCCATTTTAGTTCACTGATTCCTGAAATGTTGATGTTCACTCTTGTCATCTCCTGTTTGACCACTTCCAATTTACCTTGATTCAGGGACCTAGCATGCCAGATTCCTATGCAATATTATTCTTTACAGCATTGAACTTTTCTTTCACCACCAGAGACATCCACAACTGGGTGTTGCTTCTGCATCAGCTCAGCCTCTTACTTCCTTCTGGAGCTGTTTCTCCTCTCTTCTCCAGTAGAATATTGGACACCTACTGACCTGGGGAGTTCATCTTTCACTCTCATATCTTTTTCTATTTTCATACTGTTCATGGGATTCTCAAGGAAAGAATGCTGAAGTGGTTTCCCTTTCCCTTCTCCAGTGGATCATGTTTTGTCAGAGCTCTCCACCATGACGCCTTTTTCTTGAGTGGCCCTACACAGCATGGCTCATAGTTTCATTGAGTTAGACAAGTCTGTGGTCTATGTGATCAGTTCATTTAGTTTACTGATTAAAATGGAAATCTGTCATCTTTCTGTGGGGCCCAGATAAGGAATGGCTAAGCAACAGATTCTAGCTGCAAAGCAAGTGATCCTGTTGCTGAGTTACCCAAACAAATAGATACTAAGGAATTAGATATATTTGTGGTAGGAATTAGATATATTTGTGGTAGAAAGATAGCAGAGATTTATATACCATTCATAGATGGTACTCATACAACCTCAGCCATGAGAAAAATATTGACGATGGGACACAAATGACCATACAGCTATACCAGCCTTTCTGAGCTGGGTTCTGTGTGACCCAATAGCAAATCACATGGTTCTGAAAACTGAAGTAGTATGTTTGGAATTAGGCAAGATCAGATGAGGAGTATAAGTAATTTGCATTAAGTCACTCAGACTTCTAGTTTTTCCATTACTAATACACTATCTCCTGTCCTTAACTCTCCCCTCTAGCTAGCATTGAAGGGCCTATAAAGTGTTAGAGACACCAAAAAGTTATTCTACATAACATTATAGTATAACAAGGGACTCAAGGAGTGTAGGATATGCGATAATAGAAAAATGGAAGCACAAGTGAGGAGCTAGGTTGGAGATAATATCCTCTTTAGATGAAACACCTTTTGGAACAGTATACACATTAAATCAATGTTATTATATGGTGTCGGTCTTCATTAACTAGAATCAATAAACTGTAGAAACAAGAGGTAAAAGTGGCAGTGGCTCTGCTTGTCATCACTCCCAGTGATTCACTTTAGAAATGTGTGCTTCCCAGCCCCACAACTCTAGTCCTTTCAGATCTGGAAGTCTAGGTTCTCCATGAGGGTGTACTTCAACCAGGGTCCACAGTCAGAGTCCTATTAAAATTTATGCTAGGACTGCCATGTGGCATCAGTTTCTTAATGCTAAGAAAGGACTGGGTATCCTGGCAAAGGTAATTTATTTGATCATTGGAAGAAGGCAGTCACAGTTAATAATAGTTTAAAGAAAAACTATCATATGTCAATGATAGTTTAAAGAAATGATAGTTTAAAAAAATGATATAGTTTTTTATAGTTTAAAGAAATGATAGTTTAAAAAACTATCATAGGTAAATGATAGTTTAAAGAAAAAATATGTTTGACACCAAGGTGATCTATTGGGTCATATGTTGGATATTTCCACAACTTTTTAAAGTAACTTTATTGAGGTATAATGACCATACTATTCACCCATTCAAGCTATAATTCAATGGTTTTGGTATATTACATCATTATTTTTCATTGTAATTATGTGTGCATTTTCAGTCACTCAGTTGTGTTTGCTTCTTTTCAACCGTGCTGATGGTAGCCAGACAGGTTCCTCTGTCCCTGGGATTTTCTAGGCATGAATACCAGAGTGGGTTGTCATTTCCTTCTCCAGAGGATATTCCTGACCCAGACATTGAACCCGCATCTCCTGCGTCTCCTGCATTTTCAGGCAGATTCTTTACCATTGAGCCATCTGGGAAGCCTAATTGTAATTATACATACATATGTGTGTATATATATAACTATACATACATATATATAAATTATACATACATCAGTTCAGTTCTGTTCAGTTCAGTCACTCTGTTGTGTCCAACTCTTTGCGTCCCCATGGATTGCACACGCCAGGCCTCCCTGTCCATCACCAAATTCCGGAGTTGTCCATTGAGTCGGTGAGCCATCCAATCATTTCATCCTTTGTCATCCCCTTTTCTTCCTGCTTGATTCTTCAAACTTTTTCAGAATCAGGGTCTTTTGAAATGAGTCAGTTCTTTGCATCAGGTGGCCAAAGTATTGGAGTTTCAGCTTCAACAACAATCCTTCCAATGAATAATCAGGACTGATTTCCTTAAGGATGAACTGGTTGGATCTCTTTGCAGTCCAATGGAATCTCAAGAGTCTTCTCCAACACCACAGTTCAAAAGCATCAATTCTTTGGTGCTCAGCTTTATTTATAGTCCAACTCTCACATCCAAACATGACTACTGGAAAAACCATAGCCTTGATTATTAGACTTTGTTGGCAAAATAATGTGTGCTTTTTAATATTCTGTCTAGGTTGGTCATAACTTTCCTTCCAAGGAGTAAGCATCTTTTAATTTCATGGCTGCAGTCACCATCTGCAGTGATTTTGGAGCCCCCCAAAATAAAGTCTGTCACTATTTCCACTGTTTCCCCATCTATTTGCCATGAAGTGATGGGAACGGATGCCATGATCTTAATTTTCTGAATGTTGAGCTTTAAACCAACTTTTTCACTCTCCACTTTCACTTTCATCAAGAGGTTCTTTAATTATTCTTCATTTTCTGCCATAAGGGTGGTGTCATCTGCATATCTGAGGTTATTGATATTTCTCCTGGCAATCTTAATTCCAGCTTGTGCTTCATCCAGCCCAGCATTTCTCATGATGTACTCTGCATATAAGTTAAATAAGCGGGGTGACAATATACAGCCTTGACGTACTCCTTTCCCTATTTGGAACCAGTCCGTTGTTCCAGGTCCAGTTCTAACTGTTGCTTCTTGACTTGCATACAGGTTTCTCAAGAGGCAGGTCAGGTGGTCTGGTATTCCCATCTCTTTCAGAATTTTCCACAGTTTGTGGAAAATCAAAGGCTTTGGCATATGATTATACATACATATATAGTTATATATTTATATTCACATAATATATGTATAATTTATCATTTTAGATTAGATTCAGTGTCATTCACAATGCCCTGCCAGCTCACCACTTTCTATTTCAAAACTTCGGTATTTCCATCCCCAAATTCTGTTAAGCCACTGTGCAAATTTCCATTCCTGCCTGCCCCCACACACCCACTCTCTGTATCTAGTCTCCTTTCTATCTCTATGAACTTGCCTAAATATTTCATATAATTGGAATCACACAATGTTTGTCCCTTTTTGTCTAGTTTATTTTAGTTAGTGTAATGTTTTCAAGGTCCATCCATGTTGCAGCATCCCTTTTAATGTCTTAGTGATATTCAAAAAATATGGTATATACATTTTGATTATTCATTAATCAATTAAAAGATACTTGGATTGTTTTCACCTTTTGGCTATTGTGAATAATGCTGCAATGAACAATGGCCCTTAAATATCTGTTTGAGTCCCTGCTTTCAGTTTTTTTCAGTATTTACAGAAAGAGTAGGCTATATGGAAATTTTCTGTTTAGCTATCTTGTTGAGTTTATTACCCCACCAGGTAATATCTCTTAACTGTTAGAACTGGTAGTTGAACTTAAAAGACCTCTAGAAATATAGTAAAGTATCTGCTTGCCAATGGAGGAGACGCAGGTGATGTGGGTTCAATCCCTGGGTCAGGAAGATTCCCTAGAGTAGGAAATAACAGAAACCCACTCCAGTATTCTTGCCTGGAAAATCCCATGGACAGAGGAGCCTGGTGGGCTACCATCCGTGGGTTCACAAAGATTATTCACACATGACTGAGCAACTGAGCACACATGCACAGAAATGTGGTAGAATAGGAAGACCTTGAGTAGTGATTATGGCCCTAAGACCAGCTGAAGTCAAAGGGTAAAAGCTTGTATTAGACTCAGTAGCATATATTTTTTTTACCTCAGGAAGAGACCTGAAGGATATGTTTCCGGATGGAGTAACTTGTCACGGGAAGCAAGTGGATCTAAGTGGTGCAAAGAGTGGACTGTAGTAAAGGTTATGATGTACTACTGAAATCCCCTTTCCACATGTGGACACATGTTACTCCAGATGCTGGGGGTGATAGCTACTGGTATCTCATAGAAATGTCCCTCCCCAGGAAATTGCCCTCAGTTTAAGGAAGCTGCCTCATATACTTTTACACTGCCTCAGTGGGAAGAAACTTGTATCCAGTGCAGTTAAAACAGGTCTCTAAAGTCCCAGTACCTTTTCTCAAGTTGGGGCATCTCTGAAGGGTTTCAGCAGCTTGAGAGCTCTTCTTGATACTAGCCGAGGCCACTGTTGCAACTGCATCATTATTTCTTTTTCTGCCTAGTTCTATTTTTCTTTTAATTTCTACAGATATTACTCCATTTTTCTTTTATTCCTACAGATACTATTCATTTCATAGCCTGTTTTCCAGGTAACTTGATAAAAAAATAATTGGCTTAGAAAAACTGACAGAAGAATATCAATAATCGAAGACTAAAAATGGTTGTTGGCTCACTTGTATCCATGATTTACTGGTCCTCGTTTTCAGTGAAATTTCAGAGTTATTGACATTTAAAATGTACAGTCTTTTCATAGTGATGCTTTTTTTAAAAAAATATTCTGATACTGCAAAGAATTAATTGTAATTTCTATGTATGGAATAAGACACATAGTAAATATTATAAACAAAATTAGAGCAAAGCAATAACTGATTCTCTGAAGAAAAAATAATAGTAATATGTGTGTACATAATATGTAAAAATAAAATGTATGACAGTAAATAGTACAGAGGATAGGATTGGAGTAATCAAGAATATACGATTATAAAGTGCTCAAACTATACATGACATGGTATGATTTTGTTTGAAGGCCAACTGATTAAGTAAGACAATATATTTTAAACAGGGGCAACCACTGAAAAATTAAAACAGGCATAAATAGTAGGTCAGTAGCATAAATAAAATATAATTATTTAAAATGTTCATTAATATAGAAAAGGCATAAATAGAGGAGACAGATAATTGTATACAACTGGAAAAATAGAAAACAGCTGGGAATATAATAAATTTTAATAATCACTTTAAATATAGGTAATTAAAAGATGCCAAATAAATACAGGTGTTAAAAAACTCCAATATTTTGGTCACCTGATGCGAAGAACTGATTCATTGGAAAATACCCTGATGCTGGGAAAGATTGAAGGCAGGATGAGAAAGGGACGACAGAGGATGAGATGGTTGTTTGGGATCACCAACTCGATATACATGAGTTTGAGCAAGTTCCGGGAGTTGGTGATGGACAGGGAAGCCTGGTGTGCTACAGTCCATGGATTGCAGAGAGTCATACACGACTGAGCCACTGAACTTAAAAGATGACAGGTAACAAATATTGATAGGTTGAATAAACAAAGATCAGTTATAAGCCATCTACAAGAAACACACCTAAATATCTTGGCATGGCGATGTTAAAGGGACAAGAAAGGTATATTAATGTCTGATAGACTAAATTCAGAAGAAATGTTCCCAAGAATAAAGAGGGACATTACAGAGTGATGAAAGCACCAATTCTTCAAGAAGACATGACAGTTTTATGTGTGTGTGTATCTAATAACAGAGCTATAAATTATAGAAAGCAAAAACTGATAGAACTGCAAAAAGAAATAGAGAAATCCACAATGATAGCTGGAGATTACAACACTCCTCTATCTATAATTGATATAACTGGCTGCTAGACAATCAGTAAGAATTTATAAGAACTGAATAACACCATTGAATGAAACAGTTGACATTTATGGAACACTTACCTAATATCAGCAGAATAATTATTTTCAAGTATGTGTGGAACTTGACTAAGGCACAGCATGGTCTTGGATATATAACAAATCATGCAAACAAAAAGAATAGTACACTAAATGGTAATTTTATGACCATAATAGAATTAATCTTTAATAAGAGGGTTATTTGAAAATTCTCAAATATTTGTAAATTAACCAGTACACTTTTAAATACCTATAAATTAAGGAGCAAGTTTGAAAAGACAGTAAGGAAACAGAATTTGAACTAATCAAAAATGAAAATAGAACATATCAAATATTAGTGTAATCCAACTTAATGCTTAGAATGGAATTTATATCATTCAACTTTTATTTTAAACAAAACTATAAAACAGTCATTTAAGATTTTGCCAATAAATAAATATATAAATAAGCAAATGAAATTCAAAGTAAGCAGGGAAACCATAAAGAATAAAGCAAAAATCAATGATATAGAAAACAAAGAAAATAACTAAAATGTAACAAAAATCTGCTTCTTTGCAATGAGTCATAAAGCCAAATAAATTTTATAGATGAGAAAATTAAAACTTGGAGAGGTGAATGCATTCACCCAAAAGCATATAATAGCAAGAAAAGGATCCAAATCGACATCTTTTTAAATCTAAAAACTCCTAACCACTACTTTGAGAAATCATATATTTTGCCTTGGTTCATTTAAATGAAATAAGATGCCAATGATTCCTCCATCTACTGTGCATGTTGATATTCCAGTCCCATCTAACCAAAGAAGCATTGCAAAGATATATTCCTCTGAGAAATCAGAGATGTCAACTTAAATGCTATTACTGTGGCAAAATGTTATTAATTAAGACAATCAATCCATGGTTCAGTGTTAGTTACACAGGGCTGAATTAATAGTCTCCAAAGTTTGGATGTCATATAATACTTAATACAAAAATACATGGGAAAACACATGTAACTCAGAGCATTAATTTTTTTCTATCTATGAGTGAATGAAAAACATTTGATCCTTCTAATTTTTCTGAGACTTCTTTCATGAACAGTTAGAAGAGCTTGCAGTTTCAGATCCTTAATCATAAAGACAGAGAGTTCTCAATGTCTCTGCGTTTCTCAAAGTTCAAACTTTATGTACTGAGTCATCATTATTTGTTTATATCTATAGCTGAAGCCTAGCTTCACAAGGTGCTAGAATTTGTGTTTTGCTATGCTGCACTTTACTGTACAAAATGATGATTACAGTTGCATTTTATGCCTGTGAGAGACTCTCCTAAAAGTGCTGCCCTATATATCCTGTGATAATATTTGTGTGGTGGATGTTAAAAGCCATAATGGGTTTTAGAGGAAAAGGCAGATTCATGACTGAGTCTGGCCTCAAAAATAATCTTTCTATGCATATCTTTATGAACTTTGTAATAGTAGATAAACATTCCTTGACTTGAGGCTCATATTTGTATTTTCTATTTCACACCTAATATAGGATAAGTTACTGTATCTTTCAGGTGGTTTCCATAGAAAGGGATAAGAAAACTCAGCTGACTTAAAATGGGAACTTACTTGTTCACCTTAGTAAGAACACAGAAATAGAAATAGCTTCAGGTAGAATTTGAATGTGAAATCTTAATATCATCAAAGCTCTGTCTTTTTCCATTGTTTCTCTCTATTTATCTACTGTAAGATGGTTTTATTTATAGCTCAACATTGTAGTTGCCAGTAACATATTGCTACATCATCTAGGCCTTAGATCAGGGACAGTAAAAACAAGAGTATGTATTTTGTTGGTGTTGTTCAGTCTCTAAGTTGTGCCTGACTCTTCGTTACCCCATGGGTTATAGCATGCCAGGCTCCTGTGTCTTCCACTACTGTGAACTGCAGCATACAAGTCTCCCCTGTCCTTCACTGTCTCCTGGAGTTTGCTCAGATTCTTGTCCTTGTGATGCTATCTAACCCTCTCATTCTGTGCCCCCCTCCCTCCTTTTCCCTGCAATCTTTCCCAGCATCAAGGTCTTTTCCAATGAGTTGTCTCTTCATGTCAGGTGCCAAAGTATTGGAGCTTCAGCTTCAACAACAGTCCTTCCAATACATATTCAGGATTGATTTACTTTAGGATTGACTGGCTTGATATTCTTGCACTCAGAGGGATTCTCAAGAGTCTTCTCCAGCACCACAATTTGAAAGCATAAATTCTTCAGCACTCAGCCTTCTTTATGGTCCAACTTTTATGACTACTGGAAAAAACCAAAGCTTTGACTGCATACCTCTGTTGGCCATGTGATGTCTCTGCTTTTTAATATTCTGTCTAGGTTTGTTATAGCTTTCCTTTCAAGGAGCAAGTGTCTTTTAATTTCATGGCTATGGTCACCACCTGCAGTGATTTTGAGGCCAAGAAAATAAAATCTGACACTCCTTCCAGTTTTCCCTTTCTATTTGCCATGAAGTGATGGAATCAGATGCCAATGATCTTAAATGTTTTAACTGTTGAGTTTCAAACCAGCTTTTTCACTCTCCTTTTTCACCTTCATCAAGAAGTTCTTTAGTTCCTCTTTACTTTCTGCCTTTAGAGGAGTATCATCTGCATATCTGAGGTCATTGATATTTCTCCCAGCAATCTTGATTTCAGGTTGTGATCCATCCAGTCTGGTATTTCACATGAAGTACTCTGCATAGAAATTAAATAAGCAGAGTCACAGTATACTACCTTGTCGTACTCCTTTCCCAATTTTGAGCTAGTCAGTTGTTCCATGTCCCGTTCTAATGGTTGTTTCTTGACCTGTTTCTCAGGAGACAGGTAGGGTGCTCTGGCATTCCCATCTCTTTAAGAATTTCCCACAGTTTCTTGTGATCCACACAGTCAAAGGCTTTTGCATAGTCATTGAAGCAAAAGTAGTTGTGTTTTGGGAACTTTCTTGCTTTCTCCATAATCCAACCAGTGTTGACAGTCTGATTTCTGGTTCATCTGCCTCTCCAAAATCCTGCTTGTACATCTGGAATTTCTTGATTCACATACGGCTGAAGCCTAGCTTAAAGGATCTTTGAGCATAACTTTGCTAGCCTGTGAAATGAGTGCAATTGTACGGTAGTTTGAACATTCTTTGGCTTTACCCTTTTATTTCGGGATTGGAATGAAAATCGACCTTTTCCAGTATGTGTTTTAGTCAGTGTCTATGTATGTGTAATTAATGTAACTTAAAACTAGTTAGGGTCATAGGCTTATCCCAGAACCAATGTGTATAGACAGGGGGTTGGAATTATATTGTTTAGCTTTCTCTGGGTTCCATTTCGCCTACTAAACCCAGTGTTATCTGAGTCACATGAGATGAGAGTGAAGAAAGGTTTTATTGTTTTTTTTTTCTTCTGTTGTTGTTTTTTTGAATAAAGGAAATTTGGAAGTCCTAAAAGAAGAGAAAGGAGGCACAAATAATAACCATAACTACATGTAGGAAAAAGATAGCAGGATGATTTGGGAAAATTCTTTTCCTTTTTTATTTCAAACCCAGCAGCACAACTTTTTACATGAAGCAATCCTCACAGTGGCATATTTCGGATGACCTGCCACTTTATCACTGCTGTCCTGATTACTCTGGGTGGATGTTATTATGTGAACAGTTCTTGGAACTACTCTGTGTTTGCTAACAGGAATTCAGAGAAGCCTGGCTTTCCTGATACATGTCTTAAGAATTAAGAGGAGATTTATGTTTTAGAGATTACTGTAGATTTTTTGCTTAGAGAGTTTATTTAAAATGGGTGAACTGCCACTCAGTGGTAACTGAAAGAGGGTTTGAACTTTAGACATGTGGTGCTCGAACTGCAGGAAGAGTGAAGGATTTATCAGGAAGACTGGCTGGACATTGGGCATCTCAACCCAAATTCAACATTCCTTTTCAAGAAACCAGTGTCTTAAATCAATAATTCTGCCAATCCATATCTACTATTTCCCCATAGTTATCTTCCAACACTCATATGGGCAATGTTGAATTTAATGTGACCTGTGACATGGATACTTTTTCTATTCTTACTTATCCTCTTTAAACAATTATAATTGCTGCCTCAGGGAATCATTCAGTGTATTCTTCAAAAATTCGCCCCTAAAAATGATAGACTATTTTCAAGCTCAAGTCTAACACAATAAAATACAATATAATGTGTAGCCAAAAAGTCTTGCTGAGTATTGAAATAGATTGTTTAACGGAAAACTGTAACCCTAGTTCTCAATTTCTCATTGCTTTACTATCTTTAGAAATTAAAATTTCTATGAAACTTCCCTAAGTGCAACTTCCCCCCTATTTTTACCCTTAGTTTTACAAGTTAACAAAATCAAATCAATTATAACAAAGACTTCTAAGACCACTGGCTTTATTTTTTTCACATTTTGATTGTGTGTATGGGTTTACTTGGTCATTGTCAGTGTATATACACCAAATGGTTCCCTTCCTAGTGCTGATGAAGAGGGTGAAATTTTATCACTGAATTTTTAGTACTTTGGTCTTTCAACATTTCATCTTTTAACAGCAAATATAAATATTTTGGAAATAGTTGAAAATTTGAGTTGTCAAATCTATACAACTATCTCATGTCAATGTGTTACATCCTATTCCTAATATCTGGTAAAAGTGGCTGAAGCAATGCCCCACAAGAAAGACAAGAGAAATCAAAAGTATGAAATGACTTCACCATATATATATGGAAATTCTCTCAATTTTTTAATTGCACATCTCGAATCAGCTAGTAAAAGGTGTTTATATTTTGGCTCTGTCTAACTGTGTTTGAGATTCTAATATAGTTTCTGCAAACCTGGCACAGTATATATCTTAGAACCAAAATGAAATCCCTAATTTTGTCACAAGGTGAGGATGAAGTATGGTGGAAATTGTGATGTGTGTGTGTGTTAGTCACTCAGTCGTGTCTGACTCTTTGCCTCACCATGGACTATAGTCACTAGGCTCCTCTGTGCATGAAATTCTCTAGGCAAGAATACTTGTGTGTTGTAATGCCCTCCTCCAGGGGATCTTCCCAACTCAGGGATCAAACCCAGGTCTCCTGCATTGCAGGCAGATTCTTTACCATCTGAGCCACCAAGGAAGCCTGGAAATTGTGATATGAAGTTAAATAATTAAAGTTTTCCTTTACCCATGACCCTAGGATTTGAAAACAAAATAAATTAGTGACTTGAAAATGTATCAGTAGATTATAGAGATATTTCATTTGCCAAATTTTTTTGGCTATAATATCTCCACGTTATTTATAGGTAACATTGAGATATTATAGCCCAAAAAATCAAATTTAGAAAAATTATCTGTTTTTCTCACTTTCTTAAGGAAAATTCAGTACAACTGCAAAGTTCCTATTTCCCAGGATACTGGAAATTTTTATAACTTTATGGGTGTTAACCTCATCTTTCCTTTCTTAAAAGTCACACAAAATCCAAGAGAACCCATTAACAGGAAAGATGTCTCATGCTCAGGTTTTAGAGTCAATCTCAGTGTCTTAAATTAGATGATGCAAGAAAAGAAAGTTCTACTCTTGGACAAGCAACCACAGACCACAGCTTGAAGGATTGGGAGAGCACTGTCCTAGTTATATTGAGTATGATTTAGAATATATTTTACTACAGAAATATTGTATTATAATACTGTGATAGCTCATTTAATTTGGAATCTTTCTAAAATATGAAATAATATCTTTCTTGTTTTACTTCCATTTAATATGCAATCTCAGACTTCCCTGGTGGTTCAGATGGTAAAGTGTCTGGTTGCAATACTGGAGAGCCGGGTTTAATCCCTGGGTTGGGAAGATCTCCTGGAGAAGGAAATGGCAACCCACTCCAGTATTCTTGCCTGGAAAATCCAATGGATGGAGGAGCCTGGTGGGCTACAGTCCATGGGGTGGCAAAGAGTCAGGCACCATTGAGTGACTTCACTTTCACTTTCTTTTCAGAGTTGGACTAAATTACATAAACATATTTCTTCCAAATAAATTAAAAAGTTGATCGGTATGTATTAATCAATTCTGAAGGACAAAAATATGTTTAACAAACTGATACTGAGGTATAGATTAAATCAATATGTTTAATTGCTATATAGTTTTGAATAACTAAGATTATTCAGTATCTGCTAAATATATCAAGCTGGATTTAGAAAAGGCAGAGGAACCAGAGATCAAATTGCCAACATCTGTTGGATCATAGAAAAAGCAAGAAAGTTCCAGAAAAAAACATCTACTTCTGATTTATTGACTATGCCAAAGCCTTTGACTGTGTGGATAACAACAAACTGTGGAAATTCTTAAAGAAATGGGAATACCAGACCACCTTATTTAACTCCTGAGAAATCTGTTTGCAGGTCAAGAAGCAAGAGTTAGAACTGGACATGGAACAATGGACTGGGTCCAAATTGGGAAAGGAGTATGTCAAGGCTGTATATTGTCACCATGCTTATTTAACTTATATTCAGAGTACATCATACAAAATGTTGGGTTGGATAAAACACAAGCTGGAATCAAGATTTCTGGGAGAAATATCAAAAACCTCAGATATGCAGATGATACCACCCTTATGGCAGAAAGTGAAGAGGAACTAAAGAGCCTCTTGATGAAAGTGAAAGGGAGGGGGGAAAGCTGGCTTAAAACTCAACATTTAAAAAACCAAGATCATGGCATCCAGTCCCATCAGTTCATGGCAATAGATGGGAAAACAATGGAAACAGTGACAGACTTTATTTTTTTGGATGCCCAAATCATTGTGGCCATGAAATTAAAAGACAATTTTTCCTTGGAAGAAAATCTGACCAACCTAAACAGCATATTAAAAAGCAGAGACATTGCTTTGCCGGAAAAGGTTCATCTAGTCAAAGCTATCATTTTTCCAGTGGTCATGTATGGATGTGAGAGTTGGACCATAAAGAAAGCTGAGCACCAAAGAACTTATGCTTTTGAACTGTGGTGTTGGAGAAGACTCTTGAGAGTCTCTTGGACAGCAAGGGGATCCAACCAGTCCCTCCTAAAGGAAATCAGTCCTGAATATATTCATTGGAAGGACTGATTCTGAAGCTGAAGCTCCAGTACTTTGGCCAGCTAATGCGAAGAACTGACTCATTGGAAAAGACTCTGATGTTGGGAAAGACTAAAGGCTGGAGGAGAAGGGGACGACAGAGGACGAGATGGTTGGATGGCATCACTGACCAATGGACATGAGTTTGAGCAAGCTCCAGAAGTTGGTGATGCCAGGGAAGCCTGGCGTGCTGCAGTCCATGGGGTTGCAAAGAGTTGGACATGACTGAGCGACTGAACTGAACTGAATTGATAAATATACCACAAATCATAAATAGGAGATTAATATTGTATGTTATTGCTCCATTGTATTTGTTGTTAATGCATGCATTTTTAATACCATAGACATTTATTTTAAGATTAATATCATCACATTATTTACTTACAGGAGAACGATTTATTCCTATTTATAAAAAAAAGTGTGTTAACCAAATTTAACGTTTTCTTTTTAGTTTGTACTTAGGATATCTTTTCTGTATTAGACTTTTTTGTTGTTTATTTTCTATAGGAAATTGTCAGTTTGAAGATAATCTGTAATGTTCAAAATGTTCCCTAATAAAAGTAAATATTATTATTGTTTATTTGAAATGATAGAAAAGTATCAATTATTCCAAATTGAACCCAACAGTATCTAAGTATCTAGTCATCTCTTCTTTCCACAAAAAGCATATTTATTAAATCTTAAAGCATTCATAGCAAAAGAAAGCTATTCCTGAGCACATTTTGGCAGCAAAGTATGCAATTTACTTAAACATTAAGAATATTTTAGTATTAGGTCTCATGAGTGATTTCATACTATCATTAGAGAAGCCTGCCTGCAGGGCCACTGTCACCATGCCCAGTAAAACCAAAAAATAGAAAATGTCATACACTTCTACTGTACATTTAAGCCTTTTCTTATGTCTACTTCTGTTACTTTTTTTGGATTTCCCTGTAATTATATTTTTTGAGTCCCTTGTCATTTATATTCTGTCCCTTTTGCCTTTTTTTTTTCTAAAAAGCTTGAATATTTGAAATATTTTCCCCTCAAATATTTGACTTTCAGTTGTATTCTCACTTCTTGCTCAAGTTTCACATTTCAATTATCTTTACAATATATTTTAAACTGTGCATTAAAAATATACATTGTTTTTCCTTAACATTTTTCATTTCTTGAAAACCTCAGTATTATCAAACATTCAGGCTTTTAGCATGCTTATTCTTTTAAACACATAGTGCAGAAAATTATCTCCTACAGAAAAGGTTGCATGTATTGGTACATTTTTCCTTGTGAATAACTTAAAAGATTTTGATACATATTTAAAACTTCCAGAATTAAATTTGGGTAAATTTACAACTCAGTATAGCTTAAAACTGATATAATGTGTATGCTTGGAAATTTGCTGGACAAAACAAAATTGGTACTTTATTGTTTCAACTTGTATTCCTATAAATATGACTGGTTTGAATATTTTTCTATTATTTTATGTGCAGAGGATAACCAAGAACATCTGCAGTTGTATGAGAGAAGTTAAAAAGCAGGGTCAGGCTGCTTAACTGTACAATTATGAATTATACTTAAAACAAGACTGAGTTCATTTCTGTTCCACAAATGTCATAATTTATTAAAAATAATTTACTTAAATTAATATGACATTGTGTTCTACAAAAATTTGTATGTGTTCCAACATTGTGATTTTGTCAATTTCATTATCTACCTCAGCCATATGTTTATATTTTCCCTGTTCCCAATCATGTTGATGAAAGATAATATATTCTATTTATTTTATGAGGCTTCCCAGGTGGTTCAGTGGTAAGAATCTGCCTGCAATCGATCTGCCTGCAGAAGATGCAAAATTCTTGGGTTCAATCCCTGGGTCAGGAAGATCCCCTGAAAGAGGAAATGGCAACCCATTCCATTATTCTTGCTTGAAAAATTCCAAGGACAGAGGAGCCTGGCAGACTACAGTGCATTGGATCACAAAGAGTCAGATATAGCTGATTACACACACACATGCATTTATTTTATATTCTTAAATAGAACAAAACCTAAAGGATTTGCAGTGAGGCATATCAATTTCCAGTTCTTTTGTTATTAAGGCACCAACTTACTCAGGATGGACTCTGCTATGTAAAACATAGAAGACCCAGCGGATCAGGCCCTACACTACCTAGCGAGGCCCAAATAGACATGAGAGGATTCCTCCCTCCACTCCATGGCTCAGCTGCAAACTCTGTGCTTTGGCTGATCCGTCTAACCCAGTGGTCACCAGAAGGACTAGAGAATACAATTGGGAAATGCAGAGACTTAGTGCTCTCGCTATGGGACAAAATTGACCACTGAAACCTGGGAGATGACAAGGATCTGGCTCTCACTTACTGTGAAGATTCTTCTGAGTTATAGTGATCCTTCACCAGGCTGTGCATTCTCAGAGAGCAATCTCTAACTTAGTAGTGTATGAAATAGAACTTCTTCCCTTTTTTCTTAACTCACTACCCATCTTCCCTCATCTCTTGTTGCTTTGAGCCCATACTCCCAATAGACTGTAGAGTTTCCAGAATCTGTTTTTGAGATTTCTCAGGCTATGATTGTTGGTCACATCATAATTACTCCTTTGCATATTCCTCAGTTTTTTGGGTTTTTTTTTTTTGACATCAGCACCCAATATTTGCAAAATTACAACCTGGGTTATATCAAACTCTGTCTACCCTAAACCTAAACTTCTACCATTAAATATAGGTGGAAAAATGCATGAGAGAAGCTTAATTTCTTTTTTTAAATTAAATTTATTTATTTTAATTAGAGGCTAATTACTTTACAATATTGTATTGGTTTTGTCATACATCAACATGAATCTGCCACGGGTGTACATGTGTTCCCAATCCTGAACCCCCTCCCACCTGCCTCCCCATACCACCCCTCTGGGTCATCCCAGTGCACCAGCCCCAAGCTCCTGTATCCTGGATCAAACCTGGACTGGCGATTCATTTCTTATATGATATTATATATGTTTCAATGCCATTCTCCCAAATCATCCCCCCCCCCCCCACAGAGTCCAAAAGACTGTTCTATACATCTGTGCCTCTTTTGCTGTCTCCCATACAGGGTTATCATTACCATCTTTCTAAATTCCATATATATTCATTAGTATACTGTATTGGTGTTTTTGTTTCTGGCTTACTTCACTCTGTATAATCAACTCCAGTTTCATCCATCTCATTAGAACTGATTCAAATGTATTCTTTTTAATGGCTGAGTAATACTCCATTGTGTATATGTACCACTGCTTTCTTATCCATTCATCTGCTGATGGACATCTAGACTGCTTCCATTTCCTGGCTATTATCAACAGTGCTGTGATGAGCATTGGGGTACATGTGTCTCTTTCAATTCTGGTTTCCTCGATGTGTATGCCCAGCAGTGGGATTGCTGGATCATATGGCAGTTCTTCTTCTTCTTTTTTTTTTTTTAACTTTACAATATTGTATTGGTTTTGTATGGCAGTTCTATTTCCAGGTTTTTAAGGAATCTCCACACTGTTCTCCATAGTGGCTGTACTAGTTTGCATTCCCACCAACAGTGGAAGAGGGTTCCCTTTTCTCCACATCCTCTCCAGCATTTATTGCTTGTAGACTTTTGGATTGCAGCCATTCTGACTGGCATGAAATGGTACCTCATTGTGGTTTTGATTTGCATTTCTCTGATAATGAGTGATGCTGAGCATCTTTTCATGTGTTTGTTAGCCATCTGTATGTCTTCTTTGGAGAAATGTCTATAGCAAAAATCAACAAAGCCAAAAGCTGGTTCTTTGAAAGGATAAATAAAATTGACAAACCATTAGCCAGACTCATCAAGAAACAAAGGGAGAAAAATCAAATCAATAAAATTAGAAATGAAAACGGAGAGATCACAACAGACAACACAGAAATACAAAGGATCATAAGAGACTACTATCAGCAATATTATGCCAATAAAATGGACAATGTGGAAGAAATGGACAAATTCTTAGAAAATACAACTTTCCAAAACTGAACCAGAAAGAAATAGAAAATCTTAACAGACCCATCACAAGCACAGAAATTGAAACTGTAATCAGAAATCTTCCAGCAAACAAAAGCCCAGGTGCAGACGGCTTCACAGCTGAATTCTACCAAAAATTTAGAGAAGAGCTAACACCTATCCTACTCAAAGTCTTCCAGAAAATTGCAGAGGAAGGTAAACTTCCAAACTCATTCTATGAGGCCGCCATCACCCTAATACCAAAACCTGACAAAGATGCCACAAAAAAAAGAAAAGAAAAATGCATGAGAGAAGCTTAATTTCTAATGTAAATTTTAAATTTATGCCTGTGAACCTAATTTGGGATCAGAAATCTTGTCTTTGCATCTGTTATATAGTCCAGATGTAGAATACAAATTTATGGCTACCAGGAGGTAAGGGGGATAGGGATAATCTAGAAGATTGGGATTAGACATACTAGTCTAATTTATACATAGACACACTACTATGCATAAAACAGATAACTCATTAAGGACCTGCGTTATAGTACAGGGAACTCTACTCAATGCTCTCTACTTGCCTATATGGGAAAAGAATTTTTTAAAAATGAGTATATGTATAACAGACTCATTTTGCTGTACACTTGAAACTAACACAGCATTATAGATCAACTGTACTCCAATAAAGATTAAAAAAAAAATAAAATCAAACCCTCGCATATATACTAAATTTCATTCTTCCTCATCTTCTTGCTGACATTGTTCCAGCAAACCTCTTTGTTATTTCCTACATCATCATTATTTTTTCATAACTTTTCTGGATGTTTTCCATCAGTCTGAAAACATTATGTCTCATCTTAAAAAAAAAGTGGACAGAAAACACTTTTTTGATTCTTTTTACTCTCTGGATATGATCTTGTTTCTTTTAATGTAAAATTTGCCTCTATATCCTTTTTTTCCAGCTTCTCTTTAATGCATTCCAATCAGATTTACCTTCTATCATCCAACTGAAACTATTCTTGACTAGATCAGCAATAACCATAAAGTTGCTAAATGTAATAAGCAATCACATATCATCATCGTACTTTACTAAAAGAGCAGAAAACAAAAACTTAATTTTTTTTAAACTTGACTTTCAGGACATCAGACTTTCTTTGTTTTCATTCTGTCACACTGATGGCTTCATCGTAGTCCTTTTTCAGTGTTTCTTCTCTCCACTCTTAACAGTGAAATCATAAGTTAATAAATCCACAAGGCTCAATAATTGACTCTATTTTTTTTTTCGAACTGCACTCATTTCTTTGACTATTTTATCTAGAGTCTATCTGGTTTTAGTTGCAATACATTCTGTATGATGAGTAATCTGCTATTTATAACTCCAGCCTAGTATTCTCTAGCAGAAACTCCCTATTTGTTGATAAATTTATTATCATCTCCTGTTGGCCATGTGATAGAGATTTATAAATATGACCAAAACTAAACTCTTGTTTTTCTTGAAAGCGATGTCATCCATATTCTTTTCTATAATCATTAATCACAACTCCATAATTTCAGTTGGTTAGTTCAGAATTGAAGTTATTCTCTATTCTCTTTTTTTCACACCACGTATGAAGTGAATTAAATGCCCTTATTTTTGTTTTTGCAGTAATGTGTTCTGTAAAACTGCCAAAAACACTTAATTATCAAATAGTGAACCATTGCTTCTAGGGAAAATACAGATTTAAGTTCCTATAAGCCTCTGGTCATAACAGTTTTGCCCACTGATCAAGAGATTACATGATTTTATGTGTGTTTCTGTTTAAAGATATCTTATTTAATATATATTCATTAATATATTATCTTATTTAATATTGGCTCATTAACATTGAAATTGGGCCAACAGTACAAAAACTCATGCCTGACCACCATGTATCTAATACTCCTATTTTCTCCAAAAAGTACATCTTAGCCTTTTTGCACTTTAGGAACTCTAGATAGCCTTCAGAGCTACACTTGATGGCCAATGTGAGAGCAAGATTACATGCAAGATGCTCAAAAATGTGATAACTGTGGCAGTAAAACGATGGTGAAAACAAGACGTGTTTATAGTATGATAATTGAAACAAGAAAGCAGAGCATTGCCTAATTTCACCTTAGGTGGAAACATGCGCATTGGGTAACTCTGACTTTGTGCATCTCTGAGCAGGTCCACAAATGACAGAAAAAGTATCCTTTGCATTATTTGAATTCTGCAAGCAAATTTTAGTTGGTAGGGAAATTTGTAAATATGGAATTTATGAATAGTGAGATATATCATATTTTTAAATGGCACTTTCCAAAAAGAACTAGAATGTGAGCATTTATCACCAGGTCAAATTATGATACTGTTCCTCCAGTATTATTCAAATAGACTCCTTTAATGTTCTCCATGCTTCTGTCCTTGCTCCTATACTGTCCACTCTCAATATTGCCCATACATAATATGTTAGTAAGAAAGAGAGAAAGAGAGGAGGGAGGGAAGAGTGGGAAGAAAAGTGGAAGGAAGGGAGGAGGGTGGGAAGGAGGAAAAAAGAAAAAGAAAGAAAAGGAAAAACAAGAAAAGAAAGAACCACTGCTGGTTATTATGGTAGGGCCCTCCAATTCTAGAGATGTTGAAACTTGGGGAAAGTGTGTTTCTTAGAACTGAGGAAATCCTGTATATTTTCTTTACTTTAATACAAAAGCTTAAATACAACAAAATCTAAAGGATACACAATGGGTTCATTTTTTCCACTGAGTTACCAGTGTAAAATTCCCTTTGATTATCATGATCTTCCCATGATATTACCATATGATGCTTACAATTATTTCAAATGTTCTAATTACTAATGGAGTCTCTGACTTTCCTTATGTTTTTACCAGAGTGTAGAATTTAAGTATTTATCAATTGTTTCTATGGAAATACTTTTTTTCTCATAAGTATGTTTTGAAACTGCTGTTTGTTGCTGTGTCTTACTCTTGTTCTTTATCTATCTCACTTGAGGGTTCTGTGTCTTTTTTTGTCTTTATTCTCTTTACAGAAAGAATTGTAGGCATATAAAATGTTATCTTTTAAGACATATTTGAGAAAAATTACTTTCTACTTAAAATAGGATTCAGTAATGTTATCACCAAAACAAAGATTCTGTTTAATACCTTTTTGGTAGCAGTAGCTTCTGGATTACATGCTGTCAGTTCTTGGCCAAGTATTATATGTACTGTACAATTAGTCCTTACTCCTAAGGCAATCTGAGTTATGACAGAACTCATGTATATAATTCATATGTAATCATTTAGTGAAACAAGTTAGATTTCATTTTTAGTGCCGGTTTATGTCAAATATTATTTCCAATTACATCCCATAATCTCTATGAGGTTTTAACTGTGATTAACTCCAAATTACCAATTTTAATGAAGGCAAATTAGTCTTCAGAGCTTAACATAGAAAGTCCCAATAAATGGGTTTCAACTGAATGCATGAGGCAGAGGGCAAATTTTAGTAGCAATAAATCAATTGATAGAAATACAACTCCAAGTCAATTAAAGTCAAATAGTAACCTACTTCAATTTCCATAGAGGTTAATAGACTTCTTGTCTAGAAATTATCTGTTTTAGAAACACAACTAATTTTATATGACAGAAACAGAATCTAAGCTGCCTGAACTTACTCACTTTCTTTTCTCTCATCTTCTCCTTCCCTTTCTCTCTCCTTTCCTCCCTTGTGAACTTGCCTCTTTTATATGTTACTTCCTTTTCTTTTTTAATATTTTTATAGTGATTAGACACACATGCTCTAGAACCAGAGAGCTTTGGTTACATTCTAGTGTAAACATTTACTATTAGATCTTGGCCAGACTGTGAATTTTCTTGTTCCTCAGTTCTCTAACATGGTATTAAATGGTGATCTCTTTCTTAAGAGTTTGTTACCGTTTTCAGCATTAACACAAATAAAGAGCAAAACAAAAATCTTGGCACATAGTAACTGCCTAGTTAATGGTAACTAAACATTTCACCATAGCAGATATCTTTATGCCATTTATCATTTACATGTAAATTATTGATAAATATATAATAATTTTATACATTAAATGGTTCATGCTACTTACTCAGTCTTTTGTTTAATTTTTCATAATTTTGTACCTTAACAAACAGTGATGCTGAAAATATTAAGTATTAATATTAAATTTAAAGTACCATCTCTACCTCAAATTCTCCTTAGAATAACTCATTGCATTTCAGTTCACTTTCGTCACTCAGTCGTGTCCGACTCTTTGCGACCCCATGAACCGCAGCACGCCAGGCCTCCCTACCATCACAACTCCCGGAGTTCATCCAAATCTATGTCCATCAAGTCAGTGATGCCATCCAACCATCTCATCCTCTGTCATCCCCTTCTCCTCCTGCCCTCAATCTTTCTCAGCATCAGGGACTTTGCAAATAAGTCAGCTCTTCACATCAAGTGGCCAAAGTATTGGAGTTTCAGCTTCAATATCAGTCCTTCCAGTGAACACCCAGGACTGATTACTTTTAGGAGGGACTGGTTGGATCCCCTTGCAGTCCAAGGGACTCTCAAGAATATTCTGCAGCACCACCGTTTAAAAGCATCAATTCTCTGACGTTCAACTTTGTTCACAGTCCAACTCTCACATCCATACATGACCACTGGAAAAATCATAGCCTTGACTAGGCAAACCTTTGTTGGCTAAATAATGTCTCTGCTTTTTAATATGCTGTATAGGTTGGTCAAAACTTTCATTCCAAGGAGTAAGCATCTTTTAATTTCATGGCTGCAATCACCATCTGCAGTGATTTTGGAGCCCAGAAAAATAAATTCAGCCACTGTTTCCACTGTTTCCCCATCTATTTCCCATGAAGTGATGGGACCGGATGCCATGATCTTCGTTTTCTGAATGTTGAGCTTTAAGCCAACTTTTTCACTCTCCTCTTTCACCTTCATCAAGAGGCTCTTTAGTTCCTCTTCACTTTCTGCCATAAGGGTGGGGTCATCTGCATATCTGAGGTTATTGATATTTCTCCCAGCAATCTTGATTCCAGCTTGTGCTTCTTCCAGTGCAGCTTTTCTCATGATGTACTCTGCATGTAAGTTAAATAAGGAGGGTGACAATATACAGCCTTGAAGTACTCCTTTTCCTATTTAGAACCAGTCTGTTGTTCCATGTCCAGTTCTAACTGTAGCTTCCTGACCTGCATATAGGTTTTTCAAGAGGCAGATCAGGTGTTCTGGTATTCCCATCTCTTTCAGAATTTTCCACAGTTTATTGTGATCCACACAGTCAAAAACTTTGACATAGTCAATAAAGCAGAAATAGATGTTTTTCTGGAACTCTCTAGCTTTTTCGATGATCCAGTGGATATTGGCAATTTGATCTCTTGTTCCTCTGCCTTTTCTAAAACCAACTTAAACATCTGGAAGTTCATGGTTCACATATTGCCGAAGCCTGGCTTGGAGAATTTTGAGCATTACTTTTCCAGCGTGTGAGATGAGTGCAATTGTGTGGTAGTTTGAGCACTCTTTGGCATTGCCTTTCTTTGGGATTGGAATGAAAACTGACCTTTTCCAGTCCTGTGGCCACTGCTGAGTTTTCCAAATTTGCTGGCATGTTGAGTGCAGCACTTTCACAGCATCATCTTTCAGGATTTGGAATAGTTCAACTGGAATTCCATCACCTCCACTAGCTTTGTTCATAGTGATGCTTCCTAAGGCCCACTTGACTTTACATTCCAGAATGTCTGGCTTTAGTTGAGTGATCACACCATTGTGATTATCTGCGTGGTGAAGATCTTTTTTGTACAGTTCTTCTGTGTATTCTTGTCACCTCTTCCTAATATCTTTTGCTTCTGTTAGGTCCCTACCATTTCTGTCCTTTATTGTGCCCATCTTTGCATGAAATGTTCCCTAGGTATCTTTAATTTTCTTGAAGAGATCTCTAGTCTTTCCCATTCTGTTGTTTTCCTCTATTTCTTTCAATTGCTCACTGAGGAAGGCTTTCTTATCTCTCCTTGCTATTCTTTGGAACTCTGCATTCAAATGGGTATATCTTTCCTTTTCTCCTTTGCTTTTTGCTTCCTTTCTTTCACAGTTATTTGTAAGTCCTCCTGAGATAGCCATTTTGCTTTTTTGCATTTCTTTTTCTTGTAGGTGGTCTTGGTCCCAGTCTCTTGTACAGTGTCATGAACCTCCCTCCATAGTTCATCAGGAACTCTGTCTATCACATCTAATCCCTTAAATCTATTTCTCACTTCCACTGTAAAATCATAAGGGATTTGATTTAGGTCATACCTGAATGGTCTAGTGGTTTTCCCTACTTTCTTCAATTTCAGTCTGAATTTGGCAATAAGGAGTTCATGGTTTGAACCACAGTCAGCTCCCGGTCTTGTTTTTGCTGACTGTATACAGCTTCTCAATACTTTGATGCAAAGAATATCATCAATCTGATTTCAGTGTTGGCCATCTGGTGATGGCCGTGTGTAGAGTCTTCTCTTGTGTTGTTGGAAGAGGGTGTTTGCTATGACCAGTGCATTCTCTTGGCAGAACTCTATTATCCTTTGCCCTACTTCATTCTGTACTCCAAGGCCAAATTTGCCTGTTACTCCAGGTGTTTCATGACTTCCTACTTTTTCATTCCAGTCCCCTATAATGAAAAGGACATCTTTTGGGGTTGTTAATTCTAGAAGGTATTGTAGGTCTTCATAGACCCGTTCAACTTCAGCTTCTTCAGCATTACTGGTCGGGATATAGACTTGGATTACCATGCTATTGAATGGTTTGCCTTGGAGACAAACAGAGATCATTCTGTCGTTCTTGAGACTGCACCCAAGTAGTGCATTTAGGACTCTTTTATTGACTATGATGAGTACTCCATTTCTTCTAAGTGATTCTTGCCCACAGTAGTAGATATAGTTGTCATCTGAGTTAAATTCACCCATTCCAGTCCATTTTAGTTTGCTGATTCCTAAAATGTCAGTGTTCACACTTGCTATTTCCTGTTTGACCACTTCGAATTTGCCTCGATTCATGGACCTATCTCATTCCAGGTTCCTATTCAATATTGCTCTTTACAGCATTGGACCCTGCTTCCATCACCAGTCACATCCACAACTGGGTGGTGTTTTTGCTTTGTCTCCATCTCTTCATTCCTTTTGGAATTATTTCTCCACTGATCTCCAGAAGCATATTGGGCACCTACCAACCTGGGGAGTTCCTCTTTCAGTGTCCTATCTTTTTGCCTTTTCATACTGTCCATGGGGTTCTCAAGGCAAGAATACTGAAGTAAGTTGCCATTCCCTTCTCCAGTGGACCACATTTTGTCAGAACTCTCCACCATGACCCGTCCGTCTTGGGTGTCCCTACATGGTGTGGCTCATAGTTTCATTGAGTTAGACAAAGCTGTGGTCCATGTGATTAGATTGGTTAGTTTTCTGTGATTGTGATTCTGAGATACCCTACGTCCAAGGTCAGAGAAACCCCAGTAAGACAGTAGGCACTGGAACAGCTGTGAGGGGATACCCCACGTCCAAGGGCAAAGGAGAAGTTCCAGAAAGATGGTAGGAGGGGCAAATTCACATTTAGAATCAAACCCCATTCCCACCAGAGACACTCAAAGGGCTCAAACACACCTTGTGCACACCAGGACCCAGGGACCCCACAGAGACTGAGACAGAACTGTGTTTGATTGTCTCCTGTGGAGGTACGGGTCAGCGGTGGTCTGCCTCAGGGACAGGGCCTCTGGGTGTGGGTATTGCATACGTCCTCTTGGAGGAGGTCACCATTGACCCCACCATGGAGCTGCCTGAACTTGCATAGGACTGGGAAATAGACTCTTGGAGGGCACCAGAACCCAGGAGAAAGGAACAGTGACCCCACAGGAGACTTGCCTGTGAAAGTGTGGGGTTGGGGGCATGAACTGTAGCAGGGCATGCACGGGGTCTTTTGAGTGAGGTCACCATTATCCTCATTACCTCCACCATAGTTTGGCCCCAGGTAAATAGCAGAAGGGAACACAGGTCCACCCATCAACAGAAAATAGGATTAAAGATTTACTGAGCATGGCCCCACCCATCAGAACAAGACCCAGATTCCCCCTCAGTCAGTCTACCCCATAAGGAAGCTTCCATAAGCCTCTTATCCTTTTCCATCAGAGGGCAGACAGACTGAAAACCACAATCACAGAAAACTAAACAATCAAAAGTTTAAGGGATATTTACAATGTTATATATTTAATAAATGGTACAGCTAGGTCCTTTGACTCCAAACACCATTAATTTCACTATATAGCACAAGCTAAGATTACACTGTATTCATGCGGCAGCTTTCTATAGAACAAGTTGCTTTATTCTCCTTGAGGTTATGTTTTCAGCAAGTAAAACACATAAATACAGAGATAAAAGAATTACGATAAAAACCAAGTCTGTGCTAAGCCCTTACAGGAATTTGTCATAAAATACACACACAGACACATGTGCGTGCACATACACACACACTTCAAATAAAAAGAGCCTAAGCCTTGAACAAGTTTACAGTATTGTAGAAAAAGCCAAAAAAGTACACTGGAAATTTGTATGACTTGCAAGCAGACTTATAAGAATGCAAAATACTAGCACCCAAAGAAGATCCACGTGGATCAGGTGGATTAAAGAAGGCATGGTGGAGGTGATAACATGCAGATTGGCAACAAGTAAGAAGTTGCTGAGTCAGTAGAAAGGAAGTGGGATGAGTCAAGGGTGCTCAGTTGTGTCCAATTCTTTGCAACTCTTTGGACTGTAGTCTGCCAGGCACCTCTGTCGATGGGAATTTTCAGACAAGAATACTGGAATAGGTTGTCATTTCCTCCTCCAAGGGATCTTACTGACCCAGGGGTTGAACCTTTGTCTCTTATGTCTCCTGCATTGGTAGGCGGTTTCTTTACCACTAGCACCACCTGGGAAGCCATGGGTAGGAACAAACAAACACAATGCACATGTTCTAGGTCAAGGGTAGAAAACAACAACAACAACAAAACAAGTGTTCAAGATTAATGGAAGAAAAGATGTAGACTCATTGTCAGTGGGGGCAAAATCTTTTTTAAAAAAAAATTTATTGGAGTATAGTTGATTTACAGTGTTGTATCAGTTTCTGGTGTATAGCAAAGTGAATTAGCCATATATTATACGTATATTGAGTCTTTTTAATATTCTTTACCGCTGTGAAAAGAAGAGAAGCAAAAAGCTAAGGAGAAAAGGAAAGATATGAACATCTGAATGCAGAGTTCCAAAGAATAGCAAGAAGAGATAAGAAAGCCTTCTTCAGCGATCAATGCAAAGAAAGAGAGGAAAGCAACAGAATGGGAAAGAATAGGGATCTCTTCAAGAAAATCAGAGATACCAAAGGAAAATTTCATGCAAACATGAGCTCGATAAAGGACAGAAGGTATGAACCTAACAGAAGCAGAAGATATTAAGAAGAGATGGCAAGAATACACAGAAGAACTGTACAAAAAAGATCTTCATGACCCAGATAATCATGATGGTGTGATCACTGACCTAGAGCCAGACATCCTGGAATGTGAAGTCAAGTGGGCCTTAGAAAGCATCACTATGAACAAAGCTAGTGGAGGTGATGGAATTCCAGTTGAACTATTCCAAATCCTGAAAGATGATGCTGTGAAAGTGCTGCACTCAACATGCCAGCAAATTTGGAAAACTCAGCAGTGGCCACAGGACTGGAAAAGGTCAGTTTTCATTCCATTTCTTTGGGATTGCAAAGAAAGGCAATGCCAAAGAGTGCTCAAACTACCACACAATTGCACTCATCTCACACGCTAGTAAAGTAATCTTCAAAATTCTCCAAGCCAGGCTTCAGCAATATGTGAACCGTGAACTTCCTGAATTTCAAGCTGGTTTTAGAAAAGGCAGAGGAACCAGAGATCAAATTGCCAACATCCGCTGGATCATAGAAAAAGCAAGAGAGTTCCAGAAAAACATCTATGTCTGCTTTATTGACTATGCCAAAGCCTTTGACTGTGTGGATCACAAGAAACTGTGGAAAATTCTGAAAGAGATGGGAATACCAGATCACCTGATCTGCCTCTTGAGAAATTTGTATGCAGGTCAGGAAGCAACAGTTAGAACTGGACATGGAGCAACAGATTGGTTCCAAATAGGAAAAGGAGTTCGTCAAGGCTCATGCGAAGAGTTGACTCATTGGAAAAGACTCTGATACTGGGAGGGATTGGGGGCAGGAGGAGAAGGGGACGACAGAGGATGAGATGACTGGATGGCATCACTGACTCGATAGATGTGAGTCTGAGTGAACTCCAGGAGTTGGTGATGGACAGGGAGGCCTGGCGTGCTGCGATTCATGGGGTCGCAAAGAGTTGGACACAACTGAGCGACTAATCTGATCTGATCTGATATAGGTCATCAGAGATTATTGAGTAGAGTTCTCTGTGCTATACAGTAGGTCCTTATTAGTTATATATTTTATATATCGGAGAAGGATATAATAGTTTGTATATGTCATTTTGCAGCACATGAATGGGCCTAGAGATTGTCATACTGAGCAAAGAAAATCAGAGAAAGACAAATATGATATTTCTGAGAAAGGGGGGAAAAGGTACAAATGAAATTACAAAGCAGAAATAGAGTCACAGATAACAAACTTAGGGTTACGAGGAACTAAGGGAGTGAGGTATACATTGAGAGTAATATCTTTTAAGCAGAGAAGGGACCTGTCAGATATACACTTTCACTAAGACCAAGGAACTGAGGATTGACTACTGATAATTCAGAGGAAGTAATAATGCAAAGCTCTCCTGTAGGAGGAGTAGTATTAAAGTAGACTATCATCTGGGCCTGATATCTAGGTCTCATTAGCTAATTATAGTAAAATCACATATATTGCACTGTTTTGCATATATTAATTCATAGTATTTATTCCTTATTACAACCCTGTGATTAGGCACTCTTAGTGCCTTTCCCTTGTAAGAAAACTGAGTCACAGTGTTTAAGTAACTCACAGAGATGCCTCCAGTTTATGAGGGAGACACAGAAATTCTAACTCAGGAGGCTGGCTCCAAAGTCTATGCTCTCAACCCCTATGTTACTCTGCTTCTTAGATGCTTGGTAGCTTCCAGAGAAGAGGGTGGCTGTTCCACACTGGGAAAGTCACACAGCTTCTTGAGTGCCAGTTGCCTTGAATATACAAGCGGGCATGAACATAATTATTGACCTGACCATTCTGTATTTTAAGATTGGGGAACACTGTATTATAATCAAAATTAGACTTTACTAACGAAGAGATAGTTTACTAATGTACTGTTTTGATATAGTCATTTAAAAAATATCTCAAACACTCACTGCTATAGATTCATCCAGCTCAAGTCCTTCACATTCTAAGGAGATACTCTTTCTCTCTTTGCTACCAAATTTCAAGCCCTTCAAAAGATTCCTTAGTAGAGCTCATTGGAAATTCAGTGGTAAACCTCCTTTATCATACTTACTTTTTATAGGCAAGTTTTTATGTATAAAGCTTAATTATAATTCCCTTGAAAGTGTAAAATTTAATTTTTTTTATTGAGGCTCTTATGTAGAGATCCAGTATGTATTTGTTGGTAAAAAATTTAAACAATTCATTTTATTAACAGTGTAATTTACTGTATAGACAGGAGAAATAACTGGAGCTTCACCAGTCAACACATTGGGCACTTAAGGAAATTCTTTCTGTTGATGATGTGCTAGTAATTGATAAATGTTACTGACAGATATTACTCTATCAATGTCTTTGATTATTCACATCTACATGTGAATGTGTGTATGTTCGTGTTTATGTAGCTAAACTATGTGTCCATGTCTGTGCAGAATACTGGAGTGGGTTGCCATGACCTCTTGCAGAGGATTGTTCTGACCTAGGGATCAAAACTGCATCTCCTGCAATGCAGGCAGATTCTATTATTGCTGAGCCACTGGGGAATCCCAATCTATGTCTGTAGCAACAGGTAAATAATGATGGTAGACTAAGCCAATACTTCCTGTCCAAATCACATTTCTCTCCCGCTTTCTCTCTCACATATATTATGTGCATACACAATATTTCAAGTAGACAGTAAATCATTTATAGTACTATGTAACAAAGTTTCCATCATTTCTTTAATCAAAACTCAGCCCAAATTGAGATGACAAAGGAAAATACAGTGTAAAACATGAAAGAAACAATGTATAGTATATATTTTTTAAGAATCTTAGAAATCAGAGTCTAAGGATGTAGAGTATGGCGATAAGGCTTCTCCTCAGAGCAACAGGACTAAAAGATTTTCCCATCCCTATTTGGTACACACCAGAGGCAGCAGCCACTTCTGCTCACAGTTCAAGTTCTGGGACTCATAGGTGGAAAGTGTTCCATGTGGCTACTTCCCCTGCAACACTCAGAGCTATCAAGTTCCAAGCAAACAACACTGGTTAATATACATACAGAACTTGCCTACTATGCTTATTATACAAATTATGGATTTTAGAAAAACCATTTCTTTAGAATAAATTGATAAAAATTAGATGAGCTATGTGAAATGTTTATATTATTGCACTCTTTTTGAAAATGTTGGTTTATTACTTTTCCTCAACATGAATTTATGCAACATAAATAATAGACCCATTGCAATGAAGAATTTTTCACACATTCTATAGAGAATATTTTCCAGTAATTTTACTCATCATATATATAATTAAACCTAGCAATAGTATAATCAACCAGAATCTTGAATCAATTACACATGACAACTTTGCTTTTCTCCCAGTGCATGCATAAAGCCACCATTTAACATTGATATTATTTGAAGTCCTTGGAAAAGCAACTGCTTTTAAAGGTTAAAAAAATTGCCTTTAGTATTTTTCTAGTAATTTTTGTATAATTATAATGAATTCATGTAACTTAAGCATATGACACTTTTCTGGCAACTTAGTTAAATTATTATGAGATAAATATTAATATAATCAAGTGTAATACCAAGAGACATGTCCAATAAAATACATGGAAGTATTTGATTCTGTCATTCATGATATATTTCTTGATTAAATAAATCAAGAAAGTTTATCATAGAATGATGTACATTTTAGTAATACTCATTAGGGATAAATATGGTTTATAAATTTTAGATAACTTAAAACTTTAGAAATTTTATCTTCAACCACTAGAATCTCCATAAAGTTGGAGAATCTGGGAACACAGATAAATACTTTTAAATTTTTATTGCTTATTTTTTACTTATTTTAGAAATAATCTGCAGGATCAGGATTATTACCACTTACTTGGTACTTTTTTAATTCTTTGTCATACCAAGAGAAATATGTAAGATGTTAACCTACTTCAGATTTGCCCTAAACAAAATGATTATAAATTATGACACTGCTTTTGTTTTTCTTTCTAGAATCAATTCTATACAATAAATATTTATTTAATATATTTCTATAATTATTATTTATAACCCAAGATCTTTCACTTCAAGTAGAAGTTTATTAAGTCCTTGATATGATAAACATATATGTGAGTCAAATATGACAATACTGTGCATAATATATTGTCAATCTCAGGTTGACTAGCATGCAAACACTTATACACGCTATACACATACAGACAAGCAAAACCATTAGCACTAACAAATATCTGCAAATATCCAACTCTAAAAGCAATTTATGTGATTTATTCTGTAAGTTATTTTAAGTCAGGCTATTGCCAGGGCCACAAATTAGATATATATTATTTTTACATGTTTTTATCTTTTTCAAATGTAAGTCTTCTGCTGGAACATGGTTTAATGTATAAATGAATTAATAGATATATGATGCATAAATAATATTTCTCATAAGATTTGTTTAATTCAGGACTCTGTTTTGAGTGTGTCAGATGTTCCCTTCCATCATTGCATGTCTTTACTGTGGCTCCAATGGGAAGCAATTAAAAAAGTGGGCCCTCTTTTTTTAACTAATTCATAATATATTTGTAGTTTCACATTTTTAAAGAAGATGTTACCTGTGATGAGAAAAAGTCTACCATTAAAAAAAAAAACTGAGAAACTATGACTATATATCTAATTGTTATAATTATACATGTAAAATTTATTCTCTTACTTTATAAATATTATATGTACAGAAAGAATATTAATTACCAACACAAAATGATTGATAGATTTAGTCATGTACAGAAAGAATATTAATTACCAACACAAAATGATTGATAGATTTAGTCATAATCCTTTTACCAAATACTCTGGGCATAAGATTTTTTGGCAAATACTTAATTTTGATATGGAAAGGAAACAATCTATTTCTGATAGTTATGAATTTATATCTGTAACTGATCAATGACAAGCTATGTCAGCTTATGAAGTGACAACACTTAATAAATGTTTTAAAATTTATGCTATCATGACTATCTTAACATATTTATGGTTTATGAAGTTTAGATGAAACAACACTGGTTTATGCTTGTCTTGGTATAATTACTGATAACAACTCTTTCCATTCTGAAAAGTGTCCTGGTTTGTAGGATAAATTATACAGTAACCTTACAGATTTTAGTGTGTAAATAGTATTGTATGATTATTGCTCTGATACAGGGATGGGGAGGATAATGGCAAGCCCAGAGATGGTGACCCTATAGGAGATTTTAGCAGAATTATTAGATTTCTAAGAGGTTATAGTAATTTGCAGTTTCTTAAAGGACATCGAGGGCAGTGGAAACAAGTCATTAGGTATTAACTGAGAAAAAGATTGTGTGCTCAAGTAAACAATTCTTGGGAAATAGGAAAACACATTGGGAGCAGGGCAAAATGGAGCCTGAAATTTCATTAGGATAGATAATAAAGTGTGCTTGTGCAGCACAATATGCTGCATCTTGAAACTTACAAGGAACCGTGGAAAATTTTGGTTAGAATTGTAACTGCAAACAGTATGTCCTATTGGTTCCACCCCCCCGCCTCTCTGGTTATGTCTCTCCATCTTATACTAATAAAGTCTAAACACCAGCCACTGTCACGTTACTGAGACCACCACCAGCCTCTGAACTATTGGCCCTCTTCTCTCCACTCCTGCCCTGTAAGGCAGCCTGGGTCCTGATTGTAACATGTGAAGCAGTCATCCCCCTGCTAAAACCTTCCGATGGATTATTTATAGAAAACAAAACAAAAAACCTTTCAGTTGTTTCTATATGATCCTCCAGTCTTTCATTTTTCTCATAGCACCTAGTACTAAATAAATAAAAAACATTTTTAAAACATAAATTAAAAACATTTGTAAAACATTTAAACATTAAAAAAATTTTTTTTAGCAATTTCACCTCACAATAACTCTCCAAAAGAATAATCTTATGTCATTCATCATGATACCCAAAATATGTAAATTTTTGTTGTTGTTTAGTTGCTAAGTTGTGTTTGACTCCTTGCGATCCCATGGACTGTAGCATGACAGGGTCCTCTGTCCAGGGAGTTCTTTTCCAGGCAAGAATACTGGAATGGGTTGCCATTCCTTCTCCAGGGGATCCTCCAAATTCAGGGATCCAACCTGTGTCTCCTGTGGTTCCTGCACTGGCAGATGGATTCTTTACCACTGAGTTACCAGGGAAGCCCAATATGTAAAATATTGGAATGTAATAAGAATCCAAAGAATGAAGATGTGGAATTGATTATTTAAGTTGCACAATATGATTACCATGTTAATAATTTAGGAAGATTATTAAATATACTTTAAACACTTTCTTTGTTTTCTGTAATGTTTATAAAATTCCATAAATATCTATGTACAAATACATATCTGGGCTTTCCTGGTAGCTCAGATGGTAAAGAATCTGCCAGCAATGCGAGAAAGGCAAGTTTGATCACTGGATTGGGAATATCCCATGGAGAAGGGCGTGGCCAGCCCCTCCATATTCTTGCCTGAAGAATCCCATGGACAGAGGGGTCTGATGGAGTACAGTCCATGGGATTGCAAATAGTCAGACAGGACTGAGCAACTTTCACTCACTCACAATACATATTTAACAGTAAATATAAGATTCTTACATGCATTGACTTTTACTCTTTGCTTAGTGTTTCTCTTCCTGCCAGTGTATGTGTATGTGTGTGTGTTTGTATGGGTATGTTTAGAGAGAGACAGAGAGGTTGGCTGGAAATCAAATTGGAAATTTTTTTTAAAAATGAAAACTATATATACATGATTTCTAATAATTTTAGGCATGCAGGCAAAAAGAAAGCATTCTTCTACAGTTTACATATGTAATATTGTATATTTCTATGTAACAATTAAATAGTTTGTATATACCCATAATAGACATACAGATAAAAACCTTCTGGAATCTCTTGCTTAGTCATATTAGTTTATATTTCAGTTCAAAGTTTTTCAATGAAAAATAGGATTTTGTATCAAAAGTCATAAGCAATTTTTGCCTTTGATCAAGTAATTCTAACAATTCATTCTTCAGTGACTGAAAATGTATGAAAATATTTTGCTCAAAGATACATGTTTGAGTGTAATTTTAATAAGGATGAAGGAAGACAGTCTCCAAATTTCTTAAATTTGCATAAAGGTTAGATCTATTATAATACACCTAACAATTAAATATTATACATATATAATACAAGGATTTAGAAAACTATTTAATAAAATTGGAAAATATTTATGAAATGTGTACTATATATATTTGTATTTTGATGTTTATGTACGTACATATTTATAAGTATCTAAAGAGAAAGAGAAATGTGAGACCAGGAAATAAATCTACAGAAAATTCTATGAAATGCATATTTTAACCTCTCTAAATCATGGATGCATTTTATATTCAATGGAATTTTTATAATCACAGCCAGCCAGTTGGAGTCATGACATAGATGTGTGAAACTCTTCCTTAGCACCTTCTGGTAAAATCACAAAGCTGTCAACATTAAAGCTGCTTAAATTTCATGAAGTATGGTTTTGTGATTAGATCAATTTTTTTTTCTTTTCTTTTGTGCCTTTACTCATATTTTCAAAAAATTTGTATAACTTTTTTGTTGTTGCTCAGTTTCTAAGTCATGTCCGACTCTTTGCGACCCCATGAACTGCAGCATGCCATGCTTCTCTGTCTTTCACTATCTCCTGGAGCTTGCTCAAACTTATGTCCACTGAGTCTGTGATGCCATCCGGCCATCTCATCCTCTGTTGCCCCCTCCCCCTCCTGTCTGCAGTCTTTCCCAGCATCAGGATCTTTTACAATGATCTTCGCATCAGGTGGCCAAAATATTGGAGCTTCAGCTTCATCATCAGTCTTTCCAGTGACTATTCAGGATTGATTTCCTTTAGGATTGACTGGTTTGATTTCCTTGCTGTCCAAGGGACTCTTGAGCCACTAATCTCTTTTCCATATTTTTCAAGCAATTTGTATAACAATTTGTACAACTTTTATAAATAAGAAGTATTGATAAATCCTATTTAAAAAGAACATAAACAAAACAGTAAATGGTATTTTGGGAAATCAGAAAGAGGTAAAAGGAATTTCACTGAAATACTGCCTTCTTTACTTCTTTACCTCCTTTATTTTTTGAGAAATTTAGTTCTGTAGTGTAAATAGGATTTTGAGTACAAATACAAATAAACTTGGTGTTAGGTTCAGATTCTAAATAACCCTTAGAATCTATGACCTTGGTGAAATCACCACTATTGAGTCTTATATTGTTTTTTGGATTTTTGTTTGTTTTTATAAAAGAAGGAGATAATGTATTAGGTTTGGGAAAGTTTATAAATTAAATCACAGAAGTGAAAGTTTTTTAGAATTTTAATTTATAAGATCTCTAGATTATTTATTTTGCATTATATTCATAATGGCAATTGAGGTCACTAAATTAAAGGAAAAAAAAAAACTATTTTGGATAAGTTCTCTTAATATGGAAATGTTATGAAAGCCTATTTTAAAATGATTCCTGAGTCATCCAGACTTTGAAAAGTCAGTTTTATTTACAGGTTTTTGTGGGATAATTTAAGGAACACAACATTTACCCATTTAAGGTATACAGTTAAAATATTTTTACTAAATTTATAAAATTGTGCAAGATTTACCATGACCTAGTTTTAGAGCATATCCTTCACTCCAAAAATTATCTTCCTGCCCCTAGAGGCTGCTGCTGCTGCTGCTGCTAAGTTGCTTCAGTCGTGTTCGACTCTGTGCGACCCCATGGACTGCAGCCTACCAGGCTTCTCCGTCCATGGGATTCTCCAGGCAAGAACACTGGAGTGGGTTGCCATTTCCTTCTCCAGTGCATGAAAATGGAAAGTGAAAGTGAAGTCGCTTAGTCGTGTATGACTCTTAGCGACCCCATGGACTGCAGCCTACCAGGCTCCTCCATCCAAGGGATTTTCCGGGTAACAGTACTGGAGTGGGGTGCCATTGCCTTCTCCCGCCCCTAGAGGCAGTCAACCTCTAATCCCTCTCAAAGACCTTGGAAAACACTGGTCTGCTTTGTGTCTCGAAATTAAAAGATGCTTACTCCTTGGAAGGAAAGTTATGACCAACCTAGATAGCATATTGAACAGCAGAGACATTACTTTGCCAACAAAGGTTCGTCTAGTCAAGGCTATGGTTTTTTCTGTGGTCATGTATGGATGTGAGAGTTGGACTGTGAAGAAGGCTGAGCGCCGAAGAATTGATGCTTTTGAACTGTGGTGTTGGAGAAGACTCTTGAGAGTCCCTTGGACTGCAAGGAGATACAACCAGTCCATTCTGAAGGAGATCAGCCCTGGGATTTCTTTGGAAGGAATGATGCTAAAGCTGAAACTCCAGTACTTTGGCCACCTGATGCGAAGAGTTGACTCATTGGAAAAGACTCTGATGCTAGGAGGGATTGGGGGCAAGAGGAGAAGGGGACGACAGAGCATGAGATGGCTGGATGGCATCACTGACTCGATGGACATGAGTCTGAGTGAACTCCGGGAGTTGGTGATGGACAGGGAGGCCTGGCGTGCTGAGATTCATGGGGTCGCAAAGAGTTGGACACGACTGAGCGACTGATCTCTGATCTCTCTCTTCCTGTATGTTTCATATGAAAGAATCATACCATAAATTGCTTCTTTAATTAATGTTTTAAGTTAATACATGTTGTAGCATATATAATAAATTTCTTCCTTTTTCTTACTGAATGATATTTCATTGTATGCTTATACTAATTTTTTAAACCAAAATGTAGTTGATTTACAATACTATTTTAGTGTCAGGTGTAAAGAAGAGTGATTTGATATTTATATAGATTGTACAATACTTAAAATTTTGAAATGTTGACTATATTCACTGTTATTGTTGTTCAGTTGCTAAATTGTGTTTGACTCTTTGAGAATCTTGTGGACTGTAGCATTCCAGCCTTCTGTGTACTCTATCTTCTTGAGTTTGCCAAGTTCATGATCATTGAGTTGGTGATGCTATCTGGCCATCTCTTCTTTTGCCCCTTTTTGCTCCACCTTTGCCTTCAATCTTTCCCAGCATCGGGGTCTTTTCCAATGAGTTAGCTCTTTGCATCAGGTGGCTGAAGTATGAGAGCCTCAGCTTCAGCAACAGTCCTTCCAATGCATATTCAGGGTTGATTTCCTTTAGGATTGACTGATTTTATCTTCTGGCAGTCCAAAGGACTCTCAAGAATCTTCTCCAGCACCACAATTTGAAAACATCAATTCTTCAGTGCTCAGCCTTCTTTATGGACCAACTCTTATATCCATATATGACTACTGGAAAAGCCATGGCTTTGACTATACGTGGCTTTGTTGGTCAAATGACTTCTCTCCTTTTAAGAAATGCTGTCTAGGTTTGTCACAGCTTTCCTTCCAAAGAGCAAGCGTCTTTTAACTTCCTGGGTGCAGTCACCATCCACAGTAATTCTGGAGCCCAAGAAAACAAAATCTATCACGGCTTCCAATTTTTTCCTTTCTATTTGCCATGAATTAATGGGACCAGATGCCATGGTTTTAGGTTTTTTAATGTTGTTTTAAGCAAGCTTTTTCACTGTTCTGTTTCATTCTCATCAAGAGTCTCTTTAGTTCCTTTACATGATCTGCTATCAGAGTGGCATTATCTGCATATCTGAGGTTGTTGGTATTTCTCCTGGCAATCATGATTCCAACTTGTGATTCATCCAGCTAAGCATTTTGATTGATGTACTCTGCATAGAAGTTAGATAAGCAGGGTGATAATATACATCCTTGTCATAATCCTTTCCTAGTTTTACCAGTCAGTTGTTCCTCAACATCTGATTCTGTTGCTTCTTAACCCACATACAAGTGTTTTAGGAGACAGGTAAGGTGGTCTGGTACTCCCATCACTTTAAGAATTTTCCAGTTTGTTATGACCCACACAGTCAAAGTCTTTAGCACAGTCAATGAAACAGAAGTAGACATTTTTCTTTCTTCATGATCTGACTAATGTTGGCAATTTGATTTCTGCTTCCCTTGCCTCTTCAAAACCCAGCTTGCCCATCTGGAAATTCTTGGTTCATGTACTGCTGAAACTTAGGTTTAAGGATTCTGAGCATAACTTTACTAGCATGTGAAATGAACACAACTGTACAATATTTTGAACAAGCTTAAGTATTGCCCTTCTTTTGATTGGATTGAAAACTGACTTTTCCAGTCCTATGGCCACTGGTGATTTTTCCAAATTTGCTGACATATTGAGTGCAGAACTTTAACAGCATCATCCTTTAGGATTTGAAATAGCTCAGCTGGAATTCCATCACCTCCACTAGCTTTGTTTGTAGTAACGCTTCCTAAGGCCCACTTGACTTCACCCTCTAGGATGTCTGGCTCTAGGTGAGTGATCATACCATTATGGTTAACTGGGTCATTAAGACATTTCTTGTATAGTTCATCTGTGTATTCTCACCACCTCTTCTTAATCTCTTCTGTTTCTGTTAGGTCTTTATCATTTCTGTCCCTTATCATGCCCATCCTTGCATGAAATGTACCCTTAATAGCCCCAATTTTCTTGAAGAGATCTCTGGTCTTTCTCATTCTATTGTTTTCCTCTATTTCTTTGTTCTCTTTTTTTTTTAATATAAATTTATTTATATTAATTGGAGGTTAATTACTTTACAATATTGTATTGGTTTTGCCATACATCAACATGAATCCACCACAGGTATACACGTGTTCTCTTAAGAAGGCTTTGTTATCTCTCCTTGCTGTTCTCTGGAACTCTGCTTTCAAATGGGTATATCTTTCCCTTTCCTGTCAGCCTTTTGCATCTCTTCTCTTTGCAGATATTTGCAAGGCCTCCTCAGACAACCATTTTGCCCTTTTGCATTTCTTTTTCTTTGGGATCCTTGTGGTCAGTGCCTCCTTTATAATGTTATGACCTTCCATCCATAGTTCTTCAGGCACTCTTTCTACCAGATCTAATCTCTTGAGTCTTAATCAGCTCCACTGTATAATTATAAGGGATTTTATTGTTTTCTCTACTTTCTTCAATTTAAGCCTGAATTTTGCAATAAGGAGTTCATGATCTGAGCCACAGTCAGCTCCAGGTCCTGTATTTAATGACTGTATAGAGCTTCTCCATCTTTGGCTGCAAAAAATATAGTCAGTCTGATTTCAGTATTGATCATCTGGTGATATCCATGTGTAGAGTCATCTCTTTGGTTTTTGGAAAAATGTATTTGCTCTTATTGTTATGTTATCTTGATAAAACTGTTAGTGTTTGCTCTGCTTCATTTTTTTTTTAATTTTATTTTTAAACCTGAAACACTGTATTAGTTTTGCCAAACATCAAAACGAATCCACCACAGGTATACATGTGCTCACCATCCCTCTGGGTCGTCCCAATGCACCAGCCCCAAGTATCCAGTATCATGCATTGAACCTGGACTGGCAACTCGTTTCATACATGATATTACACATGTTTCAATGCCAGTCTCCCAAATCTTCCCACCCTCTCCCTCTCCCACAGAGTCCATAAGAATGTTCTATACATCAGTGTCTCTTCTGCTGTCTCGTACATAGGGTTATTGTTACCATCTTTCTAAATTCCATATATATGCGTTAGTATACTGTATTGGTGTTTTTCTTTCTGGCTTACTTCAGTCTGTATAATAGGCTCCAGTTTCATCCACCTCATTAGAACTGATTCAAATGTGTTCTTTTTAATGGCTGAGTAATACTCCATTGTGTATATGTACCACTGCTTTCTTATCCATTCATCTGCTGATGGACATCTAGGTTGCTTCCATGTCCTGGCTGTTATAAACAGTGCTGCGATGAACATTGGGGTACACGTGTCTCTTTCCCTTCTGGTTTCCTCAGTGTGTATGCCCAGCAGTGGGATTGCTGGATCATAAGGCATGTCTATTTCCACTTTTTTAAGGAATCTCCACACTGTTCTCCATAGTGGCTGTACTAGTTTGCATTCCCACCAACAGTGCAAGAGGGTTCCCTTTTCTCCATACCCTCTCCAGCATTTATTGCTTGTAGACTTTTGGATCGCAGCCATTCTGACTGGTGTGAAATGGTATCTCATAGTGGTTTTGATTTGCATTTCTCTGATAATGAGTGATGTTGAGCATCTTTTCATGTGTTTGTTAGCCATGTGTATGTCTTCTTTGGAGAAATGTCTATTTAGTTCTTTGGCCCATTTTTTGATTGGGTCATTTATTTTTCTGGAGTTGAGCTGTAGGAGTTGCTTGTATATTTTTGAGATTAGTTGTTTGTCAGTTGCTTCATTTGCTATTATCTTCTCCCATTCTGAAGGCTGCCTTTTCACCTTGCTAATAGTTTCCTTTGATGTGCAGAAGCTTTTAAGTTTAATTAGGTCCCATTTGTTTATTTTTGCTTTTATTTCCAATATTCTGGGAGGTGGATCATAGAGGATCCTGCTGTGATGTATGTCGGAGAGTGTTTTGCCTATGTTCTCCTCTAGGAGTTTTATAGTTTCTGGTCTTACGTTTAGATCTTTAATCCATTTTGAGTTTATTTTTGTGTATGGTGTTAGAAAGTGTTCTAGTTTCATTCTTTTACAAGTGGTTGACCAGATTTCCCAGCACCACTTGTTAAAGAGATTGTCTTTAATCCATTGTATATTCTTGCCTCCTTTGTCAAAGATAAGGTGTCCATATGTGCGTGGATTTATCTCTGGGCTTTCTATTTTGTTCCATTGATCTATATTTCTGTCTTTGTGCCAGTACCATACTGTCTTGATAACTGTGGCTTTGTACTAGAGCCTGAAGTCAGGTAGTTTGATTCCTCCAGTTCCATTCTTCTTTCTCAAGATCACTTTGGCTATTCAAGGTTTTTTGTATTTCCATACAAATTGGGAAATTATTTGTTCTAGCTCTGTGAAGAATACCGTTGGTAGCTTGATAGGGATTGCATTGAATCTATAAATTGCTTTGGGTAGTATACTCATTTTCACTATATTGATTCTTCCAATCCATGAACATGGTATATTTCTCCATCTATTAGTGTCCTCTTTAATTTCTTTCACCAGTGTTTTATAGTTTTCTATATATAGGTCTTTAGTTTCCTTAGGTAGATATATTCCTAAGTATTTTTCTTTCCGTTGCAATGGTGAATGGAATTGTTTCCTTAATTTCTCTTTCTGTTTTCTCATTATTAGTGTATAGGAATGCAAGGGATTTCTGTGTGTTGATTTTATATCCTGCAACTTTACTATAGTCATTGATTAGTTCTAGTAATTTTCTGGTGGAGTCTTTAGGGTTTTCTATGTAGAGGATCATGTCATCTGCAAATAGTGAGAGTTTTACTTCTTCTTTTCCAATTTGGATTCCTTTTATTTCTTTTTCTGCTCTGATTGCTGTGGCCAAAACTTTCAAAACTATGTTGAATAGTAATGGTGAAAGTGGGCACCCTTGTCTTGTTCCTGACTTTAGAGGAAATGCTTTCAATTTTTCACCATTGAGGATAATGTTTGCAGTGGCTTTGTCATATATAGCTTTTATTATGTTGAGGTATGTTCCTTCTATTCCTGCTTCTGGAGAGTTTTTATCATAAATGGATCTTGAATTTTGTCAAAGGCTTTCTCTGCATCTATTGAGATAATCATATGGTTTTTATTTTTCAATTTGTTAATGTGGTGTATTACATTGATTGATTTGCGGATATTGAAGAATCCTTGCATCCCTTCACCACAAGACTGTGGTCTGTATTCCCTATGCTTAATGATATATCTGTGTATCTTATTTATTTTATGCATAGTACACTATACCTCTTAATACTCTAGGTTTATATTACCCTTTCCTCTTCCCTGTCTCCTCTGGTAACCACTACTTTGCTCTCTGTATCATGAATCTCCTTCTGTTTTGTTATATTCGTTCATTTTTTTTAAGTTCCATATGTAAGTAATAATATGTAGTGTTTGTCTTTCTCTGTCTGATTATTTTACTATACACGATTCCTTCTAGATCCATCCATGTTGTTGCAAATGGCAAATTTTCATTCTCTTTTATGGCTGAATAATAGTCCATCGTGTGTGTGTGTCTCTGTGTAAGTCTGTAGATAGGTTATGTATGTTATAGATATATAGAGAAGTAAATAAAATACATGTTTTTTTATCCATTCACCTGTTGATGGACTCTTAGTTTGCTTCTGTATCTTCAGTTTTGTAAACGATGCTGCTATGAACATTGGGTGAATGTGTACTTTCAAACTGATGTTTTTGTTTTCTTTAGATATACACCTAGGAGTGGTATTGCTGGATCATATGGTAGTTCTAGTTTTAGCTTTTTGAGGAACCTGCATATTTTCCGTAGTGCCTCACCAATTTATATTGCCACAAAGAGTGTAATAGGATTCCCTTTTCTCCACTGTAGACTTCTGTCGATAGCCATTCTGACAGGTATGAGTGGGTATCTCATCGTGATTTTTATTTGAGTTTCTCTGACAATTAGTGATATTGAAATCTTTCCATATGGTGGTTGGCGATCTATATATCTCCCTTCAAAAATATCTATTCAGAACTTCTGTTCATTCCTTGATTGCATTGTTTTGTTTTTTGACCTTGAGTTGTATGGGCTGTTTTTGTTATTTGGTTATTAACACCTTTATGTCATATAATTAGCAAATATTTCTTCCTTCTCATTAGGTTGTATTTTCTTGTTGATTTTTTTTTTTTTTTTTGGCTCTGCAAAAGCTTTTGAGAGTAATTAGGTCTCATTGTTTGTTTTTGTTTCTGTCTTTTGTCTTACGAGACAGATCCAGAAAATATAGCTACAATTTATGTCAAGGGTATTCTGCCTTTTTGCTAGTTCCATGATTTCTGGTCTTACCTTTAGGTCTTTAATTCGTTTTTAATTTATTTTTGTGTATGGAATGAGAAAATAGTTTAATAGTATGCCTTTATTAATATCAATTTACTTTTTCTAACTGATTTTACTGCATCCCACTGATTCTAGAAATTTGTGTTTGCATTTTCGTTTGTCTTGAGGTATTTTCTGATTTTTATTTTTATTTCTTCATTGACCCATTCTTTTTAATAGCATGAAGTTTAGTCTTCAGGTATTTGTGCATTTCATATTTTCTTATTCTGATTGATTTCTAGTGTCATACCACTGTGATCAGAAAAAATGCTTGATATAATTTATATCTTTTAAAATTTGTTGAGACTTGTTTTGTGGCCTGGCATGTGATCCGTTCTTGATCATGATAACATTCCATGTGTGCTTGAAAAGAATGTATGTTTTGTTTTTGGACGGAATGTCCTGCAGATTTCTGTTAAGTCCAACTGATCTATCATTCAAACTGCTATTTCCTTATTTATTTTCTGTCCGAATGATTGTCTGTTGATGTAAGTAGGTTGATTAAAGTCCCTTACTAGTTATGACTGCAGCCATGAAATTAAAAGACTCTTGCTGCTTGGAAGAAAAGCTATGAGAAAACTAGACAGTGTATTAAAAAGCAGAGACATTACTTTGCCAGCAAAGTTCTGTCTAGTCAAAGCTATGGTTTTTCCAGAAGACATGTATGAATGTGAGAGTTGGACCATAAAGAAGGCTGAGCACCAAAGAACTGATGATTTTGAACTGTGGTGTTAGAGAAGACTCTTGAGAGACCCTTGGGCTACAAGGAGCTCAAACCAGTCAATCCTAAAGGAAATTGGTCCTGAATATTCATTGAAAGGACTGATGTGAAGCTGAAATTCCAGGACTTTGGCCACCTGATGCAAAGAGCTGACTCATTAGAAAAAACCCTGATGCTGGGAAATATTGAAGGCAGGAAGAGAAGGGGACGACAGAGGATGAGATAGTTGGATGGCATCACTGACTCAATGGACATGAACTTGAGCAAGCTTTGGGAGATGAAGAACAGGGAAGTCTGGTGTGCTGCAGTCCATGGGGTCATGAAGAGTAGTTATTTTAATAATCCAATCAGTGCAATGGATTAGAGTAGTCATTCTCAATTGTCCATGGACCACTATGGATCTGCAAGGCAATTTAAGGATAAAACTCTTTACCTAGTAATACAAAGATGAAATTTCACGCTTTCATTGTGTTAACACCTGCGCTGATGGCTCAAAATTTATAATAGATAGTATCACAATCATTTCAGCATGAGTCAAAGCAGAGGCGTTAAACTCTATGTGTAGTTATTGCTTTTTCCACTGCCTTATAACTCCAATAAAAGTGAAGATAGATCTCTAACAGAGAATTATGCATTTTCATTATTTAATGGGATCAAATAGGAAGTATGTATAAAGCACTTAAATTGAGTACTGAATTATGATGATTGCCTCAAGGAAGAAAACAGTATTTTGAGTTTTTATTTGAGATAGTCATTTTTTTCTTTTTTATGGAGTATTGTTTCACTTAAACATGAAATATGATTATTTTGACTTTGGTAATTGTCAGCTACTTTAAGAAAATGAGCAAGTGAGACTGACAGTTCAAGAAAAACAAATGACAGTATTTATTACCAATAATTAATTTTGAGCTTTAATACAAAACTTAGAATTTAGAAGTCTTGTATCTGCTAATGTGAGCTTGGCAACTTCAGACACTTAAAAACTTCTTTGATGCAATATGTAGTGATATTAGCAAAGGTGAATATTTCATATTTTATACTGTGTCAAAATTTGGAATATTTGCATAATGAGTGAACCAATATTTTCAGAATAAAGAATGCATGACATTGTAAAACTATGCCTAGGTAAATGATTTACTCATAGTACAAGACAGAACATTTTAATGTAAAAGAGTACCAAAATTTATTGGTATGGTTTCAGATTCCATATTGCAAACAACTTTAAGGAACTTGTTAAATTTGGTTAAAGTCAAATAACATCCTCAATTACAAATCATTCTTAACTTTACCAAGTACCTATCAATAGTTAATTGGATTATACTTCAACCAAAAGAATATTTTGAATGCAGCAACATATATGAGAATCTCCCTGGCTTCTATTAAGATAGACATAAAAAAGATTTGCAAAAATATAAAACAGTGCTGCCCTTTTCACTACTTTGTTTTACAAAATACAATTATTTTAATAAATTTCTGTTGTTTATACTATGACAATTATTCACAATAACTAAATTTACTATTGTTATTCTTAATTTTCATAAATAAAAATTTATACTTATGTTTTAATATTAAATATGGGAGATAACGATAGACAAAACCTAAATAAACAAAATGTTTTAAGAGTCCTCAATGAGTTTTAAGGGTGTAAACTTGTACTGAGTGTCATACTTTTGAGAACTATTCAATTAGATGGATGGTAGTCAAATTTTTGTTCTGCCTCAATAAATTCACACATACCATGTCTAAATTAAATCCCATAAGCCATCAAAAAACTTGCTACTTTTCAGTGATATCAATTTTCTGTCCCCTTACTTCAAATGTTTAAAAACTAAATATTTTTAGTTCAAATTATTTAGCATTATATTTTGTTATGATGATTACTATTTTATTCAGAGCTAATAATTGACTTATGGTATCTAGGAAAGAAAAGATTTATATACTAATATTTAGTCTTTTTGAACTTAGGCAGTGCTTCAGCACTATACGATTTGTTCTCTTATCATAGTAAACAGTTATATTATATCCCTTAGGTGTTTGCCAACAATGAGGAAGTAATTATAGAAGACAACAAAGAGCATATATAATATTTACGTAGTGTCACTTGTTTTTCCCATTTGGGATATCAATATTTTAATAATCATATTGACATATTGACTCATGACCCTGGATCATGAGTCAACTGAGCTAAAAAAGAGAGTTTAAAGTGGAGACAGAGTTTATACACCAAATGTATAAAATTTCTTAAAAGTATACATCCTGGAACTATAAAGAAAGAGCAAACACACCACTACCAGAAGTTAAGCCAGCAGTGATCTTCTTGCTTTTAACCTCATATATGTTCTTTATGGTATTTTATATCCTTCCAACATTATTTTGTAAAATAATAATATCTGCTGTGTTATTTACATTGTTTGTAAAATTTGGGGCTAAAAAATAAATACCTAATTGTACAGAGATAATTTTTTTTTCAAAAAGTGGAAATATTCTTTGTAATATATATTGGAGTAATTAATAATTATACATACATATCTTTTATTTTTGAGAATTGCATTTCACCATTTGTTCTATTTATTCAGGTTTTATAAATACTTTAAATGCAATTTTCAAATAAATTTAAATTATTAAAATACTTAAAATAATAATGATGAAAGAGGCCATAAGAAAAGTACAATGGTTTGGATCAATTTATATTATTGTAAACATACTTTTTAAAATAGAAAACTGAGATAAATAATGAAAAGCCAAAGAGAAAACTGACTATTTGATAGGCAGAGGAACCAGGAATCAAATTGCCAACATCCACTGTATCATCAAAAAAGCAAGAGAGTTCCAAAAGAACATATATTTCTGCTTTATTGACTATGCCAAAGCCTTTGACTGTGTGGATCACCATAAACTGTGGAAAATTCTGAAAGAGATGGAAATACCAGACCACCTTGAGAAACCTATATGCAGGTCAGGAAGCAACAGTTAGAACTGGACATGGAGCAACATACTGGTTCCAATTAGGAAAAGGAGTATGTCAAGGCTGTATATTCTCACCTTGCTTATTTAACTTATATGCAGAGTACATCATGAGAAACGCTGGGCTAGAAGAAGTACAGGCCGGAATCAAGATTACCAGGAGAAATATCAATAACCTCAGATATGCAAATGATACCACCCTTATGGCAGAAAGTGAAGAGGAGCTAAAAAGCCTCTTGATGAAAGTGAAAGAGGAGAGTGAAAAAGTTGGCTTAAAGTTCAACATTCAGAAAACGAAGATCATGGCATCTGGTCCCATCACTTCATGGCAAATAGATAGGGAAACAGTGGAAACAGTGTCAGACTTTATTTTCTTGGGGTCCAAATTCACTGCAGATGGTGATTGCAGCCCTGAAATTAAAAGATGCTTACTCCTTGGAAGGAAAGTTATGACCAACCTAGATAACATATTCAAAAGCAGAGATATTACTTTGCCATCAAAGGTCCGTCCATTCAAGGCTATGGTTTTTCCAGTGGTAAACGAAGAATTGATGCTTTTAAACTGTGGTGTTGGAGAAGACTCTTGAGAGTCCCTTGGACTGCAAGGAAATCCAACCAGTCCATTCTAAAGGAGATCAGTCCTGGGTGTTCTTTAGAGGGACTGATGCTAACGCTGAAACTCCAATTCTTTGGCCACCTCATGCGAAGAGTTGACTCATTGGAAAAGACTCTGATGCTGGGAGGGATTGGGGGCAGGAGGAGAAGGGGACGACAGAGGATGAGATGGCTGGATGGCATCACCGACTCAATGGACATGAGTTTGAGTGAACTCTGGGAGTTTGTGATGGACAGGGAGGCCTGGCATGCTGCAGTTCATGGGGTCACAAAGAGTTGGACAGGACTGAGCGACTGAACTGAACTGAACTGAAGACAAATAAATTTCAATTTTATAAAAACAACCAATATATCAATGCATTATTATTTATTCTTTTTCATATTATAGATTATAATTACGTAGTGATTTTCCCCTTTGTATTGTATACTTCTGCATTTTGCTAAATACATATAGACATGTAATTGCCACTGTAACCAAAAATAAAACAGTCCATCAATCCTACCTACCTTCACTCCAGCTTTTCCTTAGCTCTTTATGTTTAGGGTTTCAACACTCTTAGTCTCTTTCAACCACTGATCTGCTTCCAGTTCCTATAGTTTTGCTTTGTCCAGAATGTCATATAATTGAACCTGATCCCACACTCAGATCTTATAGTCTTTTCTGTTTGTTGTCTATCATTTAGCATAATGAATTTGAGATTTATCCAGGTGGTTGTCTTTTCATTGCTGAGCAGTATTCAATTTTGTGGACTTATAATTTTGTTCATCTCTTCACCAATTGAAGGAAACTTGAATTACCTCAAATTGGGGGGCAGTTACAAACAATGACACTATACAGAACTGTGTAAGATTTTCCATGAACAAAAGTGTTCATTTAAGTTTGCTAAAAACTTGTTAGTAAGATTGGTTGGGAATTTATGTTTAACATTATGAAATATTTATGTAGTATATATAATTGATGTTTTCTTTTGTGCTACCCTACTGATCAATGTTATTGAGCATCTTATATAATTTTTTTTTTTTTTTTGCTATCCATAAATCTTACTGGGTAAGTGTCTCTTCAAATATTTTGCCATTTTGATTGGATTTTGTTTTCACATTCTTGAGTCTTAAAAATTTTTTATGTGTCCAATGTCAGTCCACTCTAGTATTCTCACCTGAAAAATGCCGTTGATAGAGGAGCCTGGTGGGTACAGCCCACAGGGTTACAAAGAATCAGACATGACTGAGTGACTAAGCAAGCATAAATGCCAGTCTGTGTTTTGGCTCTTCATTCATTTAATGGTGTTTATCAAAGAGTATTTAAACGTAATGAAATAAAATTTCTCAGTTTTTGAGATAGTGCTTTTGGTGTTGATTTTATTAAATATTTTCATAAGCAAGAGGAAAAATTCTCTCCAATATTTTTTATAAACTATAATTTTACACTTTATATTTCAATCCATGATCCATTTTTGGTTATTTTTGTGTAAACTTTTTAGAAGAAAATCCCTGCAACTTGGCTATGACAAATATTCCTACGTGTAATACCAAAGGAGAGCATGATCTATAAGAGAAACTTTGATAAATTTGAGTTTATAAAAAATAAAACATCCTGTTCTTTGGTAAACAATTTTAAGAAAAATAGCAAAACAGTGAGTGGGAGAAAATATTTGTGTATCATGTAAAAGACTTGTAATCAAAATACATTTTAAAGCTCTTAGAATAATGATTAGAAAAAAACAGCAAAATTAAAAAAAATGAACAATTTACTAGTGATAAACCAATGGCAAATAAACCCATGAAAAGATTCTTAGTATCATTACACCTTCAGTTCAGTTCAGTTCACTTCAGTCACTCAGTTGAGTCCGACTCTTTGTGACCCCATGAATCACAGCACGCCAGGCCTCCCTGTCCATCACCAACTCCCAGAGCTCACTCAAACTCATGTCCATCGAGTTTGTGATGCCATCCAGCCATCTCATCCTCTGTCATCCCCTTCTCCTCCTGCCCCCAATCCCTTCCAGCATCAGGGTCTTTTCCATTGAGTCAACTCTTTGGCATGAGGCCAAAGTATTGAAGTTTCAGCTTCAGCATCAGTCCTTCCAATGAACAACCAGGACTGATCTCTTTCAGGATGGACCGGTGGATCTCCTTGCAGTCCAAGGGACTCTCATGAGTCTTCTCCAACACCACAGTTCAAAGGCATCAATTCTTTGGCGCTCAGCCTTCTTCACAGTCCAACTCTCACATCCATACATGACCACTGGAAAAACCATAGCCTGGACTAGATGGACCTTTGCTGGCAAAGTAATATCTCTGCTTTTCAATATACTATCTAGGTTGGTCATAACTTTCCTTCCAAGGAGTAAGCATCTTCTAATTTCATGGCTGCAGTCACCATCTACAGTGATTTTGGACCCCAAGAAAATAATTTCTAACACTGTTTCCCCATCTATTTCCCATGAAGTGATGGGACCTGATGCCATGATCTTTGTTTTCTGAATGTTGAGCTTTAAGCCAACTTTCTCACTCTCCTCGTTCTCTTTCATCAAGAAGCTTTTTAGTTCCTCTTCACTTTCTGCCATAAGAGTGGTGTCATCTGCATATCTGAGGTTATTGATATTTCTCCTGGCAATCTTGATTCCAGCTTGTGCTTCTTCCAGCCCAGAGTTTCTCATGATGTACTCTTCATAGAAGTTAAATAAGCAGGTGACAATATACAGCCTTGATGTACTCCTTTTCCTATTTGGAACCAGTCTGTTGTTCCATGTTCAGTTCTAACTGTTGATTCCTGACCTGCATACAGGTTTCTCAAGAGGCAGATCAGGTGGTCTGGTATTCTATATCTTTCAGAATTTTCCACAGTTTATTGTGATCCACACAGTCAAAGGCTTTGGCATAGGCAATAAAGCAGAAATAGATGTTTTTCTGGAACTCTCATGCTTTTTTGATGATCCAGCGTATGTTGGCAATTTGATCTCTGGTTCCTCTGCCTTTTCTAAATCAAGCTTGAACATCTGGAAGTTCATGGTTCATGTATTGCTGAAGCCTGGCTTGGAGAATTTTGAGCATTTCTTTACTAGCATGTGAGATGAGTGCAATTGTGTGGTAGTTTGAGTTTTCTTTGGCATTGCCTTTATTTGGGATTGGAATGAAAACTGACCTTTTCCAGTCCTGTAGCCACTGCTGAGTTTTCCAAATTACACCTTAGTGCTATTCTAATTAAATTTAAAAAAATTATCTCACAATTATTAGGATATTTAAAATTAAAAATGTCTAAATTAAAATTGAACATAGCAAATATTGGCAAGGATATGGAGTAACTGCAACTGTATATACTGGTAAGAATGTAAAATGATAAATAAAAGAACTTTGAAAATTGACTGTTTCTCAAATAATAAAACATACACTGTCACATGACCTACCCATCAATTCTTGGGCTATTACCCAATAAAAAAGAAAGTTTCTACCCATAAAGAAACTTGTACATGAATATTCATGGCAGGTACATTTTTGGCAACGAAATTTAAAAATAATCTGACTGTCCATGTAAATATGTGTACATGTGGTATATCCATACAGACAAAAAGGGTTACATATTATGTAATTCCATTTATATAAATTTCTAGATGATGCCAACTAATCTGTAGTGACAGAAAGCAGATCACTAGTTTCCTTGTGATGGTGGTACAAGACACAGGACGAACCAGTGTCGGCAAATTAGAAAGGGGCATGCATAAATGAGGCTTCCGTGGTGGCTCAGACAGTAAAGCATCTGTCTGCAATGCAGGAGACCTGGGTTAGGAAGATTCCCTGGAGAAGGAAATGGCAGCCCACTCCAGTTCTCTTGCCTGGAAAATCCCATGGATGGAGGAGCCTGGTAGATTACGGTCCATGGCTCTCAACGAGTTGGACACAACTGAGCGACTTCACTTTCACTTTCATGCATAAATGTGGGGAATGAAAGATATATTCATGTCTCAATTGTAGTGATGATTTCACGGATGTATACAAATGTCAAAACTTATCAAATTTTTCAACTTTAGTATAAGCAGCTTTTATTTGACATCTATATTTCAGTAAATTTGTTTAAAAAATGGAACATGAACAATAAATGCATATTTATTTTTCTACATCCACTCTTAGAAAATTCTTATTATAATAAACTAGAATCCTACTAAAAATGACAGTTAATATGCTCATTTTCTCAATATCGTCCTGTGATTTCCCAAAGCATTCAAAGTTGTTCAGTAGCCTAAAATTTCCTACATCATTAGTTCTCAATATACTGAACCCTAGGATAAGTTTCAGAAACTTGTAAGGATTTTTGTATGGCTAATTGTTGTGAATAGCTGGCCCTTAGTGGGATGTTAATGGTTTACAATCAGGAAAGTCCTGCAAAATACATTTTTCTCATATTTATAACATTTTAATTTTCTGGTAGGCATTCATCAAGATAAAAATTCTTGAAATTAAAATTCAACTCATTTTTAAATAATCACTAAGTTTTTTTTAGACAGTTTTAATATAAAACATATATTTACATGTAAATCTCATAAAATATAGGAAAGTTGCATTTTTGCTTTGTTTAAAATTTTTCTTTTTTTAACCATTAAAAAAAAAATCACATTACAGTAAATAGCCCCAGGCATCTAAGTTATTTCGATTATCAACACAAAAGCTTGCTAGAGTTCTATATTTATAACTGTCACATTCACATTTACTCTACAAAGAGATGCATACATCTGATTCCAGCATCACATCTTCTATAGTAGTCATGTGCGTGTTGAACTCTTCAGTCATGTCTGACACTTTGTGACCCTATGAACTGTAGCTTGCCAGGCTCCTGTGTCCGTGGGATTCTCTATGCAAGAATACTGGAGTGCATTGCCATTCCATGTCTAGGGGATCTTCCCAACCCAGGGATCAAGCCCCATGTCTCCTACGTTAGCAAGGAGACACCACCTGGGAAGCCCAACTCCCTGAACATTTACCCATTGAACTGCACATCATTTAATAATAATCTCACATTAATTTCATTTTTATAGTAATGTCAGGTGTTGCATATTGGTTTCTCAAGGAGAAAAAAAATCCTGTCTTGAGTTGGAATTTAAGGTTTAAGCTGTTTATTAAGTAATATTCTTGAAATACAAATCTGCAAGTAAAGAATGCAGCAAGACTGAACAGAGAGTAGTTCTGTAGTACAAGTTGAAGGAAGGAGAAAGGGACAACAGAGGATGAGATGGCTGTATGGTATCACCAACTCAACAGACATGAGTTTGAGCAAATTCTGACAGATGGGAAGGACAGGGAAGCCTGGCATCCTGCAGTCCATGGGGTCGCAAAGCATTGAAGATGACTGAGTGACTGAACAACAAAACTAAAGGTAACTTGGCCCTGTACCCTCAGAAGTTCTGTAGCTAGACTATTGCTCAGAGTTAGACCCACAGGCCAGCATATTCAGGCCTCTGTTTATCACTGGTTGTGAGCTGTCATGGTGTTCTCTATGGTTGAGAGCACTGCCTTACCTTTGAGTAGTGTCTTACACAGAGAATAAATAGTGCTTTCTCTGGGCCTGCCTCCTAGAGTATGGGAAGCTTTGTGTTTCCAAAATCAGCTTAGATTTAGAGACATACTTTTGCATCTGATTGTATGTGCAAGTTGTATTCTACAATGGAAATGTCTGGAGCTGGTCCCAGCTCAACAACTTTTGACATCCATTGCCAGAAGTTTGTGATGGGTTGGAAATCATATCTTTTCTTTTACTGAGATGGTCTGCCTCTGGGAACAGTTTAGAAAGATGGATTTTATGTTAGGTGAAAGTACTTGAATCAAAAAGCCTAGAGGTTTGTGAAAACAAAGTAACAACAACCAAAAAATCCATATTGTTACTGTCAACAGTAAAATTAGTCACATATACCTATAATTCCATGAGATCTTGGGATATAGAAGACCCAATTTTTAAGTCTTTGGTTGGTAAAAAGGCAATTTCTAAGGATGTTTGTATGCAGGGGCTCCCAATCAATGTGAGATGCCTATTGATTAGTTGGTATAGAGAATTTGTTTAAATTTTTAGATATCAGTTGTGCTATATGCTACATATAAAGAAATCAGCTTATTTACAATTGTTATCTGCAAATATAATGGTTTATTTATTGTTATGTATTAGAATTACACCCCAGTTATATAACTTTGGGTTAGTTCTCATCCTAGAAAAGGCAGTACTTAGAAGGCATGATATGCAATGTAAGAATTTATTTTTCTTTTGTTCTTTTTTACATTTTCTGGTAAAGATGAGCAATACAAAAATGTTATGAATGTAATTAAATATTTGGGCACCCACTAACAGTTTATGATGTCTGAAGGTTTACTTAGCCTGTTGGTGGTATACTTTAAGATAATTAAAATACCTCTGTGGAAGGATGTCAAATGTGTATGACCTTTCTTGAGTCAAGCATATTGGTTGTTGTGTCCTGGATATGTATAGAAAGGAAGGTGTTAGCAATGTCAAAGACTGCATCCAAGTGCCAGTAAAGGCAGCAAAATATTCGGTCACTATAGGTTTAGCAATAGACATGTTCTTGTTAAAGCTTTGGTAGTTTACAGTGCAGTGCCAACAGCAATGCCTTCCAGAAAACAATGCATGATACCAAACATCTATAAATCTTATTTTAAAAAACAATAATTTTTTTCTCCCTGACTCCTTAGTTCATTATGTATATTTGGGCACTGTAGGTACTACAGATGTTCTTGGCCATGCATTCATGTAACCATTCTAGGTGCTAATGGTAGGGTTATAGTGAATACATTCAATCTGTGTATTTAAACACCTGCATCTGCAGAATATCCATATAAATTACATAGACTCTCTAAAAAAGACAAGCATAGTCCTTGAAAATGATAAGAAACAAGTAACAGCCATTTTTATAACCATGATTAGAAGCTTGTAAGTTTCAATACATAGTAAGCTCACAAAGTTATTTAAGGTTCCTTGGACTGCAAGGAGATCCAACCAGTCAATCCTAAAGGAAATCAATCCTGAATATTCACTGGAAGGACTGATGCTGAAGCTGAAACTCCAATACTTTGGCCACCTGATATCAAGAACTGACTCATTTGAAAAGACCCTGATGCTGGGAAAGACTGAAGGCAGGAGGAGAATGGAACGACAGAGCATGAGATGGTTGAATGGCATCACCAACTCGATGGACATGAGTTTGAGCAAACTCCAGGAGTTTGTGATGGACAGGGAGGCCTGGTGTGCTGCACTCCATGGGGTCACAAAGACTCGGACACAACTGAGCAGCTGAACTGAACTGAATTGGAAAGGCAATGGAAAATTGAGCTTCAGCCCTAGTCCTTGTCGCTGTCACTTGCTTTGGATCTTAAAAGGAAAATAAGTTCTCTATTTTCACATTGGCCTATCTGTTTATATGGGCTTATGTCTAGTGGAAGTAGTCACATCTATTCCTGACTTAACAGTGGGTTATCTGCACTTTTGTTTTTCACCATCTTTGTAACTCAGCTTTTAGTTGAGCTCATCAAGTAATGTTTAAGTTCCTGTTAGGACTCAAAATATTCTGCACATGGGTACATAGGCATGAAGCACTATTGTCATTTGTTATTAATGTAAAGTGAAACTGATTGGAGAAACTCAGAGGAAAGGGAGACACCAAAGCATAGATGATTTTGAAGATCAAAGTATCCTAAAGTAGGTTAGTAGGGGCTGGACATAGCTGGAAAATCACAGAAAAAATGTCGTGAAACAGAGTCTGCCCTATGATAATTTACATTTTTATGTAGGAGATTTGAAAGGAGAATAGGGAACATGTATTCAACCATGTAATGATTAGAGCTTCCTGGTCAAGGAGAAGACTTTGTTAGGATTCAGTTGCTAGTATTATCCAAGAGTCATATATTCTTTTGAGTTAGACTTTTCTTAAGCCATCCATATTTGCCTCTTTTTTATTAAAAAGTTATATTAGTTTATGAAACTATATATTTATCATAGTGATGCTTGTAAAGTATCAATAGGATGGAAAAAAGCTAATGTCCCATTGTAGAATTTCATTTAATTTTTTTTAAATTAAAGTATATCTTAACAATGAACTATCTCCACCTACTGATCTGTATAATTACCACTATATGAATTAATGTGAAGAAACAAGGGTCAGTGCCATCTGTCTTTCTGTTTTTTGTAACCAGATCTAATGGTAAAGAAAATGATTAAAGAGATAGATGTATAGATATCTGGAAAATATCAAAGCACATCTGAAATGTAGGTGGATTTGAAAAAAAGAAAGAGGAATGTGGATGTGGGAGAAATATTTACTTTTAATTGAATATGCTTTCTATGATAAGAATTTTTTAACCAGTTTAATGCACTGTTTTATTAAGAAATTTCCTACACTACTGGTAGCAATGTAACTTGGTATAGCCACTATGGAGGACAGTATGCAGGTTCCTTTAAAAACTAAAAATAGAGCTGCCATATGATTCAGTAATCTCACTTCTGGACATATATATGGAGAAAACTTAATTCAAAAAGATGCATGCATCCCAGTGTTCATTGTAGCACTATTTACGATAGCTAAGACATGGAAGCAACCTGAATGTTCATCAACATATGAATGGATAAAGAAGATGAGGCACCTATATATAATGGAATATTACTCAGCCATCAGAAGGAATGAAATAATGTAATTTGCAACAACATAGATTATCATACTAAGTGAAACGAATCATACAGAGAATGAGAAATATATGATATCACTTACGTGTGGAATCTCACAAATGATACAAATGAACTTATTTACAAAAAAGAAACAGACTCATAGACTTTGAAAGTAAACTGATGGTTAACCAAAAGGGGAAAAGTGGAGGGAGAGGGATAAATTAGGAGGTTGAGATTAACATATACACTCTCTATTACATATAAAACAGATAGTCAATGAGGACCTACTGTGTAGCACAGAGAACTCTAATCAGTACTCTTTAATAATCTATTTGGGAAAAGAATCTGAAAAAGCATAGATGTATAACTGAATCACTGTGTTGTACACCTAAAACTACTAATAATATAGCATAGTAAATCAACTATAATCCAATATAAAATAACTTTTTTGAAAAAAAATTGCCTAGATCTTTATTTCTAATATCATTCTATTGATATTAATAGAACATTTATTATAAACATTTCCTATAAAAAGAAATGTTTCAATGGAAAAAAATAGATGACTCTAGGGCTGCGGCACAGAAAAATCAAAGATGAACGTGAAGCATCTTGCAGTGTAACAAAATAAGGAAGTAAAAGTGATTTGGGTATTTTATTTTATTTTTAATTGTAGTATAATTGCTTTACAATGTGGTGTTAATTTCTGCTGTACAACAATGTGAATCAGCTGTATGTGTATATATATCCCCTCCCTCTGACACGGGTATTTTAAATGGTTGGTGTATTTTAAAGGGACAGAGGAGCCACGTTAAGGAAACTCTGTCAAGGCTATGGTTTTTCCAGTGGTCATGTATGGATATGAGAGTCAGACTATAAAGAAAGCTGAGCACCGAAGAATTGATGCTTTTGAACTGTGGTGTTAGAGAAGACTCTTGAGAGTCCCTTGGACTACACGGAGATCCAACCAGTCATCCTAAAGGAGATCAGTCCTGGTTGTTCATTGGAAGGACTGATGTTGAAGCTGAAACTTCAATACTTTGGCCACCTCATGTGAAGGGTTGACTCATTGGAAAAGACCCTGATGCTGGGAGGGATTGGGGGCAGGAGGAGAAGGGGACGACAGAGGATGAGATGGCTGGATGACATCACCAACTTGATGGACATGAGTTTGGGTTAACTCCGGGAGTTGGTGATGGACAGGGAGGCCTGGTGTTCTGCGATTCATGGGGTCACAAAGAGTGGGACATGACTGAGCGACTGAACTGACTGACTGCCTGAGTGGTAAAAGCTAGAACATTTTGAGCAATAAAATAATTAACATAATATTGGATTATATGCTGAAGCTGAAGCTGCAAGACTTTGGCCACCTGATATGAAGAGCCAGCTCATTGGAAAATACCTTAATGCTGGGAAAGATTGAAGGTAGAAGAGAAGAGGGCAGTGGGGGATGAGACGGTTGGGTGACATCACCAACTCAGTACACTTGAGCGTGGGCAAACTCCAGGAGTTGGTGAGGGAAGGAAGCCTGCCCTGCTGCAGTCCATGGGGTTGCAAAGAGCTGGACACAACTTAGGGGCTGAACAACAATAACAACAAGGAAATTCATATTAATAATGAATAATGGTGCATCAATATTAGTTCATTAGGTGTTCATGGTAATCTTGTTTTACTAATGAACTAATATTGATGCACTATTATTATACATCAGTATGTATTATACACCATACATCAGGATGGTATGATGTTAATAGGAAGAGCTGGATGTGGGGGATATAGAAACTCTGTACTAACTTGTAACTTCTCTATAAATCTCAAACTATTCTAAGATGAAATTTTATTTTTCAAAAAGAACAAAAAATAGGAATGATATTAAAGCTGAAATTTCAAAATGTGCATGTGTGTACTGTCTCAGAAGTTGTGTCTGACTCTTTGCAACCCTATGGACTGAACTTGCCAGGCTCCTCAATCCATGGAATTCTCCAGGCAAGAATACTGGACTGGGTGCCATGCCCTCCTCCAAGGGATTTTCCTAACCCAAGGGCCTGACTTGCATTTGCAGGCAGGATCTTTACCACTAGCACCACCTATTTCAAAATAGATAAAACAATTGTGCACACCAATAGATTCTTTTGTGTTTTACATTTATAAAACTATATTATACATTTTTATCTTAAATATGTTCAATAAAAAATCAGTATATTCAAAGGATAAAATACCATCAGTAATAAAATAAGCAATAGTTGCATGCACATATGGTTTCTTTCTCTGTATAAATGTGGTTTTACATTGATGAAAGAAATCAAAGATGACACAAATGATGGAGAAATATGCCATGTTTGTGGATTAGAAGAATAAATATACTGAAAATGAGCATACTACCCAAAGCAATCTATAGATTCAATGCAATCTCTATCTAGCAACCAATGGTTTCTTTCACAGAACTAGAACAAATAATTTCACAATTTGTACAGAAACACACACAAAAAAACCTTGAATAGTCAAAGCAATCTTGATAAAGAAGATTGGAACTGGAAGAATCAACCTTCCTGACTTCAGATATACTACAAACCTACAGTCATCAAGACAGTTTAGCACTGGCACAAAGACAGAAATATAAATCAATGGAACAAAATAGAAAGCTCAGCATTATTCTATCCATAATGCTTTAATGGACAGAAAGCATTAAATCCATGCACCTAGGAACACCTTATCTTTGACAAAGAAGGCAAAAATATACAATGGAGAAAAGACAATCTCTTTAACAAATGGTTCTGGGAAAACTGGTCTACCGTGTGAAAAAGAATGAAACTAGAACACTTTTTAACACCATACATGAAAATAAACTTAAAATGGATTAAAGATCTAGACCTAAGACCAGAACCTATAAAACTATTAAAGGAAAACACAGGCAGAAAACTTTCTGACATAATCACAGCAAGATCCTCTATAAGCCACCTCCCAGAGAAATGGAAATTAAAAAAAATAAATAAATTGGACCTTATTAAACTTAAAAGTTTTTGCACAATGAAGGAAAGGTGAAAGACAGCCTTCAGAATGGGAGAAAATAATAGGAAATGAAAAAACTGACAAAGAATCAATCTCCAAAATATACAAGCAGCTCATTCAGCTCAGTACCAGGAAAACAATACAACCAAAAAATGGGCCAAAGAACTAAACAGGCATTTCTCCAAAGACATATAGATGGCTAATAAACACATGAAAAGATGCTCAACATCACTCATTATACAGAGGAGTGCAAATCAAAATCACATTGAGGTTTCATCCCATGCCGGTCAGAATGGCCACCATCAAAAAGTCTATAAACAATAAATGCTGGAGAGATTGTAGAGAAAAAGGAACACTCTTACACTGTTGGTGGGAAGACAACCTAGTACTGCCACTATGGAGAACAGTGTGGAGCACTTTCCATTCCTTAAAAAACTGGGAATAAAACTGCATATGACCCAGCAATCCCACTGCTGGGCATACAAACTGTTCAGTTCAGTTCAGTTGCTCAGTGGTGCCCGACTCTTTGTGACCCCATGAACCACAGCACGCCAGGCCTCCCTGTCCATGACCAACTCCTGGAGTCCACCCAAACAGTCCACTGAGCCTGTGATGACATCCAACTATCTCATCCTCTGTTGTCCCCTTCTCCTCCTGCCCTCAATCTTTCCCAGCATCAGGGTCTTTTTAAATGAGTCAGCCCTTATCAGGTGGCCAAAGTATTGGAGTTTCAGCTTCAACATCAGTCCTTCCAATGAACACTCAGGACTGATCTCCTTTAGGATGGACTGGTTGGATCCCCTTGCAGTCCAAGTGACTCTCAAGAGTCTTCTCCAACACCATAGTTCAAAAGCATTAATTCTTCAGTGCTTAGCTTTTTTATAGTCCAACTCTCACATCCATACATAACCACTGGAAAAACTATAGCCTTGACTAGATGGACCTTTGTTGGCAAAGTAATGTCTCTGCTTTTGAATATGCTGTCTAGTTTGGTCATAAGTTTCCTTCCAAGGAGTAAGCATCTTTTAATTTCATGACTGCAGTCACCATCTGCAGTGATTTTGGAGCCCCAAAAAATAAAGTCAGCCACTGTCTCCATTGTTTCCCCATCTATTTGGCATGAACTGATGGGGCCAGCTGCCATGATCTTAGTTTTCTGAGTGTTGAGCTTTAAGCCAACTTTTTCACTCTCCTCTTTCACTTTCATCAAGAGGGTCTTTAGTTCTCCTTCACTTTCTGCTATAAGGGTGGTGTCATCTGCATATCTGAGGTTATTGATATTTCTGCCAGCAGTCTTGATTCCAGCTTGTGCTTCCTCCAGCCTAGCATTTCTCATGATGTACTCTGCATATAAGTTAAATAAGCAGGGTGACAACATACAGCCTTGACGTACTCCTTTCCCTGTTTGGAACCAGTCTGTTGTTCCATGTCCAGTTCTAATTGTTGCTTCCTGACCTGCATACAGATTTCTCAAGAGGCAGGTCAGGTGGTCTGGTATTCCCTTTTTTCAGAAGTTTCCATACACACCAAGAAAACCAGAATTGAAGGAGACACATGTTTATTGTAGCACTGTTTACAGTAGCTAGGATATGGAAACAATCTAGATGTCCATCAGCAGAGGAATGGATAAAGAATTTGTGGTATATATACACAATGGAATATTCCTCTGCTATACAAAAGAACACATTTGAGTCTAATTTGAGTTCTAATGAGGTGGATGAAACTGAAGCCTATTATACAGAGGAAGTAAGTCAGAAAGAAAAACACTAATATAGTATTAATGCATATATATAGAATTTAGAAAGATGATAGCAATGAACTTATATACAAGGCAGCAAAAGAGACACAGATGTAAAGAACAGACTTTTGGACTCTGTGGGAGAAGGCGAGGGTGGTATGATTTGAGAGAATAGTATTGAAAAATGCATATTAGCATATGTAAAATAGACGGCCGGTGCAATTTTGATGCATAAAGCACAGCAGTCAAAGCTGGTGCTCTGGGACAAACCAGAGGGATGAGGTGGGAAGGGAGGTGAGAGGGGGTTCAGGATGGGGAGACACATGTGCATCCGTTTGTGATTCATGTCAATACATGGCAAAAACCACCACAATACTGTAAAAAAAAAAAAAAATTATGCTCCAGTTAAAATTAGCTAATTAAAAAAATAAATAAAAAGCATTACACCTTTAAAAAAATGTTTTTAGTAAAATCTGCAGGATGGTTTATAATATAAAGAAGACTGAATATTATTGAGATTATTTTTTGAAATTAAAATGAATTTGCTTATTTTTTCCTCAAGGCTTGATCAAAATATGTCATTTTATTCTTTAACAGAACATATTGTATTTAATTCAAAATACTTATTTTTTTGCTATTGTGACTTAAAACAGCTCAGCACTTGATGCTGATTTTCCTGTGTAACAACCATATTGTAGATAGAATGCTGGCTCTCTGACAATACAAACACTTCACAGCTGAGAAATTTAAAACAAACTAAGAAATCAAAGTTTTCAAATATACCAAAGTTTAAAGAGTTCAGAGATTTGAGGCATACTCTCACTCTATTGTAATTCTAGAATATTCTTATATTTCCTTATAAATTAAAAATCTTTCACCATTAAAATTCAAACATTATTGAAAAGTAGGTTCAAATTATGCTTGTGTAAAATAACTTCATACTTTTCTGTGGCATATATGAGTGAAAGTTTTCATATACACACACCCACACCAGTGCATATGAACATACAATCTTTTGACACATTATGCCTTAAACTATTACTTAGTACAAGGTTTATATAAGTTTGTTTAATTTCTTAAGGTATCCCTACTGGAGTTTGGGGGCAGTTATAACTTCGTGGAACTATAGAAAGGCAGCTATCTACATTCTATCTTGAATTCTATCGTAGAAAAAGCAGGTGAATCTACTTTCTTGAACTGCATGTTAAGAAAACCTGAATAAGAGCACTCAAATATTGAGCGGTTTATTTTTATATCTTGAAGAAGTCCAGGTGTAGGTAGTTCAGAGCTCAATCAGTAACCCAATGAAGTCATAAATATCTCAAGGCTATTCTATGTTTCTTCTTTGTCATTCTTAGTGTTGATTTTCATTTTCATGTCTGAAAGATATTTTTTTCTTCTGACCTAGCATATTCCAGGCAGAAAGAAAGTTAGGTGGGAAAAGAATGAAGAGGCCAGCTGACAATCCAGTTCCCCTTTAACAGACTTTAAAAAGCAACCCCTCCCACACTACACAACCCAACCCTCATGACTGTCATTTATGGCAATGTTAAGGCCTGTCACATAAGTTCTTCTAATTATAAAGGAAGTCAGATGCTCAGATATTTTTACTAAAAACAGTAATTAAATCATCATTCTCATAGTTAGCAAAGAAAAGGAGACACAATACAGGATGGGCAGCTGCCAGTATCTGCCACAAGAAGTATCTCTTATTGAAAGCACTATAGTTCAAGGTTTGTTTCCATGAGGTTTTTTTTTTTTTTTCCCCAAAAAATATAATTGACATATATTAAATTATACAACATAATGCTTTGATATTTGTATTCATTGCAAAATGATCACCACACTTAGTTAACAGACATCACCATACCTTGTTATATATTTTTTTTCCTTGTGATAAAACTTTGAAGATCTAATCTCTTAGCAACTTTCAAATATATGATATAGTATTATTAACAATAGTCAACATGCTGTATATTACATCCCATGACTTATTTATTAACTGGAAGTTTACTTTTTGACATCCTTCACCCATTTTTCCCACCCCTAATCCTCTGAACTCTCAGTGGCCCTCAAGTTCTAAATCAGTGTTGTTTAAATTTTCTGAGATTTGGTTTTAGATTAATAATTTGTGAGGTTATGCTCCAGAAATTAGAGATATGTATTTTACATACTTTTCTTCATTTAATCCTTCCAGAAAACATTGTAAAATTTAAGTACACTTATCTCTATATTTTACAGTGAAGAACATTGAGATTAAGTAGTCAAGTAAGATCTCAGAGTAAGATAATTAGAAGGGAGGTAACCCAAAAACTTTACCTAAAATTGTCTGAGATGTAGGATCACCCTGGGTATATGGAAAGAAGACAGGAAGATTCTTCTCAAGTTCTTTGAAACACATGATACCTATACTTGTTTTCAACTTAGAAATATGTCCTCAGCAAAGGAAAAGCACACAAAGGAGAACTTCATGGGAAAGCATGAACAAGAAGAGGCCACAGGAAAAAGTGCTCTGAGAAAACTATGACAGTGATGGCAAAGCCCATGTCTTTAAAATCATTAATTCAAACATTTTTTCCTTACTAAGTTTGGTTGAACTTTTAGACTTACCTATTACTAAAACTGTCCAGTTGAGCTATTCCAAATCCTGAAAGACGATGCTGTGAAAGTGCTGCATTCAATATGCAAGCAAATTTGGAAAACTCAGCACAGGCCATAGGACTGGAAAAGGTGTTTTCAATCCAATCCCAAAGAAAGGAAATGCCAAAGAATTCTCAAACTAACGCACAATTGCACTCATCTCACACACTAGTAAAGTAATGCTCAAAATTCTCCAAGCCAGGCTTCAGCAATATGCGAACCATGAACTTCCTGATGTTTAAGCTGGTTTTAGAAAAGGCAGAGGAACCAGAGATCAAATTGCCAACATCTGCTGGATCATGGAAAAAGCAAGAGAGTTCCATAAAAACATGTATTTCTGCTTTATTGACTATGCCAAAGCCTTTGACTGTGTGGATCACAATAAACTGTGAAAAATTCTGAAAGAGATGGGGATACCAGACCACCTGATCTGCCTCTTGAGAAATTTGTATGCAAGTCAGGAAGCAACAGTTAGAACTGGACATGAAACAACAGACTGGTTCCAAATAGGGAAAGGAGTAGGTCAAGGCTGTATATTGTCACCCTGTTTATTTAACTTATATGCAGAGTACATCATGAGAAACGCTGGGCTGGAAGAAGCACAAGCTGGAATCAAGATTGCTGGGAGAAATATCAATAACCTCAGATATGCAGATGACACCACCCTTATGGCAGAAAGGGAAGAGGAACTAAAGGGCTTCTTGATGAAAGTGAAAGTGGAGAGTGAAAAAGTTGGCTTAAAGCTCAATATTCAGAAAACAAAGATCATGGCATCAGGTCCCATCACTTCATGGGAAATAGATGGGGAAACAGTGGAAACAGTGTCAGACTTTATTTTTCTGGGCTCCAAAATCACTGCAGATGGTGACTGCAGCCATGAAATTAAAAGACGCTTACTCCTTGGAAGGAAAGTTATGACCAAACTAGGTAGCATTTTCAAAACCAGAGACATTACTTTGCCAACAAAGGTTCGTCTAGTCAAGGCTATGGTTTTTCCAGTGGTCATGTATGGATGTGAGAGTTGGACTGTGAAGAAGGCTGAGTGCCAAAGAATTGATGCTTTTGAACTGTGGTGTTGGAGAAGATTCTTGAGAGTCCTTTGGACAGCAAGGAGATCCAACCAGTCCATTCTGAAGGAGATCAGCCCTGGGATTTCTTTGGAAGGAATGATGCTAAAGCTGAAACTCCAGTACTTTGGCCACCTGATGCGAAGAGTTGCCTCATTGGAAAAGACTCTGATGCTGGGAAGGATTGGGGGCAAGAGAAGAAGGGGACGACAGAGGATGAGATGGCGGGATGGCATCACTGACTCAATGGACATGAGTCTGAGTGAACTCCGGGAGTTGGTGATGAACAGAGAGGCCTGGAGTGCTGCAATTCATGGGGTCGCAAAAAGTCGGACATGACTGAGCAACTGATCTGATCTGATTTGATTACTAAAACTTAAATTTTAATTCAATTTCAGTTTTCATAATAAGACCCTTTAGAAGTCAATCAATTATGGAAGATAATATTTTAATTTAAAAAAGCATGGAACAGTTTAAATTTCTTCAGATATTCATGTGTTACTCTTATGTGTTTACAAGTCTAGATAAATTAGACTTGATATCAGAATTTATCAGACTTAACCTTTGTAAGTTGAAGACAGCTAGAATGTTAGAAACCTGTGGACTTACTATGCAATTTGTTCTTATTTAAAATATTGCAGGAAAACTCCCAAGATGTTGTTTTCATTCCAATTTCAGTGAAGTTAAAATAAATGTGATAACACATTTCAAGTTAAATTAAAATTCTTTCAATGTAATCTTCTTAGTCTAAAGTTTTATGTCTCTTATTTGCAAGATACTCAAATCAGTAGTAGAGCTACACTGTAGAAAGTAGTAATAAGGTTTTTATTTCCCTTAAAAAAAAAAAAAAAATTCCATCTGGTGGAAACAAATAGCAGAATGAATTGAAGAAAAGTTCCTAAAAACACAGAGACTGAAATAAGACCAGCTACCATATTATTTTGCCAGATTCTGAATCAGATCAGATCAGTCGCTCAATCGTGTCTGACTCTTTGTGACCCCATGAATCACAGCACGCCAGGCCTCCCTGTCCATCACCAACTCCAGGAGTTCACTCAGACTCACGTCCATCGAGTCAGTGATGCCATCCCACCATCTCATCCTCTGTCGTCCCCTTCTCCTCCTGACCCCAATCCTTCCCAGCATCAGAGTCTTTTCCAATAATTCAACTCTTTGCATGAGGTGGCCAAAGTACTGGAGTTTCAGCTTTAGCATCATTCCTTCCAAAGAAATCCCAGGGCTGATCTCCTTCAGAATGGACTGGTTGGATCTCCTTGCAGTCCAAAGGACTCTCAAGAGTCTTCTCCAACACCACAGTTCAAAAGCATCATTTCTTCGGCACTAAGCCTTCTTCACAGTCCAACTCTCACATCCATACATGACCACTGGAAAAACCATAGCCTTGACTAGACGAACCTTTGTTGGCAAAGTAATGTCTCTGATTTTGAATATGCTATCTAGGTTGGTCATAACTTTCCTTCCAAGGAGTAAGCGTCTTTTAATTTCATGGCTGCAGTCACCATCTGCAATGATTTTGGAGCCCAGAAAAATAAAGTCTGACACTGTTTCCACTGTTTCCCCATGAATTTCCCATGAAGTAATGGGACTGGATGCCATTATCTTCGTTTTCTGAATGTTGAGCTTTAAGCCAACTTTTTCACTATCCACTTTCACTTTCATCAAGAGGCCCTTTAGTTCCTCTTCCCTTTCTGCCATAAGGCTGGTGTCATCTGCATATCTGAGGTTATTGATATTTCTCCTGGCAATCTTGATTCCAGCTTGTGTTTCTTCCAGTCTAGCGTTTCTCATGATGTACTCTGCATATTAGTTAAATAAACAGGGTGACAATATACAGCCTTGATGTACTCCTTTTCCATGTCCAGTTCTAACTGTTGCTTCCTGACCTGCATACAAATTTCTCAAGAGGCAGATCAGGTGGTCTGGTATTCCCATCTCTTTCAGAATTTTCCACAGTTTATTGTGATCCACACAGTCAAAGGCTTTGGCATAGTCAATAAAGCAGAAATACATGTTTTTCTGGAACTCTCTTGCTTTTTCCATGATTCAGCAGATGTTGGCAATTTGATCTCTGGTTCCTCTGCCTTTTCTAAAACCAGCTTGAACATCTGGAAGTTCACAGTTCAGGTATTGCTGAAGCCTGGCGTGGAGAATTTTGAGCATTACTTTACTAGCATGTGAGATGAATGCAATTGTGTGGTAGTTTGAGAATTCTTTGGCATTTCCTTTCTTTGGGATTGGATTGAAAAATGACCTTTTCCAGTCCTGTGGCCACTACTGAGTTTTCCAAATTTGCTGGCATATTGAGTGCAGCACTTTCACAGCATCATCTTTCAGGATTTGGAATAGCTCAAGTGGAATTCTATCACCTCCACTAGGTTTGTTCGCATTGATGCTTTCTAAGGCCCACTTAACTTCACATTCCAGGATGTCTGGCTCTAGGTGAGTGATCAATCATCGTGATTATCTGGGTTGTGAAGATCTTTTTTGTACAGTTCTTCTGTGTATTCTTGCCATCTCTTCTTAATATCTTCTGCTTCTGTTAGGTCCATACCATTTCTGTCCTTTATTGAGCCCATCTTTGCATGAAATGTTCCTTTGGTATCTCTAATTTTCTTGAAGAGGTCTCTAGTCTTTCCCATTCTGTTGTATTCCTCTATTTCTTTGCATTGATCGCTAAGGAAGGCTTTCTTATCTCTTCTTGCTATTCTTTGGAACTCTGCATTCAGATGCTTATATTTTTCCTTTTCTCCTTTGCTTTTCACTTCTCTTCTTTTCACAGCTATGTGTAAGGCCTCCCCAGACAGCCATTTTGCTTTTCTGCATTTCTTTTCCATGGGGATGGTCTTGATCCCTGTCTCCTGTAGAATGTCACGAACCTCATTCCATAGTTCATCAGGCACTCTATCTATCAGATCTAGGCCCTTAAATCTATTTCTCACTTCCACTGTATAATCATAAGGGATTTGATTTAGGTCATACCTAAATGGTCTAGTGGTTTTCCCTACTTTCTTCAATTTAAGTCTGAATTTGGCAAAAGGAGGGAACAGCTGAGAGGAGCTACCCCGCGTCCGAGGTCGGGGGTGGGGGGGGGGGGCGGCCGAGAGGAGATACCCAGTGTCTGAGGTCAGGGGTGACGACAAGAGGAATTACCCCATGTCCGAGGTCGGGGGCGGCTGCCGAGAGGAGATATCCCACACCCCAAGCCCAAGGCCGGGGCAACAGGTGGGAGGAGCTACCCCACACCTCCAAGCCCGAGACCAAGGGCAGCGGCGGGGAGGAGCAACCACACGACCGAGGCCAGGGGCGGTGGCCAGGAGGACCAACCTGACGTCCAAGGAGCTGTGGTTGCGCGGGTGCAGGAGGGCCTAGAGGAGCTATCCCACTTTGAAGGTAGGAAGGGCGGTGGTGAGGAGATACCCCTCGTCCAAGGTAAGGAGCAATGGCTGCTCTTTGCTGGAGCAGCCATGAAGAGATACCCCATGCCCAAGGTAAGAGAAACCCAAGTAAGACGGTAGGTGTTGCAAGAGGGCATCAGAAGGCAAACACACTGAAACCATACTCACAGAAAACTAGTCAATCTAATCACACTAGGACCACAGTCTTGTCTAACTCAATGAAACTAAGCCATGTCCGTGGGGCAACCCAAGACGGGCGGGTCATTGTGGAGAGATTTCACAGAATGTGGTCCACTGGAGAAGAGAATGGCAAACTACTTCAGTATTCTTGCCTTGAGAACCCCATGAACAGTATGAAAAGGCAAAATGATAGGATACTGAAAGAGAAACTCCCCAGGTCAGTAGGTGCCCAATATGCTACTGGAGATCAGTGGAGAAATAACTCCAGAAAGAATGAAGGGATGGAGCCAAAGCAAAAACAATAACCAATTGTGGATGTGACTGGTGATAGAAGCAAGGTCCGATGCTGTAAAGAGCAATATTGCATAGGAACCTGGAATGTCAGGTCCATGAATCAAGGCAAATTGGAAGTGGTCAGACAAGAGATGGGAAGAGTGAATGTCGACATTCTAGGAATCAGCAAACTGAAATGGACTGGAATGGGTGAATTTAACTCAGATGACCATTATATCTACTACTGCGGGCAGGAATCCCTCAGAAAAAATGGAGTGGCCATCATGATCAACAAAAGAGTCCGAAATGCAGTACTTGGATGCAATCTCAAAAATGACAGAATGATCTCTGTTCATTTCCAAGGCAAACCATTCAATATCACAGTAATCCAAGTCTATGCCCCAACCAGTAACGCTGAAGAAGCTGAAGTTCAATGGTTCTATGAAGACCTACAAGACCTTTTAGAACTAACACCCAAAAAAGATGTCCTTTTCATTATAGGGGACTAGAATGCAAAAGTAGGAAGTCAAGAAACACCTGGAGTAACAGGCAAATTTGGCCTTGGAATACGGAATGAAGCAGGGCAAAGACTAGTAGAGTTTTGTCAAGAAAATGCACTGGTCATAACAAACACCCTCTTCCAACAACACAAGAGAAGACTCTATACATGGACATCACCAGATGGTCAACACCGAAATCAGATTAATTATATTCTTTGCAGCCAAAGATGGAGAAGCTCTATCCAGTCAGCAAAAACAAGACCAGGAGCTGACTGTGGCTCAGACCATGAACTCCTTATTGCCAAATTCAGACTTATTGCCAAATTCAGTTTCTGAATAGGAAGTAATAAAAGCGAATAAGGACTATGTCTTTGGCTAACAGGCCAATAGAGAAATCAGCTAGCTTTTCTTTTTGTCACTGTTGTTTTTGGGGAAACAGTGGAAACAGTGTCAGACTTTATTTTTCTGGGCTCCAAAATCACTACAGATGGTGACTGCAGCCACGAAATTAAAAGACACTTACTCCTTGGAAGGAAAGTTATGACCAACCTAGATAGCATATTCAAAATCAGAGACATTACTTTGCCAACAAAGGTTCGTCTAGTCAAGGCTATGGTTTTTCCTGTGGTCATGTATGGATGTGAGAGTTGGACTGTGAAGAAGGCTGAGCACCGAAGAATTGATGCTTTTGAACTGTGGTGTTGGAGAAGACTCTTGAGAGTCCCTTGGACTGCAAGGAGATCCAACCAGTCCATTCTGAAGGAGATCAGCCCTGGGATTTCTTTGGAGGGTGTGATGCTAAAGCTGAAACTCCAGTACTTTGGCCACCTGATTCGAAGAGTTGACTCATTGGAAAAGACTCTGATGCTGGGGAGGATTGGGGTCAGGAGGAGAAGGGGACGACAGAGGTTGAGATGGCGGGATGGCATCACTGACTCGATGGACGTGAGTCTGAGTGATAAATTCATTTATACCCATTTTAAACATTCCACATATAACTGATATCATACGATGTTTGTATCAAATATATCCTACAAATATTACTTATATTCTATTAGTACACATCAATATATTTGTGTACACTATCTTAATCTTAATATTATTTTAAAACAAACATAGACCACCACAGTATGTAAAGATTTATTTTCAAATTCAAAAGATAGTTCAATATTGCTTTTATTTGTAGCCAAAGTCGTTATATTATTGAGATAGTTACCTATCTTGTTCATCATATCTAAAGTGGAAGTGAAGTTGCTCAGTTATGTCCAACTCTTTGGAACCACGTGGACTGTAGCCTACCAGGCTCCTCTGTACATGGGATTTTTCAGCCAAGAGTACTGGAGTGGGATGCCATTTCCTTCTCCATGGGATCTTCCTTACCCAAGGATCAAACCCTGGTCTCCCACATTGCAGGAAGACACTATACCGTTTGAGCCACCAGGGAAGCCACTAAGTTATAGTCAATTAGGAATGATTTATTTTGCAGAAGATATTTTTAAATACCTTTTAAAAAATTTAGGAAAAAATTCATAAAATCTCAACTATCAGCACTGGTGTAAAATTTCAAGAATGGATAAACTCAGTTGAGTTGTTGGGGTTCAGAGATACCATCTGTTCAATCTATTTTTCAAACAGTTTTAATGCCTTACCTCATATCCCACTCACAATAAAGATACAGGAGATTTCTTTATGTAAAAACAATTTTTGTAACAACTTAATTAAAACCCATAATATGACGTTTAGCTCAGACATGATAAAATTCAGTTCAGTTCAATTCAGCTGCTCAGTTGTATCTGACTCATTGCGACCCCCTGGACTGCAGCACACCGGGCTTCCCTGTCCATCACCAACTCCTGGAGCTTGCTCATACTCATCTCCATCGAGTCGGTGATGCCATTCAACCATCTCATGCTCTGTCATCCCCTTCTCCTTCTGCCTTCAGTCTTTCCCAGCATAAGGACCTTTTCCAATGAGTCAGTTCTTCACATTAGGTGGCCAAGGTATTGGAGTTTCATCTTCAGCATCAGTCCTTCCAATGAATATTCAGGACTGATTTCCTTTTGGATTGAAATCAGTATCCTTATTAAGTAGACAGAAACTAGTGTTTAACTTTTACTCTGTTTCCTTTCACTGACTGAAAAATGAGTTTCTAAGTGTTATACCATGCTGCTGCAAATCTTGTATTTTCTGTACTATATGATAATGTTCAAGTCACATCATTACTTCCACATTTCATCAAAGAGGTTGTTTTAAGAAGAGATCTGACACTGGTATACTAGAAACGGCATGCTAAGGTGCTTCAGTCATGTCCAACTCTGAAATCCCATGAACTGTAGCCCACCAAGCTCCTCTGTCCATGGGATTCTCCAGTCAAGAATACTGGAGTAGGTTGCTATTTCCTTCTCCAACTGGAACATAGGATGTAAATTTAAATAATATTATTTTTCTTACTTTAATGATATCTTAAATAACTAGGTAGGATCTCTCTTAACCGTGTCAGTATATTATGAATGTTTACAATGGATTAAAAAACACTTGTATTCAAAATATTGAATTTCTTCATTAGGCTTTGTTTTATTTTCCTATGACTGCTATAAAAAATGACCACAAACCTGCTGACTTAAAACACTAGAAATATATTCTTTCACAGTCTGGAAGACATAAATGTGAAATCAAGGTGTCAGTAGAACCACAGTTCTAGAGATAAATCCTTCATTCCCTCTTCTAGATTCTGGTGGCTTTGGGTATTCCTTGGTTTGTGGCTACATAAATCTAATCTTTACCTCCATTGTATACAGGGAATAAATCCCACTTGATAATTTTGTATGATTCTTTTAATGCCTTGAAGGAGATCAGCCCTGGGATTTCTTTGGAAGGAATGATGCTAAAGCTGAAACTCCAGTACTTTGGCCACCTCATGTGAAGAGTTGACTCATTGGAAAAGACTCTGATGCTGGGAGGGATTGGGGGCAGGAGGAGAAGGGGATGACAGAGGATGAGATGACTGTATGGCATCACTGACTCGATGGACGTGAGTCTGAGTGAACTCCAGGAGTTGGTGATGGACAGGGAGGCCTGGTGTGCTGCGATTCATGGGGTCGCAAAGAGTCGGACATGACTGAGCGACTGATCTGATCTGATCTGATCTGGATTAGGTTTGCTAATATTTTATTGAGGATTTTTCATCTATGTTTATGAGAAACATTGACCTGTATTTTCCTTTCTTGTAATGTCTTCATGGGGTTTTCATGTTAAAGTAATGCTAGCCTCATTGAATAAGTTAAGAAGTGTTTCCTCTGCTTTTATTTTCTAAAATAGGAATAGATAGGATTATTTCTTTCTTAAATATTTCATAGAATTCACCAGTGAATTCATCTGGGCCTGAATTTTGGGGAAAGTTATTGTTATGAGTTCAGTTATTTGAAAAGGTGTTGTCCCATTTATATTTTCTATATATCCTTGTTGATATAGTTGAGCTATTTCAAATCCTGGAAGATGATGCTGTGAAAGTGCTGCACTCAATATGCCAGCAAATTTGGAAAACTCAGCAGTGGCCACAGGACTGGAAAAGGTCAGTTTTCATTCCAATCCCAAAGAAAGGCAATACCAAAGAATGCTCAAATTACCGCACAATTGCACTCATCTCACACGCTAGTAAAGTAATGCTCAAAATTCTCCAAGCCAGGCTTCAGCAATACGTGAACCGTGAACTTTCAAATGTTCAAGCTGGTTTTAGAAAAGGCAGAGGAGCCAGAGATCAAATTGCCAACATCTGCTGGATCACGGAAAAAGGAAGAGAGTTCCAGAAAAACATCTATTTCTGCTTTATTGACTATGCCAAAGCCTTTGACTGTGTGGATCCCAATACACTGTGGAAAATTCTTCAAGAGATGGGAATTCCAGACCACGTGACCTGCCTCTTGAGAAACCTATATGCAGGTCGGGAAGCAATAGTTAGAACTGGACATGGAACAACAGACTAGTTAGAACTGGACATGGAACAACAGACTGGTTCCACGTAGGAAAAGGAGTACATCAAGGCTGTATATTGATTGTCACCCTGATTATTTATCTTATATGCAGAGTACATCATGAGAAACGCTGGGCTGGAAGAAGCACAAGCTGGAATCAAGATTGCCGGGAGAAATATCAATAACCTCAGATATGAAGATGACACCATCCTTATGGCAGAAAGGGAAGAGGAACTCAAAAGCCTCTTGATGAAAGTGAAAGTGGAGAGTGAAAAAGTTGGCTTAAAGCTCAACATTCAGGAAACTAATATCATGGCATCCAGTCCCATTACTTCATGGGAAATAAATGGGGAAACAGTGGAAACAGTGGCTGACTTTATTTGGGGGGGCTCTAAAATCACTGCAGATGGTGACTGCAGTGATGAAATTAAAAGACGCTTACTCCTTGGAAGGAGAATTATGACCAACCTAGAAAGCATATGCAAAAGCAGAGACATTACTTTGCCAACAAAGGTCCGTCTAGTCAAGGCTATGGTTTTTCCAGTGGTCATGTATGGATGTGAAAGTTGGACTGTGAAGAAAGCGGAGCGCTGAAGAATTGATGCTTTTGAACTGTGGTGCTGGAGAAGACTCTTGGGAGTCCCTTGGACTGCAAGGAGATCCAACCAGTCCATTCTAAAGGAGATCAGTCCTAGGTGTTCATTGGAAGGACTGATGCTAAGTCTGAAACTCCAATACTTTGGCCACCTCATGTGAAGAGTTGACTTATTGGAAAAGACTGTGATGCTGGGAGGGAGTGGGGTCAGGAGGAGAAGGGGACGACAGAGGATGAGATGACTGGATGGCATCACTGACTCGATGGACCTGAGTTTGGGTGAGCTCCGAGAGTTGGTGATGGACAGGGAGACCTGGTGTGCTGCAATTCATGGGGTCGCAAAAAGTCGGATACGACTGAGTGACTGAACTGAACTGATATATATTTGTGTGAGTGTTGGCACTTTGTGTCTTTCAGGGAATTCACTTTCAAATAAATTGCTCAATTGTTTCTGACTCTTTGCGACCCCATGGACTATACAGTCCATAGAATTCTCCAAGCCAGAATGTTAGAGTGGGCAGCTTTTCCCTTCTCCGGGGGGATCTTCCCAACCCATAATTTAATGCAAGTCTCCCACATTGCAGGTGATTCTTTACCAGCTGAGCCACCAGGGAAGACCTCTTTTAATCTAAGTTATCTAATTTGTGGATATAGAGATGTTTGTAATACTCCTTTATTATATTTTTAGTGTCTATTGAATCAGTAGTGCTAGCCTCTCCTTTATTTCTAGTAATTTGTGTCTTCTCTCTTCTTGTTTAGCTTGGCAAAAGTTTGCATTTCCTCACATGCTATAGTTTGAGAGTTCCTGTCATAGACCCTTTTGGAGCAAAAGTTTATAAATATGTTTTGGTGAAAACATTTTGAAATAATATAATTTAAATGAGGTTAACATTAGAGTTTATGAATAGTTCTGCCCCTTGCTCCTTGCCCTCCTACTGATATATTCTTTTCCATTTTTTCACTCCCTAGTTCCTTGTAAATAGCTTTGTTTAAAGAAACATTCACTCCATTTCCTAAGATCTGAATACTACTCCTTGTTTTCAAGCTTCGTTTAATGGGGGCTAGTAAGTAGTCACCTTTCCAGAGTCTAGTTTCCTTGTCAGCTGTCAGACTTCTTTTCTTATGAAACAATAAAATGCATTCTGCTATTTTAATATGAACTCAACTATCTTTGTAAGCAGCAACTTCAATATCTTATATACTTCTAATAACCTAATCCAGAGTTACCTTTTATGAATTCAACAAAATATACTTGTTGTTTGTATACCAATAGGCCAACTATATGGACTTCCTGAGTAGCTCCTTACCAGCTGAGCTAGTAAGGAATCCGCCTGCAATGCAGGAGATCCTGGTTGGATTCCTGAGTTGGGAAGTTCCCCTGGAGAAGGTATAATCTACCCACTCCAGTATTCTTGGGCTTCCCTGGTGGCTCATATGGTAAAGAATCATCCTGAAACCCAGGAGACCTGAATTCGATCCCTGGGTTGGGAAGATCCCCTGGAGGAGGGCATGGCTAGCCATTCCAGTATTTTTGCCTGGAGAATCCGTATGGACAGAGGAGCCTGGTGGACTATAGTCCATGGGGTCACAAAGAGTCAGACATGACTGACCCAATAGCACAGCAGCACAGTAGGAGTGTATAGGAAACTATGGTTTCTTGCTTGTATAAGTGGTTTAAGAAAAATCAAGTTACCCACCAGTATTCATGTGTACTCTCTGGCCAGGGTAATATGGGCATTGCAGTTAACTTTTCCTTTTAAATACTCTTGTTGGAACTCCAGGAGATCTTCCTGACCCAGGGATCAAACCAGGTCTCTTGAGTCTCCTGCATTTGCACATGGATTCTTTACCACTAATGCCACCTGTAAAGCCCCCATTTAAAAAATGTGCCAACTTGCTTCACTAATGTCCAACTCTTTGCAACCCCATGGACCATGGGATTTCCCAGGCAAGAATACTGGAGTGGGTTGCCATTTCCTGCTCCAGGGAATCTTTCCAACCCAGGGATTTAACCCCTCAACTCATGTCTCCTGCATGGCAAGTGAATTCTTTACCACTAGTGCTACTTTGTAAATACATAGGTTCAATTAGGATTTCTCCTTCCCTACTCTTTTCCAGATTAGTATCTCTGTTGAGAGAAAAACTTACCTGATTCCACTGCTAAGAGAAAGTGTCTTTAGATCCATTGTTCTGTCCTCGTCCTGTTCTGTGGGTCTTTGGTAGTTTCTGTGATAATACATCATATTAAATACTAGTTTCCCAGCCAATTTTTGATGACCAGCTCTTGCTGACACTACAGTCTTTCTGTGACACAGTCATAGCATCTACTGTATTTATGTTGTGGGTCATTGCATCTCATGGCCTCCATTTAGGGTCACCTCTGCTGCCAATGCCAAAAAACAGAGAAGTACCCCCAGGAAAGGGAAGCCTTTAAGTGCCTGAATGGGCAGAGCTATGGAGAAAGACTGGCCAAAGAGGCCTTCTCATTGCCAGCTACACGAGGCTCAAAAAAAGGCACTGATAGGGCCATAACTCCTGTGGTGGAGGCAGTCCATGTTCCTGCACACATGGCGCTGCCAGGTTCCCCTCAATCCAAGCAGCTGTGCCCCATTCATGCTCAACTATCACTGGGGCAGAGCTGCCACAGGCAAAAAGTCTCACGCCTATGCACACAGGGTTGCTTCAGTCATATCCAACCCTTTGTGGCCATGTAGACTGTGGCCTGCCAGGCTTCTCTGTCAGGGAGGGGGCTTCTCCAGGCAAGAATATTGGAGCGATATTGGCCAATATTGGTTGCCATACCCTTCTAGAGCATTATATCTCCTGCTGCCCTGCAAACTTCCCTGAGTACCTGGTGCTGCCAGAAACACTGTGACCCAAGTAGCTGCACCACCTCCACACCTGACCCTCACAGGGGCAAAACCAAGTCATCCAGGGCAGCCTTGGGAAAAACCCCAGTGGACGAAACACATGTAGAGGTGGAAATAAAGCCACAGTTGAAACCCAGGGGCAGTGTGGCTAAGGAAGAAGACCTAAAACTTTCCCACCAGCTGTACAAGCTGCAGATTAAATCCACATGATCAACTAGGGAGACCCTGTGTCTATGGAATATATAAAAGCACATTGAGTGTTCCCACAAAAGAAAACACAGTAGTTCTGATAGCTGTGGACATTGGAGGCAAGAATACACAGAAGTAGGACCAGATGAGAATTTGAGCTGCCCCCACAGCAGGTCCAGAGATCAGCACAGTTTTGGAGAGCTTCCTAGGAAAGTAAGGTGGACTGTGACTCCCAGCAAGGGAAAGGAATCTGATAGCAGTGGCTCAAGGGAAAAATTTATCATGCTTATGTTTTGACTTGTTATGTAGATTCTTTTGGATTTTTTTTCCTCCCCCCCCTCTTTTTTTAATGCTCTGTTTTAGTTGTTAATTTTATTGGCACTATGAAATACAATTCAGCTTCTGAGCTTTTTTTTTCCTCAGTCACATTTGTTGTTGTTGTTGTTATAAACCTCTGCCCTGTGTTGGGCTTTTGCAGTTCTGTGGAGTTTTCCTTTTTTATTTTTTTTCCCTCTTTTTTTGAAATTTTAACTTTTAATTTTTAAACCTATTATTATTATTATTTCTACACTTATTCCTCTGTTTGCTTTTCCTACTGTTCTTTTCTCCTTGCAGTTAATCTTTAACATATATAAATATTCTTTCTCTACCTCTTAACTTTGCACATATATACTTTCTTTCTCTCCTTTCCTCTCAATATATTTGTTAGTTTTATTTTCATTGCTTTAGTCCCCAATTGGCACCTTGCTTTAGTTTTGTTTTCCAGCTTGTGCTTTAGTTTTGTTCTTTACTGGTAAATATAGTTGTTGATTTCCTTTGTTTGCCAGGTCAATCTACTGTACTTTATTTTGATAGACTGATTTGACTTTGCTCATGGGTATATATGTATATGTGTATATTCCATTATTCTAATTATTATTTGCCTGATTTTGTAACTACCATTTCTCTGAGGTTCATCTTTGGTTTCTCATTTTTGGATATACTTTTAAATCTCACTGAATGCCATAGCAAACCACTTGTGGAAGATTTCTCCCTGACAGGAAATCAAGCCCTGAGGCTTTGGAGTGGGAGCACTGACTCCAAGGCCCCAGATTACCAGAGAACTAACCCTAGGGAGTATCAGATAGTGAGAACTGACACAAAGGAAGCCACTTGAATATAAGACCCAGTATCCCCAACCACCAATAGCACCCTGTGCCGGATGCCTCATCTAAACAACAAACAAACCAAAAATACAAGCCCAGTCATCAGCAGACAGGATTACCACCCCACTCAGCCTTGTCTATTAGAGGAAAAACAAGCAAAAAAAAACAAACAGAAACTCATCACAATTCTCACCTGACAGGAAGCTTACACTAAAAACTAGACCAACCTTAGGAGGGCAGAAACCGAAAGGAAGAAAGAATTCAACCTTGAAGCCTGGGAAAAGGAGAATTCAAACACAATAAGTTAAAAAAAAATAATGAAAAGGCAGATAAATATCACAAAAATGAAGGAACAAACTAGAGACACAGAAGTACAAATAAATGAAGAAGTAGGCAAACTCCCTGAAAAAGAATTCAAAATAATGATAGTAAAGATGATCAAAGTAATTAGCCTCCAATTAAAATAAATAAATTAAAAAAGCCTTGAAAACAAAATAGAGAAAATGCAAGAATTAATTAACAAAGATTTAAAAGAAATAAAGAGTAACCATACCAACAACACACTTACTGAAATTAAAAATACTCTAGAAGGAATAAATAGCAGAATATATGAAGCAGAAGAACGAATCACTGAGCTGGAAGATAAAGTGGTTCAAATAACTTCTGAAGAGCAGAATAAAGGAAAAAGAATGAAAAAAAAAACTGTGGATAGTCTCAGAGACCTCTGGACAATATCAAATGCACCAACATTTGAAATTAGGGGTCCCAGAAGAAGAGAAAAAGAAAAGGTATGAGAAAATTTTTGAAGAGATTATAGTTGAAAATTTCCCCAACATGTAAAAGGAAACAGTCAATCAAGTCCAAGAGGCACAAAGAGCCCCATACAGGATAAACCCAAGGAGAAACATGCCAAGATACACACTATTCAAACTAACAAAGACTAAACACAAAGAAAGAATATTAAAAGCAGCAAGGTAAAAGCAACAAGTAACATAGCAGGGAAACGCCATATGCTTAACATCTGATCTTTCAGCAGAAACTCTGCAGGCCAGAAGGGAATATATTTAAAGTGCTGAAAGGGAAAATATATATAACCAAGATTACTATACCCGACAAGAATATCATTCAAAATTGATGGAGGAATAAAAAGCTTTTCCAACAAGCAAAAGTTAAGAGAATTCAGTACCACCAAACCAGCTTTACAACAAATGTTAAAGGGAGTTATATAGTCAAGAAATACAAGAGAAGGAAAAAGATCTACAAAATCAACCCCAAACAATTAAGAAAATGGCCATAGGAATGTATATATCAATAATTACTTTAAATGTAAATCAATTAAATGCTCCAACCAAAAGACATTGACTGACTGAATGGATACAAAAACAAGACTCATATATACGCTGTCTACAAGAAACCCACTTAAGACCTAAAGACATATATAGACTGAAAGTGAGAGGATGGAAAAATATATTCCATGCAAATGGTAAGCAAAAGAAAGCTGGAGAAGTAATCTTCATATCAGACAAAATAGACCTTAAAATAAAGAATATTACAAGAGATAAGGAAGGACACTACATAATAATCAAGGGATCAACCCAAGAGGAAGACATAACTATTGTAAATAACTATGCACCCAACATAGGAGCATCTCAATATAAAAGAGAAACACTAACATACATAAAATGAGGAATTGACAGGAACACAATAATAGTAGGAGGCTTTAACACCCCACTCATACCAATGGACAGATCGTCAAAACAGAAAATTAATAAGGAAACACAAGTCTTAAATGATACATTACATGAGATGGATCTCATTGATATCTTAAGGACATTCCATCCAAATGCAGAAAAATACACCTTCTTCCCAAGTGCCCATGGAACATTCTCCAGGATAAACCACATCTTGGGTCATAAACCTCAGGAAATTTAAGAAAATTCAAATCATATCAAGCATCTTCTCTGACCACAATGAAATGAGACTAGATACCAATTACAACAACAAAACAACTGTAAGAAACATAAACACATGGAGATTAAACAACATGTTTCTAAATAACCAACAGGTTACTGAATGAATCAAAGGGGAAATAAAAATTTCTAGAAACAAATGACAATGAAAACACAACATTCAAAACCTATGGGATGCAGCAAAAGCATTGTTAAGAGGGAAGTTTATAGCAATACAACCCTACCTCGAGAAACAAGAAAAACATCAAATAGACAACCTAACTTTACACCTAAAATAGCTGGAAAAAAGCAGAACAAAAAAAAAACAAAATTAGTAAAAGTGAAGAAATCATAAAGATCCAAGCAGAAATAAATTAAAAAGAAATGAAAGGAACAATAGTAAAGATTAATAAGTAATAATAAGTAAAGATTAATAAAACTAAAAGCTTTGAGAAGATAAACAAAATTAACAAACCTTTAGCCAGACTCATCAAGAAAAAAGAATCAAATCAACAAAATTAGAAATGAAAAAGAAGTTACAACAGACAATGCAGAAATACGAAGGATTATAAGAGACTCTTATGAACAACTATATGGCAATAAAGTAAATAACCTGGAAAAAGGGACAGATTCTTAGAAAAGTTCAATCTTCCAAGACTTAATGAACTAGGAAGAAATAGAAATTATGAACAACACAATTACAAGTGCTGAAATTGAAGCTGTGATAAAAAATCTCCCAAAAAACAAAAGCCCAGGACTAGATGGCTTCACAGGAGAATTCTATCAAACATTTAGAGAATAGCTAATGCCTATCCTTCTAAAACTCTTTCAAAAAATTGCAGAGGAGGAAACACTTTCAAACCCATTCTTCAAAGCCACCATCACCCTGATACCAAAACAAGACAAAGGCAATACAGAAAAAGAAAACTACAGGGCAATATCAATGATAAACATAGATGCAAAAATCTTCAACAAAATTTTAGCAAACAGAATTCAATAATACATCAAAAAGCTCATACACCATGATCAAGTTGGGTTTATTCCAGGGATGCAAGGATCTTCAATAAACAGAAATCAATCAATATGATATACCATATTAACAAATTGAAAAATAAAAATCATATGATAATCTCAATAGATGCAGAAAAAGCCTTTGACAAAATTCAGCACCCATTTATGATTAAAATTCTTCAAAAAATGGGCATAGAAGGAACCTACCTCAACATAGTAAAGGTCATATATGATAAGTCCACAGCAAACACTATTCTCAATGGTGAAAAACTGAAAGCATTCCCCCTAAGATCAGAAAGAAGACAAAGTTGTCCACTTTCACCACTGTTATTCAACATAATTCTGGAAGTCCTAGCTTCACTAATCAGAGAAGAAAAAGAAATAAAAGGAATCCATACTGAAAAGAAGAAATAAAGCTCTCACTGTTTGCAGATGACATGATACTGTACATAGAAACCCTAACGATAGTATCAAAAATTTCAGTTCAGTTCAGTCTCTCAGTTGTGTCTGACTCTTTGTGAACCCATGAATGGCAGCAGGCCAGGCCTCCCTGTCCATCACCAACTGCCAGAGTCTACCCAAACCCATGTCCATTGAGTCGGTGGTGCCATCAACCATCTCATCCTTTGTTGTCCCCTTCTCCTCCTGCCCTCTGTCTTTCCCAGCATCAGGGTCTTTTCAAATGAGTCAGCTCTTCACATCAGGTGGCCAAAGAATTGGAGTTTCAGCCTCAATATCAGTCCTTCCAATGAATATCCAGGACTGATCTCCTTTAGGATGGACTGGTTGGATCTCCTTGCAGTCCAAGGGACTCTCAAGAGTCTTCTACAACATCACAGTTCAAAAGCATCAATATTTCAGTGCTCAGCTTTCTTTATAGTTCAACTCTCACATCCATACATGACCAATTGAAAAACCATAGCCTTGACTACACGGAACTTTGTTGACAAAGAAATGTCTCGGGTATTTAATATGCTGTCTAGGTTGGTGATAACTTTCCTTCCAAGGAGTAAGCATCTTTTAATTTCATGGCTGCAATCACCATCTGCAGTGATTTTGGAGCCCCCCAAAATAAAGTCAGCCACTGTTTCCCCATCTATTTGCCATGAAGTGATGGGACTGGATTCTATGATCTTAGTTTTCTGAATGTTGAGCTTTAAGCCAGCTTTTTCACTTTCATAAAGAGGCTCTTTAGTACTTCTTCACTTTCTGCCATAAGGGTGGTTTCATCTGCATATCTGAGGTTATTGATATTTCTTGAGGCAATCTTGATTCCAGCTTGTGCTTCTTCCAGTCCAGCATTTCTCATGATGTACTCTGCATATAAGTTAAATAAGCAGGGTGACAATATACAGTCTTGACATACTCCTTTTCCTATTTGAAACCAGTCTGTTGTTCCATGTCCAGTTCTAATTGTTCCTTCTTGACCTGCATAGAGGTTTCTCAAGAGACAGGTCAGGTGGGCTGGAATTCCCATCTCCTTGAGAATTTTCCACAGTTTCTTGTGATCCACACAGTCAAAGGCTTTGGCATAGTCAATAAAGCAGAAATAGATGTTTTTCTGGAACTCTCTTGCTTTTTTTTTTTAATGATCCAGCGGATGTTGGCAATTTGATCTCTTGTTCCTCTGCCTTTTCTAAAACCAGCTTGAACATCTAGAAGTTCATGGTTCACATTTTGCCGAAGCCTGGCTTGGAGAATTTTGAGCATTACTTTACTAGCATGTGAGATGAGTGCAATTGTGCGGTAGCTTGAGCATTCTTTGGCATTGCCTTTCTTTGGGATTGGACTGAAAACTTACTAAAGCTAATCCGTGAACTTAGCAAAGTTGCTGAATACACTATCAATATACAGAAATAAGTTGTATTTCTATATACTAACAATGAAAATTCTGAATGAGAAATTAAGGAATCAAACCCATTAACCATTGCAACAAAAAGAATTAAATATCTAGGAACAAACTTACCTAAGGAGTCATGTATGGATGTGAGAGTTGGACTGTGAAGAAGGCTGAGCACCGAAGAATTGATGCTTTTGAACTGTGGTGTTGGAGAAGACTCTTGAGAGTCCCTTGGACAGTAAGGAGATCCAACCAGTCCATTCTGAAGGAGATCAGCCCTGGGATTTCTTTGGAAGGAATGATGCTAAAGCTGAAACTCCAGTACTTTGGCCACCTCATGCAAAGAGTTGACTCATTGGAAAAGACTCTGATGCTGGGAGGGATTGGGGGCAGTAGGAGAAGGGGACGACAGAGGATGAGATGGCTGGATGGCATCACTGACTCGATGGATGTGAGTCTGAGCAAACTCCAGGAGTTGGTGATGGACAGGGAGGCCTGGCATGCTGCGATTCATGGGGTTGCAAAGAGTTGGACACGACTGAGCGACTGATCTGATCTGATCTGATCTGAGAGTGCTTCCAACTCCAGTACTCTTGCCTGGAAAATCCCATGGATGGAGGAGCCTGGTGGGGTGCAGTCCATGGGGTCGCGAAGAGTCAGACACGACTAGGCAACTTCACTTTCACTTTTCACTTTCATGCATTGGAGAAGGAAATGGCAACCCACTCCAGTGTTCTTGCCTGGAGAATTCCAGGGACGGGGGAGCCTTATGGGCTGCCGTCTATGGGGTTGCACAGAGTCGGACACGACTGAAGCGACTTAGCAGCAGTAGCAGAGTGCTTCCAAATAATTTTATTAAAACATCAACTTGGCAGTCGAATGGCCTCTTCAGAAACCTGGGAAATCTTTTGGTCACTACCTTTTTTACTTTCAAGGTACATCTAATAATTCACTTTTGCTTATCTCTTTCTTCCTATCTTTATTTTTACAGTTCTACATGTCCAGCCTGAAGGTTTTTTTTTTCTCTTCACCTCGTAAACATACCTACTTTTCCATCTTTCTTAAATATGTGGCTAAAACTTTGGTTTTGTTGTTTTACTAATACTTTATTTTTTAATAATAAGATAAATTAATTAAATAAAGAAAATTTGTGTACTAGATTCACAAATTGAGAGAGAGGTATGGAGACTTCACATATATCCCCTACCTTCACACATGTACAACCTCTCCCATTATCAACATCCCCCGTCATAGAAATACATTTATAAAAATTGGTGAGCCTACATCAATATCACAATTACCCAAAATTTCTAATTTAAAATATGGCTCACTTTCTGCGCTGTAAATTCTATAGGTCTGGACAAATGTATAATAATATATGTCCATCATTGTGGTATCATACAGAGTATTTTTGGGCTTCCTAGATGGCTTCCTAGATGGTAAAGAATCTGCATGCCAATGCAGGACATGTAAGAGGCATGGATTTTATCCCTGGGCTGGGAAGATTCTCGAAAGTAAGAAATGGTACCCAATTCCAGTATTCTTGCCTGGAAAATGCCGTGGGCAGTGGACCCTGGCTGGCTACAGTCCATGGGGCCACAGAGAGTAGGACACTACTGAGCACAAGCACAGTGCAGAGTATTTTCACTGCCCTAAAATTCTCCCTGCTTCATCTATTTATTCCTCCCTCCCACATACCCAGCTGCAAACCCTGATCTTTTTACTGTCTTTTTACTGTGTTGTTTTACCTTTTCCAGAATATTATCTAGTTGAAATCATATAGTGCATAGCCTTGTGAGATTGACTTCATTCTTAGTACTACGCATTTGAGGTTCCTCCATATCTTTTCATGGCTTGATAGTGAATTTCTTTTTAGTGCAGAATATTCCATTGTCTGGATGTACTTATTCACCTAATGAAGGACATCTTTGTTGCTTCAAATTTTTATCGTTATGAATAAAGCTACTGTAAACATACATGTGCACCTTTTTGTGTTAGGATAGAAGAAGTTTTCAAATGTTTTGTGTAAATATAAAGAAGCATGATTTTTGAATCATATAGTAAGAGTATATTTACTTTTGTGGGCAACTACCAAACCATCTTTACAAGTGGCTGTACCGCTTTGCATTGCCATCAGCAGTAATCAGAGTTCATGTTCCTTTACATCATCACCAGAATTTGGGGTTGTTGCTGTTCTTGATTTTGATTATTCTAATATGATTGTAGGTATATCTCCCTGTTTTAATTTGCATTTCCCTGATGACATGATGCAGATCATCTTTCATACGTTCATTTGATATCTGTGCCATCTCTTTTGGTGAGATATGTGAAAGTCCTTGGCCCATTAGTTAAATCAGTTTGTTTCTTGTTGTTCAGATTTAAGAGTTCTTTGTATATTTTAGATAATAGTCCTTTATCATATGTGTTTTTTGCAAATATTTTCCCCAGTCTATGACTTAGTCTTCCCATTCACTCGATATTCTCTTTCACAGAACTCTGGTTTGTAAATTTAATTAAATCTAGTTTATAAGTTATTTCTTTCATGGATCATGCCTTTTGTGTTGTATCTGAAAAGTCTTGGACATATCTAAGGTAATTGAGGTTTTCTCCTACATTGTCTTCTATGAGTTTTGTAGTTTTGTGTTTTACACCTACATCTGTGATTCACTTTGAGTTAATTTTTGTGAAGGATGTAAGCTCTCTGTATAAACATATACATTTTTTTATTTTTGCACATGGATGTCCAGTTGCTCCAGCACCGTTTATCAAAGATACTGTCTTTGCTCCATAGTATTGCTTTTGCTCCTTTGTCAAAAATCAGTTGATTATATTTGTGTCTCTTTTTGGGCTTTCTATTCTGTTCCATTGATCAATTTTCTTTTCTTTCCCTAATTCCATGCTTTCTTTGTTTTGTTTTGTTTTAAATTAATTATTTTATTTTTATTGGAGGAAAATTACTTTACAATATTGTGATTGTTTTTGCCATACAGCAGCATGAATCGGCCATAGGTACACATGGTCCCCCAAGTCCTGAACTCCCCACCCACCTCCCTCCCCACCCTATCCCTTAAGGTTACTGGCTTTGGGTACCCTGCTTCATGCTTTCTTGATTACTGTAGCTGTATAGTAAATCTGGAAGTCAGACAATGTTGTTTCCGGTGAATTTAAGATTCTTTTTTTTTTTTTTTTGATGTTGTGAGATAATTTGGAGACAAAGCAGAAAGGTTAAGAAAGTAAAGTGAAAGTGAAAGAAAGTGAAAGTGAAGTCGCTCAGCCGTGTCCAACTCTTTGTGACCCCATGGACTGTAGCCTATCAGGCTCCTCCATCATGGGATTTTCCAGGCAAGAGTGCTAGAGTGGATTGCCATTTCCGTCTCCAAGAAGTAAAGTAAGAGTTTATTTAGGCACAGATATGCTCTCAGAGGGAGAGTGGGCAGGCAGGTGAGGAGTTGCTGCATTGAGTTTCTTTGGCAAGCTAGTTATATGTCCACGTTACTCACTCAGTCGTGTCTGATTCTTTGGGACCCCATGGATTGTAGCCTGCCAGGCTTCTCTGTCCATGGAATTCTCCAGGCAAGAATACTGGAATGGGTTGCCATTCCCTTCTCCAGGGGATCTTCCCCACCCAGGAATCAAACATGGGTCTCCTGCACTGCAGGCAGATTCTTTTCCTCTGAGCCACCAGGGAAGCCCAAGCTAGTTATGAGAGGCAAATAAATGAAAGGGTAGAATATTCACTGGGGAATGAGGAGTTTTGGGGTCATAGTCCCTGATTTTCATCCCAACTCCGTTTTCCTAAGGAAAGGTGGGATTTTTGTGCTTATTCAACTTAGATCAGAAGTGTCATGGTGTTGGTGCATGCTGGGTACTTTTTTATGTGTAAGGTTAATTTTATTGTAATGAGAGCACAATGAGCAAAAGGTTGTTTTCAGTCACAGGAGATAATCATCTTTCCCCACCTTTGTCTATACTATCCAGAAGACACTTATCACCCAAAATGTGTGGTTTCCTGTCAGTTCGAGGTTCCTGCTTTCCTTTGTCTATGGATCCCTGCTGTTTACAAGATGTGGGATTTCCTGCCACCTAGCTCTTGCCTCCATTTCTCTGCTCATACCTAGCTACCTGCTTGCTCTAGCAGGGTCAGTCTTCCAGCTTTGTTCTTCTTCAGTATTTTATTGGCTATTTTAGTGCTTTTCACTCTTCATATATACCGTAGAATCAGTTTGTCCATATCCAAAAAATAACTTGCTAGTATTTTGATTGTGATTGCATTAAATTTGTAGATCAAGATGGGAAGAACTTGAAGAGGAAAAGTTAAAATTTTACATAACCTCCTACTCCTTCTGCCTCTGTAACTCAGCTTGCTCCTTGCAAAGTTTGGATCACGTAGGTCACATAGTCTCAGAAAGTGGGGGCTTACAATAGTAGGAGAAGGAAATGGCAAACCACTCCAGTGTTCTTGCCTGGAAAATCCCACGGATGGAGGAGCCTGGTTGGCTATAGTCTATGGGGTCGGAAAGAGTCAGACACGACTGAGTGACTTCACTTTATCTTTATCACAATACTAGGAACTGGAGCTTATCTCACTCACCCTTGTCCTGCTCTTTGCAACTACCCAGCCCTTGCAAACCTGCTTAATCATGCCTGTCCGTGTAAAGGTCAGGCATCCCTCTCCCCATCTTGACTGCTATTCCCTTACACATTGAAACCCCTTAGTTTAAACCAGCTTATTGCCCACTATAGTGGGCAAAATATATAGTGTTGCCCACTATAGTATGTCTATAAAAACTCTATAACCCCTTTGTTTAGGCCTCAGAGCTTGGAGTGTTAAGTCCTCTGGGTCTGTCAGCGTAATAAACCTGAGTTCTCCAACTCTCCAAGTGTGGTGCTTGGCTTCTCAATTACTGGTTTCTGCAACAAACTGACATCATAACAATATAGACAATATTGAGTTTTCCTATACATGGATATAAACTATCTCTTCATTTATTTAGTTTTTCTTTCATTTAGCTGATCGGTATTTTATAGTTTTCCTTATATAGATCTTGTACATATTTTGTTAGATTTATACCTATTGTACTTTTTTAGTACTAATGTTGGAGAAGGCAATGGCAACCCACTCCTGGAGTGGGTTGCCTGGAGAATCCCAGAGACAGGGGAGCCTGGTGGGCTGCTGTCTATGGGGTCCCACAGAGTCAGACATGACTGAAGGGACTTAGAAGCAGCAGTACTAATGTTAATGCTATTGTGTTTTTAATTTCAAATTCTACTTGTTCATTGCTGATGTGTAAGAAAGTAATTGATTTTTATGTATTAATTTTGTATCCTCCAACTCTGCTGGTTAGTTTTAAGTTTTATGGGTCAGTTCTTTCAGATTTTTGGCACAGATGATCATGTCATCTACAAAGGTAATTATATCTCTTCCTTCCCAATCAGTATATATTTTACTTCCTTGTTTACACTAACTAGAATGTCTATAGTACAAAACTGAAATAGAGTCATGAGAGAAGACATCTTTGCCTTATTCTAATCTTGGTGGGGAAACAATATTTCTTACCATTAAGTATAATGTTGTCAGTCAGTCAGTTCGGTCACTCAGTCGTGCCTGATTCCTTGTGACCCCATATACTGCAGCATGCCAGGCTTACCTGTCCATCATCAACTCCTGGAGCTTGCTCAAACTCATGCCCATCAAGTTGGCGATGCCATACAACCACCTCATTCTCTGTGATTCCCTTCTCCTCCTGCCTTCACTCTTTCCCAGCAGCACATTTTTTTTCTAATGAGTGAGCTCTTCACATCAGGTGGCCACAGTATTGGAGCTTCAGCTTCAGCATCAGTCCTTCCAATGACTATTCAGGACTGATTTCCTTTAGGATTGACTGACTGGATCTCCTTACAGTGCAAGGATCTCTCAAGTGTCTTCCCCAACACCACAGTTCAAAAGTATCAATTCTTCAGCACTCAGCTTTTTTTATAGTCCAACTCTCACATCCATACAGGACTACTGGAAAAACCATAGCTTTGAAAATGGACCTTTGTCAGCAAAGTAATTTTTCTGCTTTTTAATATGCTTTCTAGGTTAGTCATAGCTTTTCTTCCAAGGAGAAATTGTCTTTTACCTTTATGGCTGTAGTCACCATCTGCAGTGATTTTGGAACCCAAGAAAATAAAATCTGTCACTGTTTCCATTGTTTCTCCAACTATTTGCCATGAAGTGATGGGACTGGATGCCATGATCTTAGTTTTTTGAATGTTGAGTTTTAAGCCAGCTTTTTCACTCTGCTCTTTCACTGTACATTAGAGGCTCTTTGGTTCCTCTTCACTCTCTGCCACAAGGAGAGTTTCATCTGCATATCTGAGGTTATTGATATTTCTCCTGGCAATATTTATTCTAGTTTAAAGTATAATGTTAGCTGTAGAATTTTTATATTCTTTATCAAGTTGAGAATGTTTGCCTCTACTCCTTGTTTTCTGGGAGTTTCTATCATAAATGGTGAATGGATTTTGTAAAATATTTTTTCTGCCTTTATTGATATGATCATGTGGTTTTGCTTTTTTAGGCTATTGGTGAATTACATTAACTGATTTTTGAATGCTCAATCTTCCTTGTTTAGCAGGAATAAATCCCACTTGTTTGCAGTATATAATTCTTTTTATACATTGTTGCATTCAACTTCCTAATATTTTGTTGAGGATTTTTGCATTAATATCCATTAGGGATTTTGGTCTATAGTATAAATCTTCTTTTGTAGTATATGTATTCTATAAATTTATGTTATAAATTGTATGCTATAAATTACCCTCCAATTATAGTTTTTGCTGCATCCTGCAAATTTCATAAGTTGTTTTTTAATTTTAGGAAAGAATGTTGTAAATTTTTTCTCCAGATTTCTTCTTTGGTGCACATGTTGCTTTAAGTGTGTTGGTTAATCGTCACATATTTTGATATCTTCTGGTTGTCTTTCTATTATTGACTTCTAGTTAAATTTCATTGTGATCTGAGAATAGACATTGTATGATTTATATTATTTAAGTTTTTAAGGTGTGTTTAAAGTGAGAACATGGTCTATATTGATGAATGTTCGGTGTGAGCTTGAAAAGAATGTGTATGCTGCTGTTGTTGGAAGGTTAAGTCTATAAATGTCTATTATATCCAGTTAATTGATGATTTTGTTGAGTTCAGCTATGTCCTTACTCATATTCTGCCTGCTTCATCTGTCCATTTCTGAGAAAGTTTTGACATCTACAACATGATAGTGGATTCACCTATTTCTCTTTCTAGTTCTATCAGACTTTGCCTTTCATAGTTTGATGCTCTGTTGTTAGGTGTATAAATATTAAGGATTGTAATACTTTCCTGGAAAATTAACCCCTTTATGATTATATAATGCCCTTATTTATCCACAATAACTTTATTTGCTTTGAAATCTGCTCCATCTGAAATTAATATAGCTACTTCTGCTTTGATTAGTATTACTATATTTTTCTCCAGCCATTTACTTCAAATCTATATATGTTTTTATATATATTTAAAATGAGTTTTTTGTAGACATTAGATAATTTGGTCTTGTTTTGTGGTTCAGTCTGACAGTCTTTATCATTTAGTTGATGCATTTGGACCATTGATATTCAGAGATGTATTTGGACTCATATCTACCATCTTTGTTACTGTTTTGAATTTAATGTTCTCCTTCTTTTTCCTTACTTTGCCTTCCACTCTTTGTATGCCTTTTGTAGTTTCAAATGAGCATTTTACATGATTCCATATTTCCTCTTTTCTTAGCATATAGGTTATACTTCTCTTTTTTGCTATTTTTATGGTTGTCCCAGGGTAACCATTAATATTGCAATAGGTATTCACATATAGTTTAAGTCCATTTTCAAATGATAGTATACCACTTCATGGGTAGTGTGAATACCTAGTAATAATAATAATAATTTCTCCCCCCCCAACAATTCTCCAGTTTAAGGTTAATAAATATGGTATTTTTGTATCTAAATATTTATTGTAAGTTTTCAATTATGTTTAAATTCTGAACTATGTTTCCATAAAAACAGAGGCACATTGGATTGTATTTCAAAGGAAATAATTTATCTTTAAGTCACAAATATGAATGAGTATATTTTGCCAATGTTATAAAGATGATTTCAAGCCCTAGTTAATCTCTTTCTCAAATTGCAACCATTTGTTTAATCTTTAATGAAAATAGAGACCAAAAACAAATGCTTAAACATATCACTCTGTGAGATTCTGATGACTAAGAAATCCCTGAAAGAGCAGTGAACCATGATTATTGGAAAGCTCAGGACACTAGCAAGGTTTACTTGCAAAGATTTTACAGAAGGCCGCAAATTGTGTTTCCTAAGAGGAACCAGGAAATACATATGTCATTTAGTAATACATTGAAATTGCCTTGTCTAGGATGAGTATTGCACAAAAACTCCAAGTTACCATTTCCTGGTCTGTTATCTATCATATCATGGCCCTGCACTCCACCTCATAGACAGCCACTAAGTCATACTGGCCTTTGTCCTTTCATAATTTGTTGGCAGCCAGTGTCTCCATAGAGGGGTCTTAGGGACATTGATTCACCTCAGTTGTTAAACTTCTCCAAAGGACTCAATGCAACTTTGCTTTTTTATCCATGTAGTTTTGTACAAACTAATCAGAATCTATGACTTTATGGTTAGTTAAAATATGACCTGAGAAAGCTTCATGAAATTCAAAAGCATTGATATCATTTATTGTTAATCTTAACTTTTCTAGCACTTTTAGAGTAGCATATGTTGGTTCAAGTGAAAGCTGATCTTTGGAATCCTGAAACAAATATACAAAATCCCTCATATGTGCCTTCAGCTTATAACCCATGACCAGAGTTTTTTTCCTGAGCATAGCAGATGCACCATCAGTTAGGAAAGAAGGATTTGCAGCTGTCACTATGCCATAGGGCTTGATGAATGCAGTTTTTAGCTTGACTATCTACTTCAGAAAGGACAAAGGCCACTATCTTTGGTGACTATATCTTTTCCTGGTATTTTGAAGATATATCAGAAAGGAGTCCTTCATCCTGGGCCCTCTTGGCTAGACTGTGAAAACGCAGTGCATACGCACTCTGTTGCAGTTGAGAAACAACAAGGCATCTGCAAGTCAGTCTGTAGAGCCATGCATGGTCGTGCTCAGGTGATAGGATTAAAGATAGTCACTGACCTAAAATCTTGGCCTTTTTGAGATCGAGCATGAGTTTCCTCAAATGACAAATTGGTACATAGGCTATTAACTCTATATCACCTGCCACAACCACATTACTGGCCAGAAGTAATCAAGCCAACACTTGTAGTCCTGGTTTGGTTAGCAAAGATGCAAGCCATGGTGACAGATCACAGGAGACTTGTCAGAGAGGTCAGCTTCAAGGGATAGACTCTCCAGCTACATTGTTTTTACTTCCTGTATAACTATGCCAAAGAAGATGTAACCAACAATTTCCTTTGGGACCTTGGTTTGATGCAACAAATCTGAGCCAAATCACATGGCATCAGGTCTTTATATGAAGTGCCTGACAGCAAAAATAGAGTGTGACATTATCTAGCACCACCATATTCTTTATACAGGGTTTAGCCAAGGTCTTCTTTAATTTTTTCTGGGCAGCTGGGGCAGCTTTTAGCAGATAGGAACAGCTCAGAGGTCTCAAGAAAATCTGTGTACCCATTTTGCTGAACTTGGAAGATTTTTTTCAAGTTAATGTCAAGATGGAAGTCATGCTGCAGTGGTCCCCACCTTAGCTTGGGCTCCTGTTGTGAGCAGCATTTGGCCTCAAGTTTCTGGGGTGAGAGGGATCTAGGAGTGGATCTAGTCTAGAAAGAACCTCTCTTGCAGGCCATCAGACTCCAGAGGTGAAGCTGGGTCCTGGCTGTCTGCTTGTCATCTGACTAGATGACTGACATCTGACCTCATGATAGGCCTTCTTTCTTTCAGTACAGGAAGAGTTCTTTCTGCCCCTTTAGCCAAAGTGCAGGGTACCATTAGGGACCTGCAGTGAGTCAGCATGGGGTTGGCAGGTTGGGAGGTGGGAAGGTAGGCTTGGGTTGGTCAGGAAGTATGTTGAGGGCCTGGCTAGTGCCAGGCTGAGTCTGACTAGGATGTTCCAGAGCCTGGGCAGAACTCCTGCAGAGGCTAAGACAGCCTCTGAGCCTCATCTCTTTTGCCAAAAAAACTTCAAAAAACATTCCTTGCATGATAAGTATCCTGGTAACAAATTCCCTCAGTTTTATTTATCTGAGAAAATCTATTTTTCCTTCACTTTTGAAGAATAACTTTAGAGGTTATAGACTTCTAGGCTGGTAGGTTTTTTCCTCTCAGCCTTTTTTTATACCCTAAACTGGTCTTTTAACTCACCAGGTATCATGAGTTAGGCAGAAATGAAATATTAGTGCAACATATAAATCTTCTCCAAGTCTTCAAATTCCTCATACTCAGCTTTTCTTCTTACAAAAATAAAAGGAATTGGAAAACTAACTTTTAAATCAATATTTCTAATTTTATATATATATATGGTATATATATATATACCCACACCATCTTTTGAGGTAAGTCCCCAAGTCAGATACTTATGCCTGAAAGGTTCTTGCTCTCTATCAGAAAGGGGCAAAATGTCTTTTCCACCTTTCAAAAGCAGAAACGAATTTTATAGTTTCTTATAGAGATTCAAAGTGTTACCTTTTCCCTCTGCATCCTTGCTTTTTTTTCTTCTTCTCCCTGACTTGCGATGACAAGGAATGTGCATCTCAGAAGTGGAATTTTGTCTCCCCTGGTAGCTAATCCTCAGCTTTTCCTCCACAACCTCTCCTTCCCCCAATGTCTGCGTTAGCCAACCCCTTCCCCTGAGGCCTGGGGTGAGAGTGAGAGGAAGGGCAGGGAGAAGAGGACAGAAGATAATGAAGAAGGTTAGAAATAGTTTTACCGCAGCTACCATCAATGAGACTGGAGATCTAAGAACTTACATACCATGTGTAGAAATCTCTCAACACTAAATATTCCACTCTACTTTATTCTCACATGGTTACTGAGGAGAAGTTGGTGGCAGTTTTTATCTTTGTTCCTCTTTGAGTAATGTGGTTTTCTCCACTCCAATCCCTTGCTTCTTTCAGAATTTTTTTTTTCTTTACCTTTAATTTCTTGTAGTTTCAAAAAGATATGCCTAGCTTAAGGTGTTTTGTTTGTTTTGTTGTTGTGGTGGTGGTGGTGGTGTCATTTATTCTACTTGGTTTTCTCTGATATTCCTGAATCTGTGGTTTGGTGTCTGATATTAATTTGGGGAAATTCTCAGTCATTATTATTTTTTTTTTTTTTTCCTGTCCTTTTCTCGCTCTGTCTTAGGTTTTGGTTAAATCATTTCCCCAAAGGGCGAGCCTCCTCAAAAACTGAGGGTTGCTAGAGTATTTAAAAATCATTCCATTTTCCCTGCCCCTTCCTGAAGCCCAAGGGGATTTTTCTCTAATATTTACTCTGAGAATCTGGATAGATTCCACATAGGAAATTCTGTGATTTAGAGGGAGGGGGATCTGTGGCTGGGTTCCCCTTGAGTTTTTAATTCTTTTACCTCTCTGACTTGTCCACACGGTTTAGAGAGTCATTTCCTAGGCAGGTTGATAGGAAATCTAGGGGTCCCCAAGGAGAGAGGGGTCTCCAAATGGAGGAAATAGCCTGCAAGTGTCAGACATTTTTATCTCTCTTAAGCGGCAGGAGGAAACAAACTAGCAATATTTTTTTTCCTTCTCTATACAAATTTAAAGGGAGGTTTCTCTTAAAATACTGTGTTGCCATAATGACACCTGGTTTCGCCTGAAGTTAGCTATTCTTGAGCCTAGAGATAACCAATGCCTTTTTCTTATGGAAATGTTTGTCTTAAGCTATGCTAATGTACTATGTCTTTACCCCAAACTCTGTCTCCAAGTCAGTTCCGCCTCTTGGCCCAGAACCTACTTGACAAACCAGTATGTTATACTCAGATATTTTCCCCCTAATCTATGTAAATGAAACTATTTGTATGGTGGTCTGCCCTTCTTTAAGATTCAAGTTAATCATTTTATGGCCCAGGATAAACCATTTGGTGCCATTCTGAATTTTAAGACATTCCTTTCTTTCATTAACAGACTGCTAGTGACTATATAACATCCAGCTGAAGACTAGCAGGGGGGTACTCTTTCTGCCCCCTTCTGATGCCTATGTCAGAAGCTTTCTCTATCTCCTTTATACTTTAATAAAACTTTATTACACAAAAGCTCTGCGCGATCAAGCCTCGTCTCTGGCCCCGGATTGATTTCTTCTCCTCCGGGGGCCAAGAATCCCGGTGTATTCGCGTGATTCAACAACAACCTTTCACGGAGTCTCCAGCAGTTCTTCAATCAAAGTCCAGATTTACTACCTGCCCCCTCCCATTTCTAGTGGAGATTTCTACATGGGAATCTCTGCTCAGGTCAGGCATCACTCCCTGTCTATTTTCTCTTTGTCTCCAATCCTAGGGACTGTTGTTTGTCCTGTGTCCTCCCCTCTCTAGGGAACCAAATAAAATTATTGATTTTTCACTCTTCAACTTTTTGTCATTAGGATAGGGTGGTGACTTAAGATCCTTATATCAGAACTGGAAACCAAACCCTAAATGTGTCACTTTAACATATAATCAACATGATTTAATGCCTGTCCAATAAGATCTACATGCCTCCCTTGTTAAATAGTGTGGCCCTGCACCAATATTTCCTGAAGTCATTCTGGACCACTTGGTCTTCCTGTTTCCTCACAAGGAAGGAGAAAACACTGGAATAAATTGGTATAGGCATACCTCAGAGATACTGTGGCTTTTGCTCCAGAAAACTGCAATGAAGCAAATATCGCAATAAAGGGAGTCATTTGAAATTTTGGTTTCTCAGTGCATATGAAAGTTGTTTTTGTTCAGTCTACTTAGTCATGAGAAACCCCACGGACTACAGCCCTCCCTGTCCTTCACCATGTCTTGGAGTTTGCTCAAACTCATATCCTTTGAGTCAGTTAGGCCATCCAACTATCTCATCCTCTGTCATCCCCTTCTTCCCCTGTCTTCAGTCTTTCCTGGCATCAGGGTCTTTACCAATGAGTCTGCTCTTCACATCAGGTGGCCAAAGTATTGAAGCTTCAGCTTCAGCATCAGTCCTTCCAATGAATATTCAGGGTTGATTTCCTTTAGGATTGACTGGTTTGATCTCCTTGCAGTCCAAGACACTCTTTTTCAGCACCACAGTTCAAAAGAATCAATTGTTTAGCACTCAGACTTCCTTATGGTCCAGCTCTCACATCCACACCTAACTATTGGAAAAACCATTCTTTTGACTAGATGGAGCTTTGTTAGCAAAGTGATGTCTCATTCTCTCTCTTTTTTTAATATGCTTTCTAGGTCTGTCATAGCTTTTCTTCCAAGGAACAGGTGTCTTTTAATTTTGGGGGCTGCAATCAGCATCTGCAGTGATTTTGGAACCCCCCAAAATAAAGTCTGTCACTGTTCCCATTGTTTTTCCATCTATTTGTGATGAAGTGATAGGACCCGATGCCATGATCTTTGTTTTTTGAAAGTTGAGTTTTAAGCCAATTTTTTCACTCTACTCTTTCACCTTAATCAAGAGACTCTTTGGTTCCTCTTCACTTTCTTGCCATAAGGGTGGTGTCATCTGCATATCTGAGGTTATTGATATTTCTCCCAGTGATCTTGGTTCCAGATTGTGCTTCACCCATCCTAGCATTTCGCCTGATGTATTCTGCATATAAGTTAAGTAAGCAGGTGACAATATACAACTTGACATACTCCTTTACCAGTTTTTGAACCAGTGCATCATTACATGTCTGGTTCTAACTGTTGCTTCTTGACCTACATACGGGTTTCTAAGCAGGCAGGTAAGGTGGTCTGGTATTCCCATCTCTTTAAGAATTTCACACAGTTTGTTGTGATCCATAGTTTGTGGTCCTACATGGCATGGCTCACCCATGACGGATGGGTCATGGTGGAGAGTTCTGAGAAAAAGTGGTCCCCTAGAGAAGAGAATGGCAAACCACTTCAGTATTCTTGCCTTGAGAACCCCATGAATAGTATGAAAAGGCAAAAAGATAGGACACTGAAAGATGAACTCCCCAGGTCACTAGGTGCCTGATATGCTACTGGAGATCAGTGGAGAAATAACTCCAGAAAGAATGACGAGATGAAGCCAAAGGAAAAGCAGCAGCCAGTTGTGGATGTGACTGGTGATGGAAGCAAGGTCTGATGTTGTAAAGAGCAATATTGCATAGGAACCTGGAATGTCACATCCATGAATCAAGGCAAATTGGAAGTAGTCAAACAGGAGATGGCGAGAGTGAACGTCGACATTTTAGGAATCAGCAAACTAAAATGGAATGGAATGGTGAATTTAACTCAGATGACTATTATATCTACTACTGTGGGCAAGAATCCCTAAGAAGAAATGGAGTAGCCATCATAGTCAACAAAAGAGCCAAAATGCAGTACTTGGATGCAATCTTAAAAACGACAGAATGATCTCTGTTCATTTCCAAGGCAAACCATTCAATAGTACGGTAATTCAAGTCTATGCCCTGACCAGTAATGCTGAAGAAGCTGAAGTTGAATGGTCCTATGAAGACCTGAAAGACCTTCTAGAACTAACAACCAAAAAAGAAGTAATGCTCAAAATTCTCCAAGCCAGGCTTCAGGAATACATGAACTGTGAACTTCCAGATGTTCAAGCTGGCTTTAGTGAAAGCAGAGGAACCAAAGATCAAATTGCCAACATCTATTGAATCATTGAAAAAGCAATAGAGTTCCAGAAAAACATGTATTTCTGCTTTATTGACTATGCCATAGCCTTTGACTGTGTGGATCACAATAAACTGTGGAAAATTCTGAAAGAGATGGGAATACCAGACCACCTGACCTGCCTTTTGAGAAATCTGTATGCAGGTCAGGAAGCAACAGTTAGAACTGGACATGAAACAACGGACTAGTTCCAAATAGAAAAAAGGAGTATGTCAAGTCTGAATATTGCCACTGTGCTTATTTAACTTATATGCAGAGTACATCATGAGAAACGCTGTGCTGGAAGAAGCACAAGCTGGAATCAAGATTGCTGGGTGAAATATCAATAACCTGACATATGCAGATAACACCACCCTTATGACAGAAAGTGAAGAACTAAAAAGCCTCTTGATGAAAGTGAAAGAGCAGAATGAAAAAGTTGGCTTAATGCTCAACATTTATAAAACAAAAATCATGGCATCCGGTCCCATCACTTCATAGCAAATAGATGGGGAAACAGTGGAAACAGTGACAGACTTAAGTTTGGGGGCTCCAAAATCACTGCAGATGGTAAATGCAGCCATGAAATTAAAAGATACTTATTCCTTGGAAGGAAAGTTATTACCAACCTAGACAGCATACTAAAAAAGCAGGGACATTACTTTGCCAGCAAAGGTCCATCTAGGCAAGGCTATGTTTTTACCAATAGTCATGTATGGATGTTAGAGTTGGAGTATAAAGAAAGTTGAGCACTGAAGATTGACCCTCTTGAAGTCTGGTGTTTGAGAAGCCTCTTGAGAGTCCCTTGGACTGCAAGGAGATTCAACCAGTCCATCCTAAAGGAAATCAGTGTTGAATATTCTTTGGAAGGACGGATGTTGAAGCTGAACCTCCAATAGTTTGGCCACCTGATGTGAAGAACTGACTCATTTGAAAAGACCCTGATGCTGAAAAAGTTTGAAGGTGGGAGGAAAAGGGGATGACAGAGGATGAGATGGTTGGATGGTATTACCAACTCAGTGGACAACTCCGGAAGTTGGTGTTGTCAGGGAGTCCTGGTGTGGAAAGGGTCGGACACAACTGAACAACTGCACTGAACTGAACAGTTTGTGGTGGTCCACTCAATCAAACACTCTAGCATAGTCAGTGAAGCAGAAATTGAATTTTTTTCTGGAATTCTCTTGCTTTTGCTGTGATCCAATGAATGCTTGCAATTTGATCTCTGGTTCATCTGCCTTTTCTAAATCCAACTTCGTTATTGCATTCCCTAAGTGTACAGTAGCATTATGTTTAAAAAACAATATACATACCTTAATTAAAAAAATAGTTTATTGCTAAAAAATACTAACCATCATCTGATAACACAGGGTTGCCACAAACCTTCAATTTATAAAAAAATGTAATATCTGCAAAGTGTAATAAAGTGATGGGCAATAAAAGATTTGGCTGTATTTAGGAATCTGCTTTCTGTGCATCCAGTTGTAACATAACAAACTTTTACTCTTTTCTCTACATTTACTGTCTGCCTAGAAACTGAGTGCATAGGTATCTCGTTTTTCCAGAAACTCTCTTGTAAATACCTTAGTGTAGTGTTGTTGGGGAGACTGTAGCAATGTGGTGGGGAGGGGAGGATGCTGAGAGTGTCACAGAGCAGGGAAGTTAAATTATTCTTGTATTATAAACCCTTTTATGTGACCCCCAGCTCTCAGCCCCTAAAATACAGATCAAATTAATAACAATACTCTTCATCCCTTCTTTCTTTATCTTTTCTAGTAGCCTGGGAATAGACTTTTAAATATTAAAAGGTTGAACTGCTTCTCCACTGGGAACAAGATAAAGGAGAGAAAAGATAAATTCTAAGCTTGATTGTGAAGTCAAAGCTAATGATTCTGTCATTTTGCAAAGGTTGAAACCCACATTATCCGTGCAACAAAGCCTAAGAATTCTGTCACCATACCTCCTCTATCGTCATCCCAAAATGTGATAAAGTCTGGTATTAGGTACGAGTTATTGAAGAAACCATTTTTTGTTAAAGAATAGATACATATTTTAGTTTGTCTACTTATAAAAATGTCACATTGATAGTGAGTAGATGTAATGTCAGTATATATTATGAGAACAGTCATTCCGTTTCAGTGTTTTAGAATATTTTGCTTTGTGAAAGTTTAAATTTTAATACAATTTTATTTGCATGTTTTTGTCTCTTTTTCTCCTATATTAAACACTAGTGTTCTGCCTTATTGATGTGTAGTAAGTAGTGCTAGCCCACCAGTGTCCTGTGTCCAGTATTTTACTGGACTTCGGGGATCATTTTATGCATTTATCACCCTCTGCTGCTATTCAGCAAAATGTCGTGACAACATGCTTATGGCATATAGAGACCTAAAACATCCTATGTGGTATTTTTCACTCTGATTGATTTGGGATCTATAGCTGCTCTCAAATGAATAAAAAGCAAGAAAGTAATTTTGCTTTATCAAATACCTCTCAATGAAAATGATCACTGTATTTTCTTATAGGAAAAGAGAGGAGGCCTAGGGGATTTTTCAGTGATGTTTATTTACTTAATCCCTTACCAAATAAGATTGTAAAAATCAAAGAACTGATTCTTTGCACACCCATTACATAGATTATATTTAAATACATCAATAAACCACTAGGAAAAAATGTGAACATAATGTAAAAATGTATATACATATGTATGATGTTTGTCCACAAGAATATGATCATTATTTTAGAAAATAGAAATCATACTGCATATTTACATTTGTACATTGTAAATTTTACTCAAGTAAATATATGAACATTTTAATATTTTTCATTAAAATCCTTACTACATTACAACTTTTAGTGTAGAGTTGTGTCAATTTTATTAAACTAGTCTCCTGTATTGAATGATTATGCTATTTCTAAATTCTCATAATCATAACAAAGTTTCAGTGAATATTCTTTCATATCAATGTATTACTGACTTTAGACTAAAGTTATAGAGAAGAATTTTCTATGAATGAGCTATTTTATAATTTTTGACATAATCACTGATCTTGGTGTTAATATTAGCACAGTTATTATATTTTTATCAATTTTAATTTTGTCCAACTCATTGTATTTCCAGTTTCAACTGGAAAACTCATTGTTTTTATATAACTTTAAAATTCTTCTTATAGTCTGTCAGATATAGGGTAGATTAGTCTCCCTTATATTCCTTTCATTTTCTAATTTTATGTTAAATTTTAATTCACATTGAAAGCTTCACATATTGATTCTGTCAACTGTAATATTTTGATGGTTTTTTTCAATTATATCCAGTTTTAAAAGCCCCTTTCTATCCCAAGACCAGATACATGAATATTATAATTTATATTTTTGTGTTTAATTTGGCATGTGTTTCTTTAATTTTTAGTTTCTGCTCCTATAAAATGTTTAAAATTATAGCATATACTGTATACACCATATGCACTGGTGTGTGATGTAGTGCAGAGCTCAAAATATGAAAAATCTTAATACCTTTCAAAAGTTAATTTTACTATTTAATTTTTTCTGATGGTTTAGAGGCCTGCTTGGTTAATTTCTTTTTATAAATATATTTTTACTTTGACTTCTTATACCAAGTTAATATTTTAAATTACTATATAAAATTCCATTGAATTTTGAATGGAATATTATTAAATATTTATGTTTTTAAGCTTATAGTGTTTTTTGGATGTCATATCTCATTCAAATGTATGTAAGATTTTCCAGCTTATTTTGTTTTTCAAAGTTATCTATATTTTAAAATAGAATGGAGTCTTAATTTTCCATTAATTTCAATATGCTGTCTTATTTTCCACTTTAGCTTCCAATTAAAATAAGCTAATTAATATAGAAAAATACATTGTGGTATTTAATTTATTATTGGGCTGGCCGAAAAGTTCATTCTGCTTTTTCCATACCATTTTATGGAAAAAGCTAAATGAAGTTTTCAGCCAACCCAACATTTTATTGAGTCCTGTCTCATAAAGCAATGGAGAGTAGAAGATACAAACTATTGGGTAGGAGATACAAACTACTGGGTAGGAAGATAGGCTCAAGGATGTATTGTACAGTAGAGATAATATAGTCAATATTTTGTGATAACTGTAAGTAGAAAGTAACTTTTAAAAATTGTATAAAAATTTTAAAAGTAATTTTAAAAAGAATTCTGCCTCAATATTGATAAATTTGCTTAGGTTATGAAAGGGTAGCTGCATCTAACCCAGATTTTGACTATCTAAGTCCTGGCTCAAGTGCTTGAAGAATCTTCTCCTCCTTAAGCCCAGTAGAACAATACTTGATGTAATACTTTCATGGAGGAGTATATTACATTATAGACCAGAATGAATGATTTATATGTGAGTATAGGTAGGTAGTTCACACATGGGGAGTTCATTCTGGTCTATAGTATAATATACTCTTTTGATCCCTGGGTCAGGAAGATCTCCTGGAGTAGGAAATAGCAACCCACTCCAGTACTCTTGCCTGGAAAATCCCATGGGCAGAGGAGCCTGCCGGGCTACAGTCTGTGGAGTCACAAAGAGTTGGACATAACCTAATGACTAAACGACAACACAGATTTTGTGTTGTTATTTATTCAGGGTTTGGTAGCAATTGTGAACATAATATAGGAAGCTTTTCATTTCTATTTTCAATTGTGCTTATGTAACAGCAGTCAAATATTTCGTCAGATGTTAAAGTAGCATCCTTTGACAATCAGCTGTAATCATCACTTTTATTTATAGTAATATGTCTGAAAACTTTCTCTAACTTTATTCCTACTTATTGTTTTATTTTTGAGTTTTCCTTGAGACAATATGAATTGTTGATATGTATATTTCATATAAAACAATCTAATCCTTTCATCTTTTATTAGTATAAAATTGCATATACAATTTATTTATAATTAGAAATACACAGTGTCTTCAGGCACCACACATCCACACCTAGTAATACCACTTCAGCTCATATAAAAGGTGATGAGGAAGGCAGCCACGTTTGAGTGGAACCTTAAGCAAGAAAGTGTTGTTTTCTTTATTATGCTACCTCAAGATCAATATAATTTGCTGATCATTTCAAACAAATAAATTTTGATTTTTAAAATGAATTCTATAGTTTGTATTTTAATTTTTATTAATGCTGCTCTCATTTTTATTACTTTCTTTTGTCTCTCTATCATGTTCATTAGCTTTCTACCTTACTGATTTTAATACTCAAGTTTTTCATTTTTATGCTGCTACTGCTAAGTCGCTTCAGTCGTGTCTGACTCTGTGCGACCCCATAGACGGCAGCCCACCAGGCTCCCCCATCCCTGGGATTCTCTAGGCAAGAACACTGGAGTGGGTTGCCATTTCATTTTTATATAGTAATGCAAAATTTGATGTTAATATTTTTCTGCTTACAGAGTATGTCATATGCCATATATTTTGAAACATGGTGTTCATATTAATAATTTCAAAATAATCCTGTTCTTCTTTGATCTAAGTATTTCAAAAAAGGTTTTTTGTGTTTTGTTTATTTAAATATCCAAACAAAATTTTTCCTAAATTGGTTTATAGATTACTGTGATCTTAAATAAAAATAAGAGCATTTCACTTTAGTAGAAATAAGATGAGTTTACAATGCTTAGTCGTCCAAGGGCACCTTATTCTAAGATATTGTGAGGTCAAATCCTGTAAAAAGCAGCTACAAACATAGATTTTGAAATACAAGAGAATTATTAGAGAGAAATACCATTAAAGATTAAAGAGGAACAAGCAGTTGAAGCTGCCTGTAGTCTGTATTGCAGGTTTGACATTTGTGAAGAAGAGTGAGGTAATTAACATTGGGAAAGAAGAAACTCAGATTGGAACCTAGCTTTATGAACATTTTAGCCAAAATAAGGGTGTCCTCAAAGTCACTGACTGGAAGAATTCCACATCTTGCAGGAATGGGCCTGTATTGTTTCCATGTTCCCATTGTCGCTACTCACTGATGGGATTATCTACAATAGAGTAGATGAGGCATTCCATAAACTCCTGGATAGTAAATTCTGACTGAGACTCTACTGAAAAAATAGGTGGTTGCTTATCCAGAAGAGGTATTCATTCCTCTGAAGACAAATCTCAGGCCCTTCCAGGATAAAAGAAGTCAAAGTAGTCAACTTGCCATTTAGTCATATAGCTTACTCATGCCCTTTCTTTCTATGGAGGCTCAAAACAGATGCACATTTTCTATGTTATAATGACCAGATCCTGGGCATGGTCTAACTTAATGATTTGGTGTGTCTTACAGAACTGGGCTCAAAATAGGCAATTCTGTACACATTGTTGCTTAGAGAACACAGTTCTCTAGTGGTTTATCTGGGATTACATATCACTTTCCCTCTAGCATTCCCACTTTCTTCAACCTTTTTTATTCTTTCAGTCACTTGGTACATCTTTTTCTCTAGACATCTATGAGCCACTCTAACAGTTTTCTCCATCCACTGATGTACTTGCCAGACATTCCAAAAGAAAGGTGACCTGAAATCAATGAATTCTTGCTTAATCCACTCTTTACATTTGCCCCCTCTTGATACATCAGTCTCAAAATCCAATCTCATTCATGCTTCCCAAGGTCCTATGGGAACATGCTAGCAAATTTTTGTAGCTCTTTAGGTGAATAATGTCTTTCCTCCATTGTCAGGACCAGCATGTTCAGTGTAGTGTTATGGTCAAATTTAACCCAAGTTATTGTCCTGGTAATCAGGAAAAGAGGTAAGGAATCTTTGGAAATACCTGTCAACAGGGAGATGCTTCTGCCATATACTAACACTAGATGTGTCCTAGCTTTACTAAGGAAGAATGCATCACCTGTAAAAGTTCTGAGGACTCAGAACAGAACATCCTCAGAGCATTCCTACAGATCTACCCACTTCGTGTTTCAGGATCCCAGAAATTCCCAACTACAGCCTTGATATTAGCATGACATACCTGATCTTTGGCTGAAATTTAAAATGTAAATGTCTCTGAAACTCTGTGGTTCTATCAGCTCCTCAGTCTTTCTGTCTGCTTTGTCTGTTTTCATTGCAGGATATACGAAGCCTCTTATTTAGCTTATGACTGTTAATGTTTCCCGTGCATGCCTGCTATGTTAGTTCAGTCGTGCCCAACGCTTTGTGATGTTTCTCAGCAAGCATCAACTTAAGTTCATTTCAGTTGCTCAGTCATGTCCAGCTCTTTGTGACTACATGAACTGCAGCACGCCAGGCCTCCATGTCCATCACCAACTCCTGGAGTCCACCCAAACACATGTCCATTGAGTCGGTGATGAGATCCTCTGTCTGCTTTTCCTCTTGCCCTCAATCTTTCCCAGCATCAGGGTCTTTTCCAATGAGTCAGTTCTTTGCATCAGGTGGCAAAAGTATTGGAGCTTTGGTTTCAACATCAGTCCTTCCAAAGAAAACCCAGGACTAATCTCCTTTAGAATGGACTGGTTGGATCACATTGCAGTCCAAGGGACTCTCAAAAGTCTTCTCCAACACCACTGTTCAAACGTATCATCTTCAGCGTTCAGCTTTCTTTATAGTCGAACTCTCACATCCATACATGACCACTGGAAAAACCATAGCCATTATGGACCATAGCCAGATGGACCTTTGTTGGCAAAGTAATGCCTCGGCTTTTGAATATGCCATCTAGGTTGGTCATAACTTTCTTTCCAAGGAGTAAGCATCTTCTAATTTCATGGCTTCAGTCACCATCTGCAGTGATTTTGGAGCCCAGAAAAATAAAGTCTGACACTGTTTCCATTGTTTCCCCATATATTTCCCATGAAGTGATGGGACCAGATGCCATGATCTTCGTTTTTTGAATGTTGAGCTTTAAGCCAACATTTTCACTCTCCTCTTTCACTTTCATCAAGAGGCTTTTTAGTTCCTCTTCCCTTTCTGCCATAAGGGTAGTGTCATCTGTATATCTGAGGTTATTGATATTTCTCCTGGCAATCTTGATTCCAGCTTGTGTTTCCTCCAGCCCAGTGTTTCTCATGATGTACTCTGCATATAAGTTAATTAAGCAAGGTGACAATATACAGCCTTGATGTACTCCTTTTCCTATTTGGAGCCTATCTGTTGTTCCATGTCCAATTTTAACTGTAGCTTCCTGACCTGTATACAGGTTTCTCAAGAGGCAGGTCAGGTGGTCTGGTATGCCCATCTCATTCAGAATTTTCCACAGTTTATTGTGATCCACAGAGTCAAAGGCTTTGGCATAGTCAATAAAGCAGAAATAGATGTTTTTCTGGAACTCTCTTGCTTTATCAATGATCCAGGGGATGTTGGCAATTTGATCTCTGGTTCCTCTGCCTTATCTAAATCCAGCTTGAACTTCTGGAAGTTCACAGTTCACATATTGCTGAAGCCTGGCTTGGAGAATTTTGAGCATTACTTTACTAGCATGTGAGATGAGTGCAATGGTGTGGTAGTTTGAGCATTCTTTGGCATTGCCTTTCTTTGGGTTTGGAATGAAAACTGACCTTTTCCAGTGCTGTGGCCACTGCTGAGTTTTCCAAATTTGCTGGCCTGTTGAGTGCAGCACTTTCACAGCATCATATTTCAGGATTTGAAATAGCTCAACTGGAATTCCATCACCTCCACTAGCTTTGTTCATAGTGATGCTTCCTCTGGCCCACTTGACTTCACATTCCAGGATGTCTGGCTCTAGGTGAGTGGTCACACCATCGTGATTATCTGGGTCATGAAGATCTTTTTTGTACACTTTTTCTGTGTATTCTTGCCACCTCTTCTTAATATCTTTTGCTTCTGTTAAGTCCCTACCATTTCTGTCCTTTGTGGAGTCTATCTTTGCATGAAATGTTCCCTTGGTATCTCTAATTTTCTTGAAGAGATCTCTAGTCTTTCCCATTCTGTGGTTTTCCTCTATTTCTTTGCATTGATCGCTTGAGGAAGGCTTTCTTATCTCTTCTTGCTATTCTTTGGAACTCTGCATTCAGATGCTTCTATCTTTCCTTTTCTCCTTTGCTTTTCACTTCCCTTCTTTTCATAGCTATTTGTAAGGCCTCCTCAGACAGCTGTTTTGCTTTTTTGCATTTCTTTTTCTTAGGGATGGTCTTGATCCCTGCCTCCTGTACAATGTCATGAACCTCCATCCATAGTTAATTAGGCACTCTGTCTGTCAGATCTAGTCCCTTAAATCTATTACTACTTCCTCTGTATAATCATAAGGCATTTGATTTAGGTCATACTTGAATGGTCTAGTGGTTCAATTTCAGTCTGAATTTGGCAATAAGGAGTTCATGATCCGAGCCACAGTCAGCTCCCGGTCTGTTTTTGCTGACTGTATAGAGCATCTCCATCTTTGGCTGTAAATAATATAATCAATCTGATTTCAGTGTCAACCATCTGGTGATGTCCACGTGTAGAGTCTTCTTGTGTTGTTGGAAGAGGGTGTTTGCTATCAGCAGTGTGTTCTCTTGGCAGAACTTTATTAACCTTTGCCCTGTTTCATTCTGTACTCCAAGGCCAAATTTGCCTGTTACTCTAGGGGTTTCTTGACTTCCTACTTTTGCATTCCAGTTCCCTATAATGAAAAGGACATCTTTTGGGGTTGTTAATTCTAGAAGGTCTTGGAGGTCTTCATAGAGCCGTTCAACTTCAGCTTTTTCAGCACTACTGGTCGGGATATAGACTTGGATTATTGTGATAATGAATGGTTTGCCTTGGAAACGAACAGAGATCATTCTGTCATTTTTGAGATTGCATCCAAGTACTGCATTTCAGACTCTTTTGTTGACTATGATGGCTATTCCATTTCTTCTAAGGGATTCCTTCCCACAGTTGTAGATATAATGGTCATCTGAGTTAAATTCACCTATTCCAGTCTATATTAGTTCACTGATTCCTAGAATGTTGATGTTGTCCCCTGGAGAAGGGAATGGCAAACCACTTCAGTATTCTTGCCTTGCGAATCCCATGAACAGTATGGAAAGGCAAAAAGATAGGACACTGAAAGATGAACTCCTCAGGTCGGTAGGTGCCCAATATGCTCTTGGAGAACAGTGGAGAAATAACTCCAGAAAGAATGAAGGGATGGAGCCAAAGCAAAGACAACACCCTGTTGTTAATGGGACTGGTGATATAAGCAAGGTTCGATGCTGTAAAGAGCAAGCATCAATTTAGTATAAGACTAACAAGTTAGTTCTACGTCCTTTTAGTCACAGATACCCCTGTATGTTTCAAAATGCTTGAAATATTGCACCTGAAGGAACATTTCCCTACATTAACATGTTTTGTCAGATCACCCTAGGAATGTTAATTCATCAGTAGTTTGACCATCACTTTATATATATGTTTATTTATTTTTTGGCCACCAGTCAATGTAGGATCTCAGTTCCCAGACTGGAGATGCAACCTCCACCTTCTGCATTGGAAGCTTGGAGTCTTACCTACTGGTCCACCAGGGAAGTCCCCTCTGCCCCTACTTTTTACTAGAGACTCTAAGTGACCACATACTACTCAGTTGACATCTTCTTGCCTGCCTGATGGTGAGTGAGTCAGTCCCAAATTCCTACCCTGTTGCCTGTTTTTGTAGAGCAATCTTGGATCTTCTGAGAAACAGAAGTAAGATGAGATTACATGTGTAACAGATATATATATATATATATATATATATATATATATATATAGGTGGAAATAACAATTAAGGAGAAATATCAGGAAACCAAACTAGGCAAGAAGAGTCTTTTGACATAAAGTATGTTTTCCATCAGTGAAGAAGAGAGAGAAGGAAGGGGGCTGGGTAGGCTTCAATAGAGTTCCAAAGCAGATTCAACCAGGATGCAGGGGCAAACACATGAAGAGAACTGCATTAAGACCACTTTTCTGCCTGGTCATCAATGGGTAGAAGTCTTTGGAAAGTATGTCCATAATATGAAAGTGGTAGTGGGTCTGGAAAAGCAGCAACTGGGGCTACAGTTAGTTACACTAACTGTAGTTAGTGTACAATTAGTTACACTCTCTGTGACAGATCTGAAAAGCACATTCTCATGGCCTCCACAGATGTTGTCTCATGTTCAGTGGAAATTTATTTAAAGTATCCCTCATTTTCCCAGAGCCTTTAACTCTCTCCAGTTAAAGATATTTTGAAGAAGCCCTTCTAGGCTTTTCTCTACATACTTCCTGCTTTTTTTTTTTTTTTTTTTTTGCAAAGAAATTTGAGGTTCCTCTTTGTTGTCTTTTTAAACCTGATTTAATAAGGAAAAATTCCTAGGGGCTTGGGGTAGGAAGTGGCTGCCTTTGATTTTCACATTTACACAGGTATACTGAGGTCTTTCTTTTATTTTCTTTGATCATTTAATTCTGGTTTTGGAGAGGAAATTAGAGAACCTGTTAATCTATATATCTTATTCAAAAGTTCCCCTGATCCCTGTTGAATTCACCATCTTAATCTATGTGTCTAACTGCACAATGGGTCTTGTCCCCACTCAAATCTTTCTAAATCTAAATGAATGAGATCTCCGAACTGAGAAGGTAATTTGTTTAAGGTAGGGTATCTGCTTGGCCATAAGTAAAGTTGAATACATAAATGAGAAAATACAGTCAAAATGAACATTGTTTCATAAAAAGGTAGCATAAAAGCATGGATTTTATTAAACCCAGTAGATTTATCATTCCACAATTAAGCTTTTCTGAAAGATTACTTGTGCATATATGAATATATTCATTAATTTGGGAATTATCTTTTTTTTTTAGAAAGTTAAAATTTTATAAAGTTAATATGAGCAAATTAAATTCCTAGAGTATTAATCTTTCAAGAAGTATACATACTTGCATTAAAAAGACCCAAAAGAGTACAGAGAAGCCATTTTGTCCTGAGGCAATTGGAATTGAAATAGTCACAAAAAGCTTGAATTTTTTAAAAAAGCATTAATACATATTTTATAAGAATATTTAACTTAAATCATTTTATATACAGTCTCTGGCAAATATTTTTAGATAGAACCAAGGTTTCTATTGAAAATATATATATAGATTGGTTTTCTTATATTTATAATTCAGTGTGATTTCAGTGTTTCTAATGCTTTTTTTCAGTTGAATAAGGTAGGAAATTAAATAGAAAAATAAAACAAAACCAAAAAATATTTTTTAAACTCATAATTAAATTTGAATACAGATTTTTTTAAGTTTTATCATTTCCTCCAATATTTTAGAATTGTATTAACCACAGGTAATTTAACAGCATTTTAAAATGAATTTCCTTTTACTAAATTTTTCCAAAGCAGTAGACATAGTTTTTATGTAAACACACAGATACACACACACACACACACGGACACAGAATTTCTTTGGCATATAGATATTAGCAAATTGTATAATGCATAATTAAATCACCTAGTACTTGTCACAGTTTTAACTGGCATGAGAGAGTTGAGAATAACCTCAATGGACTTAGTAGACATTCAGCTTCAGGTGACTTCAAGTGTCAAGAAACTCTTCATAAGTAACCCAATAGTCATCAGTGTTCCAAAGGTATGCTTATTAGTAGACAGAATAGAGGAAATAGATTGAAATATAGCATGTTGCTTAATTAGAAGGTGATTGTGGAAGCTTGTACTGTAAATGTGATTTCCACATTTTCAGGGTTTTATTTTTGTGGTTTATTTGTAAACAATATGACAATGTGCTATAGCAACATACTCCAAGGAAAAATGCATAGTAGTGTCTAGACACACTTAAATAAGCTATTCATTTCCAAATATTTGATAGTAAAATTTGCCAGGCACCTTAAGCCATTTAATTAGTAATCAATTGCAATCATTAAAAAATACACTGATTGAGCCCTTAAAAAAGCTGTATAATTGTATTAAACAATTTCATAATTATTCTCACTGACAGAAAAATGAAGAAAGATGAAAGTAAGTAATACTTTTAGGGAGACTATCCAATAATTATTCATATTCACTCATTAATTGGTATAGACATTTCAGGTGTCTCCTTAATTGATGAAAATGATTATTGGCCTAGGATAAAAAAAAATAAAAATCAACATAAAACATTATGTGAGAGGGTACTTGAATTTTAGATATGCCATTTTAAAATTGGCTTTGTATTTAAGAAAATTGTACTGTTTATCACTTAAATCCTCCTGTGTTAAGTTGTAGCTACCTATGGTCAAAAAGCTCTATTTCATAGCTCAGTTGAGGGTTCTCATAATACAGCTTTTAAAATATCTAGGAAACTAGCAAACAGAATATCTTACTGGATAGAAATCATTTCTGACTCTCTCTGGATAATATGACCTATGTAATCTAATTTTTGATTTCAAGGTTTTATACAGGGGGAATTTCCCCCATGGACTTCCTGAAATAATTTGAATGAACAGGAAGTTCAATTTTTAAGCATGGCAAACCAAATCTCCTGTACATTTCTTATATCTAAAAAATTCTTATAAATTCCAAAGAACAGTTTCATTGATATTTGAACTTTAAACTGTTTCTAAATATCATTTATATTCATTAAATTTATTTGTATAAGTACTTCAGTTACCACAAGTATTTGTGATAATAATTCTACTTAGCACACCCATATGGGACAACATACATGTATTAATAACTAAAACATTTAGTTCAACTTTTGTGGGTATGTAAACTTCATGGGAAATACATGGGGAAACAGTGGAAACAGTGTCAGACTTTATTTTTCTGGGATCCAAAATCATTGCAGATGGTGATTGCAGCTATGAAATTTAAAGACGCTTACTCCTTGGAAGGAAAGTTATGACCAACCTAAATAGCATATTAAAAAGCAGAGATATTATTTTGACAACAAAGGTCCATCTAGTCAAGGCTATGGTTTTTCCAGTGGTCATGTATGGATGTGAGAGTTGGACTGTGAAGAAAGCTGAGTGCCAAAGAATTGATGCTTTTGAACTGTGGTGTTAGAGATGACTCATTTTTCATTGCTTTGGTTTTATTTATTTAGTTATTTTTAATACAAATTTATTTAATTTTAATTGGAGGCTAATTACTTTACAATATTATGGTGGTTTTGCCATACATTGACATGAATCTGCCATGGGTGTACATGTGTTCCCCATCCTGTACACCCCCTCCCACCTCCTTCCCCGTACCATCCCTCTGGGTCATCCTAGTGCACCACCCCCAAGCATCCTGTATCAAAACTGGACTATACATGTTTCACATATGATACTATACATGTTTCAGTGCCATTCTCCCAAATCTTTCTACCCTCTCTCTCTCCCACAGAGTCCATAAGACTGTTCTATACATCAGTGTCTCTTTTGCTGTCTCATACACAGGGTTATTGTTACCATCTTTCTAAATTCCATATATATGCGTTAGTATACTGTATTGGTGTTTTTCTTTCTGGCTTACTTCACTCTGTATAATAGGCTCCAGTTTCATCCACCTCATTAGAACTGATTCAAATGTATTCTTTTTAATGGCTGAATAATACTCCATTGTGTATATGTACCACTGCTTTCTTATCCATTCATCTGCTGATGGACATCTAGGTTGCTTCCATGTCCTGGCTATTATAAACAGTGCTGCGATGAACATTGGGGTACATGTGTCTCTTTCCCTTCTGGTTTCCTCAGTGTTTATGCCCAGCAGTGGGATTGCTGGGTCATAAGGCAGTTCTATTTCCAGTTTTTTAAGAAATCTCCACACTGTTCTCCATAGTGGCTGTACTAGTTTGCATTCCCACCAACAGTGTAAGAGGGTTCCCTTTTCTCCACACCCTCTCCAGCATTTATTACTTGTAGACTTTTGGATCGCAGCCATTCTGACTGGCATGAAATGGTACCTCATTGTGGTTTTGATTTGCATTTCTCTGATAATGAGTGATGCTGAGCATTTTTTCATGTGTTTGTTAGCCATCTGCATATCTTCTTTGGAACAATGTCTGTTTAGTTCTTTGGCCCATTTTTTGATTGGGTCGTTTATTTTTCTGGAATTGAGCTGCAGGAGTTACTTGTATATTTTTGAGATGAGTTCTTTGTCAGTTGCTTCATTTGCTATCACTTTTTCCCATTCCGAAGGCTGTCTTTTCACCTTGCTTAAAGTTTCCTTTGTTGTGCAGAAGCTTTTGATTTTAATTAGATCCCATTTGTTTATTTTTGCTTTTCTTTCTAATATTCTGGGAAGTGGGTCATAGAGGATTCTACTGTGATTTATGTCAGAGAGTGTTTTCCCTATGTTCTCCTCTAGAAGTTTTATACTTTCTGGTCTTACATTTAGATCTTTAATCCATTTTGAGTTTTTTTGTGTGTGTGTGTATGGTGTTAGAAAGTGTTCTAGTTTAATTCTTTTACAAGTGGTTGACCAGGTTTCCCAGCACCACATGTTAAAGAGATTCTCTTTTCTCCATTGTATATTCCTGCTTCATTTGTCAAAGATAAGGTGTCAATCAGTTAATTCAGGTCAGTTCAGTCGCTCAGTCGTGACCAACTCTTTGCGACCCCTTGAATTGCAGCATGCCAGGCCTCCCTGTCCATCACCAACTCCTGGAGTTCACTCAACTCACGTCTATCAAGTCAGTGATGCCATCCAGCCATCTCATCCTCTGTCGTCCCCTTCTCCTCCTGCCCCAAATCCCTCCCAGCATCAGAGTCTTTTCCAATGAGTCAACTCTTCATATGAGGTGGCCAAAATACTGGAGTTTCAGCTTTAGCATCATTCCTTCCAAAGAAATCCCAGGGCTGATCTCCTTCAGAATGGACTGGTTGGATCTCCTTGCAGTCCAAGGGACTCTCAAGAGTCTTCTCCAACACCACAGTTCAAAAGCATCAATTCTTTGGTGCTCAGCTTTCTTCACAGTCCAACTTTCACATCCATACATGACCACTGGAAACACCATAGCCTTGACCAGGCGGACCTTTGTTGGCAAAGTAATGTCTCTGGTTTTGAATATGCTATCTAGGTTGGTCATAACTTTTCTTCCAAGGAGTAAACGTCTTTTAATTTCATGGCTGCAGTCACCATCTGCAGTGATTTTGGAGCCCAAAAATATAAAGTCTGATACTGTTTCCACTGTTTCCCCATCTATTTCCCATGAAGTGATGGGACCAGATGCCATGATCTTCGTTTTCTGAATGTTGAACTTTAAGCCAAGTTTTTCACTCTCCTCTTTCACTTTCATCAAGAGGCTTTTTAGTTTCCTCTTCACTTTCTGCCATAAGGGTGGTGTCATCTGCATATCTGAGGTTATTGATATTTCTCTCAGCAATCTTGATTCCAGCTTGTGTTTCTTCCAGCCCAGCGTTTCTCATGATGTACTCTGCATATAATTTAAATAATCAGGGTGACAATATACAGCCTTGATGTACTCCTTTTCCTATTTGGAACCAGTCTGTTGTTCCATGTCCAGTTCTAACTGTTGCTTCCTGACCTGCATATGGGTTTCTCAAGAGACAGGTCAAGTGGTCTGGTATTCCCATCTCTTTCAGAATTTTCCACAGTTTATATGAATCCACACAGTCAAAGGCTTTGGCATAGTCAATGAAGCAGAAATAGATGTTTTTCTGGAACTCTCTTGCTTTTTCCATGATCCAGTGGATGTTGGCAATTTGATCTCTGGTTCCTCTGCCTTTTCTAAAACCAGCTTGAACATCTGGAAGTTCACAGTTCAGGTATTGCTGAAGCCTGGCTTGGAGAATTTTGAGCATTACTTTACTATCATTTTGCCAAGAAAATGCACTGGTCAAATCAAACACCCTCTTCCATCAACACAAGAGAAGACTCTACACATGGACATCACAAGATGGTCAACACCAAAATCAGATTGATTATATTCTTTGCAGCCAAAGATGGAGAAGCTCTATACAGTCAACAAAAACAAGACCAGGAGCTGACTGTGGCTCAGATCATAAACTCCTTATTGCCAAATTCAGACTGAAATTGAAGAAAGTAGGGAAAACCTCTAGACCATTCATGTATGACCTAAATCAAATCCCTTATGATTATACAGTGGAAGTGAGAAATAGATTTAAGGGCCTAGATCTGATAGATAGAGTGCCTGATGAACTATGGAATTAGGTTTGTGACATTGTACAGGAGACAGGGATCAAGACCATCCCCATGGAAAAGAAATGCAAAAAACAAAATGGCTGTCTGATGAGGCCTTACAAATAGCTGTGAAAAGAAGAGAAGTGAAAACCAAAGGAGAAAAGGAAAGATATAAACATCTGAATGCAGAATTCCAAAGAATAGCAAGAAGAGGTAAGAGAGCCTTCCTCAGCGATTAATGCAAAGAAATAGAGGAAAACAACAGAATGGGAAAGACTAGAGATCTCTTCAAGAAAATTAGAGATACCAAGGGAACATTTCATGCCAAGATGGGCTCGATAAAGGACAGAAATGGTATGGACCTAACAGAAGCAGAAGATATTAAGAAGAGGTGGCAGGAATACACAGAACAACTGTACAAAAAAGATCTTCACGACCAAGATAATCACTGACCTAGAGCCAGACATCCTGGAATGTGAAGTCAAGTGGGCTTTAGAAAGCATCACTATGAACAAAGCTAGTGGAGGTGATGGAATTCCCGTCGAGCTATTTCAAATCCTGAAAGATAATGCTGTTGAAGTGCTGCACTCAGTATGCCAGCAAATTTGGAAAACTCAGCAGTGGCCACAGGACTGGAAAAGGTCAGTTTTCATTCCAATCCCAAAGAAAGGCAATGCCAAAGAATGCTCAAACTACCGCACAATTGCACTCATCTCACACACTAGTAAAGTGATACTCAAAATTCTTCAAGGTCTCCATAGGTGCATGGATTTATCTCTGGGCTTTCTATTTTGTTCCATTGGTCTATATTTCTGTCTTTGTGCCAATACCATACTGTCTAGATGACTGTGGCTTTTTAGTAGAGCCTGAAGTCAGGCAGGTTGATTCTTCCAGTTCCATTCTTCTTTCTCAAGATTTCTTTGGCTATTCGAGGTTTTTTGTATTTCCTTACAAATTATGAAATTATTTGTTCTAGCTCTGTGAAAAATACCGTTTGTAGCTTGATAGGGATTGCATTGAATCTATAGATTGCTTTGGGTAGTATCCTCATTTTCACTATATTGATTCTTCTGATCCATGAACAGGGCATATTTCTCTATCTATTAATGTCCTCTTTGATTTCTTTCACCAGTGTTTTGTAGTTTTCTATATATAGGTCTTTTGTTTCTTTAGGTAGATATTTTTCTAAGTATTTTATTCTTTTCGTTGCAATGGTGAATTGAATGGTTTCCTTAATTTCTCTTTCTATTTCCTCATTATTAGTGTGTAAGAATGCAAGGGATTTCTGTGTGTTGATTTTATATGCTGAAACTTTACTATATTCATTGGTTAGCTCTAGTAATTTTCTGGAGGATTCTTTAGGGTTTTCTATGTAGAGGCTCTTGGAGAAGGAAATGGCAACCCACTCCAGTATTCTTGCCTGGAGAAACCCAGGGATGGAGGAGCCTGGTAGGCTGCAGTCCATGGGATCGCTAAGAGTCAGACACGACTGAGCGACTTCACTTCCACTTTTCACTTTCATGCATTGGAGAAGGAAATGGCAACCCACTCCAGTGTTCTTGCCTGGAGAATCCCAGGGACGGGAGAGCCTGGTGGGCTGCCATCTATGGGGTCGCACAAAGTCGGACACAACTGAAGTGACTTAGCAGCAGCAGCAGCAGCATGTAGAAATTCATGTCATCTGTAAACAGTGAGAGTTTTACTTCTTCTTTTCCAATCTGAATTGCTGTTATTTCTTTTTCTGCTCTGATTGCTGTGGCCAAAACTTCCAAAACTATGTTGAATAGTAGTGGTGAGAATGGACACCCTTGTCTTGTTCCTGACTTTAGAGGAAATGCTTTCAATTTTTCGCCATTGAGGATAATGTTTGCGGTGGGTTTGTCATATATAGCTTTTATTATGTTGAGGTATGTTCCTTCTATTCCTGCTTTCTGGAGAGTTTTTATCATAAATGGATGTTGAATTTTGTCAAAGGCTTTCTCTGCATCTATTGAGATAATCATATGGCTTTTTTGTTTTTCAATTTGTTCAATTTGTATTACATTGATTGATTTGCAGATATTGAAGAATCCTTGCATCCCTGGGATAAAGCCCACTTGGTCATGGTGTATGATCTTTTTAATGTGTTGTTGGATTCTGATTGCTAGAATTTTGTTAAGGATTTTTGCATCTATGTTCATCAGTGATATTGGCCTGCAGTTTTCTTTTTTTGTGTGGCATCTTTTTCAGGTTTTGGTATTAGGGTGATGGTGGCCTCATAGAATGAGTTTGGAAGTTTACTTTCGTCTGCAATTCTCTGGAAGAGTTTGAGTAGGATAGGTGTTAGCTCTTCTCTAAATTTTTGGTAGAATTCAGCTGTGAAGCCGTCTGCACCTGGGCTTTTGTTTGCTGGAAGATTTCTGATTACAGTTTCAATTTCTGTGCTGGTGATGGGTCTGTTAAGATTTTCTATTTCTTCCTAGTTCAGTTTTGGAAAGTTGTACTTTTCTAAGAATTTGTCCATTTCTTCCAAGTTGTCCATTTTATTGGCATATAATTGCTGATAGTAGTCTCTTATGATCCTTTGTATTTCTGTGTTGTCTGTTGTGATCTCTCCATTTTCATTTCTAATTTTATGGATTTGATTTTTCTCCCTTTGTTTCTTGATGAGTCTAGCTAATGGTGTGTCAATTTTACTTATCCTCTCAAAGAATCAGACTTTTGCTTTGTGGACTTTTGCTATGGTCTCTTTTGTTTCTTTTGCATTTATTTCTGCCCTAATTTTTAAGATTTCTTTCCTTCTACTAACCCTGGGGTTCTTCATTTCTTCCTTTTCTAGTTGCTTTAGGTGTAGAGTTAGGTTATATATATGACTTTTTTCTTGTTTCTTGAGGTATGCCTGTATTGCTATGAACCTTCCCCTTCAGTTCAGTTCAGTTCAGTTCAGTCGCTCAGTGGTGTCCGACTCTTTGTGACCCCATGAATCACAGCATGCCAGGCCTCCCTGTCCATCATCAACTCCTGGAGTTCACTCAGACTCACGTCCATCGAGTCAGTGATACCATACAGCCATCTCATTCTCTGTCATCCCCTTCTCCTCTTGCCCCCAATCACTCCCAGCATCAGAGTCTTTTCCAATGAGTCAACTCTTCACATCAGGTGGCCAAAGTACTGGAGTTTCAGCTTTAGCATCATTCCTTCCAAAGAAATCCCAGGGCTGATCTCCTTCAGAATGGACTGGTTGGATCTCTTTGCAGTCCAAGGGAGTCTCAAGAGTCTTCTCCAACACCACAGTTCAAAAGCATCAATTCTTCGGCCCTCAGTCTTCTTCACAGTCCAACTCTCACATCCATACATGACCACAGGAAAAATGATAGCCTTGACTAGACAGACCTTTGTTGGCAAAATAATGTCTCTGCTTTTGAATATGCTATCTAGGTTGGTCATAACTTTCCTTCCAAGGAGTAAGCGTCTTTTAATTTCATGGCTGCAGTCACCATCTGCAGTGATTTTGGAGCCCACAAAAATAAAGTCTGACACTGTTTCCACTGTTTCCCCATCTATTTCCCATGAAGTGATGGGACCGGATGCCATGATCTTTGTTTTCTGAATGTTGAGCTTTAAGCCAACTTTTGCACTCTCCACTTTCACTTTCCTCAAGAGGCTTTTTAGTTCCTCTTCACTTTCTGCCACAAGGGTGGTGTCATATGCATATCTGGGGTTATTGACATTTCTCCCGGCAATCTTGATTCCAGCTTGTGCTTCTTCCAGTCCATAGGAACCTGCAATGTCAGGTCCATGAATCAAAGCAAATTGGAAGTGGTCAAACAAGAGATGGCAAGAGTGAATGTCAACATTCTAGGAATCTGCGAACTGAAATGGACTGGAATGGGTGAATTTAACTCAGATGACCATTATATCTACTACTGTGGGCAGGAATCCCTCAGAAGAAATGGAGTAGCCATCATGGTCAACAAAAGAGTCCAAAATGTAGTACTTGGCTTCAATCTCAAAAGTGGCAGAATCATCTCTGTTCGTTTCGAAGGCAAACCATTCAATATCACAGTAATCCAAGTCTATGTCCCAACCAGTAATGCTGAAGAAGCTGAAGTTGAATGGTTCTATGAAGACCTATAAGACCTTTTAGAACCAACACCCAAAAAAGATGTCCTTTTCCTTATAGGGGACTGGAATGCAAAAGTAGGAAGTCAGGAAACACCTGGAGCAACAGGCAAATTTGGCCTTGGAATATGGAATGAAGCAGGGCAAAGACTCATAGAGTTTTGCCAAGAAAATGCACTGGTCATAGCAAACACCCTCTTCCAACAACACAGGAGAAGATTCTACACATGGACATGGCCAGATGGTCAACACCGAAATAGAATTGATTATATTCTTTGCAGCCAAAGATGGAGAAGCTCTATACAGTCAACAAAAACAAGACTGGGAGCTGACTGTGGCTCAGATCATGAACTCCTTATTACCAAATTCAGACTTAAATTGAAGAAAGTAGGGAAAACCACTAGACAACTCAGGTATAACCTAAATCAAATCCCTTATGATTATACAGTGGTAGTGAGAAATAGATTTAAGGGTCTAGATCTGATAGATAGAGTGCCTGATAAACTATGGAATGAGGTTAGTGACATTGTAAGGAGACAGGGATCAAGACCATCCCCATGGAAAGGAAATGCAAAAAAGCAAAATGGCTGTCTGGGGAGGCCTTACAAATAGCTGTGAAAAGAAGAGAAGTGAAAACCAAAGGAGAAAAGGAAAGATATAAGCATCTGAATGCAAAGTTCCAAAGAATAGCAAGAAGAGATAAGAAAACCTTCCTCAGCGATTAATGCAAAGAAATAAAGGAAAACCTTCCCCTTAGTACTGCTTTTACAGTGTCCCACAGGTTTTGGGTTGTTGTGTTTTCATTTTCATTCATTTCTATGCATATTTTGATATCTTTTTTGATTTCCTCTGTGATTTGTTGGTTATTCAGCAGCATGTTTTTCAGCCTCCATATATTGGAATTTTTAATACTTTTTCTCCTGTAATTGAGATCTAATCTTACTGCATTGTGGTCAGAGAAGATGCTTGGAATGATTTCAGTTTTTTTGAATTTACGAAGGCTAGATTTATGGCCCAGGATGTGATCTATCCTGGAGAAGGTTCCATGTGCGCTTGAGAAAAAAGTGAAATTCATTGTTTTGGGGTGAAATGTCCTATAGATATCAATTAGGTCTACTGGTCTGTTGTATCATTTAAAGGTTGTGTTTCCTTGCTAATTTTCTGTTTAGTTGATCTATTCATAGGTGTGAGTGGGGTATTAAAGTCTCCCACTATTATTGTGTTATTGTTAATTTCCCCTTTCATACTTGTTAGCATTTGTCTTACATATTGCAGTGCTCCTATGTTGGGTGCATATATATTTATAATTGTTATATCTTCTTCTTGGATTGATCCTTTGATCATTATGTAGTGTCCTTCTTTGTCTCTTTTCAGAGCCTTTGTTTTAAAGTCTTTTTTATCTGATATGAGTATTGCTACTCTTGCTTTCTTTTGGTCTCAATTTGCATGGAATATCTTTTTCCAGCCCTTTACTTTCAGTCTGTATGTGTCCCTTGTTTCAAGGTGGGTTTGTTGTAGACAACATATATAGAGGTATTATTTTTGTGTCCATTCAGCCAGTCTTTGTCTTTTGGTTGGGCCATTCAGCCCATTTACATTTAAGGTAATTATTGATAATTATGATCCCGTTGCCATTTACTTTGCTGTTTTGGGCTCGAGTTTATACACCCTTTCTGTGTTTCCTGCCTAGAGAAGATCCTTTAGAATTTGTTGGAGAGCTGGTTTGGTAGTGCTGAATTCTCTCAGCTTTTGCTTCTCTGTAAAGCTTTTGATTTCTCCTTCATATTTGAATGAGATCCTTGCTGGGTACAGTAATCTGGGCTGTAGGTTATTTTCTTTCATCACTTTAAGTATGTCCTGAAATTCCCTCCTGGCCTGAAGAGTTTCTATTGAAAGATCAGCTGTTATCCTTATGGGAATCCCCTTGTGTGTTATTTGTTGTTTTTCCCTTGCAGCTTTTAATATTTGTTCTTTGTGTTTGATCTTTGTGAATTTGATTAATATGTATCTTGGGGTGTTTTGCCTTGGGTTTACCCTTTTTGGGACTCTCTGGGTTTCTTGGACTTGAGTGATTATTTCCTTCCCCATTTTAGGAAAGTTTTCAACTATTATCTCTTCAAGTATTTTCTCATGGTCTTTCTTTTTGTCTTCTTCTGGGACTCCTATGATTCGAATGTTGGGGCATTTAACATTGTCCCAGAGGTCTCAGATTGTCCTCATTTCTTTTAATTTTTTTTCTATGTTTCATTTATTTCTACCATTCTATCTTCTGCCTCACTTATCCTATCTTATGCCTCCATTATTCTACTGTTGGATCTCTATAGTGTGTTTTTTATCTCATTTATTGCATTATTCATTATATATTGACTTTTTTATTTCTTTTATGTCCTTGTTAAACCTTTCTTGCATCTTCTCAATCCTTGTCTCCAGGCTATTTATCTGTAACTCCATTTTGTTTTCAAGATTTTGGATCATTTTCATTATCATTATTTGGAATTCCTTATCAGGTGGATTACCTATCTCTTCCTCTTTTGTTTGGTTTGGTGGGCATTTATCTTGTTCCTTTACCTGCTGGGTAAATACCTCTGCCTCTTCATTTTGTTTATATTGATGTGTTTGGGGTGGCCTGTGTATTCTGTCAGTTTGTGGAATTCTCTTTATTGTGGAGTTTCCTTGCTGTGGGTGGGGTTGGACTGGTGGCTTGTCAAGGTTTCCTGGTTAGGGAAGCTTGTGTCAGTGTTCTGGTGGGTGGAGCTGGATTTCTTCTCTCTGGAGTGCAATGGAGTGTACAGTAATGAGTTATGAGATGTCAGTGGGTTTGGAGTGCCTTGGGGCAGCCTGTATATTGAAGCCCAGGGCTATATTCTTGTGTTGCTGGAGAATTGGCGTGATATGTCTTGCTCTGGAACTTCTTGGCCCTTGGGTGGTACTTGGTTTCAGGTAGGTATGGAGGCATTTGATGAGCTCCTATAGATTAACGTTCCCTGGAGTCAGAAGTTCTCTGGTGTTCTCAGGATTTGGACTTAAGCCTCCTGCTTCTGGTTTTCAGTTGTATTCTTACAGTAGCTTCAAGACTTCTCCATCTATACAGCACCGATGATAAAACATCTAGGTTAAAGATGAAAAGTTTCTCCACAGTGAGGGACACCCAGAGAAGTTCACAGAGTTACATGGAGAAGAGAAGAGGGAGGAGAGGGATAGAGGTAACCAGGAGGAGAAGAGAGGGAATCAAAAGAGGAGAGAGCAAGCTAGCCAGTAATCACTTCCCTATGTGGTCTCCACAGTCTGGATCCCTCAGAGATGTTCACGTAGTTATACAAAGAAGAGAAGGGGGAGGAAGGAGACAGAGGTGGCTAGGAGGATAAAGAGTGGGATCAAAGGGTGAGAGACAGATCCAGCCAGTAATCAGTTCCCTAAGTGTTCTCCATATTCTGGAACACACTAAGAGATTCACAGAGTTGGGTAGAGAAGGGAAGGGGGAGGGAGGAGATAGAGGCGACCTGGTGGAGAAAAAGGAGAGTCCAAAGGGGGAGAGAGCAGTCAAGCCAATAATCTTGCTCCCAGTAAAAATGTGTAATGAAGATTGGGTTCTTAAAGGTTCAAAATTTATAACAAATACCAAAAAGCAAAGATTAAAAATCTAGAGTAGATGTTGGATTCTCAAAAATACAATATTAAAGAAAAAAAAAAAACAAAGTCACAAAAATTATAAAATATATATATATATGAAGTTTGCTTTAAAAAATAGGATCTTTTTTGTGCAAAGTAATAGTAGGTTATAAAAATGAAAATTAAAGGAGTAGTAGAGGACTTAAAGTTTTAAAAATTAAATAATTATAATAGTAAAAATATATCTAGGACTTTGTGTGGTGTTGTTGTGGACAGTGTGGGGTCAGTTCATTTTCAGGTAGTTCCTTGATCTGGCTTTTACCTCTCAAGATCTATAGGGCCCTTCCTATGTAGTCAATGCTAACTACAGGGTTTTAATCTTTTCCACCTGTCACTTTCAAGGTGGTTCCCTCTGTTTTAGCTTCTGTTTGCTGCTCTCTTCAGTGTCTAATTTCCACCCTGACACAAGGGGGCGGTGGTGGACACATTTTAGGCTCACTTGTTCAGTTGTGCTGTGGGGAGGGAGGAACACTGCAAACAAATAACACTGGCATGTGCTCCCAGTGTCTCGGCCACACTGGGTTTGCCCCAACTCACGGCGTGTGTGCTTTCCCAGTCTACACTGCTTAGGCTCTAGGTTGCTCTGCAGGCAACTGTCTGAGGCAGGCCCTGGGTTGTATGCACTCCCCAGGTCTAAACCATTCAGGTTCAGGTACTCAGGTAGTCCTCAGAGGCGCAGACTCAGTTGGGCCTGCATTTTGTGCCCTTCCCAGATCCGAGCAGCTCAGGTGACCAGGTGTTTGGCGAGTTGGGTTGCTGCGACTTATTGCTTCCCCCGTCCCTGACACTGTGTTTTCTGGGTGTACAACTGGCGCACCTTCTCAGGTGGATGTCAACTGTCCAGAATCCCAAGAAGTCTTGGTTAGCAATGAAGGCTGCTTGCGGTTTGGTAGATGATGCCTCTCTGGGGCCATGATTGCCCCTTTCTGGCTCTGGCTGCTCTCGTCTGCCTGTCTCGGTCGGGGGATGGGCCGGTCCACAGCCGGCTAGCTCTGCTCAGTCCTTTGTTCTGTGAGCAGGCCTGGCGGTGTCTTAGGTTAGGGCTTTTCGCGGGGTAGCTATCCTAAAGTCTGGTTTGTTGTCTCAAGTTAGTTCCCTCAGATTGCCCTCGGGGCATTCAAGCCTGGTCCTTACTCTAAGCAATGTAGCCCACACCTCCCTGCCCAGCCCCCTCTTGCTAGTGGCAGATGCAGGCGTCTGCGCTGCTTCTCCGCTGGGAGTTACCTTTGGGCACGTAATCTGTGGGTTTTAATTATTTATTTATTTTTCTTCCAAGTTATGTTGCCCTCTGAGTTTCCAAGGCTCACCACAGATTCGCCAGTGAGAGTGTTTCCTGGTGTTTGGAAACTTCTCTTTTTTTTAAGACTCCCTTCCCGGGAGGGATCTCCGTCCCTGACTCTTTTGTATTTTTATCTTTTATATTTTGTCCTACTTCCTTTGGAAGACAATAGGCTGCTTTTCTGGGTGCCTGATGTCCTCTGCCAGCATTCAGAAGTTGTTTTGTGGAATTTACTCAGCGTTCAAATGTTCTTTTGATGAATTTGTTGGGGAGAAAGTGGTCTTCCTGTCCTATTCCTCTGCCATCTTAGGACTGCCCCTGGAGAAGAGTCTTGAGAGTCCCTTGGACTGCAAGGAGGTCCAACCAGTCTATCCTAAAGGAGATCAGTCCTGGGTGTTCATTGGAAGGACTGATGCTAAAACTGAAACTCCAATACTTTGGCCCCCTTTTGAGAAGAGTTGACTCATTGGAAAAGACTCTGATGCTGGGAGGGATTGGGGGCAGGAGGAGAAGGGGACGACAGAGGATGAGATGGCTGGATGGCATCACCGACTCAATGGACATAAGTTTGGGTGAACTCCAGGAGATGGTGATGGACAGGGAGGCCTGGCATGGTGCAATTCATGGGGTCGCAAAGAGTCGGACACGACTGAGCAACTGAACTGAACTGAACTGAAGTTTATGAAAATAATCTTTCAAATATACCAGTGCTTCAATATTTATGAACAGTATAACTCTAAAATGAACAGGAAAATACTGGCAGGTAAACTTCATTATCCATTTTTATCACAATTTTGTTGCATTTATGGCTGCTATTTAGCACTCCAATCAGGATGCTCAGTGCATTGATCATGAGAAAAACTATTAAAATTATTCCGTGTGATATGAGAGTGCCCTTTATTGGACTTGTGCTACTGACTCTGCTTGAAAATTGCCAAGTTTTAGAACAGCTGCTCAGATTTTATTACTAATGCATCAGAGATGCTTAACCTGTACACCTCACTTTCCCATTGCACTGTCTTCCTTGTGGACTAGCAAGGCATTAACAGTGGGAATGGAGAGCTGTGTTCCTCTTATGAAATTATGCCCAAGCTAGGTTTTCAAAAAACCCTAAAGGCATCCTTTTGTTTTTAAAGAATGATAGTTTTTTTTTTCATTCCTTTCTCTCTTCCTTATTTCCTTCCCTCCCTTTCTCTTTCTGTATATCTCTCTATCTGTGTCTCTTTCTCCCTTACTTCTTCTCTCTCCCCTCTTTCTTTCTTCTAATATCTTACTTAAAATCTGTTTTCCAAAGAGTATGAAAACATACTACCTGTGACTTTCATATAGGAGGTAGTAAAAATTTAACATTTAAAAACTATAGTTATGAATATGGTGTTTTATGACTTTGAAGCACTTCATGTTACTGAGTTGAGTACTTTAACATAGAGGGGCAAGAAACCCAGTAGAGAAAAGACTTGTAATTGTGTCCTCCTTAAAAGACATTCATAAACTGCTTTCTTGACTGAATATTTTCTCAGCAAAATAAATAATTCTTCTTTACAATGCAGCAGGCTAGTCCTTTAATTTAGATATAAAAAGCTGATTGCACAGGTTTTCCTAAGTTCAAATACAAATACAGAATATTTTGTTAAGAGAAAAAGTGCCCATAAGGTATGTCATACAGGGAATAAATCTCTTTAGCCATATAGCTAAAAACGAAGGATAAATGATCACCCAGTGCTATACATATATATATATATATATATATATATATATATATATATATATATATATATATATATTCATGTTCTCCCTCAGTATAGCCCTTACCATCAGCCATTGTGAACCTGCTCTTTACAGCATGCTTTAGAGACCCTCATTTTGCCTTCCACTGGTCACTGCACTTTCCAAAGTGAATGAATTATAGAAGCCGAGGAGACATGCTTACCTGAAACCTGTTGTTTGTCTCCCTCCTTCACCATGGAACTTAGACCCTGGAATTACCTTAAGTTCCTCCATAGTCCTTTTATCCAATACTACACAAAGCTGATTTTACTGCTCCTGGGCTCACTGCTAGGCCCTAATAATGGACCTGGACTTCCATCTTTGCCTGAGCCTTCTTGGATGTGAAGGGTAAGTAATGCTCCTTTTAGTGAGAGAAAGTGCAGGGACCAGGCAGGGGTGGAAGGAGGTGTGAAGAGGTCCCACTTGGTGCCCATTTGTACTCTTGACCTGGTCCTACAAATGTACTTGTTTTGCATAATCTCCCTTATTTCTGTGAACTTCTAGAAAGACAGCAACAACAAAAAGAATCTTAATTATCTTTATATCCCAAAGCCTAGCATGTTTTTTGGGTTTTTAAAGTAATTACTTAGTATGCTTTTTCCAACTTTAACCAGAGAACATATCCTTAGGTAAGATCTAATTTGTGAATTTTTATGTTGGGTCTGCATAGTATTTAATTATTATTTTGAATAAATATTTAATACTTGGGAAATTCTACACAATAATCTGGTTTCTGAGAAAAAAAATCTAAAAAACACCAGTCCCAGCCATGTTCCCAAATGCTGTCTGCAAACACCAGCTTCTTCCTCATCTCCAACAAATATCCTGTAGTTTGTTCAGTTTCTAATGGTTGAGAGATCCCCATGTTTTTTCTTACAACAATTTCAGTGTTATGAGTCACCTACCTGGATCCTTTAGTCACCTAAATATGAGATATTTGCAAAAAAAAATGCATGAAATGAATGATAAATTAAAACATAAAAGATAGTACTTAGATCAGTATTAAAATTCTGTATTAAAATTATTAAATTTTAATAACTTATTAATTATTATTTCATTTAAATTTAAATTCATAGGCCAATATTAAAATTCTGACTATCTTGGAGTTGCTATTCAAACAAAACTCTCCTGTGAAGAGATTGATTTGTACAAATGGACTTCCACTAGCTCTGTATCAATCAAGTTTAATTCTTAAATTTTGTGCAAAATTATTCATGGTTTCATTAGTCTTAACTGTTGAATGTTAAAAATCCTTAATTAATATTCCTAATCAGATAATTTTTGAAAAAGAAACTTTAAAATGTCTGCTTTGTATCTGAAATCAAAGATTTCAAATTCTTATTTCTCAAAAGGGCTGTTATAAATTTGTGCCTCAAAAGAGCATGATGTCATAAATATATTTTTCCTTTTCAAAATATCAGTTTACCCCATTGGACTAAAAAATTTTATTGTTACTATTTTTCTTTTCATCAAGTAATGGTATATAATTTATGATAGAACCAAATGCTAGGTACTTTATTAGGTGTGGATATATATTTCATATTTCAGTTATGGTAACTTTGTATCATGTGATATCTTTTATTACAAATGAAATAGTTTACCTTTATATCACATCTCTTATTTGAAGAAGTATTTTTCTAATAGTGCTGTAAAATATGTAATAGTTCATCAGTGATGACATTTGTAGTATAGTTGTGATAACCAGAGAGGAAAGGCAGGAATGCGTAGGGGAGATATTTCAAAATAAATAGTAAAGTCATTTTGTTCTGTGTGTGATGAGAAGAAAATCAAAAAGGATACCTGTATTTTTGCAACGATAGTTATAACCAGTTGTCCATCATGAACTTCTCCAAATTCCCTTCCCAAGGCCATCAGATGAGGCTTTCAAATATATTACTCTGTTTTGTAAAGTAAACATTATATTCTAGTTGAATTACAGAGCAGATAGGCTAAATATGATTAAGAATCTATATCTAAAACTCATGCAGATATTTTATAAAATCTCAGCTATTCATCCTAAATGATTGGATTCCAAAATATTAATTTGAAAGCCTTCATTGGTTACATTCATTAATATTTCATGCAATTGTCTTCTGTATTCCTGGTAGAAATTTTACTTAATGTTGATAATGTTAAAAATCTTAAGCCCCTGCACCATTGTATATTTCCCTTGTCTGTCTAACTGTAGTATTATCCTCCTGCCTGGACAACTATAGAATAAGCCTGTGTCACAGCACATTTTCTTGGTTGGGAGCTTCAAGCTGCATTGAAGCCACAGTCTGTCAGTGAGTCCCCCAAAGACACAGGGATTTTATTGATCTGGCTTTCCTTCATGTTATCTTTCAATTCTTGATTTGACTTGACTTTTAGTGAATCAGTTAAAAGCTTACTGCTGGGGCATGAGAATTAAGTGACAGCTTTCAGTTCTGTACCCCTTATGAATATATTTCGCTGCATGTAAGATACGGTTTAGTTGTCAGTCCTTAGCGCACAGCTGACACCTTAAAATGATCCATAATCTGTTATAGGATTACTCATGTGAGAGCTCCTACATAGACTGTACAGCCTGCTGGAATGTCAGTGTCAATGTTTTACTCTGTACATAGGCATCTAACAGTAAGCGGTCTCGTGACAAGGTCTAGATGTGACAGTTTCAGAAAGCAAAACTATTATGAAAAATTGGCCTACAACAAATGGCATAACCATCTGCAGAGATGCCTTTTCCAAAGACATAGTTTATAAATATGTTGCCTAGAAAACTTGGTGAAATACTTAATACAATCAATTGCAAATCAACTTTCGAATATAGAAGAAGAAGCAATCTAATTATAGTTTGTGTGTTTGAATAAAGATGTACAAATATACTGTTACAGATGTACGAATGGATAAATGAAACTTAATTTTATGTTCACATAAAATTAAGCAGTGATCACAGGACTGAAAAGGGTCAGTTTTCATTCCCAGTCCCAAAGAAGGGCAATGCCAAAGAATATTCAAATTAACATACAGTTGTACTCATTTCACATGCTAGTAAGGTTATGCTCAAAGTCCTTTAAGCTCAGCAGTATGTGAATGGAGAAATTCCAGATGTACAAGCTGGGTTTCAAAGGAGCAAAGGACCCAGAGATCAAATTGCCAGCCTTCCTTGGATCATGGAGAAAGCAAGGGAGTTCCAGAAAAACATCTGCTTCATTTACTATGTTAAAGCCTTGACTGTGTGGATTACAACAAACTGCAGAAAATTCTTAAAGAGATGAGAGTACCAGACCACCTTACCTGTCTCCTGAGAAACCTGTATGCAGGTCAAGAAACAACAACTAGAACTGGACATGAAACAATGGACTGGTTCAAAGTTGGGAAAGGAGTACAACAAAGTTGTATATTGTCACCCTGCTTATTTAACTTATATGCAGGGTACATCATATGAAATGCTGGGCTGGATGAATCACAAACTAGAATCAAGATTGCCAGAAGAAATATCAGCAACTTCAGATATGCAGATGATACCATTCCAATGGCAGAAAGTGAAGAGGAACTAAAGAACCTCTTGATGAGGGTGAAAGAGGAGACTGAAGAAGCTGGCTTAAATTAAACATTAAAAAAAAAACTAAGACCACGGCATCCAGTCCCATCTTCATGGAAAACAAAAGGGGGAAAATGTAAAAGGGTCAGATTTTATTTTCTTGGGCTACAAAATCACTGCAGACAGTGACTATAGTCATGAAATTAAAAGACGCTTGCTCCTTGGAAGAAAAGCTATGACAAACCTAGACAGCATATTAAAAAGAAGAGTCATCACTTTGCCGACAAAGATGCTTATAGTTAAAGTTACGGCTTTCCATTAGTCATGTGTGGATTTGAGAGCAGGACCATAAAGAAGGCTGAGCATAGAAGAATTGATGCTTTCAAATTGTGGTGCTAGAGAAAACTCTTCAGAGTGCCTTGGACTGCAAGATGAAACCAGTCAATCCTAAAGGAAATCAACCCTGAATATTCATTGGCAGGACCAATGTTGACCTGAAGCTCCCATAATTTGACCACCTAATGGGAAGAGCTGACTCACTGGAAAAGACCCTGATTCTGGGAAAGATGGAAGGCAAAAGGAGAAGGGGGCAGCAGAGGATGAGCTGGTTAGATAACATTACTGACTCAGTGGACATGAATTTGAGCAAACTCCTGGAGATTGTTAGTGAAGGACAGGGGAGCCTGTCATGCTGTTTGGGTTGCAAAGAGTCCTACATGACTTAGCGACTGGACAACAACAAGAAACTTAGGAATAACTTTGGAAAATGTAAACTATTTTCAGAGATTTCAATAGCCAACTCTTTAAGCCAGCATAATAATGTTCTCAATTAGTTCATGTAGTGGAATAGGAATTAAAGTATAACTTAAGAAATATTGGATGCATATTACAGGCAATGCACAGTCTTTGGTATTATTTTATCATGGGAGGATCTAGAGCTGCTACTAAATATACCAGATGGCTGAGGCTTCAGAAAACTAATTTTTGGAGGTCCCTATCTATGTAAACAATTAGATTAAATACTGTTTCACAAAAATTCATAAAACATGTAAGCTCTAGTGATCTGTCAGTGAAGATTTAGAACAATGGATAGAGTAGGTGTATTTATCACCCAAGCAGTATACATGAAGAGTTTTTCTTAGTGCCCATGCATCATCTCATCTTTATTGTCAACTGTGCCATAATTGGTTAATTTCATATCTCTCACCAAGACATAAAGGAAAGAATGCTGTACCACTCATGATGCCATGGTTCTTCAGGGCCTAATTATATTTAACAATATAGATTTGCTTGCTATGTAGTTAATGTTACTTATATCATTACTCATTTGTATTTTCCCAAAAGAGATGTTCAAATCCTCATCCTTGGTGTGCCTAACTTGGTGACTTTATTTATAATCAAGTTAAAATGAGGTCATATGGGATGAAAGTGAACCCTAATGCAGTGACTTGTTTCTTTGTAAGAAGAGGGAAATTTTGTCACAGACACAGAAGACACAGGGGAGAAGACCATGTAAAGATGGAGGTAGAGATTATGTTTTGTATGTCTACAAACCAAGGAACTCCAAGAATTCCCAGCAACCATCAAAAGCTAGGAGAGAAGCACAGGACTATTTTTCCCTCAGAGGCTTCAGAAGGAATCACCTCTATTAAAACCTTTATTTTGAACTTCTGGCCTCAAGAAATGTGAAAGACTAGATTCATATTGTTTTAAGCCACTCAATTTATGATAATTTGTTACAGCAGCCCTAGAAAGCTAATACACTGGTGATGCTGCATCATCTAACATGTCACCCAAGAAATAATGAGTTTCAATGGCTCTGTCCAAGATTGCTACTTTGATTCATTGATGGCGACTACAAATGTAAGTCTTACTCAGAATGTGCAGGGAACAGTGGGTGATAATTCATTTTTTGGACATGTTAAAGTTACTACTTGGAATTTAATAGCATAAATATAGAACAGCACAATGTCTTCTCTTGAACTCTTTAGATCATAATCATTACATTCTTATAATGTGATCCTTTGCAATATTGATTGCACTACTGTTTATTTAGCGAGGAATATAGGCAGAGAACCTGTGCATGAAGTATGAAGAGACACCTAAATTCCAAAAGGAATGTTTCTCTTTGAGCATGGCTCAAGACTAACCCAGGAGAGCACAGTATCATTTCTTTGTTTGGAGCCCAATCAAGGACATCGTTTGGAAAGAATCTGGTATTGCAGACCAAAAATCTCAAAATCTCTTACAGGAGATACACAGTTACCTCTTGGTGAATGGAACTTGTAGCACAGAAATCTGCAGGAGATATGGGGCAAATACACTGAGTACCAACAATAGAAGCTGCAGAGGGTAAAAATGATAGCCACTCAGTCGTGTCCAACTCTTTTTGATCCCATAGACTATAGCCCCCCAGGATCTTCTATCCATGGAATTCTCCAGGCACGAATACTGGAGTGGGTTGTCATGCCCTTCTCCAGGGGATCTTCCCAATCCAGGGATCAAACTCAGGTCTCCTGCCTTGCAGGCAGATTCTTTCCCATCTGAGCCACAAGGATGTGTTTATCCTCAGGTTCTGTAAATGGAAAGGGGCCCATATCTTTGGACAAAAGATGGGCAAGAGGCTTAGGCCTCCAAGTTCTAAGGGAAGTACTGAAAGAAATATTGTAGAAAATGATATGTTTGTTGTTAATATTACCTAGCATCCATATACCCTCTTCATCATCCGGACATGTAACTTGAAGCTCAACCTTGAAGAAAGCAATTTATGAAAAAGATGGCAATTTGGGAAACAGAAAAGAAAGATACAAAGAACTTGACTTTTAAATAATGAAGTTGGACTTATGAATAAATCCATGTGAAGCCAACACTAGCTCTGAATTTCCATCTCCCTATTTACTCTGAGTAAGACTTGGCTGGTACAAGGTTATCTAACTGATAATACCACGGATTTGGAGAAGGGTAGCATTAGGGGCAAAGAAACCAGTTAAAAGACTATTGCTATTATTTGGATTAAGGGTTTGTACTTCATGATGAAAACTATGGTATTGGAGAAATTAAATTAAACCTAATATGTTATTAAAAACTTGATACCTCGATCCATAATCTGTTATAGGATTACTCACTCTAGAGCTCCTACGTGGACTATACAGCCTGTTGGCGTGTCAGTATCAGTACTATCCTTTATATATAGGTATTTAATGATAAGCAGTCTTGCGTTTTAAGGGACAAGGTCTAGAAAATGACATTTTCAGAGAACAAAACTATTAGACTGAACAAATAGTATAGCCACCTGCCAATAAAAACAATAGTACCGTCATCTGTTGTGTCAGTCACTGTGTTAGACACTTCTGTCATTTTTATCTAAATTCTTACTCTCTCAGCAGGCAGTATTCTCATTTTACAGGTGAGGAATCTGAAACTCACTGAGTTTGAGCAAGTTGCAAAAATCATGTGCCTTATAACTGAAGTCACTCAAATTTCATCCCCAAACGGTTTGGTTTCTAAAAACTGTGGTCTTTCCATCATATTAAGTATATATTTTACATTTACATCATCATATTTTTATCACCAGACTCATAATACACAGCACACATCACCAGAGCACCAGTTGACAATAAGGGCATAAACTTAATTATTATCTATCTATTCTTTGCTTAATAGTTTCTGCTCTGAAACAAATCTTACTAGGTTAGAAAAGAGCCAGTGCAAACATCCAGTGCCTTCAAAGTCAAACTTAAAATTCCATCTATTAAAATACAGATTCCCTGAATTACATAGAAATTAGGAGGTGAAGTAATTGAGCTCCACGTTATCTAAAATTTACCCTGACTTTACAGAATTTATCAGTTTTGTAAGCTTTTAGTAAAACTCTGCTTCTGTGAGTGTGTGTGTGAAGCAAAGAAACAGAGAGAAATAAAGAGACAGAGACAGAGGTTGACCTAAACAAAGAGTTATTTTATGCAGCAAACAGGTATCATACTGGCTATGTTTGATTGGCTTCTTGATATTCTTACAGTGGGTGCTGAATCACTCATATTTTCTCAGTTCTGGAGTCTCTGACAGTACTGTTTTCACTTTAACAGATGGCATTGCCTTTTGTGTCCTGGGACATGAGACTCAAGACTCACGGATTAAAGATGTTACTCTAGGACCTTAATCCACTCCACACACCCCTAAGTTTCTCCAGATTCAGAAAGAATTATTTGGTCTCTTAGAAATTTCACATATAATTTTGTAGAAACAACCCCTCCAGAGATCACCTGGTTTTCTGCTCTTTGTCTAGAGCAAACATTTTTTTGTAATGAACCAAATGTTAGATATTTTTGGTTTTATGAGCCAGATGTTCCCTGTCATGACTATTCAACTTTGCCATTATAATGTGAAAGCAGCCATATGTAATATGAATGCCATGGCTATATTCTAATTAAACTTTATTTACAAAAACAGGTGGCTGATGCAGTTGGTCCACGGGTTGTAGTTTGCTAACCCCTGATATAGGGTATCACTATGTTATTTGTCTTTTTTTACTTGATGAAAGTGAAAGAGGAGAATGAAAAAGTTGGCTTAAGGCTCAACATTCAGAAAACAAAGATCATGGCATCTGGTCCCATCACTTCATGGGAAATAGATGGGGAAACAGTGGAAACAGTGTCTGACTTTATTTTTTTGGGTTCCAAAATCACTGCAGATGGTGATTGCATCCATGAAATTAAAAGACACTTACTCCTTGGAAGGAAAGTTATGACCAACCTAGATAGCATATTGAAAGTAGAGACATTACTTTGCCACAAAGGTCCGTCTAGTCAAGGCTATGGTTTTTCCAGTAGTCAAGTATGGATGTGAGAGTTGGACTGTGAAGAAAGCTGAGTGCCGAGGAATTGATGCTTTTGAACTGTGGTGTTGGAGAAGACTCTTGAGAGTCCCCTGGACTGCAAGAAGATCCAACCAGTCCATTCTAAAGGAGATCAGTCCTGGGTGTTAGTTGGAAGAAATGATGCTAAAGCTGAAACTCCAGTACTTTGGCCACCTCATACAAAGAGTTGACTCATTGGAAAAGACTCTGATGTTGGAAGGGATTGGGGGCAGGAGGAGAAGGGGAGGACAGAGGATGAGATGGCTGGGTGGCATCACCGACTCAATGGACATGAGTTTGAGTGAACTCCGGGAGTTGGTGATGGACAGGGAGGCCTGGTGTACTGCAATTCATGGGGTTGCAAAGAGTCGGACACGACTGAGCGACTGAACTGAACTATAAGTATATTCAGTTTTGAACTATCTTGAATAAAATTTCACTATATAAAAGAATCAGGAAATCAAATTATCCTGAAATAAAATATTTGGGAAAAATTATCCTGAAATATATGTATTATTTTATTTACCAATTTTCCAAACTGAATTTCAAATCCTTATTGTCTGCCCCAGCATATTTCTTCTGTATACATGCACACATCCCAGTCTGATATTGATTACTTCCTCAACAGTCTAGTTATACCACCATCCCACAGTGACATAGTGTTCATTTTATTCCTCTACCCCTTTTTTTTCTACAATATCTACTTCCTGAAATTCTCACCTAGACATTACCTACCTAAATGATGGTCATATTTCAATGTGTAGAGCTAGAATGAACATGAATTTTTATTGTTTGCCTGAGTACTCTAATTATTGTTAATATTTATCTAATTTAACTAATACCTTATGGCATTAATTGTCATGACCAATTATTCCATCTGTGTGTGTATATGTGTATGAGCGGGTGAGTATGACTATGTGGGGGTGTGTTTTAATGCTGCTCTAGGATCTGGGTCAGAGAAGGCAATGGCACCCCACTCCAGTACTCTTGCCTGGAAGATCCCATGGATGAAGGAGCCTGGTGGGCTACAGTTCATGGGGTCGCTAAGAGTCGGACACGACTGAGCGACTTAACTTTCACTTTTCACTTTCATGCACTGGAGAAGGAAATGGCAACCCACTCCAGTATTCTTGCCTGGAGAATCCCAGGGATGGGGGAGCCTGGTGGGCTGCCATCTGTGGGGTCGCACAGAGTCGGACACGACTGAAGCAACTTAGCAGCAGCAGGAGCAGCAGGATCTGGGTATTACTAGTTTGCATTCTAATAGGCAAGACAGTCATTTGAGTAGCTGTTTCCATATATTTTGCTTGCATTAAGAAATAGTATGTGTTATATTATTCCTTCTCATTAAAATTGTAATATAAATGAAGACAGAAAACTGTTCTATGTTTTGTATATACCTCACACAATAACTAGATAAGCGGATGTGTTTTTATTGCCAAAACTCAAAAACAAAATAGTAAATTAAATCAAAAAGTGAAGTTTCTGTTTTAAATTACAAGTATTATAAAAATTTAATATAATTTGCCACATTTTTCAGCTTTTGATTTTGTAAGGGCACCATGGGTTTTACAACTTCAGGTTAATTCTTAAGTTCCTTCTAAAGTTAGAGTTTCAGTTAAGAGTAAACCATGTTTTGATCCAACATAAGGGAGCAATGATGCAGGTTGAGTGAAAGGTCAGGAAGCTTAAGAGAGAAAAGATACTTGGGCTACTTGTAAAGAGACTGCAGCTCTCGCTTTTAAATGTTTTATTGTCTAATAGGGGAAAAAAGCCTTTTCTCCATGAAGCTAATGTTAATTCAGGGGAAAAAAGGAAGAAAGAGATAGGTGAAGAATGGTATCAGAAAGCATTTTTCTTGATTTCTTTCTTCCATACACATGACAAAAATATTCAGGGAAAAATATACAACCACAGGCCTAGTATGTGTCACTTATAAAAGGATTCAGTATCTTTTCTTGAAATATCAGTTACTTAATTGAGAAATTAAATTTTTGATTCCTGAATCAAGTGACAAGATGCGTAGAATTATATATCGGTCAGAAAGGCATAATTCTAAGTCACTTGAATTGAATATTTTTAAAAGATATATTTCTCACCAGTCTTACAATTACTTACAAGTAAGCAATCTGCCTAATTTTCTTTTAACATAACTATGATGGCAGAGGCCCAGTATTTAATTTGGAGCTAACTCCTATCAACTAATGGTTCAATTTGACACCTTGTTGCAATATACTAACAGATGAGATTTTGTAAAGGTTTTGGCAGAGATCCAGTCATCACAGCTGCTCTTGTATGATCACTGCTTGAGAAAACAGTTTTTCCCACCTCTAAATACCCTATTTGAAATGTAATTTTGCTGTGAGAACTACTTTTATCTTTTTTTACACATAAATCCTTCCCCTTAGAAAATACTCTAACATTGGCTAGTAACTGCTATTACTCACAACTACTACTCATCTGTGATATCATTGTAAAGTAAATCACCAGAAACCATCCAACCAAGTGTCACAGGGAGGGTGGTATTTTATTGTTAGAAGGTTAAGGTAGAGAAGCTTCTAGGCAAAAGAAACAACACATATCATGAGTATATCATAAAATTATTAAACTGCTAAAAACATTAAACTCATGTCTTTATAGCATTTTTTTATTCTTATAGACAAGGTTCAGATATTGGGAGATATCCAGATTCAGATTCCCAATTCCAGATATTGAGAATATTTAGAAAGCACTACACATAGAATAGATTCTAAAGTCCTGGAGTGAAAGCATGAACAAAATGGGTTTCTTTTGGCATGGTACTTAAGGACATTAGAATAAATTTTAGCTCTAAGTTTGGCATTATACAACTAGTTTAAATACAGCTTTTCGTTAATATGATATTGATATGTAGTTATTTTGATTGGTATTTATTGGATTGTGATTATGTGAACTCTAAACTTCAGGAAAACTCTGGGCTTTGAAATGTACGTGATTAAATTCTGTATTCTGAGCCTACTAAGTTCACCTCTGAATGACATGCCAAGGAGCTCATAACCAGAATATTATAATAGACTTGCAAATATGGCAAACACCAAAATTTCTCATTTGATCCATTATATCTTGTTTGCCTTGGACTACACTAATTTTGAGTCCTGAATAGCTCTGTCCCTTATGCTCAGGCAATCTTACTGGCATATCAATTGTCTTCCTTGCAGTCTTTCAACTTTTCATTTTGTTCCCTCAAATTTGAATGATGTCTAATTTAACTTGTCCTTGATACCCACTGACTGTTAAACTGAGAGCAAATACCACCTGACACAGAATTACTACCAGCAGCTATCACAGAAGTCTATGTCAGAACCCAACAAATGTGTGGTTTTGAGATGTAATATTATTAATTGTACATTAACACATAATTAAAAGTCAGCTTAGATGGTGCATACTTTTTAAAAAGTGTGCCTTCAATGGCAGAATCATTCTATCTTGCCTTCCCTGTAATATTTTCCTTCTCTACTGATTCAATTTATATACTTAATTAAACAAACATGTGTCCCAACTTTGATCCCTTTTATAGTTGGATATCTATAAACAATTGTATATATAGGGCTGCTAAAGAATACCTTTATTTCCTTATTGATTATATCAAAGTCCAAACATAAAGGATTTGAACAGAGCTGGCTTCATAAGTGTGACCCCATATGCTAACACAGGGCCTTACACTCAGAAGTGTCCATACTTGGTATGGTTCTCTACCTCTTTGTCTTGAAATTCTTAAGAATTTTGAAACAATTTAAGTTTTACTAGGCTTGACAAATTATCAGCCAGCTTGATTTTGAAATTTGGCAAAGGCGGTAGTAAATCTAGTCATAGGTGATTTTGGATATTTATTAGGAGATGAGAACTCCCAGGATATAGGAAAAGCTTTAATTCAAAAGATATTGTGTGGACTACTTGGCCAAAACTGTTATTCTAGAAGTTAGTCCAACAAATGGACAAAAATCTTTTCATTATAAAGTTTATGTACCAGAAAGAGAGACAGATAATAAATAAATAAAAAGGCTACTACATTGTATGCCAGATTTAAGAACTGGAGAGGAAATTAAGGTATTATAAGAGGAATGAAGAAAAAGAGACACATAGACAGGCAGATATTACCACCAGGACAGAGATGGGATGAAATTTAGCATCATCTCTCTTTTTACTGAAATTGTCTTTGCCTTAGGAAAAACTGCATATCTGAGGTTATTGATATTTCTCCCAGCAATCTTGATTCCAGCTTGTGCTTCTTCCAGCCCAGTGTTTCTCATGATGTACTCTGCAAAGAAGTTAAATAAGCAGGGTGACAGTATACAGCCTTGACATACACCTTTTTCTATTTGGAACCAGTTTGTTGTTCCATGTCCAGTTCTAACTGTTGCCTCCTGACCTGCATATAGGTTTCTCAAGAGGCAGGTCAGGTGGTCTGGTATTCCCATCTCTTTCAGAATTTTCCACAGTTTATTGTGATCCACACAATCAAAGGGTTTGGCATAGTAAATAAAGCAAAAATAGATGTTTTTCTGGAACTCTCTTGCTTTTTCGATGATCCAGCAGATGTTGGCAATTTGATCTCCGGTTCATCTACCTTTTCTAAAACCAGCTTGAACATCAGGAAGTTCACGGTTCACATATTGCTGAAGCCTGGCTTGGAGAATTTTGAGCATTACTTTACTAGCCTGTGAGAGGAGGACTGGCATGCTGCAATTCCTGGGGTCACAAAGAGTCGGACACGACTGAGCGACTGAACTGAACTGAACTGAATTAGGAAAAACTCTCCTCTCTGACCTTTTAATATGAAAGAGGGTTATTATTAGTCTGTCATTTAGATGAGAAAAATAATTGGTAGAAAGTTTTCCTGAGAAGTTATTGAATTCAAATTTGTGATTGATTAAAATATGTCTCTGCCTCAGAACAAGTTCTTTATTGTGGCAAATGGTGGAGTGAAAGTGTCTGTGACGAATGTATTACCTTTAATTCTGCCAGCTAAATTGTTTCTGTCCTAAGGTAAGCACACAACCAGAGATATGATGGATCTGGGTATTTGTAAAAGGAACATGACACCTTTGCAAATATATTTGAAGATTGATAAGAACATGTGAAGGTTATATAGCCAAGATGATCAATTTTCCAAGCACTTAAAAATAATAAATACCAAAAAATTAGCCTCATGGTATTACATAGTCTATTTTGGAAGGCATTTGGTCTTGTCCAAAACATCCATTGAGACATTGGCCCATGATTTATTTATTAATATAAACGTTTAACTTCATTAATTTTTATATTATTTTTATTGTAGTTCATAATGAATTTTGGATTTCACATTTATTCTTGTTCTTCTTCATCATTAAATTCTTTTTGGTAAATGAGCAATTTCTCTCAAATGTATATAGACCTGATTATTAGCTTTATGTTTGTTATATGCTAACAATCTATCCAAAGAGATTGTTAAATGCCAAAGCCTTTGACTGTTTGGATCACAATAAACTGTGGAAAATTCTGAAAGAGATGGGAATACCAGACCATCTGACCTGCCTCTTGAGAAACCTATATGCAGGTCAGGAAGCAACAGTTAGAACTAGACATGGAACAACAGCCTGGTTCCAAATAGGAAAAGGAGTATGTCAAGGCTGTATATTGTCACTCGGCTTATTTAACTTATGTGCAGAGTACATCATGAGAAACGCTGGGCTGGAAGAAGCACAAGCTGGAATCAAGATTGCTGGTAGAAATATCAATAACCTCAGATATGCAGAGGACACCACCCTTATGGCAGAAAGTGAAGAGGACCTGAAAAACATCTGGATGAAAGTGAAAGAGGAGAGTGAAAAAGTTGGCTTAAAGCTCAACATTCAGAAAATGAAGATCATGGCATCTGGTCCCATCACTTCATGGCAAATAGATGGGGAAACAGTGTCAGACTTTATTTTTCTGGGATCCAAAATCACTGCAGATGGTGATTGCAGCCATGAAATTAAAAGATTTTTACTCCTTGGAAGGAAAGTTATGACCAACCTAGATAGCATATTGAAAAGCAGAGATATTACTTATCCAACAAAGGTCCATCTAGTCAAGGCTATGGTTTTTCCAGTGGTCATGTATGGATGTGAGAGTTGGACTGTGAAGAAGACTGAGGGCCGAAGAATTGATGCTTTTGAACTGTGGTGTTGGAGAAGACTCTTGAGAGTCCCTTGGACTGCAAGGAGATCCAACCAGTCCATCCTAAAGGAGATCAGTCCTGGGTGTTCATTGGAAAGACTGATGCTGAAGCTGAAACTCCAATACTTTGGCCACCTCATGTGAAGAGTTGACTCATTGGAAAAGACCCTGATGGTGGGAGGGATTGAGGGCAGGAGGAAAAGGGGATGACAGAGGATGAAATGGCTGGATGGCATCACCAACTCGATGGACATGACTTTGGGTAAACTCCGGGAGTTGGTGATGGACCGGGAGGCCTGGCGTGCTGTGATTCATGTGGTCCATCGAGTCAGTGATGCCATCCAGCCATCTCATCCTCTGTCGTCCCCTTCTCCTCCTGCCCCCAATCCCTCCCCTCCAAATTAAAGGATTTGGCGCTACCATCAGCTTTTGAAATTTGCTATGCCAGCCTTCCACTGCATTGTTCATCCTGTGGTTGCTGTTCAGTTGCTGATGTGTGAACATTCCAAGTTTCTTGTGGAAATCGTGGACCTTCTAGTTCTCTGCCTCTGTCATGCCTTTCAGGGACATATACTCTCTCCACATAATTCATTTGGTCATCTAATTTTTTTTTTTTTTTTTGCACTCTCCACAATGGAGAAGGAAATGGCAACCCACTCCAGTAATCTTGCCTGGAGAATTCCATGAAGAGAGCAGCCTGGCAGGCTACAGTCCATGGGGTTGCAAAGAGTCAGGCATGACTGAGCAACTATCTCTCACTCACAATGTACTCAAAAGTTTCATTCACATCTTCCAAAAGTACATATGAAGGTCCAAAAACATGAATACATGCTTAGAGGTGTTACCTGTCATATACTTTCGTGTTAAAGCCAACAAAGATAATTTTTGCCACAGTGATTATGGAAAGTGAAATAAGGATTCTTTTACTTCTGCCTTTGGTTAAGAGTAGTTGAATCACACACATGTTTGTAATCTCAAAATCCATTACACACAGTGAAAGGTTATAATGTTGAAAAGTTTTTCCCATGCAAATGCAAGTACATATATATATATATATCTTTTCATCTTTCCATTATTATGCAAAATCATTACTACTATGTAACTCATTACTGTGTGCAGTAAATATCTGAGTGAACAGTGTTGATGCCATCTTGAAGTTGCCATTACTGAGTAGCTCAGTCAGTTCAGTTCAGTTCAGTTGCTCAGTCATGTCCGACTCTTTGTGACCCCAAGGACTGGAGCGTGCCAGGCCTCCCTATGCATTACCAACTCTCAGAGCTTTCTTGGACTCATGTCCATCGAGTCAGTGATGCCATCCAACCATCTCATCGTCTGTCATCCATGTTTCCTCCTGCCTTCAATCTTTCCCAGCATCGGAGTCTTTTCCAGTGAGTCAGTTCTTCTCATCAGGTGGCCAAAGTATTGGAATTTCAGCTTCAGCGTCAGTCCTTCCAGTGACTATTCATGACTGATTTCCTTCCAACACCAATATTGTGCTGATGTTTTCCTGTCGCATCTTGAATGACTGGACTATTACCATAATCCTGACTAGTTATACATCTGGCATTACACGTTTTTCTCTCTTTACAGTGCTGGTACCTTTTACTTCTATTTTTGTTAAAGAAATGGAAATGGTAACAAAACCATTATAATGTAACATTTTTTGTGAGTATACCTTTTCTGCCATTCATACTGACATTACTAAGCAATAAAATAAGTGTGTGTTTTTTTTTTTTTCTTTCCTAGACATCTGACCAGTGGTTTCTGGTTTACTGGTAGGGGAAACCTTATTAATGTCTTATGGACTGGACATCCCATTTGGCCAAGCTGACTCAGCCAGTTGGGAGACCCCAGCTGAAGATGTGGTGATTCATGTTGATTAGCAGGTAAGTGTGGGAGTCACACCCACTAAAGCCTCTCTATGCTTCTTGAAGTCTACATCAGTTGTACTTCTGTAGGACATCAGTTCAAGGGAAAAATCACCCATTAGCTCTGAGCAATAGAATAGTTGGTTGGGCATTAATTAGATGTGTGATATCACCCCATGGTAGATATTACAGCGACAAGTGAGATACTTTATAAAGTGTTCCGATAAACTCATTTGCCACCTGTTTTATAGTGTCTTGACCAAACTCCTGCTTACAAACTCCACTCTTATTTAATGACCAGCCTCATCCAACCAAATGCCCAATGATATATTAATGCACCATGCATCACAAGATCCCATCCTTAACTTGATATATTCTATGCATTTCTCCAACCGTAAGACCAACTGTAAGACTCTTCCTTGGTACCCATAATTAATATAACTCCCACTCTTTTGCAAGATTTGAACACTCACCCATCCACCTAACTGCATATGCCATTACTAGGTAGGCCACTGAGGCAAGAAGGGTTATTATAAATTGTCAATACAACCACAACATAGTCATTGGACCAATATAATATGATAATATTTGTGTATTAGTCTCTTAAACTGAAGTATAAATAAATGTTTTGAAAATTTAGGAACCCAGGGACATTTTCTAAGCATGGGCATTTTGACAGGACAAAATATCAAGGGACATTTATTATGGAACAAATATGCTTATGGATGTTTGGATAGGATCAGATTTCAAGGACCTTTTGGCTTAGACCAAATATCTTACTGGACTCACAGGACCACATGTGTGCTCAGTTCAGTTCAGTTCAATCGCTCAGTCCTGTCCGACTCTTTGCGACCCCATGAATTGCAGCACGCCAGGCCTCCCTGTCCATCACCAACTCCTGGAGTTCACTCAGACTCCTGTCCATCTAGTCAGTGATGCCATCCAGCCATCTCATCCTCTGTCGTCCCCTTCTCCTCCTGCCCCCAATCCCTCTCAGCATCAGAGTCTTTTCCAATGAGTCAGCTCTTCGCATGAAGTGGCCAAAGTACTGGAGTTTTAGCTTTAGAATCATTCCTTCCAAAGAAATCCCAGGGCTGATCTCCTTCAGAATGTGTGCTAGTCCATTTTTTATGATTTGTATGTTGTACTTCTAAGTAGCATATGTTATTTTCACTTGGACGGATGCAGTATGTATATGCTAACTTAATGTGCAAGTCATAAAATTGGGCCTTGATGGAAGAACATAGATGTCATGTACAACATTCTATCCATGATACCTTCTAATTATCATAGCATCTGTATCATAATGACCTAAAGTCTCTTCAGATATATAACAAATGGCATTTCATACCTTCCCACAATCCATGCAAATCATATATCACCACAATTCTTTAAGAGCTCTTTATATAAACCCAGGAAACCAAATTAACTTTGATAAGCCAGTGGGTCAACTGATACACATGTGGCTCTTCAAAAGACTGAAGTACCTTATTTATATCAAGCATCTGTGTATATCCAACCTTAGCACTCTTAGCTTACGTGTCTGCTCAGTCATTCAGTCTTGTCTGATTCTTTGCCACCCCTTGGACTGTAGCCCACCAGTCTCTCCATGGAATTTTTCAGACAAGAATACTGGAGTGGGTTGCTATTTCCCACTCCAGGGAATCTTCCCGACCCAGAGATTGAAACTGCATCCCCTGCATCTCATGCATTGGCAAACAGATTCTTTACCACTAAGCTAGCTGGGAAGTCTTCCTTAATATTTATAGGCAGAATTAAATTTAATAGAACTATATATCACCAGTCACTGGTTGAATTGTGTAAATTACTCTATATATCACCAATCACTGGCTGAACTCGGTAAAGATAAAAATCTGTTCATATTAGCAGTGTCATCAAAAGTAGTCATCATTACTTAAATAGTGACACTATTCACAAAACACTATTGATTTTGGCTGGACATTCTAGAATTATCACAGTGTATAAAGCAGATACAACCACCTCTATGTACTCAGTTCAGTTCATGTCCGACTCTTTGCAACCCATAGACTGCAGTGCACTAGGCTTTCCTGTCCATTACCAACTCCTGGAACTTGCTCAAACTCATGTCCATCAAGTTGGTGATGCCATCCAATCATGTCATCCTCTGTCATCCCCTACTTCTTGTGCCTTCAATCTTTCCCAGCATCAGGGTCTTTTCCAATGACTCAGTTCTTTGCATCAGGTGGCCAAAGTATTGGAGTTTCAGCTTCAACATCAGTCCTTCCAAAGAACACCCAGGACTGATCTTTAGAATGGACTGGTTGGATCTCCTTGCAGTCCAAGGGACTCTCAAGAGTCTTCTCCAACACCACAGTTCAAAAGCATCAATTCTTCAGCACTCAGCTTTCTTTATAGTTTAACTCACATCCATGCATGACTATTGGAAAAACCATAGCTTTGACTAGATGGACCTTTGTTGGTAAAGTAATGTCTCTGCTTTTTAATGTGCTATCTAGGTTGGTCATTTGGAGAAGGCAATGGCACCCCACTCCAGTACTCTTGCCTGGAAAATCCCATGGATGGAGGAGTCTGGTAGGCTGCATTCCATGGGATCGCTGAGGGTCGGACACGACTGAGCGACTTCAGTTTCACTTTTCACTTTCTTGCATTGGAGAAGGAAATGGCAACCCACTCCAGTATTCCTGCCTGGAGAATCCCAGGGACAGAGGAGCCTGGTGCGCTGCCATCTATGGGGTCGCACAGAGTCAGACACGACTGAAGTGACTTAGCAGCAGCAGCAGGTTGGTCATAGCTTTTCTTCCAAGGAGCAACCATCTTTTAATTTCATGGCTGCAGGTACCATCTGCAGTGCTTTTGGAGCCCCAAAAAATAAAGTCTCTCCCTATTTCCCTTGTTTCCCCATCTATGCGGACCGGATGCCATGATCCTAGTTTTCTGAATGTTGAGTTTTAAGACAACATTTTCACTCTCCTCTTTCACTTTCATCAAGAGGCTCTTTAGTTCTTCTTCAATTTCTGCCATAAAGGTGATGTCATCTGCATATCTAAGGTTACTGATATTACTCCCGGCAATCTCGATTCCAGCTTGAGTTCATCCATCCTGGCATTTTGCATGATGTACTCTGCATATAAGTTAAATATCAGGGTGACAATATACAACCTTGTACAACAATGTACAACATATACAATATACAACCTCTATGCACTACCGAGTTTTAAAATATACTACCAAGTTTTAAAATGTGGATTATATATCTTCACATCTGCATTTAATTTTGTTTACTTTTCCTAGAACACAGTCCGTTTCTTTTTTGCCATGTATTAAAAAATGTATTTTTTATTTTTAAATCTTTACTATGCTTTAAATTATTTTAACATCTTTTCAATAGGATTTGAAGTAAAGTACATCAATTTGCATTTTTATTTATTCTAGATAAGTTATGCTCCTGTTAGATAAGTAGTTTCCAAGATGTGCTTTTCCTACCATCTGTTCCAGTAACTGGGGGGGAAATGTTTAATGGCTAATTATGTACATGTGCTAGTATCTTTTTAAGATACTCTATCATTTTGATGGGCTCAGTGGTGCTAACATAATCATCTAGCGAATGAAATTTAATTTTGAAATCTAAGAGTGATAGGGACAAAATCTGCAAAGCTTGAAGAAATATTTTGGGCTTGAATTGCACACATTATTCCAAATTATCTTTGTCTATTTTTAAAAAATTTCATTTGATACCTGTTGTATAATCTAGTAGACTAAAATTGAGATTATCTTCTTGAAAAGAGAGTTATGTTAATGCATTTGTAGGTCATATATTATTTTCAGAGTATCTGAGCATCTTCTGTAAGTCTATAACACCTCTTGTGGAAGAAATCAGAACATATTACATATGTTGTTTACATTGCAGTCCTCAAACATTTTGACCCCCTAAGCCAATAAAAATGTTGGATAGTTTATTATTACCATGAGGAATGTAGAATAATTTTTATTAAAAATCAGATCATCTAGTTAAAATGAATATTCCAAGGTAAATTTGAAAAATAAGATTTCAAATTCATATAATTAGTAACACCAACTTAAAATTATAAATATGAAGGATAAAATACTATTTTTCTTTGTTTTTGGTCTATATGTTTAAAATTTTAAAATGATATTAGAAACAAAAACCTAATAAGATTGTTGTTGTTCAGTTGCTCAGTTGTGTCCTGACTCTATGCAATCCCATGGACTGCAGCACATCAGGCTTCCCTGTCTCTCACTATCTCTCTGAGTTTTCTGAAACTCATGTCCATTGAGTCAGTGATGCCATCCAACCATCTCATCCTCCATCTCCCCCTTCTCCTCCTGCCCTCAATTTTTCCCAGCATCAAGGTCTTTTCCTGTGAATCAGCTCTTTGCATCAGGTGGCCAAAGTAATGGAGCTTCAGCTTCAGCATCAGTCCTTCCAATGAATATTCAGGGTTGATTTCTTTAGGACTCACTGGCTGGATCTCCTTGCTGTCCAAGAGACTCACAAGAGTCTTCTCCAAAACTCGAACACCACAATTCAAAAGCATTAACTCTTTTGTGCTCAGACTTCTTTATGGTCCAGCTCTCACATCCATACATGACTACTGGAAAAACCATAGCTTTGACCATATGGACTTTTGTCAGCAAAGTAATGTCTCTGCTTTTTAATACACTGCTTAGGTTGGTCATAGCGAATTTTCCAAGGAACAAGTGTCTTTTAATTTCATGGCTGCAGTCATTGTCCACATTGATTTTGGAGCCCAAGAAAATGAAATATGACACTCTTTCCACATTTTCCCCATCTTTTGCTATGAACGGATAGGACTAGATGCCATGAGGCTTCGTTCTTTGAATGTTGAGTTTTAAGCCAGCTTTTCTACCCTCCTCTTACACTTTCATTAAGAGGCTCTTTAATTCCTCTTCACTTTCTGCCATTAAAGTGGTATCATCTGCATATATGAGGTTATTGATATTTCTCCTGGAAAACTTGATTACAGCTTGTGTTTCATCCAGCCTGGCATTTTGCATGATGTACTCTGCATATCAGTTAGATAAGCAAGGTGACAGTATACAGCCTTGATGTACTCCTTTCCCAGTTTTGAACCAGTCCATGGCTCCATGTCCAGTTCTAGCCATTGCTTCTTGTCTTGCATAAAGGTTTCTTAGGAAGCAGGTAATGTGGCCTGGAATTCTCATCTCTTTAAGAATTTTCTACAGTTTTTTGTGATCCACACAGTCAAAGTCTTTAGCATAGCCAAAGAAGCAGAAGAAGTTTTTTTTGTTTTTTGTTTTTTTTTTTTAAAGAATGTCCTTGCTTTTTCTATGATCCAGCAAATGTTCGCGCTTTGATCTCTGGTTCCTCTGCCATTTCTAAATCTAGCTTGAGCATCTGGAAGTTTTCAACTCACATACTTCTGAAGTTTTACTTGAAGGATTTTTAGCATAATTTTGCTGACATGTGAAATGAGTACAGTTGTACGGTAATTTGAACTTTCTTTGGCATTGCTTTTCTTTGGGATTGGAGTGAAAAGTGACATTTTCCAGTCCTGTGGCCACTACTGAGTTTACAAATTTGCTGGCATAATGAGTGCAGCACTTTAACAACATCATCTTTTAGGATTTGAACTAGTTCCGCTGAAATTCCATTACCTCTACTAGCTTTGTTCATAATAATGCTTCCTAAGACCCATTTGACTTAGCACTCTAGGATATCTGGCTCTAGGTGACTGACTGCACCATTGTGGTTTTCTGAGTTATTAAGACTTTTTTGCACAGTTCTTCTGTGTATTCTTGTCACCTTTTCTTAATCTCTTCTGCTTCTGTTATATTCTTGCCATTTTTACCCTTTATTGTGCCTATCTTTACATGAAATGTTCCCAATAAAATGGGAGAGAGAAAATGATAAAATATTTGCAACATTTATGAAGTCATTGAAAACATAACTTTTCCGGTCCAGGTATTCTGTAACATAGACATAAACAGCCTGCCTATTCCATTCATATTTGAAAGAAAAGTTAGGAACCAGGTCCATGGTGGAAACCCTTAAAAGTAGCTGGCTTTCCCCATAGCTCTCATTAGGAAAGTGGCTCTCCTACAATAGGGGAGCCAGGGCTGCTGACTGAAACTCTAATGCCCATAAATGTGATTGTTGCTTTCCATCAGAGCATGGAGAATTTTCAGAACATGCTTATGATAAATTGTGAACCTGCTGTTTCTCAAACTGCTTTCAGTTGAGTTCAGTTCAGTCGTTCAGTCGTGTCAGACTCTTTGTGATCCCATGAACCGCAGCACACCAGGCCTCCCTGTCCATCATCAACCCTGGGGTCTAACCAAACCCATGTCAATCGAGTCAGTGATGCCATCCAGCCATCTCATCCTCTGTCATTTCCTTCTCCTCCTGACCCCAATCCTTCCCAGCATTAGGGTCCTTTCTAGTGAGTCAGTTCTTCGCATCAGGTGGCCAAAGTATTGGAGTTTCAATTTCAACATCAGTCCTCCTAATGAACACCCAGGACTGATCTCTTTTAGGATGGACTGGTTGAATCTCCTTGCAGTCCAAAGGACTCCCAAGAGTCTTCTCCAACACCACAGTTCAAAAACTTCAATTCTTCGGCACTCAGCTTTCTTCACCATCCAACTCTCACATCCATACATGACCACTGGAAAAACCATATCCTTGACTAGATGGACCTTTGTTGACAAAGTAATGTCTCTGCTTTTCAATATGCTATCTAGGTTGGTCATAACTTTCCTTCCAAGGAGTAAGCATCTTTTAATTTCATGGCTGCAATCACCATCTGCAGTAATTTTGGAGCCCCCCAAAATATGTCTGGCACTGTTTCCACTATTTCCCCATCTATCTGCCATGAAGTGATTGGACCAGATGCCATGATCTTCATTTTCTGAATGTTGAGCTTTAAGCCAACTTTTTCACTCTCCTCCTTCACTTTGATCAGGAAGCTTTTTAGTTCCTCTTCACTTTGTGCCATAAGGGTGGTGTCATCTGCATATCTGAGGTTATTGATATTTCTCCCAGCAATCTTGACTCCAGCATGTACTTCTCCCAGCCTAGCATTTCTTATGATGTACTCTGCATATGAGTTAAAAAGCAGGGTGACAATATACAGCCTTATTTACTCCTTTTCCTATTTCTCACTTCCACTGTATAATCATAAGGGATTTGATTTAGGTCTTACCTGAATGGTCTAGTGGTTTTCCCTACTTTCTTTTATTTAAGTCTGAATTTGGCAATAAGGAGTTCATGATCTGAGCTACAGTCAGCTCCTGGTCTTGTTTTTGCTGACTGTACAGAGCTTCTCCATCTTTGGCTGCAAATAATATAATCAATCGGATTTCAATTGACCATGTAGTGATGTCCATGTGTAGTCTTCTCTTGTGTAGTTGGAAGAGGGTGTTTGCTATGACCAGTGCGTTCTCTTGGCAAAACTCTATTGTCTTTTGCCCTGCTTCATTCTGTACTCCAAGGCCAAATTTGCCTGTTACTCCAGGTGTTTCCTGACTTCCTACTTTTGCATTCCAGTCTCCTATAATGAAAAGGACATCTTTTTTGGGTGTTAGTTCTAAAAGGCCTTTAGGTCTTCATAGAACTGTTCAGCTTCTTCAGCATTACTGGTTGGGGCATAGGCTTGGATTACCATGATATTGAATGATTTGTCTTGAAAACGAACAGAGATCATTCTGTCATTTTTGAGAATTCTATAAATGCACATTGAAAAATTCATCTGTCTTCCTTAAAGCAAGCAAGCAAAGAAATCATAATAACCACAGTTTAAAAAAAAATTTAGACTCAAAAGATCCACAACGGAGTCACTGATAGCAAATATGAGTGTTTCTGTGCAGTCTATATAAGTGCCTACTCAATGCCAAGCCCTGTCTTGGGGTAGGAATATAATGGTGCCGCAGCAGACATGATTTCCCCACCTCTGCACTGAACTCATAACACAGAGTAGAGATATTTTTGACAGAGCATGTTTCAAGATTTAGATGAGAAAAACATGGAACATCAAGGGGACCAAATAAATAAATTCAGTGATAGCTACTGGAATACAGAGTGTAAAAGATACTAGTTTAAGAGTCAAGATTGGAGAAAGAAGGGACTGGAAGTCAGGTTTAGGAGTGTAGTCTTTCTCCTAAAAGGAAATAGAAGCCATTAAGAAGTTGAAAACAGAGAAGCGTCACAATCTCCCATGTTAGGCAACTGGGTAGACATCAAACTATTTACTTAAAAAGAGAACACTGGGGAGGAGGCAAGTTTGGGAGATGATGAATTTAGATGTTCAAATATTAAGTATTATGTGTCTGGAAAACACTCAAACATACATGTGCAATTGGCAATTGAACATATATCTTTAGCAAACAAGAGAGTAGGGTGATTTGAGACATAGCTTTGTAGCTTTATAGAAGTAAAAGGAGGGATCAAAAGGTGACTTATATGCAAATGGAAAAAGAAAAAAATGTGTATCTTCAGTGAATTTAAGGTGAACAAGTCAAATGATTTTGGATCCCAGGTTCAGAGGAATTATGAACACAGAAAACTATTAAAAATGCAATCACTTATGGAGGAAAAGGAGACAATGAGATTAACAGGTTATTGGAAGAAATTTATTTTTGTCATGGGAAAGATAAAGAAGCAGCTGTACAATGATTGGGTTAATGAAGGGTTTCTTTAATGAAAAAGTTTTAATGTTTGAATAGTGATGGAAAAAAGCCAGGAGCAAGGAGATCTCTCCTTTCTCTTCTTCTTTGTCTCAATGCAATAGACTTGACAATATCTGTAAGGATAGTGTAGGTTTTGTATGCATATGGTTAGGAAAATTCTTGAGCTTATTTATCTGATTCAGTTTGATCTGGATAAAAGAGTAACCTTCTGTAACACTGTAAAAGGTAACATTGTGAAAGGTATTTTTGAGAAGCAGGATCCTAATTTCAGAATACCTTGGGGAGAAGTAAAGAAGAACTAACTGTACTGCTGTGTCTTGAGATGCTTGTTGAGAATCTCAAATACTTGCCTCTGGCAAGTATTTGCCTCTGACTTTCTGGAGTATTCCTTCATGTATTGTTTATATTGTCCCTGATGTCTCAGTCTCTGATAGAACAGTGTAGTAAAGTCATCCCTATTAATCAATTCTTGTCAGTTCTGCCTCTGTTTCTCCAGGAGTTAAAGTCTGTTGATCTCAGAAATTATTCTCCTGCCAGGGCTGGAAAGAAAGAACATGAAAGGAAGTGGTTCAGCAAAGTATATCTTACTGTAATTCTAAGTCAGTAGAATTGGAATTTGTAAATCTCCTGATCTGACCATATACCCTTTACCCACACCCCCACCTCAATCCCCACCCCCCCCAAAAAAACACGCAGCTTTGAAAGTGTTTAAAAAATTCAGTTTGTAGCAAATTAATATAAAGAGTAAATGTCTTTTTTTTCAAGAAGTATAAAAAAGGCTCTTAATCTATTCTTTCTCCAAGGTAATTTATTGGGTATCTTATTTATTTAAATAAGGAATGCTGGCATAAATAAAAACATGTAACTAGTTTGATTCAAAACATCAAGACTTCTCTAGCAACACCAGAACATCTTAGTCTAGAACCTATTAAAAATACTTTGGAAATGTAAATTAAAGATGACAACATGGAACAGGACTATTGGTACAATTGATTTTAATTATGAAACAATGCACAGCCATGCAGAATTTAAGAGCTTTATGAAAGACTGTAACATTTTGCTAAGGAATGGAAGTTTGAGTGAGTTTATGTCCTAAGAGGATTTTACAAGTATTTTATTATAAAGAAGCAGATAGTAAAAAGTTTAGGTATTGAAAATCATTGGCTTTGTTGTAACAACTCAGTTCTGTCATGGTAGTTTTAAAGCAGACAAACATAAAAGAATGCAGTCCACACAGTCAAATGCTTTGGCATAGTCAATAACTCAGAAGTACATGTTTTTCCTGGCACTGTCTTGCTTTTTCAATGATCCAAGGGACGTTGACAATATGATCTCTGGTACCTCTGCATTTTATAAATCCAGCTTGAACATCTGGAAGTTCACTGTTCATGTACTGCTGAAGCCTGGCTTGGAGAATTTTGAGCTTTACTTTACTAGCATGTAAGATGAGTGCAATTGTGCAGTAGTTTGAGCATTCTTTGGCATTGCCTGTCTTTGAGACTGGAATGAAAACAGGCCTTTTCCAGTCCTGTGGCCACTGCTGAGTTTTCCAAATTTGCTGGCATATTGGGTGCAGCACTTTTACAGCATCATCTTTTAGGATTTGAAATAGCTCAGCTGGAATTCCATCACCTCCACTAGCTTTGTTCATAGTGATGCTTCCTGATGCCCACTTGACTTTGCATTCCAGGATGTCTGGCTCTAGGTGAGTGATCACACCATCATGATTATCTGGGTTGTGAAGATCTTTTTTGTACAGTTCTTCTGTGTATTCTTGTCACCTCATCTTAATATCCTCTGCTTCTGTTAGGTCCAGGCTTCCCTGGTGGCTCAGAGGGCAAAGCATCTGCCTGTAATGTGGGAGACCTGGGTTCGAACCCTGGATTGGGAAGATCCCCTGGAGAAGGAAAAGGCAACCCAATCTGGTACTCTTGCATGGAAAATCCCATAAACAGAGAAGCCTTGTAGGCTTCCATTCCATGGTTTCACAAAAGATTCGGACATGACTGAATGACTTCACTTTCACTTTCACTCTTCACTTTCACTTTTTCTATTAGGTCCATACCATTTGTTCTTTATTATGCCCATCTTTGCATGAAATGTTCCCTTGGCATCTCTAATTTTCTTGAAGAGATCTCTAGTCTTTCCTATTCTATTGTTTTCCTCTATTTCTTTGCACTGATCGCTGAGGAAAGCTTTCTTATCTCTCCTTGTTATTTTTTGGTGCATTCAAATGGGTATATCTTTCCTTTTCTCCTTTGTCTTTAATTTCTCTTCTTTTCACAGCTTTAGTAAGGCCTCCTCAGACAACCATTTTGCCTTTATGCACTTTTTTTTCTTGGGGATGGTCTTGAATCTACCCTCCTATACAATGTCATGAACCTCTGTCAATAGTTCTTCAGGCACTCTATTGATCAGATCTGGTCCCTTAAATCTATTTCTCACTTCCACTATATAATTGTAAGGGATTTGATTTAGGTTATACCTGAATTGTCTAGTGGTTTTCCCTACTTTCTTCAATTTAGCCTGAATTTGGCAATAAGGAGTTCATGATCTCAGCCACCATCAGCTCCTGGTCGTGTTTTTGCTGACTGTATAGAGCTTCTCCATCTTTGGCTGCAAAGAATATTATCGATCAGGTTTTGGTTTTGACCATCTAGTGATAAGAGTGTGTAGACCAGTGCATTCCCTTGGCCAAATTCTATTGGCCTTTGCCCTGCTTCATTCTGTACCCCAAGGCCAAATTTGCCTGTTACTCTAGGTATTTCTTGACTTCCTGCTTCCAGGTATTTCTTGACTTTCAAGAAGTCAAGACTTCTGACTTCCATAGGGTCCTTTTCCAGTCCCTTATAATGAAAAGGACATCTTCTTTGGGTGTTAGTTCTAGAAGGTCTTGTAGGTCTTCATAGAACCATTCAACTTCAGCTTCTTCAGCATTACTGGTCAGGGCATAGACTTGGATTACTGTGATACTGAATGGTTTGCCTTGGAAAAGAAGAGAGATCATTCTGTCATTTTGAGGTTTCATCCAAGTATTGCGTTTTGGACTCTTTTGTTGGCTATTATGGCTACTCCATTTCTTCTAAGGGATTCTTTCCCATACTAGTAGATATAATGGTCATCTGAATTCCCCCATTTCAGTCCATTTTAGTTCGCTTCAGTCCATTTTAGTTTGCTGATTCCTAAAATGTTGATGTTTACTCTTGCCATCTCCTGTTTGACCACTTCCAATTTGCCTTAATTCATGGACCTAACATTCCAGGTTCCTATGCAATAGTGCTCTTTACAGCATCAGACCTTGCTTCCATCACCAGTCACATCCACAACTGGGTGATATTTTTGTTTTGGCTCCATCTCTTCATTATTTCTGGAGTTATTTCTCCACTGATCTCCAGTAGCATCTTTGGCACCTACCGACCTAGGAAGTTCATCTTTTAGTGTCCTATGGTTTTTGCCTTTTTATGCTGTTCATTGGGTTCTCAAGGCAAGAATACTGAAGTGGTTTTCCATTCCCTTCTCCAGTGGGCCACGTCTTGTCAGAACTGTCCACCATGGCCCATCTTGGGGGGCCCTACATGGCATGGCTCATAGTTTCATTGAGTTAGACAAGTCTGTGGTCCATATGATCAGATTGGTTAGTTTTCTGTGATTATGGTTTTTAATCTGTCTGCCCTCTGATAGAGAAGGATAAGAGGCTTATTGAAGCCTCCTGATTGGAGAGACTGACTGAGGGGGAAACTGGGTCTTTTTCTGATGTGCAGCACCATACTCAGTAAATTTTAATCCAGTTTTCTGTTGATGGGTAGGGCTGTGTTCCCTCCCTGTTATTTACCTGGGGCCAAACTATGGTGGAGGTAATGAAGATAGTGGAAACCTCCTTCAAAAGTTCCTATGGACACTCTGCTACACTCAGTGCCCCTCGACCCTGCAGCAGGCCACCACTGACCCACCACTGAGCCTCTGCCAGAGACTCTTGGACGCTCATGGGCAAGTCTGGGTCAGTCTCTTGTGGGGTCACTGCTTCTTTCTTCTGGGTCCTTCTGGGCACATGGTTCTGTTTGTGCCCTCCAACAGTCTGTTTCCCCAGTCCTGTGTAAGTTCTGGTGGCTCTATGGTGGCGTTAATGGTGACCTCCTCCAAGAGGACTTATTCCACACCTAGATCTGCTGCACCCAGAGGCCCTGCCCCACAGCAGTCCACTGCTGACCCATACCTCCACAGAAGACACTTAAACACAGTTCTGTCTCAGTTTTGGTGGTGTCTCTATGTCCTGGTGCACACAAGGTTTGTTTGAGCCCTCTGAGTGTCTCTGGTGGGTATGGGGTTTGATTCTAAACATGATTTCTCCCCTCCTGCCGTTTTGCTTTGCCTTTGCCTTTGGAGCCTCTTGAAAGTGAAAAGCAGAGTGAAAAAGTTGCCTTAAACCTCAACATTCAGAAAACTAAGTTCATGGCATCTGATCCCATCACTATGGCAAATAGATGGGGAAACAATGGAAACAGTGACAGACTTTATTTTTCTGGGCCTCAAAATCACTGAAGATGGTGACTGCAGCCATGAAATTAAAAGACGCTTACTCCTTGGAAGGAAAGTTATGACCAACATAGACAGCAGAGGTATTACTTTTCAAAAAAAAGGTCAGTCTATTCAAGCTATAGTTTTTCCAGTAGTCATGTATGGATGTCAGAGTTGGACTATAAAGAAAGCTGACTGCTGAAGAATTGATGCTTTTAAACTGTGGTGTTGGAGGAGACTCTTGAGAGTCCCTTCGTCTGCAAGGAGATCCAACCAGTCCATCCTAAAGGAAATCAGGCCTTGAATATTCATTGGAAAGACTGATGCTGAAGCTGAACTCCAATACTTTGGCCACCTGATGTGAAGAACTGACTCACAGTTGAAAAGCCCCTGATGCTGGGAAAGTTTTAAGGCAGGAGGAGAAGGGGACAACAGAGGATGAGATGGTTGGATGGCGTAATGGGCTCAATGGACTTGAGTTTGAGTAAACTCTTGGAGTTGGTGATGGACAGGGAGGCCTGGCACGCTGCAGTCCATGGGGTTGCAAAGAGTCAGACACAACTGAGTGACTGAACTCAACTGATTACTGCTTAGGTCAGAAAAGTATGCCTAGTACATGCATTTCCAAAGATATCCCTCTCAGTACTTGGACACTTCAATGTGAAAATGTGGAAAGCTTCCAGAGTGACAGGTTCAGGATAGATTCTGTAGTTTATTACCTCATAGCCCAAGAATTGCTGAGATTGCCTACTCCCAAAATATTTGGAAGCTTTTTCTTTTAGACATTTATAAAGCAAATGGTCTGATTATATTGCCCTCTTTAAATATAAAAATATTGAGCAACCTTTGTCATTCTTAAGCTACCTATTATTTTTTCATAGTGTCTTGTTTTATTTCTCTTTTTAAAAAAGATACCCTCCTTTAGTAGCAGTGTCTTTGCGAAAGCCAAGGTGCCCAAAACATAAATAAATAAATCCATAAATGCACAAGTAATCTCAGGTATGCCATTAGACTATGTGAATATTAAACATCTGCTACACACAAAAATAAGTTGGCTTAAAGCTCAACACTCAGAAAACTAAGATCATGGCATCTGGTCCCATCACTTCATGGGAAATAGATGGGAAAACAGTAGAAACAGTGTCGGACTTTATTTTTTGGGGCTCCAAAATCACTGCAGATGGTGATTTCAGCCATGAAATTAAAAGACACTTACTCCTTGGAAAGAAAGTTATGACCAACCTAGATAGCATATTAAAAAGCAGAGACATTGCTTTGCTAACAAAGGTCTGTCTAGTCAAGGCTATAGTTTTTCCAATGGTCATGTATGGATGTGAGAGTTGGACTGTGAAGAAAGCTGAGCACCAAAGAATTCATGCTTTTGAACTGTGGTGTTAGAGAAGACTCTTGAGAGTCCCTTGGACTTCAAGGAGATACAACCAGTCCATTCTAAAGGAGATTAGTCCTGGGTGTTCTTTGGAAGGAATGATGCTAAAGCTGAAACTCCAGTACTTTGGCCACCTCATGTGAAGAGTTGACTCATTGGAAAAGACTCTGATGCTGGGAGGGATTGGGGGCAGGAGGAGAAGGGGACGACAGAGGATAAGATGGCTGGATGGCATCACCGACTCGATGGACGTGAGTCTGAGTGAACTCCGGGAGTTGGTGATGGACAGGGAGGCCTGGTGTGCTGCACTTCATGGGGTTGCAAAGAGTCTGAACTGACACGACTGAGCGACTGAACTGAACTGAACTGAGCACAAAAAATGCCATAAATATATGATCAGAGTGTTATTAGTCTTATGAGACACCAGGCTGTTGCATTGCCCACCTCATCCTAAATCTGAAATCCCAGATACTTTTGGCTATAACCTAACACTGATAACTCACGGAGAAGGCAATGGCAACCCACTCCAGTACTTTTGCCTGGAGAATCCCATGGACGGAGGAGCCTGGTAGGCTGCGGTCCATGGGGTTGCTAAGAGTCAGACACGACTGAGTGACTTCACTTTCACTTTTCACTTTCATGCATTGGAGAAGGAAATGGCAACCCACTCCAGTATTCTTGCCTGGAAAATCCCAGGGACAGAGGAGCCTGTTGGGCTGCCATCTATGGGGTTATACAGAGTCGGACACAACTGATGCGACTTAGTAGCAGCAGCAACAGTGATAACTATACCTCTGAATTCACAGTCCTCATGACAGAAATGTGACAAATATACTTCCAAACTGGTTGTACTGAAATGATTAATTTATTAAAATGTTATAATGAGTATCTGTGGCAGCTAAAACCCTGGAGTGGAGTCAAAGCCCAAGGCCCACTGTCTAAGTTTAATAGTTCAGATGTCTTCTTCATGTTCATAGAACTTATCACTCCGCTCTCCCCATACTTCCCAGCCCAACAGAGTCCAAGGAAGGGTCTAATGTTAGAGATATATGATGCAATTAATATTACACTATATGTCTTCTTTGGTCATCTCTATCTCAAAGGGAAGTATACAGTTTGAAGGCTTTAGAGAGTCTTAGTTGAGGCCTAATGATCTTTGTCATATGTCCATGAGATGAAATATGGGTATTCTTTCATCGTAGGGAACCAAAAAATAAGTGCTCAATAAATATGTCCTGGTTCTATCAGTGGCTCAGCTGGTTAAGAATCCGTCTGCAGTGCAGGAGACCAGGCTTCGATCCCTGGGTTGGGAAGATTCCCTGAAGAAGAGAAAGGCTACCCACTCCAGTATTCTGGCCTGGAGAATTCCATGGACTGTACAGTCCATAGAGTCACAAAAAGTCGGACACTATTGAGTGACTTTCACTTTCACTTTCTATCAGCTTTGGAGATGGTGATCAAAGGAATATGGTGGAAAGGGCACCAAAGCCTCTCACTCCCCTTCTATATTACTAGAAAACTGCAGCACAGGCTACCTTTAGGAGATGGTACAAGCTACAAGATTTATCTGTAGGGCTAGACCAAAACCTCAACATCTGGATGATCTAGCTCAAGGCAAGGCCTTTAACCAATTAAGAAGCTTCTCAAGGCATTTTATAGTGTATTTATTCTCCCCATTGATTCTCTACTCTTCTTCCTAAAATTAATTCTACTTTCACATGAAATCCCCAAGTAAGATTGATGATTAGACTTTATAGATGGCCCCTAAATTCATTATAAACTAATTATCCAGAATAATGTTAGAGAGCTGATAAATAGATGCAATGGTTAATGGTATATTCTCATTAGATAATTATGCATGAACTTGGATATATCCTCTGTCTATAAAACCTAAGCATTGTAATCCTACATGAAAACATCTGTCTTTTTGTTTCAATCTGGAACACCCAGGTTAGCAGCCTTCAAGCAAATATCTCTAAAATCAGCTTAAATGAATAGGGATCCTTATGATACTATGATACTTCTTGCCCAAGTGAAAGACGTTACAGATAGCAAGTTGAAACTGAAGAAAATAGTAGGAGGGAGTGATGCAGTCAGCACAGAAATGCAATATGAATTTATATTGTTATTTATATTGTTCAGTCAATAAGTCGTGTCCCGCTCTTCATGACCCCATAAACTGCAGCATACCAGGCTTCCCTGTCCTTTACTATCTCCCAGAGTTTGCTCAAACTCATGTTCATTGAGTCAGTGATGCTACCTAACCATTTCATCCTCTGCCGCCCTCTTCTCCTCTTGCCCTCAAAGTTTCCCAGAAGCAGGATCTTTTCCAATCAATTGACTCTTTTTATCAGGTGGCCAAAGTATTAGAACTTCAGCTTCACCATCAGTCCTTCCAGTGAATATTCAGGGTTGATTTCGATTGACTGGTTTGATCTCCTTGCTTCCAAGGGACTCTCAAGAGTCTTCCCCAGCACCACAAAAAAAGCATTAATTCTTCAGTGCTCAGCCTTCTTTATCGTTCAACTCTCACATCTGTACATGACTACTGAAAAAACCATAGCTTTGACTATATGGACTTTTGTTAGCAAAGTGATTTCTCTGCTTTTTAACATGCTCTCTAGATTTATCATAGCTTTCCTTATGAGGAGCAAATGTCTTTTAATTTATATAGGCATATCTAAAACATGCTATGATACTATTTAATTAAACTTGTTTAATGCATTCATCATCAACCACATATTGAACATATACTATGAATTCAGGGCTATAAACAGGCAGTAGATGTAGTGATAAATATTTCATTCTTGCCTTGGAGAAGGCTTCATCCAAGAAAGAGTGAAAATCCCAGAGGACACTATGATATTTGCTCCAACAGTATAAGCATAGGAAGTTACAAGTACAGGGAAAAAAGCACCTTCTCCCCGGAAGAATTGGCTAAAGAGTGGAAAACTGTAGTCTCTTACCCATTAGACAGGACATGCCTCCTCTGTTACAATGAGAGAGGAAATATGGAAAGAATGGCCAGAATGTTTATTTTTGCAAAAATTGACTGAAAAAACTGGGAAACCAAGAAAATAGATGTTCTTCTCTAACATATGTGGCTAAAGATGATCAAATTAGAGTAAATTTAGTTCTTTTGTTGTTTGGTGGTAGGACAGAATGGTTTCTATCACTTTTTATGTTAAAAACAAACAAGCAAACAATAGGCCCACAGGAACTATGAGAAGACTTCAAGTCACCATGAAGAGGGCTAGCCTGAAGACAGAGCTGACGGTGGACTAGAGCTAGATCCCCAGTAAACATGACTGTGTACTGCCTTAACGTGAAACAGTTCAGTTCAGTAAATGCCTTCACTTTATTACGACAACTGAGTTTTTTTTTTCCTTTAGACCACAGGGATGACAATGCTTTGTGATTGATATACAGAGTGATAAAATAAATTTCTTGAAAGATGTTTTAAATGTCCTTAAAGATTTTTTATGTCAAAATGTGTCATATATATTTTTATCAGATTACATACTGGTATTATATATGTTAATAAGCCTAGGATATGTGATGGCATGCTAATATTCTCAGGAAGCACAGGCATGAGACTTGCTGATTTGTTTCACTTCTTATATCTTTGTGTTCTCTTTTCCTCACATTGAAACATTGCTTGTATTGGTCACTGGCAGAGGCAATCTGCCTAACGAGATGGGTCAGAAATCTAATCTGGTGTGACAAATGAAAAAGACACATAATTGGCTATGTTTCTAGAGTGGAACTGTTATAATTTTAAGCAATTGATGTTCTGAGAACAGCATTATAAACAACACATGTGATTACAATTACTGTGGGGAATCACTGAATGGTCTCTAATCTTTCAGTGGGTTATAAAAATTAACAGAAACTTTTGGTAACTGGTATTTTACTCACATATGGTGATGATCTGAGTTTAGCTTCTTTGCTGCAAAATGTTTCTAACCATAAAGCTATTTCTTATTGTGGAAAGTATCCATCTCTAAGTGCAATATGACTGCTCTTTTTCCTTTGAGTATAAAAACCTTTCACTTTAGATCATGTAAAATTCTCTTACCTGAAGTACCTCCCAAGTGTGCAGTCTGGGGAACTTGTTTTGGTGACCTCAGCTTCTATTACTCTACTCACCTCGTGGTCTAGGAAAACTTCTAAAATCACTAATATTATTCTTTCAAATGCTATTGCTCATACACTTTCATATATACCCTAATTTACCAGAAAACCGAACCCTTTGAGGTTTAAGGGAAGTCTAACTTTCATAGCTGAAAGTTGAGAGAAACCCTAAGTAGGCCATATAAAGAGTCACATACTAATCACTTCCTGGCTTGCATCTTAAGGAACTGATGAAATTTAGCCTAGACTTGGAAATGTCACTCTTTGCAAGAGATTGTGCTATACTACTGGTTATTTCTGTTTTTGCATTTCTCCAATATATCTCAGAGTTGGCTCATTTTCCACTTCACTGTTTCAGTAGATTCTGTATGATTTGGCAGATGGAAAGACGCAAATGAGACAGTTTTCCATGTGCCCACGTTCACCATGTGCTTACAATTAAACTATGCTCTTTAGCATAGCCTGATTTACAGAAAACAACTTTTGACAAAATATTCTGGATAACTCTGAAGCTGCAACGTTGAAAATATCCAGGAGACATTAATTCTCTATTATGTCCCCAAATATAAAATAATACTATAGCACCACATAATAAATTTCCATGGCTTTGTAGGATTCTTAATGTAGAAGTGATCAGATAATTTGAAACACCCTAACAGAAGGAGACTTCTAATAACAACAATAAGATATATTAGTACACATTCAGTTTTTGTCAGGCACTGCATTAAGTGCACCATATACACCAAATTCTAATCCTTTCCACAAACCCTGAACATCTGTGATCACTATCTACTTTTTAGAGTGAGGAGTTTGAAACTTGTAAGTTATTTGCCCAGCCATGTACCTAGCAAAAGAATGCACCAGGATTTGAATTCAATTTTGTTTCTCTTTAAAGCATGTGCCTTTTAAATTATAGCATCAAGCTCAGCTTCAAACTAGTAGTGCATTAAAATTTTTTGTCACAAATTATATAATGGGCAAGAAGTAGATTCATTGTCCTGTTTTAAAAGGGAATAGTTGGAATATAAGGACCCAAAAGAAGGCAACATAGATGTCCAATATGCTATTCTACTAAACTCTAAACATTCTGTTAAACTCTAACAACAGAGGTCTTAGTTCAGGGTTGTCAAGCAAACATACTACCCATCAATTAACCAGAATTTTTTTTTTCTTTAAGTAATAAACTAGAACCACATGTAAGGTTGTTTCTTTTTTTTTTTTTTTCTGATTGTGTAATAAACAAAGCAAAATGTTTGAGTCATCAAAAAGCATTTCCTATTGCTTAGTGATTATAACTATTATTATAATAATATTGACTCCCATAATAAAAAAAAATCCAAATGACTCAAGATTATCTCTGGGGACTAATTTGGAATTATTTAACTGGTAGATGTATTCTTGACAGGAATTTTGTTAGTATAGATATCAAAGGACTTAAAAATAAACTTAGCTCACCGTTCCTATATATTAGAGCCTAATTAGCCTTATGAGTTAAAGAAGACTTTTATCACAGACAAAGGTTATTTGGATAAAGCTAAATTAAGGTAGAAATAAGTCCTGATACACAAAAACACTGCTCACTCCCCAATGAATCTAATGATAATTAACATCTGACTTAAAAGAACCTTTGGGAATGACTTGGAATGTTTTAATTTGTCCATCTTACTTGCCTGCAGGCTTTTCTGTTGTGGAGATGATTTAAGTCTCTCCTTGCTTTCAGTTAAATCTCAGCATGTCTCAGATTTCTGAAGCCACCTTTATAGTTTGAGGACTTAAGGAAAAAATAAATTGTAATTCAGTTTTCATCTTACTTCATGGAGAACTAGAGTGTTACCATAATTTTAAAGAAAGAGTTGATTAAGAAAGCAGGAATCAATCACAAAATAAAAAAAAATAACTAGGAATGGATCTTTAGGAGTCCACTAATATGTATGACCTAATTTTTTCATGTAAAATATATCATATGAATATATATTTTAATTTAAAAGTCATATAAGATTGTTCACAAAATCACTGGGGAGACAAATTGAGATATGTTGAAATAGTACAAAGCCATAAATTTTCTAAAATCTATCAATATTTGGCATTCCTGTAATGAAATGAGACATGAAAATTACTGAATGTTAACTGTATTGCTTATATATTTTTACATGAATACTTTGAATGAAACCCATCTGACAGTGGTTATCAAAAATAATGATATCCATTAAGAGTGCAGATCTAATTGAAGGCATGATCAAATGTGGTAACATTTGCATCTGGACCATCATGGAAATGGAAATAAATATGCAGATGGTTGAAACCCAGTCTGCCTGTCAATAAACCATTAAGGCATGTTATTCCAGCTGTCAAAATTTTTCCTATTTATTTGAGTATTCATCTTTGCTAAGTGGTAGACAGGCAAATTAATCTGTTTATCTTTTAAGACTGTATTTTTATACTTTTAGAAAACTAAACAGTTGCTCAGACTTCTCTGTTGGCTCCGAGGTAAAGAATCTGCCTGCCAATGCAGGAGACATGAATTTGATCCGTTGGCCAGGACATCTTCTGGAGAAAGAAATGGCAACCCACTCCTGTATTCTTCCCTGGGAAATCCCATCAACAGAGGGGCCTGCTGCTGCAGCTAAGTCGCTTCAGTCATGTCTGACTCTGTGCGACCCCATAGATGGCAGCCCACGAGGCTCCCCCGTCCCTGGGATTCTCCAGGCAAGAACATTGGAGTGGGTTGCCATTTCCTTCTCCAATGCATGCATGCATGCTAAGTCGCTTCAGTCGTGTCCAACTCTGTGTGACCCCATAGACGGCAGCCCACCAGGCACCTCTGTCCCTGGGATTCTCTAGGCAAGAATACTGGAGTGGATTGCCATTTCCTTCTTCATATTATAGTATATTACTAATTAAATATATTCAATATTAACTGCCTTATTTAACATTTATTAACACATTTATTTTTCATGTAAATTCCTTTCATATAAACACCAAATCATTATTATGAAGAACACAGCTCTTACTTTGGTTTTGAGCTATGTAGTTGTAGATGACATGTTCAGAAGTGAAAATTTTAAAAATCTTTTGCCTGCAGAGAGAAATGGACAGCAACATATTTTATTTCCTTTTTTTGTTACTTTCACCACACACACACACACACACACACACACATAGAAGTCCCAGTATTTCTATTATGCAGAGATAGAAATGCCAGAATGAGTAGAAAGTAGAGTCCTGCTGTCACTGAGAGTACTTGAATCTCTAATTCTGAATGAGTTATCTGAGGGTTGCTGGTAAATAAAGGAAAAATCTTGTCAATCTTTACTTAATTTGATGCACTTACTTATTTGTATCTCTGGAGAGAAACTCTCTCAAAACACTGGGCCAATAACATCTATAATTAAAATACTACACTTAAAGTTTTGCTTTCATTTAAGTCAGACAGATTTATTCTTTTAAGTTTCGTATGAACACATTAACATGAAATATATGCAATAAAATCTGTGTAAGGTGAATACATATATATGAGTTTAAAAAAAATTTGTCTTGGATCTCTATCATTTCTCAATAATTTTTTCCATTTTTATGTGGAAAGAAATCATTGTTCTTTCACATTTGAGTATGGTGAAGTGTAGTGACATTCCATCTAAATGTAATTCTGATACTAATAAGAATCAAACTTGTGATATGAAATATGTGAGAATACATTCCAAAGTTGCCCATAACCCAGATTCATCTTCAAACAATTAAATGGCTATGAAACAGGAAAAAGAATTGCAGTGGAAACCAGGGGAAAAAAAACAAAACTTGTATATATATATGTCAAAATATAAAGACATTTCTGCCATCAAAGTAAAGGTAAAAACAGATGAATGAAAGAAAAAATGATGAACGATGAACATGACCCACCACGCTACGCTAAGTCACTTCAGTCGTGTCTAACTCTGTGCGACCCCATAGACGGTAGCCTACAAGGCTCCCCCGTCCCTGGGATTCTCCAGGCAAGAACACTGGAGTGGGTTGCCATTTTCTTCTCCAATGCATGAAAGTGAAAAGTGAAAATGAAGTCGCTCAGTCGTGTCTGACTCTTAGCGACCCCATGGACCGCAGCCTACCAGGCTCCTCCATCCATGGGATTTTCCAGGCAAGAGTACTGGAGTCGGGTGCCACTGCCTTCTCCGTGACCCACCACAAATCACTTTAAAATTGATAGTGGAATTCATAATTTGAAGGGGTAAGAACTAGATCGTGTCAGGGAAATCAGTAGCCTTTCCAGAAATGTTTCTCAGATGTTCATGAGGCCATGTTAAACAGAGATCCTGATGTGTTCATTACTCCAGTCTGCAGTGTCTGACAAAAGCACAATATTAGTCACAGGCAAAGTGACTGAGCACTGACCTTGCTGCTGTTCAGCTATTGCATCCAGGCCAGTTGATAGACAGTTGGCTTCAGCTTAGAGTCCAGATGCTTCCTCAACAAAGGAAAACCACCCATCCTTTCCTGTTTGTCTTCTCTCAATATCTTGCCTATTGTCAAGTCTAACAACCAAATTGACTATAGGAAATCTAAATGTTCTCATTCATAGCAAGTTGAAAGACGAGATGAGTGTTTCCTACATTCTCTGGCAGAATCTTAGTTCACAATATGAAAATTAATTTCTTTTCCTGTTAAACATGAAGCAAATAGAAAAATTATCTGACATAAGAAAAAATATTGCATTTCAAAGGAAAGAGCACAATATTAAGAAACAAACATGTCTCACTATGACAAAGAATTATAAACAGTCAAGAAAATATGTAGACAATGTACAACTGTACTTAAATTTATGTTTAATTTTACTTCTAGAACAACTCACTAAGAGTTGTGAGTAATAACTCTAAAGAGTATTACATATAACAAATAATTTTTATCACTATAGTAAATTTTTGTTATAATCCCCTTTTAACAGATTTTATTCTTAAGAAGAAAATCAAGACCATGCTCTATATAGCAAAATAGAGGCAAAAGACATAGAGAGGGGAAAATATAAGATCAAAAAAGGAGCATGGCTTTGGAATAATATGTAGCACATAGTAGGAACTCAATAAATATTTGTTGACTTGAATTTTGTTGTATTTGGGACAGGATTTCTGATTTTATAAATATATGTGTTGTACTGTGCTTATTTGCTCAGTCATGTCAGACTCTTTGTAACCCCATGGCCTATAGCCCACCAGGCTCCTCTGTCCATGGATTCTCCAGGCAAGAAAACTGGAGTGGGTTGCCATGCCCTCCTCCAGGGAATCTTCCCAACACAGAGATCAAACCCAGGTCTCTCACACTGCAGGCAGATTCTTTACTGTCTGAACAACCACATCAGATCAGACCAGTCGCTCAGTAGTGTCCGACTCTTTGTGACCCCATGAATCACAGCACGCCAGGCCTCCCTGTCCATCACCAACTCCCGGAGTTCACTGGGACTCACGTCCATCGAGTCAGTGATGCCATCCAGCCATCTCATCCTCTGTCGTCCCCTTCTCCTCCTGCCCCCAATCCCTCCCAGCATCAGAGTCTTTTCCAATGAGTCAACTCTTCGCAAGAGGTGGCCAAAGTACTGGAGTTTCAGCTTTAGCATCAGTCCTTCCAAAGAAATCCCAGGGCTGATCTCCTTCAGAATGGACTGGTTGTATCTCCTTGCAGTCCAAGGGACTCTCAAGAGTCTTCTCCAACACCACAGTTCAAAAACATCAATTCTTCGGTGCTCAGCCTTCTTCACAGTCCAACTCTCACATCCATACATGACCACTGGAAAAACCATAGCCTTGACTAGACGAACCTTTGTTAGCAAAGTAATGTCTCTGCTTTTGAATATGCTATCTAGGTTGGTCATAACTTTCCTTCCAAGGAGTAAGCGTCTTTTAATTTCATGGCTGCAGTCACCATCTGCAGTGATTTTGGAGCCCAGAAAAATAAAGTCTGACACTGTTTCCACTGTTTCCCCATCTATTTCCCATGAAGTGGTGGGACTGGATGCCATGATCTTAGTTTTCTGAATGTTGAGCTTTAAGACAACTTTTTCACTCTCCTCTTTGACTTTCATCAAGAGGCTTTTTAGTTCCTCTTCCCTTTCTTCCATAAGAGTGGTGTCATCTGCATACCTGAGGTTATTGATATTTCTCCCAGCAATCTTGATTCCAGTTGTGTTTCTTCCAGTCCAGCATTTCTCATGATGTACTCTGCATATAAGTTAAATAAACAGGGTGACAGCCTTGATGTACTCCTTTTCCTATTTGGAACCAGTCTGTTGTTCCATGTCCAGTTCTAACTGTAGCTTCCTGACCTGCATATAGGTTTTTCAAGAGGCAGATCAGGTGATCTGGAATTCCCATCTCTTGAAGAATTTTCCACAGTTTATTGTGATCCACACAGTCAAAGGCTTTGGCATAGTCAATAAAGCAGAAATACATGTTTTTCTGGAACTCTCTTGCTTTTTCCATGATCCAGTGGATGTTGGCAATTTGATCTCTGGTTCCTCTGCCTTTTCTAAAACCAACTTGCACATCAGGAAGTTCACGGTTCACATATTGCTGAAGCCTGGCTTGGAGAATTTTGAGCATTACTTTACTAGTGTGTGAGATGAGTGCAATTGTGCGGTAGTTTGAGCATTCTTTGCATTGCCTTTCTTTGGGATTGGAATGAAAACTGACCTTTTCCAGTCCTGTGGCCACTGCTGAGTTTTCCAAATTTGCTGGCATATTGAGTGCAGCACTTTCACAGCATCATCTTTCAGGATTTGGAATAGCTTAACTGGAATTCCATCACCTCTTTGTAGTGAGGGAAGCCCTTATATGAGATTGAGTTATTCACACAGAAAATATCAGCATCAAAATAATAAAGAAGTTCAAGAATTTCCCACATAGTTAAAAATAAACGATAGAGGTAAAAATGAAATAGTTAAAGAAATAAAATATATTTAATAACAATTTTAGATAGTATTATAAACAGAATGCCAGGATGAAAAATGGCAGAGAAGCAATACTAAGTAAATAAGATTTTTATAAAAGTTTAAGAAAATTTCTTTTTAAATATAAACATTCATGATATATTAGGTAATTACATTGATAATGGTAATGATGATAACTAGCATTAAAGTACAGGCATACCTCTGAGATATTTCAGATTTGGTTCCAGACCCTGGAAATCACAATACAGTGAATCACATGAATTTGTTGGTTTCCTAGTGCATACAAGTTATGTTTATATCATACTGTAGTTTATTAAGTGTGCAGTAACATTATGTCTTTAAAATGTACATACCTAATTAAAAGCACTTTATTGCTAAAAAAAAAAAAAAAAACCCTAACTAATCCTCTGACAACATAGAGTTGCCACAACCTTCAGTTTGCAATACATAGTATCTGTGAAGCACAATAAGGTGAAGAGCAATGAAATAAGTTATGCCTGTAACAATAATGATTAACTTCTCAAGTGCTCTATGTCTATAAATTCCCTTAATGTTCATAACTTATTAACCCTATAAAAGCTATTAAAGGAGTACTGTTATCAGCACTTTGCAGAAGCAGAATTGAAGTGCATGACGAAAGTTAGAGCCTGGATTCAAACCCACAGAGCTTTTCCCTGAGCCCTTTCCTCTTATCACCTCTAACAAATTCTAGTGATGAAAAGAGACTCATATCTTAATATATTAAGTAATTTCAAGAGTAACAACAGCAACAACAGCTAGACTTATTCATGCAGAAATATAAAAAAAATAAACAATACAAAGGAAAAAAAGAAAAACTCACAACGACTTGGTGCCTAATAAGATAGACATGAGAATTTTCAGACAAAAATAAGTGTCAAAGACCATGAATCCATTTCCATATAGTTTTGAGTAAAACAAATTGTGATTCAAATTTTAAAGCTAGCTATGCACAATCTCAAAAAAGTTTACTTCTTGGAATAAAGAGTAATTCAAAGGCATATTTGGAGTTAACAGTGAGGTATATCAAGATAAGTTATTTAGAAATATGGAATCTTGGTTAAAAATAAATAGTTAATGAAATATAAGAAACTATTAGTAGCTTCATAAATTACAACATATATGTCAGTATATCATTAGATGCAGATGTTACATTATTAATTTAATCTTTTATTCTATAATATTTACTGAGAGATAACTAGGTGCTTGGTGCTAGAGATTCAACAATGAATAAAACAGATAGGTGAAAGCATGAAAGTGTTAGTCACTCAGTGGTGTCCAACTTTCTGTGACCACTCACACTGTAGCTTGCCAGATTCCTCTGTCCATGGAATTCTCTAGGCAAGAATACTGGAGTGGGTAGCCATTCCCTTCTCCAGGGGCTCTTACTGACCAAGTGGTCAAACTTGGGTCCCCTGCATTGCAGGCAGATTCTTTACCACTAGAGCCATCATTAAGCCAAAACAGATACATCCTTCTCTTACATAATTTACTTTTAGCAAAGAGGGTGTGGTCACAAACACACACACATACACACAAATCCGGTTGTAATGAATGGTGTGAAGTAAAATAAAGCAGAGAAAGGCAATAAGGAAAGGCCTTTGTGTTAAGGAGACACTTGAATGAGATAAAGTAAGGGAATGAGCCTTGTAGGTGTCTGGAGAATGATCATCCCAGGAGGAAGGGATAGAAAGTACAAAGAACCTGGGGTTGAAGAGTGCCTGGCAGGTTTCAGGGTTAAGAGTGAAGTGAGTGAGAGAAGTGAGTTAGTTTTTAAGATTAGAGAAAGAACCAGATTTTTAGGCCAGGAGTTGGCAAATGGTAAACTTATAGGTCAAATTCTTGGCAGGCACAGGAGAGCTGAGAGTAGCTACTCCACGTTCAAGGTCAGCAGGGGCAGCAGTGAGGAGATACTCCTCATCCAAGGTAAGGAGCAGCAGCTGTGCTTTGCTGGAGCAGCCATGAAGAGATACCCCACATCCAAGGTAAGGGAAACGCAAGTAAGACGGTAGGTATTGCGAGAGGGCATCAGAGGGCAGACACACTGAAACCACAATCACAGAAAACTAGTCAATCTAATCACATGGACCTCAGCCTTGTCTAACTCAATGAAACTAAGCCATGCCTTGATACCTTAGTTTCTAAGCCAAGATGGGCAGGTCAGGGTGGGGAGGTCTGACAGAATGTGGTCCACTGGAGAAGGGAATGGAAAACCACTTTAGTATTCTTGCCTTGAGAACCCCATGAACAGTAGGCAAAATGATAGGATACTGAAAGAGAAACTTCCCAAGTTGGTAGGTGCCCAATATGCTACTGGAGATCAGTAGAGAAATAAATCCAGAAAGAATGAAGGGATGGAGCCAAAGCAAAAACAAAACCAAGTTGTGGATGTAACTGGTGATAGAAGCAAAGCCCAATGCTATAAAGAGCAATATTGCATAGGAACCTGAAATGTTAGGTCCATGAATCAAGGCGAATTGGAAGTGGTCAAACAGGGGATGGCAAGAGTGAACACTGACATTCTAGGAATCAGCTAAACTAAAATGGACTGGAATGGGTGAATTTAACTCAGATGACCATTATATCTACTACTGTGGGCAGGAATCCCTCAGAAGAAATGGAATGGCCATCATGGTCAACAAAAGAGTCCAAAATGCAGTACTTGGATGCAATCTCAAAAATGACAGATGATCTCTGTTCGTTTCCAAGGCAAACCAATCAATATCAAAGTAATCCAAATCTATGCCCCAACCAGTAACACTGAAGAAGTTGATGTTGAATGGTTCTATGAAGACCTACAAGAGCTTTTAGAACTAACACCCCAAAAAGATGTCCTTTTCATTGTAGGGGACTGGAATGCAAAAGTAGGAAGTCAAGAAACACCTGGAGTAACAGGCAAATTTGGCCTTGGAATACGGAATGAAGCAGGGCAAAGGCTAATAGAGTTTTGCCAAGAAAACACACTGGTCATAGCAAACACCCTCTTCCAACAACACAAGAGAAGACTTTACTCATGGATATCACCAGATGGTTAACAACGAAATCAGATTGATTATATTCTTTGCAGCCAAAGATGGAGAAGCTCTATAAAGTCAACAAAAACAAGACTGGGAGCTGACTCTGGCTCAGATCATGAACTCCTTATTACCAAGATCAGATAAGATCAGGCTCTCAGTTGTGTCTGACTCTTTGCGACTCCATAAATCGCAGCACGCCAGGCCTACCTGTCCATCACCAGCTCCCGGAGGTCACTGAGACTCACGTCCATCGAGACAGTGATGCCATCTAGCCATCTCATCCTCTGTCGTCCCCTTCTCCTCCTGCCCCCAATCCCTCCCAGCATCAGAGTCTTTTCCAATGAGTCAACTCTTCGCATGAGGTGGCCAAAGTACTGGAGTTTCAGCTTTAACATCATTCCTTCCAAAGAAATCCCAGGGCTGATCTCCTTCAGAATGGACTGGTTGTATCTCCTTGCAGTCCAAGGGCCTCTCAAGAGTCTTCTCCAACACCACAGTTCAAAAGCATCAATTCTTCGGCGCTCAGCCTTCTTCACAGTCCAACTCTCACATCCATACATGACCACTGGAAAAACCATAGCCTTGACTAGACGAACCTTTGTTAGCAAAGTAATGTCTCTGCTTTTGAATATGCTATCTAGGTTGGTCATAACTTTCCTTCCAAGGAACTCATCTCACACGCTAGTAAAGTAATGCAAGAGAGTTCCAGAAAAACATATATTTCTGCTTCATTGACTATGCCAAAACCTTTGACTGTGTGGATCACAACAGGTTTGATGCACGATACTGGATGCTTGGGGCTGGTGCACTGGGACGACCCAGAGGGATGGAATGGGGAGGGAGGAGGGAGGAGGGTTCAGGATGGGGAACACATGTATACCTGTGGCGGATTCATTTTGATATTTGGCAAAACTAATACAGTTATGTAAAGTTTAAAAATAAAATAAAATTAAAAAAAAAAAAAACAATAAACTGTGGAAAATTCTGAAAGAGATGGTAATACTAGGCCACCCGACCTGCCTCTTGAGAAACCTATGTGCAGGTCAGGAAACAACAGTTAGAACCGGACATGGAACAACAGACTGGTTCCAAATAGGAAAAGGAGTATCTCAAGGCTGTATATTGTCACCCTGCTTATTTAACTTATATGCAGAGTACATCATGAGAAACGCTGGGCTGGAAGAAGCACAAGCTGGAATCAAGATTGCCGAGAGAAATATCAATAACCTCAGATATGCAGATGACACCAACCTTATGGCAGAAAGTGAATAAGAACTAAAAAGCCTCTTGATGAAAGTCAAAGAGGAGAGTGAAAAAGTTGGCTTAAGGCTGAACTTTGTTTTCACAAAACTAAGATCATGGCATCCGGTCCCATCTCTTCATGGCAAATAGATGAGCAAACAGTGGAAACAGTGTTAGACTTGATTTTTTGGAGCTCCAAAATCACTGCAGATTGTGACTGCATCCATGAAATTAAAAGACACTTACTCCTTGGAAGGAAAATTATGACCAACCTAGATAGCATATTAAAAAACAGAGACATTACTCTGCCAACAAAGGTCTGTCTATTATGGATGTGAGAATTGGACTGTGAAGAAAGCTGAGCACCAAAGAATTCATGCTTTTGAACTGTGGTGTTAGAGAAGACTCTTGAGAGTCCCTTGGACTGCAAGGAGATACAACCAGTCCATTTTAAAGGATATTAGTCCTGGGTGTTCTTTGGAAGGAATGATGCTAAAGCTGAGACTCCAATACTTTGGCCACCTCATGCGAAGAGTTGACTCATTGGAAAAGACTCTGATGCTGGGAGGGATTGGGGGCAGGAGGAGAAGGGAACGACAGAGGATGAGATGGCTGGATGGCATCACTGACTCGATGGACATGAGTTTGAGTGACCTCCGGGAGTTGGTGATGGACAGGGAGGCCTGCTGTGCTGCAATTCATGGGGTCAAAAAGAGTCGGACACGACTGAGCAACTTAACTGAACTGAACTGAACTGATAGGTCAGATGCTGCCTACTGCCATTTATTTTTTAACAAAGTTTTTTGGAACACAGATACGTCCATTCTTTTATTCACAATGTCTATGCTTGTTTGCACCCTGCAATAGCAGAGTTTAGTTGCATGTTATGCTTATTTCCCACAAAACTGAAATATTTACTTACTGATCTTTATAGAAAATTTTGCTTAAATCTTATTTATGCCACTGTTAAGTTTTGGACTTTATAATGAATGAATAGAGGGGCCCTGGACAGTTTCTGAATAGAAAAGTGATATTATCTGACTTGGTAATATAAAAGAAACATTATTGATGATATTTAGCAAATGGACTTGATTGAGACAAGAGACAGAGAAAGGGAGTATTTAGCAGATTGTTTTCATAATCTGCACAAAGTTAGTTATGACTAGGTTCTACACCTGAAATTTATATAATATTGTAAAGCAACTATACCTCGATTTTAAAAGAGAGAAGAATAACTGGGATGAAGTTAAATAAAAATTGGGGTCAATATACAGTGTTTGGGGAAAAATATAAATGTGCTTGCCTAGTATATTTACTAGATGATTTTTGAGCAGCCCTCTGTGTGTGCCAAGCACTATTCTAAACATTGGGAATAGTGTGGCAATGGAAACACACCAACTCCCTGCCCTCCTGAAGTCCTCATATGGACAGTTGACACCTAAGCAATACGTTTTTGTTGAAGTGCTGGTGAGGGTTTCCTGAGCTCTTCCAATATAACACTACTGCCTCAACCTCTTGTGCTTACAAATAATAGTGTTAATTCTTCTACAGAGCATTTGTCATTCTTAATTAAGATTAATCTATAGCAACATTTGTCTTTGCACATTCTAGGTCCTTCAAAATCCCTAGTCTCAGACGAAAACAAGAAAACCTTGAGCATATTCTAAGTTCCTTATGGAAATGGGTTAGCCTACTGCCTGGATTTGGAATCATATTAGGAACTTAACATTTCACAACAGAATGTCAATTCAGCTGCCTGAGTGTCTGAAATGTAAAGCATATGGATCGTTTTATCAACAACACAAAATATTGGCATTCAGACACTCATTAAAAATGTCAATCATAAATTAACTGTGATGCCAAAAACTTGCTTCAAACATCTGATATTTGAAAGATAGGATCTAAAAGATATATGAAGCATCCATTTCTCTAGTCAGGCAATCAAGAAACTAAAGCTCCAATTTTCATTTAGTTCCAAATTACATGACTTGAAGGAACATGGAATCTGGTCTTTCATGCCATTATGCCTGTGCTTTCAGAGAATAAACTGTGATGGTTTAATTACTGTGTTCCTTCTTCACAAATATTTATAGACTTATTTCCAACCATTATGCCAAATATAAATATAAAGGACATATTAAATAATAAACTTGCTTTTTTTCATAACAAAAAAGCATTTTAGTAAAGAGCTCTGCACTCAAACCAAACATGAGTTTAAATCACTTCCTATCTTACTCATAAGCTATATCCTTTTAGAAAAATTATATTAAACTTCAAAACATCAATATAGGGATTAATAACATATGCCCATTATAGAGTTCTCACAACAATTTAAAAATGATATTACAAGAGCCTAGCACTGTAAATGATTCCTAGTAAGTAGCTGTTATGATCATGATAGTATGGGGAGGGAGGAGGGAGGAAGGTTCAGGATGGGGAACACATGTATACCTGTGGCGGATTCATTTTGATATATGGCAAAACCAATACAGTATTGTAAAGTTAAAAAATAAAATAAATAATAATAAAAAATGCTTTTTCAAATAGTTTTATTTGGGGATAATTGTAGATTAACATTTAGGTTTAAGAAACAAGTCAAAAAAATTCCATATAGTTGGGGAGGGAGGAGGGAGGAGGGTTCAGAATGGGGAACACATGTATACCTGTGGCGGATTCATTTTGATATTTGGCAAAACTAATACAATTATGTAAAGTTTAAAAAAAAATTCCATATAAACTTTATTCAGTTTCTCTCTATCTGAACATCTTGTTTTAACTGTAATATACACAAGCAGAAAATAGACATTGATACATCACTGACCTTATTCAGATTTCACATGTTTTATATATATTCACTTGTGTATGTTTAGAGCTATGCATATATTTGTGTGATAATGACCATAGTCAAGATACAAGATAATTCCATTTTAAGGATTACTCTTGCTACTGTTTATGTTTAGAGCTTTGTCCCTCCCTCACCTTCTCTACAATACCTGATTGTAACAGATAAGAACACTTATCTCTTTTCTATCTTTATAATTCTGTAATTTAAAGGATGTTTTATGAATACAGTGATACAGAATTTGGAATTCTGTGTAACAGCATAATTCTTTTATGATCCATCCAAAATTTCAGATATAAGGATAATCTTTACCTTTTTAAGACTGAGTAGTAGTCCATGGAATAGAGCAACTATAGTACTATATTTACCTTTTCATCCACTGAAATAATTCAATTGTGTCCGGATTTGGATCATTAAAAATAAAGCTGCAATAAACATTTGTCTACAGATTTTGGTTGAACATAAATTTTCATTTCCAAGAGTGTAACTGCTTAATCTTATCTGGTAAGCAAATGTTTAGTTTTTTAATTAATTATCATATTTTTTCCAGAATAGATATCCTATTTTTAATTCTCACCAATAATGTATGAAGGATTTAATTCCTGGACATCTTTGATGGCATATGATGTAATTGCTATGATTTATTTCAGCCATTCTTATTCAATTCAGTTCAGTTGCTCAGTCGTGTCTGACTCTTTGCAACCCCAGAGATTGCGGCAACCAGGCCTACCTGTCCATCATCAACTCCCAGAGCTTGCTCAAACTCATGTCCATCAAGTCAGTGATGGCAGCCAAGTATCTCATCCTCTGTCATTCCCTGCTCATCCTGCCTTCAATCTTTCCCAGCATCACGTTCCTTTCTAATGAGTCAGTTCTTTGCATCAGGTGGCCAAAGCATTGGAGATTCAACTTAAGCATCAGTCCTTCCAATGAATATTCAGGATTGATATCCATTAGGATAAGGGCCTCTCAAGAGGTTTCTACAACCCACAGTTCAAAAGCATCAATCCTTTGGTGCTCAGCCTTCTTTATGGTCCAACTCTCACATCCATACATGACCACTGGAAAAACCATAGCTTTGACTAGCTGAATCTTTGTTGGCAAAGTAATGTCTCTGCTTTTTAATACACTATATATGTTGGCCATAGCTTTTCTTCCAAGGAGCAAGCATCTTAATTTCATGGCTGCAGTCAACATCTGCAGTGATTTTGGAGCCCCCCCAAAGTAAAGTCTGTCACTGTTTCCATTGTATCCCCATTTATTTGCCATGAAGTGATGGGACTGAATGCCATGAGCTTTGTTTTTTGAATATTGAGTTTTAACTAGCTTTTTCATTCTCTCCTCTTTCACCTTTATCAAGAGGCTCTTGAGTTCCACTTCGCTTTCTGCCATTAGGGTGGGGTCAGCAGCATATCTGAGGTTAGTGATATTTCTCTTGGCAATCTTGATTCCAGCTTGTGTTTCATTCAATCTGGTATTTCACATGATGTACTCTACATATAAGTTAATAAGCAGGGTAACAATATACAGCCTTGATGTATGTACTCCTTTCACAATTTGGAACCAGTCCATTTTTCCATGTCTAGTTCTCTGTTGCTTCTTGACCTGCATACTCATTTCTCAGGATGCAGATAAGGTGGTCCATGCTGTATTCCCATCTCTTTAAGAATTTTCCATAGTTTGTTGTGATCCACATAGTCAAAGACTTTGGCATAGTAAATGAAACAGAAGTAGATGTTTTGCTGGAACTCTCCTGCCTTTTCTATAATCCAGTGGATTTTGGCAATTTGATCTCTGGTTCATCTGCCCTATCTAAATCCAGCTTGAACTTCTGGAAGTTCTCAACCCACTTCCTATTGAAACCTGGCTTGGAGAATTTTGAGCATTACTTTGCTAGCATGTGAGATGAGTGCAATTGTGCTTCAGTCTGAACATTCTTTGGCATTGCCTTTCTTTGGGATTGGAATAAAAACAGGCCTTTTCCAGTCCTGTGGCCACTGATGAGTGTTTCAAATTTGCTGGCATATTGAGTGCAGCACTTTCACAGCATCATCTTTTATGGTTTGAAATAGCTCAACTGGAATTCCATCACCTCCACTAGCTTTTTTTGTAGTGATGCTTCCTAAGGCCCACTTGACTTCACATTCCAGGATGTCTTTCTCTGGTTGAGTGATCACACCAATGTGGTTATTTGGGTCATTAAGATCTTTTTTGTATAATTCCTCTGTATATTCTTGACACCTCTTCTTAATATCTTCTGCTTCTGTTAAGTACATACCATTTCTGTCCTTTATTGTGCCCATCTTTGCATGAAATGTTCCCTTTGTATCTCTAATTTTCTTGAAGAAATCTCTATAGTCTTTCCCATTCTATTGTTTTCCTCTATTTTTTTGCATTGATCACTTAGAGAGGCTTTCTTATCTCTCCTTGGTATTCTTTGGAACTCTGCATTCAGATAGGTAAATATTTCATTTTCTCCTTTGCCTTTAGCTTGTCTTCTTTTCTCAGCTATTTGTAAGGCCTCCTCAGATAGCCATTTTGCCTTTTTGCATTTCTTTTTCTTAGGGATGGTTTTGATCACCACCTCCTGTACAGTGTCATCAACCTCTGTCCATAGTTTCTCAGGCAATCTGTTTACCAGATCTAATCCCTAGAATCTATTTCTCACTTCCACTGTATAATTGTAAGGGATTTGATTTAGGTCATACCTTAATGGTCTAGTGGTTTTCTCTACTTTCTTCAATTTATTTTTTATTTATTTTTATTTTTTTTTAATTTTATTTTATTTTTAAACTTTACATAACTGTATTAGTTTTGCCAAATATCAAAATGAATCCGCCACAGGTATACATGTGTTCCCCATCCTGAACCCTCCTCCCTCCTCCCTCCGCATTCCATCCCTCTGGGTCGTCCCAGTGCACCAGCCCCAAGCATCCAGTATCGTGCATCGAACCTGGACTGGAAACTCATTTCATACATGATATTTTACATTTTTCAATGCCATTCTCCCAAATCTTCCCACCCTCTCCCTCTCCCACAGATTCCATAAGACTGTTCTATACATCAGTGTCTCTTTTGCTGTCTCGTACACAGGGTTATTGTTACCATCTTTCTAAATTCCATATACATGCGTTAGTATACTGTATTGGTGTTTTTCTTTCTGGCTTACTTAACTCTGTATAATAGGCTCCAGTTTCATCCACCTCATTAGAACTGATTCAAATGTATTCTTTTTAATGGCTGAGTAATACTTCATTGTGTATATGTACCACAGCTTTCTTATCCATTCATCTGCTGATGGACATCTAGGTTGCTTCCATGTCCTGGCTATTACAAACAGTCCTGCGATGAACATTGGGGTACACGTGTCTCTATCCCTTCTGGTTTCCTCAGTGTGTATGCCCAGCAGTGGGATTGCTGGATCATAAGGCAGTTCTATTTCCAGTTTTTTAAGGAATCTCCACACTGTTCTCCATAGTGGCTGTACTAGTTTGCATTCCCACCAACAGTGTAATTATTTAATAGGATTCTCTAGTGAAATCATCTAGGCCTGAAGATTTCTTTGGGGGGAACTTTTAAATTAAATATTTAATTTCATAAGTGGTTTGGGGACTATTCAGATTTTCTATTTTATCTTTTTGAGTTATAGTAGTTTGACATCCTGAGACTGTTGTTTTCTAAATTGTATAGTTTATAAATATAAAGTTATTGACAGTAATATTTTACTATCCTTTTGATGCTGGCAGGGCCTAAAATGAATATTTCTGGCTTTATTTCTAATATTGGTGATTTCAGTCTTTTCTCTTTTTATCTATGTCTGTTTTCTGAGGCGTTTCATTTTGTTCATTTTCTAAAATACATCTGCTTTTAGAATCATTGATTTTTTTATTGTTTCCTCTTAAAAATTGAAAATTTTATTGATTTTTCCTTAATCTCTAATATTTCCTTTCTTTGGCTTGCTTTGTGTTTCAGTTCAGTTCAGTTCAGTTCAGTCACTCAGTCATGTCCGACTCTTTGCGACCCCATGAACCGCAGCACGCCAGGGCTCCCTGTCCATCACCAACTCCCAGAGTCCACCCAAACACATGTCCATTGAGTGGGTGATGCCATCCAACCATCTCATCCTCTGTCATCCCCTTCTCCTCCTGCCCTCAATCTTTCCCAGCATCAGGGTCTTTTCCAATGAATCAGCTCTTCCCATCAGGTGGTCCAGAGTATTGGAGTTTCAGCTTCAACATAAGTCCTTCCAAAGAACACCCAGGACTGATCTCCTTTAGGATGGACTGGTTGGATTTCCTTGCAGTCCAAGGAACTCTCAAGAGTCTTCTCCAATACCACAGTTCAAAAGCATCAATTCTTCGGTACTCAGCTTTCTTTATAGTCCAAATCTCACATCCATACATGACCACTGGAAAAACCATAGCCTTCACTAGACGGACCTTTGTTGGCAAAGTAATGTCTCTGCTTTTTAATATGCTTTGTGTTTATTTTCTGTTCAAACTTTTTGTTTTTCCTGAAGGGAGAATATAGGTCTTTGATTTGAGACATTTCCTTTTTTCTAATGTAAGAATTTGGTGCTGTAAATTTCCCTCTAAGCATGGTTAGTTGAATTATGCATATTTTGATATCTCACATTTTCATTATTCATTTCTACATGTTCTTTTAAAACTTTCTTTTGACCCTTTCCCTTAGACCTGTGAATTAATTAGAACTGTGTTCATTGTCATGAGTTTGGAGATTTCCTCTTGTCCTTTAGTTATTGATTTTCTACTTTGATTCCATTGTATTCAGAGAACATAATCTATTAGCATACTTTTAATTCTTAGGTTTTTTAAGATTTATTTTATCACCCATGCTATGGTCTATCTTGATAAATATTTTCTTAAACCCCAGTTTAATAGTTAGGACAGTTTTTTGTTAACTTTAGCCAAAGTAACTAGAAATATGTTTTTTATGTAACATAATAAGACACCAAAAAAGAGACTCTTATCCTTTGTGCAAAGAATTTTATATAATAAGTATGTAGCTTGTTCATTCATAAATTAATAAAATTAGTAGTGTAAGTGTGTTATTTGTATGTGTGCATACATTGAGGAGCTATTGAATAAGAAAGGGCTACTTACATATAGAAGATGATAGGCAAAATTGCAATGATATTACCTAACAAATTCTTCTAACTAAGTTATCAGTAAACTCCTTGGCTATAAATGACACGAGATAAGTGAACGATAAAATAACTTTGGTTATAATCTGAGTCTCTCATCTTTTTTTCCTCTGAAATTTTATGTATGTATTAGTACCAGGTATTAGTTTTAGACAGTCATCACTTCTAGGCTGCATCTTTTACAAATTCTGTGTTTTATATTTGTTTTTTATTTCAATTTTAAATGTCAGATTTATTCTACAGATTATCAATTACATCTTCACAAACCTGAAAACAGAGAAGGTAATTTATATTGATGATTATGATGATCATGTAGAAGTCCCCAGAGCCACATCAGTTCATCTTGATTTATTACAGAGACAAAAAATATGGCTGAATGGTATAGAATCATATCAGCATCAGGAGCAACATGTCCTATTCATTTATAACCAGGAACTGGGTGTGTATCTGTGTGTGCATGTGCCACCATCTTCATAGTTTAAAAACTGTTTAAAGTAGTGATACATATCCGCCCAACAATCCTTCATCCCCCTCTTCCCTTCAGTGAGTATTTGTGGACCTTCTAGTTTCTACAGAACACTTTCCGTGGAATGATCTGAGACTATACTACCCTATATTTGCCTTTTGGTGTTCAGTCAGCAGATAACCTATATATTTGACATGCTCAATAAATACTTGATAATTATGGTGTGTGTTCAAAGTCACTTCAGTCATATCCAGCTCTGTGCAACCCTATGAACTGTAGGCCACCAGGCTCCTCTGTTCATGGGATGCTCCAGGCAACGGTACTGGAGTGGGTTCTCATACCCTCCTCCACAGGATTGTCCGAACCCAAGGATTGAACTCTTGGCTCCAGCATCTACCTGCATTGGCAGGTGGGTTCTTTACCAATAGCACCACCTGGAAAGCCCTGATAATTATAGCAGTTGAAGTTTTATATCTATACCTATATTTGTATCTATATCAGGCTCAGAGTGGGAGACTTGTGTGGTGACATTTGAAAGGGGAAGAAATCTAGTCCTTATTTTTAAAATCTTTTTGTATCTAGGGTTGATTTCCAAGAACACTGTGGCTTAGGTCAAAACCACTTTGGCTATGGAAGTTTGAAATAAAATTAGCTTGTGTCTAATACTTCTTATGGGCTTCCCTGGTGGTTCAGTGTTAAAAATATATATATATCTGCAATGCAGCAGATGCAGATTCTATTCCTGGGTCAGGAAGATCCCCTAGAGAAAGAAATGACAACCACCTAGCCCTGTATTCTTGCCTGGAAAATCCCCTGGACAGAGGAACCTGATGGGCTACAGTCCATGGCATTGCAAAAGAGTTGGACATGACTGAGCAACCATACTCACAGAAAACTAGTCAATATAATCACACTAGGACCACAGCCTTGTCTAACTCAATGAAACTAGGCCATGCCCATGGGGCAATCCCATGGGGCGGGCCATGGTGGAGAGATCTGACAGAATGTGGTCCACTGGAGAAGGGAATGGCAAACCGCTTCAGTATTCTTGCCTTGAGAACCCCATGAATAGTATGAAAAGGCAAAATGATAGGATACTGAAAAAGGAACTCCCCAGGTCAGTAGGTGCCCAATATGCTACTGGAGACCAGTGGAGAAATAACTCCAGAAAGAATGAAGGGATGGAGCCAAAGCAAAAAGAATACCCAGCTGTGGATGTGACTGGTGACAGAAGCAAGGTCCGATGCTGTAAAGAGCAATATTGCATAGGAACCTGGAATGTAAGGTCCATGAATCAAGGCAAATTGGAAGTGATCAAACAAGAGATGGCAAGAGTGAATGTCGACATTCTAGGAATCAGCAAACTAAAATGGACTGGAATGGGTGACTTTAACTCAGATGACGATTATATCTACTACTGCCGGCAGGAATCCCTTAAAAGAAATGGAGTAGCCATCATGGTCAACAAAAGAGTCCAAAATGCAGTACTTGGATGCAATCTCAAAAACGACAGAATGATCTCTGTTCATTTCCAAGGCAAACCATTCAATATCACAGTAATCCAAGTCCATGCCCCAACCAGTAACGCTGAAGAAGCTGAAGTTGAACGGTTCTATGAAGACCTACAAGACCTTTAGAACTAACACCCAAAAAAGATGTCCTTTTCCTTATAGGGGACTGGAATGCAAAAGTAGGAAGTCAAGAAACACCTGGAGTAACAGGCAAATTTGGCCTTGGAATACGGAATGAAGCAGGGCAAAGACTAATAGAGTTTTGCCAATAAAATGCACTGGTCATAGCAAACACCCTCTTCCAACAACACAAGAGAAGACTCTACACATGGACATCACAAGATGGTCAACACCGAAATCTGATTGATTATGTTCTTTGCAGCCAAAGATGGAGAAGCTCTATACAGTCAAAAAAACAAGACTGGGAGCTGACTGTGGCTCAGATCATGAACTCCTTATTGCCAAATTCAGACTTAAATTGAAGAAAGTAGGGAAAATCACTAGACCATTCAGGTATGACCTAAATCAAATCCCTTATGATTATACAGTGGAAGTGAGAAATAGTTTTAAGGGCCTAGATCTGATAGATAGAGTGCCTGATGAACTATGGAATGAGGTTTGTGACATTGTACAGGAGACAGGGATCAAGACCATCCCCATGGAAAAGAAATGCAGAAAAGCAAAATGGCTGTCTGGGGAGGCCTTACACATAGCTGTGAAAAGAAGAGAAGTGAAAAGCAAAGGAGAAAAGGAAAAATATAAGCATCTGAATGCAGAGTTCCAAAGAATAGCAAGAAGAGATAAGAAAGCCTTCCTTAGCGATCAATGCAAAGAAATAGAGGAAAACAACAGAATGGGAAAGACTAGAGACCTCTTCAAGAAAATTAGAGATACCAAAGGAACATTTCATGCAAAGATGGGCTCAATAAAGGACAGAAATGGTATGGACCTAACAGAAGCAGAAGATATTGAGAAGAGGTGGCAAGAATACACAGAAGAACTGTACAAAAAAGATCTTCACAACCCAGATAATCACGATGGTGTGATCACTCACCTAGAGCCAGACACCCTGGAATGTGAAGTCAAGTGGGCCTTAGAAAGCATCACTACGAACAAAGCTAGTGGAGGTGATGGAATTCCAGTTGAGCTATTTCAAATCCTGAAAGATGATGCTGTGAAAATGCTTCACTCAATATGCCAGCAAATTTGGAAAACTCAGCAGTGGCCACAGGACTGGAAAAGGTCAGTTTTCATTCCAATCTCAAAGAAAGGCAATGCCAAAGAATGCTCAAATTACCGCACAATTGCACTCATCTCACATGCTAGTAAAGTAATGCTCAAAATTCTCCAAGCCAGGCTTCAGCAATATGTGAACCGTGAACTTCCTGATGTTCAAGCTGCTTTTAGAAAAGGCAGAGGAACCAGAGATCAAATTGCCAACATCCACTGGATCATGGAAAAAGCAAGAGAGTTCCAGAAAAACATCTATTTCTGCTTTATTGACTATGCCAAAGCCTTTGACTGTGTGGATCCCAATAAACTGTGGAAAATTCTGAAAGAGATGGGAATACCAGACCACCTGATCTGCCTCTTGAGGAATCTGTATGCAGGTCAGGAAGCAACAGTTAGAACTGGACATGGAACAACAGACTGGTTCCAAATAGGAAAAGGAGTACGTCAAGGTTGTATATTGTCATCCTGCTTATTTAACTTATATGCAGAGTACATCATGAGAAACGCTGGGCTGGAAGAAGAACAAGCTGGAATCAAGATTGCTGGGAGAAATATCAATAACCTCAGATATGCAGATGACACCATCCTTATGGCAGAAAGTGAAAAGGAACTAAAAAGCCTCTTGATGAAAGTGAAAGAGGAGAGTGAAAAAGTTGTCTTAAAGCTCAACATTTGGAAAACGAAGATCATGGCATCTGGTCCCATCTCTTCATGGGAAATAGATGGGGAAACAGTGGAAACAGTGTCAGACTTTATATTTTTGGGCTCCAAAATCACTGCAGATTGTGATTGCGGCCATGAAATTAAAAGACGCTTACTCCTTGGAAGGAAAGTTATGACCAACCTAGATAGCATATTCAAAAGTAGAGACATTACTTTGCCAACAAAGACCCATCTAGTCAAGGCTATGGTTTTTTCCAGTGGTCATGTATGGATGTGAGAGTTGGACTGTCAAGAAAGCTTAGCGCCAAAGCATTGATGCTTTTGAACTGTGGTGTTGGAGAAGACTCTTGAGAGTCCCTTGGACTGCAAGGAGATCTAACCAGTCCAATCTGAAGGAGATCAGCCCTGGGATTTCTTTGAGGGAATGATACTGAAGCATAAACTCCAGTACTTTGGCCACCTCTTGTGAAGTGCTGACTTATTGGAAAAGACTCTGATGCTGGGAGAAATTGGGGGCAGGAGGAGAAGGGGACGACAGAGGATGAGATGGCTGGATGGCATCACTGACTCGATGGCTGTGAGTCTGTGTGAACTCCAGGAGTTGGTGATGGACAGGGAGGCCTGGTGTGCTGCGATTCATGGGGTCGCAAAGAGTCGGATACGACTGAGCGACTTAACTGAACTGAACTGAGCAACTAAAACAACAACAACAAATGTTTCTTACAGAGTTTAAAGTGCCATATTAAAAGTTTTTGATAATTAGAATAAAACATAAAGTTACAGTGTGATTTGTGGGACCATACAGCACCAGCTTCCTGTGAATAGTCACTAATAATCAACAAGGAAGGGAATGAATCTTGATCTTGGTTAGTTAACTCAACATCAGAAAATAAATTTCAAATTTCCTCTGAACACCCATTGTTGACTCAGTAAGTTTGGTCACTGGTTCTGTATAAGACGTGTGTGTGGACATGGTTGTATTAGCTATCTCTTGTCACACAAGAAATGACCCCCCAATAAAATTAGTGGCTTAAAACAATGAACACCAGTTATTTCAGCCTTGCGAGTAAGACATCAGGGTGTAACTTATCTGGATCCTATTCTTCAGGGTCTCCCAGGAGACTGCAATCGTGGTGTAGGCTGGGGCTGTGGTCACATCTGAAGATGTGACGGGGAGAGGAATTGTTTCCAAATTCATGAGCGTGAATACTGACAGGATTCAGTTCTTCACCAGCTCTTGGTCAAAAGTCCACCTTAATTCCTTATCATGAAAGTCTTTTTATAGCACAGATGAAAACATGGCAGGTAGCTGGATTCCCTCTGAGTGAATGAGCAAAAGAGCAAACGAGGTCACTCAAGACTGAAGTCACTTTCTTTTTATAACCCAATTTTGAAAATACCGTTCCATTAATTTTGCTTCATTCTATTCAATCCCTAGGTCTAGGTCACACTCAAGAGGAGAGGGTTATAAAAGGGCATGATAAAAAGTAGGCAGAGATTATTGGGGATTGCACTAAAGACTAACCTATCACAAGGTCTCTGTTGTCGGTCATGATATAAGCAAATTATTTTCTTTAAAAATCCAATTTGATTTTTTTATTTCATACTTGTAATTAAATAAAATGCATATAAATGATCAGGAGAACAGACATACCCTGAGTATAATCCTGTTTTGGTGATATGAGTAGCTGTGTGGTAGGTGGGAAACTAACCATATGAAAGATTAATATATTTAAGTGCTACAGAGGCACACTGTCTCACCTTTAAAATAGCCATTTAAGTTAAATATTTTTAAATGTCAACAGATTCTACCAACATTTAAGACTATATTTATAATTCAACAAAAACATCTTGAAATTTCCAACTTTTTAATTGATTTTTTCAATATTGAAATAAAAGATATCTGGTTACCATGTTTCATCTTTATACCAAACTATTGCATGAAGAGAAGACAACATTAGACCAGAAAAAAATTAAATAGCTTTGCATAAAATGATAGGGAACAAGAATATACAATGGATTAAAGACAATCTCTTTAACAAGTGGTGCTGGGAAAACTGGTCAACCACTTGTAAAAGAATTAAACTAGAACACTTTCTAACACCATACACAAAAATAAACTCAAAATGGATTAAAGATCTCAACTTAAGACCAGAAACTATAAAACTCCTAGAGGAGAACATAGGCAAAACACTCTCCAACATACATCACAGCAGGATCCTCTATGACTCACCTCCCAGAATATTGGAAATAAAAGCAAAAATAAACAAATGGGACCTAATTAAACTTAAAAGCTTCTGCACAACCAAGGAAACTATAAGCAAGGTGAAAAGACAGCCTTCAGAATGGGAGAAAATAATAGCAAATGAAGCAACTGACAAACAACTAATCTCAAAAATACACAAGCAACTCCTACAGCTTAATTCCAGAAAAATAAATGACCCAATCAAAAATGGGCCAAATAACTAAATAGACATTTCTCCAAAGAAGACATACAGATGGCTAACAAACACATGAAAAGATGCTCAACATCACTCATTATCAGAGAAATGCAAATCAAAACCACAATGAGGTACCATTTCACACCAGTCAGAATGGCTGTGATCCAAAAGTCTACAAGCAATAAATGCTGGAGAGGGTGTGGAGAAAAAGGAACCCTCTTACACTGTTGGTGGGAATGCAAACTAGTACAGCCACTATGGAGAACAGTGTGGAGATTTCTTAAAAAACTGGAAATAGAACTGCCTTATGATCCAGCAATCCCACTGCTGGGCATACACACTGAGGAAACCAGAATTGAAAGAGACATGTGTACCCCAATGTTCATCAGCAGAGGAATGGATAAGAAAGCAGTGGTACATATACACAATGGAGTATTACTCAGCCATTAAAAAGAATACATTTGAATCAGTTCTAATGAGGTGGATGAAACTGGAGCCTATTATACAGAGTGAAGTAAGCCAAAAAGAAAAACACCAATACAGTATACAAACGCATATATATGGAATTTAGAAAGATGGTAACAATAACCCTGTATACAAGACAGCAAAAGAGACACTGATGTATAGAACAGTCTTTTGGACTCTGTGGGAGAGGGAGAGGGTGGGATGATTTGGGAGAATGGCATTGAGACATGTATAATATCATATATGAAACAAGTCGCCAGTCCAGGTTCAATGCACGATACTGGATGCTTGGGGCTGGTGCACTGGGACGACCCAGAGGGATGGTATGGGTAGGGAGGAGAGAGGAGGGTTCAGGATTGAGAACATGTGTATACCTGTGGCGGATTCATGTTGATACTTGGCAAAACCAATACAATATTGTAAAGTTAAAAAAAAATTAAATTAAATTAAAAAAAATGATAGGGAACTATTTCATTATTAAAGAAATCCATTTATACACTTTAGAAAATCAAGGTGGTGTTTTGTTTTTAATTTTTATTTTGCTGTTGTTTGCTATTAGTTTTTTATGTATAACATTTTACCCTGAAAAGGTCCCTGTTTTTAATTTAGTTAATTAAAATGCCAATTTATTTTATTATCAAAATAATTTGTTCACCGTGTCCACTAAGGTAGAATACAACCATAATTACAAATATCAGGTGATTTTGATACCTTCTTTCTTTCTGACTTCAGGTTTTCTAATCCAATATTGCATCGTATTGATTTTTTCAGTAAAATCTCTTATTGTTGTTGTATGCAATATTGAACCACTGAATCCCTTTCTTGCTGTGAAATTAGACGTGTAACCATTGTCTCATAATGAATATGCTGCCTAACAATGGACTCCTTTATAAACACAACAATAACATTTTGAATTTCATCATTATGAAAGATTAGAAATGTACAATTTAATTCCCAGGGTTTTAGCGTTAATACGATACTAGCTAAAATATTTACATTTCACTGCCAGTTTAATTAAGCATATTCATTGTCTTGAATCAAAACATAATTTGCACTGGGTTTAAATATTTCAGCATTATGTTTGTACAGAGTTTGAACACTGTCACAGAGGGTCTGGAGAGTTAATTTTAAACTCCAGCAAATGAGTCATTTTAAGCTAACCCAAGCTTCTTGGTGCATTTCAACACAGCTTTACATTTCGTGACAAATTGAATTCCAGCCAGGTGTCACTCTTTAGAATCCCCAAGGTTTATCTCTGCCCTTTCTGCTCTGACATATGCTTTTGACATACTCAGAAAATTGTGCAATAGAAACCTGTGGAGTGGTAATACCCTCTACAGCAGGGGTCAGTTGTAAAGAACCATTAATGAGACCTCCCATAAACAAACAGTTCTGAGCAGTGACTGTGGCAGAGGAAACAAAAAGAGATATGATCTACTATTATATATTGCATATAGTGCAAGATTCTCTTATAACCCATTTTTAAGAATGTTTTACAGAAAACAAGCTGGTTTGTCTGTCCATCTCTCCCATGGGAAAATTATTTGACCTTGTTTAAATTTTTATTTTTCCTTTCAATTTGAGAAATACTAAATATTCACTTTTATTGATGTTTCACAATGGGTGTGTCATCTACTGTCTGTGTTCATTAAAAATGCCACCAGTCTTTGAAGACATGTACCAGAGCCCTTGAACTGAAATCAATTAATATTTAAATAACTTGCAATAAACTGTTCCTAGTGGACCCCACCATGTAGGTTATTCTGGAGTGAAAATAATGAAGAACAGAAAAGACCTACCTACAATAAGTAAAAACTATTAAGTAAAAATGAAGTTGGACTTTCAGCTCATAAATTCTTAAAGTGAAATCTGATGGAAATGTAACTCTGTGTTTCAAGAGAAGCCCTTCAGTCATATTATTTACATTAATCCACAAGAAATAGATAGGATATCCTGGTACAAAGCAGGAATTAAGGCTATGAGTAGATGATCTGGATAACAATTTAGTGGTTATCTATTAACTAATTTGTTTAGATGTGATATTTGATGGTTATTTTTCATTTGTATATTTGTTGACATTTAATGTTTTGCTTCTTTATGTTATATGTAACTACCCTCCAAATAATTCATTAATATACAAAACTTAATTAACTTCAAACCCAACAAGTGAAAAAGTAGAAAAGTTTGCAAAACATTTAGCATGTTGCAATATGCTTCAAATTTCTTGAACTTGACATAATTTTTCTCAAATTTGTTGGTTATAAATAATGCACACATAGATTTTTTTTTAAAAACTCAGCATACCGGCGGATTCATTTTGATATGCGGCAAAACTAATACAATTATGTAAAGTTTAAAAATAAAAAAAAAATAAAATAAAAAAACAAAAAAACTCAGCATACCATATATGAAGATATAATTGAAGTTATTGTATTAAATTTAAAACTAATTAGGAAAAATTCCTCTTCAGATTTTTATAAAATATGCTTAATAATATTATAAAGTTGTGCAGATGTATGATCTGTTTGTTTCACTGACCCAAAATATGAATAAATTAGCAGAGTGAAATGAGATAAAGGGTTAGTGTGTAAGTCACCACATAATGAAATACTGACTTATGGAGTAACTACCCAAAGACTCTTGCACAGTTTCTTATCCCCACTTCACAAGTCTCCTGGACTATTCTAACGTGCCTTTCTGTCCAGTCTTAAGTTCAAGGACTCTGAATGAAAAAATCTTTATTTGCAGATCTTCCTCGCCTTTCCCCATCCTAATTCTGAGATAATAATACTATGAGTCTTCAGTCAGTCAGTCAGTTCAGTTGCTCAGTCGTGTCTGACTCTTTGCGACCCCATGAATCGCAGCATGCCAGGCCTCCCTGTCCATCACCATCTCCTGGAGTTCACTCAAACTCAGGTCCATCGAGTCAGTGATGCCATCTCATCCTCTATCGTCCCCTTTTCCTCCTGCCCCCAATCCCTCGCAGCATCAGAGTCTTTTCCAATGAGTCAACTCTTTGCATGAGGTGGCCAAAGTACTGGAGTTTCAGCTTTAGCATCAGTCCTTCCAAAGAACACCCAGGGCTGATCTCCTTTAGAATAGACTGGTTGGATCTCCTTGCAGTCCTTCAGATCAGATCAGATCAGATCAGATCAGTCGCTCAGTCATGTCCAACTCTTTGTGACCCCGTGAATCACAGCACGCCAGGCCTCCCTGTCCAACACCAACTCCCGGAGTTCACTGAGACTCATGTCCATCGAGTCAGTGATGCCATCCAGCCATCTCATCCTCTGTCGTCCCCTTCTCCTCCTGCCCCCAATCCCTCCTAGCATCAGAGTCTTTTCCAATGAGTCAACTCTTCGCATGAGGTGGCCAAAGGACTGGAGTTTCAGCTTTAGCGTCATTCCTTCCAAAGAAATCCCAGGGCTGATCTCCTTCAGAATGGACTGGTTGGATCTCCTTGCAGCCCAAGGGACTCTCAAGAGTCTTCTCCAACGCCACAGTTCAAAAGCATCAATTCTTTGGTGCTCAGCCTTCTTCACAGTCCAACTCTCACATCCATACATGACCACAGGAAAAACCATAGGGGATATATTAAATGTGACAAAATAGTGTGTGTGTGATGACATCATACTAACTGCATTGTCGATGATTTACATATAGTAACAGTGCCTTAGAAATTTACCCTTTGGGAAAAAAATCGTTATTATTTGTAACTTTTATAATTCCTCAATAGATCAATCAATATTCCTTATTTTGATTAGATGAGTTTTGAATAGATTTGGGCAATCCTGACTCTCAAATATCCCTTTTATGAATTTCTCTGTAGCTTTGATATGCTAGGTGATGTGCCATGGAAAAAGTCCAACATGGATGAAAACCAGTTCCTGCCTTCAGTGGGCTGTATTTCCATAGGAAGGGACAGACATGTGCATAACTCTGTTAATGTTGGTATTCTTGTCTCTCTTCTCCTTACAGTTTTCTAAGTGTCTTTCTGGAGTTTTAAAATAAACATCATGAATAAACTTTCAAAAGCATCAAACCTAAGAAATGTTAAAATGTAAAGATTAGGTGGATGCAGTCTGGAACCATTTTGTAAACTATTGGCTTCCCAAAATCTTTTTTCCTATTTCAAGAAATAACATATTAGGTTGAACAAAAAGTTCCTTTAGGTTTTTCCATAAGCTTTTACTGGGAATCCCAAACAAATTTTGGCCAACTGAATACATCACCATATCAGATAATATGTACAGTCTGATGGTTTAATTTATATATATTATGTAATAATTACCAAAAAGATCCAGTTAATATACATCATCTCATACAGAAACAATAAAAAAACAAAATTATCTTTGTTATGAGAAATCTTGGGATCTACTCTCTTAATAACTCCCCTGTATACCATATGCAGTGTTAACTGTGGTCATCATGTTCAGTATTTCTGGTACTTATTTTATCATAAAAACAGGAAGATTGTTCCTTTAAACCACCTTCCTCCAATTTTCCCTCCCACCTGCTACCTATGGTGACCACAGATCTGATCTCTTTTTCCATAATTTGGAAGTTTCATTTTTGGATTTCACATGTAAGTGAGATCATGCAATATTTGTCTTTCTGAGTCTGATTTATTTCACTTACCACAATCACAATACCTTCATGGTCCATCCATTTTGTCACAAATGATAGATTTCCCTGTTTCTTTCTTTTTTTTTCTTTATGTCTGAATAATATTTCATTGTGTATATATACTAAGTCTTCTTTATCCATTCATTAATCAGTGGATATTTAGATTGTTTCTATGTCTTTACTATTGTAAACAATGCTACTATGAATATGGGGTCAGCTCAGTTCAGTTCAGTCACTTAGGTGTGTCTGACTCTTTACAACCTGATGGACTGCAGCACTCCAGGCTTCCCTGTCCATCACCAACTCCTGGAGCTTGCTCAAACTCATGTCCATCAAGTCAGTGGTGCCATCCAACTCATGCTCTGTCATCCCCTTCTTCTCCCGCCTTCAAACTTTCCCAGCATCAGGATTTTTTCCGGTGAGTCAGTTCTTCCCATCAGGTGGCCAAAGTAGTGGAGTTTCAGCTTCAGCCTCAGTCCTTCCAATGAATACTCAGGACTCATTTCTTTTAGAATGAACTGGTTTGATCTTGCAGTCCAAGGGAATCTCAAGAGTCTTCTGCAACACCACAGTTTAAAAGCATCAAAACTTTAGTCCAGTTCAGTCACTCAGTCATGTCTGACTCTTTACCACCCCATGAACTACAGCACACCAGGCCTACCTATCCATCACCAACTCCCAGAGTTTACTCAAACTCATGTCCATTGAGTCAGTGATGCCATCCAGCCATCTCATGCTCTGTTGTCCCCCTCTCCTCCTGCCTTCTATCTTTCCCAGCATGAGGGTCTTTTCCAATGTGTCAGTTCTTCGCATCAGGTGGCCAAAATATTGGAGTTTCAGCTTCAGCATCAGTCCTTCCAATGAATATTCAGGACCGATTTCCTTTAGGATGGACTGGTTGGATCTCCTTGCAGTCCAAGGGACTCTCAAGAGTGTTCTCCAACACCACAGTTCAAAAGCATCAATTCCTTGGTGCTCAGCTTTCTCTATAGTCCAACTCTCACATCCATACATGACTACTGGAAAAAACAGCTTTGACTATACAGACCTTTGTGGGCAAAGTAATGGCTTTGCTTTTTAATATGCTGTCTAGGTTGGTCATAACTCTCCTTCCAAGGAGCAAGCGTCTTTTAATTTCATGGCTGCAGTCACCATATGCAGTGATTTTTGTGTCCCCCCAAAAATAAATTCTGTCACTGTTTCCACTGTTTCCCCATCTATATCCCACGAAGTGATGGGACCAGATGCCATGATCTTAGTTTTTTGAATGTTGAGCTTTAAGCCAACTTTTCACTCTGCTCTCACTTTCATCAAGAGGCTCTTTAGTTTTTCTTCTCTTTCTGCCATAAGGGTAGTATCATCTGTGTATCTGAGGTTATTGATATTGCTCCAAGCAATTTTGATTCCATCTTGTGCTTCATCCAGCCTGGCATTTCACATGATGTACTCTGCATATAAGTTAATAAGCATGGTGACAATATACAGCCTTGTTGTACTCCTTTCCCTATTTAGAACCAGTCTGTTGTTCCATGTCCAGTTATAACTGATACTTCTTAACCTACATACAGATTTCTCAGGAGGCAGGTAAGGTTGTCTGGTATTCCCATCTCTTTAAGAATTTTCCATAGTTTGTTGGGATATACACAGTCAAAGGCTTTGGAGTAATCAATAAAGCAGAAGTAGTTGTTTTTCTGGAATTTGCTTGTTTTTTCTATGATCCAATACATGTTGGCAACTTGATCACTGGTTCCTCTGCCCTTTATAAATCCACCTTGAACATATGGAAGTTTATGGTTCATGTACTGTTGAAGCCTGGCTTGGAGGATTTTGAACATTACTTTGCTAGCATGTGAGATGAGTGCAATTGTGTGGTAGTTTGAACTTTCATTGGCATTGCTCTTCTTTGGGACTGGAATGAAAACAGACCTTTTCCAGTCCTGTGGCCACTGCTGCATTTTCCAAATTTGCTGGCATATTGAGTGCAGCACTTCCGCAGCATCATCTTTTAGGATTTGAATAGTTCAACTGGAATTCCATCACCTTCACTAGCTTTGTTCATAGTGATTCTTCCTAAGGTCCACCTGACTTTGCACTCCAGGATGTCTGGCTCTATCTATGTGAGTGATCGTACCATCATGGTCTGGGTCATGAAGATCTTTTCTGTATAGTTCTTCTGTGTATTCTTCACACCTCTTCTTAATATCTTATGCTTCTGTTAGGTCCATACCATTTCTGTCCTTTATTGTGTTCATCTTTGCATGAAATGTCCCCTTGTTATCTCTAATTTTATGAAGAGATCTCTTGTCTTTCCCATTCGATTGTTTTCCTCTATTTCTTTGCATTGATCACTGAGAAAGGCTTTCTTATCTCTTCTTACTATTCTTTGGAACTCTGCATTCAGATGAGTATATCTTTCCTTTTCTTCTTTGCCTTTAGCTTGTCTTCTTTTCTCAGCTATTTGTAAGGCCTCCTCAAACAACCATTTTGCCTTTTTGCATTTCTTTTTCTTGGGGATGGTCTTAACCACTGACTCCTGTATAATGTCACGAACCTCAATTCATAGTTCTTCAGGCACTCTATCAGACCTAATCCCTTGATCTATTTGTTACTTCCACTGTATAATAGTAAGATATTTGATTTAGGTCATACATGAATGATCTAGTGGTTTTCCCTGCTTTCTTCAACTTAAGTCTGAATTTGGGGTGCAGATATATTTTTGATTTAGTGTTGTCATTTCCTTTGGATAATTTCCCAGACATAGAATTGCTGTATTGTATGGCAGTTCTGTTTTTAACTTTTTTAGTAATCTCCATTTTGTTTTCCATACTGGTTGTCCCAGTTTGCAGCCCCCCTGACAGTTCACAAGAGTTCCCCCTTGTACACACCACACTAGCATTTGTTATCTCCTGTTTTTTTGTAATAGTCATTCCAACATGTGTGAGATTATCCCTCATTGTGGTTTTAATTTGCATTTTGCTTGTGACTAGTAGTGTTGAGCATCTTTCATGTACCTATTGGCCAACTATATACTTTCTTTGGAAATGGTCTAGTCAAGTCTTTTGTCCATTTTACTTGCATTTCTTTGTTATTGAGTTGTGTGAGTTCTTTGGATATTTTGGATATTATCCCTTACCAGGTATATGGTTTGCAATTTTTTTCCCCATTCTATATGTTAACTTTTCATTTGTTGATGGAGTCTCTTTCTGTAAAGATTCTTTGTTTGATTAAGTCCCAGTTTTGTTGTTGGTGCTTTGCTTTAGGTGCGATTTCTAAAATGTCATTACCGAGACCCATGTGACAGGAGACTTTTTTCTATGTTTCTTTTTCCCCCCTAGGAGTTTCATGGTTTCAGGTCTTACATTTAAGTCTTTAATCTACTTAGAAAGATTTTTGTGAGTAGTGAAACATCCCAAACCTATTTTTAATGATTGGAACATCTTTTAACCTAAAATAGGAAATACAGGGGTCACCAAACACACAGGAGTCACTTCATTAGTTCTTCACCTTTTGTTTTTGCTTTACATGACCCTTTCATAACATGACTTTTTCACTGAACATATGTATACAAACAGTTACATTAATTAAATAGTCTCAACATGTTCTTTACTGAAAAATAGCAAATTAAATTTATAATGACATGATCTATGTGGTGGAGAAGGCAATGGCACCTCACTCCAGTACTCTTGCCTGGAAAATCACATGGACGGAGGGGCCTGGTGGGCTGCAGTCCATGGGGTCGCTAGGAGTCGAACACGACTGAGCGACTTCACTTTATTTTTTCACTTTCATGCACTGGAGAAGGAAATGACAACCCACTCCACTGTTCTTGCCTGGAGAATCCCAGGGACGGGGGAGCCTGGTGGGCTGCCGTCTATGGGGTCGCACAGAGTCGGACACGACTGAAGTGACTTAGCAGCAGCAGCAGATCTAAGTGGAGATTGTTAAAATAGTAATGGGATGGAAGGAGACTCTAGTATTTTTATTAAACATGTGGGATGATTAAATAATATTTAAAATATTACATTCAGAACACTGATTAAATTTTATTTCTCTTTATCCTACATTGAATTTATATTATTCAGCTATTGCAATCTAGCCTGTACATATGTACAATGGGATCAACATCAAAGGAATCTATTTATTTGTTCTTGTACTTGCATTTCCTTATAGTTATCAAAACATAAAGTCCTTAAGTAAATAATTACTTTATCACAGAACTAATACAAAGAAACACAGATTGATTCAATTATTTGCTATTTTGCTTTGCATTAATTAACTGATATCTATTGATACATATACATGCCTATTTATATTCATTTATTTATAGTCATGAATGAAAATGTTTTTGAAATGTCTATAGCAAATATATTAATATTTGAACTGCAACCAAATTAGGAAATGTGTTAAACCCAGTGAGACTTTGAAGTAGCATTATTTTCAGATGACATGTCCCACAAGATTTAGGAGTTTTACTCTATTTCACATTGAATTGAAGTTCTCGTTTAGAGTTCTTGGGATTACAATCCAAACAAACAACCTCATATTTTTATTCTTACACAATAAAGTTTGTATTATATCTACTAATAAAACATATACTTCCAGAGCTTCCTCTATCTTTTTAAGAATAAGAAAGGCTGACAGTCTTTACTCCTTGAGTTACAGACCTGAAGATAAACCAGTGAAAGCCCCCAAAGGGAAAAAACCTCGCTTGGTTAACACAGCTTCTCTGATAAGTGTTCCAAAGCTGTACCTTTCACTTTGGGGCGGTGGCAAATGAACCTCTCCATGATCCTTTCTCCAGCAGTGACAGAACCCAAGGTTTTGGATTTGGTTCACGATGTCTTAACCTAAATTTTGGAGCAAAGACAAGAATCTTAAAATCATGAATATCTTTTAAGCTAGTGATCCCCATTTTGATGATTCTACTCTAAAGAATGAATTTGAGAATACATAAAATGTTTTATGTTATATTGTAATGTAAATTGGTATAGCCAGGAAACAGTATGGAGGTTCCTCAAAGTATTAAAAGAATGACCGTATGATCCAGCAATCTCACTTCTAAGTTTATATACAAAGGAAATGAAAACAATATTGACAATAGCCAAGACAACCCAAGTTGTCTTTCAATGGATGAGTGGATAAAGAAGATAAGGTATAAGGTCTAAAGATCTAGTGTAAAACATGGTGACTATAGTTGATAACACTTTACTATATAATTGAAATTTGCTGAGGCTATAGAACCTAAATGTTCTCATCAAAAATAAAAACATAAATAGGTAAAGTTATATGTTAATTATACCACCATTATTAAATGGTGGTAATTTCACAATGTATACATATATCAAATCATCATAATGTACAGATTAAATGTCTTATAATTTTATGTCATATTTACCTCAATAACCTGTAAAAAGAAGCTTTTTATTATATCATTTCCCTATTACTTATAATAACGGTTAAAATAAATTGTGGACCCCAAATTAATGATATACATTATGGCTGAAATAAAATATTTATACAGGCTAATTCAATGAAAAGTGACTATGTTAGATTGGATTAGATTCAACAATTAACATGAATATTCAAAATATATAACTTCTTTCTTAAAGCAATAGTATATATTGAGGATATTTACTTATAAAATTTTAAAAAATGTTATGTGGATAATGTACATTTTGTTCTCTGAATTGTGATCAAGATGATTTATTTTCAAAAGAATCTTTTCCACTATGTATCAGGAATAATTTAGATATAGGTAACATAAAATATAAGCACCCTAAAGAGTGATATTAATATTTCCTTTAGCCCTCACAATGTCATTATGAATGAAACAATTTTTAAAATTTCTAGATTTAAGTTATTATAAGAAGTAGTGCATGAATTTAAATCAATGCTTTATATAAAATTAGAAGTTAGCTGCCCTTGCTTCAGTACATTTGATTATTCAGTGTTTTAGAATATGGGCATACACAAAAAGAGATTTAAGAGAATTCAGACATAAGAGATAATGAAAGAGAGATGGAGAAAGTGAGAGTAAATGACAAAGAGAGGAAAACTTTATGTGTGTGTGTGTATATATATATATGTATATATATACATATATATGTATGTATGTAAAAATGTATATATATACATATGTATAGGTATATATATACATACATATACACACACACACACATATATAATGTAAAACATAAAAATATTAAAAATGAAATAATATGGCTGTGGCTCAGCTGGTAAAAGAATCGGCCTGCAATGCGGGAGCCCTGGGTTTGATCCTTGGTTGGGAAGATCCCCTGAAGAAGGGAAGGGCTACCCACTCCAGTATTCTGGCCTGGAGAAGTCCATGGAGTGTGTAGTCCATGGGGTCGCAAAGAGTTGGATACGACTGAGAGAATTTTACTTCACTTCACTAATGAAAGGTTTAACTACCATTCGGAGCATGGAATATATTTGGAGGAAACTGAGAGTTTGCTTTGTTAAAGGAAAATTAAATTTTAAGCAAGTTTTCAAAAAAATCTTTCTGATGAGGTAATCTATTTGATTAAGGATTCAGGGATAGGAACATTAAAGCCAGGTGGTTCAAAGCACTCAGGTTATCTCGGAGTGGCTTTGCTCTGAGAGCAAGCACAGAAGTTATTTGATGCACTGTTTCCTTCTCCGTTGTCTACAATTTGCGTTCTAAATGAAAGACAGAATACATACACATCAAGATCTTTTTTTTGGAACAAAGTATGGAATACAAATTATGCTAGCTTAATTTTTTTAATGCTTGATTTATATTTTGCCCTAAGTTTTTATGTTTTATTTTGCCTTATGGGGATGAAAAGTTTCTATTTCTTGAAAAGAGAAGTGCTGGTTTCGCAGGTGACAAATTTCAAAAGAAAAAGAATCATATCAAAGGACTGTATTATCACATAATCAGCGGTGGGGATAGCACCTTAAAAACTGCACAAACTGCTAAGTGTTTTCTTACAAGAATAGAAGTTACAGATGAACAAATGGCTACTTTCTCAGCAGTTCTGTAAGATCCTTAGGTGCTAATGTTTCTAAATGAAGGGGGTAGAAGTACCACAGCTATTTTAGGGACATTAGTGCTTAAAGAAGCTTTTACATGACTCACTTTTATTATAGATAGTCATTAACCAAGACTTATTGGAGGTTTTCTTTTTTAAAAAAAGTACTTAAATTTTGACTTCTAAAACTAAATCGCTTGTCTGTGGGAGTCCGGTAAAATACATTTTTTGTTACTTTAAAAGAATAGAATACTGGAACTTTGATCACTGTATCAACGATGTTTTCCTCCTGTAGAAAGTCCATGAGAAATGTGTTGCACCATCATTAGATAAGACCACCTGAAAATAGCAGTAATGTTTGGTTTATAATAAATACAGAGATATAAATAGAATTATAGTCCTCATTTTAGAATGTGAGGACTCTGTTCTGATCCTGGGTAGGTATTTATTGCTCTGTTTTTTTGTTTGGGTTTTTGTTTTTTAATAATTAATAAGGAATTGCAACATCGTGTAGGTGCTGATCATTTGACCAGTAGGTGGCAGCATAGCTCTTTGGTTGCTCGGAAGACGTGTTCTCCAATTTTGAGTCAAAACAACTCTTCGGTGATTTTAAAAAATAAACTTTTTCTATATGCTTCATATGCTTCTTTTGTTTTCACACCATTTTCATTCATGGGTATATAATATTTAGGTATTACTTTTACAGAAGATTAGCAATCTGCCTTTTCAGATAGATTATGTGATGATTTTATATATAGGCTGTATTTACAATATAATTTTCATTTTTAGATCATAACATTTTAGACCATAAAGGGACACTCCTAATTTTATTACTTCACCCCAATCATTTTACAGATAAAAAAACATGGAGTTCCAGAAACATAAAGTGATTTGTCCAAGATTAACCACAGGCAGTTTCAGAAATCAATTCATCCTCCTCTCTCAATAAAAAGTTATCTGCAACAAATTTTCTTTTGAACGAATGTTGATATCTGAACTAGAGAGTATATACAACTACTCATATTTTATTTTGTTTATATTTTAAAGTAAAATGTCTCTCTCTTTTTCTTTTATTTGATAAGCTTAAACTGTATGGAAAAGCCATTGATGTGTGTGACAGTAATTTTTCCTGGTCACTAACGTTTTTAATCCAATAACAACATCAGATTAGGTGACTAGTCAATGCCAGCTGATGTGACAGGTTTAAATTGTGAGATGTCTCCTTAGTAACCACTTGTCTCCAGTCTTTCAGAATTTTGGTAATTTTGGTAATTTTTCTTCAGAAGGTATTTATTTCTCTAAGCTTAAAGCTAAAGTTGTTATTGTGGGAAGGGACCCTAACAAACCTCCCCTCCCTTACTTCTTAAAACTGGTGCTGTTCCCCCTGGCCCTCACCTCACTGCATTACTCAGACTCCAGCTGGCTCCTGGAAATTGCCAAACAGATTCCAAGCCAGATCCAAGCTTTTGCATTCACTAAAATGGTGGTACCAAATATTTTCAAAGATTGCTCTTTTGTCTTCTTTGGGTTTTGGCACAAATATTACCATTCCAGGGAAACTGCATGATCATCTTAAAATTACAACTGCCCCCTTGTCATTTTTCTAATCCATATTCTCTGATTTCCTTAGTACTTCTTTTGGCTACCATAAATTTGAGAATATTTCTTCTCAGCAACCAAAGACCTATGTACTATTATCCACATAGGCAAACAATATGTCATTTATTTGTTTATTGTATTTATTTATTAGTGTATTATCATTTATCCCACTAAACTGTAAGCCTCAAGGGGCCCCAGATTATGGATATCTTGTTTTCTTCTATATCTCCAACACCTAGAATAGTCCCTGGCAAATAGTAATAACTCAACAAATTTAGTTTTGTATTTTATTCTTTAAAATAAAGCTCCTGAGATCGTTGGAAGGAAACTGTATATAAGAAATTGCTACTTTTTAATGCCTAATTAACGTACAGCTTATTTCCTGAATTATTTGTAATTCTTAGAAAGTATTACAGCCTTGATTTGGCAAGTTCCTATATCTTTGCTAGTAATTGATAACTATTGTAAGGAAAAAAAAATAGAAAACATTTATGGTATATTATGTTTTCCAGGTACATGGTGAATATATTTTTCCCCCCTCTTATTCTATTTTTTTCTTCTTCTTCTCTTTTTTAAATAATTATATAATAAAATACATAAGTCAAACTAATGAAGACATCTTGGAATTTTAATAATCTCAAGTTTGTTGTTGTTGTTCAATCGCTAGTTGTGCCCAACTCTTTGCAACCTGATGGGCTGCAGCATGCCAGTCCTGCTTTTACTATCTCCAGAGTTTGCTCAGATTTATGTCCACTGAGTCAGTGATGCTGTCTAACCATCTCATTCTCTGCTTCCCTTTTGCCTTCAATCTTTTGCCTTCAATCTTCATTCTCCTTTTGCCTTCAATCTTTCCCAGCCTCAAGGTCTTTTCCAGTGAGCCAGCTCTTCACTTCAAGTGGCAAAAGTATTGGAGTTTCAGCTTCAGCATCAGTCCTTCCAATGAATATTTAGGACTGATTTCCTTTAGGATGCACTTAGTTTGATCTCCTTGCTTTCTAAGAGTCATCTCCAGCACCACAAGAGTCATCTCCAGCACCACTATTCAAAGGCATTAATTCTTTGTTGCTCAACCTTCATAATGGTCCAACTCTCACATCCATGCATGACTACTGGAGAAACCACAGCTTTGACTACGCAGACCTTTGTTGGCAAGGTGATGTCTTTGCCTTTTAATACACTATCAAGGTTTGTCATAGCTTTCCTTCCAAGGAGCAAGCATCTTTTCATTTCTTGTCTCCAGTCACTGTCCACAGTGATTTTGGAGCCCCCAAAAATGAAATCTGTCAGTGCTTCCACTTTTTCCCCATCTATCTGCCATGAAGTGATGGGACAGGAGACCATGATCTTATTTTTTGAATGTTGAATTTTAAGCCAGCTTTTTCACTCTCCTCTTTCACTTTCATCAAGAGGCTCTTTAGTTCCTCTTCACTTTCTGCCATTAGAGTAGTATCATTTGCATATCTGAAGTTGATACTTCTCCCAGCAATCTTGATTCCAGCTTGTGATTTATCCAGCCCAGCATTTTGCATGATGTACTCTGCTTATAGGTTAAATAAACAACATAACAATATACAGCCTTGTATTCCTTTCCAAATTTTGCACCAGTCTGTTGTTCCTTGTAAGATTCTGTTATTTTAAATTTAGATACAGAAAAATAAAATACAGCGTTTCATCTCTTGAGTCATAATATTGATCTTGACAGACGTATTAATGTGCTACCCATTCTGAGGTGAGCAACTCTGCACATTTTGTGTGCACATCCTTATTTCACTAGAATGTTCCTTTCTAGTCAAAAGGCTTATTTTTGTTACTAGTCACATACCACTGGTACTTTGTGGCTTTGTGACTATAAAACCACCTAATCTAGGCTACAAATCAGTGACAAGTGATGGCAGAAGAGATAATGCTAATGATATGCATGGCATTTTTCCTTCTAAGGGAATATTGATCCAGGGTTCTCACGATCAGTTTGTAGGGAGAATTTTTTTACATTAAACACTGTCTTATGAGAAACATAAACACCAGATCCTTTGATTTGGGGTCATTCCAGACTCTCACATGTGTAAAATGCTATAATCTATATTTTGAAATATATATTAAGCAAGCTCAGTCAGTTCACATTAAATTCATTTAAGTTCAATGATACGAATTTTGTATTATGAAAGAATGAAACCTTTTTTTCATACAAATGACCCATGAACACATTAATTGCTCCAATAATGCATTTGTGTATGATGTTATCACCAACAAAAATCTAATAAAAAGGAATTCTCATTGTCATAAAAATAAAATTGAATGAAGTAAAATGTGTATTTCCTCATTTAAATCATGAGTGATTGATATTGCTCACTTTGAACAATTTTTTTTTTAAATAATGAGATGAAAGAGTGGATCATGAGATGACAGGCAGTTTTACATCCATGTGCATTCATGACCACCTTCTTCAGGAAACAGTATCAGGAATAATAAGTACAAAGTTATCAAAATCTCTGAAATCACTTGATATTTCCTTAAATGAGATCTGGATATTTTATGTAGGAATGCAATTAGTCACTTGTCAGTCCACTAATGTAGAAAAAATCTGATGCAAAAATGGTAATATCAAAAATGTCCATTTTTACCTAAAATTTGAAAAATAAAATGAATTCACACATGCAAAATTTTTGCATTTCAGAGGCACATACTTTTTATAATGGTATTTACTATGTGAATGATCATATGGCATATTGTCACTTCAAATGTTTTAGAGGAGAGGTCTGAGTAAATTAACCAGATGATGTGGAAAATAAGCCAATAAGACACCTGTAGTTTTGTTTGTACACAATATCATACACATATAGTTGATCCTTCTGATTTTAGACATCACAATCTGTAACATCTCTAAACATGAATATCCATAGTAGCCTCCTTAGGTTCCATCTATGCAAATAGTTTCCTGAGCACAGAGCTTAAATAGCACTAGGACTCTGCATGACTGCTGTCATGTAGAAAACACACTAAGGTTTTTTGAAAATTTAAAATATGGCCCTTAGCATTAATATTACCTACTTTCTTCATGGAATAAAAAGAATGATTTTTTCTTAGATTAGCACTTTAAAGTCAATTGTGACTTTTCCATATTAAAATTATTATTTTTTTTTGCTTTTTATTTAATTTTTAATTTTTTTATTATTATTATTTTTTTTACTTTAAAATATTGTATTGATTTTGCCAAAAAAATTATTGTTAGACATTATATTCCTGAACAAATTGAGATATATAACTTATTGAAGAAATGAATATTTTCATACCATGCTGGAAAGCATATTCTATCATGCTGCTGTATTATAGTCCATTCATACCAATGTAGCGTTTGCCTCTTTTAAACTAATGATTTGTTTGTTTCTGTCTTCTCCCAGTGGGTTGTGATTCTTAGGCAGTGGAACTGTTTTTATTTTTTATTTTTTTGTCTGTTTTGGGACTTCAGGTATCTAATATAGTGGTTAGCATCAGGTATTATTCAAGAAATGTTTATTATATAGATCATAAACATTGTGCAATTTTTTCCCTTTTAAAGCTTCTTGAGGCATATAAAAAGTGAACAACAAATGAAATATTATACTTATTCACAAGTTATTTTATTTTAAATGATAGTTATAAACTTTCATAGAAATTAATTAATTTGTTTAGTCTTTAATTGCTTTTCTTATTTCTACCCTCTTTGTTTTTGATGAAAATATATAATAAGAAAATGAAACCTATTTTCATCAGGGCTTGCCATTTACAGGGCTTCTTTCACATAAATTTTGATAAACATTTATGAGGAAAATGTAAAAATACTAGAAACTATCTCAGTACATGTTGAGGAAGTGATTTATACTTGCTAGCTTTATTTCCTTTTTTATTCTTTCTGACCAATAAACCAAGACTTCTCAAATCAGGTCATGTCCTTTCTGATATGTCTCATATTTGAATCCAAATATGCATACTCTTTTATATTACTTGCCAAAAAAATATATAAAAACAATTTGTTTTCTCTTTTTTTTTCCCCTAAAGTTAAGACTCTTGTCATCAGCTTTCTGTGTAATATTCGTAACACAAAAGTCTGAATGTGAAAATTATCACATTTATTTGTTAATATTTGTCTTAAATTATTAAAATAAGACCCTTTTATGAAAAGTAAGTGAAAACAACAGGGTCTTAAAAAAAGAAAGTCTTGAGAAAATTAAAAAGGAACAGAGGCTATGCTTGTGTCATTGCATTTCTTTTGTGTCATTAAACTATATTTAAATGACATGAAGAGGAAGTCAATCTTATATCTTGCTAAACTTGTTTTAAAGCATCTTCTCTTTCTAATCAGTGTTGGTGTGAATGTATATGTACTTGCAGGCCTTACAGGACACCATCTCACAAATTGGTATTGCATTGTATCTTGGGCTTAAGTTCTGTCTTGGGCTTCCTTAATTACCTAGGTGTAGAAGGAACCAGCCTATAAGGCATGGTGTTCATTCTGCTCTCTTCGGCCATCAATACTGGTTTGCAATTTTTTGTAGATAAATCAGACACAGGCACCTATCTTTTCACATATATATTAAGTAGATAAATTTTAAAATTGAATATTATGAAGTTAATTCAATGGATTTGGTAAGAAAATAATTTAAAGATACCATGCAGTAAAATTTTATATATTTTTCACTTTAACCTAAAGGATGAATAAAACTACAAGTTTTATACATAAAAAATCACAGTACATTTCTGATATTAACTTATATGTCTTCTTCTCTAGAAGTTAGTGTCACTGTTAGTGGTTATGGTTTGATGTAGTTTCATTATGGTCTGGTTCAGCCCGTCCATTTCTTTCATCTTCTGTTAATCCTTTCTTATCTTTTCATGCCAACCAATATCTTTCTGAGTCTGTTACATCTATCTGTTGTTACTTAGAGGGAAGATAATTAAACAAAGTCATTTATTTTATTTTTAAATAACTTCTTAGTAATGTTTTGAATCTTACTGCAGAAGGGCAAGTAATTCGAGAAATTAAGAAGATATTTTCTAGGTTATAGTAGCATCCTCCATCTAGAAATTATGAGTTCTGTTTCTTAAAAGTATTTTGGGTATATAGTACATACATGAAAACAATTTTTAAATCATTGCTATCATTATCTTCATCTCATCTAGACTGATTATTTGGAAAAAAAAAAGATGCTGGCTGAGAGCAAGTTCATGAAGGATCATGGAACCAGTAGTGTTTGTAGCATAGCTATCCAAAGCCTACCAATAAAATAAGAAATATTGAGTTCAGCTCAGTTGCTCAGTCATGTCCAACTCTTTGAGACCCCATGGATTGCAGCACGACAGGCCTCCCTGTACATCGCCAAAACCCGGATTTACTCAAACTCATGTCCATTGAGTCGGTGAGGCCATCCAAATATCTCATCCTCTGTAGTCCCCTTGTCCTCCTGCCTTCAATCTTTCCCAGGATCAGGGTCTTTCCCAATGAGTCAGCTCTTTGCATCAGGTGGCCAGTATTAGAGATTCAGCTTTAACATCAGTCCTTCCAATGAACATTAAGGACTGATCTCTTTCAGGATGGACTGGTTGGATATCCTTGCAGTTCAAGGGAATCTCAGGAGTCTTCAACACCGCAGTTCAAAAGCATCAATTCTTTGGTGATCAGCTTTCTTTACAGTCCAACTCTCACATCCATACATGACTACTGGAAAAACCATAGCCTTGACTAGACAGACCTTTGTTGGCAAAGTAGTGTCTCTGCTTTTTAATATGCTATCTAGAATGGTCATAACTTTTCTTCCTAGGAGCAAGCGTCTTTTAATTTCATGGCTGCAGTCACCATCTGCAGTGATTTTGGAGCCCCCCAAAATAAAATCTGTCACTGTTTGCACTATTTCCCTATCTATTTGCCATTAAGTGATGGACCAGAGGCTATAATCTTAGTTTTCTGAATGTTGAGCTTTGAGATGAGTGCAATTGTGTGATAGCTTGAGCATTCTTTGACATTGCCTTTCTTTGGGATTGAAATGAAAACTGACCTTTTTCAGTCCTGTGGCCACTGCTGTGTTTTCCAAATTTGCTGGCATATTGAGTGCACCACTTTCACAGCATCATCTTTTAGGATTTGAAATAGCTCAACTGGAATTCCATCACCTCCACTAGCTTTCTTTGTAGTGATGCTTCCTAAGGCCCACTTGACTTGACATTCCAGAATGTCTAGCTATAGGTGAGTGATGATACCATCATGATTATCTGGGTCATGAAGGTCTTTTTTGTACAGTTCTTCTGTGTATTCTTGCCACCTCTTCCTAATAGCTTCTGCTTCTGTTTAGGTCTATACCATTTCTGTCCTTTTTTTAGCCCATCGTTGCATGAAATGTGCCCTTAGTTTCTCTAATTTTCTTGACGAGATCTCTAGTCTTTCCCATTCTATTGTTTTCCTCTATTTCTTAGTACTGATCACTGAGGAAGGCTTTCTTATCTTTCCTTGCTATTCTTGGGAACTCTACATTCAAATGGGTATCTTTTCTTTTCTCCTTTGCATTTTGCTATTTTGTTTTCATAGCTATTTGTGAGGCCTCCTCAGACAGCCATTTTGCTTTTCTGCATTTCTTTTTCTTTGGAATGCTCTTGATCCCTGTCCCCTGTACAATTTCATGAACCTCCATCCATTGTTTATCAGGCACTCTGTCTGTCAGATCTGGTCACTTAAATCTATTTCTCACTTCCACTGTATAATCATAAGGGATTAGATTTAGGTCATACCTGAAGGGTCTAATGGTTTTCCCTACTTTCTTCAGTTTAAGTCTGAATTTGTCAATAATGAGTTCATGATCTGAGCCACAGTCAGCTCCTGGTCTTGTTTTTGCTGACTGTATAGAGCTTCTTAATCTTTGGCTGCAAAAAATATATCTGATTTTGGTATTGACCATCTGGTGATGTCCATGTGTAGAGTCTTCTCTTGTCTTGTTAGAGGAGGGTGTTTGCTATGACCATGTGTTCTCTTGGAAAAACTCTTATTATCCTTTGCCCTGCTTCATTCTGTACGCCAAGGCCAAATTTGCTGTTACTCCAGGTGTTTCTTGATTTTCTACTTTTGCACCCCAGTCCCCTATAATGAAAAGGACATCTTTTTGGGGTGTTAGTTCTGCAAGGTCTTGGAGATCTTCATAGTACCATTCAACTTCAGCTTCTTCAGCATTACTGGTGAGGGCATTTACTTGGATTACCTTGTATTGAATGGTTTGCCTTGAAAATGACAGAGATCATTCTGTCATTTTTGAGATTGCATCCAAGTACTGCATTTCCAACTCTATTGTTGAATGTGATGGCTACCCCATTTCTTCTAAGGGATTCTTGCCCCCTTATATTAAAAAAAAAAAACTTTCAGGTCTTCTTAGGAAACAAAATTAATTGAGGCTGTGGTATACAGACAGGAGTAACAGGAAAATTTGGCCTTGGAGTACAGAATGAAATAGGGCAAAGGTAAAAGAGTTTTGCCAAGAGAATGCACTGGTCATAGCAAACACCCTCTTCCAACAACACAAGAGAAGACTCTACACATGGGCATCACCAGATGGTCAATACCAAAATCAGATTGATTATATTCTTTGCAGCCAAAGATGAAGAAGTTCTATACAGTGAGCAAAAACAAGGCCAAGAGGTGACTGTGGCACAGCCCATGATCTCCTTATTGCCAAATTCAGACTTAAATTGAAGAAAGTAGGGAAAACGACTAGACCATTCAGGTATGACTTAAATCAAATCCCTTACATTTATACAGTGAAAGTGAGAAATAGATTCAAGGGATTAGATGTGATAGACAGAGTGCCTGAAGAACTATGGACGGAGGTTCATGACACTGTGCAGGAGGCACGGATCAAGACCATCTCCAAGGAAAAGAAGTCCAAAAAGGCAAAATGGCTGTCTGAGGAGACCTTACAAATAGCTGTGAATAGAAGAGAAGTGAAAGGCAAAGTAAAAAAGGAAAGATATATGCATTCAAATTCAGAGTTCCCAAGAATAGCAAGGAGAGTTAAGAAAGCCTTCCTCAGGATCATTGCAAAGAAATAGTGGAAAACAATAGAACGGGAAAGACTAGAGATCTCTTCAAAAAAATTAGAGATACAAAGGACACATTTCACACAACAATGGCTCAATAAAGGACAGAAATGCTATGGACCTAACAGAAGCAGAAACTATAGAGAAGAGGTGGCAAGAATACACAGAAGAACTGTACTTAAAAGATCTTCACAACCCAGATAATCACGATGGTGTGATCACTCACCTAGAGCCAGGCATCCTAGAGTACAAAGTCAACAGGGCCTTAGGAAGCATCACTATGAAGAAAGCTAGTGGAGGTGATGGAATTCCAATAGAGCTATTTCAAATCCTAAAAGATGATGCTGTGAAAGTGGTGCACTCAATATGCCAGCAATTTGGAAAGCTCAGCTGTGGCCACTGGACTGGAAAAGGTCAGTTTTCATTCCAGTCCCAAAGAAAGGCAATGTCAAAGAATGCTCAAACTATCACACAATTGCACTCATCTCACATGCTAATAAAGTAATGCTCAAAATTCTCCAAGCATGGCTTCAACAGTATATGAACCATGAAATTCCAGAAGTTCAAGCTGGTTTTAGAAAAGACACAGGAACCAGAGATCAAATTGCCAACATCCATTGGATCATCAAAAAAGCAAGAGAGTTCCAGAAAACATCTATTTCTGCTTTATTGACTATGCTAAAGCCTTTGGCTGTGTGAACCACAGCAAACTCTGGAAAATTCTTAAGGAGATGGGAATACCAGACCACTTGACCTGCCTCATGATAAATTGGTATGCAGCTCAGGAAGCAACAGTTAGAACTGGAAATGGATCAACAGACCGGTTCTAAGTCAGGAAAGGAGGAGTACATCAAGGCTGTATATTTTTACCCTGTTTATTTAACTTATATGCAGAGTACATCATGAGAAATGCTGGCCTGAATGAAGCACAATCTGGAATCAAGATTGCCAGGAGAAATATCAATAACCTCCGATATACAGATGACACCACTCTTATGGCAGAAATTGAAGAACAACTAAAGAGACTCTTGATGAAAGTGAAAGAGGAGAGTGAAAAAGTTGGCTTAAATCTTAACATTCAGAAAACTATCATGGCATCTTGTCCTATCACTTTTTCGCAAGTAGATGGGGAAACCCTGAAAACAGTGATAGATTTTATTTTGGGGGGCTCCAAATTCACTGCAGATGGCAACTGCAGTGATGAAATTAAAAGACGCTTGCTCCTTGAAAAAAATTTTATGACCAACCTAGACAGCATATTAAAAAGCAGAGACACTACTTTGCCAAAAAAGGTCCGTCTAGTCAAGGCTATGGTTTTTCCAATAGTCACATATGGATGTGAGAGTTGGACTATAAAGAAAGCTGAGCACCAAAGAATTGATGCTTTTGCACTGTCATGTTGGAAAAGACTCTTGAGAGTCCCTTAGACTGCAAGGGATCCAACCAGTCCATCCTAAAGGAAATCAATCCTAAATATTCATTGGAAGGACTGATGCTGAAGCTGAAACTCCAATACTTTGGCCACCTGATGTGAAGACCTGACTCATTTCAAAAGACTCTGATGCTGGGAAATATTGAAGGCGGAAGTAGAAGGGATGCAGAGGATGACATGTTTGGATGGCCTCACTGACTCAATGGACATGAGTTTGAGTAAACTCTGGGAGTTGGTGATGGACAGGGAGGCCTGGCATGCTGCAGTCCATGGCGTTGCAAAGAGTCAGACACAACTGGGCACCTGAACTAAACTGAACCGAACAGTGGTGTGTTAGAAACACACCACTGAGATTAAAGTACTAAGTGTATTTTTCAGGCAAAGAAAAACTGCTAATGCTTCATTGCTTTGTGTGCTTAAAATACAAGTGCTTCAGGTAAAAGAGTATTCGTGCCCCATGTTTTCAATATACAGCCTAGTAGCTGATTTTATTGCCTTTCCCACCTGTATTTGTAAAATGATATATTTACTTAGCCATTTCATCTCTTCATTTGGCATTGCATGGGTGATTGATTGATGGTTGGTGACATCGCATAAATTGCAGCTATGTCAAACTTTGGCAAAATGAAATGGAAAGAATCTTGTCATCATTACTTGACCTTTGCTTTAATGCAGTTCTATGAGGCTGCCAGTTAGTTTTGGGAATATACTGAGAAACGCAGTGCCTGCCCTCAATCATATTAAAAAAGAAAAAAAGTGCACTCTCTTAACACACTTAATGTTCTCCTACACATAACAGTTATTCTTACATTGTTGTTTCTCTTCATGATAAAGTCAAAGAATTACCCTTGTCTGTGAGTTTCTCTATCTGTGATAATAATTTTTTACATTACTATTGTGCACATGAAGAAGTATAGCTTGACTCACTGTTGGTTAAAATAGTAAGAAACACCTAGAAAACAGTCAGTATGATACAAAAATGATTTACTAGTTGGCCCAGTGCACAAACAATTTACCTTTCATAAGTGCTTTACCTTTCAGTTGTAAAAAAGTAGTTGAAATTAGATTCATTCATTCATTAAAAATATAATTAAAATTTACTGAATCATTGTAATGCATTAGAAAGAAGAAGCTCATTATTAGGTTAATTTTGTAGGTGGCATATCATTAGAATATTTAATAAATATAAATATATTTAAGTTGTTTATGATAGTAACAGTTGATGTCATATTCAGACTTTTCAAAAAAGCTAATCTAAGCTAAATCATATGCTCTCTAGAAACTTTAAGGTGCTTTTTGTCTGATGTTATTTTTATGCAAATAAGCAATGCTTCACATAGTTGCAGAAAAATAATTTTTTCAAAATTATTATGAATATTTAGTTTATTTTCAAAGAAATAAAGATAGAAAGTTTTATTTTAAATTGAAGGGTTAAAAATTCCTATTACAGCTATTATATGTTAAATGGAGCCAGACTTGTCTTTTCAGTTAGACAGCATTAAATTTCAGAAAAGATATTTCCAGGCTTTGGACCACAGGCAGGGAGTGACTATAAATCTGAAGAGAGGAGAACAAGCAAGGTGAGGCTTTCATGGAGTCAGCATTTCTGGCTCAGGAGACCTTCTCTCCCACAGTGCTGTAAGTTGAAGTCCAACCAGAGTACAACAGCCTCACTGAGTTGAGGGAGAATATTGTAGTTTAGGGCAACTAAAGTGGTTGTAATTGATAGGACAGATGCTGGAGAGAAGAGAATGCCAAGAGAGGTCTCAAGAAATCTGCAGAGTATGCCCCATGTTTCTATGACACAGGGAAAATTTGCAGATGTGCTGAGGAGGCTACTATTAATAGGAAGTTAGTAGATAGTCACTGGTGCAAGGCACCAAGAACAGAGAGAAATAACAGAAATTATAAAGTGATGAAAGGCACTGGTTGTCTAGCTCATTGAGATACAGAGCCCTCCCCAAGCTCCTTATACATTCAGCTGAGACTGTAAAATAATCAAGACTTGGAAAAAACATATATATTTGTTTTTGAATATCCTTGGATTAAGGTAAAAACTAAAATAGCTGTGTTCTAACAAAGAATAAAACCAAGTTTAGGAGTCTAGAAATAAGGTATAGTAATTTATCTACTTACTAGAGCAAACAAAACCTAAACACCTTGAAAGGTACTGCAGTCTTACTGAAATGTACCATATGGTATCAAGGTATCATGGTATACGAAAAAAATGACTGGATCTAAAGGAAGCAGTAAACTGTAATCCACAATGTGAAAAATTATCAAGCATGCATAGAGGCAGGAAAATAACCAGAAACCAGGAGAAAGGAAAATCAATCAATAGTAACAGAAAAGAATCATGTCTAAGATGATAGTATTGGAATCTGTGTGAATGCTAAGTTGCTTCAGTTGTGTCCCACTCTTTGCAACCCCATGGTCTGTAGACCTCAGGCTCTTCTGTCCATGGGATTCTCCAGGCAAGAATACTGGAATGGGTCACCATGCCCACCTCCAGGGGATCTTCCCGACCCAGGAATCGAACCTGCGTCTCTTATGTCTCCTGTATTGGTAGACAGGTTCTTTACCACTAGTGCCACCTGGAAAGCCACACAGATGTTAAAATAGCTTTGGTAGTTTCACTGCATATATTCAAGACTACATTATTAATAAAGAAATAGCAGATGAAAAAAAATCCATCCAAACTGCCTGAGATCTTAAAAAGCATGCAAAATGAAATGAAAAATAAACCAAATTTGATTAAGAGCAGACTGAACACTTCATGAGGTAAAATTAGTGAAGATGCAAAGAGAAAGAAGATTATGAACAGAATTTCATATTTTTCATGTAACATTATCAGTAAATCCAATATTTATGTAATCTGAGAAGTGGAGAGGCAGGAAAATTTTTAAATAATGGCATTTTTTAAAAATTTGATGCTAACTACATGTTCAGAGATCCAAGAAGCTCAACAAACTTCAAGCAGAAATATTGGAAAAGAAACTGCTCTGGGAATGTCATAATCAAATTGATGAAAATGTTTGATAAAGAAAAATCATTAGCCAGAAATAAGAGCTATGACTTACAAAGGAGTAAACACACGAGTCAGCAGGCTTTCACCTGGAACCACACAAACCAAAAGATAATGGAACGTTATTTTTGATGTAACAAAACAAAAACAACTGTTGACCTATATCTCTATACCCCCAAAATTCTTTTCAAAATGAAAGGATTAATTCCTAGCTTAAGAGCATTGGGGGTTTTGATAACCTGGTCTCCAGTGAAACTCATGGAAATTATTTGTAAAAGCAACCATTTAAACCCTCTGGAAGTAGTACTGTGGGCAAACAGAAAATGAAGAAACATCTATTCAGAAAAATATATGAAAATTCAGTTGTTTTTTGTTGTTCAGTCACCAAGTCGTGTTCACCTCTTCATGAGCCCATGGACTTCAGCAGGCCACACTTTGCTGTCCCTCACCATCTCCCGGAGTTTGCCCAAGTCCATGTTCATTCAATAGAAAAGACAAAAGTCTGTGATATTTGAGCCAAGATCATTCCCTTTCTTCTGTCTCCCAGCTTAGCAATAATGAGACTCCATTCCAGACTGCTCTAGCCAAGAAGCAGAACATTCCTCTCTTTTCAGCTCCCAGTCAGAGGTCTTTCTTCCCAAGACAGGCATGACTTCAGCATCTCTCTTCTTGCCCATAAACAGATAGAAAGAAACAAACAAACTCCAAGTAAGATCAAAATAGACTTGCAAAGATCCATCATTTAAAAATTGCTGATAATAAAAAGTAAGGAGACAATATTGAAAGCAGAAAGAGAAAAACAGCATATTATTTACATGAGAAGCCCAAGAAGATGAACAGCTGACTTCTCAGCAATAATACCTGAGGCCAGAGGCAAGGAGATAATATATTTAAAGTTCACACACACAAAATAACTGTCAAGCAAGAATTCTATATCAAGCAAATTTATCATTTACAAAATCAAGTTGAAATAAAGACTCTCCCAGATGAACAAAAACTGAGAGATTTGTAGCTAACAGAACAATACTAAAGTGCTTTAGGTTAAAAACAAGCAACTCCAAACAGTAGCACAAATTCTTGTGAACAAATACAGAACACTTAAAGATAACTAGTGATAAAAGACATTCTAAAGGCACATCTTCTCCTTTCTTCTATTAATTAATTTAAAAACCAATTATCGTTTAAAGTAGATTTGTTAACAAGGAATATTTCAAAAGACAAAATGTGATATTTAGTGCATTTTTGATTCACCAAAAGGAAATGTGTAAGATGTGTAAGAATCTAATTGTTTCAAAGCATATTTAAAAAATGATTTCCTCCAAGGAGAAATCCAAAAATCCATAAATATAATTGTGAATTTCAATTATTAAAGTCATCCTATTAATTGAAAGAGGAGATTAAGTGTATAGATAATTTGAGCAATACTCTCAACTAGGTTAAGCAAACTAAACACTCTACAACAACAAAACACACATTTTTTTCAAGTATATATTGGACATTCACCAAAGTAGACTATGTGGGTACAAGAAAAAACTCTTAATAAAGAGTAGTGAAATTATACAAAGTATGAATTATTGCCAAAACAGAATTATATTTTAAAAAATCAGTAACAGAAACAGAACTGAAAAATCATCATATATGTATAAATTAAGTAAATACTTCTAAATAATCCATGGTCAATGAAGATACGCAAGGAAAATTAGAAAATATTTTTAACTAAAATATGACATATTAGTAGTTAAAGCAATTCCTAAGATAGAAATTATAATATTAAAATGAATATTAAAAAATCTAACATCATTTCTCTTAGCTTTTATATTAAGATACTAGAAAAAGTGAACTGAAGTGTACCTATCATATCTATAAAGATTAAAATAAGACATGTAAGAGTAGAAATCAATGAAATAGAAAACAGAGAAATGAAATGAAGGATTTGTTTCTTCAAAGATCAATAAAATTCATAAACCTCTAGCTTATCTGAATAATGAAAAAGAGAAAATGCCAGTTTCAGTATTAGTAATGAAAAAAGAAACATCACTGCATTTTACATACATTAAGGGTATGAGAAGGGAATATTATGAACAACCGTGGTGCCAACAAATTTGATAAGTTAGATGAAATAGAAAACTCCTTGAAAGACTATCCAAGAAGAAATAGGTATGCTGAATAGCTCAATATCTATTTTTAAAATTATATTAGTAATTTTAAATGTTTCCACCAAGATCTAGGAACACTAAATGATTAATTTAATTAAACATTTAAAAAATAAATATTAACAGTTTCTTACAAACATATCACACAGGACTGGAAAAGATCAGTTTTCATTCCAGTCCCAATGAAAGACAATGCCAAAGCATGCTTAGACTACTCACAATTGCACTCATCTCACATGTTAATAGGAGAAGGCAATGGCACCCCACTCCAGTATTCTTGCCTGGAAAATCCCATGGATGGAGGACCCTGGTGGGCCGCAGTCCATGCGGTTGCTAAGAGTCAGACATGACTGAGCAACTTCACTTTCACTTCTCACTTTTATGCACTGGAGAAAGAAATGGCAACCTACTCCAGTGTTCTTGCCTGGAGAATCCCAGGGATGGGGGAGCCTGGTGGGCTGCCGTCTATGGGGTCGCACAGAGTCCGACATGACTGAAGCGACTTAGCAGCAGTAGCAGTAGCAGCAGCAGCACATGTTAGTAAAGTAATGCTCAAAATTCTCCAAGCCAGGCTTCCGCAATACGTGAACCGTGAACTTCCAGATGTTTAAGCAGGTTTTAGAAAAGGCAGAGGAGCAAGAGATCAAATTGCCAACCTCCGTTGGATCATCAAAAAACAAGAGAGTTCCAGGAAAACATCTACTTCTGAGTTATTGACTATGCCAAAGCCTTTGACTGTGTGGATCACAATAAACTGTGGAAACTTCTGGAAGAGATGGGAAAACCAGACCACCTGACCTGCTTCTTGAGAAATCTGTATGCACCTCAGGAAGCAACAGTTAGAACTAGACATGGAACAACAGCCTGGTTCCAAATAGGAAAAGGAGTACGTCAAGGCTGTATATTGTCACCCTGCTTATTTAACTTATATGCGGAGTGCATCATGAGAAACGCTGGACTGGATGAAACACAAGCTGGAATCAAGATTGCCAGGAGAAATATCAATAACCTCAGAGATGCATATGACACCACTCTTAAGACAGAAAGTGAAGAAGAACTAAAGAGCCTCTTGAGAAAGTGAAAGAGAAGAGTGAAAAAAATTGGCTTAACGCTCAACATTCAGAAAAATAAGATCATGGCCTCCAGTTCATCACTTCATGGCAAATAGATGGGGAAACAGTAGAAACAGTGACAGATTTGATTTTGGGGGGCTCCAAAATCTCTGCAGATGGTGACTGCAGCCATGAAATTAAAAGACGCTGGCTCCTTGGAAGGAAAGTTATGACCAATCTAGACAGCATATTAAAAAGCAGACACTACTTTGCCAACAAAAGTCCATCTAGTCAAGGCTATGGTTTTTCCAGTAGTCATGTATGGATATGAGAGTTGAACTATAAAGAAAGCTGAGCACAAAAGAATTGATGCTTTTGAACTGTGGTGTTGGAAAAGACTCTTGAGAGTCCCTTGGACTGCAAGGAGATCCAACCAGTCCATCCTAAAGGAGATCAGTCCTGAGTGTTCACTGGAAGCTAAAACTCCAATACTTTTGCCACCTGATGCAAAGATCTGACTCGTTGGAAAAGACCTTGATGCTGGGAACTCGATAGACAACCAACTCGATAGACATGAGTTTGGGTAAACTCCAGGAGTTGGTGATGAACAGGGAGGCCTAGCATGCTGCAGTCAACGGGGTTGCAAAGACTTGGACACAACTGAGTGGCTGAACTGAACTGAACTGAAGAAACATATCCAGAAAATTGATGAGCCGGAAACACTTATTATTTCATGAACACAGATGTAAAATCCTTAAACATAGTTTAGCAAATTTAATAAAGAAATTTATATAAAAAAATACTAGGTCACAGCCAGGTTTGTCCTAGGAATGCAAGGTCTGTATAAAATTTCTAATTAATATAATTCACACTATTGAGAGACTAACATTAAAAATTATGTGACCATCCCAATAGATGCAGTAAAACCATTTGATAAAATTCAACAATATAGTCATGATAAAAGCTCTCAGCCTACTAGAAATGCAAAAGAACTTCCTCAAACTGATAACGTGTACCTATGAAAACTTACAGCTAACATGATGCTTAATGTTGAAAGGCTAAATGCTCTCTCTCTCTGATATAAGGAGAAGAGCAGGTATTTTTCACTTAAAATTGTCTAATAAAATGTTCTCAAAAGCTTGATGTTAATATTTTGTTATATCTTGTATATCAATTATTAATATTTTCATGATTATACAATGAAAAGAATACAAAACTAGTTCTAGCTAATTAAATGGGTGGTCTAACTGACCTTAGTTAAATACTTTATATCCCTTTAGGCAAGACATTAAAAAAAGAAAGTTTTTCTTTTGTTCCCAGAACTAGGCTTGATGTTCATATACATTACATATTTAAGTTTTTCTCAGCCTTTTATCCATACATTTTGTTCGAATTTTTGTATTCTTGACTACACAGTTCTTTGGAGATCAATGAGTACTCAAGTTCAACATTATGTGTAATTCTGTGCCACATTCTATTTAGATCTGGTTTCTTTTCCTTCAGTGTCTGAAATCCAAATATACAGAATAGAGATAGAACAAGAAAGGGGGAAAAAGAAGCCAAAAATAAATGAATAAATAGAAAGTAATGTAATTTATAAATTATACAGGTGGAGATAAAGCTATAATTGCACCAGCAAGTTCCAGCTGTACAATAAGAATTTGAGGAATGAGAATTAGGTTCCTGGGAAAGATAGGGTTCAGAAATGTTATGAATGATAGAGTGGCAGATTTGGTGGTGTTCCACCCAGATTCCGTCTCAGCCACTAGGTACCCGTCCTTCAGCTGCCAAGCCTATAGTTTTGATCACTGATTGTTTGCAGCTCTATTTCTCTCTTTAGTTCAGTTCAGTTCAGTTCAGTCCCTCAGTCATGTCCGACTCTTTACGACCCCATGAACCACAGCACGCCAGGCCTCCCTGTTCATCATCAACTCCCAGAGCCCACCCAAACCCATGTCCATTGAGTCGGTGATGCCATCCAACCATCTTATCCCCTGTTGTCCCCTTCTCCTCCTGCTCTCAATCTTTCCCAGTGTCAGGGTCTTTTCCAATGAGTCAGCTCTTCACATCAGGTGGCCAAAGTATTTTAGTTTCAGCTTCAACATCAGTCCTTCCAGTGAACACCCAGGACTGATCTCCTTTAAGATGGACTGGTTGGATCTCCTTGCAGTCCAAGGGACTCTCAAGAGTCTTCTCCAACACCACAGTCACAGGAAAATGCTTCACTCAAGGCTGTTCACCTGGAAAATGCTTCACTCAAGGCTGTTCACCTTTCCAAGGGTGATCAGAGATTAAGCTGATGTAGGGATACAAAGGCCTGGTCCTTTGAGTAAATTTGGAACAACCCCGAAGGGTGATCCCAGTTGCATAGCTCCATGTAAGATTAGGTGGGATCTTGGTTGCACAGCATTACAGTAATCCCTCTGTCTAGTTCTGCTCTTCTGACTTCTGACAGATTCTGTGTCCCAAGACTGCTCCCCAGTAAGCACTCTGCATAGAACTCTGTTTTAGAATCTGTTTCATTGGAACTGTATGTAAAACAAATGACCATTGAATTGATACCTGTAGTAGAGTGGCTTTTCAGGTACATGGTTCTGTCTTGAAAGGGGTAAGTTTTCAGTGAGTTGAGTAGTGAACATGAGAGAGTGTGAGTGAGGCACATGAAATGACCAGGGTAACCAAAAATGAATGGAGCTGCTTAATTTATATAATGAATATTGTATGGAAAATATTTCTCAGAAATTCACTTTAAATTACTAACTAGAAGTAAAGTTAGCTTGCAAAAATCCCTTATTTAAAAAGAAAGTAGAACAAAATCATTTTACAATTTGACACCTAGATCCTGTGACTGCCAAGAACATCCTGGCAGTATTGGCACTGAAGCCAGGGTGAACTTAAAGAGTGCCAATGGGAAAAGATGGTGCCAATCTAATGCTTAAAATTGCTTAAATTGAACACTAATGCCAGTTTGCTTTTGTACCACAATAAAGTAAAGAAAACACTAAAATTTCACTTTTACTTGATAAACGTTTTTGGTGTCCGCATCTAGTTATTTCTGAACTTGTCATCTATCCCTCCTCACTTTTCCCTCCTCCCGTATATCTTCCGGGAATGATTCCAAGCGCTTAGTTCCTAAAACAAGAAATCTGAGAGCTAATTTAGAATCTTACTCGCATAATCCTTACATGCATTCCCTACATCATGCCCAGGCTGGCTGCTACCTCTTTATTATAAACATTTGAATTCATTCTTCTCTCCAAGTCCATTGTTGCTTTTGTGATTCTGATCAATATTGGCTAGATTATTTCATAGCATTCTTACAGCTAGTATCTTCCAAACCAAGTACAAAATTATTCCCAGGATGAATATTCTAAATGCAAAATTAATCATGTTATCCTTCTATTACATGTTCCATGCCCTCTATCTTTAAGACTTTCTAGCCTCGCATAGGAGAAGGCAATGGCAACCCACTCCAGTACTCTTGCCTAGAAAATCCCATGGATGGAGGAGCCTGGGAGGCTGCAGTCCACTGAGGTTGGACACGACTGAGCGACTTTACTTTCACTTTTCACTTTCCTGCATTGGAGAAGGAAATGGCAACCCACTCCAGTGTTCTTGCCTGGAGAATCCCAGGGACGGGGGAGCCTGCTGGGCTGCCGTCTGTGGGGTCGTACAGAGTCGGACACGACTGAAGCAACTTAGCAGCAGCAGCAGCAGCCTAGCATAACATAGAAGGCTCCAGTACTGTGTCTATACAGTACCTTTCCAGACATTTATCTTACCATCAAATCTTATGGCCCAACTACATTTTACTACTTTCAGTTTCCTCAAATTTGGGCCTGATCACATCACAACTCCTCTTTCTAGAAAACCCACTGCTTTAGATCTCAGAAATTATTGTCCTCCAGAATGTGGTGTGGAAAAAATATAATTAGCTGACTTGTTGAAAAATTGAATTTGAATGGCTTGAGTGGGGACCTCTACTCTCCAGTTGACTTTGCAACCCCCTGACTTTTATGATATCTAGGCAAGTTGCTTATATGTATCAGTATTTGTCCTACGAGACTCTGAGGACAATCTGAAACTTACCTGACTGTATGGTCTTATTTAAGTTTTCCTCTTCTTAAGGGCTACTACAAGTACTTTTAAATTTTCAATAGTCTTTCTATAGCATTTTCAATAGTCTTCTCGTATTACTTTCATTTTTCATATTACCTTCATTTTCTTCATTTTCCTTGCTGATGTTTTAAACAAGAATGTGCTATGTCTGATGAACTAAAACGTTGATAATTCCATCCAATATGTTCTGTATATTTTATATCAAGCTCTTCTGTATGGCAACTTAAGTTACTGTAAAATGGCTGGTCAATATAGAACAAATAAATCCATATTATCAGTTCTCCATTGGTGGTGGGTTTGCCTTCCAGAGAACATTTGCAGTGCCTGGAGACATTTTTGGTTGCTACAGGGATGGGTGGAGGGAACTACTGGCATACTGTGAACAGAGTCCAGGGCACTGCTAAATATCCTACAATAGATAGTGCAGACCCTCACAACAAAAAATTATCCATTCCATATGTCAAGAGTGCTGAGGTTCGGAAACTCTAATTAATAAGGAAACAAACATCTTTAAGGCTCGGGAGTCAAACTATTTGGGTCTAAATTCTGCCTCCACATGGGAAGTGTCTGAGTGACAGTGGCCAGTTTACCAATTCCTTAGTTTTCTTGAAAAAGTGAAAGTAGTGACCATGCATCAAAAGACTATCATCAGAATTAAATGCTTAGAACAGTACTTGTATAAAGGTAACAATTAGATATTTTAATTATTCTTGTCATATATTATAAACATAGTTCTATTGCTTTTGAATGTATGTGACTTCTCAATCACAAAATTGTTAAAGCAGGTTCTCCAGAATCCATTTCTCTTACTGCAATATTTGCTTTTTATATCATTGTGAGATAAAAATTCATTTTGGTTTTAATTAAATACCACCTAAGTTAGTCACATGTTTTGTTTTCATTTTCTATTCTCCTCAGTCATGCTATCAGTAGGTCAAAGTTGTTAGTGTTTCATTCATATAACTAGGAAAAATCATACTGAACAAATGAATAGAAAGATTTAGTGTTTGCACAAGGCAAATGACATATAATTTGACCCACACTGACAACTGGAGATAGTTGACTTGATTCTGATGAGTATCATGAGATTGCTGAGATTCTTAACAGTAACAGCATTCTAAATTTCAAATAAAGGAACCATTTACACTGTTGGTTACAAAGTCTAAAATATCAGTGTATACCCAGCATATTTTCAATATTATCATTTATATTGTTTTTTCAGTAGTATTAAAAGTTTCATAGTTTATCGGCAAATGCTTGCATTTTCTGACGTGAACAAATTAAGTGTTACAAAGCAAATAATTTTGCACTCACCCCAGTAGTTAATATAATATAAACTTAAAGTTGAATCCCTCCTCCCTGCAAATAATGGACTATATGGAATTTTCTACCTTCTCACTTATTGTAAGCTTTTTGATAAAATATTTATTATCTGTTGAGGCACTGGATACTAAAAAGAAAAAAATGTTGTGGAACTCTTTTCATAATAAAAATGCAATTCATCACAGGGAATTTCCAGGGAAACTCATGTATCTTTCTTCATAGTCAATAACACGGAAACAGTCAGAACCATCACTTATCTTTGAGTGAAGTTTACTAAGGGCTGTATGAGAAAAATGTGGGTCATTCCTCAACCTAGATTAGACTCTATCTTTTTCCCCCACTGGAGAAAAAAACAAAAGCAATGTTTTCTATAAGTGATATAATCTGTCTGACCAAAATATCAGTTTGCAAAACTTTAAATAGGACACATAAAGAATTCACAAGCCTATCCAGTATATTCACAAGGCTATCTAGTATATAAATAGGTATGGTTCAATACTTGATATGATAATTTTCATCTTCAGTGTTGATTCTACAAAACTATAAAATGTTGTAACCTTATAAGACAAAGAGAGAAATAACATTTGAGATAAGAACAAGAAAAGAGAGACACTTTCATAGAATCAGAGGTTTGTTTTGTTCTGTTTTGCTGTTGTTTGGGGGGGGGCATCATTTTATTTATTTATTTTTGTTCAGACCTCAATATATTAATACATGCATTTATCTCTTCTGTTTCCCCAAATCACACTATGATTAAATAAAAGAATCACTTGCTCTGAGGAAAGCTGGTTCCCATGTTGTGGGGACACTCAAACAGCCTAATGAGAGGTCCATGTAGCAAAGAAGTGAGGCTTCCTGTGAACAGCCCTTGAGCTACTGGTGCTTCCTGCCAACAGCCATGTAAATGAACCATCTTAAAACCAGATTCTGTGGCGTAGTCAAGACGACTGCAGCACTGGCCAACATCTAGGCGCCAACCTCACAGGGTACACTGAACCAAAAGTACCCGGTTAAGCTACTTCTGAGTTTTTGAGCCACGTGAGCCAAAAGATGGCTTCCCTGGTGGTTCAGTTGGTAAAGCATCTGTCTGCAATGCAGGAGACCCGGGTTCAGTCCCTGGGTAGGGAAGATCCCCTGAAGAAGGAAATGGCAATCCACTCCAGTATTCGTACCTGGAAAATCCCATGGACAGAGGAGGTTGGCAGGCTATAGTCCATGGGGTCACAAGTGTTGGACGTGACTAGTGACTTAAACCACCAAACCAAAAGATGGTAAATGTTTGCTGTTTTAACTTGCTAAACTTTGAACTAATTTGTTACATGGTAAAAGTGATACAATGAAAAAATAAAAGAATAAAACACATCATATCAAGTGGAAGCTGGTAACAGTCCGAAAGCTGTGAGGCAAATAGACAAGTGATAGAAGACAGAATGTGGATAGGATTGAAAACAGGTGGATGGATAATTTTTGTTTTTCTTTTGGTGGATGGATAATCAAGAGTCAACAAAAGGAGAACTTAGATTCCAAAATGTCCTCTCATTTTCCTAACACAAAACAAAATGAAACAAAACAAAAATCATCTCTTGCCATTTTGTCAGAAGATAGATAGACAGCTTACTCTATGGAAGGATGGCAAATTCTGGTACCTAAGGTACAGATGTGGAAGGGGAGTAGCAGATTTAATAATGTCAATGTAATGGAAGTCTACTTGGTGATTAGCAGGAAACCAGAGAGTTTCCTGATAACTTCCCAGAATTTTTAAAAGAAGAGTTATAATTCCCATCTCTCAAGAGATAAAATTAAATTAGTCCTTCCTTTAAACTGATCAGCACCAGAAAAGGCATGCTCTCGGTGGAATGTGCATTTCTGCAGTAAAATGGCCTTAATTGTTGACTCGCTATATTACTGTGGTCCACATCATGGTGGGCAGAGCTGTAAGATGACTCCTCTTAGCCTCATATAACCCCCTTCTTTGAGCATGGAAAGGAACTGTGAATAGGATGGGAGATCACTTCAGTTATAAGGTAATCTTATTTGCTAAAAGCAAAAGGATTTTGCAGGTGTAATTTAGGTGTCTAACCAGCTGACTTTGAGTTAATAAAAAGGAAGTTATCTGGGATGGACGTGACCCAAACAGATGAGCTCTTAAAAGAGACTTAAAAATACAGAAGACCTTTGAACCTTAAAATGGAAAACTGCCATGTTCTGGAGAGGGCTGTGTTTCTAAGGATCTGAATGCAAACTTTAGGATCTGAAAACATCCCCTGGTGAGCAACCAGCAAAGAGAACATGGACTTCAGTACCGTAAGGGTGAGACTTTCTACAGCTGAATTCTGTCACCCATTGGGATGAGTTTGAAAACAGTTTCTTATCCATCTGAGCCTCTGGAGGAGAATTCAGTTTGGCCAACTGTTTCATTTCAGCCTTGTGAAACCCTGAGCAGAAAACTCTTCTGAACCATGCCCAGGATTCTCATGTACAGACTGTGAGATTAAAATTGATTTTTTAAGCCACTAAATTTGTGGTAACTTGGTATGTGAGAATAAGAAATGAAATAATATACACACCATTAGACAAGTTCTGCCAATTTAGATAACTTCCATTTAGTATTTTCCCTTCTTTTAACATGAATAAGTAACCAAACATTATTATACTTTGAGGAAAGACATTAATCATAGACAATGATTTTTTTTTTCAGAATTGACAAACATGAGTTTTCACTTTTATAGACCCATTGAGTATATAGCAATAATGAAAAAGACTCGAAACAACATGACATTATGAAATTTCAGAACATAGTGGATAACGATACAGTTAAGCTTGAACTGCATTAGATTTTTATTAATATATGAAAGGGAGAAGATAAGAGAGTAATACATTTGCATACCAAGAAAAATGGTTATCCCTCTACAGTGAGTTCTGTATCAAGGCAAAATAGGATTTTGTTTTATGATACAACACATATTTTTTGGTGGATTGCATCTTCTCAAAATATTACCTCCTATGCCTTTTATGGAAACCACTGGAGACTGTTCTCCCTAGAATTCTAGAGAGTACACCAAGAAAAAAAATGAGACCTTGATTCCAGAAAATATAAGATCTGGATTAGTTCTACCAAAAGGATGATAGTGAAAAGAAGTCCCAGGGAGAGTTGTATAGCAGGCATGGAGAACAGCAGCATCACCCACATGGGGGTGTGTGCAGAAGGAGGAGGGCTTCAGGACAGAGATCACCTTGAAAATAAAGAATTGATAGATATTTTGATGGGTTTGAACATGTGGGAAATTCCACTGAAAGACTTTTTAGAATCTAGTGGGCTATTTTTGGAAGAACAGTATTTCTTAGAAAACAGTACAAATTCTAAAATGGGGCAACCAATTATTTCAGAAAAGTTAAAACTTTTTTATGGGTACTTACTCACAGCCATGAAATTAAAAGACGCTTACTCCTTGGAAGAAAAGTTACGACCAACCTAGATAGCATATTCAAAAGCAGAGACATTACTTTACCAACAAAGGTCCGTCTAGTCAAGGCTATGGTTTTTCCAGTGGTCACGTATGGATGCGAGAGTTGGACTGTGAAGAAAGCCGAGCGCCCAAGAATTGATGCTTTTGAACTGTGGTGTTGGAGAAGACTCTTGAGAGTCCCTTGGACTGCAAGGAGATCCAAACAGTCCATTCTAAAGGAGATCAGCCCTGGGTGTTCTTTGGAAGGAATGATGCTAAAGCTGAAACTTTAGTACTTTGGCCACCTCATGCAAAGAGTTGACTCATTGGAAAAGCCTCTGATGCTGGGAGGGATTGAGGGCAGGAGGAGAAGGGGACGACAGAGGATGAGATGGCTGGATGGTATCACCGACTCAATGGACGTGAGTTTGAGTGAACTCTGGGAGATGGTGATGGACAGAGAGGCCTGGTGTGCTACAATTCATGGGGTCACAAACAGTCGGACATGACTGAGCGACTGAACTGAACTGAACTCATGTATATGGGGCTTCCTTGGCTCAGATGGTAAAGATTCTACTGCAATGAGGGGGACCCAGGTTCGATCCTTGTGGATCAGGAAGATCCACTAGAGAAGGGAATGGCTACCAACTTCAGTATCCTTGCCCAGAGAATTCTATGGACAGAGGAGCCTGGCAAGATAGGGTCCATAGGGTCACAAAAAGTCAGACAGGACTGAGTGACTAACAGGCTCATGTATAATACGTTGCTCAGTATTGAATGATAAGTGTAATTGCATAGTGTCAATAGTACTTACTGAGTATTTAAGTAAATTTTGTGATATGGGCTTACTATAAGAGTGGGAAAAAGAGAATGAGGGAAAAGGTGTTTGTTGTTAGAGACACAAATCTTACACACCATTATAGAAAATAAGATGTACTTTAAAAAAATTATGTATCTCAATATAGAAGTTTAGATATACATTTTATATATACGCAGGTAAATATAAGTAGACATTGCCTTAGGAAAGAAAAGCCAAGCAATGGGATTAGGGAGTACCAGGAAACAGTGGGAAAAAGACAACTTCATTACCAGGCTTTTTGGTTCCATTTGATTTTTTTAAAAAAACTGTATGTACTACTCTTTTTGTGTGTGTGATGGTTTGATATTTGCATAAATTGTGAAATGATGACTACTATTTTATTTTTTAAATAAATTTATTCATTTTAATTAGAGGCTAATTACTTTACAATATTGTAGTGGTTTTGCCATATATTGACATGAATCAGCCACAGGTATACATGTGTTCCCCATCCTGAAGCCCCTTCCCACCTCCCTCCCCACCCCATCCCTCTGGGTCATCCCAGTGCACAAGCCCCTAGCACCCTGTCCCATGCATCGAACCTGGACTGGCATTTATAAAATAAAATTCGTTAGAAAGATCATAGTGAACTAATTAAAATGTAAACATGGGGGGAAGTGTGGGAAAACGTTTCCTGCTTATGTGACAGTCAACAAGATGATATTCATTATTCAAGTAATTCACTCATTACTGGTGAAAAAATATAATGTGTTGTCATGGCTGAGAGTGATTTGGAGACAGACTCCATTTTTTAAGCTTCGTTCCTTTGATACTAACTCTTATTCCTGGGCTAGACACATAATTTCCTCGTCTCTAAAACATAATACCTATACCACATGGTTCCTAGAAAAATAAATATGAGAAAGCTTGTAAAGTATTTTGACAGTACCTGGTAAATAGTAAGTCAATAAATCTTAGCTATATAAATTACTAGGGAATATTTACTAAGCAGCTCTTAGTAAATTTACTATGTACACAGCCTAAGTCTTAAGTCTGGGTACATAACTTAATGAATGAAACAAGAATAATTTCTGTATGTAGAAATGGCAATCTAGTTGGCAGTCTAGATAAAAGATAATACAACTACAAATTTAAAAAGACGACTCTTTGCGACCCCATGGACTGTAGCCTATCAGGCTCCTCTGTCCATGGGATTTTCCAGGCAAGAGTGCTGGAGTGGATTGCCATTTCCTTCTCCAGGGGATCTTCCCGACCCAGGAATCGAACCTGGGTCTCCTGCATTGCAGGCAGATGCTTTACTGTCTGAGCCACCAGGGAAGCCCCTTTTAAAAAGACTAAAAATATTTTAAAATCAGAATCCTCATAAGTGATCAGTACTCTGAAAGAAACAGAACAGTAGACAGCACTGGGGTGTGTGTGTGTGTGTGTGTGTGTGTGTGTGTGTTGTAGGGTAGACACTGTATTTTTAAAGGTTATCATTAGTTGTGTCATGAGGAGATGGTATTTAAGTCACAGCCTATATTAATCTGCTGAAGATGCCATAACAAAGTACCACAGTGAATGTCTTAAAGGACACATTTCTTTCTCACAGTCCTCAAGTCTAGAATTCTAAGATCAAGGTCCTCGCCTTTTCGATTTCTGGGGAGGGCTTTATTCCTGGCTTGCAGATAGTCACCTTCTTGCTGTATTCTTACATGACCTTTGCTGCTTGCTCACCAGAAGAGGTGGTGTGGGGGGGCAAACTGAACCTCTCAGGTGTCTCTTCTTAGAAGAGTACTAATCCTACTGGATCAGAGATCCACTTTTGGGACCTAATTTAATTTTGATTACTTCTGTGAAGGATCTATCTCTGAATACAGTCGCATTGGTGGTTAGAGCATGAACATATACATTTGGGGAGAACACAAACATTAAATTCACATTTCACCCCGGCCCTCCAAATTTATGTCATTCTTGCCATCGCAACAGCTACAAAACACTTTAACTCACTCTAGCATCAACTCAAAAATGTAAGGTCTAACGTCTGTTCTAAATACCATCTAATTCAGTATTACTGAAACTCAAGATACAATTCATCCTGAGGCAAAATTCCTCTCTAGCTGTAAACCTCTAAAATCAAACAAGGTATGTGCTTCCAAAATACATGTTGATAGGATACACATTCCCAGCCCAAAAGGGAGGCACAGGAAAGAAGGAAGAAGTGATAAGTCCCACACAAGTCCAAAATCTAGCAAGGCAGATGATATTAGATCTTGAGGCTTAAGAATAATCTTCTTCAGCTGTATATCTATCTTCTGAACCCACTATGACGGTTAACTGCACACATGCTTCTGCCAGATAGAGAGCCCCACCCCTAAGGCACTAGGTAACAGTTACCCTTAGGATTCCAAGTGACCTAAGCAAGGTTCCATTTAGTGGCAGCCTAGCTTATTGATTGGAGAAGGCAGTGGCACCCCACTCCAGTACTCTTGCCTGGAAAATCCCATGGACGGAGGAGCCTGGTAAGCTGCAGACCATGGGGTCGCGAAGAGTCGGACACGACTGAGCGACTTCACTTTCACTTTTCCCTTTTATGCATTGGAGAAGGAAATGGCAACCCACTCCAGTGTTCTTGCCTAGAGAATCCCAGGGACGGGGGAGCCTGGTGGGCTGCCGTCTATGGGGTCGCACAGAGTCGGACACGACTGACGCGACTTAGCAGCAGCAGCAGCAGCTTATTGAAACTTAACGATGGCTCCACCCTTTGAAAATGGAGTCAAAGCAGCCTCTGGACCTGTGGTGAGAGTGGCACCCCTGATGATTGGAGAATCACCTTTAAGGTCATTCTTCCCTTTTCTTGAAAGATAAGGCATACTCATGGCCAAGTAACTCTATGGCCCCATCCTGTAGAATATACCACATTAATTTTAACCACATCATGAAGCATGCATGATCTCTTTTCCCCATTCAGGGGTCAAACACATTCCTACCACAGTGGAAGCATGGGGTCTTAACTATTTGACTGCCAGGGAACCCATCCTATAGAATATAAAGTCCTACAGCCTTCCCTCAATTGTCCTGTCTTTGTCCCTTTCAGTTAAAACTGGCATTGTTTCTGCTCATATAATCCCACGATGTATCTATGGCAGTCCAGCCACATACTCAGTGGTCTCTTCACACCAGATTTTCTCATATTCTACAAAACAGACACTGAGAATTTTTCAAACCTTTATGTTTTTGTTCCTTTTTCTTTAATAATTCCTCTTCAATTCTCTCTTTCCTCTTGCATTTTGCTACAAGCAATCAGAAGGACCCACATCACACCTTCAATATTTTTCTTAGAAATTTCCTCAGCTCAATATCCAATTTCATCTTTTGCAGTTATTTCCACAAAACACTAGAAAAAAATTAATCATATTCTTTGCCACTTTACAAGTATTGTCTGTCTTCCAGTTTCTAATAACCTATTCCTCATTTTTGTCTGATACCTTGCAGATTGACTTTTAATGGCCATATTTCCACTAACATTCTGTTAATGATAATTTATATAATCTCTTAATGATGCTGGCTTTCTCTCCAGCTCTCCTCTTTTCTAAAGGATATCTCACCAGAATCACCTTGAATATCCATATTTCCATGAACAGTTCCTTCTCAGCCATGTAGAGTTTTTCTAGCATGCACCTCAAAACTCCTCTAACCCTCTACTCATTAGCTAGTTCCAAAGATGACTGAACGTTTGTAGTTATTTGTTGTAAAGGAGCATCCTCATTTCATGGTACCAAAATGTATATTCGTTTAGTCTAGCTGCCATAACAAAATAGTACAAGTAAAACAAAAGAAATTTATTTCTAACAGTTCTGGAAGCTTAAAGTCTAAGATCGAGGTTCTGACCCAATATCCAGTAAGATCTGTCCTCCTGGCCTGCAGATGGCCATCTTCTTTCTGTGTCCTCGTATGGCCTTTCCTTTGTGCTTGAAGAGAGAGAGAGAGTGAGAAGCATTCTAATGTCTCCCTTTATCATGTCTCTAATCGTGTGAGATCAGGACCCTACTCTTATGATCTCATTTAACCCTAATGACTTCCCTAAAGGTTCTTTCTCCAAATACAGTCACATTGGGGTATAAGGTTCAGTGTGTATATTTTGAGGTGACACATACATTTAGTTCATTGGATAAGAATGCAAATTCAATAAGAAGGGACAGGGTAAGAAAAATTCCACATATGCATTGGCATATTTCAATAACTGAAACAAGCCTGATGTGGGAAGCAGACTTGGTAAACTTGGGCAGGTATGAGACAGGGAAAGATTTGAATAGAATGATGTGATGAGGACCTTCATGTCATGAATTTTAGTTTAGTTTTTTTTTTTTTTTTTTGGCTCTACCACATAGCTTGAGGGATCTCACTTTCCTGTCCAGGGACTGAACCCAGACCCCGGTTCTGGGAATCCATGGCAGTGAAAGTGCCAAATCCTAACCACTAGACCACTGGGGAACTCCATGGATTTTACTTTAAATGTGAAGGGTAAAAAAATTAAGCCAGGGTGGCACTACAATGCCATATGCATTTTAGAAACATCACTATGACAGTTGCCTTGAAAACAGATTGGTTATGGATAATCCTTCCATACAAAGGTCTGATCACATATGGAAATCCAGCAAATAAAACACAGGCAAAAATATGAACAAAGCACTTACAGAATTAATACGCATTATAATATATGTATACTTAACTCTATTAATAAAGGATGTGCTAATACAAACATCAATATAATATATTTTCATCTCTTGAAATGTGTATTAAAGGGGCCCAACCAAGATAAAAATCAAGCAATATGTTGAAGGAAGTCAACATGAAATTATATAAACACAGAGCAACCAAAAATAATGAGTACCTCCATGAGATGAATATGGAGGCTGCCCTCCTGTTTCCCTCTCCCAGGCAGTGCCAGCCCTCAGCGGTCATATGGGAGCATCAAGAGTGATTTTTACTGTCACAGTACCTGGTGGTATTCTACAGGCAGTTATTTGGGCAGAGGTGCTGGTGGGGAGAAAAACTAAATTTTCTGAAATGGTCTGGTGAATTTCATGCAAAGAAAAGCAGCCACACTTAAATGCCCACAGAGCCCTAATTAAGGGTGTTAGACAACAATGAAAGGAGCACATAGCAATCACTCATTTCTTTCATCCCTCATGCTTAAGAGACAGGTTTTCTAGAGCAGAAAAAAAAAAAAAAAAAACAGAAGTAACCCCATTCCAGAAATAGGAAGAAAATATATGTATGAAGAGGGAAAATGCTTGACCAAATGGACTATGAAGAATTATTAGGATGTTAATGACAGGGATCTGCCCAAGGCAGGCATAAGACTTAGACGAATGGAAAATACTAACTCTTATAAAATTGATCTCCATTTTGTGGTAGAAGTTTGTTAATTTGACATTTGACAGTTCAGTTCATATTTGACATGTTATCCTCAGTTAAGCAACATAGCGAAACTTAAAGTAACCTTTAAAATAGTTAATATACTATAATTTCAGTTCAGGGAAACTATCCTAAGGAAATTATCAGAAACTCCAAGAATCCTCCATAAATTAGTACACTGTTACTTATATTAAGATAAAAGTGGAATGATTATCCACATATAGTTATCTACATTGTTTTTCAAAATATCATATGGACATGCACATGTTCCCATAATAAAATGACAAGAGAAAGTATATCACATATTTACATAGTTTATAAAACATTGTATGTATATATTAAAAAGAAACCTGATAAATATTAACAATGATTATCTCTGATAGGGAATATCACTAGATAATTTTTTAAAACCTCTTTATATTTTTGAAACTTCTATCACAGTCATTTGTTTTCCTTCTTAATGGTTATTTATAAAATAAAATGGTACTTTTCTCAGGAAAATGATTCAAACAGCATTGAGATATAGGAATAATGTATTTTATTTTAAAAGAGGCATTTCTGGGGATATTACATAATTGAAAGTTTGCATTAATTCAAGCCTAAAATAGCTCCAGAATATCTTTTTCCTATAGCAAAGGCAATGGAAAAATGCAGTCTTAGAATATAGACATTTCTAATCACAGCACATACATCTCCTAGATGTGCTTTTCCCCCAATTATGTTTTTTTTAATTTTATCTGAAATAAAGCTATCTAAATTAAAAGCTTGACCTTCTTCATAGAAGTTTAACATACCTAATTGAATTCCAAGGTTTGTGTCACCTGACAGCACTTTTCTAAACTAGCGCTGATTCCACTATTTAATTAATTCTTAGGTGATATTGCTGTAAGATAAAAATATTTTCAGGTAGTAAAAACATTGAATGTCAGAATAACAACACAGGTGTTATAAAAAAAATTCCTGGGCATCGAGTGCACATTAAAATAGTCTAGTTTAAAAGATATACTGGGGGGAAAAAAAAGGAGGGAAGTGTATATTCCTCTTTACCAGGTAAGGTGATGCTAGCCTGTGGCAATCATAAAAACATAAAATACAGTGAAGCTGGCCTGTTAGCTTTACATTCAAAAGTCTTGATAATAAAAAAGTCAACATTTTATATACTATTGTTTCATAAAATGCAATTATGCTACATATATAATACCATACAACACCCCCCTCCACCCAACCCCAGCACAAACACATTTGATTACCTTCTGTTCTCAATCACATACTTCTCCCTAGAGTTAACCACTTAACAGCTTGTGTGGTTGCTTCCAGTCATTGATTTTATGATTTTATATGTGCCTAGCATATTATATTACCTATGAATAAGAAAAAATACATTAAAATGTATACAAATCATTTTTCCTTAACTTATGTGCTAAAAAAATCAATTTGTTTGTAACACTCAGAAAAAAATATAATTCCTATGTACTGTATGATTGATTGGCTCATAGTTGGGTCCTATAATTGAAAATTTAAGACTTTAGTCACAAAAAGATTCTTCTTAGAATCTGCCCTCCAGATCTACATAATTATTTCTATTTGTTTTACCTAAATATGGATAGAAATGTGTTAAGATTATGCAATTACACAAATTCCTGTTCCTGTAATATTTCTCCTAAAAGTAATAAAGATGAGGAAAGTGAAAAAAGGCAGCTTTTCCTCTTGAGTTAATTACAGTGTAAAAAAATGTTAGCATAATATTTTTCTTGAAAAATAAGAGCCAGCTATCTATTGAGCTATAGTAATGGCTCCTTAGGAGCAATTAAAGGAAATTTATGGAAGATACTTATATTGGATTAGAACTAAATTATTATTGTTGGGAGACAAAGGTAAATTTTTTTCTTTTTAAATAAGAAATAAATAGAACAAAAAATATCAATTAAAAATATTAGCTAAGTATTTATGCTGCTGCTGTGGGGAAGGCTTAGTTACAAATTTCTCCCCAAAGAAGCAATTTTAAAACTTCTAGTTCCACTACCTTAAAATGCTGCCTCTTCTCTCTCTCTCCTCTTATATGGGCTAGGTACTTTTTGGCTATTTTTTTTTCTATGTTCAGTGGGATTCCTATTAGCAAACTATCAGGCAATTGCTATTTCAACAATTAATAATATCCTGTGTAGCCTTGTAATTTTCCACAGTCATCATGATTAAAATGCAATGATTCTATCAACAAAGATGTGTTATGGGCAGAACACAAAATAATTGAAAGCATCCAAAGCGTTTCTAATGGTCAAAGAAAATAAGTTTAGCTATGGAGATTTTTTTTACTATTAGAGATTAACATTGACAGCAAATTCTTATACTCATTTTCCCAATTTTATATGATTTATATTTGGCTTTTCTGGTAATGGTTAAATAATTCAAATTGCATTCACTTTTTAAAAACTAGAAAAAATTTTAAAGAAACAGATATTTTAAGACATAGAAAATTTTGTACTTATAATTAAGTACAAAGTATTAACTATAATTGAGTATAATTAAGATTGATCTGGGTTGCTGTCCTCATGTTTTTCAGTGTCAGCCCACAGTGGCTCACTACTTAAATAGGAATGGTGTGCGTGTGTATGTTTACGGTTTTTGTATTTCTAGAAGAAAAAGGTGCTTAACAGATAGAGCAATATTGAACTTTACCCAGAGTTACATTCATCTTATACACAAGTCTATGCAGCAAGCAAGCCAACTTGACAGTTTAATTCCACATTAGGATAATGCTTGGAAGGGTAATCCTATTCGCACTGCAGGATAAGGATGCCTGCGTTGTGGCTTTGGCCTATAAAATTGTTAGCTATAAATTCTGAGCTGGCATTATGAGCTTCTTAACTTTTAAACCAGCCTTTTCTTAGCATCCTATTGCCAAGTGTAAGTTATTTGCCCCATAAATCCATCTAACCCATTATACTATTCTTTTTAAACTCATTTGGCAAATATACCCAAAGCAATAAAATCTGCTTTTCATATGCATTATCTTATTGTAGACATAATAATCATGTGTATGTAAAAGACACTGAATGAATTATAAATGGAACAATTTTGTTTATGAAAGTAGGTTTAAAGAGAAACAGAAGAGTTTTATTTTTGCTGTATTTAAGGATTAAAAAAAAATCAACTGCTGATTTGAGTCAAGACAAATGTTAGCAGTATTTTATAAAGAAAATCAAAGAAATGCAAATACCTCTTTGTTTGCTTAGTTTTTAGAAACAAGCTCTCAAATCCGATTGTTCAACTGTGTACCTAGCCTTTGAGTTTATATAACAGAAATAATTGATGCTCACACTTCACCACTGTGGAATGGCCAGACAAGAAAGGGAGAGGTGTGCTCAGGGATACCCAAGAGGAGTCTGCCCTGCCTTCACCATTTACGTACTAGTTGGCTATGTGAAGTTTCAAGCTTACAAATGTGAACATAAGGATTTTTAAAGGCCAAACATTTTACTCTTAGCTCTTTACGTTTCCAGATGGAGAAAAATCTGCTTTTGACCTTAGGTCTTGGGTGGAATCTAATCTTAAAGTCTTTATATTCTGCCCTCTCTTTCAGCTTAGTGTGACTGGCTGTCTCTGAGAAAAAGGTTTGAAGCCTTGGAATACCGACCCACTTCCAATTGTGACTATCTCATGACATTACTTCTTTTTTTTTTTTTTTTCATTTCTCAGAGTCTGTTATTCTATTCTTTTTATTGGAGTTCCATTATCTAATGACATCTTTCTTCTAAACTGGATGCGTGCATACTAAGTCACTTCAATCCTGTCTGACTCTTTGCAATGCTATGGACTGTTGCTCACCAGACTCCTCTGTCCATGGGGTTCTCCAGGCAAGAATACTGGAGTGGGTTGCCATTCCCTTCTCCAGGGGATCTTCACGACCCAAGGATCAAGCCCATGTCTCTTACATCTCCTGCATTGGCAGGCAGGTTCTTTACCTCTAGTGTCAGGTGGGAAGCCCCTTCTTCTACATTACCATTTTCAATTAATTATAATTTAGATTAGTTTGACAAAAAAACATCCTTTTAATATATTTGGTCACATGCATAATGTACATCTTGACTTATTAAATTTTTTAAATGAGACTATTTTTTAGAGCAGTTTTAGGTTAATAGCAAAAATGAGAGTAGAATTATCATATATCCCTTCTCCTCCCTAAATACACTGGCCATATTAATTTTTATTCTTTTTTTATTGTACTTTTCAATTTAAACATCACTGGATATTGTTTTCATATTTATATCTACAGAAACAAGAATGTTTATAGTGGTTATAGCTATGTGAAAAAGTGTTAGTTTCTGTCATTTGTTACTCTTTGCAACACCATGGACTATAGCCTACCAGGCTCCTCTGTCCATGAAATTCTCTAGGCAAGAATACTGTAGTGGTCATTCCCTTCTCCAGAGGATCTTCCCAACCCAGGGACTGAACCTGTGTCTTCTGCATTGGCAGGCAGATTGTTTACCATCTGGGCCTCCAGAAGCCTTGTTATAGCTATAAGGATCATATATTCCATTTATAGCAATACATATACACAATGGAGTATTACTCAGCCATTAAAAAGAATACATTTGAATCTGTTCTAATGAGGTGGATGAAACTGGAGCCTATTATACAGAGTGAAGTAAGCCAGAAAGAAAAACACCAATACAGTATACTAATGCATATATATGGAATTTAGAAAGATAGTAACAATAACCCTGTATACGAGACAGCAAAAGAGACACTGATGTATAGAACAGTCTTTTGGACTCTGTGGGAGGGGGAGAGGGTGGGATGATTTGGGAGAATGGCATTGAAATATGTATAATATCATATATGAAATGAGTCACAAGTCCAGGTTCGATGCACAGTACTAGATGCTTGGGGCTGGTGCACTGGGACGACCCAGAGGGATGGTACGGGGAGGGAGGAGGGTTCAGGATGGGGAACACGTGTATACCGGTGGCAGATCCATGTTGATATATGGCAAAACCAATACAATATTGTAAAGTTAAAAAAATAAAATAAAATATAAAATAAAAAAAAATATATCACAAGTGTCAACTTCAATAGAAGAGAAAGCCTAGAGCTTTCAAATAACAAAGATTTTTGCACTCTCTAAAGACTCTGTGGGGCTTCCCTGGTAGCTCAGCTGGTAAAGAATCTGCCTGCAATGCAGGAGACCCTGGTTAGATTCCTGGGTTGGTAAGATCCCCTGGAGGAGGGATCCCACTCCAGTGGCAACCCACTCCAGTATTCTTGCCTGGAGAATCCCCATGAATAGAGGAGTCCATGAGGTTGCAAAGAGTCAGACACGACTAAGTGACTAAACACAGCATAGCACAAGACAGAGTAGGACAGTTTTGTGATCTATTGGATGTTTGCCATGGCAGAGGGTAGAGTGACAGCGTGCCTGGCGTATTTTTGCCAACCTTGACCTACTACTTCAGTATGGGAAACCAGACTTCTCTGCACAAGCTTTGTGAATCATTTTATTGAAAGCAGAGCTTCCTGTATCAATACTGCAAACTTGTAATCATATGTTTTAGATCTAAAAGACTGCCTTTTCTCCACTACTTGGCATAACATTAAATGGCTATGCATCACCATCTTATTAAGTACAGTTTTTATTTTAATAAATACAGTTCTTATTTTATCATTCTATATGTGAACTTATGATCCACACAAAGGCTTTAGCATTATCAATGAAATAAAGGTAAATGTTTTTCTGGAATCCCCTTGCTTTCTCTATGATCCAGTGAATGTTGACAGCTTGATCTCAGGTGGAACATAACAAACTGTGGAAAGCTCTTAAAGAGATGGGAATATCAGACCATCTTACGTATCTCCTGAGAAACATGTATATGGGTCAAGAAGTAACAGAACCCTGTATGGAACAAGTGATTGGTTCAAGATTGAGAAAGGAGTATGACAGGGCTGTCTGCTGTCATCCTGTTTATTTAACCTATATGCTGAGCACGTCATGAAAAATAGAGGGCTGGATGAGTTACAAGCTGGAATCAAGATAAGTGGAAGAAACATCAACAATGTCAGATTGCAGATCAGATCAGATCAGATCAATCGCTCAGTCGTGTCCGACTCTTTGCAGATAATACGACTCTAATGGCAGAAGGCAAAGAGGAACTAAAGAGCCTCTCGATGAGGGTGAAGGAAGAGAGTGAAAAAGCTGCTTAAAACTAAATATTAAAAAAAACTAAGATCATGGCATCTGGCCCCATTACTTCCTGGCAAATAGAAGGGGAAAATGTGGAAGTAGTGACAGATTTCCTCTTCTTGGGCTGTAAAATCACTGCAGATGGTAACTGCAGCCATGAAATCAGAAGACAATTGCTTCTCAGCAGGAAAGCTAAGAGAAACCTAGACAGTGTGTTGAAAAGCAGAGACATTACTCTGCCAACAAACATCCGTATAGTCAAGGCTATGGTCCTCCCGGTGGTCATGTAGGGTTGTGAGAGGTGAACCGTAAAGAAGGCAAAGTGCCAAAGAATTGATGCCTTCGAACTGTGATGCTGGAGAAGACTCCTGAGGGTCCGCTGGACAGCAAGGAGATTAAACCAGTCAATCTTAAGGGAAATCCACCCTGAATACTCATTGGAAGGACTTATGCTAAAGCTGAAACTCCAGTATTTTGGTCACCTGATGCAAACAGTCGACTTATTGGAAAAGTTCCTAATGCTGGGAATGATTGAGGGCAAAAGGAGAAGAGGGCATCAGAGGATGAGATGGTTGGATGGCATAACTGATGCAATGACATGAACTTGGGCAATCTTTGAGAGATGGTGAGGGACAGGGAGGCCTGGCATGCTGCAGTCCATGGAGTTGCAAAAAGTTGGACACGATTAAGCGACTGAATAACAACAGTGTGAATTTATGTGATATAAAAGTCACTGTCTCCATCCTGTATGATCTTTAACAAGGGACAAATTTTGAAATATAATTACATCAATGGTATTTAAAATTTATTTTAACTTAAAATTGCTAGGCAACTTGCACTCATTAATTCAATTAATCTTCACATTATCTAAGAGAAATTATTTTTATCCAAGATTACTAATGAAGTCCAGAGAAATCAGTTTGCTTGCACTTAAGCCACCTGACTAGTAAGTGATAAAGACAGAATTAAAATCCAGGATACGTGACTCCAAAGCTCATATTTTTAACCATTTCATATGCAGAGGTGGTAAGAAAGAGGTAAGAGGCATCATTCAGTTTTGAATCTTCTTATCTTCTAGAAGAAGGCAGTCTTTAATTAGACTGCTCTTTGTTACTTCAGAATGTCTCCCATGTATGTTTTATTGATTGCTTTTGTTCAATGCAGAGCTCATGACAGCTGAGATTCCTAGAACAAATCTCATTGGGACCCAGATATTTTTCTTCTTCCAGATATTTTTAGGGTGTGCACATTAATCAAATGCATTATTTGTTTGAAATAATTTTGAGCACAACAGGCTGTGTAAAAACTAGTTTATACTAACACATATATATGGAATTTAGAAAGATGGTAACAATAACCCTGTATACGAGACAGCAAAAGAGACACTGATGTATAGAACAGTCTTTTGGACTCTGTGGGAGAGGGAGAGGGTGGGATGATTTGGGAGAATGGCACTTAAACATGTATAATATCAAATATGAAATGAGTCGCCAGTCCAGATTCGATGCACGATACTGGATGCTTGGGGCTGGTGCACTGGGATGACCCAGAGGGATGGTATGGGGAGGGAGGAACGAGGAGGGTTCAGGATGGGGAACACGTGTATACCTGTGGCAGATTCATGTTGATACTTGGCAAAACCAATACAATATTATAAAGTTAAATAATAAAATAAAATTTTTTAAAAAAGAAATTAAACCATAAAAAAATAAATATCAAACAAAAATAAAATTATCAAAGCTGCATAGGTTTGAAATCACCTCCATTTTCAGTTTTTAAAATGTATACAAATATCTTCAATTAAGTGGTATGCAGATTTTAATTATGGATAGATAAATTGTGATGGAACAAATTAAAAACTTTCAATATTTCAAAAAAAAAAGTAAAACAAGAAACTGCTACACACCTATTAAAAAAAAAAGTTAAATAAGTTATCCTGTCTTAAACTATTTACTGCCATTGTTTCAGAATTACTTATAGGCAAGGTAAAAGAAGAATCTCCCTAGTATGAAAGTATATCAACTTTTTCTCTTGTTTTGTCAAAAAGATGTTCTGTACTAAGATTATCATCAGATTTTTACAACTGAGTTTGTTTTCTTTGTTGAGCTAGGTCTATGAACAGAAAAACAAAAAATAAAAATAACAATAACACTGCTTGCTAGTAAGCAAGACTTAAGTAGAATACTAGAAGTCTACAAGAATTTCATTAATTTTAATTAATTTAATTAATTAATTTTCATTAAACAAGTTATTTTAGACATTGCCTACATATTAGAATTTCCCTGGAAACTGTAGAAAACACAAAGGCACAGATTTTACCACCAAAAATTCTTATTTAATTGTTCTGTGATAGAGTTTGAACATTGAACATTACTTTATTATTTAACTGTTGCATACTTTTTTAGTCTACTTTATTTTTATATAAATGAAGTATATGAAGTATATTTTATATGATGAAGTGCACTCATTTAAAAATTTTAGTTCTTACGTTTAAAAATGTTAGTATCTGAAAAAAAAAAAAGTTAGTATCTGTATAACCACAGCACATCAGGATATACAGAATTTTTATTTTGCATTACTCCCTGAATTCCCTTGTGCCATTTTGCACTAAACCTACCCATCCATCCCTGACTCCAGGCCATCATAGACTGGCTTTCAGTCACCACAGATTAGTCTTATCTGCCCTAAAATTTTACACAAATAGAACAATTCAATATGTATTATTTTTTGTATCTGGCATTTTTGTTGTTGTTTAGCAAAATACTTTTGAGCTTTATCCATGTTTTTGTATATATCCATATTCCTTCTTACTACACAGTATTATGTTGTGAGTTTATGCCATATGTATATATAGATATACTGAGGGCCAAATGTATATATGTATGGGGATTGGTTCTAGGACCCCTGCAGATATCAAAATCCATGGTACTCAAATTCCTAATGTAAAATAGTATGTAATTTGCATAAAATCTACACATATCCTTTGTAAACTCAATGTGACTGCTTTGTAAATACAACGTAAATAGTTGCCATTGTGAAACAAATTCCAGTTTTGCTTTTTGGAACTTCTGAATTTTTAAAAGAATATTTTGAGCCATACTTGGTTGAATTCACAGATGTGCACCTTGTGGAATATGAAGAACCAACTCTACAGACGTATAAATATTTTATATATATATATATATATATATTATGCCTTGTGTTTTCTGAGTTCTTTTTAAAAATTTTGCCTACCCTGTCTATCCTATGCTGGGGCAAATATTTTCTTATATTTGTTTCTAGAACTTTTACAGCTTTAAGTGTATGAGCCCATTTGAGATAATAACTTTGCAGAAAAAGCAAGTGGTTAAGATACATTTCTTTCATATCCATTCCACCACTATTTAGTCAATTGATTATTTTTTGCCCATGGCAGCACTGTGAAAAATCAATTAACATGATTTGGGAAAGGTTTTTTTTTAGTGAATTTAACAGATATTGGGTGTATATTAGTGAAGGTGAATAGTAAATTTCTCTACTCTTTGAATTGTTCCATTTGATCTTTAAGTCTATCGTTAAGTGAATACCATACCTCTTGATACCTTGAGAATGTGTCTTAAAGTGTATTAGCATAATTCTTCTAATTCTTCCAATTTTTGTTCTATGTCAGTTTTAGTTTTTTTTTATGACTTTTGTAGTTCCTACAAAGTTTAGAGTCAGTTTGTCAGCTTCTACTAAAATAAAATTAAAAAAAAAAAAAGAGAGAGAGAAAGGTTTGGGGGAGTTTTTTTTTTGTTCTTGTTTTTGTTTTTGTTTTTACTGAGATTATGATGACTATATAGACTCATTTGGAGAAAACTAAACCTTTATGGTATCATTTATTTCAATCCATGAAATTGGTTTGTCTCTCCAAATTTTAAATAGTCTTAAATTATTTCCATAAACATTTTGTAATTACTAGTAAATTGTTTTATCATATATGGCATTGAATTAATTTGAAGTTATTTTATGACATTCATTTGTAAAACACCACACAATCCCCAACCCAGTGGCACATTGCTCTTGGGTATTAATTTGGCTCTGAGAGAAGCAAGGATTAGCTAAAGAAATAGAATTCTCGAGTTTCAAAGAGTTGAGAGTATCACGTTCTGGCACATCTGCTGATTTTACGTCTAACGACTGTGGTTTTAGAAACTCTAGATATCTACAAAAGTGGCAAAATATTACTAAACAACCTAAAGTTACAAAGTATATTATGGGGGAAATTCCAACTGGACAGGATCATTCAAGCGAACAAGGATTTCCAAATCAAACAGAATGGGATTCGTTTTAATTGGCATGCAGAAACCTACAAAAAAAACTTGAAAATTCCTAGTTTTATTGGAAGTTTCATTACAAAAGACTAAAGAAAAAATAAAGACAATTCTTCATTTAGTCTACTAATTCTCTATATGAATTGCTTTTCCACTCTGAAGAGACTGCAAGATTATAAACAAAAGCCAAAGATTGCCACACCAACTCCAACACCCCCGTATCTACCCTTGAAAGTAGGCTCTTAAAAAAAAAAAAAAAAAAGAAAGAAAGTAGGCTCTTCCAGGATTGATGGAACTCTGAAGGATTCTCTGGCAAAATGCTACCAGTTATTCCCTCAAATAGGCAGAGAGAAACTAAAATTAAAATTAATGGGAAACTTTGCCATATTCTAGTACTCTCTTCTGCAAACTTATTTACTCTGGAGTCTGCAGATGGGATCCAGAGAAAATTGGCAAAAGGCAGCAAAGGATGAGAATTCTTACCAGCGTCAGCTGTTCTGGATCTCTGTAGTGTCTAGTTGAGACAGAAAGATAAAAATTTTGCATTGCCCCTTATTGATTATCAATCCTTTTATCTCCTAGGGACAGTTACTGCCTTCATGTTTGTCTCATTTTGTGTCCTAAGAACTTGGCTTGGCTTTTTCCTGCCTGGGTCACACAAGTTTTTGGTTCTTTCATATGCAGGCAGCTCAGCTGTCAGGCTGGGGGCCTCAAAATATGGTTGGACAGAAATGTAGGTTGCACCCCACTTGGGGCTAGATATTGCCAAGCAGAATTGGGTGTGCAAAATTCATAGCTGGAGTCCTACTGACTACTGTCAACTCTCAGGGAATAATTTTTCTTTTGTTGGGCTGTCTTTGAGAATGACTCTGAATCTTGGGAAGATAGTATCTTTTGCACCCTCTTTGGGGATACCTCTTGGCTTTCCAGGTGGTGCAGTGGTAAAGAATCTGCCTGCCAATACAGGAGATGCCTGAGATGCAGGTTCAACCCCTGGGTCAAGAAGATCCCCTGGAGCAGGAAATGACAACTTGCTCCATATTCTTGCCTGGAAAATTCCACAGACAGAGGAGCCTGGTGGGATTATAGTCCATGGGGTCATAAAGAGTCGGACACGACTACGCATGCATGCACTTGGGTCCATGAGGTCATTCAATACTTGCGGGAATATTTATGGTTGTCTCAGCTGATTCTCACAAGGTATTTGGAAGGATATACTTTTCTAAGTAATTCTGTGATCAGAAGTTGGCAAAATTGAAAACTGACATTCAGATCCTGATAGGAACTTTTTTTAAAGGTCTTCTTTCTTAAGCTAAATGCAACTCTTTAAACAAAGAGAAAGGAAAACATTTAAAAGAAAAATAGCTCTGAATCTAGAATATAGGAATCTTTTGATTTGTAAGTTGAAAATCTTCTCCCTGATATAAAGATGCAAACTGATAGTAATGTTCTTCAATGGGTGGATCAGTCCCTGATCTCATTCCCCTAGCATCTTAACTCCTTGAGAAATTAAAAGCAACTGTTCTACAGATTGAAGACATCTTGTACAACTTCTCTTAAAAGTCTTCTCCACAAATATTATTTAAAAGTTTAAAATATCTGAGCAGATAACCTTAACTTATTCCATCTATCAGCAATATCATTTGGATTCAGCTGTTCTTTTTCAAACTAGTGAGTTTTGCATTATCATACCCAATTCATGGCTAAACATTTAAAACAAAAGTTTTAAGATCTCCGTGTTTGTCTGTATATTTATGTATGTCTTAGCATACATATTGTAAATGTATGATTTTTTCTACCTTTGGATCGGTTCAGTTCAGTTCAGTTCAGTAGCTCAGTCGTGTCCGACTCTTTGTGACCCCATGAATTGCAGCACGCCAGACCTCCCTGCCCAGCACCAACTCCCGGAGTTCACTCAGACTCACGTCCATTGAGTCGGTGATGCCATCCTGCCATCTCATTCTCTGTCGTCCCCTTTTCCTCCTGCCCCCAATCCCTCCCAGCATCAGAGTCTTTTCCAGTGAGTCAACTCTTTGCATGAGATGAGTGCAATTGTGCGGTAGTTTGAGCATTCTTTGGCATTTCCTTTCTTTGGGATTGGAATGAAAACTGACCTTTTCCAGTCCTGTGGCCACTGCTGAGTTTTCCAAATTTGCTGGCATATTGAGTGCAGCATTTTCACAGCATCATCTTCCAGGATTTGAAATAGCTCAACTGGAATTCCATCACCTCCACTAGCTTTGTTCGTAGTGATGCTTTCTAAGGCCCACTTGACTTCACATTCCAGGATGTCTGGCTCTAGGTGAGTGATCACATCATCATGATTATCTGGGTCATAAAGATCTTTTTTGTATAGTTCTTCTGTGTATTCTTGCCATCTCTTCTTAATATCTTCTGCTTCAGTTAGATCCATAACATTTCTGTCCTTTATTGAGCCCATCTTCCGTAAGTCTATGTAAAGAACTCTGTTCAAGTTCACAAGATAATCTTAAGTAAACAAAAGTTGAAGTTTGTTGGTTTCATTAAAATATAGGCATGTCTTTAGAGTTTTCAGCATTGAATATAATACTTTTATGTTACTTATATTAACCAAAAGAAACTGGAGGAGGGCACGGCAACCCACTCCAGTGTTCTTGCCTGGAGAATCCCAACAGAGGAGCCTGGCAGGCTATGGTCCATTGGGTTGCACATGACTGAAGCAACTTAGCACAACCACAAGTCAAGTAAGCTTATGTTTTTTATGCTACAGAATTTGTCAGCAGGTAAGATAACTGAGGTTATGGTTAGCTGTTTAATGTCTAATGAAAATACCATGAGTATTCCAAACATAATTATTGTGTGTGTGTGTGTCCTCAGTCATGTCCGACTCTTTGCGAACCCAAGAACTGAAGTTCACCAGGTTCCTCTATCTTTGGGATTTTCCAGGCAAGAATACTGGACTGGGTTACCATTTCCTATTGCAGGGGACCTTCACAATACAGGGATCAAATCCATGTCTTTTATATCTCCTGCATCGACAGGCAGATTCTTTATCACAGTATCAGCTGGGAAGCCCAAATATAATTATAATTATTAAGAAAAATAAATTAAACAGATGTAAGATAAAAGTTTATAAATGGATTTTTCAACAATAATTATTCTTATGGTATGTCTACTTAAAAAATAGTTTTGTTTTGTTTTAATTTTATTTTATTTTTAAACTTTACAAATTGTATTAGTTTTGCCAAATATCAAAATGAATCTGCCACAGGTATACATGTGTTCCCCATCCTGAACCCTCCTCCCTCCTCCCTCCCCATACCATCCCTCTGGGTCGTCCCAGTGCACTAGCCCCAAGCATCCAGTATCGTGCATCGAACCTGGACTGGCAACTCGTTTCATACATGATATTATACATGTTTCAATGCCATTCTCCCAAATCTTCCCACCCTCTCCCTCTGCAACAGAGTCCATAAGACTGTTCTATACATCAGTGTCTCTTTTGCTGTCTCATACACAGAGTTATTGTTGCCATCTTTCTAAATTCCATATATATGCGTTAGTATACTGTATTGGTGTTTTTCTTTCTGGCTTACTTCACTCTGTATAATAGGCTCCAGTTTCATCCACCTCATTAGAACTGATTCAAATGTATTCTTTTTAATGGCTGAGTAATACTCCATTGTGTATATGTACCACTGCTTTCTTATCCATTCATCTGCTGATGGACATCTAGATTGCTTCCATGTCCTGGCTATTATAAACAGTACTGCGATGAACATTGGGGTACACGTGTCTCTTTCCCTTCTGGTTTCCTCAGTGTGTATGCCCAGCAGTGGGATTGCTGGATCATAAGGCAGTTCTATTTCCAGTTTTTTAAGGAATCTCCACACTGTTCTCCATAGTGGCTGTATTAGTTTGCATTCTCACCAACAGTGTAAGAGGGTTCCTTTTTCTCCACACCCTCTCCAGCATTTATGGCTTGTAGACTTTTGGATCACAGCCATTGACTGGTGTGAAATGGTACCTCATTGTGGTTTTGATTTGCATTTCTCTGACAATGAGTGATGTTGAGCATCTTTTCATGTGTTTGTTAGCCATCTGTATGTCTTCTTTGGAGAAATGTCTATTTAGTTCTTTGGCCCATTTTTTGATTGGGTCATTTATTTTTCTGGAGTTGAGATGTATGTAGGAGTTGCTTGTATATTCTCGAGATTAGTTGTTTGTCAGTTGCTTCATTTGCTATTATTTTCTCCCATTCTGAATGCTGTCTTTTCACCTTGCTAATAGTTTCCTTTGATGTGCAGAAGCTTTTAAGTTTAATTAGGTCCCATTTGTTTATTTTTGCTTTTATTTCCAATATTCTGGGAGGTGGGTCATAGAGGATCCTGCTGTGATGTATGTCAGAGAGTGTTTTGCCTATGTTCTCCTCTAGGAGTTTTATAGTTTCTGGTCTTACATTTAGATCTTTAATCCATTTTGAGTTTATTTTTGTGTATAGTGTTAGAAAGTGTTCTAGTTTTATTCTTTTACAAGTAGTTGACCAGATTTCCCAGCACCACTTGTTAAAGAGATTGTCTTTAATCCATTGTATATTCTTGCCTCCTTTGTCAAAGATAAGGTGTCCATATGTGCGTGGATTTACCTCTGGGCTTTCTATTTTGTTCCATTGATCTATATTTCTGTCTTTGTGCCAGTACCATACTGTCTTGATAACTGTGGCTTTGTAGTAGAGCCTGAAGTCAGGTAGGTTGATTCCTCCAGTTCCATTCTTCTTTCTCAAGATCGCTTTGGCTATTCGAGGTTTTTTATATTTCCATACAAATTGGGAAATTATTTGTTCTAGCTTTGTGAAGAATACCGTTGGTAGCTTGATAGGGATTGCTTTGAATCTATAAATTGCTGTGGGTAGTATACTCATTTTCACTATATTGATTCTTCCAATCCATGAACATGGTATATTTCTCCATCTATTAGTGTCCTCTTTGATTTCTTTCACCAGTGTTTTATAGTTTTCTATATATAGGTCTTTAGTTTCTTTAGGTAGATATATTCCTAAGTATTTTATTCTTTCCGTTGCAATGGTGAATGGAATTGTTTCCTTAATTTCTCTTTCTTTTTTCTCATTATTAGTGTATAGGAATGCAAGGGATTTCTGTGTGTTGATTTTATATCCTGCAACTTTACTATAGTCATTGATTAGTTCTAGTAATTTTCTGGTGGAGTCTTTAGGGTTTTCTATGTAGAGGATCATGTCATCTGCAAATAGTGAGAGTTTTACTTTTCCAATATCTTTTTGGTAACTTGCCTGCTTCAAGTTATACTGAGATAAATTCAATGGTAGGTATTCATTGAATATCTAAATCATTTTCAAATAACATAAAATAATGGAACATTAATTACTGAACTTATATTTATCAACTTCTTGCTTCCTTTTACAGAGGAACTAAAAGTATTTGGGTATATTTGTACCACATTGAAAAATTTAGAAGAATATACTTATAGAAATTCTGAAATGTATTCATAAGCTTACTAATCCACAGAATGGTAGTGTGAGAGTTTACAAATTGCTTTCTTCTTAGTTTTCACTAGAAATTAAGGATTCTAAGGGTTACAGATTCTAATTAAGATAGATAAATTAAACTACTGAAGGAATAAGGAAAACATGTCTGTACAAGGGGATTAAATTACGTTTTTGGTAAGAAAAGGTGTGTGGTAAAAAGATGTATTTTTTTAAAGGCGAAAAGAGAGTAACTTTTTCCTAGAGTAAAACAACTGATTTTTCCAGAAAGCGAAAGATAGAAAAAAGTAGAAGATATAAACAGTTGTAGAATGTTTGTAAAAAGACATTTTGGTAAAGGAATTTTATGTGTGGTCAAACTGAGCAAAATTAGAATGGATATATTTCAGGCTATGTAATTTTAATATCAAAAGTACACTGGTGCAAATTTAGTATTCGGTTTTCTCTATGTTTTATTAGATTATCGGTCTGCTCTTAATTATAAATTGTAAACAAAGGTTTTTCTCTCACTTTTAAGTTATCTGCCCAGAAAGCAGAGATTCTGTGTCTTATCAAAATAGTTTACTGTCCTTCATGTTGTCTTTATCAGGTCTTTGGTTACATATGAAAATTTAGTCTTCTTAATATTAAAAGAGCTAAGACTTTTTACAATGATGTAGCATTCTATATTTGTTTTCAAAGTCTTTAAATTTTATTTTGATTACATAGATTTTTTTTGTGAAAATCCCTCCAAATCAAATTCTAAGTAGTCTTTTTGCCTTGAACTAACTGGGATATTTCAGAGTCCTTGGAACATCTCAAATGATTTGTCCTCTCTTTTTATAAAAAGAGAAATGTTAAACTAATAAAGCTTATTTGATATGTTAAGTGACATAGGAATCACTGTCAAATAAGAAATGATGTTTAAACTTTTTAGGTTATATTTGTATGTTATTAATATCAGTGTTATAGAAATTGTGTAAGATTTTTAAAAATCGAGTATGTCCTAGTATAATTTTATTAGCCATAATTCCAATTATCATCTTAAAATGTTGTGTGTTACAAAAAATAACCAACATTCTTTGTCAATTTCAGTTTAATTAACTCTCATCAGATCTTTAACCATAAACTCTAAGTCTTTTGTCATTTATAAACACTTATTGTCTCATTCTGATGTTTTTGCAAAATTAAGAGTCATGGAAAGGACCTTACCTGTGTCTTGACACTGACATTGCTGCCGAATTCAATTCAGTTCAGTTCAGTTCAGTTGCTCAATCGTGTCCGACTCTTTGTGACTCCATGGACTGCAGCACACCAGGCCTCCCTGTGCTTCACCAATCCCAGAACTTGCTCAAACTCATGTCCATTGAGTCGGTGATGCCATCCAACCAACTCGTCCTCTGTCCTCTTCTCCTGCCTTCAATCTTTCCCAGCATCAGGGTCTTTTCTAATGAGCCAGCTCTTAGCATCAGGTGGCCAAAGTATTGGAGTTTCAGCTTCAGCCTCTGTCCTTCAAATGAATATTCAGGGTTGATTTCCTTCAGGATTGACTGGTTTGATCTCCTTGCTGTCCAAGGGAATCTCAAGAGTCTTCTCCAACACCACAATTCCAAAGCATCAATTCCTCAGCACTCAGCCTTCTTTATGGTAGAACTCTCACATCCATACATGACTACTGGAAAAACCGTAGCTTTGACTATACAGACCTCTGTTGGCAAAGGAATGTCTCTGCTTTTAAATATACTGTCTAGGCTACATCTAGGAAGACCATAGCCTTGTCCCTAGGATGTTTATCGGCAGAGCAATGTCTCAGACTTTCAGCATACTGTCTAGGTTTGTATTTTTTTCTTTCCTTGTGGCTCAGCTGGTAAAGAATCCTCCTGCAATGCAGGAGAGCTGGGTTCGATTACCGGGTTGGGAAGATCCCCTGAAGAAGGGAAAGGCTACCCACTCCAGTATTCTGGCCTGGAGAATTCCATGGTCTGTATAGTCTATGTGTTTGTAAAGAGCTGGACATGACTGAGCGACTATCACCTCACTTCACTTCACTTCACTTCCTGGCAGGAAGCAACTGTCTTCTGATTTCATGGCTGCAGTCACCATCTGGAATGATTTTGGAGCCCAAGAAGAGGAAATTTGTTACTACTTCCACATTTTCCCTATTTATCTGCCATGAAGTAATGGAGCCAGATGCCATGATCTTAGTTTTTTTAAATAGTTAATCTTAAGTGGGCTTTTTCACTCTCCTTCACCCCCATCAAGAGGCTCATTAGTTCCTCTTCACTTTCTGCCTTTAGAGTGGTATCATCCACATATCTGAGGTGGTTGATGTTTCTCCTACTTATTTTGATTCCAGCTTGTAACTCTTCCAGCCTGGCATTTCTGATGATGTTCTCAGCATGTAGGTTAAACAAACAGGTGACAGCAGACAGCCTTATCCTACTTCTTAGTCTTGAACCAATCAGTTGTTCTGTACAGCATTCTAACTGTTGCTTCTTGACCCACATACAGGTTTCTCATGAGACAGGTAAGATGGTCTGGTATTCCCATCTATTTAAGAGCTTTCCATGGTTTGTCATGATCCACACTGTCAAAGGCTTTAGTGTAGTCGATGAAACAGAGATAGATGTTTTTTCTGAAATTCCCTTGTTTTCTCTGTAATCCAGCAAATGTTGGCAGTTTGATCTCTAGTTCCCCTTCCTTTTCTAAACCCAGTTTGGACATCTGGAAGTTCTTGGTTTACATAATTCTTTACCTATAGATGTAGGTAATTCCCTCCCATGAGAAAAATAAGCAACCCACCCTCAAATCAGCCCATTTCCCCATTTGCCTCTTTACTTTCAAACTTGAATTTACTTTCTACATCATACCTCTGACTTCAGTCACATTGATGCACTGAAACTATTCTCATGGAACCTATAGCTGTCCAATTGCCACAGTTACTAGTATTTTCCAGCTTTTCCCATCCCCTTTAGCATTTGACCTTTTTATGACTCCTGCCTCATTATCAGAACATCCCTCTTCATTGACTCCCCTGAGCCACAATTCTAACCTTCCTGCCTCCTTTGTGGACCCTTTTTCCTTGACCCCTAACTTGAAACCCATCTCCTGAGCTATTTCATCTGCATTCTCCATATAGATCTTTTTCTTATATTGTCTTTCTGATTTCCAGCTCTTAGAATATCTTTCCTGACATAGCTGACTTGGAATTTCCTCAGAATCTGAGATACTAGCACTTGTGAGAACCAAAAAAGTTCAAATGGGAGAAAGGTTTTAGAAAATTTGTACACTTTACATTTTGCCAAAGCCCAAGAATATGTCCCTGCCTGAAACACCATGGGTGAGCTCGTCTACATTTTCCAGTCCCTGAGGCTTGAGAATATGGCACCAAAAAGAAAAACAGCATGCATACAATATCATATTCTTCTTAACTGTGGATAAACTGCTCTCCAAAATCATAGATCTCACCTCTCACAGTGGTGAAAGCTCACTTCTTCCAGCAGTGTTTTTTTGTGTTTATTCCAGAGAAACACTGGGCAGCCTATTAAAAAGCCATTTGTATTTCATGTGAAACTGTGTATCTTTTGTAACTCAAGAAAGAATTCTACTGAAGAAATCAGAAGGGTCTCATTTCTTGCATCCTGCTGGCCAGAGAGAAGGAGAGATGGATTAACTAACTCATGCAGATTGGATGTCCTTTTCGTGATGATTACAGATGTTTTCTAATCACCCTTCTGAGGAAGTTTCACAATGCTGCTTACAATGATACAAGAAAATTTGCAATCTCTTTTCTTCCATAAGGGGACAATATAGGTGGCCAGTGTGCTACAAAATAAGACATCATTTCTTCTTTTCTAGAATGATCCACAGTCATAAATAATTCGAAAGACTCTCAGCTAAGTGCTGCACAATTAGCCAATTTGTGCTCCACAACCAACCACCAAGATGAACAAATACGTTTTTATATTTGAAGGAGAATGCAGAATAGAACCCATCTGTGACTCCTTGCTGGTCATTACTCAAGTTGAATCATTTACTTGAGGTGTAGCCAGGGAGGGGGTGAAAGGGAGAAAAGTAAGTGGTGGAGCACAGCCATTACTGTTCTTGCTACTGTCAGAAGAAGCACAAATAAAAACGGTAGTATAGTTTTCTTATAGTGAAACTAACCCCATTATTGTGGAAGCAAGGTGTTTATGGTATGAAGCCTGTTACTAAAGACATCACATTCTGCCCTCCTCAAAAGCCGAAACACAGGGAAATCTCAAAAGCTATAGAAACATAAATTCTCTAGTTAAATGTTTTGTTTGGTTTTCATTTTTCTAATTCCAGTAAACATAGGCAGGACTGATCTTCAAAGCTTCATGTGTTAGTCTGTCTGGGCTGCTATAACAAAGTATAAAAAACTGAAGGGCTTATAAACAAAGCAATAGAATTTTATTTCTCACAGTTCTGGAGGCTAGAAATTCCAAGACCATTCAGTGTCTGGTGAGGTCCATCTCCTGTTTCATAGACAGCTGTCTTTTCACTAACTTTACTTGATGGAAGGAGCTAAGGAATTCTGTGAGGTCTCTTACAAGAGCACTAATCCCATTCATGAGGGCTACACCCTCATTACCCAAGTACCTCCCAAAGGCTGCATCTCCTAATTCTGTCTGATTTCAGCAAATGAATTTTAGGGGGCACAAACATTCAGTCCATAACACTTCAAAAAATAAACCCTGGAGCACTGGACAATGATCCTGTTCTTACAAATGAAGCTAAAATCTCAGCCCTGATTCATAGAAAAATAGTGGACCAAACTTAGAGGTCTGACTTCCACTATGCAATCTGGAATGGGAGAATTCTGCTTGACTGTATTCTCAGCCTGTGGGGTGAAAAAAGGTTGACATCAACCCATTGGTCCATATTCAATAATGACTTCACTCTTTTGTATTGGAGTACACAATGTAACAGGTGATAATTATAACTTCTCCAAAATGTGCAGGACAGTGGTCTAAGCATGCTTAAGCCCTCCTCAACAACCACATCTCTAGGCTAACAGGTATTTCTGAAATGTGGAATTGAGTTTTGTGGCTACATTTTGTCCAGCTGTTCTAATCATAAATCCACAAGTATCACACCCATGCACAAATAAATACTTCCTTTTAGAGGAAACTAAACTAGTGTTCATTCAAGGAAGTGTTTTGCTTTATGTTTCTCTGATTTCAGCACCATATTTGAAACAATTCAAACAACAATAACAGCTAGGAACCTCAGATATTTCCAGATTAAGCTGATCCTGTTCTGGTCTTTAAAGTTCAAAAATGTTATTTACAGAAAGTCATAAATATCTTATAATTTCAGGAAAAGGAAGAAATCACCCAACCCCAGAAGATCTTGTAACTGAGTCATTCTACAACAGTTGGAATTAGCCAAGGTATGCCTGCTCCTCCTCTGTTCTCTTTATATTACTTTTGCCCCTCAAATTTTTGCATCAGTTATGTCTACCTCTATGATATAGCTACAAAATATTTTAAAATCTAGATGTACTACCACTGATTATTTTGAACAAATGTATTTGCTCTCTTTCTGTCCTTAAAAATCAGTAAGACATTAAAAATATATATAATTTTCATTAAAATTATATAAAACTGAGAGTTTCAAAAAAGGAAAAAAGAAATAAATAGCATTGCATATATATGCTAGGCAATTTTACAAATAGTAATAATTTTTAAATGAGAAAATGATTCCAGTGCTGGGATGTATGACTCAAGAATGGTCAAGTATGATAGCATATCCTTACCTAAATTAACAGGAGAGAACATGTAATATCTCAAGGTTTATTTCTATTCTATTAATCCTTTCTCCCTGTATTACAGTATATCTAAATTAAACATAAATTGGTTGCTGTCAAAATTCCAGGTTTTAAAAAAAAACTATTACATAATGACTTTGAACTTGAACTAGATAATCCACAATTATTTACTATGATTTCTGAACTCACGAGAATACACCCTGAGAACATAAAGAGCTTCAGCACTGAGGCTATTTTTACACGAGCGTAGTTGGTTGATTTTGTTTCTTTTGGTTTTGTTTTTCACTAAGAGGATACAGGAGAGTGGTTATTAACATTTTTAGACTTAATGTACAAAACTCTCATGTAAGTTGTACATAGTTGCTATTTCATGTTGGCAAACCTGACAGGCTTTCATCATAATATAGTGCATTAAAATCGCTCATTTGACTAAACATGGGCAAATGGCAAACCAGCTGGTTATGCAATAATCCAGATGAGCTTTAAAGTTCTGAAGAAGAGATGAGTTGCTAAATGTTGTGATTGAATCAAGATTTTCTTGTCAAACATAATTAGCTGAATATGGAAGCAGGTCAGCAGTTAGACTGTTCTGTCCGTCTCCAAGCACTGGAAATAGCCTTAGGGAGTCAAGAATCCCATATTTTAAGCCTAGATTGAAGGGAAACTCTGAAAAGAAATAGGCCTTCCACAACTGCATGACTTAAAATGATAAAAACAAACAAAAAACCTGTTGTTCAAGCTGTCTTGGCAACAGTTTTCTCATAGGATAATTCTCAATCCTAGGAGACATGAATGGTGTGGAAACCAAATGTGTTTGTGAGAATGTCCAATACAGTCACTGATGACTGAAAGTATTATCATGTTCCCATTGGCATTTTCCACCTATAAAGTGAAAAATGACCCTTGTAATGATCATTTCTACAGTGATCTTATAACAATTGAGATGTTACATGACTTGTGAAATTTAAAATATGATCCACTTATTTGCAGCACAGATATGTTATTCTATGTTAATTCTCTTTGACAGTGTTCTTCCTTTTGATGAAAATTTTATTCACCACAGAGGTACCATGTATGTCTTTAAGATTTACTCTTTCCTCTAGAACCTACACAAGATGATTTTATTCATGTAGCAAACTAAAAACTAATAATAACTGCATGTTTTGTGGCTACTAGAAGATGACAGAACTACTGAGCACAAAATTTACCCAGAAAGAGTAAACCGTGTCTGCCTTCTATTTGGGGTGTCTTGTTAGTCTTTATACTAAACTGGCATGCCCTGTCTCTGATTAACTTTATATTTTCCTCAGTACATTTAACATCAAGGTACATTTGGTTTCTTCATGTGAAAAGGGGAGTTACAGTGCTCAGATTCAGTTGATCCCTATCTTTATAAATACTATGGCAAAAAAAGGTTTAATTCGCAGGTATTTCAGAGGGCTTTGATATATACATATTTTCATTTTTGGCCCCTTGCAGACTTTTTGGTAAGTGTATGTTTCATTGCTCAAACTTTACATTTTTTAAGTTATAGATTGAAAGTCCAACCTAGTCACTATTTTTTAATCTTTGTTGGTTGAATTGTGCATCTCTCCACCCACTTCCAAATTGGTATGTTGCAGTCCTAATTCTCAGTACCTTAGAATATGACTTTATGTGGAGATAGGATCTCTAACTAGAGATAATCAAATTAAAGTAAGATCATTATGGTGGGCCCTGATCCAATATGAGTGGTGACCTAATAAAATAAGGAAATTTAGAGATAGACACACAAACAGGAAGAGAGCCATATGAATTTGAAGGCAGAAATGGGTGATGCTTCTACACTACAAAGATCACGCACAATCCCATGGAATCACTTCTTTTCTTGGCCTTCAAAAAGAGCTAAACCTGCTTGTTACGGAGTCTAAGCGCATACGTCTCATCACAGGCCAATAAATTGAGAGATGAGTTACTGGGCAAGGAATAGTGATTTTATTTGGAAAGCCAGTAGATGAGAATATGGTAGACTAGTGCCCCAAAGAAACCATGTTATCCAAGTTAGAATTCAGATTTCTTTTATACTAAAAGGGAAGGGGGTGTGATTGGTTGTTGCAAACTTCCTGGTACCAGAGTCCTTTGTTCTTACAGCTGTCCCCATAGATCTAGTTACAATGTTCCTATAGACCTCCAGCAGGACAATTGTTATTTTCTGTTTTGTAACTTTTTCTTTATATGTGTGGTAAAGTGTTACACCTTAAAGGTTGAAGCCTTGAGAATGGGCTATCCTGTACATTTCAAGCTATCAGGCAGCATTCTTCTACAAAGGTGGAGAGTCAGTCAAGCCTGTGCATGACTAAGCACAGGCAACAGAGTACAGGAGTTAGAGCTAAAGGCATAGATCCAATAGGAAGTCAAGTTTGTTCTTCTCTGTTACTTTCTGATAACTTGATGTGGGACTTCTAGACTACTAAACTGTGATATAATAAATGTCTGTTTGTATAAGCCACTATGTTTATGGTACTTTGTTGAGGGAGCTCTAGAAAACTAACATAGAGTAAATAAAGAGCTGAAAAAAGAAAATAGAAATGGACTAATTCTATTGTTGATTTTCTTTTAACATAACCACTTGTTCCCACCAAGAATTTTCTGATTGATTCAAGTAAAAAAATTACTGATTTGGGTCACTTCCAATTTTACTTAACATTACTTTCCACAATGACTTTCGGGGGTGGGGGCAGGGATAACTCCTCTCTGGCCCCTTGTTGACACATTCACTAACTGGAGCATTTGATGATTAACACCACTCATCAGGTCACCTCCTTCCTGCTCATGTATCATAAAGGTTTCCTGCAGCTCCCAGCAGTGTCATACTAATTCAGTGCCCTAGCAAAATTAACAGCAGGAAACAAGCCTTTTGTAATTTTCTTCCTTTATAAATGGCATTGTTCATTCAGTAAAGGATAGCAGTTCCAGCTGTAATTGTTTCTGCACTGAAAAGTTACTTTCTTTCCATCAGTCTTAAAAATCAATCAAAATGAATGCACATACAATTTACCAGCCTACCGAGAAAGGGAACATTCCTTTTACTTTGATACTCCTGTTTTCATCTCTCCAAGTGTGTCTTATTGTGCAGGCATTTTTTTAAGGAAGCATTCAATGCATATAATGTGTCTTGAAGTTGCCACTGGAGAAAGTGGAACTATAGATGGACCATGGGTGAGAGTATGTGAATTTTTTTATCTCAAAAAATTGTTTTTTTTCTCAATGGAACACTTACTTTTTCATATCATTGGAATATGAAATTTGGGACTTTGTGCTTTCCGTAAGTTTTTACCTCTTTGAATAAACACCAAAGAGCATGACTGATAGACTGCATGGACAGAGTCACCAAGTTTTGTAAGAAATCACTAAACTGTCTTCCAAAATGGCTGTAACATTTTGCATTCCCACCCATTTTCATTCTCAAGAATGAATGAGAGTTTCTGTTGCTGTACATGCTAGCCAGGATTTGGTGGTGTCAATTTTCTGGATTTGGCCATTCTAATACATGTTTGGTGATATATATTTCCATCTTAATTTGCGTTTCCCTAATGATGTATGATGTGGCATGTCTTTTCACTTGCTTTTTTGTTATCTTTACATTTTCTTTGGTGAGGTGTCTGTTAGGTTCTTTGATGCATTTTAAATCAGGTTTCTGTTTTCTTATTAATGAGTTTTAAGATAACAATCTTTATCAAATGTGTCTTTTACAAATATTTTCTACCAGTATGTGGCTTATTTTCTCATTCTCTTGACATTATCTTTCACAGAGCAAAGAGATTTGTTTGTTTTGTTTTGGTTTGTTTTTTTTTTTTATAAAATCCTATTTATCAATTATTTCTTTCATAGATTTTTATGTTTGGTATGTTGTATTTAAAAAGTCATTGCTACACTCAAGGTCGTCTGCTGCTGCTGCTGCTGCTGCTGCTAAGTCGCTTCAGTCGTGTTCGACTCTGTGTGACCCCCTAGACGGCAGCCCACCAGGCTCCCCCATCCCTGGGATTCTCCAGGCAAGAACACTGGAGTGGGTTGCCATTTCCTTCTCCAATGCATGAAAGTGAAAAGTGAAAGTGAAGTCACTCAGTCGTGTCCGACTTGTAGCGACCCCATGGACTGCAGCCTACCAGGCTCCTCTGTCCATGGGATTTTCCAGGCAAGAGTACTGGAGTGGGGTGCTATTGCCTTCTCCGCAAGGTCATCTAGATTTCTTTCTATTATCTTCCAGGTGTTTTATAGTTTTGTCTTCTTCATTTAGCTGTAGGTCCATTTTGAGTTAATTTTTGTGAAGAGTATACATTCTCAGTCTAGAGTCTTTGCTTTCTTTTTTTTTTGGCGGGGGCGGGGCATATGGATATTGAAGAAGAGATGGCAAGAATACACAGAAGAACTGTACAAAAAAGATCTTCACAACCCAGATAATCACAATGATGTGATCACTGACCTAGAGCCAGACATCCTGGAATGTAAAGTCAAGTGGGCCTTAGAAAGCATCACTACGAACAAAGCTAGTGGAGGTGATGGAATTCCAGTGGAGCTATTCCAAATTCTGAAAGATGATGTTGTGAAAGTGCTGCACTCAATCTGCCAGCAAATTTGGAAAACCCAGCAGTGGCCACAGGACTGGAAAAGGTCAGTTTTCATTCCAATCCCAAAGAAAGGCAATGCCAAAGAATGCTCAAACGACCACACAATTGCACTCATCTCATACGCTAGTAAAGTAATGCTCAAAATTCTCCAAACCAGGCTTCAGCAATATGTGAACCGTGAACTTCCTGATGTTCAAGCTGGTTTTAGAAAAGGCAGAGGAACCAGAGATCAAATTGCCAACATCCGCTGGATCATGGAAAAAGCAAGAGAGTTCCAGAAAAACATCTATTTCTGCTTTATTGACTATGCCAAAGCCTTTGACTGTGTGGGTCACAATAAACTGTGGAAAATTCTGAAAGAGATGGGAATACCAGACCACCTGATCTGCCTCTTGAGAAATTTGTATGCAGGTCAGGAAGCAGCAGTTAGAACTGGACATGGAACAACAGACTGGTTCCAAATAGGAAAAGGAGTTCTTCAAGGTTGTATATCGTCACCCTGTTTATTTAATTTATATGCAGAGTACATCATGAGAAATGCTGGACTGGAAGAAACACAAACTGGAATCAAGATTGCCGGGAGAAATATCAATAACCTCAGATATGCAGATGACACCACCCTTATGGCAGAAAGTGAAGAAGAACTCAAAAGCCTCTTGATGAAAGTGAAAGTGGAGAGTGAAAAAGTTGGCTTAAAGTTCAACATTCAGAAAACGAAGATCATGGCATCTGGTCCCACCACTTCATGGGAAATAGATGGGGAAACAGTGGAAACAGTGTCAGACTTTATTTTTCTGGACTCCAAAATCACTGCAGATGGTGACTGCAGCCATGAAATTAAAAGATGCTTGGTCCTTGGAAAGAAAGTTATGACCAAACTAGATAGCATATTCAAAAGCAGAGACATTACTTGGCCAACAAAGATTCGTCTAGTCAAGGCTATGGTTTTTCCTGTGGTCATGTATGGATGTGAGAGTTGGACCGTGAAGAAGGCTGAGCCCTGAAGAATTGATGCTTTTGAACTGTGGTGTTGGAGAAGACTCTTGAGAGTCCCTTGGACTGCAAGGAGATCCAACCAGTCCATTCTGAAGGAGATCAGCCCTGGGATTTCTTTGGAAGGAACGATGTTAAAGCTGAAACTCCAGTACTTTGGCCACCTCATGTGAAGAGTTGACTCATTGGAAAAGACTCTGATGCTGGGAGGGATTGGGGCCAGAAGGAAAAGAGCACGACATAGGATGAGATAGCTGGATGGCATCCCTGACTCGATGGACATGAGTCTGAGTGAACTCCGGGAGTTGGTGATGGACAGGGAGGACTGGTGTTCTGCAATTCATGGGGTCGCAAAGAGTCAGACACGACTGAGCAACTGATCTGATGTGATCTGATGGATATTGAGTTATTCCAGCACTATTTGTATAGTGAAAGAAAGAAAGTGAAGTTGTTCAGTTGTGTCCAACTCTTTGAGATCCCGTGGACTATAGTCTACCAGGCTTCTCTGTCCATGGGATTTTCCAGGCAAGAATACTGGAATGGGTTGCCATTTCCTTCTCCATCTTCCTGATCCAGGGATCGAACCCAGGTCTCCTGCATTGCAGGCAGATGCTTTACTCTCTGAGCCAACTAAAGAGACAGCTATTTGTATAAGAGGCTGACTATCTTTGCTTCATTGTATTGCCTTTGCTCCTTAGATCATATTTCTGCAGGTCTATTTCTGGGCTTTCTACTCTGCTTAATATGTCTATTCTTTTGCCAGTACAACACTTTATTGATTACTATAGTTATATAATAAAATCCAAAATCAAATAGCATCACTTCTCCAACTTCAATCTTCTTAATTTACTTTAATCTCACCATGTCCGACTTTCTACATAGAATCCCCTGAATGGAAGAGGTAGGAATTTTCTATTTTCCCCCAAGTGGGTACGGTAGAAGAAAGGAAAGTAGTTAAAGAAAATTGTATTTAGTAACACATTTCTCTTAAAAAGGTAGACCATATGCCTTTTGCCTCTCCTTATGAATTTTAGAATCAATTTGTTGATATTTATAAGTTAATTTGTTGGAATTTTGATTGGGATTGCATAGTTTAACTTGCTTTTGTGCTAAAAAAAAAATCAATTAATAAAGGCAATATTATTCAGATGACCCTTGAACAAGACAGATTTGAACTGTGCAAATCTACTTATATGAGAATTTTTTCAACACTAAAGTTGTATACAATGTGAGATTGGTTTAATCCACAGATAAAGAACTATAGATACGGACAGCCAACTACAAATTATGCCCAGATTTTCTATTGCACAGATGGTTGATGCCTCAACTGTACTAGGAAAATCTCCAAAAGAATAAGTCCTATAAGTTAAATCTGACTGCTGAGTTGAGAAGAAATGAAAGAATTGCTCTAAGACATTAAACTCTGTTTTCCATAGAATGTCATCTAAAATTAGAAAAATAGAACTACATTCCATAACTATTTGGTGAATGTCAACTGAAGAACTTCAAAACATGGAGACTGATCAGCATTAGTATAGTACTGTCACATGCTGCTTGATTTGAGTTATGCGTTGTTATTTACTATTACTAAAGGAATGCTGCTGCTGCTGCTGCTAAGTTGCTTCAGTCGTGTCCGACTCTGTGTGACCCCATGGATGCCAGCCTACCAGGCTCCCCCGTTCCTGGGATTCTCCAGGCAAGAACACTGGAGTGGGTTGCCATTTCCTTCTCCAATGCATGAAAGTTAAAAGTGAAAGTGAAGTCACTCAGTCGTGTCTGACTCGTAGAGACCCCATGGACTGCAGCCCACCAGGCTCCTCCATCCATGGGTTTTTCCGGCCAACAGTACTGGAGTGGGGTGCCATTGCCTTCTCCCACTAAAGGAATATTAGGTTCTAAAAATTGATTTTCTCTGCAAAGAGAAATGATGGATCATTCTTTTAAAATATGGAAGTAAACATTTTTTCAATTGTATGTATTCAATTTGTCAAGTATATTCAAACGACATATATATTTAAATTGTAACTTCTTGCCCATGTATAGTATTCTGTAAAGAAGGCTATTTACTTCATCAAGGCAATAATTTAAGTACTAATGTGTTTAAACTCTAATGGCCAAATATACCAAAAAGAAAAAAAAAAAACCTACAAAAGTAGCAAACACATTTTTTAGACTGAATAAAATGACTTGTTATTAATATTATTCTTACTTTGTTTTGTACCTGAGTTCAGCAAAATAACATGAATGAGGTTCTAGCTGAGATTGTTTATTCAAGCAAAAACAGAATTAGAAAGGGCGGTGACACATGCATCATTGCCACTGTTAGAAACAGCTTTGAAAATTCAGTCTCAGTTGAGTGTATTAAACTCTATGAATGGTTGGGCAGGCAAAATTATAGTCCACTTGGATAATTATAGTTCACAGTCATATCTAATGGGATCTGCATAAATCAGGGTATTGTTTGCCACAAAGTATATTTATCCTTGTCAAATTATTGTAATTGGACATTTACAAAGGACCATTTCTATTCATAAACATGACTTTTAAAATGAATATTTATAAAGCACTTGTTAAAGAAAATAAATGTACTCAGGTAATTTTGAACTGTGATTTTACAGCATGTAATAAAAAAATCATTTCTTACTAAGGAAACCTCTCTACTAAGTGTCTGCTGATGACAAAACTCAAAATTAGATAGAGATAGATGGGATCCCTTCAGCAGTTCTAGGGCAAAGTACTCCATAGTCTCTCTGTGCCAACAACAACAACAACAACAAAACCTTCATAAATTTAAATTCTAAGTAAGGGGTTAATTTTTGTTCAAGAAATAACACTAAGACAATATCCATTGGTGCCTGGATGCATACCCCATACTTACACAACTTACATAAAGCCTGACAGATAATTCTATCTGTATTGTAGAACTTTCAAAAAGATTGAGTAATAATTTATTACAAAATTTGTCAGGAATTATGACATTAAATAAGTTTTTTAGACTACCACATATTGTACTTCGGAAACCTCATTTTTTGAATTGGAATTCTTTTTCATCTTATTCAGTATTTCTTTCTTTATTAGTCAAATTAACATTACAAAACAGATCCTTTTCATAGAGTCTTTGGCTGTTAACGGTATTACTTGTTTTGGAATATAAATAGCCAATATGAGGACCCAATTCCTTATGTCTTTGACTAGCTGACTATACTCTGAGGCTACTTCTGTTAATCTGATGATTGTTCTTTATATCATGGACAACATTACTGGAAAATACACTCATTTATTATTAGGACATGGACCACAAAACTTTCTGATTCTATTGAGTTGGGCTGGGTCACCAGAAACTAAAACATCTCCCATAAACATAAGCCTTTGACAAGGAAGTTTTTGTGGCCTGTTTATTCATGCTTCCTTCCCAGCATGTGGTTGGCTTCCTTCCCCTTTGATAATCTAAGATTGACCGTCTTCTCCAGGTAACTCAGAACTATGCCAATGTAGCAGCTGGTGGAGATGGAACAAGGGCATCAAAGGGCAAGTCATGTGAGTCAGAAGAATATACTGTCCTTTGAGTGCTATGTATAACCAGTTTATATTTACGGGCAAAACTTCCTCTTCCACCCAACTTTACCCAAGTTGGTCTAGTTTTGTTGTTGAGAAATGCATTTTCTCCTGCATGTACAACAAAGGTATACATCTTCAGAAGGAAAGACAGTTTTGAATTTCCTTTAGAGACTGGAATGTCACCCTAACACTCCGCTTAAATTGCTTGTTGTTTCCTGATAAGAGCATATGCTATCACAGTTGTGATTAGCATCTAGTTTGTTTTCTTAGAACATCTTCCCCTTTTGTCTTTGCTTAATTTATTCTCATTATTCATGATTCAGTTAAACCAATATATCTTTAAATCTTTTTCTCTCACAGTCTTCATCAGATAATCTTCACTGAAATTCTTCATATTAGTGTCCAAATCTTTTGTAACTGTATTCCCAACTTAACTGTGGGATTCTGTGTCCAGAAACCTGGGTTATTTAACTCTGAATTCTCAGTGCCTACATCTAGTCAATGCATTTTCAGTATGTGAAGAGATTATGGTAGCTCTTATGGAAGCATTGATCCCTGAGAAAAACATCCTACCTATTCTAAAACTTGAGTACAGTTCCTATGTTGCATTAAAATTATGATGATTTATATATATCTGAAAGAGAAGCACCTGATTCAGAAATAGGACATATGGGCAGAGGACTAGAAGGGAAACTTAGATTATGTTGTCTATCTGAACAAAACCTTCCAGTGCCTTCCCATATTTCAATCTATAGTTATATACACACATTCTTGTACTCTCTCTTGTATTGTAAGGTATCAAAGCCCTACTGCCATTTTTATCAAATTCTCTTTTTTCAGTGATTTATAAATGTGGTTAACATTCTGCCAACCAGATATATTTATGTGGTATTTTGAAATAAAAAATAATAAAAAAAAAATATTGCTTTCTTTAGCAGTGGTAGTACACAAACACATGACTTCACAGACATGATGTTTTGCAGCAATTTCTAGATCTTTCCCCTGTGACTGCCCTGGGATAGCATAACAATACAACACTTAGGTTGTCAAAGAACGTGGCTTTTACAGAAGCATTGCAAACATTGAGGGGAAAAATAATCCATATCCAAGAGGTTTATTTTTCTGAGGACTAGTCTCTGGCCTCTCCATATTGAAAAGAATCACCTATAATCATCCTGCCGCCGGGTGACTGGCTGGTTTCCTTGGACATAGAGCCCTGTTAGTGAGTCAGTGTTGGCCTTTGCTGTTGACTGGTAGACGCTTGGCAGCCGTGGTGGTGGCAGGTGAACAGAGGAAAAGTTCATGTTTAAAGCTTACATATAAGCTCCACCCGAACTGTCTCGGCCACACTGAATATAAGCCAACAGCGAACACCAGGGTGGCAAAGACTTTTCTCAATGAATTCAGGCACTGTCAGCTTGGAAAACTCATCTCAAATTTTCATTTTGGGTTTACTTCTCAGCACTGTTGTTAAAACACTGTGTCATTTAGTGTCTGGCAAAATGTCCAACCCAGTGTTGTTTAACCGTGGATTCAAAGAGGCATAGGTCTGAATCTCAGGAGATTCTCTCTTTGGGGATGCCATTTAATATTCCATGGAAAACTATAAGAACTTACTAAAGACAGTGATCAACGAAGTCTCTGACCCCTTCATGACTGAAGATTTAAATACTGACAGCTAAATGCTGGGCGAGAGCAAACAAGGACTGGTCAGTGCAAGGAGAAAGTTAGAAACGCAAACTGCTACCGTGTGATCCATCACGGAAAAGAGAACTTAACAACTGTGTATATTTCTAGTTCTTATTTGCTTTATTATGTATATCTTTGTCTATATAAAAGTCAACTTCACTCTTCTAATTTTCATAAAGTATTGGTGGTTCATATAAATTAGTTTTTAGGAGCTAAATATATCAAAGATAGTTTGCAACTGAATTTAAGGAATAATTACTCTCACTCAGGGATGGATTTCCCTTGTGGTTCAGCTGGTAAGAATCAACCTGTAATGCGGGACAGCTGGGTTCAATTCCTGGGTTGGGAAGGTCCCCTGGAGGAGGGAAAGGCTACCCACTCCAGTATTCTGGCCTGGAGAATTCCATGGACTGTATAGTCATGGGGTCGCAAAGAGTCAGATATGACTGAGCGACTTTCACTTCACTTCACTTCAGGGATGGATTTGGTAATTGATGGTACTTCAGGTGCCTATTTGAGGAGCAGAGATTGGGGACATCTTTGTATGAAGAATGACCATTATTGTATTGAAAGAATATTATAAAGAATCATGTTGTATTTAGCATTGCTGCAGGGTGAAATTTTAAATATTAGCCAAACTGGTATGTAATCTGCTACCTATTATTTCTTTGGGTGCCCAGTTATTTGTTCTCAAGCTCTGTGCACTTCTTTCTATCACAAGAGATAAAAGCAGGTAATTAGATTTTTCAGACTCCCTTATATTCTAGTTTCCAGAGGATTCTATATTTTGATTTGAATTTAAAGATGGGCTACAGTCCTATTATTATCTAACATATGTTGTATTTTACTTACATATGTTCAGTCTCCCGCATTAGGATGGCATTTGTACAAGAGCAAGGATGTTTTGTCAGTATCTTTCACCATTACACTTTCAGTACCTACAGCAATATCTGGCTTGTATTAGAGGCTCAATAATATTTGCTAATTGAATGATTAATAAATGAATGAACACTAAAGCTAAAAGGAACTATAAGAAAAGCAATGATTTTTTTTTTTTTTGTCAATTTGCACACTGAAATGTTTTAAATAGACAAGGATCATCTCAATCTTTTGGTTGCTAGCACACACTGAGACACGGGCATGGCTAATTTTTCAGCTCATAATTTTACAAGAATATTCAAATTATATCAAGATATACAGCATTCAAGAATAAAAGTACAAAAGAGAAAAGGAGCACTGAGATCTCAGGTGAGTCTGAAAATAAAATCTCTTAAATATGTGGAAAAAAAACCAGTAAGGAAATGAAGCATGTAAATAGAAAAATGGCCATTGGTTGCATCATTGAATGAAATTATTGATTACACAGGTTAAATGAAATGTCTAGTATCTATAGGAAAGAAAAATGATAGTGTAATTCATTGCCTGCAGTTTTCTTATTCTAAACACTGAATGTTATTTTACTTTGTCCTTCTACCTACATCAAAGATGTTCCCCAACTACTGGTGTTTATGTCTGTTTCTCCAAAGGAATTATCAACCACTGGAGGGCACAGTCCATGTATTGCTTATCTTTGTATTTCTCTGAATATACCATAGCTCTTTTTGCAGAAGAGGAAAAGTACATTTTATTGAATCAGATTGAAAGGAAACATTTGATGTGGCTGAATAGCTAGCTAGAAATCCTCTGTACTTACAGAGTTCAGTTTCATATATGCTAATAGCACATTGACTAAGGCTATATAAATCTAGCACAAACTTAAGGAAAAGTGCAAGCTTTCAATACAAAATCATAATTAATGGATTCTACCCTACAGAGGATATTTAATGCTAGTCGGTATTCTCTTTAAACAAAGCACATACTTGCAAAATAAACATCAGAATCATTTTTTTCAAATTATTTAAATAATTTTAAATAACTTAAATCTTGCATTGTTAATCATTTGAAAATTCCAATATATCAAAGTGAATATGTACCATTCCAACAAAAATTAATCCCCAAACTGTCACCTAAACTTTATATAACCTTCTTTATTTGGCCTTGAGAAAGGAAAAAAGTACACACACATCTAATCTTATTATTCAGCTTTTGACCTTATTTTATTTAATTATTTATTTTATGTTTATAATGAATCTCTTTTAATGTAGATGAGTCTCTTTTCCCCTGTAGTGGCTCATTGAACTGATAGTTTTGACATTTCTTCCTCAAAAACATGCATAAAGTGTCATCATAAAATCTAATTTACAACTGTCCTACATTTCAATACAACTGTTTCTATACACTCGATTTAGTTATACCACTTGTTAAATAAATTTGCATGTCATATGTGAGATTTTTGATGATGAAATGTATTCTGTGAGAGACTCAATTGTTAAAGTGTTATGTTCATCAACTTGAGATTTCAAAAGCAAAAATCAACATCCTCTTTTACTTCATTTTTTCTGAAGAACAATTTTTGAATTCTTAGATAGCAAGGATTATACTCTTTATTTCAGAAAAAAAAGCATTAGCAAAATGGTGTGTTTTTGGTATTAGACTAAATGTTGTTTATGTTTAGAAATGAACTCTGAATATTGTCTCTTTCTCAAATGCATATAGTAGATACCTATAATGCTAAAATGCCAAATATTATTAAATCATTATAAATTTTATTAAATGGCACAAAGTTCACTTTTATTCTACCACTTGGAAAATCTTATTACCAAGAGGTTTGAAATGACTGTTGGATGATGTAGTAAACTGTGCTTTAGTTACTTAAGATATATTAGAAGTAACACCAATTTCTTGTCATTCTAGAAAAACAGAGAAAAAAGAATGCTTGCCTGGGAGCAGAACTGGCTTCTAACAATGGATCTATTTCTACTGATTTAAAATTGTGAAGGTCTCACTTACTTACCTGCAAAATGTAAAGTATAACATTTGTCACTTGGTTCTGCTTGAAATAAGCAGCGTTTAAGGTTCACAAAAATGCTTTTCATATTGTGAGGTACCCAAAATGTGTAAAGTAACACTGCTAGATATTGTGTATGTCTGGAGGACGGAGCAGGCCGATGTTTGAAGCCATGCAATGGAACTCTGTGAGGACAAAGGGTAGAGAAGGCTTTGGACAGCTGAAGAAGACAGCCTGAAATTGGGAATCAGAAAGGAATAGGAAATTCTGAACTTAGAGTGTGACTTCGAGGTGAATTTTCTTTCTTCTCTTCAGTTCAGGTCAGTTCAGTCACTCAGTCGTGTCTGACTCTTTGCGACCCCATGAATCGCAGCACGCCAGGCCTCCCTGTCCATCACCAACTCCCGGAGTTCACTCAGACTCACGTCCATCGAGTCAGGGATGCCATCCAGCTATCTCATCCTCTGTCGTGCTCTTTTCCTTTTGGCCCCAATCCCTCCCAGCATCAGAGTCTTTTCCAATGAGTCAACTCTTCACATGAGGTGGCCAAAGTACTGGAGTTTCAGCTTTAGCATCATTCCTTCCAAAGAAATCCCAGGGCTGATGTCCTTCAGAATGGACTGGTTGGATCTCCTTGCAGTCCAAGGGACTCTCAAGAGTCTTCTCCAACACCACAGTTCAAAAGCATCAATTCTTTGGCGCTCGGCTTTCTTCACAGTCCAACTCTCACTACCTACATGACCACTGGAAAAACCATAGACTTGACTAGACAGACCTTTGTTGGCAAAGTAATGTCTCTGCTTTTGAATATACTATCTAGGTTGGTCATAACTTTCCTTCCAAGGAGTATGCATCTTTTAATTTCATGGTTGCAATCACCATCTGCAGTAATTTTGGAGCCCAAAAAATAAAGTCTGACACTGTTTCCACTGTTTCCCCATCTATTTGTCATGAAGTGATGGGACCAGATGTCATGATCTTCGTTTTCTGAATGTTGAGCTTTAAGCCAACTTTTTCACTCTCCACTTTCATTTCCATCAAGAGGCTTTTTAGTTCCTTTTCACTTTCTGCCATCTTCTCTTATGCACATATAATTGTAACTTATGCTGTACCTAACCTTCCACTTCCACTTGGAGGTCTGAAATCAGAAATCTCTGGACATTTTACAGTGTTTCACTTTATCTCTTTCAGTTCAGTTCAGTTCAGTTCAGTCGCTCAGTCATGTCCAACTCTTTGAGACCTCATGGACTACAGCATGCCAGGCCTCCCTGTCCATCACCAACTCCCCGAGTTGACTCAAACTCATCATGTCCATAGAGTCCATGATGCCATCCAACCATCTCATCCTCTGTTATCCTCTTCTCCTCTTGCCTTCAATCTTTCCCAGCATCAGGATCTTTTTCAGTGAGTCAGTTCATTGCATCAGGTGGCCATGGTATTGGAGTTTCAGCTACAGCATCAGACCTTCCAGTGAATATTCAGGGCTGATTGCCTTTAGGACGGGCTGGTTGGATCTCCCTGCAGTCCAAGGGACTCTCAAGCGTCTTCTCCAACACCACAGTTCAAAAGCGTCAATTCTTCAGCACTCAGCTTTCTTTATAGTCCAACTCTCACATCCATACATGACTACTGGAAAAACCATGGCCTTGACTAGATGAACCTTTGTTGGCAAAGTAAGGCTTTGCTTTTTAATATACTGTCTAGTTTGGTCACAACTCTTCTTCCAAGGAGTAAGCATCTTTTCATTTCATGGCTGCAGTCACCATCTGCAGTGATTTTGGAGTCCAAAAAAATAAAGTCTGCCACTGTTTCCACTGTATCCCCATGTATTTGCTATGAAGTGATGGGACCAGATGCCATGATCTTAGTTTTCTGAATGTTGAGATTTAAACCAGCTTTTTCACTCTCCTCTTTCACTTTCATCAAGAGGCCCTTTAGTTCTTCTTTACTTTCTGCCATAAGGGTGGTGTCAACTACATATCTGAGGTTATTGATATTTCTCCTGGCAATCTTGATTCCAGCTTGTGCTTCATCCAGCCCAGCATTTCTCCTAATGTACCTTGCATGTAAGTTAAATAAGCAGGGTGGCAATATACAACCTTGACGTACTCCTTTTCCTATTTGGAACCAGTCTGCTGTTCCATATCCAGTTCTAACTAATGCTTCTTGACCTGCATGCAGATTTCTCAGGAAGCAGGTCAGGTGGTCTGGTATTCCCATCTCTTTAAGAATTTTTCACAGTTTTTGTGATCCAACAGTCAAATGCTATGACATATTCAATAAAGCAGAAGTAGATGTTTTTCTGGAACTCTTGCTTTTTTGATGTTCCAATGGATATTGGCAATTTGATTTCTGGTACCTCTGCCTTTTCTAAATCCACCTTGAAGTTCTGGAAGTTCATGGTTCATGCAGTGTTGAAGACTAGCTTGGAGACTTTGGGCATTTCTTTGTTAGCGTGTGAGATGAGTGCAACTGTGTGGTAGTTTGAGCATTCTTTGGCATTGCCTTTCTTTGGGAATTGAATGAAAATTGACCTTTTCCAGTCCTGTGGCCATGGCTGAGTTTTTCAAATTTGGTGGCATATTGAGTGCACCACTTTCACAGCATCATCTTTTAGGATTTGAAATAGCTCAACTGGAATTCCATCACCTCCACTAGCTTTGTTCATAGTGATGCTTCCTATGGCCCACTTGACTTCACATTCCAGGATGTCTGACTCTAGGTGAGTGATCACACCATCATGATTATCTGGGTCATGAAGATCTTTTTTATATAGTTCTTCTGTGTATTCTTGCCACCTCTTCTGAATATCTTCTGCTTCTGTTAGGTCCATACCATTTCTGTCCTTTATTGTGCCCGTCTTTGAATGAAATGTTCCCTTGTTATCTCTAATTTTATTGAAGCAATCTCTAGTCTTTCCCATTCTATTGTTTTTCTCTATTTATTTGCTCTGATCACTGAGGAAGGCTTTCTTATCTCTCCTTGCTACTCTGTATTCATGTGGGTATATCTTTCTTTTTCTCCTTTGTCTTTTACTTCTCTTTTTTTCAATAGCTATTTGTTAGGCCTCCTCAGACAACCATTTTGCCTTTCTTTTTCTTGGGGATGGTCTTAATCACTGCCTCTTGTACAATGCCAGGAACCTCCATCCATACATCTTCAGGCACTCTGTCTATCAGATCTAATCCCTTGAATCTATTTGTCACTTCCACTGTATAATCATAAGGGATTTGATTTAGGTCAGGAGATCAGCCCTGGGATTTCTTTGGAAGGAATGATGCTAAAGCTGAAACTCCAGTACTTTGGCCACCTCATGTGAAGAGTTGACTCATTGGAAAAGACTCTGATGCTGGGAGGGATTGGGGGCAAGAGGAGAAGGGGATGACAGAGGATGAGATGGCTGGATGGCATCACTGACTCGATGGATGTGAGTCTCAGTGAACTCTGGGAGTTGGTGATGCACAGGGAGGCCTGGCATGCTGCGATTCATGGGGTCGTAAAGAGTCGGACAAGACTGAGCGACTGAACTGAACTGAAATGAAATGAAATGAATGGTCTAGTGGTTTTTCCTACTTTCTTCAATTTAAGTTTGAATTTGGCAATAATGAGTTCATGTTCTATGTTATATTCAGCTTCCAGTGTTCTTTCTGCTGACTGTATAGAACTTTTCCACCTTGGCTGCAAGGAATATAATCAATCTGATTTTGGTGTTGACCACCTGGTGATATCTATGTGTAGAGTCTCTTATGTCATTAGAAGAGGGTGTTTGCTATGACCAGTGCATTCCCTTGGCAAAAGTTTATTAGCCTTTGCCCTGCTTCATTCTGTACTCCAAGGCCAAATTTGCCTGTTATTCCAGGTGTTTCTTGACTTCCTACTTTTGCATTCCAGTCACCTATAATGAAAAGGACATCTTTTGGGGGCTTCCTTCTAGAAGGTCTTGTAGATCTTCATATAACCATTCAAGTTCAACTTCTTCAGCATTACTGGTCAGGGCATAGACTTGGATTATTGTGATATTGAATGGTTTGTCTTGGAAATGAACGATTATTCTGTCATTTTTGAGATTGCATCCAAGTGCTGCATTTCAGACCCTTTTGTTGACTGTGATGGCTACTCCATTTCTTCTAAGAGATTCTTCCCCACAGTAGTAGATATAATGGTCACCTGAGTTAAATTCACCCATTCCAGTCCATTATAATTTACTGATTCCTAAAATGTCTATGTTCACTCTTGCCATCTTCTGTTTGAGCAGTTCCAATTTGCCTTGATTCAGGGACCTAACATTCCAGGCTCCTATGCAATATTGTTCTTTACAACATCGGACTTTACTTTCATCACCAGTCACATCCACAACTGGGTGTTGTTTTTGCTTTGGCTCCATCTCTTCATTCTTTCTGAAGTTATTTCTCTACTGATCTCCAGTAGCATATTGGGCACCTACCGACCTGGAGAGTTCCTCTTTCAGTATCCTATCATTTTGCCTACTGTTCGTGGTGTTCTCAAGGCAAGAGTACTGAAGTAGTTTGCCATTCCTTTCTCCACTGGACCACATTTTGTCAGAACTCACCACCATGACCCGTCTGTCTTGGATGGCCCTCCTTGAAGTGAAGTGAAGTGAAGTGAGTCGCTCAATCGTGTCCAACTCTTTGCGACCCCATGGACTGTAGCCTACCATGCTTCTCTGTCCATGGGATTTTCCAGGCAAGAGTACTGGAGTGGGTTGCCATTTCTTCTCCAGGGGATCTTCCTGACTCAGGGATCAAACCTGGGTCTCCCACATTGTAGACAGATTCTTTACCATCTGAGCCACCAGGGAAGTCAAGGCCCTCCTTGGCATGACTCATAGTTTCATTGAGTTAGAGAAGGCTGTGGTCCATGTGATCAGATTGGTTAGTTTTCTGTGATTGTGATTTTCAGTGTGTCTGCCCTTCTGATGGAGAAGATTAAGAGGCTTATGGAAGCTTTCTGATGGAAGAGACTGACTGAAGGGGAAACTAGGTCTTGTTTTGATGGGTGAGGCCATGCTCAGTAAATCTTAAATCCATTTTTCTGTTGAAGGGCAGGGCTATGTTCCCTCCCTGTTATTTGACCCGAGGCCAAACTATGCTCTAGGAATTGAAGATAATGGTAACCTCCTTCAAAAGGTCCCATGCAAGCTCTGCTACACTCAGTGAGCCCAGCCCTGAGCAGACCACCACCGACCCGTGCCTCCACCAGAGACTCCTGGACACTCACAGGCAAGTCTGGGTCAGTCTCTTGTGGGGTCACTGTTCCTTTCTCCTGGGTCCTGGTGCACAGAAGGTTCTGTTTGTGCCCTCCAAGAGTCTGTTTCCCCAGTCCTGTGTAAGTTCTGGGGGCTCTATGGTGGGGTTAATGGCTACCTCCTACAACAGCGCTTATGTCATACCCAGGTCTACTGCACCCAGAGCCCCTGCTCCTGCAGCAGTCCACTGCTGACCTGTACCTCTCAGGAGACACCCAAACACAGTACTATCTCAGTCTCTGTGGGGTACTGGATCCTGGTGCATACAAGATATGTTTGAACCCTCTGGCAGGTGTGCAGTTTGCTTCTGAAGGTGATTTTGCCCCTCCTACCATCTTGCTGGGGCTTATCCTTTGCCCTTGGCCCTGGATTATCTCCTCAAAGGTGACACAGCTGCCACTCCAGCATGGCACAGCTGTCTCTCCAATGCCTACCGTCTAGCTGGGGCTTCTCTGCCTGTGAATGTGGGGTATCTCCTCACAGTCGCCCCAGTGCTGCACAGCTGTTGAATCATTTACCAAGTCCTATCAATTTTATCTCTGGAAGGTTTTTTGTTTGTTTGTTTGTTTCTTTTAGTACAAAATAAATGTAAAGCTTTTATGACATTTATTGTTTTATATTATTATTTAACATGATGTTAATTTCATCGTGTATGTAAGTGTAGCATGATATTTTTGGAGTCCCTTTATCTCTGATTTCTCCCCCAAACTCCTAGGTCAAAAAATTAGTCCTGTGGTGAAAGTAAGTAATCATTCTATTCCACAATACAATGTTGTCAGGTATATTATGAAAAAGAGAGAAAATAGAAGACAAAGTAGTTTGAAATAGAAACAGCACTTTGTAAAACGCCATTTTTTAATTTTTATTTTATTTTATTTTATTTTTTTTATTCTTAATACAGTTTATCTAAAAGCTCTTATCTCCTTTACATTTTCTTTCCTTAAACATTTCTTCACATCAAGTCACTTTCCTTGCTAACAGATTTCTTTTTTTTTTTTAATTTTATTTTATTTTTTAAACTTTACATAATTGTATTAGTTTTGCCAAATATCAAAATGAATCTGCCACAGGTATACATGTGTTCCCCATCCTGAACCCTCCTCCCTCCTCCCTCCCCACACCATCCCTCTGGGTCGTCCCAGTGCACCAGCCCCAAGCATCCAGTATCGTGCATCGAACCTGGACTGGCAACTCGTTTCATACATGATATTTTACATGTTTCAATGCCATTCTCCCAAATCTTCCCACCCTCTCCCTCTTCCACAGAGTCCAAAAGACTGTTCTATACATCTGTGTCTCTTTTGCTGTCTCGTACACAGGGTTATTGTTGCCATCTTTCTAAATTCCATATATATGCGTTAGTATACTGTATTGGTGTTTTTCTTTCTGGCTTACTTCACTCTGTATAATAGGCTCCAGTTTCATCTGCCTCATTAGAACTGATTCAAATGTATTCTTTTTAATGGCTGAGTAATACTCCATTGTGTATATGTACCACTGCTTTCTTATCCATTCATCTGCTGATGGAATCTAGGTTGCTTCCATGTCCTGGCTATTATAAACAGTGCTCTGATGAACATTGGGGTACATGTGTCTCTTTCCCTTCTGGTTTCCTCAGTGTGTATGCCCAGCAGTGGGATTGCTGGATCATAAGGCAGTTCTATTTCCAGTTTTTTAAGGAATCTCCACTGTTCTCCATAGTGGCTGTACTAGTTTGCATTCCCACCAACAGTGCAAGAGGGTTCCCTTTTCACCACACCCTCTTCAGCATTTATTACTTGTAGACTTTTGGATCACAGCCATTCTGACTGGTGTGAAATGGTACCTCATTGTGGTTTTGATTTGCATTTCTCTGATAATGAGTGATGTTGAGCATCTTTTCATGTGTTTGTTAGCCATCTGTATGTCTTCTTTGGAGAAATGTCTATTTAGTTCTTTGGCCCATTTTTTGATTGGGTCATTTATTTTTCTGGAGTTGAGCTGTAGGAGTTGCTTGTATATTTTTGAGATTAGTTGTTTGTCAGTTGCTTCATTTGCTATTATCTTCTCCCATTCTGAAGGCTGTCTTTTCACCTTGCTAATAGTTTCCTTTGATGTGCAGAAACTTTTAAGGTTAATTAGGTCCCATTTGTTTATTTTTGCTTTTATTTCCAATATTCTGGGAGGTGGGTCATAGAGGATCCTGCTGTGATGTATGAGAGAGAGTGTTTTGCCTATGTTCTCCTCTAGGAGTTTTATAGTTTCTGGTCTTATGTTTAGATCTTTAATCCATTTTGAGTTTATTTTTGTGTATGGTGTTAGAAAGTGTTCTAGTTTCATTCTTTTACAAGTGGTTGACCAGATTTCCCAGCACCACTTGTTAAAGAGATTGTCTTTAATCCATTGTATATTCTTGCCTCCTTTGTCAAAGATAAGGTGTCCATATGTGCGTGGATTAATCTCTGGGCTTTCTATTTTGTTCCATTGATCTATATTTCTGTCTTTGTGCCAGTACCATACTGTCTTGATAACTGTGGCTTTGTAGTAGAGCCTGAAGTCAGGTAGGTTGATTCCTCCAGTTCCATTCTTCTTTCTCAAGATCACTTTGGCTATTCGAGGTTTTTTGTATTTCCATACAAATTGGGAAATTATTTGTTCTAGCTTTGTGAGGAATACCGTTGGTAGCTTGATAGGGATTGCATTGAATCTATAGATTGCTTTGGGTAGTATACTCATTTTCACTATATTGATTCTTCCAATCCATGAACATGGTATATTTCTCCATCTGTTAGTGTCCTCTTTGATTTCTTTCACCAGTGTTTTATAGTTTTCTATATATAGGTCTTTAGATTCTTTAGGTAGATATATTCCTAAGTATTTTATTCTTTCTGTTGCAATGGTGAATGGAATTGTTTCCTTAATTTCTCTTTCTGTTTTCTCATTATTAGTGTATAGGAATGCAAGGGATTTCTGGGTGTTGATTTTATATCCTGCAACTTTACTATAGTCATTGATTAGTTCTAGTAATTTTCTGGTGGAGTCTTTAGGGTTTTCTATGTAGAGGATCATGTCATCTGCAAACAGTGAGAGCTTTACTTCTTCTTTTCCAATTTGGATTCCTTTGATTTCTTTTTCTGCTCTGATTGCTGTGGCCAAAACTTCCAAAACTATGTTGAATAGTAATGGTGAAAGTGGGCACCCTGTCTTGTTCCTGACTTTAGAGGAAATGCTTTCAATTTTTCACCATTGAGGATAATGTTTGCTGTGGGTTTGTCATATATAGCTTTGATTATGTTGAGGTATGTTCCTTCTATTCCTGCTTTCTGGAGAGTTTTTATCATTTTTTTAAACAAAATATTTGTGCACTGTCAAAGGGATGGAATAGATGAGTTAATGTGCTTTTGCATATTTAATTTATGTGATCCTATGAGGCCTGACAGTTATTAAACAAGTAATTAAAAGGCATTACACAATTATCTTAACTTACACTCATATATGATGTTTATTTTTAAAATATAAATGTATCATGATTTTCATGATAGACATTTAGAGGCAAATTTCAGGAAATAGTGAGTATGTGAACTTAATATATGACAATTAAAAAAAATTTATTGGAGTACACATGACAATTTTTAGATAGCTTTTTCAAACATAAAAACTAAATATATTAGTACTATAGTAAAAGCATTTTTTTTACTGCAAAGTGCAAAAGTGTTAGTTGCGCAGTCGTGTCTTTGCGACCCCATGGACTGTAGTCCACCTAGTTCCTCTGTTGTGGAATTCTCCAGGCAAGAATACCAGAATGGGTAACCATTCCTAATGAATCTGCTACTGTCTGAGCTACTAGGACATGGCTTCCCTGGTGGCTCAAATGGTAAAGAATTCACCTGCAATGCAGAAGACAAGGGTTCAATCCCTGGGTTAGGAAGATCCCCTGGAGAAGGGAATGGCTATCCACTCCAGTATCCTTGCCTGGAGAATTAGACAGAGGAGTCTGATGGGCTATAGTCTATGGGGTCACAAAGAGTCAGACACGACTGAGCGACTAACACTTTCACTTTCAAGACCTTTATAGCATTTTTTCCTAAATCAATTCATCAATTGATCTAAATTTATGATAAAAAATATTGTAAATTTTGACTTTTCAAGCCCTTAATAACCATACAGAGAAATGTAGTTGGTGCCTTAAAGTGTTGTCTGTTGAAGCTAATGGAACATAGTGTAATATATTCTGTTCATTTAGCTTGTTTTAATGATAAAAGAATTTAACTTTATTGTGAGTTCTTGATGCTAGGAATCAACTCTAAAAAACTGAAAATATTCACAGTGCAATGATTGGTTTAAAAGGGTCACTTAAACTTCCAGTGTTATTTTTGAATTTGTTGTTTTTACAATTTTCGTGATGCATCCAGTATCAGTCAATTGTAGTAGCAGGTTTTAATAATGTAGTTTATATTAGGTGCTAAATTGAAAGCAAATTACAAGAGAAGTGCCCATACTCTTTCATAAAGCCCTTCCTCTGTATTCTTCAATTCTGTCACAGAAACTTAAAATTTGAGGGTATCCTTTACATGCCTCATTTGATTTTATATCTGGAATATGTCTTGTGTCTGTTTTGAAGTTTCCTTCTCCTTTAATTTGGATCTCATTGCTTCTCAGTTTTACTCTTGTAGGAGCTTCAAAGCTTCTTTTCTTCAATCCATCCTTCCTCTGCCACTTTCTTATTAGAGCTTCAATACTTTTATGTCAGTCTTTTGCTCAAAATCTCTTTTAAGCTTTCCCCAATCTTACTAAAAAGAAAAGAAAAAAAAAAAGAAGAAGCTCATAGTCTAACCCAAAAGCTCTCCCACTCCTACACACACACACACACACACACACACACACACAGTCTGGACTCAATACCTCTATATTCCTTCTGCTGCTGCTGCTGCTGCTGCTGCTAAGTCGCTTCAGTAGTGTCCGACACTGTGTGACCCCATAGACGGCAGCCCACCAGGCTCCACCATCCCTGGGATTCTCCAGGCAAGAACACTTGAGTGGATTGCCATTTCCTTCTCCAATACATGAAAGTGAAAATTGAAAGTGAAGTCGCTCAGTCGTGTCCGACTCTTCGCGACCCCACGGACTGCAGCCTACCAGGCTCCTCCATCCATGGGATTTTCCAGGCAAGAGTACTGGAATGGGGTGCCATTGCCTTCTCCACTATATTCCTCCTACTCTAGGGATATTAGCATGGTGGTGGTTTAGTCACTAAGTCATGCCCAACTGTTGTGACACCATGGACTGTAGCCTGCCAGGCTCTTCTGTCCATGGGATTCTCTAGGCAAGAGTAGTGGAATGGGTTGCCATTTCCTTCTCCAGGGGATCTTCCTGATCCAGGAATTGAACCCAAGTCTCCTGCATTGCAGGCAGATTCTTTACTGACTGAGCTATGAGGGAAACCCAATATTAGCATAGTGGCCAATTACAACAGATATTAAAATTTCTCCAAGGCTCTGTTTTATTACCAGAGTCCTAATACTGAAATATCCTTCTTTCTTCTTTTCTCCCTCTGCCCATCTCAGTCTATGCAGTTTCTAGGTAAAGTTAGTGAACTTGCTGATTGTCTCCACAGAACTTCTCCTTTCTCTGTTAGAAATCAATTTTTATCTAATGTGTACTCTTTCTGGCGTAGAACTAAGCCTGTTGTACCTGAATTAGCATTATTACAGTCCAGCATCAATTTCTCTGCCATATATGAGTGCCTATCAGCAGATGAATCTCATATTCATTTTTCATCTCTGCTTCCTTAATGCTCAGAGGAAGAGTTTTCATGGAGTTTAATATAAATAAACATGTATTGAAGAAAGAAATAAAAGAATGAAGGGAGGAAGGAAATAAGAGTTCCTTATTTTCCTTTGCTCAGTATTTCCCTTCTGGATTAATGGATACACTTTCGTGTTCAGATAGTTTATATGTCCATTACATATACATCATATTTCAATAATGAATTTACAAGGAACCACATAGCTGGCCTTCACTCATACTCCTGTTCTTTGGAAGTTTGAACTTGTGGACAAGGCTTGTTTATTTGATCCCACCTACTTATTTGTCATGGATTGAATCATAAGCTGATAACCATAATCCTTAACACTCTGATCTAAACTAATTTTGCAGAAATCCCTCAACTTGTTCTGCACAATGTTCACTCTAAGGCCCACTTTTATCTGAAGAACCAATAAAAGCATTCCTTATTCTATCATGCATAGTTTCCAATTTAATCTTGATTCAAACATTTTTCTACTAGAATTACTTTGTTAATTACAGAGATATTCTGAAAATCACTCTCTCACATGTTACTTTCAGATGATTCTTAAGTTCTTTTCCAAAATAAATATGACTTTTCCACATAATAAGAGTTAAAGCAATTTTTCCCTCTTCCATATTTACTTTAGTATATATGAAAATGAATGAAAATAAGGTAGCAATTTAATAAATGCTTATTATTCTCCAAAATTCAGCTAACCTTTGCAAATTTATGCAGAGATATAAATGAATTGCTTGATGCACATAAGATTCTGACTTCATTTTTTTGCTGTAATTATAGAACCAATTAATTTTTAAACTCACTCTATTAAAAACCATATCTTAAGAAATACAGTAGTTAGTTCTCTTCTTTCCTTTTGTTAAGAATTCCCCCCACTTAACCTGAAAAGAGCTGTTGGTGACCCTAGTTAATAAGAATTCCAGCAATAATTGCATGAATTAGGTAATTACTGACATGAGCAGCTTGTAGTTCTCACACTCACTTCAAATGTTTCTTCTTTTAGTATTGCCAGGGTAATTACATGTGCTGGTAGAATTCTAATATGGTTTTTAAAATTAAAAAAAAAAAATAGTTCTGCTAGGTGATATCAGAAAAGGGAGCTTCTTCAGTCAGGAAAAAAAAATCACAGAATTTGAAATAGCTGAATCAAAAAAATAAAGTAATATAATAAAATGACTGCATCATTGGTGTCAAAGAATGACAAGATGACAAGGCAGCTGTGACAGAGTAAAACTGCAAAGAGACAGTGGCATTTTGTCTCCCTGGATTGGAGGCTTTGATAAGCCAAATTCACTGTGTGATGTTGGCGAAGCACTTGTCAACGTATGTGACCTTCTGATTATCTGTCTTCTAAAATGTGAAGATACCGCATGAGATTGTTGATAGCGCTACATAAAGTAATGTATGTGAAAGCCCCTAGGACAATAGCTGGCATTTTACAACAATAATTACAGAGTAATGAGTGCTTTCTCTGTACTGTTTGCTTTTCTGAGAATTTTGTGTGTATCTTCTCAAAGATTTGCAAACTTCCTTTTTCAATATTTTGCTATATTAATGATGTATCTGTCATTTGCTTGATTCCTTTTATAATGAACTCATTTTTTTCTTTCTTTGTGAAATTATAGGTCTCATAATTATACATTTTCCCATCATACACATGCAAATATTTATATTCAGATATGCCACTATTATCAGTTCAGTTCAGTTCAGTCACTCAATCATGTCCAACTCTTTGCAATGCCATGAACCACAGCACGCCAGGCCTCCCTGTCCCTCACCAACTCCCGGAGTTCACCCAAACCCATGTCCTTTGAGTCGGTGATACCATCCAACCATCTCATCCTCTATCATCCCCTTCTCCTCCTGCCCTCAATCTTTCCCAGCATCAGGGTCTTTTCCAATGAATCAGCTTTTCGCATCAAGTGGCCAAAGTTTTGGAGTTTCAGCTTCAACATCAGGACTTCCAATGAACACCAGGACTGATCTCCTTTAGGATGGACTGGTTGGATCTCCTTACAGTTCAAGGGACTCTCAAGAGTCTTCTCCAACACCACAGTTCAAAAGCATCAATTCTTCAGTGCTCAGCTTTCTTTATAGTCCAACTCTCACATCCATACATGACCACTGGAAAAAACATAGCCTTGACTAGATGGACCTTTGTTGACAAAGTGATGTCTCTGCTTTTTAATATGCTGTCTAGTTTGGTCATAACTTTCCTTCCAAGGAGTAAGCGTCTCCTAATTTCATCACCATTGTATCTCCTAATTCCATTCACCATCTGCAGTGATTTTTGAGCCCAGAAAAATAAAGTCAGCCACTGTTTCCACTGTTTCCCATCTATTTGCATGAAGTGATGGGACCGGATGTCATGATCTTAGTTTTCTGAATGTTGAGCTTTAAGCCAACTTTTTCACTCTCCTCTTTCTCTTTCATCAAGAGACTCTTTAGTTCTTCTTCATTTTCTGCCATGAGGGTGGTATTACTAATACTTTTGCAGTCCCAGCTTCATGATTCTAATATACCACTGCTGTTACCCATTTCTGCTTTAAGAATTGCTGCCCAGTGTATCGTAATTCTTATCACAGCTCACAATCTCAGAGAGAAGTAGATATTATCACTTTTTTCTTCCCAAATTAAAAAAAAAACAAAGTAAAGAAAATGTAACCAGTTTTTTCGAAGTAACATCAAGATTTAATGTGACAGAGCCAAGTTCCAATCCCAGATCTGACTAACCTCCAGTTTTGTGGTCTTAACAACTCTACCATGGCATATTTCTTATTATTAAATTAATTAATGAGTGTTGCTACAGCAATTATGATTCTTTTTTTAAAATTTTTAAGCTCATGCAATTCCAATATATTTTTTTTCATATTAATGTATACCTCAAAAGTTGAAAGCATTGCCCAATCTAACATGTACTTAAAAAGATGTATAGGAAGTAGTGATTTAACATCTTTGCATTGTCAATCAGAACATTTTCCTTCTAACAAGAGCCCCAATATCAAGAAAGGGCAAAACCAAGTCCAGTTATTTTCTTTAAGTAACCCACGATTTTTTCTCAGATTTTCTACCACCACCAAATAAAAGTAATTACTCTAAGGAGGACTTGGTAAATTTCCAAGTAAGAAAACTAGACTGGGATACCTCAGGAGATTCTTGGGTATAGCTTTATCTGCCAGGCTGTTTCTGATGTTTTAACCTTGGCCTATAAACAGATGCTGTAACTTCATCTAGAATATTTTATCATCTCTCTTCTCCACTTCCTAATATCCATGACCCCTTAGGAGCAGCTAAGGAAAAACTCACAAACAGGTTCAATTTTTAATTTCATATTCTACTCTAAAGAGGCCCAATAATGAGTTTTCCCAACCAAAACTTTATCTGACACAATCCCCCTTCTCTAAAGTTTGGAAATTCTGTGACCATTTGCTTTTTTTTCACATGTTTTATACTTCTCATTTTGTTATATTGATATATTATTACCTCATAGAATTCTTAACTGAGTACATTGTGAAAAAAGTAAGAAAATGTGTGGTAAGGACTATATATTTTCAAACGCATTTTGGAATGACAACTATATACATAAATTAGGCAAACAGCAAAGCTTGATTCTGAAATCAATCTTTACTTTTCATTATTGAAGAATTAGTAATGAGATAATTTATTTGATTAAGAAAATAATGATAGTCTAGTCTAGGTTCTTCTTGGTTTTCTAACTTTTCTCTGTCTCATGTCATTTTCTACATTCTGAGATTTATGCTTCTTGCTTCCAGGCCCTTATTGCCAATTTTTTTATAAAGAGGCCTCATCATCAAAGTACTCAATCTTTGAATATTTGCAGTTGCAAGTTTGCAAAAACAATAAAATAATTTTATTATGTGACATTATTTATTAATAGTACCAAAATATCTCCTAGGATTAGCTCCTCTTCAAACATCCATACCTTCACCCCAACACACAAATACACATGAAACGCAGGCATTTATTTTCAGAAGTATTTTGCCAATTTTTGGATGCTATAAGCATTTTACAAAAGAATGAAAATTTAAAAAGAGTGTGATAACAAGGTGCATTTGCATTTATCTTGTCAAAGATGCAGAATTTCATCACTCAGTAAAGTGAGGTGTTGAGCAAAATTGTGCTGTGCTTAATTGCTCAGTTGTGTCTGATTCTTTGTGACCCATCAGGCTCCTCTGTCCATGTGGATTCTCTGGGCAAGAATACTGGATCTTCCCAACCCAGGGATCAAACCCAGGTCTCCCTCATTGCAGGAAGATTCTTTACCATCTGAGCCACCAGGGAAGCAAAATTATTTACCACTTAAAACCATTGAAAAATATGCATATGGCAAGGTTCATACGTTTATAATTGAAAGGACCATTGACAAAGATAATGATAAAGATCTTATGAAAGAGAATGATTTAAATATCAAGTGATGAGGAGAAATCTGTGAAATACCAATAGAAGTCTTCAATTATTTTTATTAATAACTGTTTTTAGAAGTCTTTCTTTAAGTCAAATGTGAAGTGAAGTGTATCACATGGTGCCATGCCATAAAATAATAATAGCATAAATAAAATACATTGTGGGCCAGTTTTCAGCTACTGATCCAATTTTTCATACAATAATGTGGAGAGGCAATGAAAGATAGAAGAAATCTTGGTAACAGCTTATTTGTTTCCACTGATTAGTAGATTGAGTACCTGGGTCAAATTTAGGCTCTTGACTGTTCATGGGGGAGAAGTTACTCCAATTGTTACTTCATTTCCTCCCATTTCTTCATCCTTCTTTCAGTCTTCAGGGGAGGAAATCTTAAGGTGTAATTACAAAATTATACCTTAATGATATCTTATCATTACTTTTCAACTTTGACCTTAAATTTCACTTGTACATATGGTTTCTATTTCTTTCTAATACAAATATTTTAAGGCATGTATGTATATCCTTTTATACTATATTTATTTCTATATGACACAATTTCATTTAAAGAGAAGTGAAACATCGATTCCTTTATTTAAATAATCAGTTTGACATATAAGATTAGACATGTATGAGATTGGAAACTAAAGCATTCACTCATGAAATAAGTGAAATAAGGGGCTTCCTGGTGGCTCAGATGGTAAAGAATCTGCTTGCTATGCAGGAGATCCGTGTTTGATCCCTGGGTTGGGATGATCTCTTGGAGAAGGGAATGGCAACCCACTCCAGAATTCTTGTCTGGAGAATCCCATAGACAGAAGAGCCTGGAGGGCTACAGTCTATGGGTCACAAAGAGTCACTTTCAATGACATGACTGTAATGGCTTTTTTCTTGAAATACATATTCATACTCTAAAGAACAGTATTTTGAAAGGAAATAAGAAACATTTAAAATTATACGTGGTATCAACATGCATGTAATTTTCTTTTGTATGATTTATTCTTCAAAAAGAATGAAATAAGAAAATAAAAACTTATCTTCATTTTTCCTCATACAGTTATTTTTAACCAGGTGTCACAAAAAGCATTGCTATCAGAGTGCTGAGTGTGTAGAAAGTAGAAAATGCTTCTTTCAGATACAAGTAATATACAGTGAATCTTCCTGATAAACATGATTGCCTAGTCAAAAATTGCATTTTGCCAGAAAGTTACTGCATTTAATATGGCTACTCAAATGTAAACATTTACAGACTGCATCAAGGAAAATTATAAATATCTGACATCACTTGGGATGCAGTTGATTATGTTTTGGGCAGCATTTTTATGGAATTTATATTGCATCAAAAATGCTGACAAAATCACTATTTTATATTATTAGAAATATCATAAGACTGTTCCATGACAAAGTATGATTGATGAATACATTTATTTAGTATATGTTTGCTAGTCAAAGAGTTCCTTTTGAAATTACATAGCTATATCCTGATTTCAGTTATTTTTAATAATGTTAAGCCAAAGTTATTTTTGACTTTGATGGAGGAAAAAGTGATTTTAAGAACTATTTTCAGTCAAATTATTTTAGCTAGATATATAAAACTCTATTTCTATAAGTATCAGATGGTCAAACTTTTTTTCCCTCCTATTTCGTTCAAAAAAACTAGAACGAGTGCTGTTATTTTCATCTGTCTATCTTGAAAGCTTAGGTGAAAAGTTCTTCAGTTTTCCCTTGATATCTATCTATCCTGAATTTTGTAATGATAAATTCTAAGACAGTGAATAACTCTGTTCAATAGTGATCTCTTGATAGATGTTGAAGTCTTTATTCTTGGCTCTAGTGTTTCAGAATGGCTCCAGGTACATCTGAGTGCTCATCATCCCCACCCCTGTGGACCACTTTGCACATACCAGATACTATACTGAAGTAGAAGCATTTCTACTGAAGTGACTCAATAAACTCAAGAAGCACTCTATCCATTTTCTTTCTCTTTCCTTTCTTTAGCCTGAAAATCAAATAATTTTTTCACTGCTTCTTCATAATTTTTTTTTAGTTTCATGAATTCTTAAACAGTAAAAGAATTTGGGCTGAGCACTTAGAAATCTGCGGTCCACTATGGTTTTTTATCAGGAGAAAAATGTTAAGAACAAGGTCGGTTCCTATTAAGATATTTTGTGATAGTCAAAGATTCCATTGCAATGACTTATTGCCTGGATTACTGAGTCGGGGGTGGGGTGGGGGGTGGAGGGAATTTATGATTGATCTATGATTTCTGATGTCAGAGAGGATGAAGATTTTTAGCTCAGACAGTATCACTCTCATCACACACAGGATAATTTTAGCTGATTCATAAATTCTATATCGTTTACAATGTCTTTTTTGTTCCTATTTTCTTTAAAATTCCTCCTTCCCAAACTCACCATTTTTACACAAATACACCACACTTCTATGTTTTTTTTCTAAAAGGGGATCCTTAAATATATACCTAAAGTAGATACAGTCCAAGTGATTCATATGCAAGTTATTTTTTTCCTTGCCCATTACACTTTTATAGGTAGGAAATATTTTTGATGTGAAATAATAAAAATAGCCTGTTGATATGAAATATCTTAGTCATGCTTCCCACATATAACAAGTATTATATGGTTAAATCACAAAATACTTAAAAACTTGTGTGTGGTTAACAGCATTTGTGTGCTCAGCCACTCAGTTTTGTCCAACTCTTTGTGACCCCACTGTAACCCACTAGGCTCCTCTGTCCATGAAATTTTCCAGGCAAGAATACTGGAGGGAGTTGCCATTTTCTTCTCCAGGGGACCTTCCCAACCCAGGGATTGAATTCGCATCTTCTGTGGCTCCTGAATATGCACATGGCAAGGAGACTGCAGGGTTCCCATAAAACCAGCAACTATAATCTGACAGAATTGAGTGAAAATTTCTGCTGCATTCCACTCCATAGAAAACAGTTCGGAATCTGTTGCAAAGATAAGTTAATTGCCTCCCAGAACAAAAATCAACCCTCTTCAAATCAATATAACTAAACTCAGAGTGTCTATGAAACTGTTAATCACTCAGTCATGTCCAACTCTTTGCAACCCCATGGACTCTAACCTTTCAGGCTCCTCTGTCCATGGAATTTTACAAGCAAGAGTACTGGAGTGGGTAGCCATTCCCTTCTCCAGGGGATCCTCCCAACCTAGAGATCACACCCAAGTATCCTGCATTGGCAGGCAGATTCTTTACCATCTGAGCCACCAGGGAAGCCCTCCTTGGGCTTCTACAATATGCTATTCAAAATGTCAATTTTAAGGCAAAAAATTATCAGACATAATAAGGAATAGAAAAACATAACACACACTCAAGAAATAAGTCATGAGTTGTTCAACAGAAGTGGATCCCGGATGCCCTAGAAGTTGGAAGCAGTAAAGAGCTTTCAGTTCAGTTCAGTCGCTCAGTCATGTCTGACTCTTTGTGACCCCATTGACTGCAGCACACCAGGCTTCCCGCTCCATCACCAACTCCCAAAGTTTGCTCAAACTCATGTCCATTGAGTTGGTTATGCCATCCAACCATCTTCTGGCATCCCCTTCTCGTCCTGCCTTCAATCTTCCCAGCATCAGGGTCTTTTCCAATGAGTCACCTCTTTGCATCAGGTGACCAAAGTATGGAGCTTCAGCATCAGTCCTTTCAATGAATATTCAGGACTGATTTTCTTTAGGATTGACTGTTTTGAACTCCTTGCTGTCCAAAGGACTCTCAAGAGCTTTCTCCAACACCACAGTTCAAGAATAGCAATTCTTTGGTGAACTGAGAAGAGGAAAGCTATATCCATCTGAATGCAGAGTTCCAAAGAATAGCAAGGAGAGATAAGAAAGCCTTCCTAAGTGATCAATGCAAAGAAATAAAGGAAAACAATAGAATGGGAAAGACTAGAGATCTCTTCAAGAAAATTAGAGATACCAAGGGAACATTTCCTGAAGAGAACTTCAAAGGAGCTATTTTAAATATATTCAAGAACCTGAAGGAACAAATTTAAGGGTCTAACATCCAAGTAATTTTTAACCTCAAAGATGAAAAGACAATAAAACAGAAAAGGTACTTGAAAAAATTATAGTAGAAAACACTAATTACATGTGAGAATGAGTGACTATATTCTATCAGACTATGCAGCCTTCATACCAGAAATAAAGAGGGAAATATAAATGTTAGTAGGGTCAACCAACCACTAAGATAAAACAATTATAAGTGTGTATGGATCTAACAGATTTTCAGAATACACAAAGCAGAAAGCTAACAAAATCAAAGGAATAATAGACAAAAACACAATTATAGATGGAAATTTTAACACAACTCATTAGCAATTAATAAAAATCTAGATGAAAAATATCAGTAGGATTCAGAAAATTTGAACAGAACCATCAACAACCTTGACATAAGTGAAATTTACACAATATTATGCCCAACAGTTACAGAATACATATTTTATCAAGTGTACATAAAACATTTATCAAGATAAACTAAAAGTCTGAATAAATATCAAAAGAATGAAATGTTTGAGAATGTATCTTCTGACAACATTGGAATTAAATCAGAATCAACAATACTTTATCTAGAAAATCATCAAATACTCAGAAATTAAACAGTACCACTAAAGCAATGCTTACAGGGAAAATTAAAGCATTAAATGCTTATATCCAAAAACAAAGTTTTACAATATTGATCTAAAATTTATTTCTTAGAAATCAAGAAAAAAAGGTAAACACAAAGAAAGCTAGTAGAAATTAAGGAGAAGAAATCAATCTTACAAGAAGAACAATGCACAAAATTATCTAAACCAAAAGCTAATGCTTAAAAAAATTAACAAATTGGAAAAACATTCACTATAATGAATAAAGAAAAAAGAGATAAATTACTGATATTAGAAATGAAAGAAATGATAACAATTAGCACCTATTTGCGACCCCATGGACTATACAGTCCATGAAATCCTCCAGGCCAGAATACTGGAGGGGGTAGCCTTTCCCTTACTCAGGGATCTTCCCAACCCAGGGATCAAACCCAGGTCTCCTGCATTGCAGGCAGATTCTTTACCAGCTGAGCCACAAGGGAAGCTGATAGATATCAGAGTAATAGTAAAAATTATAAACAACTTTATACTGATAAACTCTACACATTTAAATGAATTGAAAAAATCTGAAAAAAAAAATCAGATCTACCAAAATTGATACAAAACTCACTTGGTTATTAAATATTTGCAACAAAGAAACCTCCAGTCTTCTTTTATATAGATATTATATAAAATATTTAAAAATAAATCATGTCAAACTTATACATACTCTTAATAGAGGGGAAGAAATAGAATAATAGAAGGGGAGAAATATTTCCCAAGCAATTTTCCTAAGGTAACATATTTTTCATTCTAAAATTTATTAGAGATATCAAAAGATAAGAATATTACTCACCATAATTCCTCATAAGCCTAAATACAAAAATACTTTAGAAAATATTAGAAAGATGACCCCACCACTATATAAAAATAGGAAGACTGTTGAATAAAAAATACATATTTTGGAAAGTTGGTGTTTTAAGATTATTTAAACAAAATTGGCTACTTTTTAAAGATGCAGAAAAATTTCAAAAAAAGTGACAATTTAATATTAACATATGCAACACATTGACTGCTAATGATTATGGATTGTGGATTGGTTTATCTATGTAATTAGTATTCAGGATTACTTTAAACAGTGTTTAGTTCAGTCACTCAGTCGTGTCCGACTCTTTGCGACCCCATGAATTGCAGCACGCCAGGCCTCCCTGTCCATCACCAACTCCCAGAGTTCACTCAGACTCATGTCCATCGAGTCAGTGATACCATCCAGCCATCTTATCCTCTGTCATCCCCTTCTCCTCCTGCCCCCAATCCCTCTCAGCATCAGAGTCCTTTCCAATGAGTCAACGCTTCTCATGAGGTGGCCAAAGTACTGGAGTTTCAGCTTTAGCATCATTCCTTCCAAAGAAAACCCAGGGCTGATCTCCTTCAGAATGGACTGGTTGGATCTCCTTGCAGTCCAAGGGACTCTCAGGAGTCTTCTCCAACACCACTTCCTCAGAAAACCAAACTGAAATTTTTCAGATATATAGACAGTGCTTTGAAAAGTGCAAAGGAAATGAATACTAGGAAAAATTAGACTGGAGTCAAACATAAATTGGTGTCTATGAAAATGGTGCTTGAATGTCAAGTACCCATCCCTGAAGCTCTCCCTCTAATTTGTGATGTTATTAGTAAAGTTCCCAGACTCCTGAAAACTGACATTAAAATGCACAGCCTGAGCTAAGGTATAAAGTCTTTGATGTAGTAAAAGTAAAAGCCAAAGTCACAATTCTAAATTAGCTTTAAAAGGGTAAATTATGTGCTTTAGTAAAGAAAAAGCAAGAAAGACAAGCTAAATATTTCCTGATATTGGTTAACCTTTGTGATCATATAGTGGACACCTCTTTTTTAATGAATGTTAAGCTGAGTTGTTTCAAAACCAATAACTCATTCAATTTACTCTTTATAAGTCAGTGGAATCTATCACAGTTTGTATTGAGATATACGAGTATTTTTGGACTTCCCAGTTGACTCAGTGGTAAAGAATGCACCTGCCAAGCAGGAGACTCGAATTCAGTCCCTGGGTCTGGAGGATGCTCTGGAGAAGAAATGGAAACCCACTCCAGTATTATTGCCTGGAGAATTCCATGGACAGAGGGAGCTGGTGAGCTAGAGTCCATGGGGTTGCAAAGAGTCACGCATGACTTAATGACTAAACAACAATATGAGTATCTTTAAGTTGAGGGACTTAGGTAGAGTCAGCCAGTAGTTTGTTTCAATACTCCAGTTCCTTTTGCTTGCCATCCCAAACATATTCAGTAGATGTTACTAGTGGCTCCCCATATTTCCTTTTAGGAATGGAACTCTGGTCAGAAACACTCCATGGATTGTTTGATCTTAAAGTTCAACATTTTTGCTTTGTTTTGTTTTGTTATTTTTTGGCCATGCTGGGTCTTTGTTACTTGTGGGCTTTTCCCTAGTTGTATTGAGTGGGGGCTGCTTTCTAGTTGTGGTGCACAGGCTTCTGATTGCAGCGGCTTCTCTTGTGGAGCCCAGGCTCTAGGATGCACTGGTTTCAGTAGCTGTGGCTCCCAGGTGCTACTGTACAGACTTAATAGTTGTGGCTCATGGGATTATTTGCTTTGCAGCATACGGGATCTTCCCAGGTCAGGGATTGAACTCATATCTCCTGCATTGGCAGGCAGATTCTTTACCACTGAGCTACCAGGGAAAACTACAATTCTTAATATGGCATTCATTAACCTTTGTAACCAAACTTACTTATTTTTAAAATTTACTTCCTGCCAGTTTTCTCCTGGGTCCTCTGGGAGTCAATTTACAATCTGATAATTCCTGAAAATGTTTGCATGATGTTTTTCTACATGCTGCAGTCATAATTTTTTCCCCAGAACTTAAAGTCTGTGGGTCTTCTCTCTACTTGGTGTGTAGGGGAATCTAATCAAACTCAACTCAAATCCAATCTCCTTCATAATGACTTTCTCAGCATCACAGATCTCCAAATGAAATATATAGTCTCTCTGCTTGCTGCTGAAATTTAAAGACATACTTAAATATTTAAATTAATGATACTTTTCTCAATCTAAAGCTTAGATTTAAGAATCAATAGCCACTAGAGTTATTAAAATGTAAATAAAAATGTCAGCATTACTACTAATAAGAGTTTGAGTCTCTAGGTCTGTTGGTCAAGTAGACTCAATTATGGAATAAAAACACTGAATCACCCAGACAATGGTGTCATAATACGCCTCTTATTGTTTAGTTAATAATGCTAAACAGTTTCTTTAGTTTTCAAAGGATAGTTCCTCATTGTTTAATATCTTTTATGTTATAAAGCAACAGTAAATAGTCATCATGATCTTAATAATCAATATTTAAATATTTAATTCTTTTGGAACACAGCCTTTTTTTTTTCTTAAGTAAAAACACACACACACACAAAACATTAAAATGATATAATTCAATTTCAGAATATAACCAGTGTTCTATCCTTCTCTTTCTATGAGAGTCATCCCTTCAATACTTCTGACAGAGGATGTTAGACTTCTGTTTCAAGAGTTCCGCTCTGTCTTTCTTGTCTATGAAGAGGAGTTGAATGAGGTAAAAACAATCTGGAAAAACAAATCACCTTATTATAACTATATATACTTATTAATTGAATCATTGAGAGCTAGACAATCTCCTGTGTCTTTAAAAGCAAAATTATAAACAAGGTAGACATAATATCTGTCTTAGCAGAAATGAAAGAAAGACCAATATAAAACAGACATGTAGAGAACAAGATGGTGGAGGAGTAGGTGGACGTGGAGTACATCTCTCTCCACAGATACATCAGGATCACACCTTCGGACACAGAAGTGCATGCAGAACACCAGCTGAGAGCAGACAGGAGTACCTGACCAGTGGAAAAAAATATATAGAACCACGCAAAACTAGGTAGGACAAAGGAACTGGTTGAAAAACAGGAGTATTAGTAGTACTGGACCTGCCCTCGGCAGGTGGGGGAACTGAAGCAGGGCATTTGCCCCATACAGGGGCAAATGAATCAGAGGAGCAACATTTAAGGCCGAGAGTGAAACAGCTGATCTGTGGCAGCCTAAATGGAATGAGTATCAGACAGACCTTGCCGCATCCATACATACCCCGGACAGAGATGCTGGACTCCCTGAAGGGGCAGCGGCTGGGAGCTGGAGTTAAAGGATTATGGAGCAATCCCAGGGCAAGGGCTGTTGTTGACTGCAGAGAGACGGATTGAGGGGATGTGAGGGAGGAGATAGTGGTGGGAAATAGCAGTGGAGGAAAGCAAGGCAGCCATGGAAGCAAGGCAATACTGCGGAGTCCTATGCGTAGGGGTTGGAGCCGTCACCATAGCCTCTCTCTCCCCTCTTAGCAGCATCGGCAGCTGAACAGTGGAGAGGCTGGCCCATCAAACGCCTGATACACTGAACTGCAGAGTAGGAGCCTACCCAGGGTGCCCCTTTAAGTTCCTGATGTGCCTATCAACAGCGAAGGACCCCAGGCAAGGGAGCCCTCTAAGTGCCTGAACAGGCAGAGCTACAGAGAAACACTGGCCAAAAAGACCTTCTGTTTGCCAGCTACAAGAGGCTTGAAAAAAGACTCTGATAGGGCCATAACTCCTGTGGCAGAGGCAGTCTGTGTCCCTGCACACTTGGTGCTGCCAGGGTCCCCACAAGCCAAGCAACAGCACCACCTTCATGCTCAACTCTCACTGGGGCTGAGTTGCCACAGGCAAAAAAATAAGTCTTGCATTTATACATGCAGGGTCGCTTCAGTCCTGTCCAGCTCTGTGACCCTGTAGACTGTGGCCTGCCAGGCTTCTCTGTCAGAGGGGGGTTCTCCAGGCAAGAATCCTGGAGCATATACCCTTCTAGAGAAGGGTTGCCATCCCCTTCTAGAGCACTATATTTCCTGCTGCCCTAGCCGCAACCCCCCCTAAATACCTGGTGCAGCCAGTACCCCTGCAACACAAGCAGCTGCACCACCTCCACACCTGACCCTCACAGGGGCAGACCCAAGCCCTCCAGGGCAGCCTCAGTGGACAACCCACATGCAGAGGTGGAAATAAAACTACAGTTGAAACCCAGGGGCAGTGTGGCTAAGGAAGAAGACCCAAAACCTTCCCACCAGCTGTACAAGCTGCAGATTAAATCCGCACAATCAACTAAGCAGATTCTGTGTCTATGGAATATATAAAAGGTCATTGAGAGTGCCCACAAAAGAAAATGCACTAGCTCTGATAGCTCTGAGCATTGGAGGCAAGAACACATAGGTGTAGGACCAGATTAGAATCTGAGCTGCCCCCACAGCAGGTCAAGAGATCAGCACAGGGTTGGAGGGCATCCTAGGGAGGTGAGGTGGACTGTGATTCCCAGCGCGGGAAAGGACTCTGACAGCAGTGACTCAAGAAAAACTTTTATTTTTATTTTTTGACTTGTTCTGTAGACACCTTCGGATTTTTTTTTATCCCTCCCCCGCATTGTAGTTGATTTTATAGACACTAAGAAATCCCATTAAGCTTTTGACCTTTTTTTTTCTTCCTCAGTCACGTTTTTTATTGGTATCATAAACCTCTGCCTCTACGTTGGGCTTTTGCAGTTCTGTGGTGTTTTCCTCTTTTTTCTTATTTTCTCTTTTTTAATTGTAATACCTATTATTATTTTTCCCCTTTCAGTTAATCTTTAACACACACACACACACACACACACACACACACATATATATATATGTATATATCTTCTTTATCTAATTCTATTTAACTTTGTATGTCTATTCTTTCTCTTTCCTCTCAACATATTTGTTAATTTTATTTTCATTGCTTTATTCTCCATTGTCACCTTGCTTTTGTTTTGTTTTCCAGTTTGTGCTTTAATTAGTTTTGTTCTGTAATTTTTGGTTTTCTTTGTTCGGTGGGTCAATCTATTGTACTTTATTTTTGTTGGACTGTATTCACTTTGCTCATGGGTGTATATGTATATGTGTATATTCCATTATTTTAATTATCATTTGCCTGATTTTGTAACTTCCATTTGTCTAGGGTTCATCCTTTGGGGGCTTACCTGGTGGCCCAGGGGGTAAAGCATCTGCCTGCAATGAGGGAGACCAGGGTTCAATCCTTGGGTTGGGAAGATCCCCTGGAGAAGGAAATGGCAGCCCACTCCAGTATTCTTGCCTGGAAAATCCCATGGACGGAGGAGTCTGGTAGGCTACAGTCCATGGGGACGCAAAGAGTCCGACACAACTGAGCAACTTCACTTTCACTTTTCATCCTTGATTTCTTGTTTTTGTATATTTGTTTTAATCTCATTTAATACCATAACAAACCACTTGTGGAATCTTTCTTCCTGATCAGAGATCAAGCCCTGAGCCTTTGGAGTTGAAGAACTCACTCTGAAACCCTAGGCTACCAGAGAACTAACCCCAGGGAGTATCAAATAGTGAGAGATCATACAAAGGAAACCACTTGAATATAAGACCTGGCATCACCCAACCACCAGTAGCATCCTGTGCAGGACACCTCATCTAAACAACAAACAAAACAAAAATACAAACCCAATCATCAGTGGATAGGATTACCACCTCACTCAGTCTTGCTCATCAGAGGAAAAACAAACAAACAAAAACTCAGCACAAATCTCACCCTCTATGAAGCTCACACCAACCACTGGACCAACCTTAGGAGGGCAGAAACCAAAAGGAAGAAAGAATTCAACCTTCTTCAAGGAAAGAATTCAACTTTCCTTGAAGCCTGGGAACAGGAAACCTCAAACACAATAACTTTAAAAAAAAAAGAAAAGGCAGAGAAACACTGCACAAGTGAAGGAACAAGCTAGAAACACATAAGTCCAAATAATTGAAGAGGAAATAGGAAAATTACCTGAAAAAGAATTCAGAATAATGATAGTAAAGTTGATCAAAAATCTTGAAAACAAAATGGAGAAAATGCAAGAAGCAATTAACAAAGACCTAGAAGAATTAAAGAATAAACATACAGAGACAAAGAACACAATTACTGACATTAAAAATACTCTGCTGCTGCTGCTGCTGCTAAGTCGCTTCAGTCGTGTCTGACTCTGTGCGACCCCATAGATGGAAGCCCACCAGGCTCCCCCATCTCTGGGATTCTCCAAGCAAGAACACTGGAGTGGGTTGCCATTTCCTTCTCCAATGCATGAAAGTGAAAAGTGAAAGTGAAGTCGCTCAGTCGTGTCTGACTCTTAGCGACCCCATGGACTACAGCCTACCAGGCCCCTCCATCCATGGGATTTTCCAGGCAAGAGTACTGGAATGGGGTGCCATTGCCTTCTCCGAAAAATACTCTAGAAGGAATCAGTAGCAGAATATCTGAAGCAGAAGAACGAATCAGTGAGCTAGAAGATAAAATAGTGGAAATAACTTCTGAAGAGCAGAATAAAGTAAAAAGAATGAAAAGAGCTGAGGACAGTCTCAGACACCTCTGAGACCATATCAAACACGCCAACATTTGGATTATAGGGTCCCAGAAGCAGAAGAGAAAAAGAAAGGGTATGAGAAAATTTTTGAAGAGATTATAGTTGAAAATTTCCCCAACATGGAAAAGGAAATAGTCAATCAAGTCCAACAGGCACAAAAAGTCCCATGCAGGATAAACCCAAGGAGAAACATGCCAAGACACATACTAATCAAACAAAGACTAAACACAAAGAAAGAATATTAAAAGCAGCAAGGGAGAAGCACAAGTAACATACAAGGGAAGCCCCATACACTTAACAGCTGATCTTTCAGCAGAAACTCTGCAGGCCAGAAGGGAATGGCAGGATATATTTAAAGTACTGAAAGGGAAAAATCTACAATCAAGATTACTATCCTTAGCAAGGATCTCATTCAAAATTGATGGAGAAATAAAAAACTTTTCAGACAAGCAAAAGTTAACAGAATTCAGTACCCCCAAACCAGCTTTACAACAAGTGTTAAATGGACTTATGTAGTCAAGAAATATAACAGAAGAAAAAAGATCTACAAGATCAACCCCAAATGTATGGCCAACGAGAATTTGCTGTATGATTCAGGAAGCTCTAACAGGGGCTCTGTTTGAGGAGTGGGTGGGGAGGGAGATGGGAGAGAGGTTCAAAAGGGATGGGATATATGTATACCTATGGCTGATTTATGTTGAGGTTTGACAGAAAACTGCAGAATTCTGTAAAGCAATTATCCTTTAATTAAAAAAAAATACATGTAAAAAGGCAGCTATGGTATTACAAATGTAAGTGATAAATTAAGTGAGCTATAGGGTGTAATATGATTATATACAAGAAGGTTACTTTATCAGTCCTTAAGGGGATGTATTTCTTATTCATATGAATTTATTCTCACCATTCATTTATTGGCATCACTTGGAATCAGCAGTTTCCTGAATTAAGTTTACTTATTTTCTTTGTATATGTTCTTCCAACTGCTGGAATGTTCTTTTCTTAGTGGATCACTTGTACAGTTCTTAGTTAGACTTTAAAGATTCATTTAAAACCATATCCCCTAGCAAACATGCTATGAACCACTTTGCCACTAACCTCATCTAAAACAGGTGTTGTTCAGTTGATAAGTCATATCCAACTCTTTTGCAGCCCCATGGACTGTAGCCCACCAGTCTGTCATGAGATTTCTGAGGCAAGAATACTGGAATGGATTAGAATTTCCTTTTCCAAATCCTAAATTTCCTTCCTGACCCAGGGATCAAACCTGTGTCTCTTGCATCAGTAGACAGATTCTTTACCCCTGAGCCAAACTGGGAAGCCCCCATATAAAACAGACCCTATGCTAAATTGGCTGCTGCTCCTTTGCGACACCATTTATCTTGTACATCTCTCTGTTTCTTAACATACAGTACTTGTTGTTAAACATTATGTAGCTTACAGATTAAAAACATGGACTTAACCTTTTAATGAGTGAGAGCTAGAGCGCGATTGGGTTTGAATCCCAACTCTGTCATTAACTACCTTGACTTCAGGCAAGTTTTATTTTAAAAAACTTCCTGAAACTCATTAGCCAGGAATTATAATAAAAGCGTATGTTTCTGGACTTTCCTGGTGGTCCAGTGATTAAGATTCCACACTTCCAATGCAGGGGTACCAGTCTGATCCCTTGTAGGAGGATTAAGATCCTTCATGCCAGTTGGTGTGGCCCAAAATAAATAAATAGTTAATTAAAAAATAATAAAAGGATATGTTTCCACAAAACACTAGATTTTTTTTTTAGCGATTTTAAGTTCTCAAGGATCTTAGATTCCAAAACTTTTAAGTTAATATAATTCTTCACAAATATTTTGCTTCCTACCTGCTATTGTCACCAGAGGTAAGCCTGCCTGAACAAAATATTGTTGTGCTTCAAAATAGAAAATCCTGTCTCTCAAAATGGGCAGACAATTGTCTTATGTTAAACTCAGTACAAGGGGAAAGAATAAGGATGAATGCACCACCAGATGAAATTCCTTTACATGTCACATGCAGGAGACCCTGGTTCGATTCCTGAGTCAGAAAGATCTGCTGGAGAAGGGATAGGCTACCCACTCCAGTACTCTTGGGCTTCCTTTGTGGCTCAGCTGGTAAAGAATCCACCTGCAATGTGGGACACCTGGGTACGATCCCTGGGTTGGGAAGAGCCCCTGGAGAAGGGAAAGGCTACCCTGTCCAGTATTCTGGCCTGGAGAATTCCACGGACTGTATAGTTCATGGGGTCACAAAGAGTTGGACTTGACTGAGTGATTTTCACTTCACTTATATGTCACATGGTGCTCTTTCTCTTGCTCATGGCACTTGCCATGGCACTTAAAGCTGTGCATTCCCAGAAAGATGAACTCTAACCAAGCTACATAGTCCTGAAGATCCCAAGGCCATGGCTGCTAATCCCATCAGCAAAGTCAGAATCCATTGGATCAATACCCAAAGTAATCACAGACATGATCTCAGCAAGATATCTGATACATTGAGCAGGTTCAGGCTGAAAATACTAGAAAACCTAGACTCAAATGACATAAACATTAAGATAATCTATTACAGAATGTAGAGAGAAAGTCATTTTCACTTTGGTCAATTCAGTATGATCATTAGGGGTGCAAGCACTTTACATTTTTTTTCTGCTTACTCATTCTCAGTGTATTTGTTATCTTCCCTTCAGCTGAAAGATAAAAACTCCAGGCATCATATTTCTACACACACAGGCAGAACAAGGATCATCTTTTCCTTAAGTCTTGTTTATGACCTAGTTACTTTTTCCATTACCAGAAATCTTCCAACTTCTTATTGACTAGATGGCTGAAATTGGGGCACAATGACCCACCTAAGGCAATCACTGCAAAAAGAAAATAATTACATATTTTATCATTAGAGAAATGCCAAATTGAAAATGTTAAACATTTATATGGCTGTTGGGAGCCAAGTTAGGCATTATTGACAAAATGGAGGCACGGCCCCAACCCCCTCTCCTCATCTCGCAGGCACGGCCCCGGGATGAAGGAGTTAGGTCTTGTGATTCTGACTTGTTCTTTCCTTTCTTTGGTTGAGTTGGCTGGAAAGAATGTTAAGGTGCTTGAGAGAAGTATGAGAAAGTACAAAGCCTTCTACAGTTGTACCCAGAAAATAATCTATAAAATAACCATTGACATTTGTTCAAGAATCTTTATAAAGAATGTCCGAGGATGAGCACATAGGCCGCAGCTTGAGGCCATGGGAAGGATTGTTATCTGAGACCTGTTTGTGAGGGAAATATTTATGGCAAAAGAAGATTGATGAGTTTAGGGTTTAGGAATAATTAAGAATAGCTAGAAGCCTTTTTAGGACATAGTGATCTTAAGATGCTAGGGGCAAACAGGATTTAGAAAGATAAGAAATACACTGAGGAATGTAGCATGAGTTACAATGTAATCACAAGTTCAGTTCAGTTCAGTTCAGTTCAGTTCATTTCAGTCAGTCAGTCCTGTCCAACTCTTTGGGACCCCATGAATTGCAGCACGCCAGGCCTCCCTGTCCATAACCATCTCCTGGAGTTCACTCAAACTCATGTCCATCGAGTCGGTGATGCCATCCAGCCATCTCATCCTCTGTTGTCCCCTTCTCTTCCTTCCCCCAATCTCTCCCAGTATCAGAGTCTTTTCCAATGAGTCAACTCTTTGCATGAGGTGGCCAAAGTACTGGAGTTTCAGCTTTAGCATCATTCCTTCCAAAGAACACCCAGGGCTGATCTCCTTTAGAATGGACTGGTTGGATCTCCTTGCAGTCCAAGGGACTTTCAAGAATCTTCTCCAACACCACAGTTCAAAAGCATCATGATTTAAGTACAGTGAATCTGGGTGGGGGAAACTAAAAACGTCAAACCTCTGACCTAATGCTTTTGTCAAAGTGTAAAAGAGAACCTGAAGCTTGAAATAAACATGTAGTTCCATACTATGGGTCAGAGACTGCATCATCGCCCGCCGACACTGCTCACCCCTTCGGGCTGATTCCATGGCTGCTGGAGCTGGACTCTGGTATATGGCCATCAGTATTTTGTGACTGAGACAAAATTTATTACTGAAAATAGTAATTTCATTTGCATGAAGCTTTCAATAACCTTTTGTAATCAACCAAGAAATTGTCTGTTTTGTCATTCACAATTTCTGCTATGTTTATTATTACTATTTACAATTTATTCCTCTGGAGTTTTAAATTTTTCATAATTACTAAGGGAATTTATAATTTCTTGGGCATTTATAATTTTTTAAGAATTTAACTTCTCCATATTTAGGTAAATTTCCAGAAACTGTGCTGCCTTTACAGATAACTGAGTCCAGAGGAAAGGAAAAAGAAAAGGAAACGTCCCTCTAATATCTCTCATTGACAATATGGCTAATAAATTGTTTATCAGATTTAAAGAAAAGCATGGCAGATAGAGGGTCACAGTCCAGTTTAATACCATAATAAGTTCACTTTGGTTGAATCAATTAAAAATATTTGTGTCACTGTAATGTGGTCACTCAGAGGACAGATGAGTTAAATATGTTATGGGTATTAACTTCTATTGGACAGTGGGAGGAAATGACAATTTAAAAGACCATCTAGGTTTTATACCAGGTCTTGTTTTAATTAACATTGAAGAGTATGAGTTTCATTATTCACATTTGTATACTATCTAGAGGAACTTCTTACTGATAGAAAATTTGTTATGTTTTGGAATGCTTCATGTCTACAGCCACCTTTGAAGTAAATGCCCTTGAATGTGCCTGTTAAACTTAGAGAAAATAGTTGATATTTTTAGAGAAGCTCACCGATTTCAGCCACAGATCCATGCCTTCATTACTGATGAATATAGCTTTACAGTAGGTAAAGGAGGAGCTTTATGTGTCATTATTTTAATAGCATCACTTTTCTAAAGAAGTTACATTTAGCAATGTGAAGTGTTAGTGATCATGGGTCTCCTCTTTACTGAGGATGGAAAAGTTATCTTCTTTCATCGGAGACACGGAAAGCACTTAAAAGACATTATCTCATTATCTCTATAACATCCTCTGACAGAATTGGCTTGTACTATAATTCCCATTTTATTGGTAGATAAAGTCATGCACATTATGGTTTTATAATTTAGCTAGGCAGCTGGCCTGCTCTGGCAAAAGAGCTTTCAGCTTTACTTCATCCTAGAAATTTGTCTCATTTATGTCTTCACATTTCTAGTGCAGTCATGACCTCAGTGTTCCCAGAAATCAAGAATTTAAGTGGTCATTTGTCCAATGACTTTTTTTTCCTGAAGAAACGTTTCTGAATTATACTTGATTTCATTTTGACATGAAAGGAAAATGAATAATATTTTGGATAACTGATAGAAATTGAATTGGGTCATTTTCTAGATTCGAATGAATAGTAGAACTCATAAGCAATATTTTTTGTTAGTATTAAATGGCTTTAGTTACATTTAATAGTTACTTAAAATATTTAAATACATAACTTTTAAAAATCAATCACACTCAACTCTTTATCACACGTATGCAAATTAAGTCCATGACACACTTCTCGCACACCTGAATACCCCAGGATTTAAGGAAAATTATCTTAAATTTAGCCTAAAATAAACAGACTAAAACCATGATGACATTAAGAGCTTTAATTAGGAGAAACATGTCTATTTAGTGAAAACCATTTAATTGACTCAAGCAGAGGATTGCATTATCCTTTATCAAGTTTTACAATTTTCTTTTTTTTTTTTAACTAGAAGTAAAAGGTAGGCAAATCCAAAATATGTTTTTACAGTAGTTTCACAGATTTACTCATGGAAATCAGAATCATATTTTATTTTATTTTATTTTTTTTCAGAATCATATTTTATTCTGGAAAGATTTAATTGACTCTATGTACTTCCCAGGTGCACTAATGGTAAAGATCCTGCTTCCTAATGCAGGAGACATAGGAGAAGCAGGTTGGATCTCTGGGTTGGGAAGATCCCCTGGAGGAGGGCATGGCAACCCTCTCCAGTTTTCTTGCCTGGAGAATCCCATGAACAGAGGAGGCTGGCGGGACACAGTCCATAGAATCCCAAAGAGTAGGACACAACTGAAGCAACTTAACACGCATGCATTCATAGTTCATAGTGGATAAAAATATTAATCAGTATTAATATCAGTGTATAGTGTAGGAAGCACAAGGGAAAATACAGACAGAAAAAAGAAACATGGAGCTGTAGTAATTATTCTATGCCTCTTCCCTGTCAATTTTCCAGGGAAGATTTTATTAAGTACATTTTTGTAAATGAGGTATACCTCAGAAACCAGGTACATACAAATATATTTCAAACATGAATGTGTCCTTCAAAGAGTTATATACATAAATTACTATAAAATTAAAACCAAGGACTAATAAACACAGTGAAAAGAAAGCAGAGATCCACATATACATTTTTATACTTAAAATTTTTTCTGGATATTAGAAATCTCACACATCTATTATGACCCCAAAGGAGTTGTTACATGCTGCAATATGACAACACCAATACAGTATACTAACGCATATATATGGAATTTAGAAAGATGGTAACAATAACCCTGTATACGAGACAGCAAAAGAGACACTGATGTATAGAACAGTCTTTTGGGCTCTGTGGGAGGGGGAGAGGGTGGGATGATTTGGGAGAATGGCACTGAAATATGTATAATATCATATATGAAACGAGTCGCCAGTCCAGGTTCGATGCAGGATACTGGAGGCTTGGGGCTGGTGCACTGGGACAACCTAGAAGGATGGTATGGGGAGGAGGAGGGAGGAGGGTTCAGGATGGGGAACACATGTATACCTGTGGCGGATTCATTTTGATATATGGCAAAACTAATACAATATTGTAAAGTTAAATAAAATAAAAATTTAAAAAAAAGGAGTTGTTACATGCTGCAATATGATAGAAAAATGTGGAATGAAAAGAAATAAGGCTTTTTCAGCTTTAAAAGTAAAGTTAGAATGCATACTTTATGATGAAAGCTTTTATGCATTTAATGAAAGCTGTGGACTTCACTAATGTAATAGAAAATACTGAAAGGATTTTTAACAGATGTTTAATTTTGACAGATAAATTATGATTGAGTTCTAAAAACTTGGAACTTTGGTCTATTATTAGAAAAAATGTATTAATGTTTTCATTTCAGGACTGTAAGATTATAATAGATTCCTTTTCAATTTCAAAAAGCCATCCAATTAAAGTTTTACTTTCAAAGATAATATATAACATTTTGACTTGGGTTCAGAATATATATATATACAATCTTTTAAATTTTTATTTTAAATTTGGAATCTAAATATATTTCCCCATTCTTATATTATAAAGATAGAAACTGATCTTGTCTTTTTTGGAAATAAACCAAAATCAGACTTTGATACAACCCCAAATTAGCATAAAAATAAATAGAACCATGCCGGTGTATAAATTTGACCCAGTCTGTGCTTGGGTTTAAGGATAAGTCATATACCTGTAATGAAAGAATTGCTTTTGAGTCAGAAAAATACTGATGATTATTACTTCTGTGTTTAAAAGATTATCCTGTTCTATAATGACATACAGAATCAACAGAATCAAATATAATATTCCTTTAAATATTCAAGTAATAAAGATCAGTTACCAAATAAATGAATTAAAGAAAATACATCCTGCTGTATGTGGTTTCTATGTCTTAAACTAAACCAACTTGAAAGAAATGTTTGTTTAATGCCCTGAGGGTCAAAACTGCTGGGATCTCTGTTCAGACAAGGGCAAGCAGGGGATTCCAAAGATGACTCTAGAGCTCCAGAGTATAAAGCTGGGAGCACTTTGACAGAAGTGTGTCAGTTCTGACCTTAACTCCCGCTGAATGTCTTGTTCCTGTGAGAGAAAACCTCTCTTTGGCTGAACTGTTCAAAATTCGTTTCCAATGTGCATTTGCTCTGCTCCACTCTGTCTGAAAATATATGCAGACAAAATTGATTGACAGCCCTCTAGTTACCATACCATGAAGGTTGAAACTAGAAAGGCTATACCTCTAATTCACTGACAGCTGAAAGCTACAGAACCTCATTTCTTAGGTTCATTCTTATATCTCTTCTCATTGTTCCAAGAGGAAAGCAAATAATGGTGGATTACATAAGACTAATGGGCTCTATATAGGATAAGAGTGTAAATATGGAAATCACAGTCATAAATTTTCTGCTGTTCTGAAAAGAAAAGAAATCACAGTTTTTCAAGTAATTCTTACAAAGAAGACTGATGAAATAGTTTAATTTACCAAGAAATTTATTTTCCAAGGAGGAAAATACATAGGGCACACCTTCCTAACAATTAGTAAAATGTAAAAATTTTTCTATAATAAGATATTACAATTCTAGCATAAACTACCAACTAACTCATCAAATATTCAGCCCTAACAGTTTTCCCTTTTTCATCTCTAAAATTCAGGCTGCACAAACTAGATTCTTGACTTTCCTCTCTTCCTTGCATCTAGTATAATTCTATGGAAGAGTTCTGGTTAATGAATTATACTCTGAAGTTAACTCCTGCTTTCCTTCTCTCTTCCACCTTCTTCTAACATAAACGGGAATGTGACAATAAAATGCAGTAGCCATCTTACAGTTATGAGGCAGTCCCCCCATGCCCCAAATGAAAGATATTGATTTGAACATTTTTGATCCTCTATATTCCTTTCTCCCAATTTCTTATTACATAGGAAAAATAAAGTCATTTAACCCCATACAGTATATTGAACAATTGCCCTCTGCCTAAAGATTCTTTCATTGTAATCCTCAGGAGCTGTGACTATAATACCTTTCATGGCAAAATTAACTTTGCAGATGCAACTTAGTTAAGCATTTTGAGATGGGACTTTAGGTTACTGGGGTGAGCCTAATGTAATCAAGGGGTTTTTTTTGTTTGTTTATTTTAATGAGAAAAGGATACAGGAGAGAGAGGGTCAAAGTCTGATAGAGATTTAAAGATGCCACATGGCAGACTTTGAGGATGGAGGAAGGGTCCATGAGCCAAGGAATAGGCACATCCTCTAGGAACTAGAAAAGGCAAGAGAACAGCCTCTCCCAGAAGGAAACAGTCTTGCTGACCCACTTGAGACTTCTGAAGTCTAGAACTGTAAGTTATGAAATTTGTGTTTTATTAAGCCACTTTGTCACCGGTAATTTGTTACCAACAGTTATCAGAAACTAATCTAGGCCTACTTTCTATTATTTGCAATATAACTCGATTGAAACTGTTGCATAACGGTTCTTAGATCTCAAAGAAACATTCCAGGAAAAGCATCCAGGGAAAACTGTACAGTGAATTAAATTTACTCTGATAGTAAATGGCTCTTATTTTGTTCAAGGATTCTTGCTTTAACACTTACTTAATATGGAGATTAAAAAAAAAAAACAAAACTGCTTTCTAAGAATGATCTAACTTACTCGACAATTTCAGTTTTTTGTTTGTTTGTTTCACTCACGAATGGTATGATCACAGTGGACCCACTTTACTGAGAATGATTGATCCTTTGGTAACAACCTTCAAAGGTTAACCATTTACTTAAAGTGGATGTTATATGTAAATGCTTATTTAGTAATGTCTTAAGCACAATGGTATATGTGCCTGTATGAACAACACACACACAATTCTGAGTTAGCAGAGAGCCTAGCAGGTGTATCAGATTCTTCAGAGGCTCCCACAGTCCTGCCTCCTGGCATACATTCCTTGTTTGTAGGCATAATTTGTGATTTGCTTTTGACTAACAGAATGTAGCAAAGGTGATGAGATGTATATGATTGCTTTATATAAGATTGCAACTTTGGTTTTATTAGGGTGTCTCTCTTTCCTTGTTGGCTTTAATAAGACTCATGTGGTGAAGAATTGAGGATGCCTCTAGGAGCTGAGTGTGACCTCTGACTGAGAGCTGGCAAGAAACATATTCCTCAGGGATCAAAGTATAGAAAGTACTGCAGTGAAGTGCCTTCAGCCTCTGGGAATTGTGGGGTTTTTTACATTTTTTGTTAGTTGAACAGCAGTACTCTTATTTCAAGATCCAAGCTAGTTTAAAAAAAAAAGAATCTAAGCCTTTTATACAGCCCTGACTCAAGACCAGCCTGGATCCATCCATCCAGTTGTGTATTAGTCCATCCATTAATCCATTGATCTATTCATACAAAGGGAAGATGACTTTAGGGTGAATTGTCTTCCAGGTTCCATAGCAGGAATTCTTGATGGTACAGAACGAACAAGAGAGACTGGCCTCATTAATTGCATATTATCTGCTTTACTCCAAATTTCTGGGACCAAACTAGACTTATTTTTGAAGGCATAAAGATCAACTTTGGACCTGCATTATGTCATTCAGAAGCCATTTACTCTGTGGCTAAAATTCACTCTAATACATTCATAGAGTCTGATTCATCCACTTAGAAAGTAAGTTCTTTTAAAAGCATAACATAGCACTTAAAATTATGAGGATGTGGTGTTGACAAAGAACTACCTGCTTCCAATTTCAGCTATACTATTAATAGTTTCTTGGAGAATGAAATGGCAACCCACTTCAGGATTCTTGCCAGGAGAATCTCGCAGACAGAGGAGCCTGGCAATCTACAGTCCCTAGGGTTGCATAGAGTCAGACACAACTGAAGCAACTTAGCATATAGTTTCTACGTTTGTTACCTTAAAGAAGCAACTTACATGTCTTTTTCCTCATCTGTATAGACAAGATAACCACAGTTACTACCTGGTCAAATTGTTGGGAAATCTAAATTAAATGAGGAAATATGTAAATCATCTAGAATTACTTCTAAAAAGAATTAAATGGATATCGTTATGGAAGAAGTTTCTTTTTCATTTCCCTAGGCTACATGAGGCCTGACTGTCCCTTGGGCGTTCCTGGTCCTTTATGGCTCCTCTCTTCCCATGGAGGTGAGGGAGGTATCCATTTGGCAAGTGTGAGAAAAGCAAGTGTGTATTCTTCTTGATCTAGGCCCACCTCTCTCATGTCATTTGAAGATCTGGCTGTTCCCTGGAAGTGCCTTTCCTGTTCCAATGTTTGATGCCAAGACTTTACAAGGGAAGTGTTCCTTTGGAGGAAGATCAGCTCCAAAGGAAGTGTTCCTTTGGAGGAAGATGTAGCCATTTTCTAGCTATGTGTTACAGGATAAGTTTACCTAATACTGAGTTTCAGTTTTAAGAATATATGTGATTTTAATGAATGGCCATAATGCATATTTTTTAATAGTTAGGAATTCATTTCAGGAAAAGAGTACCAGTCAGAAGATGATTTGGGGTATGATTATGTGGGGAGAAATCATATTTTTTTATGTTATACCATTTGTCTCAGGCTTCCCTCATAGCTCAGTCGGTAGAGAATCTGCCTGCAATGCAGGAAACTCGGGTTCGATTCCTGGGTTGGGAAGATCCCCTGGAGAAGGAAATGGCAACCCACTTCAGTATTCTTGCCTGGAGAAGCTCATGGACAGAGGAGCCTGGTGGGCTATAGTCCATGGGGTCGCAAGAGTCAAGAGATGACTTAGCAACTAAACCACCACCAGCACCACCATTTGTCTCAGTAAAATTTAGACAGATGTAGTCTCAGAGAGAGCAACTTCACTTTCACTTTTCACTTTCATGCATTGGAGAAGGAAATGGCAACCCACTCCAGTGTTCTTGCCTGGAGAATCCCAGGGACAGGGGAGCCTGGTGGGCTGCCGTCTATGGGGTCACACAGAGTCAGACATGACTGAAGTGACTTAGCAGCAGCAGCAGCAGCAGCAGTCTCAGAGAAATAACCTCACAATTCTCAGGTAAGAAATACTTGGTAAATATCCTTCATGTGTATTATAAAGATCCTATGTGATAATTTTCCCTGTATTAGTTTATAGTTAACATATAAGAAACTAGATTATCTACATATAATTAATGACTTTTCTCAGTAAATTGGAAATTGAAAAAAATTACTAATTTTTGTCCAAACCTATTTATTACATACTAGAAGGCAATGGCACCCCACTCCAGAACACTTGCCTGGAAAATCCCATGGATGGAGGAGCCTGGTAGGCTGCAGTCCATGGGGTCCCTAGGAGTCGGACACAACTAAGCGACTTCACTTTCACTTTTCACTTTCATGCATTGGAGGAGGAAATGGCAACCCACTCCAGAATTGTTGCCTGGAGAATGCCAGGGATGGGGGAGCCTGGTGGGCTGCCGTCTATGGGGTCGCACAGAGTCGAACACGACTGAAGTGATTTAACAGCAGCAGCAGCAGCGATATTTCAATTAAATTATATAATTTTGGTTATATCATTTTAAAATGTTTCTTAAACATTATCATATACCACGACTGATTGTGTAAGTGGCATACTTTTGAAAAGCAACTGATGATAGGTTATGTCTTCAAATATTTAAATACTTAACCAAATATCTTCTGTACTCTAAAGAAATAGAATAATATTTCATCACATATATATTTGTTAAAACAATTTAAAATTGTGAAAAACTGAAAGAAACTTTAATAGTTAATGAGAGTGAAAGGCTTAATAATCTTTGCTGTAGCCATAGCTTTTAATGCATAAGTATTACAGTTAATGGCTATAAATTCTAGGCAATGGCAAGGATAAACAAATATGTGATAAGCTTAAGTCAAAAGCAAATTTTATAAAATATGTGGACAGTATTATAGCAGTAATGTCAAAACAAAATAGATACCAACAATAATAGCAACAACTTAAAAAAAAAGAATTAAACTAGGAAGGAAACTCCAATACAAAATAAGGATTATTTCAAGACAGTGATTTTCAGGCTGTTTCCCAAACCTCTCTCACTTTTGTTATATTTTCTGTTTTCTAAATAGCTACTTTGTTTTGTAATTACTTTTTTAAAAAAGTTATTACTTTGTTATTAGGGAAACATTTTCCTATTTGTTTGTTTAAAAACTCATTAAAAACTGAATTTGCCGGTCAAAAGTTTGCTTAGAATTAGAACATAAATCCAGCTTATTGCTATAATAAACTTTTTGTCCCTAGTTAGTGGGAATTAAAAATCTCCTTAGTATATTTAGAACATTTAATGCAATGTCTCTGCTTTAATTTTGGAATAAACTACAACAGGGTTTCCATATGCAATCCTGTGTATCAGCAAGATGAGGATATGAATTCAGGTAGATTGTTCAGGTGGTGTCAGGCAACCCCCCACCTGCACTGCCCACCTCCAGCACCAATACTCATCTCATATCTAGCTGCACCTTCTTTTTTGCCCAGCATTTGGACTCTAAATGTCATTGGGATTCAAATATGTACAGGGGAGTCTGGTGAGCCCATCGTGGAGGGGCACAAGATGCCCGGGAGAAGGAATCCAGCACAGTTAACTGGATTGAGCACAGGACCTGAAATGGAACTGAGTTGTGGACACCTTGGTGTCCTGAGGAAGAAATAACTGCTCATTAGACAAAAGAGTTTTAACATCTGGGTCCTTAAACAACTTTTTGGTGGATCGCCCTAAAAGGTTCACAGATGGAAAAGTGGGAACCTTTCCTAATAGCAAGAAGAAATGGGAACTTTGTCCATGTTCTGCAGTGCAACCCAAGAAACTGGTAACTGGTAGACGCGGCAGCAGGGCCTCGGGGAAGGTAGGCCGACAGACATCCGGGGTAGATGGCGTGAAATAATGAGGGCGTGGCTAGCACACTCCCGCATCCCTCATGCAAGTGGATGTGGCTTATGAAGTTCCTAGACGACAAGAGTGGTCAGTGGTAGAGCAGAGTTTCCTGCAACTGGGGGAACTTGTGCACAAGCCTGAAGACTGTACCCCAGGGGCTTAATCAACAAGTTCCCAGAGTGACTTGAATACTCTGGGAACTCCAAACAATAAATAGATAAATAAACAAGAGATGGAAGACAACCTCAAAAATGAAAATGGCATGCTGCATTTCTGCAGTTAGGATATCATCCATCTAGCACACTATCAATCTGACTTTAAATGTGATTTAATTAGGCTGGTTTGTTTTGAGGACCTTCAAGTAAAGCTTTTTTTTCTGTTTCATCTCTCAAAATGCAAGTGAAGATGTATGTGTTACATCTATATGATGTTTTTGCAAAATTATAGTTAAGTAATGATCAATACACTTGCAATTACAATACATTAAAATAGTCTATTTCGTATGCCGATACAAACCTGACTCAGTGTACTTGTTACCAATTGCACTTATGTTTTCAAATAATATTTTAAGAAAGATTTGATACTGTGATAGTGTCCCTTGAAATAATTCACCATTCTCTTGGTTGTCAAAAAATAAAATAATTTTGGAATTACAGAGCACATGTGAGCCCTGAATCAGAGCTGGAAGATACCTTAGAGACAATGCACTTCAAGGCTCTCATTTTATATGCAATAGATAGGCAAAAACCAGGGTAGAAAATTAATTGACTTGCCCAAATCACAAAGCTAGTTAATAACACGCCTGAAGTCACATAGTTAGGCAATGGTGGCAGCGGTCTTGAATCCATCTCTTCACTACAAAACACTGCTAGCTCCTGTTTTGTTTCTACTCTCTGATAACTCAGTTTTTCACTAAAAATGAAAAGTGGAAATTGACCTGAGACTGTGAAGAAAAAAATAGGCCAGTTAATACTTCACTGGATCAGTTATGTGAATATAGTCTTAACCAATGAAAGGAGAGTATCACTGTGGTAGTCAAACTTCTCTTGGAAGTATTTCTGTACAAATCAGGCCAGTAGGCAATTAGTGAATTTCATGTATTTCATTTCAATTTCCCTTTGTTATATTTTGAAAACATAGTTCCTATTAAGAAATTACTTATCATTTGTAGTCTTAGATTTTGATTGTAGGAAACTTGCCCATACCTTTGAGGGGTCACAAGCTAGCTTTCCTCAAAATGTGCTTCAACAGCATATTAATTATTTTTTAAGGAAAGTTACTCAAGAAATGGCCAGTGCAAGAGGGACACCCTGACCTTCCTGTCTCCCTGAAAGTAGGAAATACATCTCTCATGTGAAAAATGTACTCTTTGCATCTGGAGATGGGAAGACACCCTATCACCAAAGATAGGGAATTTAAACCTAGTTCAGTTCAGTTCAGTTCAGTCGCTCAGTCGTGTCCGACTCTTTGTGACCCCATGAATCGCAGCATGCCAGGCCTCCCTGTCCATCACCAACTCCCAGAGTTCACTCAAACTCACATCCATTGAGTCAGTGATGCCATCCAGCCATCTCATCCTCTGTCGTCCCCTTCTCCTCCTGCCCCCAATCCATCCCAGCATCAGAGCCTTTTCCAATGAGTCAACTCTTTGCATGATGTGGCCAAAGTACTAGAGTTTCAGCTTTAACATCAGTCCTTCCAAAGAACACCCAGGGGTGATCTCCTTTAGAATGGACTGGTTGGATCTCCTTGCAGTCCAAGGGACTCTCAAGAGTCTTCTCCAACACCACAGTTCAAAAGCATCAATTCTTCGGCGCTCAGCTTTCTTCACAGTCCAACTCTCACATCCATATGTGACCACAGGAAAAACCATAGCCTTGACTAGACGGACCTTTGTTTGCAAAGTAATGTCTCTGCTTTTGAATATGCTATCTAGGTTGATCATAACTTTTCTTTCAAGGAGTAAGCGTCTTTTAATTTCATGGCTGCAGTCACCATCTGCAGTGATTTTGGAGCCCAAAAAAATAAAGTCTGACACTGTTTCCACTGTTTTGACATGAAGTGATGGGACCAGATGCCATGATCTTCGTTTTCTGAATGTTGAGCTTTAAGCCAACTTTTCCCTCCCCTCTTTCACTTTTATCAAAAGGCTTTTTAGTTCTTAGTCACTTTCTGCCATAAGGGTGGTGTCGTCTGCATATCTGAGGTTATTGATATTTCTCCCAGAAATCTTGATTCCAGCTTGTGCACCTTCCAGCCCAGAGTTTCTCATGATGTACTCTGCATATAAGTTAAATAAGCAGGGTGACAATATACAGCCTTGACATACTCCTTTTCCTATTTGGAACCAGTCTGTTGTTCCATGTCCAGTTCTAACTGTTGCTTCCTGACCTGCATATAGGTTTCTCAAGAGACAGGTCAGGTGGTCTGGTATTCCCATCTCTTTCAGAATTTTCCACAGTTTATTGTGATCCACACAGTCAAAGCCTATGTTAAAAAAAAAAAAAAAAAAAAAAAAACAACTGGAGGATACCTTAGAGATAACACACTTCAAGGCTCTCATCTTATGCCCAATAGATATGCAAAAGCCAATGCAGAGAATTAACTAACTTACTATATCACATAGCTAGTTAATAACATGTCTGAAGACACATTATTTTATCTCTTTGCAGGCTTACCTACATGATTTAAGAATAGGATCCTGTCATAGCTCCTTAGATTTCTATCACAGTTTCAGGTTGGAATTAGAATAAGTTTCATATCTTTCACTTGCATGTGCAGAGTCTCTCTACATCCTCTTTCTCCCTACTCTGCCTAGGAGGCAGAGCTGTGTGGCCATCATAAGCAGAGCTCTCATATCTTTCAGCCTTCAGCTGTACTTGGCCAAAGGGACGCATCAGATAATTTTAAAGGACTGGTATTTGGAGGAACTATATCTTATGGCAAAGAAGTCCTGAGAGAGACCATCAATTGGCTTCTTGCTTCTGGAAGCATCTAGTATCAGTAGGCATTCTGAATAGGCCATGGTTATGTATCCTGAGTCTTAGAAACTCGAGCCTGAGCTCTGTGCTCTTTCTGTGTTCACCAGGGGACAGAAGTCTGCTTTCAACTAAAAGGCCTGAATCGAGTGATAATGTTTATGTAGAATTTCAGGACTATGGTCAGCAGGTAGTTCTGCTTCTGCAACCCAAGATCTCAAAAGGAAAGCAAGTATTAATTACTCTAAAGTTGAACAGAGGAAAAACACTAATTTTATGTCTTTAAAAAAGACCTCTAGGCAAATTAGGATAGTGTCTTCCTAAATTCAAGTGCAATTTAATTGCTCTATTTTACAGGAATAGCTGGAAGGATCTTGTTTTAGCTGAGAAATATATTAAAGAATAACACATATAGACCTATGTTTACAATACTGTAGCCACTAGCCATATGCAGCTAATTAAATTAATTAAGAGTAAATTAATGACCAACCTAGACAGCATATTAAAAAGCAGAGACATTACTTTGCCAACAAAGGTCCTTCTAGTCAAAGCTATGGTTTTTCCACTAGCTGTGTGTGGTGGATGTGAGAGTTGCACTATAAAGAAAGCTGAGCACTCAAGAATTGAGGCTTTTTAATTGTGGTATTGGAGAAGACTCTTGAGTCCCTTGGACTGCAAGGAGATCTAACCAGTCAATCCTAAAGGAAATCATTCCTGATATTCATTGGAAGCATGATGAAGCTGAAACTCCAATACTTTGGCCAGCTGATGCAAAGAACTGACTCATTGGAAAAAACCCTGATGCTGGAAAAGTTTGAAGGCAGGAGAATGGGACAACAGAGGATGAGATGGTTGGATGGCATCACTGACTTAATGGAAATGAATTTGAGCAAGCTCCAGGAGTTGGTGATGGACAGGGAAGCTTGGTGTGTTGCAGTCCATGGAGTCACAAAGAGTAGGACACGGTTGAGCTTCTGAACTGAACTAAAATATAATTCAAAATATAGTTTCTTGGTTGCACTAATCACTTGGCTACTGGTGGCTAAATTGGATAGCATAGATTATAGAATCTTTCCATCATTGCAGAAAGCTCTATTACAGCACTATATAGTTACCACTATGGAGACAGAATTATTCAAGACATATTTAGGGTCAATAAACAGGTTTTAGGTCGATTCTCTGAATATTCTGGAACTTATTCAAGTTAGTAAAGCAAACAAAGAAAAGTGACATTTATTGCATACCAATAGTGCCCAGCTCTGTGTTATGTTCTTCTCATGGATTAGCTTATTTAATCCTCAGAAAATCCATATTACTTGCCTATTATTAGTATCCCACCTACTAATATTTTTATGGTTAGTAATTTCTGCAGGCAAAATTAGAATCCAGCTAATCTGACTCTAATACCTAGGTCTTAACAGTCACACTCTACTGCCTACCTAATAATTGAAGTCATACTGAATTTTTTGAACTTTTTTTTTTTTTCCTATGGATGAGGAAAACCAGGTAATCATTATCAGGTAAAATAAGATATTACTCAATACCTTGCAAGTATACAATATTTCTCAAAAAAAATTTCAAATGCCTTTATCATATGAACTAAATACCTTTGTTAATGAAAATATTAATCAATAGTCAGTCTAAGAAAGAAATGGTAAACTTTATTTGAGCCAACCTTAGGATTATAACCCAGGAAATAGGCTCTCAGAGAACTTTAAAAACTGCCTTAAAGAGGTAAGAGGGTAGGAGAGTATATATGTGATTTTGGTGAAGAGGTGCATGCAATCAACACATCTCAGTAGAAGGCTGCTGCCAGCTGTGAGGAGCAAACATCTTAGCTAATGGTATATTGCTTTTCTAAGCATGGGGAGATACAAGAAACTGGGTTCACAGAATTTTCTCCCGAAAAGATTTAACTATCTGAGGACCTGTTCTGTCAGTTTTCCCAGAGCACAAAACACCTCATCCTTATCTTCACTCTGGTTCCTCTTAGGGTATATTGCATGTCACTGCAGTGACTAGTGACTTGATTTTTGTAGAACTGAATGGTAGACAACATTCTCTATTTTCACAATCCTTTCTCTTTGAGTCTTAATTTCCACCAAAGTCTGGGAGGTATTTTGTAACCAGTTTATCCCTTGGCACTGGAAATGCTTATTCCCAGGTCAGGTGAGGATTTTGTTGATAAGCCACTCAGTGTGCTGTTACTGGACCAGGCCGTGTTAACAGTAACCAAAAGCCTCTGGACCACCTAACTTATGAGTCTGTTATGATCCAGGAAATGGCTCCCTCTTGTTGCTTTTTTCATCCCATATTTAGAGTTATACTGTTACAATCATTTATCTTATAGAAATATATTTTTGATCAGTTGTTTCAAATTGCCTATTCATCATTAATTTTATCTGAGGCTCAGTCACACATTTGGTATTGCAAGAAGCAATAATCTTGTAAAATAGGCAGAATACAAGTAATATAGCTGGTAACATTAGTAAGGTCATAAGTAGGTATTTAAGCTAAGAACATCTATTGGGTGTGGCCCAGTATCTCCCAGGCCCTCTGATCAGTCAGTTCTGCAGTAGCCACTGTCTTTAAGAGAAATTATATATTGGCATTGTTCATAAAGTTCACCAACGATGCCTTTACATATAAGGCAAATGATACTTCATCATGACCCCTTACAGGATTGAGAGCGAGAAAGGAATGTTATTTTCTAAAGAGTTACATGGCTTGTGTCAGAAGAAGAAAAACTGATCTTTATGGTTGAGCAGGTATTTCTGCCTTTGGGGAGGTCTGATTAACATATAAGACAGATACATGATGCGTACTAGACAAGCGGGAGGAGAACAAGGGCAAAGTTTTATGTTTCAATATTTATTGTCTTGCCTTAAAGTATGTATTTTTATTTTATTGCCATGTGCTTTGTTTATGTTCAAATATGCAGTATATTAATTCTACTTCATTTTAAAAAGCTTTGTTGTTATTGTTGTTTTTCCATCACTAAGTTGTGTCTGACTCTTTGCAACCCCTTGGACTGCAGCACGCCAGGCTCTTCTGTCCTCCACTGTCTTCCGGAGTTTGCTCAAATTCAAGTCCATTGAGTCAGTGATGCTATCTAACCATCTAATCCTCTGCTGCCTTCTTCTCATTTGGCCTTCACTTTTCCCCAGCATCAGGAGATAAGTTGGCTCTTCAAGTCAGGTGGCCAAAGTATGGGAACTTCAGCTTTAGCATCAGTCATTACAATGAGTATTCAGGGTTGATTTCCTTTAGGATTGACTGGTCTGATCTCCTTGCTGTCCAAGGAACCCTCAGGAATCTTCTCCAGCACCACAATTCAAAAGCATCAGTTCTTCAGTACTCAACTTTCTTTATGGTCCAGTTCTCACAACCAACTTGGCTATTGCTAAAAATATACTGTTAATTTTAGATGGAATTTGGAGAATATGTTACTGATACCACATTCCTTCACAATCATCAGTAGGATGGTTGTATTGTTTTCTTTCCTTCTTTTAAATAAATTAGCCACTCTTAAAATCATCTTATTATAAAGTAGGAAAATAAACTGAAGTAACAGTTGATGATTTAGTTCCCATATTTACTGAGTCAGTCAAGACCTTATTTAGCATAAGGTTAAAGTACATAAGGAAAAAATTATGCCTAGTATATTTACATAGCTATGATTAAGAAATTGAATATTTTGCTAATGGGTTGCATTGTTAGCACTATCATTAACTATATTCAAATACATGACTTGATCTTTAAAAAAATATTTTTTTATCTCATAAATTATGTCTTTGGAGCACTACAATACTCCCACTATTTACACAGTATAAAAACATAAAGGAAAAGTAAATTCAGTAATTTAATGTCTTATTATACCAGCAATGTATAGATTGCACAACTAAAATTCATTTTATTTGCATACTTAAAAAGATATCTTAAAAATGAAATATCTTTTGATTATCAAAGTGTCTTTTTGCAAATAGAAAACTCTATATTTTTCTTATTGGCAGCAGTTTAGTTTTGCATGAGTTAGTATTTCCTGCTGTGCTAAACATTAATTCAGAAAGGAAGATTGACAGCAACTTAAGTACTCAAAGGCCAAGTTGCATAGATCAGGCCAGATTAGCTTCCTTACTTCTCAATATTCAAATAGGATATTTTTCTGATACCCTCAAGAGGTTTCTGGAGATTGCAGTACATCATTGTGTTTTCTAATTGCACATCATGTTTCTCAATTTGTACAGAAAATGACAAGTGAGATTTTTCCACAGTATGCGTCTTCTACCATTGGGGGAATTTTATGTATTTTTTTTCTTTTTTAAGCACAACAGTAGACTATCATTCACTACTGTTTTGAAATTTGAAATATGTCCATGGCCATATTTTCAAATATTATTTATTCATTTATTTGAGACATTAAAAGTAAGAAGCATAACCACTGGACCGCCAGGGAAGTCACAAGGTTTTCACTTTTTAAATATCAGATATGGATAGGGTGTATTCTAAATTACATTGGTATTTTCTTACACAACGTTGTAACACACATCCATGATAGACACTATTAAGTAGTTTATGTGAATTATACTAATGTTAAGCAAATCTATATCTTTTAGTATTATTTTCAATATATTTTCTTCTTTAATTCTTTTTTTTAATTTTATTTTATTTTTAAACTTTACATAATTGTATTAGTTTTGCCAAATATCAAAATGAATCCGCCACAGGTATACATGTGTTCCCCATCCTGAACCCTCCTCCCTCCTCCCTCCCCATTCCATCCCTCTGGGTCGTCCCAGTGCACCAGCCCCAAGCATCCAGTATCGTGCATCGAACCTGGACTGGCAACTCGTTTCATACATGATATTTTACATGTTTCAATGCCATTCTCCCAAATCTTCCCACCCTCTCCCTTTCTCACAGAGTCCATAAGACTGTTCTATACATCAGTGTCTCTTTTGCTGTCTCGTACACAGGGTTATTGTTACCATCTTTCTAAATTCCATATATATGCGTTAGTATACTGTATTGGTGTTTTCCTTTCTGGCTTACTTCACTCTGTATAATAGGCTCCAGTTTCATCCACCTCATTAGAACTGATTCAAATGTATTCTTTTTAATGGCTGAGTAATTCTGATCTTCTTTCTGCTTAACACGTTAAATCTCAAATATGGAAAAAGGGGCCGCGGCGGCCGGAGCCGGACAGCCCGGCGCGGGAGGGAGCGAAGCCGGGCGCGCGGGCAGCGGGCGAGATGCAGCGCCGCAGCTTCCTCCTCCTCGCCCTCCTCGCCTTTCTGGCGCTCACCTCCGCGGTGGCCAAAAAGAAAAAGTGAAGAAGGGAGGCCCAGGGAGCGAGTGTGCCGAGTGGACCTGGGGGCCCTGCACCCCCAGCAGCAAGGACTGCGGCGTGGGATTCTGCGAGGGCACCTGCGGGGCCCAGACGCAGCGCATCCGGTGCCGGGTGCCCTGTAACTGGAAGAAGGAGTTTGGAGCCGACTGCAAGTACAAGTTTGAGACCTGGGTGGGGTGTGATGGGGGCACAGGCACCAAAGCCCGCCAAGGGACCCTGAAGAAGGCGCGATACAATGCCCAGTGCCAGGAGACCATCCGAGTGACCAAGCCCTGCAGCCCCAAGACCAAAGCCAAGGCCAAAGCTAAGAAAGGGAAGGAAAAGGACTAGCGGCCAGGCCCGGATGCCAAGGCACCCCGGCTTTACTCGGAGGCCCGGCCCACGCCCTCCCTCCACAGGCTCAAGATGTTAACCACCAGTGCCTTCTGCCTCCTCCTTAGCTTTATCATCATGCCCTGCTTCTTCCCTTTCACTTGCCCACATCACTCCAAGTGCCGAAATTGGGGAGGGACAAGGGATTCTGGGCAGCTTGAGCACCGCCCCCCTGCAAAGGTATTTGATTCCCCTGTACCCACTTTTCTTTTTCCCCTACTGGATGCATTACTAAGAAATAAAATAAATATCTTTTTGTTCCCAATAAAAGCTTTTCTTTTAACATATAAAAAAATAAATAAATAAAATAAATCTCAAATATGCAATCTCCAGTAAGCTATTTTAAAGTTTAACCTAAAATTTAAAACGTGACATAATATAAATCATTTTACTAATGTAGACGTTAATGATTATTTGTTTTATTCATGTTTAAGTAGGAATATATTGTGTGATGAAGATGGAATTTCAATTATGTGGTGAAAAGGTGGATTAGAAGTAAGAAACAATGTTGAAAAATAAGCAATTATTTGTTGGGAAAACGGAAAAGCTAAAAACAACATTATATCTTACCTAGTACAAAAATATAATCAAGATGGATTAAATACATATATTTTATGCATATTATACACTCATACATGTGTATATGGGTGTATATCTGTGCTGGGTTTCTTCAGTTGTGTCTGACTCTGCGACCCTACAGATAGTAGCCCACCAGGTTCCTCTGTCCATGGGATTCTCTAGGCAAGAATACTGGAGTAGGTTGCCCTACCCTCCTCCAGAGGATCTTCCTGACCCAAGGATGGAACTTGTCTCCCTTATGTCCTCTGCATTGGCAGGCAGGTTCTTTACCATTAGCACCATGTGGGAAGCCCATATACACATATACATACACACAAATACATATTCATATATATGAGAAAATTGGAAACATTTTATTAACTTTAAGTATAAAGTAGCTTCTAAATCAAATAGTAACGTTAAAGGTAAAGAATGATGATTTGATCCTGTAAAATTAAAACTATTTATGAAACCAAGCTGGATCCCACAGGGCCTTCCCAGATTGAAGCCTCTCTGTGTCTCCGTTTTTGGCCTTCCTCAAGTTCCAAAGAGCAGACTTAAGTAGTTAATTAGAGTCATATGATCCTTAGTTCCTCCTGAAAGGGTATAGAAAATAATCTAACATATCTTTGAGTTGTCCTGAAGAAACTAAGACCCTGCCCAGTAGAGGATGGTGGCTGCATGCTGACAACAAGCACACATGTCAGACTCGTTCCATCCAATCAGTGGATAATTAAGTTACCTGAAACATCAGCATGTTTCCTCATCACCAGCTAATCAGAAAAATGTTCATGAGCGGATCACACATTCTGTGACTCACACCCTTGATGTTGACTTTAAAAGCCCTTGCCTGAAAGCCACCAGGGAGTTTGGGCTTTTGAACACTAGCTGCCCATTCTCCTTGTTGTCCTGCAATAAATATTGTACTTTCTTTCCCCACAACTCAGAGTCAGTTGTTTGGCTTTGCTGTGTATCAGGTGAGTGGACTTGAGTTCAATTTGTTTGGTAACATTTATAGTTACAAGACCACGAAACAGAACTCAGTTGATAGCCTAGACCAAAAATATTCACAATGTGTGCAGCAACAAAAACAAGTAAACTATAAAGAGGTCTTACTTAAAAAAAAAAAAAAATGGACAAAATTTATAAATAGACATCTCACAAAAAGTAAATGTTAATAGCCAATAAATGGAAAGTTGCTTAATATATAGCTCTAATTATGAAACTTTAAAAATGTATTTTTTTCTAGTAAAGCAGATCATTTGACAGTTTTTTTCTTTAGATTTTTATTGTTAAGAGCAGTTTTAGGTTCAAAGCAATATTGAGCAGGAAATACAAGAGATTTTCCTGTACTGTACTATATCCCCTGCCACCATGCCTGCACAACTTCTACTGTCATCAGCATCCTCCCAAGAGCCATATACTTGTTACAATTGGTGGACCTGCAATGATACACCACAATTACCCGAAGTACATAACTTACCTTGGTACATACTTTAGTAGGTACCTGTGAGCTGGACTTAATATCATACAGAATATTTTTACTGGTATATAAATCCTCTGTGATCAGCTTATTCATCTACTCCCTCACCCTCAGGCCCTAGCAACAACAGATCTTTTTTACTCTCTCCATAATTTTGCCTTTTGCAGCATGTCATATACTTGGAATTTTACAATATGTGACCTTTTCTGACTGACTTCTTTCATTTAGTAACATGCATTTAAAATTCTCCGTGTGTCTTTTCATTGCTTGATAGCCCATTTTTTTTTTTTTTTTTTTCCGCTGAATAATGTCCCATTGTCTGGATGTAGCAGTTTATTTATGTTTATTTATTCAGTCACCCATTGAAGGACAACTTGATTGCTTCCAATTTTTGGCAAATATAATTGAAGCTGCTATTAATGTTTATGTGTTTTTCTGTGAAGATAAGTTTTCAGATCCTTTGGATAAATACCAAGGAACATGATTTCTGTATGTTACAGTGTCAGGATGCTTCCTCCAACAAACTGTTCTCCAAAGTTGTGCCATTTTGCGTTCTCATCAGCAATGAATGAGAATTCCTGTTGCTCTACATCTTTATTAGCTGGTGTTGTAGTCTTTTGAATTTTGGGTATTTGAAGGACTGATGTTGCAGCTGAAACTCCAACACTTTGGCCACCTGATGCGAAGAGCTGACTCATTTGAAAAGACCCTGATGCTGGGAAAGATTGAAGGCAGGAAGAGAAGGGGATGACAGAGGATGAGGTGGTTGGATGACATCACCGACTCGATGGACATGAGTTTGAGTAAACTCCGGGAGTTGGTGATGGACAGGGAGGCCTGGCGTGCTATGGCCCATGGGGTCGCAAAGAGCTGGACACGACTGAGCAACTGAACTGAACTGAATAGGTGTGTAGCAGTATCTCATTTTTGTTTTAATTTGCAGTTTCCTGATGACAAAAGATGTGAAGCATTTAGCATCATTTCATATGGTGATTTGTCAGCTGTTTAGCTTCTTTGGTGAGGTATCTGCTATAGTCTTTGGCTGACTTTTTTTTCTTGGGTTATTTGTTTCTAACTATTGAATTTTTAAAGTTTTGTTTTTTTCTTTTTAGTGTGTATTTTGCATAACTGTCCTTTACCAGGTGTGTCTTTTGCAAACATTTTCTTGTAGTCCATGGCTTGTTTTCTCATTCCCTTAACATTGCTTTACACTAATGAGGTTAAGCTTACCAATTGTTTCCTTCATGGAACATACCTTTATAGTTGTATATAAAAAGCCATTGTTATACCCAAGTCATCTAAGTTTTCTCCTATGTTATCTTCCAGGAGTTTTATTGCTTTGTATTTCATATTTAGGTCTATGGTGCATTTGTTGTTGTTGTTGTTTTATATTTATTTTTATTTATTTGGATACACCAGGTCTTTGTTGTGGCGCTTGGGATCTTTGATACTCATTACAGCGTGGGAACTCTCAGTTGTGGCGTACGGGATCTTGTTCCCTGACCAGGGATCAAACCCTGGCTCCCTGCATTGGAAGCCAGAATCTCAGCCACTGGGCCACCAGGGAAGGCCCTTATGATGCAGTTTTAGTTAATTCTTGTGAAGATTACTAGGTTTGTGTCCAGATTCATTTTTCCCCTTGTGGATGTTCCAGAACCATTTGTCGAAAACACTTATCTTTGTTTCATTGTTTAGCCTTTTTTCCTTTTGTCAAAAAATCAGTTAACCACATATATGTGGGTCTATTTCTGGGCTCTCCATTCTATTGTTTTGCCAAGACTGTCTTTATTAGTGGAGGTTTGTAGTAAGTCTTTAAGTTGTGTAGCATCTACTTTTGTTCTTCTCCTTCAGCGTGGTGTTGGCTATTCTGGATCTTATGTCTCTCCAAATAAACTTTAGAATAATTTTGCCAATATGCCCAAATAACTTGCTGGAATTTTGTCTGATATTGCATTGAGTCCATAGATCAAAGTATTGTCAGGAAAGGATTGACATCTTGACATACTGAGTCTTCTTTTCCATAAATGGGAGTATCTCCCCATTTGGTTATATTTAATTTTTTTTTTCCATTCCTCTGTATAAACCATGTATATATTTTGTTGAGAAAATAGTTAAACTTCACTTTTGGATGCTAATGTAAATGGCATTGTATTTAGTAACAGACTAAATTTGTTCATTGCTAGAATACAGGAAAGTGATAGACTTTGTGTGTTAAACTTACATCCTACAATTTTTCTATAGTTGCTTATTAGTTCCAAGAGTTTTGTGTGTGTGTGTGTGTGTGTGTGTGTGTGTGTGTTACTTTTTGTCATTCCAGGAGTTTTTCATCATTCTTTCACCATCTCCTCCAGGTTTTAACTCTCAAAATTGTCCACATTGAGCCTTTGATGATTGATTGATTACAATTTAGATCTTCCTACCATGGCATTGGTTCCTATGGAGATTTCTACTAATGAATTTCTGCTCTGGTGAACTCTGATTCCCAGTACTCACCTGTTTGTCTCTCCAACCCATGGATCTGAGAAGCATTGTTGATTTTTCAGTCTGTTCAGCTTTTACTTGTTTTTAGGATGGAGCAGCATTTTCTACATTTCTTATATGCAGAATAAGAAACCAGAAGTTCAAAATGTTATTTTTTTTCAATCATAGAATATAACCTGTTGTATATTACCATCTATATGAAGAAAAATATGCAGGTCTACATGCATGTATGCATTCATACTAAGTCACTTCAGTCGTGTCCAGCTCTTTGTGACCCTGTGGACTGTAGCCCACCAGGCTCCTCTGTCCATGGGATTCTCCAGGCAAGAATACTGGAGTGGACTGCCGTTTCCTTCTCAGGGGATCTTCCCAACCCAGGGATCGAACCTGCATCTCTTATGTCTCCTACATTGGCAGGCAGTTTCTTTACCACTGGCGCCACCTGGGAAGCACACAAGCATGTATATATGCACATAAATACATAGAAAACCAAATTGAACAGAATCGGACTTCCCTTGTGGCTCTGCTGGTAAAGACTCCGCCTGCAATGTGGGAGACCTGGATTCGATTGCTGGGTTGGGAAGGTCCCCTGGAGAAGGGCTACACACTGCAGTATTCTGATCTAGAGAATTCCATGGACTTTATAGTCCATGGGGTCACAAAGAGTTGGACATGACTGAGAGACTTTCACTTTTTCATACCACATAATTAAAATAATTATTATGCCTGGAAGGGTCAAAAACAAAGTGTTGGGAGTTGTGGCCATGCCAGGTAGGCAGGATAGGGAGTAAAGATACTTTAACATTTACTTTATATATTTCTTTACTGTTTAGATATAGTAATTTTATATTTGTGCATTTAAAAATTTTTTCTATCTGAATTCAGTTAGTAATTAAAATGTCTATTTCATGACAGCCTTAATAGATCAACTTGAATTAGAGCTTAAAAAATATGATAATAATTTTCTTTTACCTGCAGGTGAGAAGACAAATTCCAGACAAATTCAGATACAGATACAGAAACAAAGATGGTATTGATCCAAGAATAAGATTTCTACATAAGGTTTCTCACCTAAAATTCAATTCACTGATTCATGTATTCTATTGATTATCAGCAGGATATACTGTTTATAATCTCAAGAAAACAGCTATTTTATGATTGGTAGATGTTTTTGTGCTTTCTTAAATTTTATGAACCACAAATTGCAACACATGGCACAAAGCTTCATAATATAATATTCAGATATGTCTTCTATTATTTCATGAGCTATCAACTCCTGTTGTATTATTTAAATACTTTTGCAGCAGTACACTCCACCCCCATTACACATAAGCGCACAACAATGCATCTTATCTTGTGAACTAGGAAATTGAAGGTTACAAATTCAGTTCTTTGTAATTTTCTGAAACACATATAACAATTACTATAACACTAGAATTAACATTGTGTTCTTGACTCTCAGTCCAGTACTTTTTCTAATACAAATATCATAGTTCTAAAGTGCTACAGATATCCTCACTAGTTGGCACTAAACATTTAGTGCTGGTGAAGCACTGAATTAGTCTCGCTAATAGAAATAAGAATTTACTTAAAAGAAAAAAAAAATCTACAGCTTTGCTGCCTTTTAGCTATACTGTCTGTCCTTTTGGAAAACTTCTGTGATATATCAAAATTAAAGAAGATAATACTTTTTACAACATTTACTACATATCAGACACAGTCCTTAGTGCCTAGCATTTCTTAAGTAATTTAATTCTCACAACAAACCTGTAAGGTAGGCATCCTTCTTATCATTCCCCTTGTATACATAAGGGTGAAGCAATGAGACACCAAATGGCTTGCCTAAGGAAATAGTGGAAGTAATGACCAAGCCAAGATGTAAACCTAAGCAGTGTGATTTGAGTAACCTTGTTCTTAACTCTGTCTTTTGGATGGTAGAAATCTCTTTGAACTATGTGTTTGATAAAAGTCTGTTTTATGGCATCACAGTATGCTTAACAGTGCTAGTTGCATAGTAGGAACACAGTTTTTAAAACTCATTACTTTTTATTTTTTAATTTGTTTTCTTTTTTTTTAAGTATGGTTAATATATAAGTTAGAGATGTACTATATGCTGCTGTTGCTGCTAAGTCGCTTCAGTCGCGTCTGACTCTGTGTGACCCCATAGACGGCAGCCGACCAGGCTCCCCCATCCCTGGGATTCTCCAGGCAAGAATACTGGAGTGGGTTGCCATTTCCTTCTCCAGTGCATGAAAGTGAAAAGTGAAAGTGAAGTTGCTCAGTCATGTCTGACTCTTAGCGACCTCAAGGACTGCAGCCTACCAGGCTCCCCCGTCCATGGGATTTTCCAAGCAAGAGTACTGGGGTGGGGTGCCATCGCCTTCTCCGGATGTACTATATAGTGATTCTCAATTTTTAAATGTTATACTCCACTTGTCATTATTATAAAATATTGGCTATATTCCATGTGTTGTACAAAATATCTTCATAGCTTATTTTATACATGATAGTGTGTACCTCTTAATCCCTTACCCCTATATTCTCCCTCCCACTTCCTTCTCCTCCTTGATAACCTGTCTCATCATATTCTTTTGACCTTGTTCTGGTCTATAGTCTTATATTCTCTGCTAGACAGCAAACCCCATAAAGGTGGGATCACAAGTCTTATTTTCCTTTGGGTCTCCTACTGGGTTCAGAATTGTGCTTTACCTGAAGTAAGTGCTTTTTAAAGCATTTGTTAAGTAAAGAATGAGTAAATTAAGGACTAAAGATGAAATAAATTGCCAAATAATTGAATGAATAAATGAAGGAAATTTTTTTTCTTTTTTTTAGAAAATACTTGATTCAGTATTAGAAGACAATATCTTAAGGTATCACTAAAGATTTCCTTTGAGAGAGTAATGTAATTTAGTTTTTTCATTCCTGCTAAGTGTGCGTGTATAAGTGTGTATATGTCATAAAGGAACTTGGAATGCTGTATCAGTGCTCAGTGTGATTGTGGCTGCTTCAAGATTATTATATTCAGGAGAGCTTAGTTAGACTAATTTCCCCCTGAATTTAAATGTGGATGCCTCCTTTAGGTATTATAAGTGAGGTTAATGAAACGTTAACGTTCAATTCTAGTTGGGACCATTTATATGCTAATTATTAAGCAAAGACAGTCTGAAAAACAAATACACAACTGTACTCAAGACACCTTAAAAAAACACTCTTCTTATGGTCGGTCACTGCTATTTTTTAGCTAGTGTAGAATGACTTCTTTCATACAGTTATTCTCTATGTAATTTTTCTCAACTTAGCTTATATTAGAAAATCCTTCTCTGACTTTATACCGTTCCCTCCGGAATACCCCACATTTTGTATGACACACTAAAACAGAGGGAAATAAATACGTGCTGCACAATGTTCTAAGAATTGGTGCATAAATAACATTAAATAAACAAACACTCTAGTGTGAGACTTTATGATAATCATAATCGCATTACGGTCATAATCCGTTTACTTTTAGCAGGCAGTTTTATTTAACATCTGTAAGTACCTGTGAAAAGCAAAATGCAAACTCACTGCAAGTATCTCTTGAAAGATATATGTATTGAATCATTGTTACCGTTGGATTTTACTTTTGAAATATTTTTTCTCCTTAATTTAGTTTCATAGTGTCTGTGGTAAGAGAGCCACTGAAATGGAATCACTGAACACAATGCAGTCATGGGCAGGAACAGAACATCACTCTGGTTAAGAAAGACCTGTTTCATCTGGAGTTTTTGCTTAGAAGTTGTTTTTAACCTGCCTATGTGAACAAGAAATTGTTAATTTCAAGACAGATTCACTTCTTTCTAAAACTTGCCTCTTCTCTTTAGTCAGAAAGCTTAGAAGAGAGTTTGTCACTCCTTGTCCATAGCAATTGGAATAGATTTTTTTTCCCTTAAGATGCGAGGGCCATTGATAAGCTGGTAACACAAGCTTCCTCCTGTTTATTCATTCACTCAGCAATCCTTTATTAAGCAGTGTCCATGTGACTGATTCTTAGGCAGAGTTCTACTTTTACATGGCTAATAACATTACCAACAGACTGTAGGGGAGAGTTCCTGCAGGAAGTAACTATTCTATTAAAATTTTCCTATCAAAATATATTTAAAATATTTTATCTATTTTTGCATAGCTAATGTATGTATAGAATACAATTTAAAAGGTGCACATAGATGCCCCTTTCAAAAGTAAATCTGCTTCCCACTCCTATCTTTTTCTTCCTTGGGTACAAACACAGCTGCTAGTATGATGGGTAGGCTGTGTGTAGAAGAATTTGATTGCAGAAGGGCATTCTTGAGGTGAGGGCAAGGGGAGCAGGGATACATGTGAAAATACAGGGCCACGAAAAGTGAAGATTTGAGGAATTACTGAAAAATATTTCAGAACATCTAGGACAGAAAAGTGGCTTATTGGGTAGAGGAAAGAAAAGCTGGTGCAAGAGCAGGCTACAGGCAAAGAACTGTAGTCTGCTTTTGAAGCCAAAGCACTTTTTCTTTTACAATATTTTAAACAGTCATCATCATACATATATTAATATAATGTCCACTGAATATAACAAGATTTAACCTACATTTATTGACTATCTAATAAGTACTAGGCATATATAGACTCTTCCTTTTAGGCATTCTCTATCTGTTGAGGTAAAGAAACAAACAAAAAAAAAAGACACTATTTGGGAATAAATAATTAAAAGCAAAATCTCCTCCCAGAATGTGATGCCCATCACAGGAAATCCACTAAGAAACTGCAAAGAGAGAAAGAAATCTCACTTTTTATATATAATCAGGTAGATACAGTCATCACGTAAATGTTCCCAAGATAAACGATACATAGTCCTCACCAAGAGGACTTAATGACACGTCTTTCACATATAGTTCATCCTAAATTTACTTGTTAGTTGGGATGGCCTTCTGTATGATCCAAAGGAAAAATAAGTTCTCATATCTTTTAGACATATGGTAGTTTGCAGTTTAGAGCACATCTTCTAAATTCCCATGGCTGCTCTTTTCCTTGATGATTACATTTTAAGGACTCAGTAGTTCCCAGGTCCAAGAGTTAGACTCTTGTGTGCCCCCCAGCAAGAGGCTTGTTTAGCAGTTAAAATCATTTACATACATGTTAAAGGGAGATAAGACTTTGAATGACAAGTTTTCTAAAATAAATGTTTTAAGAAAAAGGAGAAAATGGAAGTCTTCCCTTATTTTCAACATAGAGAATTGTCTCTCTCTCTCTCTTTTTTTTTTTCCAGTTTGTATTTGCCATTGCAGCCCTCCCTTTAGTACTGCAATACAGTGACACCACAGATTTCTAATTCCATTGCTGTATTCACCTTTCTCTGGACAAGTTGTCACACTCTAAATAATGGGCAAGTCTGTAGTAAAATACAACATAAAGTAATTGCCAGATCCTGATCAAATAACAAATGTATTAAATTTCACAAAATCCATACAGTGTTTGTCTGGAGCAATAATAATCTTTAACCATATCATGCAAATAGTAAATGGCTAAATTAAATTCTTGATTATCACTACACAAAAGTTTCTTTTTTAGTCATATATTAATTTTACAAATATTTGTGACATCTTTATACTTGCATTTTCAAATGAATTAGTAGCTCAAATGAGTAACTGTTAGTTCCTTATAAAGTCTTACCCAATCTAAGCCTAAATAATAGCTTTAGCACTGAAGCCTGATAATCTAAAAGTTTAATTAAGAGTTGTGCTTGTAAGGCCCACTATATTTCTCCTGAATTCCAGTCAATCATAGAAATACCATAACTTTTGTACAACAATTTAGGCCAATTAGTTATTGTTCTATCTTCCCATGATTGTTCCCAGATGAAATACACTTGTAGCCATCATCTAGGATCAAAGCCTTGTTATGAGGCACTCACTGAAAGGTACAGATTGAAAGTCCAGTGTTTAATGTATATGGCTTTACTTTTGAGGAGGAACACACCCCATGGGTCACTTTTTTTTTTTTTTTTCTGCACTGGATCTAAATTGGTAGTAATACAGTTATAATAGGCAACTCATATAAAATCTCTGTGACTAACAGGCATTCACCTTTGTTTTGTTGCCGTTTAGTTGCTAAGTCACATCCAACACTTTTGTGACTCACTAGCTTATAGCCAACCAGGCTTCTCTGTCCATGGGATTTCCCAGGCAAGAATACTGGAGTGGGTTGCCATTTCCCTCTACAACCCAGGGATTGAACCTAGGTATCCTGCATTGCAGGTGGATTCTTTACTGTCTGAGCAACCAGGAAGGTGAATCTCTATATAAGAACCAAACTTCTGTTTTTCTGTTATTAAGGTTTTCTTTTTTGTTACTTCATACCAGTGAACAAAACATTTTTGTATCAAATTTAGAACTTGAGTACCTGGATGCATATTAGTTACCTTTACTTTCTTATTATCAAAAGTTACCAAGGAAGATAATCCATTTTTACTCTAACAATAGTCAGATCAGATCAGATCAGCTGCTCAGTCATGTCCGACTCTTTGCGACCCCATGAATCGCAGCACGCCAAGCCTCCCTGTCCATCACCAACTCCCAGAGTTCACTGAGACTCACATCCATCGAGTCAGTGATGCCATCCAGCCATCTCATCCTCTGTTGTCCCCTGCTCCTCCTGCCCCCAATCCCTCCCAGCATCAGGGTCTTTTCCAATGAATCAACTCTTCACATGAGGTGGCCAAAGTACTGGAGTTTCAGCTTTTGCATCATTCCTTCCAAAGAAATCCCAGGGCTGATCTCCTTCAGAATGGACTGGTTGAATCTCCTTGCAGTCCAAGGGACTCTCAAGAGTCTTCTCCAACACCACAGTTCAAAAGCATCAATTCTTCGGCGCTCAGCCTTCTTCACAATCCAACTCTCACATCCATACATGACCACAGGAAAAACCATAGCCTTGACTAGACGAACCTTTGTTGGCAAAGTAATGTCTCTGCTTTTGAATATGCTATCTAGGTTGGTCATAACTTTCCTTCCAAGGAGTAAGCGTCTTTTAATTTCATGGCTGCAGTCACCATCTGTAGTGATTTTGGAGCCCAGAAAAATAAAGTCTGACACTGTTTCCACTGTTTCCCCATCTATTTCCCATGAAGTGATGGGAACGGATGCCATGATCTTCGTTTTCTGAATGTTGAGCTTTAAGCCAACTTTTTCACTCTCCACTTTCACTTTCATCAAGAGGCTTTTGAGTTCCTCTTCACTTTCTGCCAGATAGTTTAGCTTAAAAATCCAGAACCTGTTGATGCTGTAAGTACAATTTAGAACATTAGGAATGAGATTATGGGAACCATTTCTAGGAGTGCAGAAAGAAAAAGTAAATGTAATAAATGATATGTTTATTTTCTAGTAAAGTGTGGTTCTTAAAGAGATAATGAAACAACTCTACAGCAATAGAATAGAAACAACTCTACAGAATAGAACAGCAATACATCTATGAGAACACTAATAAGTTTGCTAGAATACCTACATTCAGTACTAATATTAGTAACTCTGGAAAAACTAAAGTTTCTTTTGTGGGAACCATAGTCTAGTCATCTTAAGAGGCTGGGTCCCCATGGGAAACATGACTCCATCTTGTTTTTTGTTTGTTTTTCACATGGATAGCAACAATATGAACAATATGAAAGCATCTCTCCCAGTACGATGACAGCTTGTCTTGTCTTTCCTATCCAACGTTTCTATGTACACAAAATTTGGTCAGTAGGAATGGCAGATTTTTTCCAAGTCCTTCTAGATCATTATGACTTTATGTCTCAAGGTTTCTAAGGAAAGAAACCTTGTTAAGTATTGGACATAATTATGACAGAATTCAATCAAATCATATGTATAATATGGTCTCAGGCCTAAATTTATAGGCTTAATACATACATTAAATTAAGTAATACATACATTAAATTTATAGGCTTAATACATACATTAACTTAAATTTAAGGAAAATGATTCTGTGTTTACTGGTAAGAATCACTCTAATTTTTGACAAGGCTAGTGGTAAAGCTGAAGACCATCTTGACATAGCAGATTTCAGAATCTTAGCTAAGGCATTGTATATAGTTTGATTTATTCACTGTATTTTCTAGGGCACTAAAGACTTTAGGAATTTGTAAATATTTGCATAATTACTTGACAAACATAAAATTACTTCCTCTGTCTGATTTAAATGCTCTAATAACCCACAAGTAGAAATTATGTTTATTATGAATCTTTACCATCACCTGAAAATTGTTTTCTTTTAATGAAAGAAAGATTTTATTTATCATACACACTATAATTAGACAAAATCTCTTAACCTTTTACAATATTGGTTTTATGAAGCCCAGGTGCCACCTGGTTTTTGGTGAAGTCAGGAAGAACATCCTATGCTTATATTGCAAGTAGCCTATAAAGAATTATGTTGACAAAGAGCACATTTTAAAAACATGTTTTTGATAATTTTATCAAAATTATCAATGCATGCATTGTAAGAGTCTAGTGTCTCTAAAATCCCTGTTTTATTCAGATGATTCTATTGATGCACACAGCACAGATCAAGCAATTGGAAACTTTGGTACAGGAATTATTTTAAGTAATTCCACACTCCAGTCAAATTTCTTTTAGCCAGTCCCTTTTGTAATCCATTTACTTTTTTTTTAGCATGTATTTTTTAAATGAACAAACATTTCTTATTGTATGAAAAGGGAGATTCTAAGTTTGGAATTTGCCATATTTTAACAGCAACTTTGGCAGCTCTGTCAACAAAATGAATCACTGCTACCTGAGCAGGCAGTTGTTAAATCTCTACCAAATCAGCTATCACTTTTCTATGAGATATTTTTAGTACTAACGGGAGTAAAAAATCCTCCATTAAGAAAAAAAAAATTACTTTGTTGTATGACAGATGCCAAATATATATTTATCATTAGTACGTATAGTCTGTATATTCATTTAAAATCCAGAACCAATAAATGCATCTCTAATAACAGCTGTCAACTTGATCTGCTTGTGCACACCTATTTCTATAGACTGGACAGAGTGACTGTGGAGATCCCTTCAGAGGCTGACCAGAATGGGTTATTCTCTTCCATAAAGAACGCTAATGGAGCAGCCAACTCAGCTGTCTTTAATCTTTTTGCTTCTTCGCCTAGGTCTACATTGTGCCCAACTGAGTATTGCTGCTAAAGTTTCAGTAATAGTCTCTCCTTAGGCACCCCACTCCAGTACTCTTGCCTGGAAAATCCCATGGACAGAGGAGCCTGGTAGGCTGCAGTCCATGGGTTCGCTAAGAGTTGGACACTACTGAGCAATGTCACTTTCACTTTTCACTTTCATGCATTGGAGAAGGAAATGGCAACCCACTCCAGTGTTCTTGCCTGGAGAATCCCAGGGACAGGGGAGCCTGGTGGGCTGCCGTCTGGTGGGGTCGCACAGAGTTGGACACGACTGAAGAGACTTAGCAGCAGCAGCAGCCTTCCTATTACCTTTTCCCTAAATCTGGGCTTTGATATCTAGTAAGAGAGCCAAGATAAACCTGAGTCAAGAGGAATTTTGACCTGCCCTTGGATCCATGCCAGTAATTTCTGAGAGAATCTCAACAAACTACTGATTAAATCGTTTGGGGAGTTCACCTCTCTTTTGGGTACAGCAGTGTAGATTCTCTCAGCAGACCTTTAGCGTAAGGCTTCAGTCCTGCCATTGTTAACCCCTTTTAGGGTTCTACTGCCCTCAGACTTTTCATGGTTGTGGGGAGAGGCGTATAGTTGGCTTCCCTTGCCCACCATACCCTTTATTGTGATGATCTCCTGGACTCTGATGTGCTTATAAAGAAGGAATTCATAGGGCCTGGACTCCATCTTAGGCCTGTTCATGCTGATCATGCTCGGCCACCTTTCCAATGGACTCTGAACTCTGTGTTTAGTGCCTATGAAAACAGCAACCGAAGGATAAGACCCCCTCCAGACAGGGGAACCTTGAAGATTGTATCTAGGTTACTCATTGCCTAAGAGAAAACACACACTAATCACGCCTTCCTCCAGACAGGCCATACATTTTTCCATATCAATCAGAGTGTAACCTCAGGTTTATTGATTATTGGCTGATTGTTTGACTGTTTGAGTACATGAGCACATAGCACGTGAATGATGGGGTTATTGGGATTGTATTTTCCTTGGTTTATGTAAGTCTCAAGGAATTTGGAGTGGTGGGTTCAGACACGTGCACATGGGATATAAAAGATTTTCACAAATGCTGGTCGGGGTCCTTGGCTAAGAGGAGACTCTGCCTTAGGCCCACCGGTGTAATAAACTGCACTCCACTATCTGCATTGTCCTTCTGAGTGAGTTTGTTTCCCAGAACGCGTGGCTACACTTACTCCATCTAAGGAGCAGAGTCCATGCAGTACCAGTGAATGCCTCCAGCCATGGAGCTTCAAACTAATAACATGCTGTGCTGAATATTTCTGGAGTCACAGATAAAATAAGCCTTACAAGAATAATATCAACTGCTGAGAAAGGCACACCAATTACCCAGGAGGCGTGGGTAGTTTCTCAATGGTTTCAGCTTTACTGGCACCAAATAGGAAGGGCTGATTCTCCTTCATATATATATATATATATATAATGTTAATTATGTGGCATTTTGATTTCCCTCCCTGTGTTGACATTTATCTGCTTAACACCTTTTGTCTCTGCCTTTTTCAGATTATCTATATGGAAGCACAGTCTTTTATGCAAGTTCTCAATTATTTTCAGGTCGGGTCTCTTGATCATGTCTGTTTTCCTAGTTACACAATGTGTGGAAAAGAAGGCACTCATAAAGGTGAATCTGACTGAAGACATGAAGTGGACACAGGACTAGACCGCAAGACAGGCAAACCTACATCCTCAAACAGGACAAATATAATGTGTTAATGGTTAAAGACCGTGATGCTGGGAAACATTGAGGGCAGGAGGAGAAGGGGATGACAGAGGATGAGATGGTTGGATGGAATCACCAACACAATGGATATGGGTTTGGGTGGATTCCGGGAGTTGGTGATGGACAGGGAGGTCTGGCATGCTGTGGTTCATGGGGTCGCAAAGAGTCGGACACTACTGAGCGACTGAACTGAACCAAATGGTTAAAGAAGTTGTACCTTTGTTCTTTTGTGAAGGAAATTTATTAACTAAAGAAATTGTCCATCACATCCCCTCTCAGTCATCGCATCCCAACCTCTGAGTCAGTTTGAATCAGGGAGAGATGAAGAGACACAATAGAAACAGAGGGCATAGCAAAAGAAAGAATGCAGGAGAATTCTGTGAAAGAAAAGGTGCCCAGGGAGGGTCATCTCCAAATATGCTTCAATGGCATATTAATTATTTTAGAAGTTACTTGAGTGTCTACTAAAGGAAAATGCACAACCTAGAAGTTACAAGTTAAGTTTTACTCAGAGATCTTACTAAGGACTATAGGTGGGGACACAGCCTCCCAGATAGCTTTGAAGAATGCTTAGAAGAGTTAAGGGAGAGTCCAGGATATATACAAGTTTTTGCTGGGCCAGGGCAGGAGAAGTGGGGAAGCATGTAGTTAAATATCAAAAGATTAGGGCTAATCACAAAAACAGACATGTTGAGTTAATGACTTTAGAGTATTGTTTACTCTGAGTTGTGTCCTACTCTTGGCGACGCTATGGACTGCAGCATGCCAGGCTTCCCTGTCCTTCACTATCTCCTGCAGATTGCTCAAGTTCATGTCCATTGATTCAGTGATGCTGTCCAACCATCTGATCCTCTGTTGCCCTCTTGCCCTTAATCTTTCCCAGCATCAAGATCTTTTCCAGTGAGTCGGCTCTTTGCACCAGTTGGGAATATGCAAGAATCTGGGCTTACTGAAATTATTCCTTAGAGTTGCGTCTTAACTATCTAAGAAAATTACACAAAGCACAGAATGTTTTCTGTTTTTCTCCATCCAGATCTTCGTTTTCTGAATGTTGAGCTTTAAGCCAACTTTTTCACTCTCCTCTTTCACTTTCATCAAGAGGCTTTTTAGTTCCTCTTCACTTTCTGCCAGAAGGGTGGTGTCATCTAAATATCTGAGGTTATTGATATTTCTCCCGGCAATCTTGATTCCAGCTTGTGCTTCCTCCAGCCCAGAGTTTCTCATGATGTACTCTGCATATAAGTTAAATAAGCAGGGTTACAATATACAGCCTTGACGTACTCCTTTTCCTATTTGGAACCAGTCTGTTGTTCCATGTCCAGTTCTAACTGTTGCTTCCTGACCTGCATACAGGTTTCTCAAGAGGCAGGTCAGGTGGTCTGGTATTCTCATCTCTTTCAGAATTTTCCACAGTTTATTGTGATCCACACAGTCAAAGGCTTTGGCATACTCAATAAAGCAGAAATAGATGTTTTTCTAATGTTTCTAAGCTAATGTTTAGCAGACTGGAATTCCAAGTTAAATGACTAATACTTCAAAATGTTAATTCAGTCTCTAGTTAAATCTAGATACATAAATATCTGACATTCAGATTTGTTTTCCATTCTTCTGCCTGTATTTTCTACAGTTTCTTATTGATATTCTATAAGCACTCATCTCTGAAATAAAAGGCATGAATTTTGCTTTTATTAGCCATAGTTACTGACAGTAAAATGGCAAAAAGTGAAAAAGTAAAAGTGTTAGTTGCTCATTTGTGTCCAACTCTTTGCGACTCCATGGACTGTAGCCTGCCAGGCTCCTCTGTCTAGGGAATTCTCTAGGCAAGAATACTGGAGTGGGTAACAGTTACCTTCTCAAGGCCATCTTTCTGATCGAACCTGTGTTTCCTGCACTGCAGGCAGATTCTTTACCATCCGAGCCACCAGGGAAGCCCAAATGGAAAAAACCCATTCTAAAACTTTCAAGACATCTAATCATCTGAAATTATACATGAAAAATTTAATAATTCAGGTTATATGCATGTGAATAAGAAAACAACTCTTGGAGTTATTCACATACTTCAGAAAAAAAAAAAACTATGGGAAATGGACATCTTAGTTTTATTATACCTACTATAATAAATATTATAAATTATATTTCTATAATACACAGAAGTAAATATTAAAAAATAGTATAAATATTAGATATACAATTAAATAAATATAATTTTATTTCCAATAATAAAATTAAGAAATGATTCCTGCTTCTATCATTTTCACTTATCTTTAGACTAAGTCTTCAAGTTTAACATTTAGAAGTGCACTGCATTGTCAGTTTTACTGAACTGAAAAATGTTGATTTGCCCCCAACTTTTTCTGCCCGGTTTATGAAATTGCTTTCAGTTTAAATTACTGATATTTACTCAGAAAAAGATAATGGTAGGGATACACTGCTTTGGTGATTTCATTATGATGACATAAATTAATCTTTTATCCAAATAGACACTATATTTAAAAGAATAAAAAGAGACATATAAATACTAGATTAGCTTTGTTGAGGAGGAATTCCTCTTGAATTCTTTTGGCTAGTCTAATTTAATTTACACAAGATAGATTAACAGAAGAAAAAACATTAATTTGTACCTATGGCAATCTCATAGAAGTAGGACCCAAGAAGTAACCAAAGCGGACAGGTTTAATATATTACAGACAAAGGACCAATACATTTGTGAGGAATTGACAGGACATAGAAACTTAAATTTTGAGTGCTTAGTTAGTTAGTGAATAATCCAAATAGAGTTTGGGATTAGTAAAAAAAAAAAAAAAAAAAAGTAATAATGTTTATTTACATAGCCTGTAAGGCCCTGAGTTTCCTTATTGCTGGTGATAAGAATGTCTGTCCACCTCTTGGTATGAAGAGGGTACCCTTGGTATTGGAGATGTTTTCAGGTAGATGGGGAGAGGGTCAGAGTGTGTTTTTTGCACCAGTTGTTTTTTTAAGTAACTTTAATTTTAAAAAATCAGTATTCCACTTTGTCATATTTTAGGGTGTCCTGCCCTGAGCCCCAATTGTTTAAAAATATTAGACTAATATTTGCTAGTTTTTGGTCATACAGATGAACTTAATGGCATAATATGTTGATTGCTAATAAAGTCATTTAATATTCTACACATCTGCATATTTATCAGCTCTAAGTGCAGTCTTGCAATCAGCAATTTCCCCATGATAACTCTCCTGTGGTGCTTGGCAAGATAACATAATGCCTGATGAGAAGTAAGGCACTCTTGAACCAAGAAGTAGTCAGCTTTCAATTTTGGTACAAAGGAAATGAGCTCACTCTGTTGCCCCAGGCATCAGAGTTAGCACTGAGCAGGGCACCCCCTGAGCAAGGAAAACCCAAGCAAGGCTAATCATTTAAAAGAGATCTGCAACATTTTCAAAATATTTTTAAAAGATGAAACAGATTGTTATGCACCCATTAGTAATATATACTTAGCATTAAAAATCCCTTTCAGTGAAAGAATCTTGTAATTTTAAAAAGTAGAGTCCTTATTAGGTGTCATACACATATTAAAACATTATAATAAATAGCTATTCCCAAAGAATTGCAGCTCATAGAATATTCTTGGTACATGATGATGCTTTAAAGAGGTTGTACATTTCTTACCATTATTAACAGTAATGTAGCTACACTTGTGTACATATTTTACTGTTTATAATGCAATGTGATGGAATAAGACCCAGCTATATTTGCTTTTCTATTACTAAGTCAAGAACTAAAATGCAAAATACTTTGGGGAAAGTTGACGTGTGATATGATTCTATCCCTAACCATACATTGCTGTAAGTACCTTTCTAATTACATTCCCTCAGGATATGAAAGAAGTGCAGATTGTTCACCTTCTGTCATGAACTATATTGGGACCTGGTATATTTTAGATGACTAAATTGTTACCAAACTATTACCAACCCAGTTTCAGCAAAGAATCAGTAATCAAAAGGCAAGTATCAGTGGAAAGGAGAGATGCTTTAATCAGAAAAGCCAGCAATCTGGGAGAAGATGGACTCATATCCTGAGATCAATCTGAAGATTCTGCTCAGCCATAAGTTTTTAAAGGAAAAAAAGGTGTGGGAGAGGGGAGAGAATCACAGTGAATCATCAAAGTAGGAGGTTGGGTTCTGCATCCCTCAGTTGAGTGCAGAGTGGCTGACTCTCTCTTCATAGCTTATCTTGCCCCTGTGATCTGTCTGTAGGATTGCTAAAGGGGCTGTTGGGGTAGAGAGCTAGTCATTTTTAACTACCTCGTTCTTTGTTCTTACTTCTTTATATCTAGGAAAAGAATTGGCGGGTTAGGCCAGGTGTACAGTTAGGATCATTTAGTGATCACATTCTTTTTATTTATGTATTTATTAGCTATGCCAGGTCTTCATTGCTGCATGGGCTTTTCTCTAGTTGCAGCGAGTGGGACTACTCTCTAGTTGCCATGGACTGACTTCTCATTGTGGGGTCTTCCCTTGTTTCTGAACACGGCCTGTAGGGTGGGTAGGCTTCAGTAGTTGTGGTTCCTGGGCTCTAGAGCACAGATTCAATAGCTGTGGCACATGAGCTCCATGGAGTGTGGGATATTCCTGGACCACAGGATTGAAAGCGTGTCTCCTGCATTGGCAGGCAGATTCTTTACCACTGAGCCACCAGGGAAACACAGTGATCTCATTCTTATAATTAGGTTCTTTCAAGGTTAGAGAATGACAGAAAACAGCAAACAGGAAAGGAGCAGAAGAGCAGCTTTCAAAATATGTTAAATAATAGTGAATAGTACCTTCAAGATTCTTCTTAAATTGCTCTTTTCCTTTGGAACTAAAGTAACTACTATTTAATAATCTAGTGTCCATATATATCTTACTAAATATATATATATATATATAAAACAAAGAAAAATATGCAAGATGATTTCTTTCATGAAAACACTTGAACAAATTTACTCCCTATGTATTTATCAAATGCCTACTTTGTGCCTCTTTTTGGGATAGATCAGTGAAAACAAAAAACCAAAAATCCTTGCTGTCATGGAACTTATGTTTTCACGGACAGGGAGAGACAGTAATTGTAATTAATGGGTAATATTAAATTAGGCTCTATTAAAGGTGATTAAATTGTGTAACAGTAAAAAAGAAAAAAGTACGGCAGGATAAGGGAAATCCAGAATGCTACTTTAGATGGAGAGGTATGTAACTATGTTAGAGAAGATGGCCAGGAAAGAACCTCACTGAGAAGAGGACAATTTGAGCAAAAACTTATAAAACGTGAACCATGTACATATGAGAAGGGCAGAACGCCGAAGAAAGAAAATTTAGCCAGTGAAAAGGTGCTAAGGGAAGAATATATTTGCTGAACTAGAAGAGCAAGAAAGACAATGTTGCTGGAACATTGTAGAAAGAAGTAGAAAAGTAGGTCAGAGAGGCAATGGGGGACCACATCAAGTAGAGTCTTGCAAGCCTTTGCTAAGAGCTTTGGATTTTAACTCTGAACCAAATGAGGAGCTACTGGAGAGCATTGAGTAAATAAGCTGAGTTATTTTAGAAAGATCCCCCTGGCTTCTTTGTTAGCTATTGAACTTGGGAAATAAGAATGAAAACAAGTAGAGCCTACCTCAGAACTATAAGGATGGAAACACATTCTCTTCTTCCTTTCTAGATTCTTTAGTCTAATAATTAAATTGATTCAAGATAGATTAACAAGAGAAAGACAAAATTGCATATGTATATGGGGGTGTCTTCCCAGATGGCTCAGTGATAGAGAATCACCTGCCAAGGTAGGAAATGTGGGCTCAATACCTGGGTTGGCTAGATCCCTTGGAGGAGGAAATGGCAATGAATTCCAGTATTTTGCTTGGAAAATCCATGGATGGGGAAGCTGGTGGACTACAGTCCTTGGGGTTGCAAAGAATCGGACATAACTGAGCACACACACACACACACACACACACATGCACGTATGCGTGCATATGGGAGCCTCATGGAGACTCAAAAGGCAATCAAAAAATGGAAGCTTATATACCATCCTAAGCTAAGGAAAGGGGTAGGGATCTGGGGATGCAAATGGGAAGAAGACCATTCACAGGAAAGTGAAAGAAGATGGTTAGAAAACAAAGGTTGGCCTGTTATGCAGATAAGTTTTCTTGGTAAAATGTATCTCTGGTAATGGCTCTTTTTCTGGATCAAAAAAAAAAAATCTTATCTCTTGAAGTTTACCCATAGGTGAGATACAAATATAGTGAACAAAATAAACTAGTAAAATATTATAGAAGTTAGGTAGTGATAAATGCTTAGAAGAAACACACACACATATATCAGAGAATGGGAATGTAAAATGACTAGACAAGAAGGAGTTGAAACTTTTAAAATGAATGGCCAGGACAAGTTCCACTGGTAAATGATCTTTGAGCAAAGACATTTAAGAAGCAGTGAGGCTATGATCTACCCTGGCAGTGCAGTGGTTAGGACTCCATGCTTTCACTGTAGGGGGTGTGTGATCCCTGGTCCTCAGAAAACTAAGATCACAGAACTTTTGGGGTTGCCAAAAAAAAAAAAAAAAAGTGGAAAGAATGAACTGTGAAGACCTTCTCATGTAGACAGTCAGCAAAGTTGTAATATTGCTTAATGAAAAACAGGTCTTCCCTTGTAGCTCATCTGGTAAAGAATCTGCCCACAATGTGGGAGACATGGGTTCAATCCCTAGATTAGGAAGATCCCCTGGAGAAGGGAAAGGCTACCCACTTCAGTATTCCGGAGTATATTGTCAACCTGTTCATTTAACTTATATGCAGAGTACATCATGAGAAATGCTGGACTGGATGAAGCACAAGCTGAAATCAGGATTGCTGGGAGAAATATCAACAACCTCAGATATGTAGATGATACCACTCTAATGGCAGAAAGTGAAGAGGAACTAAAGAGCCTCTTGAGAGTAAAAGAAGAGAGTGAAAAAGCTAGCTTAAACCTTGACATTCAAAAAACTAAGATCTTGGCATCCAGTCCCATCACTGCATGACAAATAGAAGGGGGAAAATTGGAAGTAGTGACAGATTTTCTTTTCCTGGACTCCAAAATCACTGCAAATGCTGACTGGAGTCATGAAATTAAAAGATGCTTCTTCCTTGGAAGGAAAGCCATGACAAACCTACTGAAAAAAAAAAAGGTGCAAGTGTTAGTCGATCAGTCATGTCCAACTCTTTGTGACCCCATGGACTGTACGCTGCCAGGCTCCTCTAACCAGAGAGTTCTCCAGGCAAGAATACTGGAGTGGGTTGCATTCCCTTCTCCAGGGGATCTTCCTGACCCAGGGATTGAACCCAGGTCTCCTGTGTTGTAGGCAGATTCTTTACCATCTGAGCCACCAGAGAAGCCCCCATGACAAAACTAGACAGTATATTAAAAGCAGAGACATCAGTTTGCCAGCAGATGTCCATATGGTTTTTCCAGTAGTTATGTATGGATGTGAGAGTTGGACCATAAAGAAGGCTGAGCACCAAAGAATAGATGGTTTTAAATAGTGGTGTTGGAGAAGACTCTTGAGAGTCCCTTGAGCTGCAAGGAAATCAAACCAGTCAATCCTAAAGGAAATCAACCGTGAATATTCACTGGAAGTACTGATGCTGAAACTGAAGCTCCAATACTTTGGCCACCTGATGGGAAGAGCAGACTCATTGGAAAAGACCCTGATGCTGGAAAAGTTTGAGGGCAGGAGGAGAAGGAGATGGCAGAGCTTAAGATGGTTGGTTGGCATCACCATCTCAATGGTTGTGAGTTAGAGCAAACCCTGGGAGATAGTGGAGGACAGATAAGCCTAGCATCCTGCAGTTCATAGGGTTGGAAAGAGTTGGACATAATTGTGTGACTGAATAACAACAAGTGTAAAATCTGATATTGCTCTTGGATACCACCTCATCAGCCCCCATAGCTAATTTCTTTGCTGATGGTTTAAGACTAACCTAACTGGTTAGATAAACCTGGCTTTATTTTATGAATATAGGGATTTATAAAAGCACTTCATTTGAAGTTCCACGCATTGATAACTGTCCCAAAACTGAGACTCCTTGCACAGATCTTGGTTGTTCAAGGTACAGTAAGCACATTTCATTTAAACAACTTGGTTCATAGGCGCCTTGTACTGGGGGATGCTTCTTGGACATATGATGCATACCAGCTTTCTCTTTCTCTCCCTGCATGTATCATTTCCTTTCAAATAAAAGCCCTGTATGAGTTGCAGAGGACTAAAATTTACCACCCTAAAATATCTCTTTGACACGTGTATCATTTTGAACTAAAAACAAGAAAGACTCAGGAAGAAACTGTAAAGTTTCCCCCTAACTGTCTGAAAGAATGTAAATAGAAGACCTGCTCCAGGAAGAGAGTTTTCATCATAGAAAACTATAGTCCGAACTGGGTCCATAGGCAAGAAGGAACCTAGCAAAGGCTGTTTTTACAAATTCTGCTCTGTTTCATTGTCTCTGCATGGCCAGTCTCTCCCATGTGTGCATACTAGTAAACTTTTGTTCGAGACCCTCTTTGACAGAGTATATATAATCTGTGGAGTCTCCTAAGTCATTTCAAATATTCCAACTGGATAAAACAACACAAGTGCCAGTGTTAGAAAAAGAACTAACATGACCAAGGTTTATAGTATGTGTACTTAGATAGATCTGGGGAGACAGAGGCGTATATCTAGCTCTCTCCCAGAATAGAAAGCAGATCCCTCTACTCACTCCAGAAGATATCCAAGTTTAGGTAATATCACAAACTTACCATCTTCATTATCAGTTGATACACAGTATAATATAAATTTAAATATGGAAGCTTACAAAAAAACCCCAAAAAACCTCAACATTCAAAATCTATGATCATGGCATCCAGTCCTATCACTTTGTGGCAAATAAATGGGGAGAAAAATGGAAACAGTGAAAGACTATTTTGTTGGGCTCCAAAATCACTGCTGATGGTGACTGCAGTCAGTCACAAATTAAAAGACACTTGCTCTTAGAAGAAAAGCTATGACCAACCTAGACAGCCTTTGAAAAAGAAGAGACATAACTTTGCTGACAAAAGTCTGTCTAGTCAAAGCTTTAGTTTTTCCAGTAGTCATTTGTAGATGTGGCAGCTGCACCATAAAAAAGGCTGAGTACTGAAGAACTGATGCTTTCAAATTATGGTGCTGGAAAAGACTTCAGAGTCCCTTGGACTGCAAGGTCAAACCGGTCAATCCTGAAGGAAAGCAACCCTGAATATTCACTGGAAGAACTGATGCTGAAGCTAAAGCGCCAATACTCTGGCCACCTGCTGTGAAAAGCTGACTCTTTTTGGAAAAGATCCTGATGCTGGGAATGATTGAGCAAAAGAGGAAAAGGGGGCAACAGGGGATTGCATTACCGACTCAATGGACATAAGTTTGAGCAAGCTCTAGGAAATAGTGAAGGACAGAGAAGCCTGGCATGCTACAGTCCATGAGGTCACAAAGAATCAGACAAGACTGAACGACTGCACAACAACAACCAAAAACCTAAGTGCCTACAATTTTTAGTAGATGTTCAGGGTATTGGTAGTTAATTGATTGTGAAATAAATACAGTCAAATGAATTCTGGAAAAGCTTCAATGCCAACAACGTGTCTCTTTATTAAGAATAAAATAAGGTAAATTTATTTTGCTCAGTGGGGATTCCCTAGGCACTTATAATAGTGGCTGATACATCAAAGACATTTAAATTAGTTCTCAATGACATACAAAACATCAGGATGGAGAAACAAGGAAAGGAAAATGTAACCAAACCCAGGTGTGACTGTTCACCTCTCATAAGCCAATAATTTAAGAGATAATGTGCCAGTAGAAAGGAAAGGTGCTTTAATCAATAAAGCCAGCAGTCTGGGCAGAAGATGGACTCATGTCCTGAGACCAACTCCAAAGATTCTGCTCAGCCATGACAGTTTTTAAAGGGAAAAATGGCAGGAGGGGGAAGAATCTCAGTGAATCATTGAGGCAGGAGGTCAGGTTCTACATCATTCTCCATTGAGTGCACACTAGCTGACTCTTTCTTCAGATGTTATCTTACCTGCATAATTTGCCTTCTGGCTTGCTAAGGGAGGCTTATGAGGGTAGAAAGCTAGTCATTTTTTTTAACTGCTTAATACTTCATTCTTCTTTTTATGTAGAAGAATCAACAGGTTAGACAAGCCATGGTGTGCATTCAGGAAAGCATAAGTGAGGAGTTAGTTTTAATTGCTTAGTGATCTCATTCCTATAATTAGGTTCCTTTAAGTTTAGAGGGAAATAAGAAAAGGGCAAAGAAGCTGCTTTCATATATAATTCTTCTTCATACCCAGTTTGGGCAGAGAGCATCTAAAACACTTGCAATTTCCTAAGTGATAAAGAGTAATGAGTATGTCTCTTAACATTCATAACAAATTCTATTCAGCTACATATGAACTTATTTTATAAAGTGGCTTTGGGAGTTCAGTTCACTTCAGTCGCTCAGTCGTGTCTGACTCTTTGTGACTCCATGAATTGCAGCACGCCAGGCCTCCCTGTCCATCACCAATGCCGGGAGTTCACTCAGACTCACGTCCATCGGGTCGGTGATGCCATCCAGCCATCTCATCCTCTGTCATCCTCTTCTGCTCCTCCCGCAATCCCTCCCAGCATCAGAGTCTTCCCAATGACTCAAATCTTTGCATGAGGCGGCCAAAGTATTGGAGTTTCAGCTTAGCATCAGTCTTTCCAAAGAACACCCAGAACTGATCTCCTTTAGAATGGACTGGTTGGATCTCCTTGCAGTCCAAGGGACTCTCAAGAGTCTTCTCCAACACCACAGTTCAAAAGCATCAATTCTTCGACACTCAGCTTTCTTCACAGTCCAACTCTCACATCCATACATGACTGCTGGAAAAACCATAGCCTTGACTAGATGGACCTTTGTTGGCAAAGTAATGTCTCCGCTTTTGAATATGCTATCTAGGTTGGTCATAACTTTCGTTCCAATGAGTAAGTGTCTTTTAATTTCATGGCTGCAATCACCATCTGCAGTGATTCTGGAGCCCCCAGAAAATAAAGTCTGACACTGTTTCCACTGTTTCCCCATCTATTTGCCATGAAGTGATGGGACCAGATGCCATGATCTTCATTTTCTGAATGTTGAGCTTTAAGCCAACTTTTTCACTCTCCTCTTTCACTTTCTCATGAGGCTTTTTAGTTCCTCTTCACTTTCTGCCATAAGGGTGGTTGTCATCTGCATATCTGAGGTTATTGATATTTCTCCCAGCAATCTTGATTCCAGCTTGTGCCTCTTCCAGCCCAGAGTTTCTCATGAGGTACTCTGCATAGAAGTTAAATAAGCAGGGTGACAATATACAGAATTGACGGACTCCTTTTCCTATTTGGAACCAGTCTATTGTTTCATGTCCAGTTCTAACTGTTGCTTCCTGACCCGCATATAGGTTTCTCAAGAGGGAGAATGGCATTGAAACATGTAAAATATCATGTATGAAACGAGATGCCAGTCCAGGTTCGATGCACGATACTGGATGCTTGGGGCTGGTGCACTGGGACGACCCAGAGGGATGTAATGGGGAGGGAGGAGGGAGGAGGGTTCAGGATGGGGAACACATGTATACCTGTGGTGGATTCATTTTGATATTTGGCAAAACTAATACAGTTATGTAAAGTTTAAAAATAAAATAAAATTTAAATTAAAAAAAAAAAAGAGGCAAGTCAGGTGGACTGGTTCTCATCTCTTTCAGAATTTTCCACAGTTTATTGTGATCCACACAGTCAAGGCTTTGGCATAGTCAATAAAGCAGAAATAGATGTTTTTCTGGAAATCTCTTGCTTTTTCGATGATCCAGGTGATGTTGGCAATTTGATATCTGGTTCCTCTGCCTTTTCTAAAACCAGCTTGAACATCTGGAAGTTCACAGTCCATGTATTGTTGAAGCCTGGCTTGGAGAATTTTGAGCATTACTTTACTACCATGTGAGATGAGTGCAACTGTGCAGTAGTTTGAGCAATTTTTGGCATTGCCTTTCTTTGGGATTGGAATAAAAACTGACCTTTTCCAGTCCTGTGGCCACTGCTGAATTTTCCAAGTTTGCTGGCATATTGAGTGCAGCACTTTCACAGATTCATCTTCCAGGATTTGAAATAGCTCAACTGGGATTCCATCACCTCCACTAGCTTTGTTTGTAATGATGCTTTCTAAGGCCCACTTGACTTCACATTCCAGGATGTCTGGCTCTAGGTGAGTGATCACACCATCGTGATTATCTTGGTCATGAAGGTCTTTTTTGTACAGTTCTTCTATGTATTCTTGCCACCTCTTCTTAATATCTTCTGCTTCTGTTAGGTCCATACCATTTCTGTCCTTTATTGAGCCCATCTTTCCATGAAATGTTCCCTTGATATTTCTAGTTTTCTTGAAGAGATCTCTAGTCTTTCCCATTGTGTTGTTTTCCTCTATTTCTTTGCATTGATCGCTGAGGAAGGCTTTCTTATCTCTCCTTGCTATTCTTTGGAATTCTGCATTTGGATATTAGGTCCATGAATCAAGGCAAATTAGAAGTAGTCAAACAGGAGATGGCTTTGGAAAAGCACCTAAAAATGGGGGCTAGTTGCCAAGGGAAATAAGCACATGAAGAAGATTAAAAGGTTCAGCTGTTCTGGGGTTATTTAATAAAGCCTACATTAAAGTGAAATAGATATAGATTTAAGGGACTAGATCTGATAGACAAAGTGCCTGATGAACTATGGACACAGGATGGTGACATTGTACAGGTGACAGGGAGCAAGACCATCCCCAAGAAAAAGAAATGCAAAACACCAAAGTGGCTGTCTGAAGAGATCTTACAAATAGGAAAGAAAAGAAGAAAAGTGAAAAGCAAGGGAGAAAAGGAAAGATATACCCATTTGAATGCAGAGTTCCAAAGAATAGCAAGGAGAGATAAGAAAGCCTTCCTGAGTGATCAGTGCAAAGAAATAGAGGAAAACAATAGAATGGGAGAGACTAGAGATCTCTTCAAGAAAACTAGAAATACCAAGGGAACATTTCATGCAAAGATGGGTTCAATAAAGGACAGAAATGGTATGGGCCTAACAGAAGCAGAAGATATTAAGAAGAGGTGGCAAGAATACACAGAAGAACTGTACAAAAAAAGATCTTCATGACCCAGATAATCACGATGGTGTGATCAGTCATTTAGAGCCAGACACCCTGTTGTGCAAAGTCAAGTGGGCCTTAGGAAGCATGACTATGAACAAAGCTAGTGGAGGTGATGGAATCCCAGTTGAACTATTTCAAATTCTAAAAGATGATGCTGTGAAAGTGCTGCACTCAATATGCAGGCAAATTTGGAAAACTCAGCAGTGGCCACAGGACCGGAAAAGGTCAGTTTTCATTCCAATCCCTAAGAAAGACAAAGCCAAAGAATGTTCAAACTGCCGCACAGTTGCACTTACCTCACATGCTAGCAAAGTAATTCTCAAAATTCTCCAAGCCAGGCTTCAACAATACATGAACCATATATTTCCAGATGTTCACGCTGGATTTAGAAAAGGCATAGGAACCAGAGATCAAATTGCCAACACCCACTGGATCATAGAAAAAGCAAAAGAGTTCCAGAAAAAATATCTATTTATGCTTTACTGACTATGCCAAATCCTTTGACTATACTGTGGAAAATTTCTGAAAGAGATGGGAATACCGTACCACTTGACCTGCCTCTTGAGAAATATGTATGCAGCTTAGGAAGCAGTTAGAACTGGACATGGAACATTGGAGTGGTTCCAAATAGGAAAAGGAGTACGTCAAGGCTGTATATTGTCACCCTGCTTATTTAACTTATATGCAGAGTGCATCATGAGAAACACCGGGCTGGATGAAGCAAAGCTGGAATCAAGATTCCTGGGAGAAATATCAATAACCACAGATACAATAACGCAGATGACACAACCCTTATGGCAGAAAGTAAAGAAGAACTAAAGAGCCCCTTGATGAAAATGAAAGAGAATAGTGAAAAAGTTGGCTTAAAGCTCAAAATTCAGAAAACTAAGATCATGGCATCTGGTCCCATCACTTCATGGCAAATAGATGGGGAAATAGTGGAAACAGTGGCAGACTTTAATTCTTTGGGATCCAAAATCACTGCAGATGGTGACTGCAGACATGAAATAAAAAGATGCTTACTCCTTGAAAGAAAAGCTATAACCAACCTAGACAGCATATTAAAAAGCAGAGACATTGTTTTGCCAACAAAGGTCCATCTAGGCAAAGCTATGGTTTTTCCAATGGTGATGTATAAAAGTGAGAGTTGGACGGCAAAGAAAGCTGAGTGCTGGAGAATTGATGCTTTTGAACTGTGGTGTTGGAGAAGACTCTTGAGAGTCCCTTGGACTGCTAGGAGATCCAGCCAGTTTATCCTAAAGGAGATCAGTCCTGTGTGTTCATTGGAAGGACTGATGCTGAAGCTGAAATGCCAATACTTTGGCCACCTGATGTGAAGAGCTGAATCATTTGAGAAGACCCTGATGCTGGGAAAGATTGAAGGCGAGAGGAAAAGGAGACGACATATGATGAGATGGCTGGATTGCATCACCAACTCAATGGACTTGAATTTGAGTAAACTCTGGGAGTTGGTAATGAACAGGGATGCCTGGCATGCTGCAGTCCATGGTGTCACAAAGAGTTGGACACAACAGAGCAGCTGAACTGACTGACTGACATTAAAAAGAAAAAAAATGGGAGGGAGTTCAGAGAACTTCTGGGTTGATGAACACCTGGACATTTGGGGAAAGTGGTACACCCCTTCCCACATTCTTTGCCCTAAGCATCTCTTTGATCTGGCTGTTCCTGAGTTATATCTTTTTATAATTAACAATTGTCTAGTAAGTAAGTTGTGCCTCTGAGTTCTGTGAGCCACTCGAAAATGTATTGAACCCAAGGAGGGATCCTGGGAACTTTTGAGTTATAGCTGGTCAATCTGAGGCACAGATGACAACCTGAACTTGAGATTAATTTTAAATGAGGGACTTCAGTCTGCTGGGGCTGAGCCCTTGCCAGCTGGAATCTGACACTATCTTCAGGTAGTATCATATTTTAGTTAAATCTGTGGGACACTTGATCATTGTCCCTTGAGAATTAGAGAATAGCTTGGTATGGGAAAAATCTCCACATATCTGGATCAGAAGTATGAGTGTGAGAGTAAAAAAGAAAGACACAGTCTTTCTTCTAAAAGAAGATTGAGTCTTACAATCCATTTGATACACACACACATAGATACAGATATAGATACAGGTTAGATACACATAGATATTTAACTAAAATATTTTTATTTGCTGACAATTGAGATTCATTTAGATACTAAATATGATTTCCTTAAGTTACAGAAAAATTAATTGCTTTCAAAGTTGTTTCCAATCCATCTCCCAATTTTTGTATTTCTCAATCCTTTTCACCAATTTGAAAGATTATATCACATATATGTCTTTGTAAGTCAATACTTTCAACTCATACACTATGCTTTTATAATAATTTAGCAAGTATCAAAAGTAATATTGAGGAATAATTAAAAAATTTATCCTCCCACTCTCAGGTTTTGGAGTGCAAATTTCTACAAAACCAAAACAAAAAAGAATTTTCTAATATTTAGGGTACACACAGGTTGCTCAGTAATAAAGAACCTGCCTGCCATCAAGAGCCTACCAAGTGGAGACTAGTGACTCCATGAGGTTGTAAAGAGTTGTTCATGACTTAGTGACACGATCACCATAGCACATTATGAAATTGATATGTTTGGGGGATATAGAATATGACCTTACTTTTGTCATAAGATTTCATCACACTGCACTATTTTAGCTGGGCTTCCCTGGTGGCTCAGATGCTAAAGAATCTGCCTGCAATGCAGGAGACCCAGGTTCAATCCCTGGGTCAGGAAGATCCCCTGGAGAAGGAAATGGCAACCCACTCCAATATTCTTGCCTGGAGAATTCCATGAGCAGAGGAGCCTGGCAGACTGAGTGACTAGCACTTATTTACTAAGGGACTATACTATCTTTAAGCAGTTTCTAGAATCACCATCACCCCAAACTGCATAGCACATTCAGATCTAACATATCACATAGAAAGTGCTTTTACTTCAGTCACCATCAACACTGCCCCAATATAGACTTGCTGTGTACAAAATCTGCTTTCCTGTGCCAGTCCAAACTGACTGTACAAGGCCTGCTGCTGCTGCTGCTAAGTCGCTTCAGTCATGTCCAACTCTGTGCGACCCCATAGACGGCAGCCCACCAGGCTCCCCCATCCCTGGGATTCTCCAGGGAAGAACACTGGAGTGGGTTGCCATTTCCTTCTCCAATGCATGAAAGTGAAAAGTGAAAGTGAAGTCGCTCAGTCGTCTCCAACTCTTCGCGACCCCATGGACTGCAGCCCACCAGGCCCCTCCATCCATGGGATTTTCCAGGCAAGAGTACTGGAGTGGGGTGCCATTGCCTTTTCCGGTACAAGGCCTAAGGATCTAATATAAGGAAGTAAATCCATAAACCATTTTAATTGCTTAAAATTATGATTACTGCTGCTGCTGCTAAGTCACTTCAGTCATGTCCGACTCTGTGTGACCCCATAGACGGCAGCCCACCAGGCTCCCCTGTCCCTGGGATTCTCCAGGCAAGAAAACTGGAGTGGGTTGCCATTTCCTTCTCCAATGGATGAAAGTGAAAAGTGAAAGGTAAGTCGCTCAGTCGTGTGTGACTCTTCGCGACCCCATGGACTGCAGCCCACCAGGCCCCTCCGTGCATGGGATTTTCCAGGCAAGAGTACTGGAGTGGGGTGCCATTGCCTTTTCCGGTACAAGGCCTAAGGATCTAATATAAGGAAGTAAATCCATAAGCCATTTTAATTACTTAAAATTATGATTAATTTTACCTAAATAAGATTGAGCCTCTCTGTCATTTTCTCTCTTAAGAATATGATGTGGGAAAAATGAGAATATGAAAGTTGTGAGGATGAAGAGGATCCATGTAGAAACCAAAGTAATGGGAAGCCAAACCATGAATACCCCTGGAGGAGGAGATGGCAACCCACTCCAGTAGTCTTGCCTGGAGAATTCCATAGACAGAAAAGCCTAGTGGGCTATAGTTCATGCGGTCATAAAGAGTCAGACATGACTGAACACACTTGCAAATTATTAGTACACTGAATATACAAGTACAAAAATTGCTGTTACTCTGTGTAAAGTTCTAGAAACAGCTACTCAGTTGTGTATGAGGAATTTGGCTGAAAGGGTCAGAAGGGCTGAAGTAGAGTAAAATAATAATCAAGTCATATAAAAGCAAAGCTTGTGAGTTAAGATCCACAGACACTTAATGATGGGATGTTGTGTCAGTTATCAATTTATTTCCTCTTAGTTCATCCTTATTTATCTATTCTGAAATAATGGAAACTGACTCTGTCATATTTTGTCAGCTGTCACAATGTTAAGCTTTGTCAGTAGACAGCACTGAAAGAGGAACAGTTTTCTTCTCCTCATGGGCTCTTTAACCATTACCAGGCTCCTCTGAGGTGGGGCAGGTGGTGTTTCCAACACCAGGCTCCTGCATGCATGGAGGGCAGCTGCTTCCTCCATACTTCTTCAGGCATCTTCAGAATGATGCAGGGAATCACTCAGATGGCTTCCTCCCAGGAACCAAGTTATGGCCCCTCCCCATGAATGGCTTCCCTGGTATCTTAGAGGTAGAGTTTTGTCAGCACAGCCCTGAGAAGCGTCTCCACCATCACCTGTTCTCTGGTTGTCCCTTCTCCAGTGAGGTCTTTATCTCAGTCCTGGAGTTAGTGGCTACCCCTTATATCTGCTATTTCTATTTTTTTTTTTTTTTGTATTGTTCCTTTTACCTCTTTTTTTATTGGAGTAGAATTTCTGTGCAATGTTGTGTTAATTTCTGTTGTACAACGAAGTGAATTAGTTTTATGTATACATATATCCCCTCCTTCTTGGACCTCCCTCCCTCCCCTCAGCCCCACCCATCAAGGTCATCACGGAGCTCTGAGCTGAGCTCCCTGTGCTCCACAGCAGGTTCTCACTAGCTACCTCTTTTGCACATGGTAGTGTACATATGTCAGTATTAGTCTCTCCATTTGCCCTACCCACCACTTCCCCAGCTATGGACACGTGTCTGTTCTCTACATCTGTGTCTCTATAGTCAAATTTCCATTACTCACATTTCCTGTTAAAGTAAATAATTATTTATGTTAAACTTTCCTTGTCCAAATTATGCATTGCTTCCTGATTTGTATCTAACTGATACAAATAGCAGCAAAATAGCTTCATTGTCCTTGGTAAGGTCTGCTTCTAGGATAAAATTTGATATATTCAAGAGATTCTTATGTATTTATTATTACTCATAATTCTGGGAAAGATCATCTGACTCATATGATCTATGAAATTATATCTTTATTTATTCATATCTTTCAAAAGGTGGGAGGGAGCTAGAAAGCATCAAGGTTGAAATTAGAGGGAGTGAAAGAGAAACTACAAACACTCTCACATTGTTTTATTAAAAAATACTATTTTTAATCATCACTTTTCTTGTATCATCAGTGATTGACAACACTAATTTACAGCCCAAGATCTTCAAACTTCTCTTCTAATTTAGCTGGAAGTGTATCCAGTTCATTTCTAATTTCTCAGTGGTTGCTACTATATCAAATCTGACTAGGCCTATCACAATAAACTGTGGAAAATTCTGAAAGAGATGGGAATACCAGACCACCTGACCTGCCTCTTGAGAAACCTATATGTGGGTCAGGAAGCAACAGTTAGAACTGTACATAGAACAGACTGGTTCCAAATAGGAAAAGGAGTACATCAAGGCTGTATATTGTCACCCTGCTTATTTAACTTACATGCAGAGCACATCATGAGAAACTCTGGGCTGGAGGATGCACAAGCTGGAAAAAAGATTGCCAGGAGAAATATCAATAACCTCAGATATGCAGATGACACCACTCTTATGGCAAAAAGTGAAGAGGAACTAAAAAACCTCTTGATGAAAGTGAAAGAAGAGAGTCAAAAAGTTGGCTTAAAGTTCAACATTCAGAAAACGAAGATGATGGCATCTGGTCCTTTCACTTCATGGAAAATAGATGGGGAAGCAGTGGAAACAGTGTCAGACTTTATTTTGGGGGGGCTCCAAAATGACTGCAGATGGTGATTGCAGCCATGAAATTAAAAGACACTTGGTCCTTGGAAAGAAGGTTATGACCAACCTAGATGACATATTCAAAAGCACAAACATTACTCTGCCAACAAAAGTCGATCTAGTCAAGGCTATGGTTTTTCCAGTAGTCATGTATGGATATGAGAGTTGGACTGTGAAGAATGCTGAGTGCTGAAGAATTGATGCTTTTGAACTGTGGTGTTTTGGTGTTGGAGAATACTTTTGAGAGTCCCTTGGACTGCAAGATATCCAACCAGTCCGTTCTAAAGGAGATCAGTCCTGGGTGTTCTTTGGAAGGAATGATGCTAAAGCTGAAACTCCAATACTTTGGCCACCTCAAGCAAAGAGTTGACTCATTGGAAAAGATTCTGATGCTGGGAGGGATTGGGGGCAGGAGGAGAAGGGAACGACAGAGGATGAGATGGCTGGATGGCATCACCGACTCGATGGACCTGAGTTTGAGTGAACTCCGGGAGTTGGTGATGGACAGGGAGGCCTAGCTTGCGGCAATTCACGGGGTCGCAAAGAGTCAGACATGACTGAGCGACTGAACTGGACTGAACTGAACTGATAAGGGTCCTTCTTTCCAATGTTGAGTCTGGATATTTGCAACTTCTTAGAGAATAAACACAAATATCTGCATTCATTTCCTCTTCTGGAAAGTGACAGTTTGTGAAAACTAGATGGATGGTGGTGTACAACAGTCAGCTACTCTTTGCTAAAACAAAGGCAAAGCCAGATCTCTCCTCTCCTCCAAATATGGGGATATTCTATGGATGGTCATTATATTCCCAACGTCCAAATGTAATTTTGTTTATTACTATGCACTTGGTTTCTTTATTTGATTTTTTGATTCAGTTCCAAAATTCTTAGTTTCATCTTTATCACTTAGACTCTCCCAGTCTGCCCCTGACTTTTGGGTATGAACTTCATTATTTTGTCCCATGCCTGGAAGTGTTGCTATAGTTGTCCTCTTTTCCTCTTATGACTAATTTCTCCAACAGAAAGATTTAGAAAAGATCTGGGTCGTGTTTACATCCACTATGATTAGTTGTTCCTACATATTTGTTCACACTTTTCTGTCAATCCGAGTTTATCAACACCTGACAGATGATTTAGACCTTGTGTAACATGTACACTGTTGCTCTGATTGATGACCTATAATCTTAAATTGCAATCCCATTCAGTATCCACCTTGGCTTGAATATATTTCATGGCAGTGATTCATGATGGCAGAGATATTAGTTCATCAAACTCTGGGTGGGGAACAGATTCTGGTACCACGTAACATGTTCACATTTTAAAATCGCTCATTCCTGATTATGACATATTCTTACTATAGTTCAAAATTCTTTCCTTTAGTCACTGACAATATAATTATTGAAAAAAAGTACCAATTTATTCTTTGCAATTAGGCTTCACCAGCAGCTCTAAAACCTGAAAGATAATAAGCATTTGGTCTGATAATAAGTATTTGTGGAGTCAGTCAGAGCTTTGAATTAATCTAACCAATCCTGATATTGACATCTTCTCATTATCTCCAAATCATCACAATTTTCAAATAAATTAAAGGTCCTTGGAAGTTGGACATAACAGCTAATTTTCACTTTAACACTTCCAGCAGGGTATTTTTAGGTGTTCAAAATTTAGTGTTGACCATAATTTTCTAGTGAGTGTATACAGTCTCTGTCAATTATTCCCACACTTGCAACTCCAACTTCAGAATATTTTCTGTACTATCTTTTTTACTTGTGTTGTTCAAGAACCATCTTTTCATGTTATTCAAGAATGATTTTTTAACTTATTTATTTTTAATTGGAGGATAATTACCTTAGAGTAGTGTGTTGGTTTCTCCCATTCATGAATCAGCCATAGATATACATATGTCCCCTCCCTCTTCAACCTTTCGTCCACCTCCGCTTGGTAAGAAAGAGTTTCAGACCAGGTGCTGGTGAATATATCTTTGGTCCCTAAAGCTGGATAACAGCAGATGGAAATTGTTGCAATGGAACCATTACCAGTGTGGAGTTTTTATTCTGTGGATTAGTTTCCTCATGGATTTCCATTAACTGTCAAAATACATTAAATGGTATTTCATTTGTATTTTGTTCCTCAAAGAATATTAACCCTATTCATTGTACTAACAAGATTCCTCAAAAATCTTTCCCATTCCCAATTTGCATTTCTTCTGTAGTTATTACAAGCCTGTTGCTTGCCAAATCCTTACATCCTTTTTTTTATAGCCTTGTATGTCTTTTGTCATCTCTTCACTGTTTTCCATATTTATTTAGCAACTAACCTAAAAATTTTCCCATGGGCAGGATTTAGTAGGAAGGATGTGAATATTCATACCCTGACATTTTTGCCCTGTTTCAAAATAATCCTCAATTATTTTGAATAGCCTGCTTTTTTTTATTGCTGTAAAATATGGTTAACTATATTTTATCATTGTGTGTAATGACCAATGAGTCACACACATGAATACCCATTCTGAAAAGGAGTTGCATGTAAGAAGTGCCAACATGTGAAGTAAATATTTTTTTACTATACCACTGAAATACCTTCCATGACACCATCAAATTTTAAATGCATGTTTTTCTTGGTGTTCTGCTTTGTAAGTCAGATTTCCTACCTATTCATCTGAGAAATGAAATACAGGAATTTCCACTAATGCATATGTGAAACAGCTATTTTGAGAATATATGCAGTTCATGTGCTAATGTGCTCAGTCGCTCAGTTGTGTCCAACTCTTTGCGACCCCATGGACTGAAGCCCACAAGGCTTCTCTGTGCATGGGATTTTCCAGCAAGAATACTGGAGTGGGTTGCCATTTCCTACTTCAGGGGATCTTCCCAACCCAGGAACAGAAACCTCATCTCTTGTGTCTCCTGCTTTGGCAGGTGGATTCTTTATCACTGCACCACATGGAAGTTCCCAGGGCACTTGTTTTATATTAATTTGCAACTTTCCAGAGAAAATAATGGAATCCTAGCTGATAAGATAGAGAAGGCAATGGCACCCCACTCCAGTACTCTTGCCTGGAAAATCCCATGGATGGAGGAGCCTGGTAGGCTGCAGTCCATGGGGTCGCTAGGAGTTGGATACAACTGAGCAACTTCACTTTCACTTTTCACTTTCATGCATTGGAGAAGGAAATGGCAACCCACTCCAGTGTTCTTGCCTGGAGAATCCGAGGGACAGAGGAGCCTGGTGGGCTGCTGTCTCTGGGGTCGCACAGAGTCAGACATGACTGAAGCAACTTAGCAGCAGCAGCAGCAGCTGATAAGATTTCTGTCTTACCTGTGAGCTACTCTTTTTCTAATGAAATAAAACCTTAAACTAAATTTGTCTAAAGATTTTTTTTTTATAGACTTAGTGTTTGTGTCCCCCCAGTTCACATGTTAAAGCCCTGTCCCCCAGTGTGATAGTATTTGGAGGTAAGGCCTTTGGGAAGTCATTAGGATTAGATGAGATCATGCAGGTGGGAACTTCATAATGGTAGTAGGCTCCTTTAAAGAACAGAAAGAGGAACCAGAGCACTCTCTCTTTCTCCACCATATAAGGACAAAGTGAAAAGGTAGTGTATGTAAAAAGAAGCATGTTCTCACCAGGAAACTTAATCGTGGACTTCTCAACATCCAGAACCGTGAGAAATAAATATCTGTTGGTTAAGCCACCTAGTCTATGGTATTTTGCTATAGCAGCCTAAACTGAGTAGGACAATATTCTGTGTTGCTTACACTAGTCTTGGTTGGCAAGAGTGATTTATGTTTGCTCAAATTTTATATATAAGAACATAATTATGTTTTAATTTGGGGAGATTGAGAAGGCTTCCCTGGTGGCTCATATGTTAAGGAACCTGCCTGCAATGCAAGAGACTTGGATTTGATCCCTGGGTCGAAAAGATCCTCTGGAGAAGAGAATGGTTACCCACTCTAGTATTCTTGCCTGGAGAGAATTCCATGGACGGAGGAGCCTGGCGGGTTACAGTCCATGGGGTCACAAAGAGTCAGACACGGCTGAGCAACTAACACTCACACTTGGAGAGACTGAAGAGTGTTCTATGACTCTAAAATATATTTAATATTTAAAGAATGGTCATTCAGCACTCTAATCCAATTCTAATGCACATTATAACAAAGTAAGGTTCATTTTTATTATATTAAATATATGTACTTATTGTGTAATACATGTATATATCCATAAATTATATTAAATACATAACATATACTTACATATAAGTATATAGCATATAATATATAATTAATATATAATATACAAATCCAAATATTGTATGATATATGTATAGTATATTGTGGAATTATTGTTAATATAGTATGTATTATGCCGTATTTATGGATATACATGTATTATATGATGTGTGTATATATGTACATGTACTTATTATATATGTATATATCTACATATATATATACATAACATATATATGTTACTTCAGAATAAGGAGTTGAGTATTTCTATAAGACTAGATTAATAATTATCCTTAAAAGTTTAAAGTCAATTAAAGAAAAAAAAGGAACTGAGGTCATTTTGGGAGAGCATTTCTAGAAGAGAAGAGAGGTTATAAGAGTCTCACTCTCCAACAAGGGCTTTTGGCAAATAAGGTTGCTGCAGTTCATTGGCATTTAGGAGCTGTTTTTCATTCTTAACCAGGAGAATTCTAAGAATTGGTTTGAAAATATTTCCTCTCTCTGCTCATAAATATGTATGATTGATATAAAATATTTTACTCCCATGAGTAATCACTTAGCTTTACTGAATGTCTACAGCCTATAGTATTAATGAATAGAAATAAAGATAGAAATATGCATAATTAGTTATTAATAAAATAGTTAAGACTTGCAAAAGTATATAGGGAAGTAGATTTTATGGTAACTTACTTTAAAATCTAGGAGTCTGTTGGAAATACTTGAATTTATATACTTAGAAATTTTTACTTCACTTTTATTGAGCTAGCTGTTGGATAATTAACTCTAAGTAAAATACTATTCAGCATGAGAGTGATTCACTTTCATGAATGATACTGTTATTACTTTGCAACTTGATCAAGTCTATCTTATCTACAACCAGAAAAGACAGATTTATAATCCTGAAATTTTCTTTGGAGTGTTTTATTTGTCATATATCTTTAATTGTGAAAGGTTAATACAGTCAGATAGCTAAGAAAGATACATTAGCCATACATTTTCACATTAAAATTTCAGTCATATTGACTATCCTAATTTTCCATATACTGGCTGCTTTGTTTTTGTTGTTCAGTCTCCCAGTTGGTTCAGACTCTTTGCGACCCCATGGACTGCAGCACTTTACACTGCAGATTTACATTATGCTTATTGATAAAGTGGAAATCTTCTAATGAAGTATTTATAATTGGTAGAGGTTGACATAAATCAAAGCACTTCATATTTAGAGCAACTACTCCCTTGGTCAGGAAGATCTCCTGGAAGAGGGGATGGGAACCCACTCCAGTATTCTTGCCTGGAGAATCCTGTGGACCAAGGAGCCTGGCGGGCTATAGTCCATAGGGTCCCACAGAATCTGACACAGCTGAAGTGACTTAACACACACTTTATGTAACAGTTCAGCATAGAGCATATAGAATTTAATGTCATGTATTACTTTTGCCAACTCTACTTGGAGCAAAATTTTATTAAAGTGCATGTTAACCTTAGCTCCTTATACTCTTCTCAAGTAATTGCTGTGCTGTGCTTAGTCACTCAGACGTGTCTGACTTTTTATGACCCCATGCACTGTAGCCTGCCAGGCTCCTCTGTCCATGGGGATTCTCCAGGCAAGAATACTGGAGTGAGTTGCCATGCCCCACTCCAGGGCATCTTCCCAACCCAGGGAGCAAACCCAGTCTCCCGCATTGCAGGTGGGTTCTTTATCATCTGAGACACCAGGGAAGCCCTCCAAGTAATTAGACCTGTGGAAAAGAACATTACAGAACAGTCAAAGGCTATACATGCTGTAGTGTAAAAGACAGGAATTCACTTAATGGTGTCAGAAAACATTGTTTTTCCATTAAGTGAGCTTGCTAAAATATTTTTTTAAATCTATTAGGGATAAGAACAATAAACTTATTTTGCTTTAAAGTGAAAAAAGTCAGGGAGAGCTAGTTTTGATTGCTTGTTTTTTATGTAACTTACTTATTGCCCTGGAGGAGGAAATGGCATCCCACTCCAGAAATTTTGCCTGAAGAATCCTATGGACAAAGGAGCCTTGCAGGCTAGTCCATAGGGTCGCAGAGAGTCAGACACAACTGGGCACGCAACTAAGCACTCAGGCATGGAACATATTGATCCTTATGTATTAAACCAATCATTTAAATATGCTACTGCATATTGGATTTTTTTCCCCATGTGATTATGATTCCACCGTTAATGATTTGAAATAAGGAGATTTGTCCTCCTAAAGAGGATGGTAAATTAATGAACCTGATGCAAACAATTTGGTTCTAAAAGATGACGCTTTAAATTATACCCTCTAGCTAAAAGAAGTTAAAAATTTTAGAAGGGCAAACTTGACCCAAATGCAGTCTTAACAATTTGTGAGAAAAGAAGTAATCTTGTCCCCTATCACCCTTACTTCCACTATGATAGAATTGATTTGATAAAAATAAAATCTAGTTTTGTCCCAGATTTAAGTTTCCAAGTCCCCCAAGTGATTCCCAAAACCCTGATGAAATTTTTACTTGTCTTTAGACAGAAGAGAACAAAAGGACAATGTCACAAGTTGTGCATGAAACTGATTATGTTCAATTCATCAACAGCTCTGTATTTTGATGTTATTTTACACTTCTATGATTTAAAAATGGTTTCTTGGTTTTGAAATAATGGAATAATAAAGATGTTGTTATTTCCTAATCTTACTTAAAAAACTACAAAACTGATAGCAGTGTGGGTCACATTCATCTTCTTTTCATTCTATTTTTTTTCTTTGCTCTTCTTTTTCTTAGTTTCTTTTGTTTTACTTTACCTCTGTTTGAATTCAGATGGTTATAGTAACTGAACTAGAAGTTATTAACTGGCCAATGAAGTTAAAAATTCCCAACATGACACCAACATGTTGTTTAAGGGCTTGTTTTTCCAGACCCATGTCTCATAATCTCTAAACAAATGTGTGCTATTCAACCATATCCAATTCTTACTCTTCTATGCCCTTGCATTTGCTATTGCTTTTTCTGAAGATGCTTTCCTCCTATCTCCTTTCCATGCATTTAAATTTTTTTTAAAAGGTGTAAATCATACTTCGAGATCCTAAAATCTCTAAGCAACCTTCCTTTCTAGTCTTTTGGAATAGCCTATGATTGCACTTACACATTGCTTTTTTTTTTTTTTGCATTGCAGTACTTCTGTGATTGCACTTACCACTTTGCATTATAATTTTTTAATGTGTTTGGCTTTCATAACATGATCTTCTTGAGAATTGGAACCATGCCTAATTCATTATTGTATTTCTATTTCCTGGAATATAATGTATGCAACAGTCATTTAATTACAATTTCATGCATGAATTCCTGATTAAATGAATGAATGAATGAGTGAATGACTCATCATAGCTACCATTGGCACTGACAAAATTACAATGAATGTAGCTTATTTGCTAATTGTACAAATATGGGATTTAAATGTTTACATTATTTGGTCCGGAGATTTTCAGTTCTGTCTGTGGTTCATCACTTGCAGAGCTTTATAAAATCTGTTTTGGTCCTTAGTGTTAGACAGCCTGATCTGTTGTTTTGGGGTGGGTTCTAGTAATTACATATTTGTTCCTTAGTTTTAATTTTTACTCATGATTCTGTGTGCAGTCAGATTGAGAATAAGGTGGATCAATAATTTTGAAGGCAAGTCTTACAGTGTAATTGGCTCAATACTGGGAACTTAGAAAATACAAGTCAAAGTACAGCAATAAGACCTAACTTGAAGTCTTTCAATACATTTTGATTAATTGTAGAGTGCCAGTTTGATATTTATTCTTACTTGCTTTGCATGTAATTTTATTCCAGTTAAATCACATCTGCAAAACTTAATCTCAGATGGACTTTAGAATATTTGCCAACATTGAGGACATTATTAAATACTTTTCTGACCTTGAAAACTAGCTAGTAATGGACAAGATGATTGGTGCCTATGATGGGGTTGTGTCTACAATTATAAATAAATTCTGCTTTGATGTTTGTGCTACAGGATCTGTATTGTGATTTAGTGAGGTTTTGATATCTTCAGTTCAATAGGGAGTATGGCTGTGACTTGATTAATCTAGTGCCAGTTTGTGGTTTCACTTTTTGAGAAGGACAGTAAAATAAGATTTAGTTGTAATGATATGTACAGTATAGAGTTTCATAAAACCTTATCTCATAAAATGCCTGAATAACTTTCCAAGTGGTAAGAAAGAAGAAAAAAAAATGAGAATTTATGACAAAAATAATAAAGGAGGTTCTGCTATTGAAGACTTGCCTGTACTGCTAGAATGCCAATAGCATGCATTAAAATGGAAACAATCTTGATGAAGCTGCCTATCTAATATTACTGTTCTTTGCTTTTACTTGATTTGTGGAACAGCATCCATACAGATGTTAGTTTCCCCACATCATCTTCAACATGATTTTACATTTCTTGGCTCTAAATCATTATGGATAGTTACTGGACAATTCATAGAATAGATTATTTCACACATAAAGGTTATATGATTTTATTTATATTTTAGCACTTAAAATGATATACTCAAATATCAAACATGCTGGAACAAAGCAACAATAATTAACATGATAAATATTTAATATTGATAAATAGAAATGTGATGATAAGTAATGATTTTATTCCATGTGGGTTTACAATAAAATTTCTCAACCTAGTTGCCTGGTTTAGGTGAGATTTGGTTGTGGGTAGTGTGAATGATCATAATGCAAAAAAGAAATGCTTTTGTACTTTGTGCAAGATCTTAGTGCTCACAGTGATGGAGCAGCCCCGTTATCAGGTTTTCAGAGTTTTTCTCCACTCTCAGACAGCAGTGTACAAACACACTGTGCTCATTCTCAGTTTTGAGGCCATGCATGCAAGTCTGTTTACACTCTACCTTTCAAATCATTTACCCTAACCTCCTGTTAGGTAGCACCCACCAATTCAGGAAAATCACGAGAGCAAACATGCTATCCCAGCCTAAAGGAAAGTCAGAGGGAAAGTTTAATTCAAAAGAATTTCTATATGTTGCAACTGGCTACTCACTTTCTTTTTTTTTTCAGATTTTTATTCATTTATTTATTTAATTTATTTATTTTACTTTACAATATTGTATAGGTTTTGCCATACATTGACTTGAATCTGCCATGAATGTACTTTTGTTTCTCATCCTGAACCCCCCTCCCACCTCCCTCCCCATCCCATCCCTCTGGGTCATCCCAGTGCACCAGCCCCGAGCATCCTGTATCTTGCATCAAACCTGGACTGGCAATTCATTTCACATATGATATTTTACATGTTTCAATGCCATTCTCCCAAATCATCCCACCCTCGCCCTCTCCCACAGAGTCCAAAAGACTGTTCAATACATCTGTGTCTCTTTTGCTGTCTCACATACAGGGTTATCGTTACCATCTTTCTAAATTCCATATATATGTGTTAGTATACTGTATTGGTGTTTTTCTTTCTGGCTTCACTCTGTATAATAGGCTCCAGTTTCATCCACCTCATTAGAACTGATTCAAATGTATTCTTTTTAATGGCTGAGTAATACTCCATTGTGTATATGTACCACTGCTTTCTTATCCATTCATCTGCTGATGGACATCTACATTGCTTCCATGTCCTGGCTGTTATAGACAGTGCTGTGATGAACATTGGGGTACACGTGTCCCTTTCTATTCTGGTTTCCTCAGTGGGTATGCCCAGAAGTGGGATTGCTGGGTCGTATGGCAGTTCTATTTCCAGTTTTTTAAGGAATCTCCACACTGTTCTCCATAGTGGCTGTACTAGGTTGCATTCCCACCAACAGTGTAAGAGGGTTCCCTTTTCTCCACACCCTCTCCAGCATTTATTGCTTGTGGACTTTTGGATCACAGCCACTCTGACTGGCGTAAAATGGTACCTCATAGTGGTTTTGATTTGCATTTCTCTGATAATGAGTTATGTTATGAGCATCTTTTCATGTGTTTGTTAGCCATCTGTATGTCTTCTTTGGAGAAATGTCTGTTTAGTTCTTTGGCCCACTTTTTGATTGGGTCTTTTATTTTTCTGGAATTGAGCTGCAGGACTTGCTTGTATATTTTTGAGATAAATTCTTTGTCCGTTGCTTCATTTGCTATTATTTTCTCCCATTCTGAAGGCTGTCTTTTGTTTTTGTTGTGACTGTTGCATAATGTGGATTGTGTAGGTTAGAAATGAAGTGTGTTGTGAGGTTTTCATATTTTATCTTTTGCAATTTTCTTTTATGATGCACTTCTGTTTTATATCTCATTAGCCTTTTTTAAAAAATAAAGATATCTGAGTGTTAAGTGCAATGGTTTCTGAATATGAGGTGTCAAAGAAAGAAGAGCATTCTATGTCTAAGCCAGTGAACAACTCCAAAAAGATTATAATGGTCAATTATAATCTTTTGGATCATTTCAGAAATATAACAAAGACACACGCACAAGAAAAAAATAAAACAAAAAAACTGCTGTTACAATGAAAGTTTGTTATCCTTTGGCTTTTCCTGGGCAACAATCCATGTCTCCTGTTCCACTGTGAGGCAAATAATCTAAAAATTCAGAAATGGCTCCAGCAAAATTGAAAATATACTTCATTACAAGGTACAGCCTTCTGACACTTAAAGGTGCTGATTATTTTAAACAGATATTAGCATTGCAAACTAAAGTTTTCATTTTAAAAAGTCACATTACTGAAAACTCTCAGGAAGCAAGTAATTTAGTAACCAAACTTATTGCCCAGAGAAGGAAAAGTCACACAATTGGTGAGGATCTAATAATGTCAGCATGTAAAATGAGAGAGATTAAAATGCAAGGACAAGATGCAGTATGAGGTTTTGGAAAGGTTCCGCTTTCAAACAGTAAAATAGACATGTTAGTATCATATCACATCATGCCGAAGAAGTTTTGTGTAATAATATGAAAAACAACAGCTCCTTTACCAGGTTGGCGAGTCTTGAGATTTCCCCAGTAAATGTCATGCTGTAACATTTGTAAGATTTGTGAATGATGGTGAGATTCAAGAAATTTTTTTCTTTCCTACTGCAAAGAGCAGACTGAAACAAGCAAAGGCCAAGATGTTTTTAATGTTTTCCCTCTTATATGCAAACAAAGAATCTGTTTTGGAGGAACTGTGTTGACATTTGCGCTGATGGTACTCGTCAATGCTTGGCTCCACTAGAGGTTTTATAGATCATTTAGAAAGAAAATCTCGAGGTAATCACAACAATGCTTCCGTCATTGAGAAGTGCTGGTGACAAAAGTTCTTGAAGGTGAAATATTTAAAGAGAAGTTTTGAACAATGCGACAAAAATACTTTATTAAACAGACATCAGTTTTACTTGAGACTTTTAAAATGAGTGTACAAATGGGCGTCAAGGAGTATATAAATTTGCTACACACAGGAATCCAGTGGGTTAGCAGAGGAACAATGCTCAAGAGGGTGTTTGAGCCAAGAGGTGAACTAGAAGATGCATTCAAGAATATACTACATTTGATTCAGTGGAAGATTTCAAGGTCACCTATGGCTGCCAAACTGTCCTGCATAGCAGATGGGTTTCCACACTGTCTAACAGGTCTTTGTGAGGTCTTGCAGAAAGTGTTCTATAAGGAAACAGGAACTTTTAAAAAATGAGCTGCAAAAGGATATTAAAATATTTCTATTCCCACTTGGGCTTGAGTATATGAAACAGAATCAGTAAGTGTTAGGAGTTGTTGAAAACCCCCTGCAGGACCTTTAGGAAAGAATTGAACAGGGTGTGCCCTCTCTTTAAATACAGAAATATGAATGGGGGAGGACCCTTTTTCTGAATCTTCTGCTCAGACTGAGATCTAGACTCAGACAACAGGAAGAATTTCGTGAGGTACAGTCTGATCATATATTTAAGATTAGATTTTCTAATCTGCCCCTATTCAAGTTCTGGAACTCTGAAGAAGAAGGATATTCAGGCATGAAACAAATATTTTGCTGTAGTTTTCAACATCTTACATAGGTGAACAAGCATTCTTTCTTAACAAGCATCAAGAACAAGGAGAAAACTGACCTTATTTCAGTTTCTGTGCTTAAGTTTGACCTAGAATTGGTTATTTGTGCAAAAAAAAAGAGAGAGAGAAAACAGTTTTCATAGTAAAAAGGTAAATTTCATTTAAAAAGAATATATACATATATACATATATGTATGTATACATATATATGTATATAAAGTGTTCTTTTTATATATATATAGGTATATATATATATATAGGTCTATTAAGAGACTAAGAAACTAACTTATATGCATAGTAATTTAGTAGCTGCTATAATTATATTTGAAACTGATCATGTTGCTCAGTAAGAAAACGTTTTTCAATGTCTTATATAAAATTATGTCCTAGGCTGTATTTCTATTGATATTGCCTTGTCTTTTTTGCTGTTGTAGTTTTACTGCTTAACATGTAAATAAAATTTCATGTTGTAAATAAAACTGAAATAAATTCCAGGCTATATTTAAATGAGACCTATGAAGTCTACATTTAGAAAAATATAAATCCTATTTTGGCTTCGGTGTGGTATTTTGTAGAAATTTATTACATTTCCATGAGTTTTTAAAATTTATTAAAAAGAAATTAGTTTAAAGAAAGTAAGTTAATCTTAATAACTTTTTTCTATAAAGGCTGGATAATTTTAAAATGTTTTAGTTATTCAGTTGCTTCAGGGAGGTGCTGGTGACAATGAGAGAGTCTAGTCTATGTCTCCCCTTGCTTCTGGTGATAACCCAAAATCCTTGGTGTTCAGTTACTCAGTTGTGTCTGACTCTTTGTGACCCCATGGACTGTAGCACTCCAGGCTTTCCTGTCCTTCACCATCTCCAAGAGCTTGCTCAAATTCATGTCCATTGAGTTGATGTTGCCTTCCAACCATCTCATCCTCTGTCGTCCCCTTCGCCTCCTGCCTTCAATCTTTCCCAGCATCAGGGTCTTTTCTAATGAGTCAGCTCCTTGCATCAGATGGCCAAAGTATTTTCAGTTATAAGAAGAGGAAAAATAGTCTACCGCATATATACAACATGTCCCATATCACATATTGTATTTCTATAACATCAAAATTTTATATAGTAGGAATTTGTGACAGTACTTTAAGCCTTACTTGGATAAGTTATTTTTTTTTTTAAGGAATTCAAGTAGGAAATTATAAGGAAAAAAAATTGAAACTAAAGTTTTATTTCATGGCAGTACTACTATATTTATTGTGGGAAAGAATAACCATACAAAGAGATGAGTCTAAATCACTGGACAAAATTGTATTTGTTTTCTACTGTGGGGTAACCTCATAGTTTCTTAAGTCATAAGTTTACTATGGTGGGGCTGGATTTTCTACCCAGGGTCTGACAAGGCCCAAATCAGTGTCTGTGAGGCTCTTTTCTATAGGTTCTGGAGAAGAATCCTCTTCTAGATTCACTCTTGTTGGGATAATTCATTTCTGTAAGGTTTGTATGTCTGTGGTTTTTATCCCTTGCTAGCTGTTACCCCATCAGCATATAAAGACAGATCTCCAGTTCTTGCATGTGGCCCTGCCATCTCCAGAGTCAACAACAGTGCATTGAGTCCCCCATGTGCTTTGAAGTCTAACTCCCTCTTCTGCTCATATATGGAGCAAATCCTTTGCTTTTAAAGGATTCATCTGATTGGGCTAGACCCACCCAGATAGTCTCTATATTTAAAGTCAAGTGACTTGAGACTTTAATTCCCTCTGCAAATTTCTTCCATACCACCATCTTGATTAGTGTTTGATTGAATAATCACAGCATGGGAATCTAAAATGTTATATATTGAGTAATAGGTACTAAACTTTTGCTTTAAATGTGACTGATTTGCTATCTGGGTTAAAATGAGGTCATATTGGCATAGAGTGGACATAATCCTATATGACCGATGTCCTTATAAAAGTGAAATTCAGATGAACAGACACAAAGGAAAGATGCCCCATGTGAATACCAAGGATTTTGGATTATCACCAGAAGCAAGTAGAGAGGCATACACCAGACTCTCTCAGAGCTCTCAGAAAGAATGAACCCCATTGATACTTGATTTTGAACTTCTGGCTTTCAGAACTGTGAAATAATATCTTTATGTTCTTTTAAACTACACAATTTTTGATATTTTTGTTTCAGCGGCTCTGGAAAACTGATACAAATTTGAAATAAGCTCACACTTTTTATGAGGAGCTCTATGGACTGACCTTACCTTGTCTTGAACTTCCCTGGTGACTCAGATAGCAAAGAATCCACCTACAATGCAGGAGACCTGAGTTCTATCCCTGGGTTGGGAAGATGCCCTGGAGAAGGGAATGGCAACCACTCCGGTATCCTTGCTTAGAGAATGCCATGGACATAGGAGCCTCGAGGGCTACAGTGCATGGGTTTGTAAAGAGTCAGACACAACTGAGTGATAACACTACTTTGTCTTACTTTGGCTTTCAAATAAACCCAGCCATTTTTCTGCCTGAAGGCTGATGATACTCTTTTTGCTCTACCTAGAAAGTTATTTTTCTCACACTCCAACTAACTAACTTTTACTCATGGATTTTATCAATTACTACAATATTAATCTTATTTCAAAGTAATAAAATATCAGATCCTGTGTAGGATGAAAATTATTTTGGCTCATGCCAAAGGTCTGTTGTTGAAAATTTTGGACAATAAACAGATTTTTTAAGAGGTATAAAGAATATAGAATAATTTAGAGGAAAGATAAATCCTGAAGGGTAAATGTAATTTGGCTTGAGAGCATTTCCTGTTTTAGTACATGCTCTAATAAATGAACTTTCTACCCATTCAAGTACAATGTCTTTAAGAAAAAACTGTTTTTTCTTCCCTAGTATGTATGCATATATGATATGCTATGCATGTATGCTATATCTAAAGCATATATTATATTCTGATACATGAGATCTTCAACAAAGGTTTGTAAAATTAAAATTACATACATGAATAAATTAATGTGATGCTGCCTTCTATATATGCATGCTTTTCCTTGTCACCAAGAAATAGCATCAGTATTAATTGTGAATAAACATTAATTTTAATGATATTATTTTCATTAGAGACACATTAAAATGCCTAAGTCACATGACTAAAAAGTTTTATTAAAATGTATATTTAATAACCAAAAACATATTTGAATGTTTATTAGATGATAACTTATTTGGAGGCTTAGGAAATGTAAGTATTGCATTAAATGTTATATTAATAACCTTGTCAAGTATTATGAATAGTATTCAAATATTCAAGCTCTTTCCCCATGTTACAGATGTTGAAATATAAAACATGAAATAAGCTATAATTGACCTAGTGATTTTCTGCTTCACGTTTCTTTCCCATGGGTTTAGAAATGAAATTTGACAATATTTGGAAAAGTGGCAGTTTCCAACAGATCACAAGTAATTGAATGATTCTTTATATTTTAAAAATTATTTTTGTATTCTTGCAGTTTTTCTATCACTTGAACTTGCTAAACTTTGCCTAGATATCTGTACTCACCAGCAATTTTTTGCCAAATTGTTATCATATCTTTGGACAGATCCATCTTTGCTAACTGATGGAACACTAGGTTCTGAAATTTCCAATTATCATATAAAAATTGAAGCTCATCTTAACATCTCCCGAGGCATATAGTAGTTTGGCAGCCAGTCAATGTCCTGTATATTGACAAATTGACTAAGAACCACTCTGTACTAAGCTTAACTGTTTATTTACATTCTGCTTTGTTAGAAATAACCTGAATAATAATTACAAATAATTACTCTTAATTACAGATATTAATTGAAAACAAGACATCTCTTTGACTCTATATTTCAGAATTCGTGAACATTTCAGTAAAGCAACTTCTATCACAACAGTATTTCTGTTAGTTTTATTGTTACATGTATTACTTTTCATTGAGATGCGAATTAACTGCATTAAATATTTACAAAAATTGCATTGTACTTTATATTCAAATTTAGTGTAAAATTGATTTGAAATATTTTTAGTTAATATACATTTGGCAAGCTTTAAAATACTTTAAAGCTTTAAAGGTACTTTGAAGTACCTAGAATGGTCAAAAGAAAACAAGTTTGGAGGCTTTATACTATCTGATTCAAGACTTTGTTAAAAAAGCTATAGCAATCAAAATGATATGATACTGACTTGAGAATATAAAAAATTAATAAAACAATGGTAAATTTGAAAAGAGACTAATACATATATGATCAAGGGATTTTCAACAAAAGCACCAAAGTACTTATGTGAAGGAGACATTCTTTTCAATAAGTTGTGCTAGAAAAATGAATATATCAATGGGGAAAAATAGGAAAAAGAGACTGATTTCTGTCTTACACTGCAAATGAAAATTTATTTCAAGACTGATCAAGATTAATCATATATGTAAACAAAAAGTAAGAATCTCTAAAACATGAAAGTAAAAGTGAAAGTCTCTCAGTGGTATCTGACTCTTTATGACCCCATGGACTGTAGTTCATGGAATTCTCCAGGCCATAATACTGGAGTGGGTAGCCTTTCTCATTTCCAAGGGACCTTCCTAGCCCAGGGATGGAACCCAGGTCTCTCGCATTGCAGGCAGATTCTTTACCAGCTGAGCCACAAGGGAAACCCTCTAAAACATGGAAGAATACCAAATGGGTAAGCATCTTGTGTTTTGAAAGAAGTATTTCGTAGACTGGGACACAAAAAGCATGAAGTGTAAATGGGGATGTCAAGTTTCTGCCCAGTATATTAAAAGAAAATCTCAATGTCTCTTACCCATTGAAATTAAATATTATTGCCAATCTTGGTGTAATCTTTGAGGAATATTGAGTTTATTTTCATCATTATTTTCAATTAGCCATAATATTTTAATTCTGTTTCAATCTGTTTACTATCTCTGGGCCAACTCAATTTGTTGGAGCAAACAGAACAGCTATGTGATGTATTTTGCATGGATTTTCACAGCCTCTTCTACTCAAAAACTGTTCCTATTGTTTGCCATAGGAATTCACATTTCTAAACTTTGTCTACAATTTCTATTATTAATTTGCTATACACAAATTAAGTTAGAAGCTAGAGAATTGTTCTGGGAGAGGCTGGATTACCTCACTTGAGAAAAGATAAAGGAACCTGTACAAGGAAGGGAGGGGCTTCCCTGGTGGCTCAGATGGTAAAGAATCTGCCTGTGAAACAGGAGACCCGGGTTTAATCCCTGGGTGGAGAAGATCCCCTTCAGAAGGAAACGGCAACCCACTCCAGCATTCTTTCCTGGGAAATGCTATGGGCTGAGGAGCTTGGCTGGCTACAATTCATGGGGTCACAAAAGAGTCAAGCAGAACTGAGGGACTTAGCAGACACGCAGGGAAGGAACCATGGGAATACCACAGGTAGTTAATGTTGCTGTTGTTCAGTCGCTAATGTGGGAAGAGGTAAATTTCCTACTTTTATTTGCATTTGAGTTGTTTGTTTCTGCTTTATTATTTTTATTGATATATTTGAGATGGATCATTTGTATTTGAGTTTAGCAAGGTGAGTTTATTTTGTCATTACAAAATTAAAGAGACTCTGGATGAAATAAAGAGGAATATAATCAAAGTGTGAGATGAGAATTAGGTGCTTTATGGGACCAAGCAGAAAGAAAACAAATTTAAAAAGTGAATCAGACTGAAGAAAAAAGAAAAACTAAAGAGCTGGAGGACAAATTAAACTGGAGAAGCACAGACTTTACCCAAGATGAAGATGATTGTTCCTCTTGTTTTTTAGCATGCCAAAAGAACTTATAAATCTACAATATTTTAGCTGAATGAATTGAATTTTTGAAAATTAACTCAATTTTTAAAAATTCAGCATGATCTAAAGAAAATATTTCTTGGTGCCTTATCATCTGGCCACGTTTGGTCTAAATGAAGCCAAAAGAGCACAAAGCATTATTTCTGTTGAATAAATAACACAGTTGTGTGTATTGCAGTTTTTTCAAATGTTTACAGAATCTATTGTATTTAACCAAAAAAAAAAATATTAAATATATTATTGAATGCATAGGAGCTCTTGTCAGTGAGTATCAATCAACTTCCAAGCGAAAGTTTCTTTTTTTAATGTAAAAGAAGGGAGAATTCTTATATTCACAGGATTCTGTTAATTTATGTTGTTAGTTGCTCAGTCATATCCAACTCTTTGTGATTGCGTGGACTGTAGCCCGCCAGTCTCCTCTGTCTATGGATTCTCCAGGCAAGAATACTACAGTGGGTAGCCATTCCCTTCTCTATGGTATCTTTCCAACCCAGAGATCAACCCAGGTCTCCCACATTGCAGGCAGGTTCTTTACTATCTGAGCCATCAGGGAAGCCCCTGTTAATATATATACACGTGTGTGTGTGTGTGTGTGTGTGTTATTAGTTCAGTCATGTCTGACTTTTTGTGTCTGCGTGGACTGTAGCCTGCCAGGCTACTCTGTTCATGGATTCTCCAGGCAAAAATACTGGAGTGGGTTGCCAAGCCCTTCTCCAGGGAATCTTCCCCACCAGGGTAGAACCTGGGTCTTCTGCTCAGACGGCAGATTCTTTAATGTCTGAGCCATTTGGTAAGCCCCTGTTAATATATAGATAGATAGATAGATAGATAGATAAAGTTTTATATAGATGTGTAAAATATAGGCCTTTAGAGCTGGAAACATTCATACACTTATCTCATATCAGAGGAGATTGAGGCCTATTAAAATTCAGAGGATCAGAGACCCAAATGAGGTAATTTTACAGAAATGAGATTAGAAACTGACTTTTCCAGTACTTTAGTAAAGGCAGTTTCTTTTGTCTCACCAGACTTTCCATTGAGTGATAAAAGAAACAGATTATAAGCCAACATAAGATTTGTGTGTAGAGTAGTTGTTTCATATGGTCTGTGCATTATCATAAATTTTTAAAGAAAAAAAAAATGCTTCCTAGTATCTGTGTATTATTTAGGTAAGTAAGAATTGTTATTTATTTGAGTTATTTGTAACAATTTCAGGATTACTATTCCTAATTAATTGCTAAAAATTGAAGAGTGATGAGAATAGAGGAAAGTGCTTATTGTTATGTTTTGATCCTATTATTCCTACTTGTTATGGGACATGTACATACTAGTTTTCCCCTACATAGAGAGGACAGGGAGAGTTTTTGTTCCTTTAAGTTCAAATTATAATATAGTTTTTGCCCTGGGTAGATATTATGCACTGCCTTTTACACACATAGCTTTGGAAAAATATGTAGCAACATAAATTGATGTTCCTTGAGTTTCTTAGAAGAGGCTTTCAAGATAAATTCCATAAAACAGAAATAGCTAGAAGTTGGAATTCTTGTATTTCCTCCCCATATCTGAGAATTGATGGAAGAATAACGTATAAATTCTCAAGGACCTAAAAGAGTGACTTCAAGTTCATAATGAGGTACTTGCCCTACCAATCATCACTGTAGCTATCAAAGTAATTACATGAGTATCTCCAAAGAAAAGAAAAAGAAGGAAGGAGAAAAATAAGGAAAGATGGAAGGAAATTTAAAATAAATAGACCTCTTGAATTCTCCGGTATAACTCAGTCCCTCTTCCATATCTCCATGTAAACAGGTCTGGTAGTGAACATATTCTTTCTGAAATATGCTCTTTTTATCTCTTCTTGTAACTTGGAGTAGTAAAAATGGAGAATCTGTATTATATGCATGGGGAACTTGTCCATACATGTTTACGATCCTGGCCTTCATTTCTTCTTTTCTTTTTTATTACCAGGGAGGGAAATGACACAGGCTTTAGATATGAAGTCAAAGGCATGTGTTGACTTCAACGAGCTGCACATCCTCTCAGCTCTTTTTCCAGTGTTTCTCAAAAGGCTCTATTGACATTTGGAACTGGCACAAGGCTATCTTATACAGTATTGTAATAATTAATCAAGAATATTTAGCCAATATTAAGAAAAAAATGCCATTACACATTTACAAAGCATTTAAATAAGTACTGTTTTGATAACATTATTCTCAGAAAACCAGAAATTTACCCTAATTCATTTCCCATTGTTATTCATCATGAATCTTTTACTTTGAATATTTAAATAATCTTACAAAGTCATTTTTAGCATTGTCTAGCGTGAATTTTAACCGTTTTGTGCATTTATCACTCTCTGTTGAAAGTAGCACTTTCTTATGCTTATCCTAACTATACATGTTCAACAACTACAATGATATAACTAAAATATATTTTCCTCTTGCCATTGCAAAGTGATTTCACCTCATTTTCTCATTTAAGCCTGATTGCCATCTGTGAGAAAGAGATTTTTTAATCTCTGTTTAATAGATAAAAATGCATTCCTAAGTTTCAGTTAATTGACAAGATCTCATTGGTATTAATGCAGAAGTTGAAATGAAAACAAAATCCTCCTCTTTAGTGGAGCATTCCACTGCAGGTGTTACCCCCATTCAAAATATTTTAACAGCAGAAAATTTAGTTGTCATTTTGTATAAAATTTACATCTTTACTGTCTGCTTAACTTTTGAATTGTTAAAACTGCTGCTATAATCTGAAATGCAGTCCATATAATATCACTATTATCATCCTAAATACTTTAGACAAGTCATTTCAACTTTGATATTCACTTTCTTCCCTTGGTAAATATAGAATTTGGGCTTCCTCCAAAAGGTGATAAAAGAGACTAACATTTAAACATACTCAGGCTAAACATATTCAAACCCTGCTAAATACTGATATTGTCTCATGCATTTCAATTAAAAACCTACAGATCATGCAAGGGAAGCAAATTAAACTACATAATGTCTGTGCATTACTCTGCTTCCGAAAAGCTACTCTTTAAATTAATCAACTAACATTTTCTGTGGCAAGATTAGTCTAATAGAAGGAATTTTCTATGTGCAATGTGAAGAAGGGAGCAAGAAATCTCTTGTTCTAAAGGGAATAGTTTTTTAGCACCTCCAAAGGCAGATTGTCATAATGCCACTTACAGTGTTGGCTGACAAACTCTGAATTCCCACAATGCCTAATCTATACTAATTAAAATGTAAACATAAACATAACAGATATTTCCTTAGGCCACCAACCTAAAGGTACAGTTAGGGTGCAAATTAATAGCATAGCAATTATTCTCCCCTTCAATCACCCAAATTCTCGATTTCAGCATTGAAAAGCAGAAGCAGCTGCTATTAAAGCAAATTTTGACTAGGTTCTCCACCTGCTCCTCCCCATAATCCGTGCAGGTATTTCTATTTCAAGATAGCTGCACTGATTCTAGATTGATTTTACTGATGTCATTCAGAGAACTGACATACCTCCCAGACAATTATGGAAAGAATCTGTGCATCCGTGCATTACTATCATATCTATATTCAAGAAGACCACTGGCCAGAGTTCCTCTTTCAACACTAGCCAAGGACCATGGCATAAGGAAAGAGCCATAATAAATCAGTAAAAGCATTTCAGTTCAGTCGCTCAGTCATGTCCGACTCTTTGCCACCCCATGGACTGCAGCACACCAGGCCTCCCTGTCCATCACCAACTCCTGGAGTTTACTCAAACTCATGTCCATTGAGTCGGTGATGCCATCCCACCATCTCATCCTCTGTCATCCTCTTTTTCTCCTGCCTTCAGTCTTTCCCAGCATCAGGGTCTTTTCCAGTGAGTCAGCTCTTCACATCAGATGGCCATAGTATTGGAGTTTCAGCTTCAGCATCAGTCCTTCCAGTGAATATCCAGGACTGATCTCCTTTAGGATGGACTGGTTGGATCTCCTTGCAGTCCAAGGGACTCTCAAGAGTATTCTCCAACACCACAGTTCAAAAGCATCAATTCTTCAACACTCAACTTTCTTTATGGCCAAACTCTCATATCCATACATGACTATTGGAAAAACCAAAGCTTTGACTACATGGACTTTGTTGGCAAAGTAATGTCTCTACTTTTTAATATGCTCTCTAGACTGGTCATAACTTTCCTTTCAAGGAGCAAGTGTCTTTTAATTTCATTGGTTCAGTCATTATCTGCAGACCAAAAAATAATGTCTGTCACCATTTCCACTGTTTCTCCATCTATTTGCCATGAAGTGATGGGACCCGATGCCATGATCTTAGTCTGAATGTTGAACTTAAAGCCAACTTTTTCACTGTCCTCTTTCACTTTCATCAAGAGGCTCTTTAGTTCTTCTTCGCTTCCTGCCATAAGGGTGGTGTCATCGGCATGTTTCAGGTTATTGATATTTCTCCTGGCAATCTTGATTCCAGCTTGTACTTCATCCAGCCCAGCGTTTCTCATGATGTACTCTGCATATAAGTTAAATAAGCATGGTGGCAATATACAGCCTTGATGTACTCCTTTTTCATATTTGGAACCAGTCTGTTGTTCCATGTCCAGTTCTAACTGCTGCTTCCTGACCTGCATACAGGTTTCTCAAGAGGCAGGTCAAGTGGTCTGGTATTCCCATCTCTTTCAGAATTTTCCACAGTATAGTCAAAGGCTTTGGCATAGTCAATAAAGCAGAAATAGATGTTTTTCTGGAACTCTCTTTCTTTTTTGGTGATCCAATGGATGTTGGCAATTTGATCTCTGGTTCCTCTGCCTTTTCTAAATCCAGCTTGAACATCTGAAAGTTCATGGTTCACATACTGTTGAAGCCTGGCTTGGAGAATTTTGAGCATTACTTTACTAGCATGTGAGATGAGTGCAATTGTGAAGTTAGTTTGAGCATTCTTTGAAATTGGAATGAAAACTGACCTTTTCCAGTCCTGTGGCTTACTGCTGAGTTTTCCAAATTTGCTGGCATATTGAGTGCAGCACTTTCACAGCATCATCTTTCAGGATTTGAAATAGCTCAACGGGAATTCCGTAACCTCCATTAGCTTTCTTCATAGTGATGCTTCCTAAGGCCCACTTGACTTCACATTCCAGGATGTCTGGTTCTCAGTGAGTGATAATACCATGGTGATTATCTGGGTCATGAAGATCTTTTTTGTATAATTCTTCTGTGTATTTTTGCCACCTCTTCTTAATATCTTCTCCTGTTAGTTCCATACCGTTCTGTCCTTTATTGTGTCCATCTTTGCATGAAATGTTCCCTTGGTATGTCTAATTTTCTTGATGAGATCTCTTGTCGTTCCCATTCTGTTGTTTTCCTCTATTTCTTTGCACCCATCACCGAGGAAGGCTTTCTTATCTCTCCTTGCTCTTCTTTGGAACTCTGTATTCAAATGGGAATATCTTTCCTTTTCTCCTTTGCTTTTCGCTTCTCTTCTTTACTCAGCTATTTGTAAGGCCTCCTCCGACAGCCATTTTTCTTTTTTGCATTTCTTTTTCTTGGGGATGGTCTTGCTCCCTGTCTCCTGTACAATGTCACGAACCTCCATCCATAGTTCTTCAGGCACTCTGTGTATCAGATATAATCCCTTGAATCTATTTCTCACTTCAACTGTATAATCATAAGGGATTTGATTTAGGTCATACCTGAATGGTCTAGTAGCTTTCCCTACTTTCTTCAATTTAAGTCTGAATTTGGCAATAAGGAGTTCATGATCTGAGCCATAGTCAACTCCCAGTCTTGTTTTTACTGAGCTTCTTCATTTTTGGCTGCAAAGAATATAATCAATCTGATTTCGATATTGATCATCTGGTGACGTCCATGTGTAGAGTCTTCTCTTGTGTTGTTGGAAGAGGGTGTTTGCTGTGACCAGTATGTTCTTTTGACAAAACTCTATTATCCTTTGCCCTGCTTCATTCCGTACTCCAAGGCCAAATTTGCCTGTTACTCCAAGTGTTTCTTAACTTCCGACTTTTGCATTCCAGTCCCCTATAATGAAAAGGACATCTTTTTTTTTACTAACCTGGGAACCTCTGCTAGTTCCTCTCAGTCCCTGACTTTGTATCTTTGAAGCCTTTTCATGGCAAAACTTCTTGAAACTGTAACTATTTTCCTGTGCTAGACACTAATGTGATTTAAGATTTTTTTCCCCTCCATTTTGTTACCAGGCATCAGGATCTAAGTACAATACAGGGTCAAAAATTCTACTTCCTATCTGGGATTTTTTATTTATTACTGACATATAGTTGTTATATAATATTATATGAATTACAGATGTATAATATTGTGATTCACAATTTTTAAAGTTTATACTCTATAACTTTATAATAGTTATTACAAATATTTGCTATATTCTTTGTGTTGTACAGTATATCCTCTTAGCTTATTTTATACTTAATCATTTGAACCTTTTAATCCCTTTCTCCTATATTGCCTCTCTTACTTTGGTAAGAGGTATTTTATTTTTTAAAGTACCTTATCAATGAATTGCTTTGTCTGAGAGTTAACCTCTAAGCAACTTCTGAAAACTTATCCCATTCTATTTATTTTGTCAAAGAGAATGAAAATTTTCTGTGTTAGTTTGCCATATATTTTATTTTTTGAAGTTGTTTATGTATGAATGTGGGCTTCCCAGGTGGTGCCAGTGGTAAAGAAGCTTCCTGCCAATGGGAGACATAGAACTGTGGGTTCAATCCATGGGTCAGGAAGATCCCCTGGAGGAGGGCACTGCAACCTACTCTAGGAACCTTACCTAGGAAATCCCATGGACAGAGGAGCCTGGAGGACTGCAGTCCATAGGGTAGCAAAGAGTTGGACACAAACTAAGTGACTTGGCATGCATGCAAGCACTCATGCATAAACATGTTTGTCTGTGTTTTTGAGTGATGTGTTACATGAAAAATATTTTAAGGTAATTAACAGTAAAATTTAAAACAAGAGTTCAAGTTATAGTTCTACTAAAATTAATTTTTCTTAATATAGGGAATATAAATTATTGCCTTATTTTTTATTCACTACTACTGTTTAACTGTTTCCTGGTGGTTCCACTGAAAGAATCCACCTACCAATGCAGGAGACACAAGAGATGCTGGTTCAATCCCTGGGTCAGGGAGATCCCTGAAGGAGGAAATGGCAACCCACTCCAGAATTCTTGCCTGGGAAATCTCATGTAGCCTAGTGGGCTGCAGTCCAGAGGGTCACAAGGAGTCAACACGACAGAGCAACTGAACATGCACACAGGCACTGTTTAGCTACATGTGTACGTGTGCTTTTACAGACAACCTAATACTCTTAATTAAAAGTGGGAGAGAAGGCAAGAGAGAGGGACAGATACAATGGACACAGGACCTATTTTCCTTTTGACTTTACAGTGCGGCAATGGAGAAAATGAACAGATTAAAAATTGTTTGAGATTAATATCAACAGCATATATGCACACATGCCAAATAGACGTACTGCAGGAGGGCAGATAGCTGAAGCGAGGGCACTGACAGTGTCTGTGAGGTCCCCTGCAAAGAAAGGCATGCAGACAGCAGGAGGAAGCCAATTTCTCTTAGAAGAAAGTATTTGAATTTAGTTGAAGCCAGGAAAACACTTGCTTTAGTATTTTCCTCAACCAGTAATTAGGGGACAGGATAAGGCAGTAAGTTTAAGGAAAAGAGATGAAAGGGGCCTTTGTAAGTTTAGATGAAAAGAATGAGCATTAATATAAGAGAGGGAGACTTGAGTAAATGAATATATTGAAAGCGTTTTTTGAGAAAAAAGGTTTAACCTTATTTATGTGTAAGGTGCATTGAGTATGAATTCACTAGCATCTGGAAAGAGCAAGAAAATGACTGCAGTAAATGAAGTGGGGGATGAGAGCTCTGGAAAAGGAGAGAGAGTGTGGATATAAAACTTTTCGGAGAAGCAAATAGCAAAGCTTGAGATATAAAATGGAGATAGTTTTAGGGGATCAGTGAGTCTAGGAATTGAAAGCAAAATGTTGTATGTATGTGCATATATTCCCATATACATATTTCTATGGGATGAAGATCAATGGATTTTTATCAGGCTCTCAGAGGGATTCAACCCTTTACTATCGAATATAAAGAGCAGAAATCAAAAAAGGAAACACCAGAGAAAGCTGTTAACATTGAAAGTAAAGTATGGAAAAGTATGAATTAGGGGTGAAGTTAATTGAGTTTATCTTTGACATCTTATATGTCATTAAATCCTTTGGCAAACTAAGGAAAAGAAGTGGGGGCAATTCTGAGAATATATGAAAATTTCATAATATAATAGACACATTATTTTAGCTATTGTTATATATTAAAAGCTTCACTATTTCAATTTAATCATATTCACAGAAGCATCATAAATATCCTTTTTTTTTTATCATAAGCTTTTATATTCACCCCACCTATTTAAATGACCTTTTTAAACAAGGCTTTGCATATGGAATTAATTTTTATAAATACATAGTATTTGAGTAACTAGCAAATTTTGGTGTAAATGGGGAGATAATGGAGTACAGAAGATTCAACCTAATGAGAGGGTAACAGGCAGGAAGGCCACAGGTCTCCAAAGGGAGGAAATAGGCTGCAAGTGTCAGACATTTTTTTCTCTCTCCTTAAGTGGCAGGTGGAAACAAACTAGTGTTACATTTTTTCCCCTTCTCTATACAAATTAAGCAATTTGTGGTTATCAGGAATGAGGTGGTAACTGACCATTTCAAGAGAGATTCAGAAGCAAATCACTTTTTGGTTGATTCATCAAATTATAGATTCAGAAAAAATAATTTATCAATTTAATCACCAGATTCAAAGGCCCTAATTACGAAACATGAATGATAATTAATTGACGTACCTAAAATACACCTGGCATAATAATTGAAATTACTTTTCTAAAGTGGATAAACGTGTAAAACTTGTTTAAGAGATCAGTTTTTAGGCCAAAAGTAATTAGGTGAATGTATTAGAATTCTAAGATTTCCCCAAAGGCCTCCTTCTCTTTCTGGTGTATGTCCTGAATAGCCCCTTAGCTGAATATGATGGGCTTTGCTCCCAGGATTAGGCTATGTTCTAGTGACATAGTTGACTTTAAGATAGATTTTTCTGGGTAGGCCTGATCTGATCACTGTTGTTGTTGTAGCTGAATATGATGGGCTTTGCTCCCAGGATTAGGCTATGTTCTAGTGACATAGTTGACTTTAAGATAGATTTTTCTGGGTAGGCCTGATCTGATCACTGTTGTTGTTGTTTAGTCCCTAAGTCATATCTGACTGTTTGTGACATCATGGACTGTAGTCTGCCAGTCCATGGGATTTCCCAGGCAAGAATACTGGAATGGATTGCCATTTCCTCTTCCAGGGGATCTTTCTGACCCAGGGATCCAACCCGCAGCTTGTGAATTGCAGGAAGTGTCCTACATTGCTGTGGATTCTTTACTGCTGAGCCACCAGGGAAGCCAGCTTACTTCTGATCTGGTCCTATCAGCCTTTAAAAGGAGAGTTTTTCTTGGGATAGTTGCTGAAGAGCAAGTCAGAGATGTGAACCACCAGCATGTTTCATTGAGCCACTGTTGGCTTACAACCAGAAGGGATCATGAGAAAAGGAACTTAAACTTGTGGCTAGAAGCTGAGAATGACCTCCAGCCTTCAGGCAGCAGGAAGACAGGATTTGCATTTTATCTTCACAAAGAAGTGAATTCTGCCAACATACAGGAAGGATTTGTGAGCAGATTTCCCCCAGAAAACCCCAGAGGCAAAAGCCTGGCCAACACTTGACTTCGATTTCAATCATGTTATTCTAAGCACAATGGCAAACTAGACATTCGACTAACTTCAGAAGAGTGAGGAGTTACAAACCAAGACTACAGTCCCCAAAGGGAGTTACATAAGCCCTATATCACCAAAGTGAAAGTGAAAGTTGCTCGGTTGTGTCTGACTCTTTGTGACCCCATGGACTATACAGTCCATGGAATTCTCTAGGCCAGAATACTGGAGTGGGTAGTCTTTCCCTTCTCCAGGACATCTTCCCAACCCAGGGATCGAACCCAGGTCTCCTGAATTGCAGGCAGGTTCTTTACCCGCTGAGCCACAAGGGAAGTCAAACTGAGATTTAACTTAATTACAGTTTCAGCTTTAGGAATTGCCTGATCAGCACTAGTTAGATAATTTGCCTGATAGACTCCTGCCATTCCCTAAAGAAAAGTAACCTTACAATAACCAAACCCTTTTTAGTTTCAACTCATTATTTGTTCCCTCTTCCTTTTGCTTATAAAAGTCTTTCATTTTGTATAGCTCTTCAAAGCTCTTTTCCTGTCTGATAGCTTGGATGCTGCCCGACAGGAATTAATTTTTGCTCAAACTCTTGAAAATTTTAATATGCCTTAGTTTCTCTTTAAACAGAAATAGTAAATACTTGTTGTTTTTAGGCTACAAAATTTGTAGTGAGAAAGTGGACATAGAATCAGGGTAAACAAATTATTTTCTTTAAATGTTAACGTCATTTCATTCAGTGAATATTTGCAGAGTTAAGTGACAAACATCAATTATTCACTACATCTGCATCTTTTGGAAAGCAAGGCAAGTTTTGTTTGGGAAATTATCTTTCCTATTTAAAGATACTTTAATTTGCATTAAACTGGTCAAACCCCAGCTCTAAGAGTGGAAGCATAACGAATATAATTGATGTTACTCTTCTCCAATGCAATTATTCCGGATTCCTGCACATGTCCTAGGTTAATCTCAAGGCAATCATCAGGACTCTTCCTGAAAGTCTTTGAGAACCAATGACCCCTTTTTAGCTGTACATGAACACGGAAGCATATTGCCTTATTGGCAGCTCATAACCTTTTAAGTAATGGGAGGAAAGATCTTGTCCAGTGGAAGTAAATCCAGGAAGTAAGGGAAGTAAATGGAGGATAAGTAAAATTTTTTGAATTACAGACAAACCCTTGCCAAGAAATTGCAATTGCTAGGCAATTACATTAGCCAATAATTTCCTTGATTATTTAAGTCCACTTGGTTCTTATTTCTGCTCTTTGCAACCCAAATCCTCCTACAGTAGTCAATGATGTTCACTTTAATACTCTAATTTACAATGCATACTCCTGTAAATTTCCCTAAAATTCCCTAAATTTTCCTCTTTGTTAGTTTCAGTCACCAAAAGCTTCTGTCATTCAGCATTACCTCATCTTAAAACTGAGAATATGAGTTCGTTTTTCAGTAACAGCACTTTAGATTGATTTCTTCCTGATGAATCAAGAAGAAACATGTCATCATCAATATATTTTAAGTGTGTCCTAGAGGGGACACTAGAAAAGTCTCCACAGATGGCAGTTTCTTTCATTTATTCTTACTGTTGTAATCCCAGGCATAAAATATTTTATCACAAAGCAAATAATCTGAAAAATCTCTGCTTGAACTGTGGACCATTGTCTCCTAAGATATATTGCAAATAATGTTAGTTTGAAAAGTACAGGATATTCAGTGTGCTTAGTCACTTCAGTTCGGTTCAGTTCAGTTCAGTCGCTCAGTCGTGTCCGACTCTTTACGACCCCATGAATCGCAGCACACCAGGCCTCCCTGTCCATCCCCAACTCCCGGAGTTCACTGAGACTCACGTCCATCGAGTCAGTGATGCCATCCAGCCATCTCATCCTCTGTCGTCCCCTTCTCCTCCTGCCCCCAATCCCTCCCAGCATCAGAGTCTTTTCCAGTGAGTCAACTCTTCGCATGAGGTGGGCAAAGTACTGGAGTTTCAGCTTCAGCATCATTCCTTCCAAAGAAATCCCAGGGCCGATCTCCTTCAGAATGGACTGGTTGGATCTCCTTGCATTCCAAGGGACTCTCAAGAGTCTTCTCCAACACCACAGTTCAAAAGCATCAGTTCTTCAGCGCTCAGCCTTATTCAGTCCAACTCTCACTTAGTCATGTCCAAATCTTTGCAACCCCAACTGCTATACAGTCCATGGAAGTCTCTAGGCCAGAGTACTGGAGTGGGTAGCTTTTCCCTTTGAAAGGTTGTTGCTGAACCATGCAAAGACGCCAGGATTATTAGCCTCTGGAGGAGAAAAATTAAATCCGGGGCCAGAGACGAGGCTTGATCACTCAGAGCTTTTGTGTAATAAAGTTTTATTAAAATATAAAGGAGATAGAGAAAGCTTCTGACATAGGCATCAGAAGAGGGCAGAAAGAGTACCTCCTTGCTAGTGTTACCAATGGAATTATATACTCTCTAATTAGTTATTACAATGAATCAAAAGAATGTCTGGAGGTTGTAAAGACCTCACTAGACCTAATCCCATAATTTACACCTTAAGATAACAGGATTAGCCATAAGGTTTTTTCCAGAGACTGTCCTCAAGCAGGATACATTATTGTTATATAATCCTAAGGAATGTAGAGGGACAAAACAGTTCTTCCTTGAGAACTCCAGACCCCTCTCTCCTTGGGGTCCCCTAGACTTCTTATCAACCTGCCTAGGAAATGACTCTCTCACCTTCTCCAGGGGAATCTTTCCAACCCAGGGATTGAACCCAGGTCTCCTGCATTGCAGGCAGATTCTTTACCAGCTGAGTCACAAGGGAAGCCCTCAGAAGCATCTAGGTGCACAATTATATAGTTGTTTGAGGTTGCAGTGAATCCCTTTACTATCAACTGGGATTGAAGAAAATCTCCAAATAAATGTAACTTATTTCAATATTCTGAGCGATCAAACCTCATCTCTGGCCCCAGATTGAATTTTTCTCCTCCAGAGGCCAAGATTTTGAGTGAAAATGATAAATCAATTGCATGTATTATTTATACATGCAATATTATTTATATATATATTTGCAATATTATTTATAAAATTGTAGTACTATTTGCAATATTATATTTGCAATATTATTTATAAAATTAAGTGAAATCCATGAAAACCTGCATGTATTTGAGCCAAATAACATTGGAAAGGGTACAGTTTTACCTTTGCCTCTGTCACAAATCTGTCCTCATACTATATGAGATGCTGGATTGAGATGAAGAGGATATATGCCCCCAAAGCTTAGATCACCTCTTGATGTGTGGCTTGCTTATCTGGCAAAGACCCTGGATAGTATACTGCACCCTGAAACTCACTTGTCAGTTGCAGAAGCACTTTCACCTAATAGGCAAGTTTTGAAAACATAAATTGCTCCTATAGATATGTTCCCCATTAACCCCTGAAGAAGCCTTTAGCCATTTATGCTGATAGCAATTGACATTGCTTCATCCATTCCTGCTATGTATTTATACTGCCAACATAAAATAGTGGGACTATATTTGGGAAAAAAAAATAAAACTTTAACTGAGGTTTTAGCTTCTTCACTTGCCTGAAAATTCTCAGCTAAACCAGTTACAGAGAAACATATTTATTAGTATCTACTACATTTAGGATGTAGTATATTTTTGTAGTTACTAAAAATTAGTAGTATTGATCAACACAAGTTCACACATGTTCTGGTAGTTTCTATACTGAACATTTGGTTAAGGCTAGTGTCTGCTCACTGGCTTTTGTGTGCATAGTCTAGCATATATCTCAGAAAATTTTTACCAAAGGCAGGAAATAAAATTATCTTAATTTTTTTATGTTCTACTGGTAAACCCAAAGCCATGTAATATGGTTATCTGTTTCCTGGATTTGTTATGTTAATCTCTTTAATTAAACCTTAAAGCCACAAAATGCTGGCATTAAAAGCTGCTAACTGAATCAAAGCCAAAGAATTTACAGATAACAGATGATACTTTTCCCTCCTGGCCAGTCTCAATATGCTAACCTCAGTTTTAAGAGGCCAAGGCAGCTAAAGTGGTTAGCAAGCCCCTTCCTCTAGAAGCTCAACGCTGCCAGGCATTGACTGGCCCTCTGGGGGATCTCTCTATTCAACAATGCTTCCTGCTGACCCTGGGAGGCAAAGACCAGCAAGGTTGGGTTGCTATTCTCTACGACACACTGGGATACTTGGACATGGATATAATCTTGTTTTTAGCTAATGTGTGCATACATTAAAAAAAATGAAATATAGTTGATATACAATATTAGTTTCAGGTATACTATGTAATTATTTGACATTTGCCTATATTATAAAATAATCACCTTAAGTGTAGTAGCCATGTGTCTCATGCAAAGTTATTACATCATTATTGACAAAGTTCTTAATGCTATCAATTCAGTTCAGTTCAGTTGCTCAGTCATGTCGACTCTTTGCAACCCTATGGATTGCAGCACACCAGGCTTCCCCGTCCATCACTAACTCCTGGAGATTGTTCCAAGTCATGCCATCCAACTATCTCATCCTCTGTCATCCCCTTCTTCTTCTGCCTTCAATCATTCCCAGCATCAGGGTCTTTTCTAATGAGTCAGTTCTTCTCATCAGGTGGCCAAAACACTGGAGTTTCAGCATCAATCTTTCCAGTGAATATTCAGGACTGATTTCCTTTAGGATTGACTGGTTTGATCTCCTTGCAGTCTAAGGGACTCTTAAGAGTCTTCTCCAACACCACAGTTCAAAAGCATCAATTCTTCAGTGCTCAGCCTTCTTTAGGGTCCGACTCTCGCATGCATACATGACTGCTGGAAAAACTATAGCTTTGATTAGGTGGACCTTTGTCGGCAAAGTAATGTCTCTGCTTTTTAATATGGTCTCCAGGTTTGTCATAGCTTTTCTTCCAAGGAGCTAGCATCTTTTCATTTCATGGCTGAAGTTACCAACTACAGTGATTTTGGAGCCCAAGAAAATAAAGTCTGTCACAGTTTCCATTGTTTCCCCATCTATTTGCCATGAAGTGATGGGACCATGAAGTGATGGGACCATCTATTTGCCATGAAGTGAAGATCAAATAGATCTTTATTTTTTGGCAAATAGATCTTTATTTTTTGACTGTTTTAAGCCAGCTTTTTCACTGTCTTCTTTCATTTTCATCAAGAGGCTCTTCAGTTCTCTTCGCTTTCCGCCATAAGGGTAGTGTCATCTGCATATCTGAGGTGATCTTTATATTTGGTATATCTTTATGCTAAATATATATATATATATATATATATATATATATATATATATATATAAAGTCACTCAGTCATGTCTGACTCTTTACGACCCCGTGGACTGTAGCTTACCAGGCTCCTCGGTCCATGGGATTTTCCAGGCATGAATACTGGAGTGGGTTGCCATTTCCTTCTCCAGAATATATATATATATATATATATATATATATGTATATATATATATACACACACATACATACATACAGGCTTCACTGGTGATTCAGATAGTAAAGAATCTGCCTGCAATGCAAGAGACCCAGGTTCGATCCCTGGGTCGGGAAGATCCCCTGGAGAAGGGAATGGCAATTCACTCCAGTATTCTTGCCTGGAGAATTCCATGGACAGAAGAGCCTGGTGGGCTACAGACCATGGGATTGCAGAGTCACACACAACTGAATGACTAACACTTCATCTATAGTCACTCAGTCATGTCCCACTCTTTGCAATCCCATGGACTGTAGCCTGCCAGCCCCTATATATATATATATACACTTATAACTTATTTATTATGTAACTGAAGGTTTTTGCCTCTTAATCTCCTTCACCTTTTATACCTATCTCTGTCACCCATTATGCATATCTCTGTCACCTAATCTTTGTCAGCTCGTATGCCTACCCTCCTCAAACTTCCACTCTTCTGGCAACTACTGGTTTGTTCTCTGTATCTATTAGCCTATTTTCATTCTGTTTTGTTTTGTTCCTTAGATTTAATATGCAAGTGAAATCATGTGATATTTGTCTTTGTGTAATTTCACACAGCATAATACCCTCTAGATGCATCCATGTTGTCACAAATGGCAAGATTTCATTTTTTTAATGGCTGAGTAAAATTCCATTGTGTGTATGTATGTATATACACAAACATTTGTATATACCTGCCACAACTTCTTTATCCATTTGTCTATTGATGGGAACTTCTGTTGCTTTTATATGTTGGCTATTATAAATAATGCTACAATAAAATACAGAAAGCATATATATATAGATAGATGCTGAAAAATAGAATTGCTGGATCATATGGTAAGTCTCTTTTTAATATTTTGAGGAACCTTCGTACTCCATAGAGGCTGCACCAGCTATGTTCCCACTGACAGTGCAGGAGTGCTGCCCTTTCTCGACATCCTTGCCAATGCTTATTTGTCATCTCTTTGATGATAGCCATTCTGACAGGTGTGAGGTGGTATCTCAATGAAATTTTGATTTGCATTTTCCTGAATATTAGTGTTCAGAAAGCTGAGTATCTTTTCATATGCCTGTTGAGCATCTGTAAGTTGTTCTTGAGAAAGTATTCAGTTCCTCTCCCCATGTTTTAACTAGGCTCTTTGTTTTTATGATGTTCAAATGTATGACTTATTTGTATGTATTGGATGTGCTGTGCTAAGTCACTACAGTTGTGTCCAACTCTTTTGTTATGCCATCGACGGTAGCCTGCCAGGTTCCTCTCCCCAAGGGATTCTCCAGGCAAGAATACTGGAGTGGGGTGCCATGCCCTTCTCCAGGGATGTATTGGATCCTAAGATTTTATTGACTATATAATTTGCAAATATATTCTCCTCTTCAGTTAGCTGATTTTTCATCTGTTGTAGTTTACTTTGTTGTGCAAAAGTTTTGTTAGTTTGATGTAATCCCATTGATTTATTTTTGGTTTTGTTTTCATTGCTCATGTATCATGTATGTATGCTCAGTTGTGTCCGACTCTTCGTAGTCCAATGAACTGCAGCCCACCAGGCTCCTCTGTCCATGGACATTTCCAGGCAAGAATACTGGAGTGGGTTGCCATTTCCTCCTCCAGGAGATCTTCCCAACCCAGGGATCGAATCCACATCTCCTGTGTCTCCTCCATTGCAGGCAGATTCTTTACCATTAGACACCTGGGAAGAAACATAGCCAAAAATATATTGCTAAGATATGCCAGCACATTTGGAAAACTCAGCAGTGGCCACAGGACTGGAAAAGGTCAGTTCATTCCAATCCCAAAGAATGGCAATGCCAAAGAATGCTCAAATTACTGCACAATCGCATTCATCTCACACTGCTCAAAATTCTCCAAGCCAGGCTTCAACAGTACGTGAACCATGAACTTACAGATGCTCAAGTTGGCTTTAGAAAAGACAGAAGAACTAGAGATCAAATTGCCAACATCTGTTGGATCATCGAAAAAGAAAGAGAGTTCCAGAAAAACATCTATTTCTGCTTTATTGAATATGCCAAAGCCTTTGACTGTGTGGGTCACCACAAACTGTGGAAAATTCTTAAAGAGATGGGAATACCAGCCTACCTGACCTGGCTCTTGAGAAATCTGTATGCAGGTCAGGAAGCAACAGTTAGAACTCGGACATGGAACAAGAGACTGGTTCCAAATTGGGAAAGGAGTACATCAAGGCTGTATATTGTCACCCTGCTTATTTAACTTATATGCAGAGTACATCATGAGAAACGCTGGGCTAGATGAAGCACAAGCTAGAATCAAGATTTCTGGGAGAAATATCAATAACCTGAGACATGCCAATGACACCACCCTTATGGCAGAAAGCGAAGAAGAACTAACAAGCCTCGTGATGAAAGTGAAAGAGGAGAGTGAAAAAGTTGGCTTAAAATTCAACATTCAGAAAACTAAGATCATGGCATCTGGTCCCATCACTTCATGGCAAATAGATGGACAAAGTGGAAACAGTGACAGGCTATTTTGGGGGGCTACAAAGTCACTGCAGATGGTGACTGCAGCCATGAAATTAAAAGACACTTGTTCCTTGGAAGAAAAGTTATGACCAACCTAGACAGAATATTATAAAGGAGAGACACTACTTTGCCAACAAGGGTCCATCTAGTCAAGGCTACAATTTTTCCAGTAGTCATGTATGGATATGAGAGTTGGGCTATAAAGAAAGCTGAGCACTGAAGAATTGATGCTTTTGAACTGTGGTGTTAGAGATGAATTTTGCGAGTCCCTTGGACTACAAGGAAGTCCATCCAGTCCATCCTAAAGGAAATCAGTTCTGAATATTCTTTGGAAGGACTGATGTTGAAGGTGAAACTCTAATACTTTGGCCACCTGATGTGAAGAACTGACTCATTGGAAAAGACCCTGATGTTGGGAGGGATTGGGGGCAGGAGGAGAAGGGGACGACAGAGGATGAGATGGTTGGATGAATTTGTGTAAACTCTGGGGGTTGGTGATGGACAGGGAGGCCTGGCATGCTGCAATCCATGGGGTTGCAAAGAGTCAGACATGACTGAGAAACTGAACTGAACTGAACTGAAGAGTGATGTCAAAGAGCATCAGTCTAAAAACTATTTTAATTTATACTTTTTATGGTTTCAGATCTTACATTTAAGCCTTTAGTCCATTTTGAGTTTACAAGGTGTGAGAAAGTAATCCAGGTTGATTCTTTTGCATGTAACTCACAAGTTATTCCAACACTGTTTATTAATAATACTGTCTTTCCCCCATTGTATATTCTTGGCTCCTTTATCATAGATTAATTGACCATATACCTGTGAGTTTTTTTCTGAGCTCTCTATTCTGTTCTCTTGATCTAGCGTGTCTGTTTTTTTGTGCCAGTACCAAAGTATTTTATTTATTTATTTTTACCATACTCTTTTAATTACTATAACTTCATATAATTGTTTGAAATCAAAGTGTGATACCTTCAACTTTGTTCATCTCTCTCAAGATAATTTGGATATTTAGGTACTTCTATGTTTCCCTACAAATTTGTATTTGTATGTTTCCCTACAAATTTGTATTTGTATGTATGTTTCCATACAAACAGGGCAAAGGCTAATAGAGTTTTGCCATGATAAGGCACTGGTCATAGGCAATACCCTGTTCCAACACCACAAGAGAAGACTCTACACATGGACATCACCAGATGGTCAACACCAAAACCAGATTGACTGTATTCTTTGTAGCCAGTGATGGAGAAGCTTTATACAGTCAGCAAAAACAAGACCAGGAGCTGACTATAGCCCAGATCATGAACTCCTTATTGCCAAATTCAAACTTAAATTGAAGAAAGTAGGGAAAACCACTAGACCATTCAGGTATGACCTAAATCAAATCCCTTATGATTATACAGTGGAAGTGAGAAATAGATTTAAAGGACTAGATCTGAAAGGCAGAGTACCTGATGAACTATAGATGGAGGTTCGTGACATTGTACAGGAGACAGGGATCAAGACCATCCCCATGGAAAAGAAGTGCAAAAAAGCAAAATGGCTGTCTGAGGAGGCCTTAAAAATAGCGAGAAAAGAAGAGAAGCAAAAGCAAAGGAGAAAAGCAAAGATATAAGCATATGAATGCAGAGTTCTAAAGACTAGCAAGGAGAGATAAGAAAGTCTTCCTCAGCGATCAATGCAAAGAAATAGAGGAAAACAACAGAATGGGAAATACTAGAGATCTCTTCAAGAAAAGTAGAGATACAAAGGGAACATTTCATGCAAAGATGGGCTCGATAAAGGACAGAATGTTATGGACCTAACAGAAGCAGAAGATATTAAGAAGAGGTTGCAAGAATACATAGAAGAACTGTACAAAAAAGATCTTCATGACCCAGATAATCACAATGGTGTGATCACTGACCTAGAGCCAGACATCCTGGAATGTGAAGTCAAGTGGGCCTTAGAAAACATCACTACGAACAAAGCTAGTGGAGGTGACGGAATTCCAGTTGAGCTATTTCAAATCCTAAAAGATGATGTTGTGAAAGTGCTGCACTCAGTATGCCAGCAAATTTGGAAAACTCAGCAGTGGCCACAGGACTGGAAAAGGTCAATTTTCATTCCCATCCCAAAGAAAGGTAATGCCTAAGAATGCTCAAACTACCGCACAATTACACTCATCTCACAGGATAGTAAAGTAATGCCCAAATTCTCCAAGCCAGGCTTCAGCAATAAGTGAACTGTGAACTTCCAGATATTCAAGCTGGTTTTAGAAAAGACAGAGGAACCAGAAATCAAACTGCCAGCATCCACTGGATCATCAAAAAAGCGTTCCAGAAAAACATCTAATTCTGCTTTATTGACTATGCCAAAGCCTTTGACTGTGTGGATTACAATACACTGTGGAAAATTCTGAAAGAGATGAGCATACCAAACCACCTGACCTGCCTCTTGAGAAACCTATATGCAGGTCAGGAAGCAACAGTTAGAACTGGACATGGAACAACAGATTGATTCCAAGTAGGGAAAGGAGTAGGTCAAGGCTGTATATTGTCAGCCTGCTTATTTAACTTCTATGCAGGGTACATCATGAGAAATGCTGGGCTGGAAGAAGCACAGTCTAGAATCAAGATTGCCGGGAGAAATATCAATAACCTCAGATGTGCAGATGACACCACCCTTATGGCAGAAAGTGAAGAGGAACTAAAAAGCCTCTTGATGAAAGCGGAAGAGGAGAGTGAAAAAGTTGGCTTAAAGCTCAACATTCAGAAAACTAAAATCATGGCATCCGGTCCCATCACTTCATGGGAAATAGATGGGGAAACAGTGGAAACAGTATCAGACTTTATTTTTCTGGGCTCCAAAATCACTGCAGATGGTGTTTGCAGCCATGCAATTAAAAGATGCTTACTCCTTGGAAGGAAAGTTATGACCAACTTAGCATATTAAAAAGCAGAGATATTACTTTGCTGACAAAGGCCCATGTAGTCAAGGCTATGGTTTTTCCAGTGGTCATGTATGGATGTGAGAGTTGGACTGTGAAGAAAGCTGAGTGCTGAAGAATTGATGTTTTTGAACTGTGGTGTTGGAGAAGACTCTTGTGAGTCCCTTGGACAGCAAGGAGATCCAACCAGTCCAACCATCCTAAAGGAGACCAGTCCTGGGTGTTCATTGGAAGAACTGATGCTGAGGCTGGAACTCCAATACTTTGGCCACCTCATGAGAAGAGTTTACTCATTGGAAAAGACCCTGATGCTGGGAGGGATTGGGGGCAGGAGAAGGGGACAACAGATGATGAGATTGCTGGATGGCATCACTGACTCAATGCACATGAGTTTGGGTGAACTCTGGGAGTTGGAGATGAACAGGGAGGCCTGGCATGCTGCCATTTATGGGGTTGCAAAGAGTCGGACATGACTGAGCTACTGAAATGAACTGATGTTTCCATACAAATTTTAGAATTATTTGTTCTGGTTCTGTGAAAACATATATTGGTATTTTGATAGTGATCTCTTTGAATATTTAGATTGCCTGTGGTATTATGGTCATTTTAACAATATTAATTCTTCCAACCCATGAGCATGGTATCAATCTTTCTATTTGTTTGTGTTATCTTCAGTTTCTATCATCAGTGTCATAGTTTTCTGAGTCCAGGTCTTCACCTCTTTGTTTAGATTTATGTATGTTTTAGTTGTGCAGTCATGTCTGACTCCTTGATACCCCATTGACTGCAGCCTGCCAGGCTTCTCTGTCCATTGAATTCCCCAGGCAAGAATACTGAAGTGGCTCGTCATCGCCTTCTCCAGGGGATCTTCCCAACCCAGAGATCAAATCCTCGTCTCCTTGCTTAGATTTACTCCTGGGTATTTTATTCTTTTTGATGTAATTGTAACTGGGATTATTTTCTTAGTTCTCTTCCTGATTATTATTAATGTATAAAGAATCAACACATTTCTGTATATTAATTTTTTTTATCCTGCAGTGTTACTGAATTCATATTTTAGTTCTAATAGTTTCTTTGGTGTCTCATTGAGGATTTTCTCTATATAGAGTTATGTCATTTGACCTATATAGACGTGTTTACTTCTTCCTTTCAATTTGGAGTTTTTAAGTTTATTTTTATTATTTGCTTATGTGGCTGGGACTTTTAATACTACATTGAATAAAAGTGGTAAGTTTGGACATCCTTGTCTTGTTCTTGCTCTGTGCCTTTCTCTCTTTTCCTTCTCACATTATCCCTACAATGTGAATGCTAATATGCGTGATGTCCCAGAAGTCTCTTAGAGCAACCATACCTTAAAAAATATTTTCTCTTTTCTGTTTGACTTAAGTGACTTCAACTACTCTGACATTCAGTTCTCTGATCTATTCCTCTGTATTATCAAATCAACTGTTGATTCATCCTATTATAATGTTAATTTTTGTTATAAATGTGTATTCTTCAGCTGCTTGGTTCTTCTTTATGTTTTCTAATTTTTTGTTAAAATCCTCACTGTTTTCACCCATTTTTATCCTGAGGCCATTGAGCACCTTTGTGATCATTACCTTGAACTTTTTATTAGCTAGATTGTTTATCTCCACTTAGTTTTGTTATTTTCCTGAGGATTATTTTCTTGTGCTTTTGTTTGGTACAGAGTCTTCTGTCGCTTCCTCTTTCCTAATTCTCTGTATTTATTTTTATATATTAGGCAGGTTAGTTGTGTTTCCCAGTCTTAGAGAAGTGGCCTTATGTAGGAGATGTCCTATGGGTCCTAGCAACTCATTCCCTCTGACTACCAGAGCTGTTTTAGCAGTTCCTCCTGTGGGAGCTATGTCAGCCTTTCTGTTGCCGTGGGGCCAACAACTGCAGGTATCCTGGTAGACAGGGCAGACCCCTGGGCCAGTGTGATGCGTGGCCCAGCCATGTGCAGAGGCTGCTGACCAACTGGTGAGTGGGGCTGGATCCTGGAGCAGATGACTGCAAAGCCAAGGGAGTCCTGAGGCTGATACATGCCCTCTGTTGAGCAGGACCATGTCCTGTGACTGCTGGCTGTGGGCCTCATGAAAATCCCAAGGCTGGTGCTGGTTCTTTAGTGGGCAGGTAAACCCTTGATACTAATACACTAAAGGGAGGGCCCTCAAATGGCATTTGCTGGCACTAGTTTTGTTTTGTTTTTTGATAAATTCAGCTTCCAAAAATGGCTGCCATCAGTATCTTTGTCCCCCAGGGAAGTCTTATTTGCCTACTGCCTCTCCAGAAGACTCAGAAAGATCTGTGCGTTGAGTCTGAATCTGGCTTTCATATACAGCCTCTGCAGGCATCCTTTAAGAGAAGAATCTCTCTGATAATGAGTGATGTTGAACATCTTTTCATGTGTTTGTTAGGCATCTGTATGTCTTCTTTGGCTGCGATCCAAAAGTCTACAAGCAATAAATGCTGGAGAGGGTGTGGAGAAAAGGGAACCCTCTTACACTGTTGGTGGGAATGCAAACTAGTACAGCCACTATGGAGAACAGTGTGGAGATTCCTTAAAAAACTGGAAATAGAACTGCCTTATGACCCAGCAATCCCACTGCTGGGCATACACACTGAGAAAACCAGACACGTGTACCCCAATGTTCATCGCAGCACTGTTTATAATAGCCAGGACATGGAAGCAACCTAGATGTCCATCAGCAGATGAATGGATAAGAAAGCAGTGGTACATATACACAATGGAGTATTACTCAGCCATTAAAAAGAATACATTTGAATCAGTTCTAATGAGGTGGATGAAACTGGAGCCTATTATACAGAGTGAAATAAGCCAGAAAGAAAAACACCAATACAGTATACTAATGCATATATATGGAATTTAGAAAGATGGTAACAATAACCCTGTATACAAGACAGCAAAAGAGACACTGATGTATAGAACAGTCTTTTGGACTCTGTGGGAGAGGGAAAGGGTGGGATGATTTGGGAGAATGGCATTGAAATATGTATAATATCATATATGAAATGAGTCGCCAGTCCAGGTTCGATGCACAATACTGGATGCTTGCGGCTGGTGCACTGGGACGACCCAGAGGGATGGAATGAGGAGGGAGGAGGGTTCAGGATAGGGAACACATGTATACCTGTGGCAGATTCATTTCGATATATGGCAAAACCAATACAATATTGTAAAATAAAATAAAATAAAATAAAAATAAAACTCCCCCCCCCTCCCCCAAAAGAGAAGAATCTCTGTTTCCTACAGTCCCCTGGCTTTCTCATACACAAGCTTCTCTGCCATGGCACTTTCAATGCCAGACGTTCTGGTGGCCTGCCTTCCTCGTGCAAGATCCCCAGGCTGGGAAGCACAGTTTGATAAGGGGCAGATCCTTTACTTCTTGGAGAGAACCTCTGCAATTGTGATTATCTTCCTGTTTGTGAGTCACTTCTATGGGAGTGTGGGTCTTGATTACACTGTCCACACCTCTCCTACTCATCTCTATGATCCCTTCTTTAAATCTTTAATTGTAGAAGATCTTTTTTGCTAGTCTTCAGGTCATTTTCATAGATAGTTGCTCTGTAAATAGTTGAATTTCAGTGTGCTCAGTGGAGGAGGTGAGCTCAGGCTCTTTCTTCTCTACAGCCTTGGTCACATCCTCCATAGATTTTTACTTGCTCATCTCAAATAGAGAGCCAAAGAAGAATTCTAAGTAGGATGAAAAAATTTCCTGTACACACACACACACACACACACACACACACACGTTGCTATAAAAAGAATTGTGGTGTATGCCCCCAAATTCCTGTGTTGGAGCCATAACACCCAAAATTTGGAGATTGGGACTTTGGGAGATAATTAGGTTTAGCTGAGGTCATGAAGCCTTGATAGTATTAGGGCTTTTGTAAGAAAAGACACCAGGCAACTTGCTTTCTCTGCTTTGTTTTTTTCAGTGAAATTAATGGCTGGGGACCACCACACTACATCCTTTATATTTATAAGGATATCCCTAATTTTTGCCATTTATCCCAGGATTTAATAGTGTTTTCTATTTATGACCTCAGCCAGGGAATATAACTGCCAGAAATTTCCATTTGGCCTTCCATACTATGATTTCTCTTACCTCACAGGCCAAGGTCCTAATGAACAAACCTCAATTTTAGGCAAAAGTTTCCAGGTTCGAAACTGGGTCTTTCCTGGAAACTTGGCAAGAAATTATGATTGTGTTTTGATAATTTCATTCAACTTCCTGAGGATCTATTCTTAATTTCCTTTGTGCAGAATAAACACTTTTGCTGGCTGCCTCTCTACTCAGTCCCTAATGTCATCATGGTATAACCTTCTCATACCTCTTAGCAGGTCGTTTGTCCCAACTGCCTCTCTGATCTTACTATACATTATAATATTTATATTCCCTTGACTTTTAAGGACCTTTATTTTTATCAATTTCTATTATCATGGTTACTGTCACTGAGCCTAGTTCTTTAATACCATCTTCTGGAGTATTGGCCTGTTAGAGCTTTTGTAATCACTCTCTTACATTAGTAGTAATCTCATATTTTTTTAATCCCAAAATGTATTTTCTTCATTAATTATGTTCATAGTTTATAGTTCTCTGAATATGATGATTAAATTTCTTCTCATATGGTATGCCGTTTATCTATACTGTTATTATATTATAAATAAAAAGCCAAATTCTAAACCTTTTTATACCATGCCTTCTTTTCAAAATCTATTGTTGATACCTCACTCTAAATACTTTTATACCATCACTCTTCCTTTTGGAGTTAGATGACTTTTCTATGAATTCCCAGAGTTTGAAATATTATGATCTCATGATTATTTACTTGTCTTCTTTTATATGTTTTTGTCCTAGAATTAGAGACTGAGTTATGTCTGGCCTTGTACCTTGTAACTTGTGGAGTGACTTAGCACATGTTTCTTGAATAAAAGACAATAACTATAATAATTAAAAAATAACGTACCAGCCATTGACTTAACAAATAACCTTATTCAGAAGCCTAAAGATTTGATTGAATTATATTCCAATATTCCAGTTTAGTGTGGCACAAAATTAGGGAAACTCTATCATTAAGAATACTGCACTTCTTTATGTGTATAACACTAACTATGTTTTATGCCAGAAATAGCTTTCAAATGCAGGGACACAGTCTGAGAAGATCGTTCTGACATGCATTAGCTTGTTCGTAAGCTTGTTCTAGACCATGGTTTGTCTAGATCTTTGACACTACTGAAATTTTGGGTTGGGAATTCTTAGTGGGAAATCTGTCCTGTTCATTATAGCATGCTTTGTAGCGTCCCTAAACTCTACCCACTAGTTGCCAGTGGTACTGCTTCATTTATGGCAACCTAGGGAAGTGAAAGTTGCTCAGTTGTGTCCAACTCTTTGCGACCCCATGGACTGTAGCCTGCCAGGCTCCTCTGTCCATAGAATTCTGCAGGTCAGAATACTGGAGTGGGTAGCCATTACCTTTTCCAGGGGATCTTCCCAACCCAACGATTGAACCCAGGTCTCCAGCATTACAGGCAGATTCTTTACCATCTGAGCCAGCAGGGAAGCCAATGACAACCTAAAATGTTTGCAAATATTGGTAAATATCCCTTGGAGGATAATGCTACCCTGGCAAAGAGTCACTGGTCAAGAAGAATATACACAAATTTTTCAACTGAGCCAAGGTAGGGAATTGTTTTCCTTTGAATTTATCATCTTGTCTTTATATATCTAACATAGAGGCATTAGGTAAAGAAAGAGATTCAGAGAGGGAAAATGACCAAAAAAAAAAAAAAAAAAAAAAAAAATCCAAGGAGACTAGATTTCTCATTCCAGAAGGGAATAGTTTACTATTGTTCTAAAAACATTTGAATCATTGTAACTCTTACTCACTAATTACATTACCCTCTCTGTAGAGACTTATTACCCTTTAACCTTGAAAACTGCCCTAAAATATCTTATTAAAAAATGGCAAAAGCTCACCAGCTTTTGGTGTTGGTTCTAGTCCTCTAAGTAGCATTTCCCCGGATGGGATTATATATGCAAGAGCTTTGTAGGGTGAAATGCCTGTGTAGGAAAAAGCGGAGGGAGATGAAATTTTAGAAGAAAATCAGAAGACTGAGATGCAAGTCTAATACTGTGAAAAGGAGAAGACATAAAAGCTAATTGATAGGCAGATTCTAAGAAGGTTTCTGTCAGATCAAACGTGTCTCCTCGAGTCAAAGTCATCCTTCAGAGGTATCCTGCATCCTGCAGCAATGGACCCACCTCGATATTCCTGCTATGTATATCCACTCAATGGGCTCAGCAGAACCTCGTGGTGGATTCAGAATGCAGCCCCTGGTGCGATTGTCTGTTATGGTCACAACAGCAGCTGTACCTCCAGTTGTTGGTCAGCTTTTCTCTTAAGATCCTCAAAGCAGGAGATCTGAATATTACATCTTTCCTGCCAAAGCCTGTATCTTTGTTTAGAGTGCAAAGAGAAACAGCAGAGTTGAGGAACTAAATATGTATTTTATTATTACATAAGTAAAGGGCTTCTCAGGTGGTATTAGTGGCAAAGAATTCACCTGCCAATGCAGGAAACGTCAGAGACTTGGGTTCAGTCCCTGGGTCTGGAAAACCCCTTGGAGACGGAAATCGCAACCCACTGCAGTGTTCTTGCCTGGAGAATTCCATGGACAGAGAAGCCTGGTTGGCTACAGTCCATGGGGTTGCAAAGTCAGACACAACTTAGTATACAGGACAGGACATTACACAGGTAAATAACTCCAGTTACACTGTCCAATACATTAGACACTAGTGATATGAAATAATTTAAATTAATTAGAATTAAATATGATTAATAATGCAGTTCTGTGGTTACAGCAGCCATATATCAAGTGATGAGTAGCTACATGTGGCTAGTGGACACTATTGGAAAGCGATGATTTATATTTCCACCACAGTAGACTGTTCTATTAAAATAACAGTGGTCTATGGAAATGGAAACAAAAATAGATGAGCTCTTTGTATAGCCTGTTAGGCCTTCTCTTTTATTAAAAAATTCATTAAAAGTCAGCATAAATTAATATAAATTTGAAATTGCCAGTAGACATTTAAATGTGAATTGTTCATTGTAACTTTGGGGAAAATCTCTCTAAAAGCCATACTTAAGACTCATATCTGTTTACTAACAATTTAAATATCTTTTTACCTTGCTAATATAAAAGTAATGTTCAAAAACAGGATTTCAAAAATTCTGTATGATAATCTACACTAAAACATATTAGAAGATGAGATACTTATAGAAATAATTGTGAAAGGTCATCCATTTGTCCCAATTATTATATAGCTTTAAGGAAATTATTACTTGTACGTAAGAATTTTCAAGTGTTCTATTTTCTAATTTATTTGTCTTCAGGGAAAGTATAACATTTCTTGAGAAAAATATTGTGTGTTTTCACATTATTTATGAAATGTCCATGGAGGAATTCTGTCCTGTAAGTATAGCATTTACCAACCACAGTGTGGTATGCTGTCTATATTTTGCTGTCTTCTACACCTCAACGCAGTAACCCTTGAGTAGAATGCAGATCTTCTCACAGTGCCAGGCACATAATAAACAAGATGCAAATATTTATTGACCATGGTTGAACTAAGCAAATGAAATACTTGTGATTTCCAGTGTACATTAGTAGAACCTTTCTCAATTGTCCTTTGGCATTAGAATTATTTATCCTTCTCTTACTCTAGTTTGCTATTTAGTCAAAACCAGAAATCTGAACTGATTCTTGAACATTCAAAGTATTCTGAAGCTCCATATGATTTTTAGAGATCTATATCTATTTTAAAGCTATCTATTCATCCATCTTTCCGTGTTTAATCTCCAATCTTTTGAGGTTCTCTGAGATTAGATTTCAGAATTGGATAGATTGGAAATCTGCATTAATGTGTTACTCACATACTGCATATTGGGGAACAAGAAATAAAGCTACCTAACAGTTCAGACTCTGACACTTAAACTGTGGAGTTTCATTTAAGACTGGATGACCCAAATTCACTTCTGTTTAAATATGGTGACAGAAATCTCTGATGGAAGCTGCAGAGACATGTCACTTAGGCAAAAACAGACAAAATAATTCTTTTCAGACAAAGCAGATGAGATACCTTCATAACTGAATGAACATTTAAAATGCAAACATCCTCCTAGTATACTGTGCAATTAAATTCATATGAATTAAATATATATGGAATAGAATTGGATAGAATAAGCTTGACTTTTAAAAATATTTGTGGCATAATAGAATATTCAGATGTCAAATAACAATGGCCTTTAAAGTCAGATTAAATTTTTCACATAATAAAGAGACAGTAAAATTTCTTTCACAAAGTTTATTAAGTATTGTAGAGTATAATTATGGAGATCTACTTTTTAGTTTAATTTCACCAGCTGTCACTGATAGCATGACTTTTTCAACATCACTGTAAAGGGATACAGGTCCTGGAAGGTTACAGAATAAAAATTTGGGACATGAATATTGAGTGTTATACTATAAAGAAACGTTGTCAAGTTTTAGTAGGACAATGAAATGAGCTGAATGCAACAGAGATAGACACAATGAGAACAGAAACGATGTTCTGACCACTAAATAAAAAAGTAAGATCAAGAATAAAGAGAGTGATAAATTAGACATGACTTTAAAATGAGAATAAATGATAATGAAATTAGATTTAGAAAAAGAGCACAGGAAATATGAAAGTACATAATGTAAATAATGTGTGAAATATAAAGATTCATTTTAAAATTCCAAAGCAATAATTAATATGGATGACTCATTTTCACTTTTTGTCAGAATAGTAGGGAACATAGAGGGGGGAAATCAAAATTTATTACTTCATTGGAGGAATTTGCTCTGGGAAAGACCCATTCAAGTTCACTTAGAAAGAACAATGAAACATCCATTGAAGAAAAATATCATCAAGAAGGAAAGTTGCATAATTATTTTGGTTTAACAACAAAAAAGATGTATAAATAACATAGTTTGCTTTCTCTAATTTTATATTTGTCCAGAAGTTAGAAAACAATGGTCCTTATAAAAAAGTGTTTACAGATAATAAATCTTTGACTTTATTTATTTTTTATTTTTTTAATTTTATTTTATTTTTAAACTTTACAAAATTGTATTAGTTTTGCCAAATAACAAAATTAATCTGCCACAGGTATACATGATACATGGAAATTTTACATTTATGACCGCATTTAAAATGCTTAAGAAAAATTAAGGGAATAAATAAATGAAATAATTTATTTTTCTGCTGCTGCTGCTAAGGCGCTTCAGTCGTGTCCAACTCTGTGCGACCCCATAGACGGCAGCCCACCAGGCTCCCCCGTCCCTGGGATTCTCCAGGCAAGAACACTGGAGTGGGTTGCCATTTCCTTCTCCAAATTTATTTTTCTAGTTACAAATTATTAAGCTCCCAGTAAGGCAAAACTTTAAATTAGGAATTTGTGGTACATGTTGAAATAATTAAACCTTAGGCCCTGGCCTCAAGTAATGTGAGAACCCATAATTACAAAATAAAGTGAAATAAATGCTGTTTAACTTCTGGAAGCCTTTCATGGTGAGAAAGGAAAAATTATGGATAGATTAATTTTATTTATTTTTAATTGAATTATAATTAACATATAATATTAAAGTGTACAAGAGTGGCTAGATATTTTATACATTATGAAATAACAATTACAGTAAGTCTGCTTACCATCTGTCACCTAAGTTGTTAAAATATTGTTGACTATATTTCCTATGTTGTATATTGTATCCCCATAACTTATTTATTTTTTAGCTAGAATTTTTTATTTCTTTTTTTATATTAAAAAATTTATTTACTTATTTATTTACTTACTTTTGGCTGCACTGAGTCTCTGCATGTGGGTTTTCTCAAGTTGTGGCAAGAGTGATTACTCTCTACTTGTGGTACATGGACTTCTCATTCAGTGGCCTCTCTTGTTGCAGAGCATGGGCTGTAGGGCATGTAGGCTTCAGTAGCTGCAGCACATGGGCTCGGTAGCTGCATCTAGCAGGCTCTCAAGTGCAGACTCAGTAATTGTGGTCCACAGGCTCAGCTACCTCGTGGCATGTGTAATCTTCCTGAACCGGGGATCAAACTTGTGTCCCCTGCACTGGCAGGACAACTCCTAACCACTGGACCACCACTGAAGTTCTGAAAGTTTATATTTCTTAATCTCCTTCACTTATTTTATCTGTCTCCTCACCCCCTCACTTCTGTCGAACATCACTTTCCTCTATATGAGTCTGTTCCTGTTCTACTTGTGTGTTTAGTTTTTTGTGTTTTTTTTTGATTCCACACAAAATGAAATCACTCAGTATTTCTGTTTCTCTGACTTATTTCACATAGCATAATATGTTCCATGCGTGCATGCTAAGTCACTTTAGCCATGTCCAACTCTTTGCAACCCTATGGACTATAGCCCGCCAGGCTCCTCTGTCCTTAGGATTCTCCAGGTAAAAATAGTGGAGTGGGTTTTATGCCCTCCTTCAGGCGATCTTCCCAACCTAGGGACTGAACCTGAGTCTCTTATGTCTCCTGCATCAGCAGGCGGGTGCTTTACCTCTTGCATCACCTGGGAAGTATAATGTGTTCCAGGTTCATCCATGTTGTCACAAATGGCAAGATTTGATTCTTTTTTATGGCTGAGAAATAATCAATTGTCCACATCTTCTTCATCCATATGTCTCTTAATGAACAATTAGGTTGCTTCCATACTTTGGCAGTTGTAAATAAAGCTGCTGTGAATATTGAGGTGTATGTATCTTTTCAAATTAGTGTTTTGTTATTTTCAGATAAATACCCAGAAGTGGAATTTCTGGATTGTATGGTAGTTCTATTTTTGGTTTTTGAAGAACCTCCATACTGTTTTCCTTACTGGCTATTCCAATTTCAGTTCAGTTCAGTTCAGTCACTCAGTTGTATCCGACTCTTTGCGAACCAATGAATTGCACCACGCCAGGCCTACCTGTCCATCACCAACTCCCGGAGTTCACTCAAACTCACGTCCATCGAGTCAGTGATGCCATCCAGCCATCTCATCCTCTGTCGTCCCCTTCTCCTCCTGCCCCCAATCCCTCCCAGCATCAAAGTCTTTTCCAATGAGTCAACTCTTCGCATGAGGTGGGCAAAGTACTGGAGTTTCAGCTTTAGCATCATTCCTTCCAAAGAACACCCAGGACTGATCTCCTTTAGGATGGACTGGTTGGATCTCTTTACAATTCAAGGGACTCTCAAGAGTCTTTTCCAACACCACAGTTCAAAAGCATCAATTCTTCAGCACTCAGCTTTCTTCACAGTCCAACTCTCACATCCATACATGACCACAGGAAAAACCATAGCCTTGACTAGACGGACCTTTGTTGGCAAAGTAATGTCTCTGCTTTTGAAAATGCTATCTAGGTTAAGTGCTGTTTTATTTTTTGTGCTGAAAAGTAACACCGTTAGTGATAGAATTTTTTAAATCTTCTTATTCAGAGAAAATGTATAGGCAATTTCTTTAAAGGAATGCTTAAAAGTGCTCAAAGTGTCTTCTACAGTAAGGCAGCATTCACATCTTAGAATTAAAAATTTGAAAAAAGATCATCTAAATGCATAAACACTTATTTTTTTGGGGGTAAAATTGTGTTCATTTTATCATACATTAAATTTTTGTACCTCAACAAACCTCTCATCTTCAAAGTGATCTTTGATTTACTGACTTCTCCAGAAGTCAGTAAAAGTCATAGCACTATTTTTATTCTCCTGTGACATGTGTGGTTTCTCAGACATTAAGGTAGTTTATAATAAATGAAAATATGAATGTGAAAAAAGAAAATTAAAAATGTGCTCATACAATTTTATTGTTGGAATACAAAGTAGATGCTCAGCTCAAAATTTTTACCCATAATTTTGACTTTCTGAAAATATGTCCAAATGATTTTATATTTACCATGATCTTACCTAAGGGGTCAGCAGGGTGAGTACCTGCAGGCAGGTTATCTTGAGTAGATTTCATTGTTTCAAAATGTCATTTTCTTCCATATCCTTCCTCTCATTCTACTTAAAATTTGTTGTTTCGAGGCTAATATCAGCATAGTATTGAAATGAAACTGAATTCATTTCAATTTCAGGAATGAAACTGAAAATCACCTCTCCTGGATTTATATCTCAAGTGTTCCATTTCTAGGTGTAAGCTATAGGACACTTTACATAAAGTTTTGAGATTCAGTCTTATCTGTAATATGGGAGTTACTGTCAACAGCCATGATAAGGGGATTGTAAAACTCAAGCAAAATAAGCAACAGATTATTTCTTGTTGTGGTTCTTACCTTGTCCAGTGGTTTTATGTGTTTCAACTCCTTTAATCTATGATTTATTTTTTAGCTAGTTGAATACTGAAATGATAATGGAGTAAGTAAAGCATATAGAGGGCTTCCCAGGTGGCTCAGTGGTAAAAAATCTGCCTGCCAATGCAGGAGACACAGGTTTGATCCCTGGGTCAGGAAGATTTCTGGAGAAGGAAATGGCAAACTACTTCAGCATTCTTGCCTGGGAAATCCCATGGACAGAGGAGCATGATAAGCTACAGTCTATGGGGTTGCAAAAGAGTCAGACAGGACCCAGTGGCTAAACAAGAACAACAAAGCATATAGAAAGTATGATTTTTCTTTGTCATTAATGTGTCAGTCACCGAGTTAGGTCACTAAGACAAGTTTCAAGCTCCAAAAGATCTTAGAAATAGATCAATTCAACTCCCACATTTTTTAAAAGAGGAAAAACTTCCAGAACCCCAAACTCACTCAGCCTAATCATCATCTCTAACTTCCTACTGAATCTCAGAAAGAACCATCAGGGGGCTAGAAAAGGGGTTTCAATACCAGAAAATGCCTTAAATTGGTGAAAAACTTTACTAGACTTTTCAAATCGTTAGATTTTCAAAATCTATTCCAGTGAGACATCAATAATTTCCATGGATAGTTGGATGAATCACAGATAGTCTGTACGCATAATCTAAAACAGGTTTCCCCATAGCTTGTTTTCAGAAACAATAGCTCTGTAAGAAGCTGCACAGAGAGATTACCTTAAAATTTTGTTCCAATTTACATTCCCAATAATTGCGCACTAGGGTTACCCTTTCTCCACATCCTTCCTAACACTTGTAATTTCTTGCTTCTTTGATATTAGCCATTCTGACAGATATGAGGTGAAATCTTCCTGAGATTTTGATTCGCCTTTCCCTAATGATTAGTGATGATGAGCATCTCTTCATGTGCTGTGGCCATCTTCTTTGGAAAAATGTCTTTTCAGTTCCTCCTCCCATTAATCAAGTTGTTTATATTTCTGGCACTGAGTGGTATGAGTTGTTTTATATTTTTTTCTTTGTGCTGTTCTGGTTGTATGATTTTCACTATTAGAGTTTCCAGATCAGTTATCTGTTCTTCTGCATAATTTAATCTGCTATCAATTTCCTTTAGCATATTTTTCATTTCAATTATTGTATTCTTCAGCTCTGATTGGTTCTTTCTTACATTTTCAATTTGCTGAAGTTCTTGCTGAGTTTATCCATTCTTCTCCCAAGTTCAGCGAGCATATTTATTACCATTATTTTGACTTTATTGTATAAATTACTTATCTCAATTTGATTAAGATTTTTATCCTGGTGTTTTATTTTGTTCTTCATTTAGAACATATTCCTTTGTTTCTTCATTTTGTTTGATTTGTGTTTGTTTCTGTAAGTTAGGCAAAAAGCTATTTCTCTCCATCTTAAAGGAGTGATGTGTGTAAACATTCCCAGTATAGGCTTTTGTAGGTGGCTTTTTCCTAGGTGGCTTTTGTAGGCCATCTGGAAAGGACAGGTATGACCAGGAGGAGTCCTAAGAGCCTCCTCACCAGGGCCACCTTGGCAGTATAACTGAAACTGGTGCTGACTTGGGCAAGGTAGAGTCCTGGGGCAGGCTGTACCCGAGATAACCTTAGTATGTCGGCTGGAGACTGGAGTGGGTACAAGCTGGGAAAAGTCCCAGGGGAGTCATAGGTTTTTTAATTAGTTGATGAATAAAATCCAGAAATGGGAACTTTTTAATGAAAAAAAAAAAAAGAATATATGGCAACAGAGACTGAATTTTAACATGGCAAAAATTAGCTAGAGTGAAGCTGTCACTAGTACAGGTAAGTGAGGCATGTTCTTGCTAATTTGTCCTGATCCCTCCACTAGCTGTTGTTCATAACACCAACAAACCACTTGCTTTACACAGCGATGTTAATGTCCTGACTCTGTGCACTTATTGCCAAGCAAAGAGAGATATATTTCATTAACTTAACTGAAATTTTCTTGTTCAGATATTTTGACATCATAAACCAAAATACCCAAAGAGTTTTCATAAAAATCACTTCTTCTCATGAAACATTTACAAAAATATATCAACAAAAATGAAATAATATAAAATTTAATCACAATGCTATAACCTAGAAATGTAATAGACATCAAAGAGAATTCTGGATCTACCAGTTCCTAGTTTTGTAACCACAGGTAATTCAACTTACTTTTCTTACTTTTTATTTCCTCAACTACAAAAGGATTCATCAATAATATCAACTTCATACATTTGTTCTCTATATTAAATGAAAGAAGTGCTTAGTTTCTTGCCTGGCAAACATTAAACGTTTGTATTACAGTATTATTAAGTAACTCTTAAAAAATGGTTCTGTTAAACTGTATATTGTATTTCTAAGAACTTTAGGAGTAAATTGAAAACAGTTAGGGCAGCCCTGACTGTTAATGCTGTCCTACCCCTAGGGATGTTTTCTCATCCTCTTCAAAGAACTGAAGCACATGTTACTCAGCATGAGACCATTGACATTCCACACTTGTTAAATATAGGCAGAAGGACATTCCAATGAGCAAATGTTTCACTCTGAAAAGAAAAACAAAGAATATTCTCTTTGCTCTTTTTAAGGGCATTTCAGGAGGAAATAGACCTCCTGAAATGCCCTGATAGAATTTCCTGATAGAAGGAAAGATGTCAAACATTTAGATCATAAAGAGATTATTTAGAGTCTCTCTTATACACAACACAAGAGAATCTCAAGTATAAAGACCTAAGACCTAGTGGCAGAAAGTACAGGAGAGGTTCTGTGGGATTTCAGTTCACTAGAATTGGGCAGTAAATTCATTACCATGTGAAACAGACCACCTCTGTGAACTTAATATGGCAAATTCTGAGATTATTCACCAAGGGGAGAAGCTTTGATAGCTCTGGTTATCTGGCAACACAGGGTCTTGCCAGTGTTCCACTAAGCTTATGCAGGAACCAAAACATACACAAACCAAGCAAAACTATTATTTTGAAGAAAAACATAATTTAAAAAATAAGCAGTAAGTGTTTACTCCAGCAAAGAACTTTGGACTTCTTTGTACTAGTTTTGAAGTTGATCTTATTTTTTAATTATGTGGAAGGAACAGAGCATTAGAATGCTTTCAGTTTTGTATCCAGCCCTCTTTTGTCCCTGGATATAACAGATCTCTGACTTTTTAAGTCTTAGCCTCTATCTTCACCCTAGTACTCTCAGATCTCTCCAGAACTTCATGTGAACAACCTCAATTTGAGTGTGTTTTCCAGTTTGAGCATATTTATTTACTATATCAACTGAAGCTGCTACTGATTTCTACCAGAGATCTTTGCCTATTCAGCTAGAGCAGAATAGACTAATTCTACTTTTTATTTATTTTTTTTTCTCTCACCTGTCTTTGTAAGTGAGTCATTAGTAAACCATTCCACTGTTTTACTTGGGAAAAACTTCTGGATAATGGAGTGTGTGGTAAGATCATGAAAACCCAATAAGTACAAGGCCAGATTTTGCATTCTTTTGCAGTGAAACAAACTCCTTCTGCAAAGTAACCATGTGTATGATAATAAACACAATAATGAATAAGAAGCTAAGAATGTTAAGGTCAGTAGGAGTTCTATAAGCAAAGGAAATAAGTTCATATATTGAAAGGTGGTCCATTTCTTTCCATGGATACCCACAGAATGGGCCATCTTACCCATATGATTATTGAGAGACTGACTCCTCTCAATTGGGAGAAATTTTGTGAGTATTGATATGGAACAGAAAAAATTCTCATAATCCATGAACATTTTAAGAAGTCTGTCCATATGCTTCTTCCTCAAGCATTTGTTGTCATCAGTATTTGAATATTTTCTGCTTCTCAGGTGGCACTATTGGTAAAGAACCCACCTGCCAATGCAGGAGATGTAAGAGACATGAGTTCAATCCCTGGGTGGGATAAATCACCTGAGGGGAAAATGGCAACCCACTCCCACTCCAGTATTCTTGTCTTGAGAATCCCATGGACAGAGGAGTCTGACAGGCTATAGTCCATGGAGTTGCAAAGAATCAGACATGACTGAAGTGACATAGCAACAGCAAACCCTTACTCCATGCCATAAATCAAGGTACGTTGTATCATAGGCCATCGCCTCTTCCAGGAAAAGTAAATATCAAATAGACAAATAGGAGTTCAGCCCAGTGTGAAGATTTTCAAAGTTTTGTTTCAAAATCCTGGAGCTAGACATTGTAATTTCCCTATTTTGCTAAAGGTTCCAAAAGGCATCTTTACATGCCACAAACATGTCAATCATCAGCTGATACACAAGATCTAAGTGTCAGAGTGACTTGAACTTTAGCCAAACTACAATATAGCCTTGTATTTGTGAATCCTGGTGGAAGTTAGCAGCTTCCCATTTTCTCAATCAATGGATTTAGAGGCAACTTTTATCACCAAATACAAATATGCATCACAATTTTGACTTCATTCTTATTGATAGACTTTGCAACGGCTAATGGACTTTCCTGGTGGCTCAGACAGTAAAGAATCTGCCTGTAATTCAGGAGTGCCAAGTTGATCCATGCATCAGGAGCATCCCCTGGAGAAGGGAATGGCAACCCATTCCAGTATACTTGCCTGGAGATTTTCATGGACAGAAGAGCCTGGAGTGCTACAGTCCATGGGGTCTCAAAGAGTCAGACACAAATGAAGTGACTGAGCACGCAAGGGGTAGTCGTTTACCTTTGTGTGTCCCAAACCACCGGACACTTTCAATATAGCAGACCTCGAGTTTTTTTCCAGACATTTTTACTCACATTCTGTCATGTGTATGTTTGTCTGCTGAGTTATCTAAAATATGTTCTGCTTTTTCCCCTCTAAGTTATTAAGTTTGATAATTAGGATGAACCAAAATGATGCTGTTTGGAATTCAAGACTATCCATGTCCCTGGGTACTATATTATAATAGACAGCTGAAAGTTGCCATAGAACTTAGTTAAGACTGTGATCTGTACTGCTACACTGCAAGGTAAAGGTGACCTCCTTGTTATTTTTCTTGAAAGCGAATGTCGTTGCGACTTTCCAACTTTGCGACATGTCCGACTCTTTCCGATCCCATGGACTATACTCCTTGGAATTCTCCAGGCCAGAATCCTGGAGTGGGTGGCCTTTCCCTTTTCCAGCGAATCTTCCCAACTCAGAAATCAAACTGGAGTCTCCTGCATTTCAAGTGGATTCTTAACCAACTGAGCTATCAGAGAAGCCCTTAGTAAAAAGATTTAGCAGTTTCCAGACAAATACCTCCATATCAGATAACACAAGAGTACAGAGGTTTGCTCCAAAATATCTGTTTTGGGAAATACAGTTCAGTTATCATCTGATGTTGTTCTTGTTTAGTCACTAAGTAGTGTCTGACTCTTTGCGACTCCATGGACTGTAGCCTGCCAAGCTCCTCTGTCCATGGGATTTCCCAGGCAAGAATACTGGAGTGGGTTGCCATTGCCCTCTCCAGGGGATCTTACTGACCCAGGGATCAAACCCACATTTCCTGTATTGGCAGGCAGATTTTTTTTTACTGCTGAGCCACCAAGGAAGACACTATCCAATAGCATTTATGAAAATCCACAATCATTTTTCAAGAGCCTCTGGGTTTTGCACAAAGAAAACTTTCAAGGTAAATAACCATGTAATATAAATCACCACTCCTTACCTTGCTTAAGTATTTGAGGGTGATAGTAATCTCTTGATTCCTACAGGGATCAAAGGTTTGATATTGCTTCTGCTTTATAAAATTTAGATGTCAAAGCAGTCATAAGGCTTTCATTTGTCTATTGTCATCATTGTAGCCTTTACCACACAAGTCAGGAGCCAATTCAAGAATTCTGCCAGTTGCCAAGTATTGATTACAATTATGTATTTTGAAATTGTTTAAGACCAATTATACTTAAGATGAAACCATAGATACACTGATTTCAGTGTACGACAGACTTTGGAATAATCTTTAGTTAACACTTGAAGACTCATAATCCTCATTCCTTACTCAAGGGCAACAGTGCTGAATTGGACCTCCAGAGATTGATGGGGAAACAGTGGAAACAGTGTCAGACTTTATTTTTGGGACTCCAAAATCACTGCAGATGGTGATTCCATCCGTGAAATTAAAAGATGCTTACTCCTTGGAAGGAAAGTTATGGCCAACCTAGATAGCATATTCAAGAGCAGACACATTACTTTGCCAACAAAGGTCTGTGTATAATGGATATGAGAGTTGGACTGTGAAGAAAGCTGAGTGCTAAAGAATTGATGCTTTTGAACTGTGGTGTTGGAGAAGACTCTTGAGAGTCCCTTGGACTGCAAGGAGATCCAACCAGTCCATTCTGAAGGAGATCAGCCCTGGGATTTCTTTGGAAGGAATGATGCGAAAGCTGAAACTCCAGTACTTTGGCCACCTCATGCATAGAGTTGACTCATTGGAAAAGACTCTGATGCTGGGAGGGATTGGGGGCAGGAGGAGAAGGGGACGACAGAGGATGAGATGGCTGGATGGCATCACCGACTCTATGGACGTGAGTCTGAGTGAACTCCGGGAGTTGGTGATGGGCAAGGAGGCCTGGTGTGCTGTGATTCATGGGGTCGCAGAGAGTTGGACACGACTGTGCGAATGAACTGAACTGACTGAATAGTCACTGGAATATCGTAATATTTTCCTAGCCCTAGAGCACAGTCATGCTGGTAAGTGGCCTCAAGTTTCACTTGAGAAGGGTTATAGGGTAACTTATAGTTTACACTTTTGTGGCATTGTTAAAGGCTACCTGTGAGAGATCAAATAGCCAATATCTGCTGGATCATGGAAAAAGCAAGAGAGTTCCAGAAAAACATCTATTTCTGCTTTATTGACTATGCCAAAGCCTTTGACTGTGTAGATCACAATAAACTGTGGAAAATTCTGAAAGAGATGGGAATACCAGACCACCTGACCTGCCTCTTCAGAAATCTGTATGCAGGTCAGGAAGCAACCGTTAGAACTGGACATGGAACAACAGACTGGTTCCAAATAAGAAAAGGAGTACGTCAAGGCTGCATATTGTCACCCTGCTTATTTAACTTATATGTATAGTGCATCATGAGAAACGCTGGGCTGGAAGAAGCACAAACTGGAATCCAGACTGCCGGGAGAAATATCAATAGCCTCAGATATGCAGATGACACCACCATTATGGCAGAAAGTGAAGAGGAACTCAAAAGCCTCTTGATGAAAGTGAAAGAAGGGAGGGGAAAAGTTGGCTTAAAGCTCAACATTCAGAAAACGAAGATCATGGCATCTGGTCCCATCACGTCATGGGAAATAGATGGGGAAACAGTGGAAACAGTGTCAGACTTTATTTTTCTGGGCCCAAAAATCACTGCAGATGGTGACTGCAGCCATGAAATTAAAAGACGCTTACTCCTTGGAAGGAAAGTTACGACCAACCTAGATAGTATATTGAAAAGCAGAGACATTACTTTGCCAACAAAGGTCCATCTAGTCAAGGTTATGATTTTTCCTGTCGTCATGTATGGATGTGAGAGTTGGACTGTGAAGAAGGCTGAGCGCTGAGGAATTGATGCTTTTGAACTGTGGTGTTGGAGAAGACTCTTGAGAGTCCCTTGGACTGCAAGGAGATCCAACCAGTCCATTCTGAAGGAGATCAGCCCTGGGATTTCTTTGGAAGGAATGATGCGAAAGCTGAAACTCCAGTACTTTGGCCACCTCATGCGGAGGGTTGACTCATTGGAAAAGACTCTGATGCTGGGAGGATTGGGGGCAGGAGGAGAAGGGGATGACAGAGGATGAGATGGCTGGATGGCATCACTGACTCCATGGACATGAGTCTGAGTGAACTCCAGGAGTTGGTGATGGACAGGGAGGCCTGGCGTGCTGCGATTCATGGGGTCGCAAAGAGTGGACACGACTGAGCAACTGAACTGTACTGAACTGATTCAAGGGAATCCAGTCTCCTCAGGCAAGAGGCTCTGACTATGAAATGTGTCTTGGATTTGAGTTTGCACTTTAACATTATGAAGACTTAAGCTAAGTTTCTTCTCAATAATATACAGTTTTTTCCAATTATATAGATCAAATATTTCACTAGCCTAACAATTATATTACAAGTAAATATAGAGTAATCAATTACTCACCATTAAAGATGCTTGATTGTCAATACATCCTATTTGTCAATACACAACAGCCGCTGAATTGACAAGCACTTTTATTTTGATGATTAAATTTTAGTACCTGGACTTTGTCACCCAGGATCCCATCAGTCTCATGGAAATCAGTTAACTTATTTCAATGAAGACATTTCCCAACCTCAACCACCCCTTAGATTTCACAGATGCTGGTGACCCGTCTTTAAGGAAGTTAATGATGCTTTGGTTCAGTTCAGTTGAGTTCAGTCGCTCAATCATGTCCAATTCTTTGCAACCCCATGGACTGCAGCATGCTAGGCTTCCCTGTCCATCGCCAACTCCTGGAGCTTTCTCAAACTCATGTCCACTGGGTCAGTGATGCCATCCAACCATCTCATCCTCTGTCATCCCCTTTTCCTCCTGCCTTCAATCTTTCCCATCATCAGGGTCTCTTCCAATGAGTCAGTTCTTCACATCAGGTAGCCAAAGTATTGGAGTTTCAGCTTCAGCATCAGTGCTTCCAATGAACATCCAGGACTGATTTCCTTTAGGATTGATTGGTTTGATCTCCTTGCAGTCCAAGGGACTCTCAAGAGTCTTCTCCAACACCACAGTTCAAAAGCATCAATTCTTCAGTGCTTAGCTTTCTTTATGGTCCAACTCTCACATCCATACATGACTACCATAAAAACCATAGCTCTGACTAGATGCTTTGGTAAAGGAGCTATAATTTGCATCTTCCTTGTGTAGCTAGTGTTACCCATCATAAATCTGTTCTAATGTTTATATTTTCTAAATCTCTGGATTCCTTCTTCCTGCCCATTCCAGGCACCTTCGTTGGGTGTCATCCACTTTTGTATATAGCTTTTAGTGAATTAATCAAATGGTTTCTAAGCCACTTCCAGCTGCTAAAAACTAAAACGTTGAAGTAAAATCTTAAGAAAATAAACATGTATGGGTAAATTTGACTCAATCCATGTTCCCAGGTGGTACTAATGATAACCAGCCTGAAAATGCAGGAGACATAAGAGACACAGGTTTGATCCCTGGGTTGGGAAGATCCCCTGGAAGAGGCAATGGCAACCCACTCCAGTATTCTTGCCTGGAGAGTCCCCATGGACAGAGGAGCCGTGCAGGCTATAGTCCATAGGGTGCAAAGTGTTGGACACAACTTAAATGACTTAGGACACACATGTTACAGAGTACATGCCACACTTAAAATCTATTTTTTCTTATGTCTCTCAGGTTCCTTCCAAAATGAATGACCACACTTTGCAATTCTTTCTGTGTATATGACATCTGTATATGCAGTTCTTTCTGTGTATATGACACTACCCTTATGGCAGAGAGTGAAGAAGAACTAAAGAGCCTCTTGATAAAAATGAAAGAGGAGAGTGAGAATGCTGGCTTAAAACTCAACATTCAAAAAACAAAGATCATGGCATCCAGTCCCATCACTTCATGGCAAATAGATGGAGAAATAATAGAAAAAGTGTCAGACTTTATTTTCTTGGGCTCCAAAATCACTGCAGATGGTGACTGCAGCCATGAAATCAAAAGACGTTTGCTCCTTGAAAGAAAAGCTATGACCAACCTAGACAGCATATTAAAAAGCAGAGACATTATTGTGCCAACAAAGGTCCATCTAGTCAAAGCTATGGTTTTTCCAGTAGTCATGTATGGATGTGAGAGTTGGACTGTAAAGAAAGCTGCATGTGGAAGAATTGATGCTTTTGAATTGATGCTGTGGTGTTGGAGAAAACTCTTGAGAATCCCTTGGACTGCATGGAGATCAAACCAGTCCATCCTGAAGGAAATCAGTCCTGAATATTCATTGGAAGGACTGATGTTGAAGCTGAAACTCCAATACTTTGGCCACCTGAGGCAAAGAACTGACTCATTGGAAAAGACCCTGATGATGGGAAAGATTGAAGGCAAGAGGATAAGGGGACGACAGAGGATAAGATGGTTGGATGGCATCACTGACTCGATGAACATGAGTTTGAGCAAGCTTCGGGAATTGGTGATAGACAGGGAAGCCTGGTGTGCTGCAGTCCATGGAGTTGCAAAGAGTCGGACAGGACTGAACGACTGAACGGAACTGATATGACAGCTGACCTTGGATCAGATTTTGCCTCATTTTCCAGAGACATGCTGAGGTATTTCCTGTTATGGACCTGGGGGCAAACAGTAGTGTTAAGGGTGGGTCTTGAGAAGAATAGATATCCCACCACAGCAAAGTAACATTATTACAGGGGCTTTAAGAAGAAAGAAAAAAGGAAGGAAGTTACTTCTTCCATTGGTAGCAGAGGAAGGCTCAGGGGAACTTAATGACTGAAGTTTCTCAGATTCTTCTAACTTCAATGAAAAACCTCCGGTCCAATCTTAGGAACTCATTCTTCAGTGTTCCAATCTTTATTTTTTAAAACTCAGTAAGGTTTTTTTATTCAATTTGCATTATTATTTCCCAACTGGCATGATTAATTTTGTTCTAATGTGGACCCTGTGCCTTAAGAAATAAGATATTATTTCAGAGGTTCAATAGAAGATTTCTCTCTTATACTCTGTCTTGAACTGAAAGTTTTCATACAAGATTTTATTACTTTCTTTTCCAGTGTAGCCTAAAGTGCCCATCTCATGCTATGAACTTTGTAGTCATCATTTCTACCAGGATGTTGAAGGGCAACAGTAATTTTATCTTCAAAAACCTTGATTACAAATAACCAGTACTGGTGCCAGTTTAAGTAATATGATATCACTTTATTCTATGACAGTGTATTAAAAAACAGAGATATCAGTTTTCCAACAAAGGTCTGTACAGTCAAAGCTATGGTTTTTCTAGTAGTCATGTATGGATGTGAGAGTTGGGCCATGAGAAGGCTGAGCACCAAGGAATTGATACTTTCGAATTCTGGTGCTATAGAAGACTCTTGAGAGTCCCTTGGACAGCAAGGAGATCAAACTAGTCAATCCTAAAGGAAATCAACCCTGAATATTCTTTGGAAGGACTGATGCTAAAGCCGAAGCTTTGATATTTTGGCCACCTGATGCGAAGACTGATTCATTGGAAAAGCCCCTGATCTTGGGAAAGATTGAGGGCAGGAGCAGAAGGGGATAGCAGAGGATGAGATGGTTGGATGGCAACATTGACTCAAAGAACATGAGTTTGAGCAAGCTCCAGGAGTTAGTGAGGGACAGAGAAGCCTGGTGTGCTGCAGTCTTGGGGTCTCAAAGAGTTGGACACAATTTAGTGACTTCACAGAAACAATTGGTATTTAGTTTCCCTGTATCCACTGGCAGTGAAATCACCACTATATTTTAGTTCAAATAAGTGTGCAATCTGATTCCAAGATCCCAATGGAAGTTGTTTCTTGAGACCACTTTCACTAACAGAACTGTATTTAGTCAGGTTCATGTTAGGAAAATAGAATCTATACTAAATAATTCAATATAGTGAGTGTAGTATAGGGAACGAGTTACACGGGTACACAAAGAGCTGAGAAAAGGGGAGTATGAGGCAACTAGAAAGCCCCTTACTGCAGGAGGGAATGGAGAAAATGGTGATGTTACAAGGGTACAGGAGACATGAAACCAGGAAAGATATGAACCCATAAGGCTGAAAAGTCTTCACAGACCTGTCTGTAGGAGCTGGGACATGGAGGCAGGAGGAACCATGAGGTAAAAGCTGAACTTTGAGCCTGTGCTGGAGGTGATCACTGGAGGCTGGGAAGGAGTTGCCCTTGCTTTTCTCTTCTTCCTGCTCACTAGTATCCCACTAGACCACCCCAACTGATTGCACCTAACTGAAACCAGTGGGTACAGAGCATGAGGAATATCCTTTGCAGGTGTCAACCCCCTAAGGAGTAGGGGTGAATCTGAGGGCAAACAAGGAAATGACTGGCATAGCATTTCAATGCATTCACGTCCAAATTAGCTCATGGTTTCTAAATGGAAAACAAATTTTAATTTCTAACAGTTATATTTATGCTACCTACCTAATATTTGGAAAGGATAAGGAAGAGGCATTCTTTTTTCCCAGATTATTTACCAAGTTAGATAAAGAGACTCCAGCATAACAAAGAGCACACATTCTACTTTTAGTTTTCTATTGCTGCTCTAAGAAATTAGCATACATTTAGCATGTACAATGCACATTTAATCCTGGGTGAGGCTGATTTTTGTTTTCTTGCACTTGTCTCCCTATTTTACTGTCAATAGTGCCATACTATATAGCATAACTAAAAAGTGACATTTTATTATAGTCAAAGACTCCAGAAATTATGTGAGACATGATGGGGGGGCAGTGAGTGGTGATTGCAGCAATTCTATCTGGCACCAAGGCATACCACATAAAGGGTAGTGAGTAAGAGCATTGTTACATCAGCATCTGCCTTGTGCCTCAGGATTAACAGATTTGATTACCTTTAACATCTGATAATCACAAAATAAATATTTAAAAATAATATGGGAATTTTTATTTGATAATATTTAAAATTAATTCCTGAAATAGAAAAACACTGACATTTGTGAACAGATGGGAATAGTAAACAAAATATTACCTCTTGTTGAACAAAGATGATTTTTGGAAACTCTATAAAAAATAGAAATAGGATTATAAAAATACCTAAATGTCAAGGGTCCAGTAGATTTTGTTAGGTGTGTAACTCTCTGGATAATTTCCTTTTTCGAAAGACAGGAGCTGTTTAAGAATCATACAACTTCCACCATTAATTCTCTTGGAGACAAAATTGTTCCCTCTGTGTATCCTCTACGCTGCATCCAGAGTGACCACATTCACATGTTAGGTAGCAGACCCAGCATTTACCTATAAATTTAGAGCCCAAGATAATCATGATGGTGTGATCACTCACCTAGAGCCAGACATCCTGGAATGTGAAGTCAAGTGGGCCTTAGAAAGCATCACTACGAACAAAGCTAGTGGAGGTGATGGAATTCCAGTTGAGCTATTTCAAATCCTGAAAGATGATGCTGTGCAAGTGCTGCTCTCATTGTGCCTGCAAATTTGGAAAACTCAGCAGTGGCCACAGGACTGGAAAAGGTCAATTTTCATTCCAATCCCAAAGAAAGACAATGCCAAAGAATGCTCAAACTACCACACAATTGCACTCATCTCACACACTAGTAAAGTAATGCTCAAAATTCTCCAAGCCAGGCTTCAGCAATACATGAACCATGAACTTTCTGATGTTCAAGCTGGTTTTAGAAAAGGCAGAGGAACCAAAGATCAAATTGCCAACATCCGCTGGATCATGGAAAAAGCAAGAGAGTTCCAGAAAAATATCTATTTCTGCTTTATTGACTATGCCAAAGCCTTTGACTGTGTGGATTACAATAAACTGTGGAGAATTCTAAAAGAGATGGGAATACCAGATCACCTGACCTGCCTCTTGAGAAACCTATATGCAGGTCAGGAAGCAACAATTAGAACTGGACATGAAACAACAGACTGGTTCCAAATATGAAAAGGAATATGTCAAGGCTGTATATTGTCACCCTGCTTATTTAACTTATATTCGGAGTACATCATGAGAAACGCTGGGCTGGAAGAAGTACAAGCTGGAATCAAGATTGCCGGGAGAAATATCAATAACCTCAGATATGCAGATGACACCACCCTTATGGCAGAAAGTGAAGAGGAACTCAAAAGCCTCTTGATGAAAGTGAAAGAGGAGAGTGAAAAAGTTGGCTTAAAGCTCAACATTCAGAAAACGAAGATCATGGCATCTGGTCCCATCATTTCATGGGAAATAGATGGGGAAAGAGTGGAAACAGTGTCAGACTTTATTTTTCTGGGCTCCAAAATCACTGCAGATGGTGACTGCAGCCATGAAATTAAAAGACGCTTACTCCTTGGAAGGAAAGTTATGACCAACCTAGATAGCATATTGAAAAGCCGAGACATTACTTTGCCAACAAATGTCCATCTAGTCAAGGCTATGGTTTTTCCTGTGGTCATATATGGATGTGAGAGTTGGACTGTGAAGAAAGCTGAGCACTGAAGAACTGATGCTTTTGAATGGTGGTGTTGGAGAAGACTCTTGAGAGTCCCTTGGACTGCAAGGAGATCCAACCAGTCCATTCTAAAGCAGATCAGTCCTGGGTGTTCTTTGGAAGGACTGATGCTGAGGCTGAAACTCCGGTACTTTGGCCACCTCATGTGAAGCTTTGACTCATTGGAGAAGACTGATGCTGGGAGGGATTGGGGGCATGAGGAGAAGGGGACGACAGAGGATGAGATGGCTGGATGGCATCACCAACTTGATGGACGTGAGTTTGAGTGAACTCTGGGAGCTGGTGATGGACAGGGAGGCCTGGTGTGCTGCAATTCCTGGGGTCGCAAAGAGTCGGACATGACTGAGCGGCTGAACTGAACTGAATAGAAAATATCTAGGAACCATTGTGAATTACCTGAGATGCTGCACCCATAAATTTTAAAATTATTATCTAATTTTGATATTTTTCTTTAAAAATAGATTCTCTGTTGATTTTATAAGAAACCATAAATTCTTAAGAAGTAATCAGTTAACTATTAGCTTTGCACTATTTCAAGCAAATGACAATATTATATGATAATAAAGTAGTGAACTCCTTAATTTAGACATGTGCATTAAGACAATTCCTGGTTGGAGACCCAAATGATTGTCATTAGCCACCTTAGTATCACAGCAGGTTACACAAATTATTATTATACTTAATTAGCATTCTGACAAGCTGAGGAATTCTTTACCTGCATTCAGATTACATGCAGAAAATTATCTGAAGGCATTTCCTGCCTTAAAAACGCCAGAGCAAATCAAAGAAATCAGATCCAATAGTATCTTTATTATCAAATACTTGCAGATCGTTAAACTGAATGACAGAGGAAGAAATACCAATTATAAATGTTGTTTTTAGGTGACATTTGATTTTTCATGTAAGGAAATTATTATAATCAGAATGATATAATTCAACAAAACTATTTTACTGTGATATAATGCTAATGCTACCAATGTTCACCTCATTTTCTTAATAAAAGAAATGGAATAAAATATAACATCATTTAATATTTAGAGAATCATTTAAATACTATTTAATTCTACTCCCATTGCAATACATGTTAAAAATTAGTTTTGAATTATTGACTATCATATTAAAATTTCTAGCCAAAATAAGTTTCAGTAGCAGAAGAATGTATAGATTTATATACCTGAAAATGTTTCTGTGCTAAAATAGAATGCTTTCAGACAGAAAGACTAAATAAGAAATGGTTGTTATTGTTCAATTGCTAAGTCTTGTCTGACTCTTTTTGATGCTTGTCCTCCATTATCTCCCAGAGTTTGCTCAAATTCACGACTATTGAGTTGGTGATGCTAACAAACCATCTCATCCTCTGCTGCACCCTGCTCCTTTTGCCTTCATTCCTTCCAGCATCAGGGTCTGTTCCAATTAGTTGGCTCTTTGCATCAGATGGCCAAAGTATTGGAGCTTCCACCTTGGCATCAGCCGTTCTCATGAATATTCAAGGTTGATTTCCTTTAGGATTGACTGGTTTGATCTCCTTGACTCTCAAGAGTCTTCTCCAGCACCACAATTCAAAATCATCAATTCTTCTACACTCAGTCTTCTTTATGGTCCAACTCTTACATCCATACATGACTACTGGAAAAACCATAGTTTTGTTTATATGAAACTTTGCTGACAAATTGATATCTCTGCTTTTTAATACACTCTCTAGTTTTCTCGTAGCTTTTCTTCCAGGGAGGAAATGTCTTCTAATTTCATGGCTGCAATCCACAGTGATTTTTGGAGCCTGAGAACAGAAAAATCTGTCAGTGTTTCCACTTTTCCCCCTTCTATTTTCCCTGAAATGATGGGACCAGATGCCATGATCTTATTCTTTTTTTAAGGTTAAGCTTTAAGCCAGCCTTTGAACTCTCCTCTTTCACCCTCATCAAGAGGCTCTTTAGTTCCTCTTCACTTTCTGCCATAAGGATGGTATCATCTGCATATCTGAGGTTGTTGGTATTTCTCCTGGCAATCTTGATTCCAGTTTGTGATTCTTTCAGCCTGGCATTTCACATGATGTACTCAGCAAATAAACTAAATAAAAATGGTAAGAATATGAAAACAAATTTAATGTAACACTAAATAAAATTAATTTCATAATTTGAAATATTTAAAAAATGAGGCTATTTGTTAGTGATGATTTACTGATATTTAGGAGAACTTTATCACACTCAGCTAGTTTCTTGGTACAAAATCTCTAATGTAATGAAAAGAGTAAAACTGCATGAGAATATATTCATTTCAAAAGCTTCTCATTATGTGCCCATATAGTAAGTATAGTTTTATTTCCCATAAAAATATCATTTCAAATATGAATGGTTCCCAGAAAAACTACAGGAATAATAAATAGATAAGCCTGTAAAAGGCCTTCCCTTTTGTTTTAGCAGTAAAGAATCTGCCTGCAATGCAGGAGACCTGGATTGGATCCCTGGTCGGGAAGATCCTCTGGAAGACGGCATGGCAACCCACTCTAGTACTCTTGCCTAGAGGATCTCAAGGACAATGGAGCCTGGCAGGCTGCAGTCCATATGGTTTCACAGAGTTGGACACGACTGAAGCATCTAAGCAGCAGCAACAGCAAGCCTATAAAAATGGAAACTGTTACTTAAACCAAAGATTCAGTATAGTTAAAGACATATTGAAATTCACAGTAGATATTCTTTTCTAGTGGAATGATGTAAGACAACTTTTTTCTACTCCTTACTTAAAGTTATATGTGTAAATAGTACTGATGATTTCCCATGTTATGGGAAGAAATAGGAACTGTTACTAAGAAATCCAGAACATTGAATTTAATATTAGAAAATCTCATTTAACTCATCACAACTGGTATTACTTCTTGGTATGATTACAAACTTCTATAAAAGGGAATTGTTTTTCTTTTATGAGTGAGAAAAATACATGAACTAAGGAGATTTTTATATAAAGAAAAGTCCACTGAACATTAAACTCTAAAATCCCTACTAATCATGATGACTTTTAAATTTCTTATCTAGCTTATATAAATACAAATGTTAGTTACTGGAAAACCCATATTTTTTTCTTATATTATCTTGACTCTCTGCTGCTGCTGCTGCTGCTAAGTAGCTTCAGTCGTGTCTGACTCTGTGCGACCCCATAGACGGCAGCCACCAGGCTCCCCTGTCCCTGGGATTCTCCAGACAAGAACACTAGAGTGGGTTGCCATTTCCTTCTCCAATGCATGAAAGTGAAAAGTGAAAGTGAAGTTGCTCAGTCGTGTCCGACTCTCAGCGACCCCATGGACTGCAGCCTACCAGGCTCCTCTGTCCGTGGGATTTTCCAGGCAAGAGTACTGGAGTGGGGTGCCATTGCCTTCTCCAATCTTGACTCTCTAGCTACTAATTAATATACCTAGGGTGTAGTCAATCACTTAAGTACAAATTCTTGTATATGAAAGTTAAGTGCTATTGGGCAACTTAACTGAGCTCGTTGTGACCAAGTTTTCCCATCTCTAAAGTTGGGCTTCCCTTGTGGCTCAGCTGGTAAAGAATCTGCCTGCAATGCAGGAGACCTGGGTTCAATCCCTGGGTTTGGTAGATCCCCTGGAGAAGGAAAAGGCTACCCACTCCAGTATTCTGGCCTGGAGAATTCCATGGCCTCTATAGTCCATTGGGTCACAAAGAGTTGGACACGACTAAGCAACGTTCACTTCACCTCTTCAAAGTAGGGATAAATAGTAGTATTTACAACATTAATTGTTTTGAGAATCAGATTAGTAGTACAAATAATACAAGCATGCTTAGTCACTCAGTCATGTCCATCTCTTTGCAACCGCATGGACTGCAGCCTGCCAGGCTCTTCTGTCCATGAGGATTTTCCAGGTAAGAATACTGGAGTGGGTTGCCATGCCCTCCTCCAGGGTATCTTCCCAACTCAGGGATCAAACCCAGGTCTCCCACATTGCAGGTGGATTCTTTACCATCTGAGCTACCAGGGAAGCCCAAAAAATGATATCTCATGAAACGAGCCTTCAATAAAGATCAAATTATGAGTGAAACACATAGATTAAAACAAATAAAATTCTCAAAAATCTTTCCTGTATTTTCAGTTTATAGAATTTAGGCATTTGTTCACATTAAGTAAATGATCAACAATAGGAACATGGTAGCAACCTAGAAAAAATTCTTTTCAGTTTTCCTTAAAACACTCATACAAACAATTATAAGGATAATCAAAACCTGCTGTATTTTATACCTTTAGCCACCTGAAGACAGACAAAACTGCCAAGTTCAAAATAACCTGTACATAACAGGGGGAAAATGCACAGAATAAAAGCAAAATATTTGCAGGATCATGCCAGGTGCTAAATAACAATAGGCAAGGCCAAGGAGTCAGGTCTGTGGAAACCCCAGGAAAAACAGCAATAGTAAAGTGTTAGAAGGTATTCACTCCAGAAGGCAAGAGGCTTTACCTCATGTGTAAACTTGTGATTTCTGATATAAATAGTGCAGGACACTGTGCTCCCCAGCACATGGAAGCAGACCATGGGCAGTACAAGGGAATCTAAGTGGCAGCACTCTATTTTAGAGAAACTTCTCAACTTCATGGCAACAAGAGAGAATCTTTGAATGGAGAAATCAGAAAAACTACCCTTATACTTCCACATTTTCTCCATCAGATCATTCTTTTAGCTGGACCAGGACTTTTCTATCCATTCAATATGAATAATAAGAAAAGACAATAGCATGTCAATAATGAGATTATAATTGAAGCACACACTGGAACATACACAGGAAACCAAAGGGCTGGAGAAAGGATATGAAGTACAAAACAGAAATCAGGAAATAAATGGAAGAAAAAATAATTTCAGAAACTCAGACTAATTTACAAATAGCAAAAGGGAGAAAAGAGACAAGAGAAAACAAAGTAAGAGATATAGGGGATAAAAAAATTTTTTTTTAAAAGTGAGATTTTAACAAAAATAGAAAAAGAAATGAAAGTATTAGAAAGGAATATTAAGGACATGTAAAGAACAGACTAGCATACCTATAATCAGAGGCCCAAAAGAAGAAACATGAGTTAGTAAAAAGTAAAAAAAAAAAAAAGAGAGAGCAGCTGAGAAAATAACACATGATATATGAAATTCAAATTATTTTAGATATAGTAATGATATTTTGGCTGTCTATGAAAATGATCTTATTTCTTAAAGATGTATGTTAAAGTTTTAGTATATAATTTTCCAATGTCTATAATATAAAAATGCTATTAAGACATCAAACATTGATATTCTCCTACTAATTAATCCATATGTATAGCTAGGCTACTTCATTGCTATAAAAATTTAGCATTATTACTGAACCCTAGGTTATATATCTAAATCAAAATTTTATTTTATATATTATGATGAAAACATACACACATATCAAAATATCTGGCACCTAGTAACTTAAAAGTGATCTCTATTATCATGCATTTCAGGGACTGTCCACAACCTACAATTTGGAAATCCCTAAACCATTAATTTGAATCTACAGAAGAAAATAGAAATGTATATTAATTGATTAGTAATCAGTACAAAAAAATAGCAGAGTTTGCTGCCTCACCTCCTTCCCTATAAAATAACTAGTTACAAATTTCTTTTTTAGTATTAAAATTTTCTGATTCAAATTCCTGTGTTTTACCGTGTTCAAATCAACATGAAGAATCTGGTCATAAGCAATAATCTCTCTTCATTGATAAATTATGGCATTTTTTCTGTTATTATTAGAATCATCTCAGATTTCTCTGAGTATTCATGAATTCACATACCTTTCCAGATCTGTAATGATTCCTCTGTTACTGCAGGTTTGTTACCAAAAGTGGGGGTCTTGACTGCTCATTGCTCAAAAACCAATAAAGAAGCAATGTTACTGGAAAGTTTGCTTGAATTTGGATTCTGGCAACTGGGAGCAGTGGGTGAGGGGTGGACTTCTGTCCAAAGGCCAATTTTCCTTTCACTGACAATCAATGGACAAAAGCTTTTGTAGGTAAAGACAGGGAACTACATGCAGAAACACCACAGTCAACTCTGATAGCCGTCTTTAAATTGGTGGTGCAGTGGTCTGATCAGTGCCACATGATTGTTTTAAGTATAGTTAATCTTCAGTCCCATTTCCCTGAGGCCAATTCCCCGAATTGTGGCAGCTTATGTCATGGCTATAGTCTGGGCATCAATTTCTTCTGCCTGGTGGGGATGTCAGTATCTTTAAGAGAGCTCACGGAATATGGCTCCGAATATTATCAAAAGCCTTGAGAAGGAACTAAAGGTCCTTGATTTTGCTAACTGACTACTATTGTTTTGTCCTGTTTGCTTTTCTTTGTTTCTATGTTTTCTCACTTCTCTGATTAAACTTATTCTTTGGCTAAAGTTTTTCCAGACAAAAGGCAGGCTGAGGACATGGAGGGCAAGGTCCTGCTCTATTTCAGAATCTGCTCCAACTGGTAATTATAAAAAACAAGATACTGAGTGGTTTTTCAGAAACAATAGAACAAAACATGAAGCAGACACAAAGGAGAAAATTTTGATCTCAGATAATACCTGGAACAAAAGTTTATAGCCCCATGTAACCAAAGGACAAGGGAATGACTGAGACCTGAATGCAGGAAACCCTTTTAGAAGTCCAGAGGAAATATTGGGCACTAAAGCCCTCTTTACTGTACTTTACCATAAACGGGCCAAGTTCCAAAGCCCTTCCATTAAATCAAAAACCTGCTCCACAATCCCCTCTTCTGCATACCAACCTTCCTTCCCTAAATCATAAGAGTTTGACTCAACTGCAGGTTGGAGATAGATCAGAGCCCTGCCTGCAGTTTCCTGACAGTCAACCTCACTGGCTTTTCTTAAAACCAGTGCTAGAGTGTTGGCTCTATGCACATCAGGCAGCCGGCCCTTGTGTGGTAATACCTACACATGCGTGTTCCCCCTAAGTTCCCACTGAGACATTACAAAATGCTTTGTGGAATTTAGATTGATATTTTACCCAAGTTTCTTTCACTTTGTTTTTTCACTAGCTTTTTTTTTTTTAATTTTGTCAATTTAATTTTTGTTGTTGTTTTTTATACAAAGACACTTCGATTAACTTTGAAGGAAGAGCAGGAATTTGAATTAGGACTCTTGCTTTCAGTACTTCTGAGCCTTTATTTCCTTATACATAAATTAAAGTGATTAAAAATAACATCAACCAGTGTTGATCATGTGCTTATTTTGTGGTTGGCACAGTGCATTAACAACTTTACAGATGATGTAGGGCCTTGTTGGTCATTGTTAGGTTTTTCACTTTTACTCTGGTTGACATGGGAACCCCTTAAAGGACTTTAAACAGTCGTTCAGTTGCTATGTCATGCTTGACTCTGCAACCCCATGGACTGCAGCACACCATGCTTCCTTGTCCTTTGCTATCTCCCAGAGTGCTCAAACTCATGTCCATTGAGTTGGTAGTGCTATCTAACCATCTCATCCTCAGTCACCCCCTTCTCCTCCTGCCCTCAAACTTTCCCACCATCAGGAAATGCCATAATAACTGGGGAGCAAATTGACCAAAGGTATCAAAATTAAAAGCAGAAAGACCTTTGAAGTAGGAGGTGATTTTGGAAAACCTATGAGTGAAGATGGTAGTTTGGACCTGGGGCTGGCAGTGAAAACAGGGAGAATAATTCAGATTTTGGATATAATCTGAAGATATGAACTTCGGTAATTGATCATAGATTGAATATATCATATTAAAGAGTATGAAATCAGTGAAGAGCTCTGTGGTTTTGAAATGAAAGATAGCAACAATATACTTATTTATTGTGATGGGTGATTTTAAGAGAAATTCTTTTAGGTTAAAATACAAGGAGTTTGGGTATTGTGTTATTTTGAAAGATCTATTAGAATATAAGTGTGTAAATATAAATGTATACACCATATATGTATATATATATACCTTTTAAAAAACTTATTCTATAGTTAAGTAAATGCCAAGTTAATTTTTAAGACTGGAAAACCAAACTCTAAATACTTCAATAAGTTGATAAATGGAGAGTTTTCAGCATATACAGAGATTGCTTAAAGGAATAAAAATGGTTATTCATTGCAACGAAGTAAGTGGAGTGTAAAGGTCTTTTATTAAAGAAATGCCACTCTTATGGGTGTATTCAGCCAAGAAAGCTTTGCTAAAAGTCAAGAAAATCTATAAAGCCTGTTCCATAGAAATGATGCATAGAAAAGACATATTTTACCAGATATTTTTTTCAGAAAATTTATTTTCTATAAATTATGAATCTTCAGAGAGGCACCTTGAAGCTGAACTAGCTAGAGGTCGAGAAATGAGTATTTTAAAGGATAAGATTTGAGCAGCTGCAGATAGAATATGAGAATATAACACTATAATTATTTAACCATATTAGTAAGGCCTCTGACATTTTAAGTGTAAAGTAGCCCAACTCAGACTAGCTGAAGAAACCATTTAGTTTATAAAGAAGATTCAAAGTGATTTATGAAGCCAAGAGAAAGATGGGAGCTTTATTTCAGGAGGCACTAGAGCTTCTCTTGGTGCATTTACTTCATTCTTCTTATCTCCCCAAAGACATTTTATTCTTCTCTTTCTTCTTCATGGAATAATAGGTTTCTGTGATTTCATAGTTTCATTACATATGAAGATTGATCCTGTCTCTGTCCTAACTGCAAATTATTTAAGACAGAAGCAATAATCAGCTATACTTCAGAGAAGTGTCCATTCACTTGTACAGATTAGGAAGAGTGTAGTACAAACAAAACTGCCAGGGATGCTCACCATACCTTATGTCCAAGTCATTCACAGAGAAAGGCAAATCATGCACTTATAAGAGGGATGGACAAGGATGGTGAGGACCTGGTAGGAAATGAAACTGCAGTGAAAAAGGAAGTAAATCAGCAGATGTTGTAGAAGCAAGATTTATTTTTGTCGCTCAGTTCAATCACGTCCGACTCTTTGCGACCCCATAGACTGCAGCACAACAGGCTTCCTTGTCCTTTACCATCTCCTGGTGATTGCTCAAACTCATGTCCATTGAGTCAGTGATGCCATCCAACAATCTCATCCTCCATTGTCCCCTTTTCCTCCTGCCTTCAACCTTTCCCAGCATGAGGGTCTTTTCCAATGAGTAGGTTCTTCTCATCAGGTGGCCCAAGTATTGGAGCTTCAGCTTCAGCATCAGTCCTTCCAATAAATATTCAGGACTGATTTCCTTTAGGATTAACTGCTTTGATCTCCTTGAAATCGAAGGAACTCTCAAGAGTCTTCTCCAACACCACAGTTCAAAAGCATCAATTCTTTGATGCTCAGCCTTCTTTATGGTCTAACTCTCACATTCATACATGACTACTGGAAAAACCATAGCTTTGATTTTATGGACTGTTGTCACAAAGTAATTTTTCTGCTTTGTAATGCACTGTCAGGTTTATCATGGTTTTTCTTCCAGGGAGCATGAATCATTTAATTTCATGGCTACAGTCACCATGCACAGAGATTTTTGGAGCTCAAGAAAATAAAGTCTGTCACTGTTTCCACTGTTTCCCCATCTATTTGCCATGAAGTGATGAGACCGGATGCAGTGATCTTAGTTTTCTGAAGGTTGAGTTTTAACTCAACTCTGCATATCTGAGGCTATTGATATTTCTCCCTGATTCCAGATTGTGTTTCAACCAGCCTGGCATTTCCCATGATGTACTCTGCACATAAGTTAAATAAGCAGGGTGACAATATACAGCCTTGATGTACTCCCTTCCCAATTTGGAACCGGTCTGTTGTTCCATGTCTGGTTCTAACTGATGCTTCTTGACCTGCATATAGGTTTCTCAGGAGGAGTCTGGTAGTCTCATCTCTGGAAAAATTTTCCAATTTGTTGTGATCCACACAGTCAAAAGATTAAGCATAGTCAAGGAAGCAGAAGTAAATGTTTTTCTGGAATCCTCTTGCCTTTTCTATGGTACAGTGGATGTTGACAATTTGTTCTCTGGTTCCTCTGCCTTTTCTATATACAGCTCGTGTGTTCCAAAGCTCTGTTAACGTACTGTTGAAGCCTGCTGGTGGTTTAGTCACTAAGTCGTGTCTGACTCTTGCGATCCCATGGACTGTAGCCTCTCAGGCTGCTCTGTCCATGGGATTCTCCAGAAAAGAATGCTGGAATGGGTTGCCATTTCCTTCTTCAACTAGCTTGGAGGATTTTGAGCATGTCCTTGGTAGTATGTGAAATCCATGCAATTGTGCAATAGCTTGAACATTGTTTGGCATTGCCCTTCTTTGGGATTAGGAAGAGAACTGACCTTTTCCTGTGGCCACTGCTGAGTTTTCCAAATTTCCTGGTATAGTGAGTGTAGCATTTTAACAGCATCATATTTTAGGATTTGAAATAGCTCAGCTGGAATTCCATCACCTCCAATAGCTTTGTTCGTAATAATGCTTCACCCTGCTTATTTAACTTAAGTGCAGAGTACATCATGAGAAATGCTGGGCTGGAAGAAGCACAAGCTGAAATCAAGATTGCCAGGAGAAATATCAATAACCTCAGATATGCAGATGACCCCACCCTTATGGCAGAAAGTGAAGAACTAAACAGCCTCTAGATGAAAGTGAAAGAGGAGAGTGAAAAAGTTGGCTTAAAGCTCAACATTCAGAAAACTAAGATCATGGTATTCAGTTCCATCACTTCATGGCAAATAGATGAGGAAACAGTGGAAACAGTGGCTGACTTTATTTTGGGGGGCTCCAAAATCACAGCAGATGGTAATTGCAGCCATGAAATTAAAAGACGCTTACCCCTTGGAAGGAAAGTTATGACCAACCTAGACAGCATGTTAAAAAACAGAGATGTTACTTTGTCAACATAGGTCCATCTAGTCAAGGCTATGGTTTTTCCATTGGTCTTGTATGGATGTGAGAGTTGGACTATAAAGAAAGCTGAACACTGAAGAATTGATGCTTTTGAACTATGGTGTTGGAGAAGACTCTTGAGAGTCCCTAGGACTGCAAGGAGATCCAACAAGTCCGTCCTAAAGGAGATCAGTCCTGGGTGTTCACTGGAAGGACTGATGTTGAAGCTGAAACTCTGATACTTTGGCCACCTGATGCAAAGACCTTGATGCTGGGAAAGATTGAAGGCAGGAGGAGAAGGGGACAACAGAGGATGAGATGGTTTGATGGCATCACCAAATCAATGGACATGGGTTTGGGTGAACTCTGGGAGTTGGTGATAGACAGGGAGGCCTGGCATGCTGCAGTCCATGGGGTCACAAAGAATCAGACATGACTGAGTGACTAAACTGAACTGAACTTAACTGAAGGCCCACTTGACTTTGCACTCCAGGATCTCTGACTCTAGGTGAGTGATCACACCATTGTGGTTATCCAGGTCAGTAAGATATTTTGTGTATAGTTCTTCTGTTGATTCTTGTCACCTCTTCTTCTTTTTTTTTTTTAATTTTATTTTATTTTTAAACTTTACAATATTGTATTAGTTTTGCCAAATATCGAAATGAATCCACCACAGGTATACATGTGTTCCCCATCCTGAACCCTCCTCTCTTCTCCCTCCCCATACCATCCCTCTGGGTCGTCCCAGTGCACCAGCCCCAAGCATCCTTCTGCTTCTGTTAGGTCCATACTGTTTCTATCCATTATTGTGCCCATCTTTACATGAAATGTTCCCTTGTTCAGTGGCTCAGTTGAGTCCCAGTTTTTGTGACCCCATAGACTGCAGCCCACTCCAGTACTCTTGCCTGGAAAATCCCATGGATGGAGGAGCCTGGAAGGCTGCAGTCCATGGGGTCGCTGAGGGTCGGACACGACTGAACAACTTCACTTTCAATTTTCACTTTCATGCATTGGAGAAGGAAATGGCAACCCACTCCAGTGTTCTTGCCTGGAGAATCCCAGGGATGGGGGAGCCTGGTGGGCTGCCATCTATGGGGTCGCACAGAGTCAGACACGACTGAAGTGACTTAGCACTAGACTGCAGCATGCCAGACTTTCCTGTCCATCATGAATTCCTGGAGCCTGCTAAAACTCATGTCCATCGAGTTGGTGATGCCATCCAAGCATCTCATTGTCTGTTGTCCCTGTATCCTCCTGCCTTCATTCTTTTCAAGCATCAGAGTCTTTTCCAATGAGTCAGCTCTTCACATCAGGTGGATAAAGTATTAGAGTTTCAGCTTCAGCATCAGTCCTTCCAATGAATTTTCAGGACTGATTTCCTTTATGATGGACTTAATGGAACTGCTTGCAGTCCAAGGGGCTCTCAAGAGTCTTCTCCAACACCATCAATTCTTTGGCACTCAGCTTTCTTTATAGTACAACTCTCACATACATGACTACTGGAAAAACAATAGCTTTGACTAGACAGAAATTTGTTGGCAAAGTAATGTATCCACTTTTTAATATGCTGTCTAGGTTGGTCTTATTTTTTTCTTTCAAGGAGCAAGTGTCTTTTAATACCATGGTTGTAGTCACCATCTGCAGTGATTTTGGAGCCCACAAAAATAAAGTCTGTCACTGTTTCCATTGTTTCCCCATCTATTTGACATGAAGTGATGGGACCAGTTGCCATGATCTTAGTTTTTTAAATATTGAGTTTTAAGCCAACTTTTTTACTCAACTCTTTCACTTTCATCAAGAGGCTCTTTAGTTCTTCTTCACTTTCTGCCATAAGGGTGGTGTCATCTGCATATCTGAGGTTATTGATATTTCTCTCACAAATCTTTATTACAGATCATGTTTCATCCAGCCTGGCAGTTTGCATGATGTACTCTGCATATAAGTTAGATAAGCAGGGTGACAATATACAGCCTTGACATACTCCTTTTCCTATTTGGAACCAATCTGTTGTTCTATGTCCAATTCTAACTGGTGCTTCCTGACCCACATACAGAATTCTCAGGAGGCAGACAAAGGTGGCCTGTTATTCCCGTCTCTTTAAAAATTTCCAGTTTGTTGTTATTCACACAGTCAAAGGCTTTGACATAGTCAATAAAGCAGAAGTAGATGTTTTTCTGCAACTCTCTTGCTTTTTTGATGATCTAGCGGATGTTGGCAATTTGATCTCTGGTTCCTCTGCCTTTTCTAAATCCAGCTTGAACATCTGGAAGTTCATGGTTCATGGACGGTTGAAGCATGGCTTGGAGAATTTTGAGCATTACTTTGCTAGTGTGTGATATGAATCCAATTATGAGGTAGTTTGAACATTCGTTGGCATTCTTCTTCTTTAGGATTGGAATGAAAACAGACCTTTTCCAGTCCTCTGGCCACTGCTGAATTTTCCAAATTTGCCAGTATATTGAGTGCAGCACTTCCACAGCATTATCTTTTAGGATTCGAAATAGCTTGACTGGAATTTCATCACTAGCTTTGTTCACAGTGATGCTTCCTAAGGCCCACTTGACTTCGCATTCCAGGAAGTCTGGCTCTAGGTGAGTGATCACACCATTGTTGTTATTGGGTCATGAAGTTCTTTTTTGCAGAGTTCTTCTGTGTATTCTGGTCACCTGTTCTTAATAGATTCTGCCTCTGTTTGGTCCATACCATTTCTGTCCTTATTGAGCCCATCTTTGCATGAAATGTTCCCTTGGTATCTCTAATTTTCTTGAAGAGGTCTCTACTCTTTTCCATTCTATTGTTTTCCTCTATTTCTTTGCAGTGAACTCTGAGGAAGGGTTTCTTATCTCTCTGTGCTAGTCTTTGGAACTCTTCATTTAGATGGGTATATCTTTCCTTTTCTCCTTTGTCTTTAGCTTCTCTTCTTTTCTCAGCTATTTGTAAGGCCTTGTCAGACAACCACTTTGCCTTTTTACATTTCTTTTTCTTGGGGATGGTCTTGATCACTGCCTTCTGTACCATGTCACGAACCTCTGTCCATAGTTCTTCAGGCACTCTATCAGATCTAATCCCTTGAATCTATTTGTCACTTCCATTGTATAATTGTAAGAGATTTGATTAGGTCATACCGGATGGTCTAGTGGTTTTCCCCACTTTCTTCAATTTATGTCTGAATTTTGCAATAAGGAGTTCATGATCTGCATCACAGTCAGTTACCGCTCTTCTTGTTTTGTTGACTGTATAGTGCTTCTCCATCTTTGATTGCAAAGAATATAATCAATCTGACTTTCATATTAACCATCTGGTGATGTCCATGTTTAGAGTTATCTCTTGCGTTTTTGGAAGAGGGTGTTTGCCATGACCAGTGCATTCTCTTGGCAAAACTGTTAGATTTTGCCCTGCTTCATTTTGTACTGCAAGGCCAAATTTGCCTGTTACTGCAGGTATCTCTTGAGTTCCTACTTTTGCATTCCAGCCCCCTATAATGAATTGGACATGTTTTTGGGGTGTTAGTCCTTCTTGATGAGATCTCTAGTCTTTCCCATTCCTTTTTTTTTTTCCTCTATTTCTTTACATTTTTCACTTAGGAAGGCTTTCTTATCTCTCCTCGCTATTCTTTGGAACTCTGCATTCAGATTAAGAAGCAAGATTAAGACAAAAAAAAAAAAAAAGAGAGAGAGAGAGTCTTTCCAATATTAATATGGAGGCATTTGGCACTAAAACTTGGAAGTACACTGTAACTTTCTCCATATATCATTTTTAGATTGAAACATATATATTCTTATACATATGTATACCTTAATACATTAATATACATAATATGTTTGTTTACATAGCTATCATTTCTATAGGTGTACATATAAAAATATAGACAAATTTAAATAAAGTGTTTTTAGGAAATAATTCAATTGTCATGCTAAAAAGTCTGAATTGTAGCTGTTTAGAGTGAATATCTAAGCCCAGTGGAATTAACCAATTTGAGAAGTCAAAAGCTTAATGCCCAGAGTTTTCAGCAGATAAGATAAGCACCATTATTTGCATAATAGGGACTAAGCATGTCTTATTTTACTTGATAATGACTATCCACAAGATTCATATTTCCTTTTATCAAGTAGCTCCTGGTGGGTATGAATAGCATTTCCACAGTAAGAATATATTTGGTGGAGTTAAACTTTTCTGAATCCTGTTCCAGGAGACAGAAAATCACATCCGATTTCTCACTCATTCATACTATCACATAATCTTTTCCACAGGTTTCTCTAATTTTATTTTTTTTTTTAATCTACTTTCTGTCTTTAATGAGCAGGAAGTTGAGAGGCTTAAAACAAACAAACAAAAAACTAGGGCTCATGAATGATGTCCTGCACTCAAGATTTACTGAAATAAAACTTATTCAGCATATACCAGTTTGAATAAGTGACAAAAGAAATACTATTTTATTGTCATATATATTTTATTAGAATATTTTAAAACTGTCCTATTACACTTAGAAAACATAAGTATTTTATTAAATTGCATTTTTAAATAGGCATCTGAAGTAAACATATGATAAATGTTTACTCTGTCATATAGACAACAGTGATGAAAATTTTGCATTGATGGTGGTAAAACATATTTGACAGTTAAACCCTTTTATCTCTAAGTGCTATAAATGAATGTGTTATTGCTTGCTGTGACTTATGTGTTTGCATAAAGTGAACAGGGAAACAGAATAAGAGAAATTAATTTTTGAGACGTAAAAAGGCTCTTATTTGGTTAAAAATAAATTATATGCTATTCAGGATTGGATCTGCATATTAACAGCTTTCATTATTATTGCCATTCAGGCCTTATGTACTATTCATTGCCAACTGCCTACAGCCTTTTCTTGATCTAAAAAATGCAAAACTACTTTTGAGATTCTCTATGTGTCTGATTGCCTCGAAAACTATGAGGGATTCTTTAGAATGTAAGACCTGAATCATTAAAGGGTTTATTTTGCATTTTATGCATTCAAAAGGTTTGGAATTCATTTCAAAATACTGCAATGCAAGCTAACATCTCATGGGTTTTTACTTCCCTTACTCACATTCTCAGTGAGTGATTTTTTACTCACAACACTCTACCTGGGCATGAAGTATACAAAATAAAGGATGAGCAAATTCCCTTTAAATAACTTTAAGTCACATTAGAGCAGAAGTCAATATTTATGTTTAAAAAAAAATGAATTCCAAAGTTTATAAATATATGCTTCAATAAAGAATATGTTAACTTAGCTTCTGATCTGGTATCAAGTCTTACCTTAATTTTCCCCCATATTGTTTTGAGTCTAGAAAAATATCTTGTAGACTTGTGCACGATAATTACTTTCTAAAATTTATACTAGTGTACTGAATCACGAACTTCTGGAAGTCAGAATAATTTGTTGTTTATTAAAATTATTTCACAAAGACCAAATAGTGTGGAAGGCTCATGATAGAAAAAAACAACTTCTGTTTTAGTCATTGAAATAATGGTTATTTGAAGTATGTCTTATAATTTGTGATTCTAAATTAAAATTATTCCACTTGAACTTCGTCTTGGAAAATTTCAAACTAACTAAAACTCAAAAACAGTTTTATCACCAATTTATTTACATAAATTTTATTTGTAGTTGCTGAATATTTACTTTATAAGCTTTTCCATAATGCTTCTAACAGTAGTATCGTTACTCAATTGAATATGCAAGTAGTTTCTTTTTTCACTTATAAGTGAAATAAGAAAATAACCATATTTGGAAAACAATTGCTGCAAACTAAATGATAAGTTAATGTACTGATACACAATAAAAACTGCCAAATTCAAGTGAGAAATTTAAGTTTGAAATATTAATACTGATGTAAACAGAGTATCTGACCATCAGGTTGGATGAAGTCTTTCCAATTCTCCTTTAAAATTCCAATGGAAATATAAGAAAAGATGACAATTGAAAACATGAGAGAAAATGAACATAGATCCAGCTGCCTGGAAGAAGAGATTCCTAGTTCCTGTAAGTCCCATGGAGTTGAACTGAAAATCCCAGTCAATGGCAAGATGCATGCTATACATGCTATGCATGGTGTGACCAGCTATACAGATATACTGAATTAGGGAAGGGCAGGCTTGCAAGAACTACATTTGCATATTGGTATGTGATCCAGTGAAATTAACAACTCAGATTTGGACACAGACAGGAAGAATCAAGGGTGAGGAGCCAGAAGTGGGGCAAATTCTGGGCACCGTTGCTGTTGCTGCTGTTTTTCCACTAACTTTCCTTCTGTACAAAAAAGAAAGGAGTTTGACTGATAAACACAGTACAGGTAAAAGAATGCTATACACTGTGTTGTGTATCAGGAACTAACATAGTGTTGAGGGAAATTATGCTTCCAAAACAGACAAACTCAGAAAAAGAGACCGGATTTGTTGTTACCTGAGTTGGGAGGTTGGGGGAAGGGGAGTTGGATTAAAGTAGAGAAATAAAAAAAAAAAAAGAAACTTACACAGAGAGATTAGTTGGCAAAGTTTAATTTTAGTTATATACGTGCTTCTTAGAAGATGACTAATGAGGAAGAAAATAAAGTTGGACACATGGAAATATACTACAGTCTGATAAAAAGGAAACCCTATCTTGAAAATGAAAGGAAAAGAGTACTTTTTAAAAGTGATTTATTGTAGTAATATTTTAGAAATCTGTTAGGTATTTTAATAAGATTCAAGAAGGCTCTTATTAAATAATACCACAGAGAAATAAGGAGAGAACAATGTGTAATAGTAATAATAAAAAGACCACAGACCTTGTAAGTACAGAAACTAGTAAAAGAAAGAGGTTTGGTTTTACAGTAGGCTGCAAAAATCAAGGTGTCCAAGGAAAAGCCCCATGTGAACAAACAAACAAAAATACTCCCAAGAAGGGAGCAAATCACAGCAGCAGGATTTTGGGACCTTGTCTTTAGGTCTGTTCTATGAATATGATTCAGTCATTCGGTCTCTAGTTCCGAAGTTCATGTCCGGAATCAATAACTAGATGAAGTCTGTCAAGTCTATGATTTTTATCTCCCTTTTGATACATGATCTCTCTGATTCTATTGGTTATGCCTGAGGTGAATGTGACCCTGTGGATTGCCAAAAGGTGGAAGTACTAACAAATAATCTTAAAAGATGTTGATGGAAAGGAAAGAGCAATTGTCCCAGTACATCCCCAACTCCTTGGAAACAAGACTAAATGTGGACAGCAAAGAGTAGAATTAGTCATGTAGACTCTAGAGGAGTGATGTACTATGATGGTAGGACATAATTTTTTTAAAAAGATAAGAATAATAAAGACCATAAAAAATGTGATAGAGGTCTACCCAAAGAATGTATGTATTTCTGAGAAATAAAAATTAATTAGAACAGTAGCAATAATAAAATGCATGCCTAAAGAGACTTCTACTAAGCTTAAATTAAAAAAAAAAAAACAAAAAACACAACATAGAATCCAATGAACTCATCATATTATAGGAAAAATTAATGAAAATCTATTTTTTTATCCAGAAATAATGGATTTTTTTTAATGTTAAGGAAAAGGAATAAAATAACACCTATGTAAATCTAGGCAGGAAGAAGAGATAACCTAAAAAGGAATAAAAAGACACTAACATCTTTCTTCTTCAATGCAATTTTAATAGCCTGAACTCCAAAGAGAAAAAAAGCTATGTGGTTTTTGAAAGACAAAGTCCTTAACTCTAGACTAATGGCCAGCAACTGGCCTTGTTTGCCAAGTTCACACTGCACAGATACCTAAAAAGGGAAGCATACATTGCAAAAATTATAAAATAATATGACAGATGTAAAACCAAAATATCAGTTATGACAATGAATATAAATGTTTTAGCTTTTTTACTGAAAGGCAAAGATTTCCAGGTTGTATTAAAATAGCCAAACACAAATCAAATAAAGCAAAATAACTTGAAGTATAGATGTGGTATGAGCTGCAAGTTGCCAACTCCATCACCAATCATGTCTGGATAATTTTAACTGGCAAACCAGAAAGAAGAACTCTTTACTCTGTTACATGTAGTAAAATCACTTCTGAAAAACTTTCATGTTCCTTCTTATCAATTTTACCAGTCTAATTTAGATTTATGTTTGACATCTTTAGTTTTACATAGTGTCTTCTTTTGGATTTATCACAAATAGCACTTCATTTGCTTTTGTAATGACCATCTGTAGTATTCTTCCTCTTCTCTATGATTATAAACATAATCATAGAGCAGCTTTACTCATAGGGTAAGACCAGTTTCTTTGTCATAATTGAAGATGCTTTTCTGAAAACACTAGTTTGGTAGCAGGAAAATATATAGCTTCTTAGGAAAGTTGAATCTGTGAGAACCTTGGTGGCTATTTCTGTCTTCCTAATGCCCAGGTGGTAAAAGAATGCCAATGGTAAAAGAACCTGCCTGCCAATGCAGGAAACATGAGACACGCTTGTTCCATTCCTAGGTCTGGAAGATCCCCTGTAGGAGAGCATGGCAACCCACTCCAGTATTCTTGTGTGGAGAATCCCATGGGCAGAGGAGCCTGGCAGGCTGTAATTCATAGGGTTGCAGAGTCGGATGCAACTGAAGCAACTTAGAATGTGCACACACCGAATGAACTGAGGAGGGTGAGTTAACAAATCTGGAAAGAGACAAAGAGAAACAGAGGGGTGAGGAGGGGATTTGAATCATGCTGTTTCTCATCTCCCATCTGACTCAACTGACTCATTGCTTTTGGGTTTTATGAGACTCACTTTTTCCTTGTAACAAATCCCACTGTTTCCTTAGGTATTCAAGAATTTTGTTTTTTAAGTAACCACTATGTTGAGTTAATCAAATCCTGGATTATTTTTTTCTATAATATGCAGATAGTTTTGCATCTACTGTTCCCTTAAATCAGCTCTTGGCGCTTTGTCTTCACCTGCAAATGAAATCTAGAGTTACTGTCATCACTCCCAGTTACTCTTAGATAATAAAAAGTTATATGACTACTTTAAGTAATAAAATTTGTTTTCAGTTATGTTAATTAAAATACCCAGTCCCATAAAACATTAAAAGATCCGCAGTTACTATAAATGTGAGTCTTGCTCCTCCGACAGCCACGTTTTGCTTTAGGCAGAAACCCGCAGTTGTGGAGCAGAATGAGAACTATAGTCAACTTTTTCTCTCTTCACCTGAAGTCTTTCTTCCTCCTCCTTCTGTTAAGCACAATTGTGACTGTTCTGGAATGGAGGAGAGAACTGTGAACAGATAACATTATTTTCATGAATCCACCATGGCTAACTGTGATACTAATTGGAACTGGCAGATACTTAAAGATTTTGGCCTATGAAGTCTATCATGAGTTATTTATAGATTTGCCTCTTTTTGAATTTTTCATCAGTAGTTCCCAATGTAAAGCCACACAATCCTTTATTCACCTCAGTGATACCTCATATTCTTTATTCTGAGTTCTAGATATTTTTCTGAGTAGCCCTTTTGAACATGACCTAAGAGACTCCAAGGCATCTTTCTTTTGTATGTCATTCACATATTGATCATAGGAAATATACAAACATCTTTTGCCTAGACAAATATTAATATGTAAACTGATTCCAACAAAGTCACTTGCCTACAGTTTCACTGTCAATTCAGACAGTCAGACAATATCTACCTCTTTAAACTTTCTGAGCTGGTACACCCTGTCTTCCAAATATTGGAAACATGATATTGTTAAGTTCCAGCCAAATTCCTTGTACTTAGCTTGACATAAGAAACAGGCATATAGTTGGAGAACCCATCCTTGCTGTGTGTGGTTAGGGGAAGGAGGTATGATACAAGCATAGCTTGTTCCATAAAAATCCCCCTCCAAAATCTCCCTTCAATTTCTCATGCTTCTTATGAAATCAAGGGGGATGAGTGATTTAATACTCACAAATAGTTTGCCCTATCCTTCTATTTTTCGCAACTGCAACATGGAAGGATATGGTACCTAATTTTGGAATGTAGGCCTAAATATTCAAAAACATATTTGAAAATCTGAATACTTTAAAACAAATGTAACTTTAACCAACATTTGTTTACAATATATATTCTTCATTGATGGAGGAGCCTGGTAGGCTGCAGTCCATGGGGTCGCTATGAGTCGGATGCGACTGGGCGACTTCACTTTCACTTTTCACTTTCACGCAGTGGAGAAGGAAATGGCAACCCACTCCAGTGTTCTTGCCTGGAGAATCCCAGGGACGGGGGAGCCTGGTGGGCTGCCGTCTATGGGGTCGCACAGAGTTGGACATGACTGAAGCAACGCAGCAGCAGCAGCAGCAGCATTCATAATAAGGGCAAGATCCACATCTTTGGGTTAACTTGTAAATTCTCAGTACCTAGTAGCATGCCTTGTACCTATATGAGCTAAATAAATATACTTTTAGAAATAATGATTAAGCTCAAGTGAAATTTTAATTTACAAAAATATCCAAATGATGGAATAATGGTTGACTTTGAGAACTGGATTATATAAGATTGTCAGAAGAAAATCCATTCGTGCTTGGGGATAATAGTTTGGGGGACAGATTTCAAGAAAGATTCCTAGGTGACCAAAGGAAAAGCAACTCCCAATTTTGAATCATCATTGAAAGATACTATTCTTCAGTGAATCACTTGTGAACTTTTGAGAAACAGCTGAAAAAATTTATACAAAGAGCTACTGACTTCAGAACAAGTAATATTAATTGTGTTCATTTACAAAAATGTAAATGATGCTAATATCAAGATTGTAACATTTGGTGGAGCATAGTAAGAGAGGAAGTTTCTCAAAAAGAGAAAGAATAAATTTGTAGACAGTAAAGCCATACTAGTGAACACGGATTTCTATTTTTCCTTTTTCTTAAAAAAACACAAAACTTGCATGTTCAAAGCATATTTATCTAATAGGTTTAGGCTCAAGATTTTCAGACTGTCATAACTGGTCTTATAGTTTTATTTCGCATTTTTTTTTCCTTGAAAGAACATAGGTTTTTATATAAGAGCTGTATCTGCTAACACCAAGTTATGGGATTTTTGAAATGAGGTATTGCCTCATTTCTCTGTTAGGGTTTTTTCAGATAAATTTTAGAAGTATGAGAAAATCCTTGTTAAAGCTCTGTATTGTTTCAAAAATACTTTTCTTAGCACTTCTCTTTTGACTTGTGTTTTGAGTGCTATATTGCACTGACACTCTAGACAAATAAAAAATATCTTACTGACAGATTAGATTGTTTGCTGTCTTTTTTCTCTGAAATTCATTTAAAATTTGGTACATAATTTAAGAGCAGATGACTGATGCAGAAACAACTTTCCATAAACATTTTGCTTCTTGCCAGTTTAGAAGCAGTCTACTCCATTTTCAGCTATATACATAAACAGATATATAAGCAGTATAGAAACAAACCTCAAGCAAAATATAGAGTGTTATAAACTACACTAGAGAATAAATGGTTTGGAAAGACAATTATTTTCTATGTTTTGCTCTTATGCCACATAGTAAAACTTTGTAAGATTATTTCCATTACACTTACTAAGAATTGTGAATTAGGCAGTATACATATATTTAATGAGAGAGCACACTGAGCTTAGAAGTGTTAAAATTGTACACTACAGATCTTCCAACTAATAAGTAATATGTTCAAAACTCAACCCAGTATTTCTTTAATTGTACAGTGCATGAGTTTGCCTCTTTGATAAGAAAATTAAATTTCTTTCGGGCTACATTTTTCTAAATATGCCAATTTCACAAGGATATTTTCTTGTTTGTAGACATCTAGTAGAGCCTCAAAGGAGATATGTGATGCATAATATAATTCACTGGTTTTAACTTTTATTTAAATACTATAGGTATTAAAATCAAATAAGTATATAAAATGGCTGTTATTTAAATGAAGTATAAAAACTAAAGGATGTCTGAGAAGTGGTAATTACCAAGACTTCAAACTTTTTGATGTCACTTATAATTGGATTGCTTATTTCTCTGTTAAAAATGATGAGAAAATGCATACAATTTTTATTTGGTAGTATTGCTCAAATTACTATTGCTTTATCTCATTAGTTGAATGAACTGTATTAACCAAGCATATTTCATTAATTTACTTCTTAGAAATGTTTTGATTGCTAGACTTTAAAAGTATTAACTTCTAAACAGACACCATTGACTACAGCTAAGTTATGTATTTTTGAGAATATTTTGGAGCATTGATTATTATATGTTTAAATATTATTAAAAAACCAACTGCTCAGAATAAACCATCCAGGATTATCACTTAAAAATAATTACTGTATATCCATATGTTAGATTTAGTGTTTTTTCCACTAAATTTTCACATATGTATATTGAATAGTTCCATTTTGAACTTTCTGTACTATATGCTAGAATATAATGGAGAGTGAGATAAAGTGATGCATCCATTGGCCTTAGGTGGCTTATGTTCTAATTGTGTTGTTGTTTAGTTGCTATGTCATACCCAACTCTTTGAGATCCCATGACTGCATGACTGTAGCATGCCAGGCTCCTCTGTCCACGGGGATTTTCAGGCAAGAATACTGGAGTTGGTTGCCATTTCATTCTCCAGGGGAATCTTCCCAGACCAGGGATTGAACCCATGTTTCCTGCAACGGCAGGTGAATTCTTTACCACTGAGCCACCAAGGAAGCCATATGTTCTAAGACAGGAAGGTAAAATTGAAGAATTACACTAAATGGCTATAGAGAATGCTTTCTGAGGGCAGAACAAAGAGGAATCTGTTCAAGATTTTAGAAGACTTTCCTGAGAAAGTGATGATTGAGTTAACGTCTAAAGGATAGCTATATGCTCAAACTACCACACAATTGCACTCATCTCACACACTAGTAAAGTAATGCTCAAAATTCTCCAAGCCAGGCTTCAGTAATATGTGAACCATGAACTTCCTGATGTTCAAGCTGGTTTTAGAAAAGGCAGGGGAACCAGAGATCAAATTGCCGACATCCGCTGGATTGTGGAAAAAGCAAGAGAGTTCCAGAAAAACATCTATTTCTGTTTTATTGACTATGCCAAAGCTTTGACTGTGTGGATCACAATAAACTGTGGAAAATTCTGAAAGATATGGGAATACCAGATCACCTGATCTGCCTCTTGAGAAATTAGTATGCAGGTCAGGAAGCAACAGTTAGAACTGGACATGGAACAACAGACTGGTTCCAAATAGGAAAAGGAGTACATCAAGGCTGTATATTGTCACCCTGTTTATTTAACTTAAATGCAGAGTACATCATGAGAAACGCTGGGCTGGAGGAAGCATAAGCTGGAATCCAGACTGCAGGGAGAAATATCAATAACCTCAGATATGCAGATGACACCACCCTTATTGGCAGAAAGTGAAGAGGAACTCAAAAGCCTCTTGATGAAAGTGAAAGAGGAGAGTGAAAAAGTTGGCTTAAAGCTCAACATTCAGAAAACGAAGATCATGGCATCCGGTCCCACCACTTCATGGGAAATAGATGGGGAAACAGTGGAAACAGTGTCAGACTTTATTTTTCTGGGCTCCAAAATCACTGCAGATGGTGACTGCAGCCATGAAATTAAAAGACGCTTACTCCTTGGAAGGAAAGTTATGACCAACCTAGATAGCATATTCAAAAGCAGAGACATTACTTTGCCAACAAAGGTTCATCTAGTCAAGGCTATGGTTTTTCCTGTGGTCACGTATGGATGTGAGAGTTGGACTATGAAGAAGGCTGAGTGCTGAAGAGTTGATGCTTTTGAACTGTGGTGTTGGAGAAGACTCTTGAGAGTCCCTTGGACTGCAAGGAGATCCAACCAGTCCATTCTGAAGGAGATCAGCCCTGGGATTTCTTTGGAAGGAAGGATGCTAAAGCTGAAACTCCAGTACTTTGGCCACCTCATGTGAAGAGTTGACTCATTGGAAAAGACTCTGTTGCTGGGAGGGATTGGGGGCAAGAGGAGAAGGGGACGACAGAGGATGAGATGGCTGGATGGCATCACTGACTCGATGGACGTGAGTCTGAGTGAACTCTGGGAGTTGGTGATGGACAGGGAGGCCTGGCATGCTGCAATTCATGGGGTCGCCAAGAGTCGGACATGACTGAGCGACTGATCTGATCTGATCTGATTGTGTATCTGTTAAGAAAGAGGCTATAAAAACAGACCATTTTCAAGACTGAGGGAATGGTTGAGAGGAAGTTGTCCATCCACTCCTTTGGAGAGCCTGTCATGAGCCAGAGGAAGGGAAGAAAAGTGAACTGATGAAATACACAGAAAGTGGACCAGCTTCCCTATGAGGCTGGAGAAGATATTTCACAGACTAGTAGGCCTTGGGCGTCATGTGAAGGGTTTTATTCTCACAAGCAATGGGAAGTTCTTGGAGAGTGTGCCGAGAGTCTCCCAAGAGGAAGACAATTAGCAGGCTGATATAGTAGACAAGGCCAAAGATGAAGTTAGTATTGACAAAGCTAATGGGAGTAGAGATGGAGGGTTGTGGACAGATTTAAGAAATATTAAAATGTGAACGTGATAATTTTATTTTTTTAGAGTAAAGCATTAGACAAGCTACAAGGAATAGAAAAATGAAAATAGAAAATAGAAAAAAGAAAATAATATGCAGTTTTAGCACCTAATTTAACATGATGCATTTTAGATCATAAGACATTCACTTAAAAATCAATGTAGCCATACAAAAGTCTAGTGGGTACATGAAAAGTGTTCAACAGCATTAGTTATTTACTTCTCCTAATCTTGAGATACTTAGGATCTGAAAGAAAAAAATGTTCTTCTTTTAAAATAGTTGCAAAGGGGAGGAAATATATTTGTAGAAATACCTCACTTAAGATAGAAAGAAGGAACATTGGAAGAAATATTTGAGAATATAGGATAGGTTCTTAATCGTGGAACATGGTTTCAGATTTCGCAGTGAGAAAAATGTGGAAAACGGTATTGAAACAAAAATTGAGGATGTGGGTGATTATCCCAATGGTGCATACAGGAGATGTTAAATTTCCTCTTCTTGGGCTCTAAAATCACTGTGGATGGTGACTGCAGCCATGAAATCAGAAGATTGCTTCTCAGCAGGAAAGCTATGACAAACCTAGACAGTGTATTGAAAAGCAGAGATGTTACTCTGCTGATGAAGGTACATTTAGTCAAGGATACGGTTTTCCCAGTGCTCATGCACAGTTGTGAGAGCTGGACTGTAAAAAACGCAGAGCACCAAAGAATTGATGTCTTCAAGCTGTTGTGCTAGAGAAGACTCCTGAGAATCCCTCAGACTGCAAGGAGATCAAATCAGTCAACTTAAGGGAAATCAACTCTGACTACTCATTGAAAGGTCTGATGGTGAAGCTGAAGTTCCAGCATTTTGGTCGCCTGATGCAAACAGCCAACTCATTGGAATGTCCCTGATGCTGGGAAAGATTGAGGGCAGAAGGAGAAGAAGGCTTCAGAGGATGAGATGGCTGGATGGCATTACCAATGCAGTGGACATGAACCTGGGCAAAATTCAGGAGATGGTGAGGGACAGGGAGGCCTGGCGTGCTGTAGTCCAAGGGGTCGCAAGGAGTCAGACATAACTGTACAGCTGAACAATAACAGCAACAATGTGGATTAAGTCCCATTAGTCACTTGGGTAAGGATGTTCATGCCCTTGAGCCTAACAGCACCCAGGGCAGAACTATGTCCTATAAGCAAGGCCCAAATTCTTTGCATTAAGTAGTTAATCCATTACTTAATTTTTAGTTGGTGTTAGGAAGTGAAGGAGGTTCAGCAGTACTTTGAATCACAGAGAAAACAAGTTAGAGCAACATGACCTCATAGTAGGATATTTTCCGTGATCTGAGGCATATCTGTGTTATGCATTAATTTGGAATGACTATTAATTTTGTGGTTCCTCCATTGCCTGACAATAGCCTTGAGGGGGTTCTTCTTTTATATTCACCTCTTCTTATTCCCAGTTAAGAGGGTTAATAAGAACTGTCTATCAAATATTAGTTTATAAAGCAAGACCAAGTTAGTGTTAGGGTTAGGATTTTCTTGCTTGTGGTATTGCTACATGGTTGTGAACCATCAAATGGTGACTTTTTGTTCCTCCCGAGACCTACTTTCTCAATTTAGCTGCTGAATGAAATGCCACATTGGTCACAAGAACAAGAACTAGGATTACTGAAATCATTCTTTAATCTGATATTTGAAAATTAGAAGCTGAAATAAGAACCTAGCAGCTGTATATCAAAGGTAAAAATATTTTCTTTGATTTTTTTCTTTTATGCACTTATATATTTATGTATTTTATAGGATATAAATATTTATGGAGCTGAATGCAGAATTTATAAGACATGATACTTCATGTACATTTTGCGCTTGGAATAGAGTGTTTTCATTATCCAAGCTATTATGGACATTTCACTGGTAAAATATGTAGTAGGATTATATAATAGATGGAATTATTATAAATATAACTTCATGTCTTTTGAACTAGTCTGGTCCAGTAATAGTTGATATTTTTCATTCAAATTTACCTAAATGGTGTTTAATTGATCTATCTCCTTATCTTATCTTCCTTTACTGTTCTGGAATTTACAAACATATCCAAGGAAATAAAGGTAAAGAAATGAAGAGGAAAATAGCAGACATATAGATAAGACAGAAGAATAAAATTCATCCTGTAAGGTAACAAGTCTAAACAGGGGTATGATAAATCTATTCCATTTCTGTGCAGGCAGAAAACACCAGGAGTATCTTTAACTGGGGTATTCAGTAGTTCAGTTCAGTTCAGTAGTTCAGTCATGTCCCACTCTTTGTGACCTCATGGACTGCAGCACGCCAGGCTTCCTTGTCCATGACTCAACTCCCAGAGCTTGCTCAAACTCATGTCCATTGAGTTGGTGATGCCATCCAACCATCTTGTCCTCTATCGTCCCCTTCTCCTCCTGCCTTCAATCTTTCCCAGCATCGGGATCTTTTCCAATGAATCAGCTCTTCTCATCAGGTGGCCAAAGTATGGGAGTTTCAGCTTCAGCATCAGTTCTTCCAGTGAATATTCAGAACTGATTTCCTTTAGGATGGACTGGTTTGATCTCCTTGTAATCCAAGGGACTCTCAAGAGTCTTCTCCAACACCACAGTTCAAAGACATCAATTCTTCAGCGCTCTACTTTCTTTATGGTCTAACTCTCACATCCATACATGACTACTGGAAAAACCATAGCTTTGACTAGACAGACTTTTTTTGGCAAAGTAATGTCTCGGCTTTTCAATATGCTGTGTAGGTTGGTCATAGTTTTTCTTCCACGGAGCAAGTGTCTTTTAATTTCATAGCTGCAGTCACCATCTGCAGTGATTTTGGAGCCCAAGAAAATAAAGTCTGTCACTATTTCCATTTTTTCCCCATCTATTTGCCATAAAATGATGGGACCAGATGCCATGATCTTTGTTTATTTGAATGTTGAGTTTTAAGCCAGTTATTTCACTTTCCAATTTCATCAAGAGGGCCTAGTTCCTTTCACTTTCTGCCATAAGGGTGATGTCTTCTGCATGGACTTCCCTGGTGGCTCAGACGGTAAAGCATCTGTCTACAATGTGAGAGACCTGGGTTTGATCCCTGGGTTGGGAAGATTCCCTGGAGAAGGCAATGGCAACCCACTCCAGTACTCTTGCCTTGAAAATCCCATGGGTGGAGGAGCTTGGTGCAGGCTACTATCCATGGGGTCGCAAAGAGTTGGACACAGCTGAGCAACTTCAGTTTCACCTTCACATCTGCATATCTGAGGTAACTGGTATTTCTCGCAGCAATCTTCGTTCCAATTTGTGCTTCATCCTGTCCAGCATTTCACATGATGAACTCTGCATATAAATTAAATAAACAAGGTGACAGTATACAGCCTCAACATACTCCTTTCTCAGTTTGGAACCAGTCCATTGTTTCATGTCCAGTTCTAACTGTTGCTTCTTGACCTGCTTACAGATTTCTCAGGAGGCAGGTAAGGTGTTCTGGAATTTCCATCTCTTTAAGAATTTTCCACAGTCTTTGTGATCCACACAGTCAAAGGCTTTAGAATAGTCAATAAAACAGAAGTAGATGTTTTTCTAGAATCTTCTTGCTTTTTCTAAGATCCAGCGAATATTAACAATTTGATCTCTGGTTCCTATGCCTTTTCTAAATCCAGCTTGAACATCTGGAAGTTATCAGTTCATATATGGTTGAAACCTAGTTGGAGAATTTTGAGCATTACCTTGCTAGCCTGTGAGATGAGTACAGTTGTGTGGTAGTTTGAATATTCTTTGGCATTGCCCTTCATTGGGATAGATAGAGCAAGCGAAAAACAGTACTACTCCACCGTCATGTCCAAACACAGATGAAACAAGAGTGTTGTCCCAGCCACAAAATAACTAATGCCCAGTTGGTAATGATTGCTGCTGCTCTGGAGAAGGCAATGGCACCCCACTCCAGTACTGTTGCCTGGAAAATCCCAAGGGCTGAGGAGCCTGGTAGGCTGCAGTCCATGGGGTTGCTAAGAGTCGGACACGACTGAGCAACTTCACTTTCACTTTCATTGGGACTGGAATGAAAAAAGACCTTTTCCAGTTCTGTGGTCACTACTCAGTTTTCCAAATTTGCTGGCGTATTGAGTGCAGTACTTTCACAGCATCACCTTTAAGTATTTGAAATAGCTCAGTTGGAATTCCATCACCTCCACTAGCTTTGTTCATAGTGATGCTTCCTAAGGCCCACTTGACTTTGCACTCCAGGATGTCTGGCTCTAAGTGAGTATTCACACCATCATGGTTATCTGGGTCATGAAGATCTTTTTTGTATGGTTCTTCTGTATATTCTTGCCTTCTCTTCTTAATATCTTCTGTTTCTGTTAGGTCAATACCATTTCTGTCCTTTATTTGCCCATCTTTGCATGAAATGTTCCCTTGGTATCTCTAAATTTCTTGAAGAGATCTCTAGTTTTTCCCATCCTATTGTTTTCCTCTATTTCTTTGCATTGATCACTGAGGAAGGCTTTCTTATCTCTCCTTGCTATTCTTTGGAACTCTGCATTCAGATGGGTATATCTTTCCTTTTCTCCTTTGTGCTTCACTTCTCTTCTTTTCCCAGCTATTTGTAAGGCCTCCTCAGACAACCATTTTGGATTTTTGCATTTCTTTTTCTTGGGGTGGTTTTGATCACTGCCTCCTGTATAATGTTAAGAGCCTCTGTCCATAGTTCTTCAGGCACTCTGTCTATCAGATCTAACATCTTGAATCTATCAGTTCCACTGTATAATCGTAAGGGATTTGATTTAGGTCATACCTCAATGGTTCAGTTGTTTTCCCTACTATCTTCAGTTTCAGTCAGAAGTTTGCAATAAGGGGCTCACAATGGGCCTTTCAGTAGTAGTGCAATCAAATTATCTTTGATGTTCCACCAAACTCTGGAATGTTTTGTAGAACCCAATTTAAAGCATGCTATTTGGGGAATGGAGGGAATGTTTCCCATCCCAGAGGCTTGTCTTCACTCTACACTAAATTCAACCTGTCTGGTCGTCTGCCCAGTGATGCGAGGTGATGCAGTGAACAACTGAATAATCAATCTCTGGCACTGACTTCTTTCTTAATCTGGTCCCTAGAGTGCGTTTCTGAAAGGTGGCTCTATTTTCACTCACATCCTGCAGGTATTGAAACAAAATGCGTGTAATTTGACATAAGTTTCTTTGCTGACCTGCTCTTGGGCCATTCTGATGCCATACCTAGTTACAATTCCATGAGAGAGTTAGGGAAATGTCTCCAGTCCTCTTGTGTCTACACAGAAACACCACTTTTCTACTCTCCAACTACCATTGAATGACAGCAAGCGTCCTCTTTATTAATCTTGCTTGTTTCCTGTATTTCACCTGGTATCTAAGCATGGGCTCTGACAACTGTAATTCTTTAAAAAGTGGAATAAGCTTTCTCCTCAAGATCTATTTTTTGGAAAGTGAGAGAAGGGTGCAGTGTCCTCTCTGATATGAAATGTTCCTCTTTCCTTGATTTCTAAAGTCTTTGTTATTTGTAGTTCTGTGGGTCTTAATGCATCTTAGGAAAAGAGAGAGCAGCAGTTTTAGTAAGAATTTTCATAATTTGATTAATTTCTTAGATTTATAAGACTTAAATCTAGATCCATAGATTTTTCACCCAGAAGTTAAATATGTCTCACATATGTTCTCAGGTCCCTCTCTGAGAGCTGCCATTAGCTCACGCCTCATGACAAAAATGAAAAGTGATAGACAGGAGAGTGATATTGGAGAACAGAATGCTTCAGTTAGCACATCAGCATATTTAAATATCCTAACATGTATTTATTTATGTATTTTTTTCTTTACGAGATATAACATGTGGAAAGCCATAAAATCATAAGCTGTGTTTTCTGAAAATGATTGATGTAGTATAGAATTATTAATAAAACTTACCAAAAGACCAGCCCATTTTGAACATTTTGAAGCTGTGGGGAGCAGCATTTGCAATTTCTCTGGTAAAATTTTCAATGGCATTCTGCTAACTTCTTGTGGCAAAAATTAGCTCTTGGCTGAAAAAGAATGTCCCAAGGGAAAGGAGGATTTGTGTGACTGTGGCTACCCAGAAGGAAGTTATACATAAGCAATTTGAGGGCTGATCAGCATCTCTGAGCACAGATCTTGATGGAGAGTTAGGTCAGAGAAGAAAGGAATGGTCAAGGTCTCTCCTTAGATTTCCCAGAATATTTCAAGCCTAGAAGACACTGCCAGGACTCTCGGTATCAAGAGCACAGATTTTGAAATGTATCCCCTTAACATGTTCAATAATTTTAACTCTAAGCACACAAATGTATGCCTGTATTATGCTTCAGAACTTGTAGTACTATTTTCTTTCTTTAGTCCAGTTAGTGTTTTATGCCCTAGGTTATTCTTTTCTTATTATTTGAATTCATAATTTTTATTTGCATATTCATCTTTTCCTTTTAATCTTTGAGTCCCTTTGTTTTTATAATTTCATAGTTTAATTGTTCTTAGTTGATTTATCTTTTCTTACTTTTTGTAAGACTTTTCTTTTATCTATGTTTACTTTGTTCTTATGCTACTCATTTACCTAGTTTCTTCTTATCGCCTTTAGGCTTTGTTTTAATTATTTCCCTTTTATGTTATCTATTTTTCATTGCAGTTTTAAATTTTTTATTATCTTCTTTTCCCTTTCTTGTCTTTATTTTAGTTTATCTTAATATAGCAAGCAGAGAGCACTAAAACACTTGAAGAAAGAAGTGAGTAGATTCCACTCTGTGCCCAAAGCAAGAGAGATTGTTCCCTTTTCCCCTGTCCCTTTGGTTGGTCCTGTCTCTTCCAGGCAATGAGCATCTATTCTCAAACTTTCTGTCTCCCACAGTCCAGGTTCGATGCACGATACTGGATGCTTGGGGCTGGTGCACTGTGACGACCCAGAGGGATGATACGGGGAGGGAGGAGGGAGGAGTGTTCAGGATGGGGAACACGTGTATGCCTGTGGCGGATTCATGTTGATATATGGCAAAACCAATACAATATTGTAAAGTTAAAAAAAAAAAAAAAACTATTAAATTGCCAAAAAAAAGAAGAAGAAAGGCAGGGTTGTCCAGTCATTAAAGTCACAGTCTTGGAAATAAAGCAAAACTTGATTCACAGTAGAACTCTGCTCTCAAGAATATTACCTAGCCTCTACCGTTGAGGTTTACTCTTTTGTGGTTGTAACCATTTGTAATTTACAAATGGTGTGTGGATTAGTTCTCTTGAAGCATACTTTCTAATTTCTAAATTCCCTCTCCACTAACAAAAATACCAAGATATGAATAACACTTAATCATGTTTCAGTAAGGGCAGCAACCACAGTTTGTATTTATATTACCCCTTAAAAACATAAATCTGCCTTCTCAGTGTCTGTCATTTCTGGGCCAACTAGACTATCGTGGATGGGTTTCTTCTTTCATTAACATTCTGATTTTTTTTTTTTTCCTCTGACTCCTTTTTCCCTTTGCCAAGGAAGAGAATTGTCCTTTGTATAAGGTCTAAGACTCCGAATTTCTGTTAAAATAGCCTAAAACAGCCAAAATGCTACCTAACGGCCGGTACCTTTATTCTTGTAATACTTGTCCATTTAGTTTGTTCACTGATTCCAGTTAGTGCAGTCGAGAGCCATATTCCACTGACATATTTTAACAATATCTTGCATTAACTGACTGTGCCTTGTACTTGTTCTCAAATTTCTCTGCTGGAAAGCTGTGGGGCAAAATATTGAAGAAAGTCTCTGACCTATAATTTTAGAAGTTAATGTCCAGAGTTTACCTTTTGGCAATATAATTATTAGGATAGTAGATAATATTGTGTGTGAGTTCAACTTGCTTTCCCATGGAAAATGGAGCTTGCACTGGTGTCTATTTCAGTGTGCCAATTCTCAAAGTAAAAATATGGCTTATATAAATATAGACTGAGCAAATTAATATCAATTATTTTTAGATCATTTAGTCCCAATATGAGCTTGTTTCAACATATGTTTCTCATCTCCATTAAAATAGAGGCTATATCTTTATGTCTTTTACTTCAAGATGCATTCATTTTACCTAAAATGTGATCCTTTGGAAAAGGTATTAAGCCATATTAACCATAGCTTAGGAAAGTCTCTCTCTCACAAAACTCAACAGACAATTTGCTTGCACAAGTCACATGCATTTTTAATTAATATATTCTAAACTGCACTGTTCTGTCTTATTAAGCTGAAGCTTTTTTTCCCCTTTTGCTAAACAATTCTTAAGAAGAGTAGAGATATTTTGCATGCAATTATATTTGTAATTATAAACTAGTGTTTGAATTTTTCATATAATCAATGATATTCAGTTGGTTTTCCTCCAGATGCTGAAATGTGAGAACAATAATGTTTGAATATCAAGTTATCTGATTCATAAACAAGGCACATTCTTCTATGAATCATGATCAGGTTTCTCACATGAACTGGAACTTAAGATTTTAGATGTCACAATCAAATCCAGCTCTTGTATCTTAGTGCTTAGTCTCAAATATCAAATAGAATTTCTAATAGCCAAGTGACATAGATACTTTCCGTTAACTGCCTTCCAAAACATTTGTCATTCTTCATTAGATTTTTAAAAAATTATTTTAATATATTGTCCTCTTTGTCCTTTGAATTCTTAACATTCAAAACAATTATTTCTGCATCAGTAGCACAATTTGTCACATCAACTCTCTTGTCATTTATAACCTACTATATATGACAACTTTTCAAGGATACATCCTGACACATTTTTGAGACCTTAGAATTAAAGCTTTCAAATTAATTTTTTTTTTAGAAAAAACTGTTCTCGAAATACAGTAGGAGAACATAATTTTCCATTTCCATAAACTTAATTCCAGATAGAAACTATATTAAAATGTTTTCTTTTAATCACGTGTAATATACCATATTATACATATGTATATTATACATACATACACACATATGTATAATATACCATATTGTACATATGTATATCATACACACATATGTATAATATACCATATGTATATTATATATAATGCATAATATACATTATATATAATTATATATTATACATTATAATATATATATAATGCTGCCATGATGAATTAATGTTTTTGAGTTTTTTTATTGTAAGTATATTTCTTATACTTAATATGCTCCCTTCAGTTGATTAAGGAGAAGGAAAGGGCAACCCACTCCAGTGTTCTTGCCTGGAGAATCCCAGGGATGGGGGAGCCTGGTGGGCTGTCGTCTCTGGGGTCGCACAGAGTCGGACACGACTGAAGCGACTTAGCAGCAGCAGCAGTTGATTAAATGAAATAACTGCAAGGTAGAAAAAATATAAAACGCATTTCTAAGACATAATTCTGCTTAATGAGGTTGAGCACGATAATTGCCCAACATTTGAGCAACTTTGAAACTTTTGTATGTTTTGAATCCTTATGGAAACTTTTGGGTCTTTTACAGCAATTGTAAAACCACTTTGCTAATTCTTGAATTAGCTTTGTAGGAGGTAGATAATACTTGGAAATATCTGTATTACGGTGATGTTTTGCATTAATGGCTAACATTTTTTTAATATATGAGTATACAGTTCACTAAAAATTTAGATTAATTTAGCTTACTTTTAAATTTGCAAATATGGCAAAAACAGATAAAACTCATTAGCATTTTCAAATTATTAACAGTATTGTTCATATTTAGTAATTCAAACTTCAGTAATACCCACATTCGAGAATGCAACTTGATTAAATAATTGTTTTATCTTCATACTTAATTCCATATCAAAGTTTGAAATGAGAAAGACACCATTCAGTAAGACATAATGCTCATTAAGCTTTATTTGTTCATAAAATCATTTACCTTTCTTATTTGCTTTCAGCTAGAAGGTTCATGGTTATTGTGTTGAACATCATTAATTTATGAGTAATATCTCATTGTCTTTATTTAGGCAGATCCTGACCACACAACTATTCAACAAAATTATTTCAATTTGAATGACAAAACTTTTCAGCTGTAATTCTTTCAGAAATTTTGAGACATAAATAAAACAGCTGGTTATTGTTCTCTTTGCAAAGAAACCTTTGATTAACCGAGGCAGGATCAACACGGTGCAGTAGGAAGACCCCGAGCTCACCTCTTCCCATGAACACATCAAGACTACAACTGCATATAAGCCAACTCTGAGAGTGACCTGACAACTAACAGCATGATTCTTCTACATTCACAGTTGTTGGGGGGAGAAAAAGAGCCATGCAGAGTCTGGGAAGGGAGAGAAGTGATCTAGTTCAGACGTGCACCTTTAGCAGGTGACCCAGAAGGTGAGTAAGATATCACCAATTTGGGAATCCTTCCTAAGGAGTGATGAGTTCAAGCATTATTGGGGGTACAGGCACCCCAATCCTGGGTCCAATACCAGGAAGATGAGCCCCCTCTGATGGTTTGAAAAAAAGTGGAGCTTACCAGAGGGCTGTAAGATGCAGCGATTCTGCTCTTGAAGAGCATGCATGAAGACTGGTTTGCTCCCAGTCCCAGATTAGAGGCAGCAGATTGAAAACTGCCTGGTGCCAGGACTGCCCTAGCACAGTTCCTAGCCTTCACCAAGTCCCTGTACCAGCCCGTGTGCGCCAGGATCGCTCTTTGCTTAAGGCCAAGACTGCCATCGCAATCATGTGCACTCACACACTGATAAAAAGTGGGGCCAACTCAAAATTGCAGGTCAAACCCCTTGGGCCTTGGCCCTGCCTGTAACCAAATCTGAGGCCACCATTGCCATCACATGCATGCACTGGGGGAAAGAAGAGGCAACTCAGAAGTCCAACTCCAAGCCCTCAGGCCACCAACCCTATCTCTGACCAAGGTGGAAACCACTGCCACCATTGCATGCACGTAGTCACAACAAGGATAAAGTGGAACCAGCTATGTATGCAGCCCCAACCCCCCAGGCTGCAACACTGCCTCTGACTGAATTAGAGGCTTCCCTCATAGCTCAGTCGGTAAAGAATCTGCCTGTAATGCAGGAGACGAGGGTTTGATTCCTGTGTCAGGAAGATCCCCTGGAGAAGGAAATGGCAATCCACTCCAGTACTCTTGCCTGGAAAATCCCATGGACAGAGGAGCCTGGTGGGCTACAGTCCATGGAGTCGCAAGAGTTGGACACGACTCAGTGACTAAACCACCACATTGCCTTTGGACATGTGCTTCACTGGGAAAAATCCAGATCAGAAGTGCTGCTCCAGCTACTGGCCATAGATTGAGAAGTCAGGCATGTGCCCAAGGATTCCTTGGAGAAGAAGCATTGCTTGTCTTGGGTATCAGATAATCATGAAGTAGTTAGATGGTGGCTTGGATGGTGATCAAAAGCAACAGTTAATTGTTGGAATCACAGTACCTGTCTTCTCAATCTTGAATGCTCTAATCTACTTGTTAAAAAAAATTATCTTAGAATAAATAAGCAAAAAATGAGAGGATTACATAATATTCATTGCATCAGTGTTGTGTTCATAGAAATAGCCTCCTTTCCTAGTTTAATCACAGACTTGGAGGGATTAGATTTCTTGTGATTTTACAGCAAGTAACATTTCAATACAGACATGAAGTCCAGGTCCCATAATAGATTCAGACTAGTATCTTCAATATTTGCAAAACTGACTACTAAAGTGGTATTTCACACATGTGAAGTCTATATAATACATTCTTTTTTGTTATTCTTAGCTTATTTTTACCAAATTAAATTTTTTTAGCTTAGATTATAATAAAATTGACTTTGGAAAACTATGCTATTTTTATCTTTCACATGTTGTACTAAGAAATTGTCTTACATAATCACTTTCTGTTGATCTCTCCTTGAAGACAATTAAGGTATGAGAATTGAGACCTTTTAGGATTCCAACAGCCTTAAGTGAGATCCATATTGAGAAAGGAGTTGGTTCCAGATTTTATGCTATTGATCCTAGGAAAGTGAGAAATGCACCATCTAGGGCTGAAAGTCCACCAAGAATCAACGCAGGCAAAAAAGGGTCCACCCAAATAGGTCAGGACAAAAGGAAAAGCCCAGGTATGATGGATGAACCTAGAAGATGAAAGAATCTGGTTTAAGAGAAAAATAAGCTAGGTATCATGAAATACTAGAAGATGAAGGGACATGTGATTTTATAAGTAAACTGAGGTCTCCCTTATGAGAGAAATGATGCAATTGTGCATCACAGGCCAGCTCGGTAAATCATTGAATTGTATGTAAAAAATATTTTTTAGGCTTATGACAACGACTATTTGACTAAAAAGCAAAATTTATCAATCAGTGTTTACTTGCATGCATTCTGCCTGATAAATCACTTCAGTCATGTCCAACTCTTTGCAACTCTATTGATCATAACCCACCAGTCTCCTCTGTTCATGGTGTTATCCAGGCAAAAATACTGGAGTGGGTTTCCATGCCCTCCTCCAGGGGATTTTCCTAACCCAGGGATCAAACCTGCATCTCTTATGTCTTCTGCATTGGCGGGCAGGTCCCTTACCACTAGTGCTCCCCAGGAAGCCCACTGAGTACAGAAAACCACAACATTACTTCTCAAATCAGTTCATCAAGGTGGAAGTCAAGGTGAGAAATCGCTCCTTTGACAATCTATAATATTTTGGTATTAACAGTAACTTAAACCTTTGATAAAAATAAATTTTAAACAAACTTAAGTAGTGTACCATTTCACTAGTGAAAAATCACTAAATTACTCCAATAAAATGAAATAAATAACTGAGAAACAATGTTTATAATAAATTAATTCTTAAAAATGAAGAAGTTTGGTTGTAACTGATAAATTATCCTTTTTCTCATTAGATTTAAATCACCATCAAGTATCCTGACAATAAGATTTTATTTATTCAAACATTTCCTATTTCATTAATGAAAATATTAACTACTAAAAAGAATATGAGATAAAATAAAATAGGATAGAAAATCTAGACCGCAGAAAACAGAAGTACATTTATGTTCCCAAGAAAGGCCATCATGATATATTTAAGTTGAAGTTTAAATTGATCTCAAGTGAATAGCAAATTTTTAGGGACTAATAATCTCTTTCCTATTTCAAAGTATCTGAAATAAAGAGATATTATCTATTCTCAGGGGCAAGGAAGAATCTTGTCCCAAAAGTACATTTTAAAATGAATATATTCTAGGTTAAATATATGTGTACTGTGTAGTGAGCAATATCCTCAACATTTGTAGAGTAAAACAAGAAAATATAAGAAAGGATCAGAAGTAGAAATTTTTGTAGTCAAAACATTATTATGGGGACTATAGGATGTTAAGATGAGTGTAAGTGGTAAGACAAGTTGAAGAAGGACTATCTTTCCGAGATTTTTCAATCATGGATGACCTCATAAAATTTCAATCATTATTATAGTTCTCTAAATAGAAAGAAAATTGTGTAAATTGTTATTACTAAGTATAAACATTACACATTTCTATGTTTTAAAATCCTATTTAATATCCTATTTTAAAAGGTTGTGGACCTTTTTCCACCTAGACTTCATATGGCTCGAGATTCAAACATGTGCTAAGTAATTTTGCTCTGTTCTAGGTGTACAACTTATTTTATTTTGTTCAAAGTAGATCTAGAAGGAATTAAACTTAATAAATATTAATTAATAACTATTGCAAAAAAAAGGCACCTGAAATATTTGGCTTTCTTGTCATGAGTGAAAATAATGTCATATTGAAATATCCATATAGTCCATTATAAAACTACAAAGTACACAAAATTCCCAAGGTCTTAGGAATCTATGGAAGTAAATATACCTTACTGATTTTCAGCATTCAAGGACTAACCTTAGACAAAACATTTAAAATTCTTAAGTGATATCATGCTTAATCATTAGAAACTCTGGTTTCTTTTTTTCATTAATGACATAGCTTTCTAAGTATATCATAATTTGCAAATCCAATGAACTTTTTTCTAATATATCTTAAACCCACTGCATTATTTAAAATGTTCAGTGATACCTTTATTATCCCAATATATTTTTCTTTGTATTTGTCATAAAGGACAATTCTATCTCCTAATTATCCTTATTTTACTTAGACTACATTTTTACCTGTACCACCATGGATACAGAAATCCATATTTCTGTTCTGGACCCTGTTTCTTCTATCTCTACAGTTAATTCTATCTTTTCTATATTTTACACAGATGGAGATGGCCCTTCTCATAAAGTTTAAAAATCCTTCCATCATCTCCAAGTTACTCAAAGACCTGGCACCTGCCCTTTCCTCTGGCTGCATCTCCTCTGAACCACTCCCCTTCAGTAAATATGTATGCCCCAGATACTCTGGATTCATTCTTTCTGAAAATACCAAGATTATTCCCATCATAGAACCTCTGAATTACTTCCCTCTGCCTGGATTTTCTACCTGCAGAACTTGTTAGAGCCACAGTTTTTTTGTTTTTGTTTTTAAGGTGAATTCTGGCTTTATTTTAAAATAATTTTTATTGGATTATAGTTGATGTACAATGTTATGTTAATTTCTGCTGTACAGCAAAGTGAATCAATTATACATATATCCAATCTTTTTCAGATTCTTTTCCCATATAAGTCATTACAGACTATTGAGTTGAGTTCCCTGTGCTAAACAGTTGGTTCTTATTTATCTATTTTATATATCCTTGCCTGCTCAGTTGCTTCAGTCATGTCCAACTCTTTGCGACACTATGAGCTGTAGCCTGCCAAGCTCCACTGTCCATGGGATTTTCCAGGCAAGAATACTGCAATGGGTTGCCATGCCCTTCTCCAGGGGATCTTCCTGACCCAGGGATTGAACCCACATCTTCTGTATCTCCTGCACTGCAGGGGATTCTTTACCCATCAAGTCACCTGCAAAGCCCATTTTATATATAGTAGTAAAAAGGGAAAGTCGCTCAGTCGTATCCAACTCTTTGCGACCCCATGGACTATAGCCTGCCAGGCTCCTCTGTCTATGGAATTCTCCAGGCCAGAATACTGGAGTGGGTAGCCATATTCTTCTCCAGGGGATCTTCCCAACCTAGGGATCGAATTCAGGTCTCCTGCATAGAAGGTAGATTCTTTACCATCTGAGCCACCGGGGAAACCTATACACAGCAGTGTGTATATGTCAATCCCAGTCTCCAAATTTATCCCTTTCCCTTTTCTCCCTTGGTAACCGTGTTTCTTTGCTACCTCTGTGACTCTCTTTCTGTTTTATAAAGCTCACTTGTACCATTTTTTTAAGATTCAACATGTAAGTGATATTATATGATGTTTGTCTTTCTCTGTTTGACTTACTTCACTTAGTATGACAATCTCTAGGTCCATCCATGTCACTGCAAGTGGCATTATTTTGTTCTTTTTATGGCTGGGTATATATATATATCACATCTTTATACATTCATCTGTCAATGGACATTTAAGTTGCTTCTGTGTCCTGGCTATTGTAAATGGTGCTGCAATAAACACTAGGGTACAAGTACCTTTTTGAATTATGGTTTTTTTCCATATATATGCCCAGCAGTGGGGTCTTATGGTACATTTATTTTTAGCTTTTTAAGGAGCTTCCATACTGTTCTCCATAGTGGCTGTACCAATTTACATTCCCACCAACAGAGTAGGAGAAGAACCACAGTGTTCTAATTGTCAAAGATCTTTCATAATTGAATGTATGAGATGAAGAAACCCATATCATTTCTTTTACAAAGGGTCTAAGTTAATGTCATTGATTTTTTACCATAGGAGCCGTAGGATAACCTTGTCTTCTTCCCAGCAATAAAAATAAGAACAAGTTATATTGATTATTATTTTTAAGGGGTGCACATAAACGTTAGGTCCATGAATCAAGGCAAATTAGAAGTAGTCAAACAGGAGATGGCAGGAGTGAACATTGACATTTTAGGAATCAGTGAATTAAAATGGACTGGAATGGGTGAATTTAACTCAGATGACCATTATATCTACTACTGTGGGGAAGAATCCCTTAGAGCAAATGGAGTAGCCATCATAGTCAACAGAAGAGTCTGAAATGCAGTACTTGGATGCAATCTCAAAAATAATAGATGAGCTCTGTTTGTTTCCAAGGCAACCCATTCAATATCACAATAATCCACTTTTATATCCTAACCAGTAATGCTGAAGAAGCTAAAGCTGAATGGTTCTATGAAGAGCTTCTAGAACTAACACCCCCCAAAAGATGTCCTTTTCATTATAGGGAACTGGAATGCAAGGAAGTCAAGAAATACCTGGAGGAACAGGCAAATTTGGCCTTGGAGTACAGAATGAAGCAGGGCAAAATCTAACAGAGTTTTGCCAAGAGAACACACTGGTCATAGCAAACACCCTCTTCCAACAACAAAGAGAACACTCTACAAATGGACATTACCAGATGGTCAGTACAGAAATCAGATTGATTATATTCTTTGCAATCAAAGATGGAGAAGCTCTGTACAGCCAGCAAAAACAAGACCAGGAGCTGACTGTGGCTCAGATCATGAACTCCTTATTGACAAATTCACACTTAAATTGAAGAAAGTAGGGAAAACCACTAGACCATTCAGGTATGACCTAAATCAAATCCCTTATGATTATACAGTGGAAGGGACAAATTCAAGGGATTAGATTTGATAGAGTGACTGAAGAACTGTGGATGAAGGACTGACACATTGTGCAGGAGGCAGTCAGCAAGACCATCACCAAAAAAAAAGAAAGGCAAAAAGGCAAAATGATTGTCTGACAAGGCCTTACAAATAGCTGTGAAAAGAAGTGAAAGGCAAAGGAGAAAAGGGAAGATATACACATTTGAATGCAGAGTTCCAAAGATTAGCAAGGAGAGATAAGAAAGCCTTCCTCAGTGATAAATGCAAAGAAATAGAGGAAAACAATAGAATGGGAAGATTAGAGATCTCCTTAAGAAAATTAGAGATACCAAGGGAAAATTTCATGCAAACATGGGCACAATAAAGGGCAGAAATGGTATGGACCTAACAGAAGTAGCAGATATTAAGAAGAGGTGGCAAGAATACACAGAAGAACTGTACAGAAAAGAACTTCATGACCTAGAAAACCACAATGGTGTGAACATTCACCTAGAGCCAAACATGCTGGAGTGCGAAGTCAAGTGGGCCTTAGGAAGCATCACTATGAACAAAGCTAGTGGAGGTGATGGAATTCCAGTTGAACTATTTCAAATCCTGAAAGATGATGCTGTGAAAGTGCCGCACTCAATATGCCAGCAAATTTGGAAAACTCAGCAGTGACCACAGGACTGGAAAAGGTCTGTTTTCATTCCAATCCCAACAAAAGGCAATGCCAAAGAATGCTCAAACTACCGCAAGTCACACTCATCTCACACACTAGCGAAGTAATGCTCAAAACACTCCAAGCCAGGCTTCAACAGTACATGAAATCATGTACTTCCAGATGTTCAGGCTGGATTTAGGAAAAGCAGAGGAACTGGAGATCAAATTGCCAACATCTGCTGGATCATCATACAAGCAAGAAAGTTCCTGAAAAACATCTGTTTTATTGACTATACCAAAGCCTTTGACTGTGTGGATCATCACAAACTGTGGAAAATTCTTAAAGAGATGGGAATACCTGACCACCTTACCTGCTTCCTGAGAAATCTATATGCAGGTCAAGAAGCCAACAATTACAGCCCTACATGGAATGAGAGACTGGTTCCAAATTGGGAAAGGAGTAGGTCAAGGCTGTATATTGTCACCTTGCTTATTTAACTTATATGCAGAATACATCATGAGAAATGCTGGACTGGATGAAACAAAAGCTGGAATCAAGGCTACTGGGAGAAATATCAATAACCTCAGAGATACAGATGACACCACCCTTATGACAGAAAGCAAAGAAGAACTAAAGAGCCTCTTGATGAGAGTAAAAGAGAAGAGTGAAAAAGTTGGCTTAAAACTCAACATTCAGAAAACGAAGATCATAGTATCTGGTCCAATCACTTCATGGCAAATAGATGAGGAAACAATTGAAACAGTGACAGACTTTATTTTTCTGGGATCCAAAATCACTGAAGATGGTGATTGCATCCATGAAATTAAAAGATGCTTGCTCCTTGGAAGAAAAGTTATGACCAACTTAGATGGCATATTAAAAAGCAGAGACATTACTTTGCCAACAAAGGTCCATCTAGTCAAAGCTATGGTTTCTCCAGTAGTCATGTATGGAGATGAGGGTTGGACTATAAAGAAAGCTGGCACTGAAGAATTGATGCTTTTGAACTGTGGTGTTGGAGAAGACTTTTGAAAGTCCCTTGGACTGCAAGGAGATCCAACCAGTCCATCCTAAAAGAAATCAGTCCTGAAAATTCATTGGAAGGACTGATGCTGAAACTGAAACTCCAGTACTGTGGCCACCTGATGCAAAGTACTGACTCATTTGAAAAGACCCTGATGCTGAGAAAGATTGACAATGGGAAGAGAAGGGGACGACAGAGGATGAGATGGTTGGATGGCATTATGAACTCAATGGACATGAGTTTGAGTAAGCTCCGTGAGTTGGTGATGGACAGGGAAGCCTGGCATGCTGCAGTCCATGGGGTTGCAAAGAGTTGGACACAACTGAGTGACTGGACTGAACTGTACTGAACATTAATGTTGTGAGATAATATATTAATCTAGGTAGAAATGACATCTTTACAAAAAATAAGAGGTCTTTCCATCATTCAAACTGTCTGGAATGTGTGTGCGTGTCTTCCTCAAGAGTGTTTTAACATTTTCTTTAAGTAGATTGCATGTATTTCTAAAGATAATTTCTATGTTATTTATCTTTTCTTGTTCAGCAGTTGCTGCTGCTTTTGTAATTTTTTTCACTATGAAATATCTTGATTTCATAAAGAGTATTTTCTTGTTTGTACTCAGTCACTCAGTCATGTCCAACTCTTTGCAACCTCAGGCATTGAAACTCACCAGGCTCCTCTGTCAATGGAATTTTACAGGCAAGAGTACTGGAGTGGGTTGCTATTTCCTACTCCAGGGCATCTATCTGACCCAGCGATCGAAACTGCGTCTCTTGTGTCTCCTGCTTTGGCAGGCAGATTCTTTAACACTGAACCACCAGTGTTTACATGGAATTTTTTTTAAGTTATGCTTCTCCCTAAAATAACACTCTTACCAATGAACTGAGTTGGTCTAACTTATTTTGGTGTTCTTTTCCACACTGTTTTTTTTCTTCCTACACTACTTCAATGCCTTAACTTATTTAATTTTCGAAAACTCTATGAGACAGGCAATAGTACTATCCATTATTTGTAGATTGAGTGAGGAAACAGAGTCAGAGAAAGGGTACATATATTTTCAAGGCTACACAGTTATACAGGATTCCAATTTGATCAATTCAATTCCAGAAACAACCTTGCAACTCTAGATGGTATTTTATATGTATTTATTTTCCTTTAAGTAGCTTTTCCCCATATATTGTGAAGTTGATAAAAGTGTCAAGTATTTGGGCCGAATATTTCAATGAACTATTTCTTTTATGATCTATCTAGTACAAAATCAGCAAGGAGTATTTAGAGTAGGGGAAATCCACAACCAAAATATAAAGGACTTTTAAAAAAAAGCATATCCACTCCTCTAATAGCTTAAATTCTCAGAAAGCAAATGTAATATCCTTTGAGGTAATGAAAAATAAGATTTCTACCTGGGGATAAATTGCAAGGAGTCCTTGGAGATGGAGTAGAATGAATTAGGAAGAAAGTATGGAGCCAACAAGTGCGATGGTTCTGTGTACATAATTCCAAGTACTTCCTCTTCTACTTGTGTTTTTATCCTTCCTTGTTCAACCTTCATCAAACTAATGGATTCTAAACTTGACACCTTCATAGTGTTACATGTACGATTATTTTTGCTATTATTGAACTATGTTGTTTACTTATTATTTTGCCTGCTTCACAGTTAAAATCTACTTTTTCATATTCTTCTTATATTGTCAGATCTTTTAAGCCTCTTTTACATGATGAGAATTTTTTCTCTAGGTACATTTTCATTGCAGTTTGGGTGTTTCACTACATGAATATTAAAATAATTTTGTCTTCATGACTGATTTTTCTTTTATTTTTCTTCCATCAGATACTACTATTTCCACACTATTTGATTTGTTGATGGTTATTTTGTTTTGCTCTTTCCATCATGTTTCCTGATCTCTTTAATCATTTTCAGTCATTTGTCTTATAGATGTGTGAATCCTATTAATTATAATCTACTTTGGCTTGAGTTTGAGATCATTCTTATTCAAATTGGAGAGTTCTTTATCCTTCTGTTAGTCTGTCATTTTATTTATGTTTTCACAAGAGAAAAACCCTTAAGCAGTGTTTTTGCACTTGTGATTTGTAACATTAGGCATTCTGTTTTTAAAAAATTCATATTGATTTAGACATTATACATGGGTGTTCATTGGAAGGACTAATGTTGAAGCTGAAACTCCAATACTTTGGCCACCTGATGTGAAGAGCTGACTCATTTGAAAAGACCCTGATGCTCTGAAAGATTGAGGGCAGGAGGAGAAGGGGACAACAGAGGATGAGATGGTTGGATGGCATCACCGACTCAATGGACATGGGTTTAGGTGAACTCCGGAGTAAGTGATGGACAGGGAGGCCTGGCGTGCTGTGATTCATGGGGTCACAAAGAGTTGGACACGACTGAGTGGCTGAACTGAACTGAGACATTATAAAACAATAATTCTTCTTAGTTTGTTTACTCTTACAAAAGACATGTAAATAATGTACATTTAAGATGTTTCTCTAAAATATCAAGTGTTGGTCTTCTCTTAATGAAAATATGATAGTTTAGACACCTAATTACTGTTCGTTACCAAAGCTTTCTTTTTTGATTATTATTGTTAAAATTCTCTTTTTTTCTCATCATGATAGATTATTAGTAGTAAATAAATTTATATTTCCTGTTATTGATTATATTTCATTTTAAACTTTTGAGTAGATGAAATACTTATTTTTCTAGTTTCAGTGCTCACTTTATTTCTTTCACAGTTTTCTAGCCTCCCCCCCCCGACCCCCAGTTCATGTTTGGCTCTATTATATGATGTATGATGTTAACTAAATGAAATATATAATACATATGTATTCACATACAAACTTTCCTACTATGTTCTACTTTATTTGGTCCACAGTCACCTCAATCACAGCAGAGTCTTGATGGAATTCCAGGTCTTATGCATAAATCTGCTTTTTTTATTTATTCATTCTGTGTCCGTTAATAATGCACAGAACACCTGCTGTGCCCAACTTGATAGCTCTGATCTCCATTCTAATAGTAGATAGCCCAGTAGACTAGTCATAAATTCTATTGATTCTGTCTGTAAAAATCTCTGAATTCTATTTTTTTTTCTGTAAACCCACTACCACCTCTTTGAGCAAAGACTTTATTTTCTCTCCTTAAACATTTATTAGTTACCTAACTGATATTCCCAATCATGCTTTTTGGTTCCTTCCTCAAATGTTTCAACTATCAGCAGAAACTCTTTCTGACATATTGGTTCATTATACAACTTCCTCTCTGCATTTCTTCAATAATCTGTCACATCAAGAAAAAAAAAAAAAATTCTACTAGAAGTATAGATGCTCTTTGTGCCCAAATGTATGTTTACCTTTATTTACAGTCTCACTCGTTGCCATCTCTCCATAGGTGCTGCCTGCAATGCACAGTCTGTATGCCAGCCACATTCAATAGTGCTGTTCCACACTTTTATTCCTTCCTATATATTCTCTTGCCTAAGATAGTGGGATCTAAATTGACCCTAAAGACTGAAGATACTGAATCTAATTCTTCATCTTTTAATATATATAAATTTTAATTTTTCTTAAATAATTTATTGACATAAAGATAATAACATCTGTCTTTCAGCCTTATCATCATCATTTATGAAATTGCAATTAAGTATCACCAAGTACATTTACTAACTCACAGTAGTACTTTTTGGTCTGTATTCTTCTCTTTTTTTCTGCATGAGAAACATTGCCTACTAAGTGAAAAATCTCCTTTGTTTACCCCCATCCTTCTGACACAGTCATTCCACACCGTGTGCTTCCATATCCCTTGGACATATCATACAGCATCCATTTCTCAGGATTGCAATTATTTGATTAAGCATTGGTCTCTGTCACTAGGTCGTCACTTCTCCAAATAAAATCTTGCTTTTGGCACGTGTTTTCTTTCTATATCATGTAGTAAAAATGCCTGGCAATAAAAAAAAAAGGCACTTAACAAATTTTTTATTTTTTTCCATGAAAAAAAATCACACTAAGGAAATAAATATGTTTGTATGTTTGTTACATAATCTTTAAATTACTGGCTAATTGAGATCACCATGAGTTGTGTTTACTTACATATTTAAGTGGTGTTTTCTTGCTGACATTTGATAAGTCATTTATTAACAATTATTTAGTAGTACAGGAATGATGATGAATAATTCATCTTGCCCTATTCACCTCTCAAAAGGTAATTACCTATTTCCATGACCTTTGTGTGTTTTTCTATTTGATTTCATAGGCAATTCAACAAATTCTTGGTGAGTGGCCACTATGTGTAAGGTAATGCTGTTATTAATTAAAATTAATTTTTAGCTTACATTAATTGTATTTTCAAAATGATGACAGCAAAAAAGGAAGTCCTTGTACCAGGTTATTATGCACAGGTCCAATTCAATAAATACTAAGCACCCACGCGCTGGCTGTAAATATGCTAAGTGATAGAAATATAATGATTGAGTGTAACTTTATCTATGCCTTTGCAGAAATTATAGTGCTTTATGGAGGATGTATTTTCATTTAGTTAAGTATTTTTTTTAATATTCAATTGTAAAACATGCCATTTTGTTTATGTTATGTAATTTCTAATGTTAAATTTCATTTCATTAAAAATTTATTTTATAATTATGTAGAAACAGTTTATAAATTGTTTCAAAACAATAGGAGAGTAAGAATGATAAGTAGAACTTATTTAGCACTTACCACGTGCTAAATACTCTGCTCTGTAGTTTGGTATATTTTCACATCTAAGTCTTAAAATAATCCTTATGATATAGATACTATTTCTTGCCACTGTCCTTACTCTTGTGACAAGAAGTCTTGGGCTTAAACAGATTTGGAAACTTGTCCAACATTTCAAAGAAGTATTTGCGAAAATACAGATTTAAACACATTCTGTATGACCAAGAGCTCAGATAGTTATTGTCCCCGCACTGAACACCCTCAATGGAAATATCTTGCATCAATGGTTTGTTACATAATAGTGCTGGTAACTACCACAAAACCTTAGGGGCAAATGAAAATCAACATATATTTTTGGCCCTTTTAAAATTTCCTCTCAATTCAGCTTATCAGCTTTGGGCCAGGTATTGTTTTGTTCATCTCTTTCTTGTAGTAACTCATGCACAATAGATAAGAACTGCAGGAACTTTCATCATTCTGCCTGGAAATCTCATAACTCAAGATCCAATTTAACAGTTATTTCTCTTATTGCCTCTGAATTATGTCATGTTACCATAGATCTTTTCCACTCTTGGCTTATTAGGAAATGCTCTATATTGTCTTCTAGTATTGGTATGGTCTCATTTTTTGTATTAAAATATTTGACAAACTTGGCACTGTTTTTTAGTGTATCTCATTTTTTCCACAGATTACTACAATGGTCAGAATAGCATTTCTTGAATAGTCCATTTTTTCCCCCTGATCAGGGGGTTCCTTTACAACAAATAAAATCTCATAACCATTCAGTCTATTTCTAGACTTTCTGTTATATTCTGTTAATCTGTTTTTCTATGCATTTACTATAGTAAACTGCTTTATTGTTGACACTTTATGATATGGTTAGTGTCTAGCAGGGCTAGTGCACATTCTGGATTAGAATTTTCTTTTTTATACTTTTTTGATCATTTCTCATGTGAACTTTTATTAAAATAGTATTATAATAATAAGTTCACTTGGCAAAAAATTAAAATCGTTGTATTATCCAAGAATGTGATATATTGGTTGGTACAAAAGTAACTGTGATTCCAGACCATTAATTTTAAATCATTATCAGATCAGATCAGATCAGTCGCTCAGTTGTATCCAACTCTTTGCGACCCCATGAATTGCAGCACACCAGGCCTCCCTGTCCATCACAAATTCCAGGAGTTCACCCAGACTCACGTCCATTGAGTCAGTGATGCCATCCAGCCATCTCATCCTCTGTTGTCCCCTTCTCCTCCTGCCCCCAATCCCTCCCAGCATCAGAGTCTTTTCCAATAAATCGTTATAACTGGGCTCAAACACATCTTTATTAATCTAAATAGGAACCATTACAATCAACACATTTTTGCCAATGAGAAATAAGTTTGTTTATTCCTGTAGCATAAAAATTTGTGCTTTGGAATTTGAGGAACTCTTGAAAAGCATTTTCTTCCTCCTGCTGGTTGTGGAAGCATTTTCCTTGCAAAAAGTTGTCAAGATGCCTGAAGAAGTGGTAGTTGGTTGGTGAGAAGTCAAGTGAATATGGCAAATGAGGCCAAATTTGTTCAACTTTTGAAATATGTGTTGTGCGACATACGGTCGGGCATTGTCATGAAGAAGAATCGGGTCCTTTCTGTTGAACAATGAACTGCAGGTGTCGCAGCTTTCTGTGCATGTAATCGATTTGCTGAGCATACTTCTCAGATGGAATGGTTTCTCTGGAATTCAGAAAGCTGTAGTGTATCTAACTGACAGCAGAACATCAAACAGTGATCATAACATTTTTTGGTGCAAGTTTGGCTTTGGGAAATGATTTGGAACTTCTCAGTCCAGCCACTGAGCTGGTCATTGCTGGTTGTCATATAAAATCCACTTTTTGTCAAACATCACAGTCCAATTGGGAAATTGTTCATTGTTGTTGCATATAATAAGAGAAGATTACAGTACAAAATGGCGATTTTTTTTTTTAAATTTTCAGTCAGCTCACGAGCCCCCCCCCTTATCGAACTTTTTCACCTTTCCAATTTGCTTCATGCTGAATGATCATTTCTATAGTCCAAACTAAATGTAAACAGCAAGTAATAAGTCACTGGTAAAAAAAAAATAAAACAAGAAATGCACATTAAAATGGTGTATAACATAACCACATTGACAAAGTTCAGCAATGCAAAACTGCAATTACTTTTGCACCAACCTAATAATTTTCATTTGTAAGAGCATTATTTGCTTCTTCCAGTAGATTCTTAAATGTTTCTTCATATGTTTCCTTTACATAATTAGAGATTTTAAATTGTAGTTGACTATATGGGCTTCCCTGATGGCTCACTGGTAAAGAATCTGCCTGCAATGCAGGAGATGTGGGAGACACAGATTGGATCCTTGGGTCAAGAAGATCCACTGGAGGAGGAAATGGCACCCCACTCCAGTATTCTTGCCTGGGAAATTTCAGAAGCTAAGAAGCCTGGCTGACTGGAGTCCATAATAGAGTTGCAAAAAGTTGGACACGACTGAGCACACACACATGCACACACAATTGACCATATAATGACTACTGATAGTTTCTACTTATACATTTGGTAGCTTAAAATACTTCTGATTTATCACAGTGTTTGGAATTGTTTTCAGCTGATTCTCTTACATTGTAGAGACATGCACTCATATCATCTACAAACACGTAATTCTATTTTCCTTGTTTTGTCTACATTTTATACTCCTTGCAACTTACTTACTTTTTTAAATCATTTTGGATTGGAATTCAAGTACAAAGCCTAACATATTAAGTGGAAAATTAAGATGGTGATAGAGTTCATTTATCAGTCTAAGAAAATATTCATTATTTCTTATCTTCTGAAGTTTTATTTTCAAAAACTTATTCTAATACTTTTTATTACATATGAAAAAATTCTCTGATATTTTTCTAGGAGTATTGATTTGATAAATTGTATAAATCAATTTTAAAGTATTAAAACATTCTTAAATTTCTGGAATGAACCCCATTAAATCATGTCACATTTATTTCTTTGTATTTTTGACATTTATGTCAATATTCATAAATGCTATTATTGTGACTTTATTTTATGTAAAATTGCTGTCATACATTAGTGTTAATAAGTACTTAATTCATAATATGAATTTGGAAGCTCTCTTCTTTTTATGTACTCTGAAAATATTTTCATAGCATTTCAGTTATCTGCTTTTTAAATTTTTATTTTATTTATTTTTTTTAAATTTTATTTTATTTTTAAACTTTAAATAATTGTATTAGTTTTGCCAAATATCAAAATGAATCCGCCACAGGTATACATGTGTTCCCCATCCTGAACCCTCCTCCCTCCTCCCTCCCCATACCATCCCTCTGGGTCGTCCCAGTGCACTAGCCCCAAGCATCCAGTATCGTGCATCAAACCTGGACTGGCAACTCATTTCATACATGATATTTTACATGTTTCAATGCCATTCTCCCAAATCTTCCCACCCTCTCCCTCTCCCACAGAATCCATAAGACTGTTCTATACATCAGTGTCTCTTTTGCTGTCTCGTACACAGAGTTATTGTTACCATCTTTCTAAATTCCATATATATGCATTAGTATACTGTATTGGTGTTTTTCTTTCTGGCTTACTTCACTCTGTATAATAGGCTCCAGTTTCATCCACCTCATTAGAACTGATTCAAATGTATTCTTTTTAATGGCTGAGTAATACTCCATTGTGTATATGTACCACTGCTTTCTTATCCATTCATCTGCTGATGAATATCTAGGTTGCTTCCATGTCCTGGCTATCATAAACAGTGCTGCGATGAACATTGGGGTACACGTGTCTCTTTCACTTCTGGTTTCCTCAGTGTGTATGCCCAGCAGTGGGATTGCTGGATCATAAGGCAGTTCTATTTCCAGTTTTTTAAGGAATCTCCACACTGTTCTCCATAGTGGCTGTACTAGTTTGCATTCCCACCAACAGTGTAAGAGGGTTCCCTTTTCTCCACACCCTCTCCAGCATTTATTGCTTGTAGACTTTTGGATAGCAGCCATTCTGACTGGAGTGAAATGGTACCTCATAGTGATTTTGATTTGCATTTCTCTGATAATGAGTGATGTTGAGCATCTTTTCATGTGTTTGTTAGCCATCTGTATGTCTACTTTGGAGAAATGTCTATTTAGTTCTTTGGCCCATTTTTTGATTGGGTCATTTATTTTTCCCCAGAAAACCCTCTGATTCCCTGAGGTTTGATTCAGTTTTTTTCATTTAGTTTTTGTATTAATGTTATTTCATTGTTTTGAATCAGTATTCTCTATAGGAATCACCATGTATACACTTTAATTTCTTCTTGGGTTAGTTTTTGGAAATTTATTTTTTTAGAATTTATCTATCTTAAACAGATTTTCAAGTTGATTTGCATATTTTAAAGCAAATCTGTTTTGTTTGGTTCTTACAATTTCTTGTGACCTTTTTCCTATTATTTCCAATGTAGCTCCCACTTTTGTTTTCTTGATTAGGTGAGTTAGGAGTTTGTTCTGGCTGGTTGATGTTTGTCAAAGAACAGTCTTTGTCACTGATACATTAATTAGGATTCCATGTTTCAATCTGCTGATAAATTTTTAGACTATTTCTATTTTGTCAGTAATTTCTGATTTACCAATATTGCTGCTGTGTCACACTGTATAAAGGTAGGCATAACTGTTTATCTTCTGTGTGAATTGCAGATTTTAGCATCATGAAACACTCATCTCATTTTGTGGACATTGGCCTGAATCCTACCTTATTTGATACTAAAGTTATAATCCTACTTATGCTTCTGCTTGCACTTACACGATGCCCATTTTTCAGCATTATGAATCACTTTTTACATATCTCTTCTATAGAGCATGAGTTTGTGTTTGCTTAGATCTCAAGCCAAACTACTTTTTAAAGATGGGTTAATTCTATTAGCTTTTATTGATATTACATTATTGTTATGAAGTTTTGTCTTAATTTTATTATTTTTATGTTAACATGCTTTAATCTCTCCTATGCAATCTGGTTTGTTGTTGTTGTTGTTGTTGTTATTGTTGTTCCTTTGCTGTTTTTTTTTTCTTCTTTTTTTCCTGGTATCTCAGGCTCTGCAGTGTCTGCCTCTCTGCATTTAGCGAATTGAATCTGTTTCCTTTACTCATTTAAAATGGAGTATACCTGTGTAGTTTCAGAATGAGGAATGGAATTTTTTTCTTGCCAGAATTCCCCAATAATTCTTGAAAGTAGACAGGGCAAGTTTTTTTTTATCTTATTATTACAAGGAAGCATCAGATTAAAATGTCTGGCCAACTAGGGTTACACGGCTACCATACCAGAGAGCTAGAACTTCAACCAGTGCTTTTTCTCTTTATCCTAAGAAGTCATTCTGAAAGGTGCTTCACTTAAATAAGATTATCTCTCAGCTGTGCCTGTAGAAACTTACATTATTTTATTCTTCATACCAAAGTAAGTATTTATAACATTACCAATAATATGATGTCTAGCCATGTTTGTGAATTGACTAATAATAAGATTTTCTTGATTAAATTAACTTGTCTAAAACTTGTGTATGTCTTTAATTTTCCCCTTTCTTTGTTAGTTCAGGGTAAGTCAAAACTCTGCTTGGTTTCTTTGCACATATATTCAGTTGATTACCTCTTAAATACATATTTATAATAATGTGTTAATTGTATACCACAGTCTATATGGAATGTGAAATCCTTCTTCACATTTTGAGTACCTACAATTATCTTCAAGGGTTTTGCAGAAAAAGGTGGTACAAAAAAGAATGTTCAAAAATGTAGTGTAGTTTGGTGTTTAGGTTTAGTGGCGCTTTGTGTGCTGCAGGTATTCTGACCGCCTTCTGGTGGGGTTAGCAAAACAGATCTTACATGGATGACACTGACACTTAGGGGATGCAGCGTTCAGGCAAACAGAACACATGTACGGAAACAAGTGTCTACTTTGAGAAGCTCATATAGCCACTTCACAGCTGGTAAGTGATGACCTGTTTAGAGGAACAACTCCAAAACCAAACAGGCCAGGGATGGGCACATTCTATGCTTATGTTTATGCATATGTTTCTCTATGCATTTCTATGTTTTGACATAACAGGAAAAATTTTAAAATATAAACACTTTTAACTTTATCAAAAGTTTTCTGCTTGGAATGAAATCACACATATGGCAGATTTTTTGAAGATTCTGGAATAAAGCCATTAACATTTGACTTTGAATCACTGAACAGACTGCATTAAAGCACCTGAGAATGTACACAAGAAATTTCTAGAATGATATTAACAAGGAACTGAATTTAAGTAGCATATATGCTTAAAAATAAATGAAATATGTTATTTTGTCCACAGGCTGATTAATAATTTTGCAGTTCATATTTTCACATAAATTATTTAATTTGTGTCTAAAATTCATATATTGTCTATTATCCTAAGTTGCAGATCACTGACTTAAAATTAGAATGTGACATTTTAAATAATGTCTCAAAATGTTATAGTAAGTAAACTAATATGTCTTTATTAGTCCTTGAGAATCCATTTCAAAAGCTTTTAGATTCTGATGAAAATTATGCAAATTCCAGCATACTATCATCCTTATAGTTTATGTTAATTTGACATTAATGTTAGCTGCCTATCTCACTAACAATAATCCATCTGAACTAGCAGGCTGGAATACCAATTACTGAAATGAGTGGGGCTCATCCTTGAAGTTTCTTTTCTCTGTTGCAAGTAGACATATGTCAGCACACAGGGAATAGCACAGATGTATCAAAGTCTTTCAAGTAACCAGGCATCTTTGTGTAATGGAGCAGGCTGTGGTTGACATACTAAATCTTAAAAAGGAAAAGAAGTCACTTTGTATTGAGAACAAAAAGAGCTGAAAAAGAGAAAAATTGATGTGAAGATACTCATATATTTAGAGTCATTATTAGAGAATGTTGATCAAGTAGGATTTCTGTTTTATAGTGGCTAAGTATGTATTTTGTTGAATTTGTTTGTGTAGAGTACAGGATACAAATTGATTTATTAAATGAGGGTCCCTCCCGCCCCCGCCTTGATTCTGGCTGCTGAGCATAAATTACTTCAATCTGGTTTATAATGAAAGTAAAAGTTTTAAAATGGAAAGTGACTTTTCGTCATTCAAAACACATTGTTATTTGTCTTCAAAGGAAGAGTTAGCTGGAATCTATGAATTTTTGTGAATGTCTTTTCTTATAGTGATTTTTTTTTATGTTAAAATAAATTTAATGACCTGAAAACTTCTTTAATAATTCTCCAAGTTTTCTTCCTCCATACCCTTGGGGAATACTAATACAATTGATTCAAACAATATATGCCAAATAGGAAATCTCTTTGTAATCATTATGCTGCTTATTTTATGATAAAGAGGTTACTTAGACATTATCTATTTGATATATTTACATATTGCATTGAATCATTAGCTAAGTTTTTATGTGTATATTTATGTGCAATTTCTTTATTTTTCCAAATCAATTATAAGATTCTTCATATTTAAGACGAAGTTAATTCTCTTTGTTCTTTCCACTGTTCTTGAGGCAATAAAAATTTATTTATTTTTTTATTTTATTTGGCACTTTAATTTATTTACATTATTCTTAAGTTTGTGTCTCCCCATGTAATTAATAATGGTAAAATTTAAATATTTCCTATACAGTGTGCCACATTATATGATTGGGTAGGGAACAGTTAAATACATCCACCCCCAAAAGTGCAAAAACACATAGATAACCATTCTCACAACTGTATAGAAGGAGTAGACGGTTATGACAGAGAAAAGAAAGAGTATAATGACAACTTAGAGGATACAGTTCAAATATCTGGACTGGAAAATTGATCTTGCTATAGATAAAGATTAAAAAGAAGCTACTAATTAGGAGAAGGTCTACCAAATGGTAAAAAGACTTCTGGGATAAGGAATATTCTTGCCAGCACACACATTTTTCCTCTCCATTAATTGAATTTTACAGAGATGCTCAGTGATTGCAGAATGGGGATTGATTTCAAATTTATATTATGAAGTATTTTGTATATACAGAATAGAGAGAATCATTAGTGAATATGCATATACCTTCCACCTAGCTACCCAACTGTCGACATTGGCCAAACTGCTCAAGGTATTTCTTAGTGAAGTATCTTAACAAATTACAGACATGATCATTTATATGTGAATATTTCAGTATGCATCTCTAAAATTAAGGACATTTTCTTGTATAATGACAAGCCCATTTGCATGGTAGCAAAATTAATAACGATTCTCTATTTTATCTAATAGTCCACTTATATCCCAGTTTCAGAATGGGTATTTTAGTGCTATTGCATCTTGATGTGTACTATGGAAAGTTGTGTTCAACCATCTTTCTTTCCATTATGAGAAGAGCAAGCCTCTGTTTCTTTTCTTCTTATTTTTTTGGTCACACAGCATGTGGGATCTTGGTTCCCCAACCAGGGATTGAACCCATGCTCCCTGTATTGGAGACATAGAGCCTTAACCACTGGACCACCAAGGAAGTCACAGCAAGCCTGTGTTTCTGATGGATGGCACTGATAGTGCTTTCTTAAAGAGGTGACTTGCTGTATCATGTACTTGAAAGCTGCTAGAGAGCAGATCATAAATGTTCTCACCACAAAAAAGAGATAATAATTATGTGACATGATAGAGGTATCACCCTGTTGTGATGGTAGCCATGTTGCTATATATCTATCTGTGTGTGTGTGTGAATGTATGCGAGTTTGTCATTTTAATAGTACACCTTAAATTTATATATTATATGTCAACTGTATTTCAATAAGGCTGGAGGAAAAAGAGCTGACTTAGCTGGAGGGTTGAAAGTCCTTAAGATGAAACCAGTGATGATATGAATGCACCTGCCCCTTCAGTAGGTGATCCCAGAAAGCAGGCTGTGGTCTCAATGGCCCAGTTTTGGAGCTTCCAACTTGAACGGGTGATCCCTGCTGACATTCATTCCCCTTATAAATTTATAAAGTGGCAGAAAATTACATTCCTCTTCCTGAAAATAAAGCCAAGCTACCTCTTTATAGGATAAAGAGAGACAAGAAACTTGCGACTTGTCTTTACTAAACTTCTGCCTTGTTTCCCTAATGCCACTGCTTTGAATATGCATCGTCTACCCTACTTTTGCTCAAAAATTAAGTACCAGTATGAGTAGAGAAGGGGAATATAGAGAATAACACACCAGCTGTTGTTGAAAATATTTCTAGGGGTTATGCTAATAATTTCAGAAATAGGAAAGTTATTGCTATTCCTACAGGTACTTTTAAAGATAAGACAGAGATTAGTGGATTCTATCCATCTTAAAATTATTTCCAAATGAAAATACAAGAAAAAAGCAGTGTTTACAAGTTCTGAGATCCTTTCTAGATATACTAGGTACAAAGTAGTGCTGAAATATTACATAATAAAAACCATTACAAAAGGGATCTATAGGAATTAATGTGTCATTGGTTGTCATTGTTCCTTCATGAAACAAAGAATGTTTTAAGGATAGTACTTGTTTTGTTCACTCTGAGTAAATGTAAATTCCTTAAAGAAAAGATACAACTCCCATGAACATGTTATCCTTTGTTGTTTGTATAAGCCAGTATCATTTTCCAAGTTCCTGAAAAGGATTCATGGGGGAGGAAAATGATTCAATCTTCTATGTAGCATTATTCAAATGGCATTCTTTCTGGGGAAGAGAGAAGAAAGTGTTGAAAACTGTTCCAAGGTTTGTTAGCTGTCCTATTTGAGCTAAGCAGTATTTACAAGCACTTTGTGCCTTCCTATCTGAGGTGCAGTGAGATATGCTTAAGAGGAGCATTGCAGTATATCCAAATTATACAGGTATAAGTAGTCTCAGAATTAGGAACATTTTCTTATATTGCTCTAATTCTTGCTGTCTGGTTATTTAGCACTCATCATTCCTGTCCACCACAACCACTTTCATTTTTTCAGCTCTTAGGAAGGTTGGTAGCTGATGGCTCAGAGCCAATAGACTGAGTGTTTGTGTCCCATTCCAAAATTCTCATGTTGAAACCCAACTCTCCAGTGCGATGATACTATGAGTGGGGCTTTTGAGAGGTAATTAGGATTGGATGAGGTCATGAGGATGGCTTCCGTACATGGGATTAGTGCCTTTATGAGAGTCCTCAGAAAGCTTGATTGCCCTCTCTGCTTTCCAGTATGGGAGGATACAATGAGACGTGGGCACTGTTAACCACAAACAGGGCTCTCACCCTGATGTCAGATTTCCTTCCTCCAGAATTATAAGCAGTGAATTTCTACTCTTCATAAACCACCCAGTCTACAGTACTCTGTTAGATCATCTCGAAATGACTAAGATATACTATAGAAATTAATTTTGCCCACAGGAATATAACGACCCTCCCTGGGGGATTACCCACATCCAATGTTTAGTTGATATGGGGTTCAAAAGTGCAGCCCCCTGTCTCAGGTAAGAAAACTCTGTAAAAGCATCTTAGTTTCAAAACTTCCTATGGTGTTGACTTCCTTTGGCACTACATCACAGATCAATTTTATTTCTGCCCAGTCCTTCCTCTTTCCCTCAAGTTGTTGCTTGTGAGGGCACTTCCCAATAACTTCCTCTACCCAAACACCTTTTTCAGAATTTGTTTCCAGGAAACACGGACTAAGACATCTCAGATAGAGAAATGAAGATTATGATTTTTTTTCAGTTTATTTCATTTGGTGCTAAGTCTATAATAGACTTAATAGAAACTCTCACACACACGTATACACATACGCACACACATGCATAAACAAATACATACCTTTTTAAAACTCTGAGAGCAAGTAGTGTCTCTAAGCATTTTGAGTATTTCAGAGAATGTTAAATATCCTCTGTATCATTTCATGCCTTCCTTCTTTTGGAAACAGAACCCCTGTGTGTTAGCATAGCACATGGCCATACAAATATGGTTTACATTTCTGTCTCCCATGCAGCTGGATGCAGCCATGTGGCTAATTTGTTGAAAAAGGAATATGAGCAGAAGTGATGCATGTTGTTAACATGCCACATGCTTGAAAGGAAATTGCTTATTCTTCAATTACTTTCTTTGCCCCTTCTATTACCTGGAAATAGTGATGGATGGAATACACTCTGAAGTTATATATAGAGGACAGCCATGCCATTCTGCCAACCTGGACCACTCATGTTGAGCCTGTTAGTTCAGAGAATAATAAATTTCTATCATATTAAAGCCACTGTGTTTTGGGGGCTCTTTTGACAGCAAGTTTCCCTGAACTTTTTACAACGGTATAGATTTGGGATGGGAAGAAGCTTGTGTCTTTTATGCTCTATTTTAATAGATCTTAATGAATGGAATTCTGGTAAGTATGTAATTTGCCTGCATATAACTACTATCCTGAACAAGTGGTCTGAAAATAAGACCTTTTGATTTACCAAGTCAGTATTTTCTAGTTATCTACAAAAATGTCAGTATTTTTAAATTAAATGTAAAAAAACAAGCAAAAAAAAAAAAAAAAAGGATCTACTAGTATACATGTACTGACATACATAATTAGGCATGTCTACAGGATAGTACCACGTTCTTGTTATGCTAACATGAGTGTTTATAACACATACTCCTTTCCATGTCCATGGGTTATATCAAGACTATTGGGGAATGACTGTGAAGGAAAGACCTGTCTTAAAATGTTTGTGGAGAAAGAAAAGGACTTCATTGAAATGTGGATCCTAATAATATGAAAAGAAGATAATAGATTGACAGGTTTGACCTAACAATAAGAAGGGATGTCAGAAGCTTTAGAAGGTGATATTAGCAGGGAATTTTATGCAATTCTGGAACATTTGCAAATGGCAGAGTTCCTGTATTTTGTTGCTGTTTTTTTCTGTAATAAAAACTGCGCTATATTTGGTGTTGTAGTTGCTTCTGAATTCTATGCTTGTGTGTGTATTGTGATGTATGGGGGTGTGTGTGTGTGTGTGTGTGTGTGTGTGAAAATGTTTAGAGGAAGGATCAGGAAAACTCCGTCATCTATGTTTTATTCCACAGCTGCAATTGGTAATATAGGAATTCCCAACAAGCAAACAAACCCAGCATCATTGTAAAGGAAAATAAAGTAGAGTGAAACATTGGAGTTCCTAAAATAAATGGGAACAGTTTAATCATATATCCAGCCTAGGAAGGCTGCAGTGATTATGGGGTTTAGATGGTAGGAATTTACTTCCTTTGTAACTGCATGATATTAAATATGATTTTGCTGTAAATTTTTCTAGTTATTGCCTGTTTCAAGTGATCCAGTGTGAATTCAGTAGTAAATGAAATATTTTTCCCCTAGTGTGATAATGATACTTTCATCTGATTTGAATTTTCCAGAAAAGACCTCCTACTCATAGGAGAAAACCATCTCAGTTAGCTCAAGAAAGTCAGGGAGAGAAGGGAAAAGCTGGACCAATTCTAGCTAATAAAACTGGATATGATCCTAAATGATCACCTAATTCACTTAATATTAGTGATTTCCCACTTTTCTTTTTCCTCTGACCCTAAGTACAGTAAGATGAGAGAAAGCATTTTATTCCATTCTCAGCTCTATTGCTGAGAAGAATTGACTTCTATAACCCAGGCTTTGTTTCATATTAAATCACTTGTTTTAGATTGAGATCATTTGATGGCTGATTAAGATTTAAGCATAGTATAAACCAATTGCTGGAATGCACATAAATGAAAAGTGCCAAAGATGGATTTTAAAACCAGGTCTTCCAGATTCCAACACCTTACCCTTCATTTGTTCTCACAACATATTGCATCATAAACAATTGCTACGTGGATAATTGATTAATTATGACCAGTATTAATATTATGTCATGCCAAAACTGAATTGGAGAAAATAATCCACTCTTTTCTCTGGGAAAATTCCAATTATGCTATTTATTTTATTTTTTGTTGAATTATAATTATCATACAATGCCATATTCATTTCAGGTATAAAACATAGTGATCCAATATTTAGATATATCACAAAAGAATCACCATGATAAGTCTAGTTACCATCTGTCAGTCCACAAAGTTTTTACAATATTATTGACTATATTTCCTATGCTGTACATAATATCCCTATGACATTTATTTTATAACTTCAAGTTTCTGCCTTTAATTTCCTTCACGTATTTCATCCATTCCATCCCCATATATGTCAATGGACACTTAGATTGCTTCCATATCTAGACTATCTTAAATAATGCTGCTGCAATGAACATAGGAGTACATATATCTTTTAAGACTGGTGTGTTTTGTTTTCTTTGGATAAATAATGCTGTTTTTAAGACTCTTTATCCTTATTATTTACCATTTTAATTATAAGGTATCTCAGTGTGTTTCTCTTTGGGTTCATCTTTCTTGGAAATTTCTGGGCTCCTTGGACCTGAGTGTCTGTTTCCTTCCCCAGAGTATGGAATGTTTCTGTCATTTTATTCTCAAATAATTTTCCTGACTTTCTTTCTTCTCCTTCTGGGACCCCTATTATCCTAATACTATTGCACCTGATATTGTCACAAAGGTCCCTCAAGGGATCTTTACTTGCTTTAATTCTTATTTATTTAGCTTCTATGTCTGGTTATTTTTCATTGCCTTGTCTTCCAGCTCAGTGATTCATGCTTCCATTTCACTTACTCTGCTGTTGAACCCTTCTAGGGTATTTTTCGGTTATAACTTCTGTTTGGTAGTTATATTTTCTACCTCTTTACTAAAGTTCTTGGTGTGTTCATCCATTCTTCTCCCCAGATTGGTGAGCATCTTTATGACCACTACTTTGAATTTTTAATCATGTAAGTTGCTCATTTCCATTTTATTAAGGTTTTTTTCCCAGAGGTTTGCCCTATTCTTTAGTTTGAAACATATTCATCTATATTTCATCCATCCCTCCACATGTTTGTCTACCGATGCTAGGAGAAATGTCTCTCTCGCTCATTCTTAAATAAGCATTCTTGAGTAGGTGCTGTTCCGTGTGGCACAGAAGTACAATTTTCCCTGACAACCAGAGTCAGATACTCTAAGGATGGCCTTTGGGTAGGATATAGGCACCTGCCAGAGGTACTAGGACTACAGCTGCTGCACAGGGAGGGCAAGACTCGAGACACTCGCCTGTTTCAGTTGCAGCTTGTCTGCAGTGCAGGGAGGCCGGGGCCTGGGACACTGCCCGGGCCAGTTGCACCTCCAGTGTGGCTTGGGGTAGGTGTGGAGCAGGGTGCTCACTCTGGCCCAGTAACAATATGGGGTGGGTGGAGCCTGACCTCTGGTACTAGCAAGCTAGAGAAAGGGCACCAAAAATGGCACCCCACAGCACTGTCACATATAGGTTAAGATGAGACTGCAGAGATGTCTTCACCAACACTTCCATCTCCAGATAAAGTCCCAGCAGCTTCCTGCCTCTCTGGCAGAAGCTTTAAAACTGAGAACTGTGTCTTCCTCACTTATTGCCTAGGCATTTTTCAGTTTGTTGCTTTTGTGCTAGCTCTCAGGGCGCTTGGTTTTGCCCTAGATTTCAGGGCAAAGGGAAAAAGCAGGATCTCCATTTCTTCCATTTCTATGATTCTTCTGGCTTTAATCCCCTTTGATTTTCAACATCAGAAGTGTTGGGATCTTGTCTTTCTGGTGCCAGCTCCCAGTGGTGGGGTGCCTAATGTGAGGCTCAGTCCTTTCACCCCTCCAGGGGGAGTTCTATATTTTGGATTCCTTCCCAGTTGTATGGCCGCTGTGTCTGGGTGGGGTCCTGGGCAAGGCCGTATCTCTACCTCTTCTACCCTCCTCAATGCATCTCTCTGCATTTTGTTGTAGAGGTGCTGTTCATCTAGTTCTCAGGTCCTTTCCAGAAGAAAATTACTCCATACATAGCTGCAAATTTTTTGTGTCCATGCAAGGAGGTGAGTTCAGTGTCTTCCTTGGCTGCAATCGTGAACACCCCTCTCTCCAGTTATGTTCTTTCAGTGAGCTTTGTATTAGATAGTTATTATTTCTCAGAGCTTAAAGTAGTGATTTTGAGGTGTATCTATAATACTTCAGTGACAGTAAACTCCTCAAAACTTATATGTGAAATAACCAGAGTTTCGGTTCCCATGATAAGGCCATTTAGTTATCAAAGAATTAACATATTTATGGAAGTTGTTTATTAAAAGTCAGTTTCACCCAAAATAAAATATGGCAAAATCGTTGAAACACATTTAGTTATAAATGTTTTCACTCAGCTCTAATTCACAATTATAAAAAACAGCAACTTTAATTTCTGAAAATAAAGCTAAGAATTCCAGTTCTACTGCTAACAGAGTGGTACCTGGTTGATAAATAAGCTGAGATTTTCAGCATCTAAAATTTCACATCTCACATTACACTTCTCTCTGCCTTTATATCAAGTTTAAACAACTTTTATTTTTAAAATATCCTCTACTTTTTCCCTCCTACAGTTCTTCTCACATTTCAGCCCACTCTTTATCTCATCCCCTCTACTTTATGAAAGTATATTTTTTTCATTGGGTTTTTCCTTGGTTAAAAGTAAACATTCTCGCTTCATTAACTCATCTTCACTGACATTTCATTTACACGTTTGCCCCAGTAACTACTTTTGTCTGTAAACCTCTCCTCAAATATCTGAATTATTGTGACATTTTGGACTAATCATAAACATTAGGATGCTTCAGAATGACCCTCAGTTGCACCTAATATTAAACTTCTTTTAAAAATTGAATATGATAACATGATCTTAATAACAGTGTTTAGTGAGTCAATAATTATAAAAAGTGTGATCAGTGTTTATTAAAGTCTTTGTAATTTGCTTATGTAAAATGGAGATTAAGTCATCAAGATGTTGACTTCAAGATTGAAAATGGACTTGCTTAGGTTGTGAAGAGAATCAAATGAGATAATGTAGATAAAGGTTATTGTATAATTTTATATGTATGGTATTAATAATAGTCTAAAATATTTAATCAGATTTTCTAAGTGAAGAATAGCTCTCCATATAGTAAAGAATTCAAAAAGGCAAGCTATTACCAGTCTCATCATAGCTGTGAATTTGCTCGCTTATTCTGAGTAGCCTTTTTTAAAAAATAAGAAGGAAATTTGTAAGGACTTCTTTTTCTACTCATAGACTCAAGGAACACTCCTGTTCTATTTTCTGGTATAATCTTGCTACTTACTACCTGCACAAACGAGTCCTGCTTCAGTGAACTAGTTACATCTTTCTTGCAGTTTACCTTTATATATAAGTAAGAGAGGGACTTTTCAGATGGTGCCAGCGGTAAAGGCAAATCCTGTGGAGGGAGGAGCCTGGTAGGCTGCAGTCCATGGGGTCGTGAAGAGTCGGACACAACTGAGCGGCTTCACTTTCACTTTTCACTTTCATGCTTTGGAGAAGGAAATGGCAACCCACTCCAGTGTTCTTGCCTGGAGAATCCCAGGGACGGGAGAGCCTGGTGGGCTGCCCTATGGGGTCGCACAGAGTCGGACACGACTGAAGCGGCTTAGCAGCGCAGCAGCAGCAGTAAAGAACCCGCCTGCCAATGCAGGAGACGTAAGAGATCCAGGTTTGATCCCTGGATCAGGAAGATCCCCTGGAGGAGGATATGGCAACTCACCCCAGTATTCTTGCCTGGAGAATCACATGGACAGAGGCACCAGCAGGCTAAAGTCCACAGGGTCACAAAGAGTTGGACCCGACTGAAGTGACTTAGCACGCATGCATAAATAAAGGTTTTTGGACCTAACTGTAAGATTGTAAACTTGCATCACTTACATTCCACTAATTAACTAATGCCCTAATCATGATTTTATACAATGATCTTTTTAAGTTTGCATTTTGAGTGTAAAATAATTTTGTTGGCTGATCTTTAAGTCAGATAAATTCATAAGGCACCTTGCTTGAAATCAAATCAAATTTTTCCTCTAACCTGACTTCCTTACAAGTGTCCAATCTTTTATAGAGAACCAATGTAATTTTGTTAAGTAGGCATATAATCATTTTGAAAAAATTTAACGAATTTGTAGTTTATTAAGGATATATTCTGGAGAAAGCAATGGCACCCCACTCCAGTACTCTTGCCTGGAAACTTGTATGGATGGAGGAGCCTGGTAGGCTGCAGTCCATGGGGTTGCGGAGAGTCTGACACGACTGAGCGACTTCACTTTCACTTTTCACTTTCATGCATTGGAGAAGGAAATGGCAACCCACTCCAGTGTTCTTGCATGGAGAATCCCAGGGACAGGGGAGCCTGGTGGGCTTCCGTCTGTGGGGTTGCACAGAGTCAGACACGACTGAAGTGACTTAGCAAGGATATATTCTAAGGTAAGAAATGTGTGGAAACTCTTCTATAAAAAATATTTTTTCAATTATTTAAACTATATTAACTGGCATTTTGATAAAAATTTATGACATTTTTATGAGACTGTCATTTGAGCTTTTTACTACTTTCTTTGCAATTGAAAGCAGAATGGTAATATATTGATTTAAACTTCACATAAATGCTTATTTTTCATTTTGTATTGTTTTAGAAACATAGTGTGGCAGTTATTATTAGATTTGCCTAATATTTGCACATTTTAAAACCAGGTTTGGACAGTAGTACCAATAGCTGAATTATTTTCATTCTTTGATTTTGACTTGGTTTACTGTGGGTCAAGAGTACTTTAATTTGGCTAAGATGCCCTTTCAGAGTGTTCTGCCAAGAGGTTAAAAAGCCTCTAGCATAGTACAGTATAAATAAGTTACACTATCCAACATCGCAGTTCTTTGAAAAGTGCATATGATTTATTCACGCAATAAAAATTTCTTAGCACCTTTTATTCATAAGGTATTGTGCTAGGCAATAATAAAATGGTGGGCTGCATAATACTCCTCTCTTTATTTCTCATATTTATTGTAGTGTCTAACATGCAATAAATGCTTAAATGAGAAAAGTACAATTTAAGAAATGAAACACTAAATAAATAAAATGTTAACTATTAAAATGTAGTTCAACTTCTCATCATGATTTTAGCATATAGACTAGAAGAAATTCATTTAAACAAATAATTTCACTCCAGGGAGATACATTGTAATAAGTGAATGGGTAAATGCTAATAGGAATGTTAAGTAGCTCAATCCAACAATTGAATTTTAAGTTCTGTTTTAGGTAACAGAAGCCCCAAATTATTAGAGTATTACTTGATACAGATATTTATTGTTTATCTCACATTGATAGAGGTCTGGAGATAGATAGTCCAGGGCTAGCATGTTGGCTGTGTCTCCCTCAGAGGCCTGGACTCATTCCATCTCTTCACAGCAAGGCACAGTACCGTCCTTCATCCCAAGTCTTTGTTAGAGTACCAATAACCCCATTCTTGTTGCCAACATCATACCAGTGTTCCAGCTATCAAAGAAGGCAGAAGGGTCAAAGATAGTGCATCAATCGTCATTTTAGAAAGGCTCCCTTAAGCTTTTAAATGACAGTCTAGCCTATATCTCATTGCCCCAAATTTCATTTATAAACTCCTAGCTTCAAATATGTTTGGTAGAAAATATAGTGTCTATATCAAGCTGGCATGTGCCTGGCTTAAAAAAAAACAAAAAAGATTGTACTTCTATGAAAGAAGAAAATGACAAGTCACTGCCAAATAAACAACAACAACAACAACAACAAAATAAATTTCTCTAGAGCATGTAACATCTGACCTGAATTTTCAAGCAACACAAACTCAGGCAGTCCATCGGTGGGATGGTACAGAGAGAAGACAGAGTAATCTAATACAGAATTTGCAGGGGTAGAGCAGTGAAACACACTGTGCTATGCTACATTATATTAAACTTCTTCTGTACTATTGGAAATACTGATGGATTTTACAGCTAACTTACCTTTGTTTTGAGCAGAAAAATAATAAAAACAGAATAGTGAATTAGAATGAAGAGACTACAGGTGAAATCACTGAGATATCATTATAATAATTCAGTTATAAAAATATTGCCAATTATAATGAGGAGCTAAATATCTGAAAATGATATATAGATATGTATAGAAAGGATTGGATAACAGATTGGGTGTGGGACTGAAGGGAGAGAAGTGTCAAGCATTAGTCAGGAGTTTCTAACTTGGGTACCCAGGAGGAATAACTGAGATCAGAAATGCAATGCAATATGATAAGCAGGTTTCATATAATAAATACATCAATTTTGGAGTTTTAAGTATAAACTGTCTATGAAGCACATATATTTGTGAATGAGTGCAAAGTTTAAGAGAAATATATGAACTGATGATACTGTTTACATAAATATAAAGAACCAAAATAGTCCACTATTATTGAAAATCTCATTTGTATTTTGGTCCCCTTAAAATTGCATATGTCACTACCTCAAATATAGGAAGCTAAGTATAAAATTCTTCTTCTGTGTGACAGGTGGACACTCTACCTTTTATAGAAATGAGGTGTAAGAAATAAAAGGTATATGATAACATTTGAATGAAATACTGTATACTCTAATGTTAGAGGTTCAAACATATTTTCAGTTACCATTATTTGATATTTTAAATGGTAAAGAGAGAAAGGATTCAATTATGGCATTATCTAGGAATCATGATGAATGAATATACACATATACCTAAAACACATCAATTAAAAACACTCTGATAGATATAGACAGATTCTCTTTGGGGGGACTACTAGCTGGTTTAAGAAAAAGTATTGAAACCCTCTCTATGAACTATTACTTCTTAGTTATGTACTTTTCTCTTGACTTCCTACTTTTGCATTTCAATCCCCAGTGATTAACAGAATATATATATATATATATATATATATATATTCCACTTCAGCTTCTTCAGCATTGGTGTTTGTGACATAGACTTGAATTACTGTGATTTTTGAATGGTTTGACTTGAAGATGAACCAAGTTCATTCTGTCACTTTTGAGATTGCACCCAGGTACTGCATTTTGGACTCTTTTGTTGACTATGAG